>NC_138508.1:80698980-82009442 GCF_964252035.2 Podarcis erhardii
AGACATATATTACTTTGCAAAGCCTCTATAACAGGGGTCCCCAAACTAAGGCCCACGGGCCGGACAAGGCCCGAGGGACTCGTTTATCCAGCTCCGCGGCAACCCCCGCCGCCCGCTGCCGCCGCCCACTCTTACCAGCGCTGCGCGGCTGCCCACTTCCAGGTCGGAGGAGCACCGGAAATAGCTTGTGCGCATGTGCAAGCGTTATTTGCGCATGCGGAAGCATTATTTCCAGTGCACATCCGGGTTGGAGGAGGTCCGTGCACATGTGCACAAGCCATTTCCGGTGCTTCTCTAACCCGGAAGTGCACCAGAAATAGTGTGTGCGCACGCATATGGGCACGCGCTCCCCCGCCCTCCAGCCCGCCGTGCAATCAGTGCTGGAGACACTGGCCTGAGGCACGGTAAGTTTGCTGACCCCTGCTCTATAAGTATGCATCCTCCACAAAATCCTGCATTGTCATTAGGACTCGCTCCCAATATTTAAACTCATCAGCTACAGTGCTACAAAAACTCTCTGCAACTAGCTAGTTATAGTAGAGCTTTCCAAACTGTGTGTCGCGACATGTTAAGTGTGTCGGCTGCAGTGTGTAGGTGTGTTGTGCGAACGTTCCCCACGCTCCTCGTGGGGCTGGAAAGGGGTTAGTTTAACCTCCGGTTTGCTAGTAAAACTGAATGACTGTCATGAAACGATGCATGGCTTAGAAAAGTATGCCACAAACATGAAAAGCTTGGAAAGCTCTGAGCTACAGCATGTGCCCAATACAGTGACATGTAAATGCAAACCAACTTCTAATAAAACGTTGGAGAAATGTAGCATCAAGTTGCTGCTGAGTGAAGGCTTTGGAAGTTTACCCGGCCAAATTAATAACATATGCTCCAATCTAGCCTAGTGACTTACTTGTATCTTTGGGTTTAATGAGATGTAGTTGTGGCTAATATAAGCTGGACCTAGGCCACGTATCTGTCTCTTGCACATCAATTAAATGCAGCAAACACCAGATTGTATTTTTAAAGGACAAAATGCCTGACCGCTCTGCAGAGAGCAGCCTAAAGGCTCTTTAAATAGGCTCTCTCCAGTGGGCTGGTATAAAGCCATTATTTTTCGATGCCATCTCCCTTTTCAGCACTGAGCAGCAGCGTAGCAAGTCTCTAGGGTGCCTGGGATGGACGCACGTGCCCTACATGTGTGCCACCCATGCATCCCTCCCAGGCACACTTCACCTGGGTGTGTTGCATGTGCACCAACCCAGAATGCCTGCCAAAGCAACATGGGGCTGGAGCCTGAGCTGCCATGTTCCTCCCTGGTGCCCTCCAGCTGGAGGGTGGCTGAGGGGGGGGGTGGCAGGCAGACGCCAGCTCCGCTCTGCTTTTTCAGGTAGTGCAGGGCCTGCAGGCATCCGAGCCACCATGTCACTCCCAGGCACCTTCTTGCTGGAGGGCACCCAGGAGAGACACCGTGGCTCGGGCTCACTGCAGGTCCAGTGCCTAAAAAAAAGAATTGAATCTGGGATCTTCTGCACACAAGTCATGGGCTCTGCTGTTGAGCTGTTCATCTAGTTTGAACTGTTGTATTTCAAAGGTATGGTGAAGGCTGCAATCAAACTGTATCTGTGTTTTAAAAAAAACTGAGATACAATCAGTGGCATTCATCCTCTGCCACATAAGCCATTTCCTGAATGATAATATCCCACATGCTGTTCCCTTCTAGCTCCTGAAATACTACAAGAGAGTTGCCTTCTAACCTGGCAGTTCTTCTAACCTAGCATAGAGGCCAGGGTTTTGCTCATAGAGGTTGCCTCCGGACTGCCAGTATTTTGCGGGAAGAATTCAAGCTAATACTGAGATTTGGGGTTTGTGCAGTTGAAGTGTTCTGTAGTCCTGGCACAACAAATCCACTTAAAAATAAACAAGCCTGGGTGCACACATAATACTAAGCTATGTTTAGTGTTAATGAAGGTTGATAAACCAGCTACCAACCTTGGTTTATGTGTGTCCTTTAACCATAGTTAACCCTAGTTTAGCCTCATGGCCAGGTTCAGACAATCAACTTTAATAATGGTTAACTAAACTATGGTTTACAAACCATGGTTTAGTGTTGTGTGCAGCCATGCCAATGAATATTGGATTGTATTAATTTAGTTCAACCTTGGGCAATCCCTCTTTCACTCACACAGTATTGTTTATCTCAGTTTAACCATTCCACTTCTGAGTAGGCATGCATAGGATTGCACTAAGCAATCCACAATCTTTTCGCCCCTGTGCTGTTCTTTCCTTCTTCATCTGCAAGTGCAGACAGCAGTATTGAATCTTAGGCTTGGTGGTTTTGGGGTGTAAAAATGGCGAAAAACTTCCTTCAACAACTTTGCGGGTGTCAGGAACTTTATGAAATATGGCAACAGTGGGTCTCCAGCTGTTTTTGGACTACAATTCCCATCATCCCTGACCACTGGTCCTGCTAGTTAGGGATGATGGGAGTTGTAGTACAACAACAGTTGGAGACCCAAGTTTGGGAAACCCTGATCTAGAAGGGCTTCCACATAGGGCAGTATAAACAAACAGCCAATCCAGGGATGGAGGGAAAGCTGGATAGGGACTGTGGCATAGAAAGAGGGGATTTTCAACACCTTGCTCCTGTTGCAGTGCAAATCAGAATAGGGGGATCTTGAGCCTGCCATTCATAATGGAAGGAAAGCTGCTGAATGTCTGCACCCCTTGAGAAATATGAGTTGTTTTTATTTTAGTTCATTTTTGGGGTTGCAAATGGAAGGGAGACCAACAGGAAGGGGTGGTCTACCACCTAGACTTTACATGATAATTTCCAACCATGGAACGTAAAATAAATATGGAGCTGGCTTTAGATGAAATTCCAAACCAAAACACAATTGTAGCTGAGCGGAACTCCAAGAGGAACTCTGAATGAGGTGTTACTTGTCACACATCTATGGAATCTATGTAAAATTCCAAGAATACAGGGAACAGACGGAACAGGGACAGAGAAAGGCGATACGGGGACTCAGCTTCAGTCCAGCGAAGAAATGAGGAAAGAGTAAGAAACTTCAGCCAGGGTAATGCCAGCTCAAAGTTTGGCTCACAAAGGACCTCCTGCCTGACTTGCATCTCCTCTCAGTACAATTGTTTGCAAAAGTGTGGTTTTGAAGGCAGCCAAACCATATCTATGCAATTTGCCAGTTGTTCACACTGGAGGTGGGGGGGGGGGTAGAAAGGACAAACCTTTCAAATAGAAGGTGCATTGGACCCAACTCATCTGCCCCTGAGTTGCACCTTCCCCCGTCATTAAATCTAATATTTAATTTTCAGCCAAGCACAAGATTTCAGGGTGCTTGGGCTTCAGTCATGCAAAGAAGTAGCTACAGGCTGACCCAGTGGTGGAGGAAGGGGGTTCCGGTGGGTGCGGGCCGCTCCGGGTGTCATCACTGAGGGGGTGACAAAAATATATGAGTTTTAAAAAATTAAAATTGGGCTCATGAAACTTTTTAGTTCAGCCAAGAAACGTAATGAAACGCGGCTGGCACTGGACGCCACACCGCGGGGGCTGGCACTTAACATGGGGCCTGCAGTGTGCCCGAGCCACACGTCTCCCGTGGGAGTGACTTGGTCGCTTGGGCACCTGCAGGTTCCGCGCTGCCTGAAACGGCAGCATGGGGCTTGCATCTGCCCACCGCCTCTCCCTCAGCCGCCCTATAGCTGAGGGGGAGGTGGCGGAGAGGCTCCATACAGCTCACCCCGCCCCCGGCTGCAGGATGCACGCGCCACACTGGGCACCCGAGTGGCTAGCTACGCCGCTGGGCTGACCACTAATAGAAAATATTGATGCTTTTGCATGAGTTTCTTTTAGCACAGTTGATGCTTTTTTTCTTCTTTTGCAATTGCAGAAGAATAATGAGGGTCCCACACAGCACCAGGTAGACCACTAGATTATTCTGCAATGCCCCCATGACCAAGATCCTTCTAAAACATCTACTCAGAAGTAAGCTCCATTTAGCAAATGTTATCTTAATATTAATCAAAAGTGATTTCATTACTTTAAAAATGAGGGGAAATGGAGTGAAATAAGTAATTAAAGTGTCCACCCCCATCATGGGAAGAGAAACTGACATTCTGGCAATTTAGAGGGCCTATTCAAGGTCCAGATCAGAGGCTTTTTATCACTAATCTCCTAGCCTGGATCAGCATGAAGCAATAAAATGGGTTGTGAATTTGCAAAAAAAAGGAAGTGTAAAGCCACAGTTTAAAACCACAGAAGCCTATCCAATGCCTTTGCCTGTCCAGATTAGATACGATAGTGTTCAAATTGCATCTTTATAATGTTTATAATCTCCAAATTGTCACAAATCCAGTATGGGGAAAAACTGGAGGGATTATTCAAAAAGCACTGGGATGCAACAGGCCAGCAGGACATCACCTGGAGAGAGAGAGAGAGAGAGAGAGAGAGAGAGAGAGAGATGGAATGAATATAAAAGATAAGAACGTAATAAGAGCTCTGCGGATCAGGCCAAGGCCCATCTAGGCCTACATCCCTTCCCCACAGTGGCCAACCATGTGGTTTCCCAAAGTCAGCAAGCAGGACCAGAGTGCAAGCGCACAGTCTCCACTTGTGATTTTCATAACAGGTCTTCAAGGGCATATTGCTTCTGGCAATGGAGATAGTAACTACATTGCAACTAATAACTACTAACAGTCTTATCTGTGAATTTTTCTAATCCTCTTTTAAAGCCATCCAAGATGGCCATCACTAGGGATGGGAAAAGGTCTGTCCATTTTGGATCTCTCAGTTTTTCATTTTTCTAATCTTAAATTCGGTTCTACATATTTTGCAGCAATTCCTCATTTTTATTTTTATCTTTTAAGAAAAGAATCCTAATGAAAATTCGCTAGCATCTTAGTGCAATTTTCTCCCAATAAACACATTTTTATATGTAGCTTGGATTAATGTACATATCTTTCCCCTAATATAATGCATTTTTGTATGTTATTTTCATTAACAAATAATTTTATGTACATTTTCCTCTAATATATGCCTTTTTGTAAACATAACAAAATTTGGGTGCATGCAAAGTTCAAAGGACAGCTGTGTTTCAGTTCAGATAGAATTTGAGAAACCGACAATTTGATAATTCGGCTTTAAATGCATACTGAAACCAATTTACCCTCTATCCCATACCTTCTTACAAGAGCAAATTCCATTAAGTATACTTTAAAGGAATAGCAATTCTAGGTAGATTATGGTAGCATAGATGCACCCTACGTGTGGGTCACTCCTTTTAGCCAGTTCACATTCTCAGCAAAGGCAACTGTTTTCTCCATGCTATGGCAATCTACCTTTTAACATTTACATGATGAGTATCACTGGATCACTGTGGCAAACGGCTGCCTGCAATCGGTGAAAATTCCCATAAATTGCTTTGAAAAAGTCCATTATGCTTGTTTGCATTAAACCAATCCGCACACAAACACTGGTGTGGACATAGCCTAAACTATTGTGGCTGTAACCCACAAGCAAACTTCTGTTAAACCCACTGTAATCATCATCATCATCTGTTTATTTACAGCATCATCTGCTTTTTATTTCACTGACCTGATTACTCAGCAATATATTGTTAGAAGTGTGTCTGTGGTTATATTGCTTTTGCTGCATCAATCCAAGAGGTATCACTCTTGTCCACAGTTTCTCTTCCTTCACTGCTTGAAAAAAATACCTAAATATATTCACAAGCTGGAAGTAGTCAAGTATTTCTTCCCAGAATCGGAACACAGATACTGTGGATAACCACAAATTTATCATCCGCATTCCTTTATGATAGTACATAGAAATGAAATGGTTTCAAAACCAGAAGTAACTTCAGTGTATGCCAAACCTTAGTATGCATTGCATATATTGGTCAAACAGAATATTTTAAGGTTCCACCTAGATTATAGTAAAAACTGGCTCTGAAAAAGCAACATTTGCACGATTCAGAATTTACTGTGAAAACATTGCAAGATACCTATGAGATGTTCTTATAAACCAAATAGGACATGTGGAGATGTTTAACAGCACATAGAATGTGCTTCGATAAACTAATGTCAAGAACTGGAGAATTTGGCAAAATTGACAGCAGCAGCATTTTATAACTTAGAAATTGATATCCTGGTTGCAATCAAGTTTACAAACTTCATAGCATGGTAGTGTTAAACCAAAACAAAACAACACAATTCATCTTTCAGTAGCTAGGACTGAATCAGTGTCCTTGAAACTATTCAGTTTCTTACCGGAAAGCAATAATCAAATTCTTGTGGAGTGCAATACCATGCATATTTACTCAGAAGTAAGCCTGACTATGTTCAATGGAGCTTACATTCATAGAAGTGTGCACAGAATTAGAGTTGTGCAATACAATCCTATGCAAGTTTACTTGGAAATAAGTCCCACTGTTTGCAATAATGCTGACTCCCTGTATGCCCTTACCTGGGAGTAGGTTCAACTGAACTGAATGAGACTCAGTTCTGAGCAAATTATGTATGGAATTGCAACGTCAGTTGTCATTATTATTAAAAACAGTTATCTATCAAGTAGAATCTCCTATTAACGGTAAAGGGACCCCTGACCATTAGGTCCAGTCATGGCCGACTCTAGGGCTGCAGCACTCATCTTGCTTTATTGGCTGAGGGAGCCGACGTACAGCTTCCGGGACTTGTGGCCAGCATGACTAAGCCGCTTCTGGTGAACCAGAACAGCGCACAGAAACGCCATTTACCTTCCCGCCGGAGCAGTACCTATTTATCTACTTGCACTTTGACGTGCTTTCAAACTGTTAGGTTGGCAGGAGCAGGGACCGAGCAACAGGAGCTCACCCCGTCACGGGGATTCGAACCAGCGACCTTCTGATCGGCAAGTCCTAGGCTCTGTGGTTTAACCCACAGCGCCACCCGCATCCCTAGAATCTCCTATTAGATAACAGCTAATTTTTCCAAAGTTACTAAAGAGAAGAACTTACAAACATCTTCTAAGTTTCAAAACTATTTTTACTTCTCAGGAAATAAAATATTGGCCACACATCTTTGACACAACTTTAAGACAATCTTTGGAATGAGAGCAGCCCAAAATGGGCTGAAAAGGTTTCTGGCTGCAGTTCCAATAGCATGAAATCATTGTAAAGCTTGTGGCTGGGATCTATACATCATTAGTCATGGCCAAGCACTGAATGTGCTGAGTGGGATTTCATGGGTTGTTCCTCCTTTGAGTAGCTATTTCAAATGATGTGCCATGGCACTACATGTGTGCAAAGAAAGTGAGAGTGAGCAAACTGATAAACATAAATTCCTTTGGTAGGTCCCATGAGAATTAATTGTATTTTTAAAAATATACAGTGGTACCTTGGGTTAAGTACTTAATTCGTTCTGGAGGTCCGTTCTTAACCTGAATCTGGTCTTAACCTGAAGCACCACTTTAGCTAATGGGGCCTCCTGCTGCCACCACACGATTTCTGTTCTCATCTTGAAGCAAAGTTCTTAACCCGAGGTACTATTTCTGGGTCAGCGAGGTCTGTAACCTGAAGCATCTGTAACCTGAAGCGTATGTAACCCAAGGTGCCATTGTACGGTATTTGCTTATTGAGATTTTCAATTAAGTGCTCATCAAACAGATGATGTAAGAAAACAGTTAAGAGCTCCTGTAGTCCAATATGCACGCAGAGGTGGAACAAATGTACGCCATTCTCATTGTGGCTAAACCACTTGCGGCAAATTTCAAAGGGGAAACTGGACTGTACCATTATAGGTTCCTTAATAGCACATTTGACTCTCAACTTATGTTGGGGGTTAGGTTCTCGGGATAGCATTTAAAGCCAAAATTAAAACTGTAAAAAGCACAGCGCAGCACTTACTGTGCTCTCCCAAGGCCACTACAGATTCTCCCTGCACATCTGAATGCTCTTCCAGGGAGGAGGCAATGGGAGGTGGTGAATGATTTACTGATGGACCCAGTTGAAGGGATTCCAATCCACAATTTCAACAACAGTGCATTAGGCTGCTTATCACTCCCTTTTTTAAAAAAGTTATTTTCCCTCTCTCCTATTCCCTTTTCAACTTAGCCCCACACTTCTGCACCCTTTTTATGTATTTATTTTTCCAGCCAAGTTGCAATCTAAATGCACACAAAGTTGTGCGTCTTCTGTATAAGTTGAATATGTTGCTGACACCATGGCAACACAGTTAACGCCTGAATTGCCCAGGAATAGGAAGGAATACACATTCCTCTAGCCAAGAGACCAACTTTGGGCAGACAACAGTCTTATCATTGCTTCCTCAGGTTTTTCCAGTGAGGAGGAATTGGATAGTAGCTTTAGCTCTTGTTGCATTTCTAAAATCCATACACACAGGCATTTTTGGCCCAAGAGATGGATTGCCAGTAAATCCTGTTTAATACTTCAATGGATATTTGTCCTGACAGCATTTTCTGCAACTATTTATCAGCAGCTAACATCTAGTCATGATGCATGAGATATACTTCAAATGCCTGGAAGGATTTCTCCTGGGAACAATCACACTTGAAATAATGTGGAATGTTGTGCAATGCTGTTTCCCTCACGAATGAAGTTCTTGGACACAGAGGAAAACAAAGGAATGTAATTGGAAGTGGCGTTCCTTTCTCATTTTTTTTAAATGCCAAAATTATGTTCACATTTTGGTGCTTTACTCATCTAATCAAATACTTATACATAGAACACTTGGAGTTTTGCATAACAACAGTTGATGTGAACTCTAGTTTTATTTGGACCACCCAAGGAACTAATTAATCACCTTCCCTTGTGCGTTAGCTATCAGTACAAGGTAGAGTCAAATGTGCCTTTTCATGCTCCACATAAAGTATTTTATTTTAAACTTGTAAAGACTTTCAGAATAATTGTAATACTGTTTGTTTATTTTTAAGGCATCTCTCCAGCTAACAAACTCTTTAGTGTTCAAATCATGTTGGGAATCTTGTACCTAAGAAATTGCTTACCACATCACTGATATTTTCTATGTACTCAGGTACACAGCTATGTATGCAAACATTAGTTTGAATGAATTACTCGGGGACAGTTACAGTCACTGAACTAGAATGGCTTTTCCTTGCCAAGTCACTATGCTTACAGAAACAGCAGCATTTACTCACCTGTAAACAGGTACTTCACACCATACTTTTACATAATGTGAAAAGACCCTCTACTTGTAGACTTCTGGAGCACAGATGAATTAGCACTGGGTTGTGTGTGTGGATAAATCAACTGCATCTTCTTTCAATTTGCTATTATGGGAACAGCTTATCATTTATCAGTGCAGGTGCATAGATATGTGTGCAAGCCAGGCTTGCACAACATGTGACTCATCAAATCAAACACACACACACCGCCCAGTGATGATTGGTGACTTGCCAAGACTTGATAAACCCCTGACCGTTGTGGCCTAGTTGGGGTGCTATCAATCCAATGGCAGGCCATAAGAGGTGTTGGGTCAGGTGTGGGGGCTGGTCAGGTGTGGGCATGATGAGTCACAGGTTGTAAATGAAAAGGACATTTGTCTGTTAATTGCAGAATCACAGAATTGTATAGTTGGAAGGGACCCTGAGGGTACAATGCAAGATTCTCAACTAAAGCATTCAGGGCAGGTGGTTCTATGATATGGTCCTTATTGAGTATCATTCTGATTTGTTTATGTGGCAGTTGTATGTCAAAGAGCATTCATCCTGGATTTATCCTGATTTGCTTTTGGAGTATTTACATGTCTTCCTGTTATTCATTCATTCCACATCTTTCAGGGCATTTTGCTGTCACTTTCTGAGCTGAAATGTAGGTTGCTGTTTTTAAGTGAATTTGCTTTGCTAGGACAACAGAGCCCTTTCATCACTTTAATTTTGCAAACCTAAAATTCCAGTTTACACTTGAATCCATAACACAAAACTTTGACAGGGAAGAGGCACCCTGTGGCATGAATTTTATTTATATGTTCTTTGTACTTACAACCCTCCTCTTTACTGAACTGTCCCAGGATGGGTTACAAAAAATAGCAGAGTTAGAACAAGCATGAAGTTTAATTATAATGATAATTTTAAAAAACCAAAACCAAAAACCAAAAACACCAGCCAACCAATAGCAAAGTTAACAAAGCAAAAGTACTATTTGAAAGAAGCAAGACAATGCCTAGATTGGAATGGCTTGGGAACGGGTGGACTTTTATTAGTTAAAAGACTTCTACACAAATGGTACTCTATTGCGAAAAGAACAATTCATTACCGGCATACCAAATCTTAAATGGTCATGGTACCATTTCAATCAGTTGCTAAGATTCCTGCTAAACCCAGATATTTCTACTCAGGCAAGCAAGAGTCTCACAGCAATAGAGCATATCTTTGTTCACATCTCTCTGTCCTCTAAGGCCTTATCTTCCTCAATTTATAAAGCTCTAATAAATCAAGAATACGGCAACGTATTGTACACAAAAATGCCATGGGAAAAGGACCTGGGAGTGGCAAATACCAAATGAAAAATGGTCTGCTTTATGGTCTAAGGTAAAGGTAAAGGGACCCCTGACCATTAGGTCCAGTCGTGACCGACTCTGGGGTTGCGGCGCCCATCTCACTTTATTGGCTGAGGGAGCCGGCGTACAGCTTCCGGGTCATGTGGCCAGCATGACTAAGCCGCTTCTGATGAACCAGAGCAGTGCACAGAAACACCGTTTACCTTCCCGCCGGAGTGGTACCTATTTATCTACTTTGCACTTTGACGTGCTTTCGAACTGCTAGGTTGGCAGGAGCAGGGACCGAGCAACGGAAGCTCACCCCGTCGTGGGGATTCGAACTGCCAACCTTCTGATCAGCAAGTCCTAGGCTCTGTGGTTTAGCCCACAGCGCCACCCGCACCCCCCAGCTTTATGGTCTAAGAGACCATAAAAAAGAGACAATTTCTGCAAAAATCAGACAATTCTCATTAAAATTGCTGCATTGGTGGCACTATATCTGGTGAGGCTATTCTGGATATCTGAGGATGTCAGCCATAATTGTTGCAGGCGGTATGCAGTCAAAGGTACATATTCTCATATGTGGTGGTTTTGTGTTATCTTCAAACATTTCTGGAGCACTGTTTCAAAGAAATAAGCTTGATCAGGGCTTTTTTCCAGCGGGAATTCACTGGAACACAGTTCCGGCACCTCTCAGGTGGGCGCCATTGCCATTGTAAGAGAACAAGGGATGCATTTGTGGCAAGTTCCAGTGCCTCCTTTTCTAGAAAAATAGCACTGAGCTTTAACAAAACAACTGAAATGTCTCATGCTGCTCGGGCTTCAAATCTTACCCACTCAAGATTATCCTAATGATGACCTCTTAGCCTTTCTGTTGACTGCTGCACATATGGAATTTGCTGGATGTTGTAAAACTGGGGTTGGGCTTAACTTTGATTCCTTGTACATCAGGGTGTGGTCAATAGCATTGGCAGATAAATTGATATGTCAGGTCAGAGTGGCTATGGGTAAGCATAACCCCTGTTCCTTTTATAATACAGTCGTACCTTGGAAGTCGAACGGAATCCATTCCAGAAGTCCGTTCGACTTCCAAAATGTTTGGGTTCCAACAAATGCTCGCAAACTCACTTCTGGGTTTGTGGCATTCAGGAGCCAAAACTTCTGAGTACCAAGGTATTCGGGATCCAAGGTACAACTGTATGTGGAAGTCATTTATTGAATACATGAATTGTTCAGACCATGGTGGGAAACCACCCAGTACTTATGGGGAAATGTGGTGTGCAGAGTAATCAAATGATTTTTTAAAATCTAACACGAGGCTCATTTTGTATTGAGCTCCTGGTCTGTAAATATCTAGATTTATGTCTAACTTTGCTGCCCATTCTGAGTTCTCTAAGTGATGTACCGACTCTATAGTATAAATAAGCCCCGCTTCATTGAATTTTAACACTGCAAACAAATAACAAATTCTTGAAGCAAATTATTTAAACCTGTTCATCCTATTGGTTGGCCTTAAGCCATTAAAAACCTGCTGTCAAGCTGGACTTGACTTGGTAGGTTGGCTGTGAGATTTCAAAAGTTTATAAGGGTGTTTTATTATTTGTCATATCGTGAATGAGATGTCGAAAGAGTTGGCTTTCTCCTCAGGTTTGTTGGTTCTGTAGCAGTTCCAGTAACACATGGGAGTGGATGTGTTTTGAGAACACTTGCATGGACACGAATTATGATAAACAGATGGTGCTGGGGCAAATTGTTTCTAATACATTCCCATAAATGTAAAAACTGTATCTATTACTCCTTCCCATGCCTAACTCTGGGCTCCAGTATCCATTTACAGGGTTTTTTAAAGTGTAAATATAATGGATAACATCTTACACTGAACTGCAAAACAAGATATAACCAAAGTATAGTGAAATCCTACACACCTCTATTCAGAGAGTCCACTGTGTCCAATAGGCCTACTCCTAGGTAAGTGAAATGAAAGAGGAAATGGCAATCCTATAAACACAGACCCCATAGAACTGCAACCTTAAGGCATTTTCCTCTTTCATTAAAACTTATAATTGGAAAAGTCAAATGTATCAGAAAATATTCAGGTTTGTTTGAGAAAGATGCCTTTATGGCATTACACATTTGCATGAAGCTTATATATCCCAGGAGAGTGGATTTATTTTTGTTCACAAAATAATCAAATGAAGTGTGTTCTTGCTACTCTTGTAGAATTATAAATCCATGTATTCAGCACACTACTCAAAAATATTTATCCAGATGTTTTCACAATTGTCAAACAACTTCCACCATCATACTTGTTCTAACAGCCCAGTCCTGAAATTGTTCACTCAGAAACCACTGAATTTAATAAGAATTATTGTTCAGCCTGGACACTGAGGTCCTCTTCTAAGGGTCTTCTGCTGGTTCCCTCACTGCGAGAAGCGAGATTACAGGGAACCAGGCAGAAGGCCTTCTTGGTAGTGGCACCCTCCCTGTGGATCTCCCTCCCTTCAGATGTCAAGGAAATAAACAATTATCTGACTTTTAGAAGACATCTGAAGGCAGCCCTATATCAGGAAGTTTTTAATGTTTCATGTTTTATTATGTTCTGATATATGCTGTGAGCCACCCAGAGTGGCTGGGGAAACCCAGCCAGATGGACGGGGTATAAATAATAAAATTATTAGCCATAGTTGTAGTAATAGTAGTATGGAAAAAATGGGTGGGGGGAACAAAGAGGAAATAATTGAAGAAGAAGAAGAAGAAGAGTTTGGATTTGATATCCCGCCTTTCACTCCCTTTAAGGAGTCTCAAAGCGGCTAACATTCTCCTTTCCCTTCGTCCCCCACAACACTCTGTGAGGTGAGTGGGGCTGAGAGACTTCAAAGAAGTGTGACTGGCCCAAGGTCACCCAGCAGCTGCATGTGGAGGAGCGGAGACGCGAACCCGGTTCCCCAGATAACGAGACTACCGCTCTTAACCACTACACCATACTGGCTCTCAATTGCATCATGAAAGCTAGTTTGTGCAGTAACAGCAATCTATCGAGCTGTTTCTACAATGGATGTTTGTGAATGGCCCCTACAGGCAATTTTCTGCCATGCTTTGGAACTGATGCTCTGTGTACAATTGACGGACCAGTTAAAAAAGCAAACTGGATATATGAGTAACACATGCAACATGCCCGCACACATTTTCAGTCAAGAGAATCATTTGCTGATGACATCCTAAGACAGAAAATTATAGTGTGACAAAACCATGACGAAAAGGAGACCGACAAGTCTATCCTTAAACTAAAATAAAAACACAACCCAAATTGACACACTGAGTTGGACATGCATGTGACTCTGATAAACTGAAACTCAGATATGGATACATGATATCAGAAGTAGAACTGTTGCAGCAACTATCTCATCAGGTGCTGATAGACATGCCTTTTCCTAACTTGCAAGTGTACTTTCGACAATAAAGAGGAAATTCCTCCCTCTGGACATTCCATGTCTGACAGCTCCTTGACAAGTCACAGCTCACAGTTGTCTCACGTAATAAGCCACCTGGGTGCCAGATTGAAGACCTTCCCTGGGTGGTAAAAAGATAAAGGGACTTTGCCCACAAATGCTGGCCATTAGCTGTCCTCAGCAGGAAGACCTACAAAGGCTCTGGCGTACTCACTACCAATGGCCTCTCCTTGGCTTGGCCTCCTGTTTTTTGCCCCTCAGCTCCCACTCTGTGGCTGCCTATGGCTCAAAGCTGACATGCAGATATTTAAATATTGGTAGTGCAGGATATAATCATTGCAGAATCTTGACAAAAGGAAATAGGGGGCAAATTGCAAAATGCTGCTGTGTGTATCACAATGTCTGAAATAAGGACGGAGCTATGTAGAGGCCTTGGCTGGCTTCACGGTTTTTCCTGCATCAAGATTTATGCCAGCACCTGTTCTTGTGATATGCAGAAATTCAGAGAAGTGTTGGCTGGCTTCACGGTTTTCCCCACATTGATTTTTGCATAGCCCACACATACCCACACACCATGATTCACAATATATTGCCAGGTCTAAAATTATGAAACCGATAGCACGATATGGACTTCAAACTGGTTTTGGACATTATTTTGATATATTGCCCAGCCCTAGAATGTGGTCGCATCACATAGCACAGCTCAAACACTGCCCCAAGCCCCAACATCAATTGTGGATTGCCAGCTATTATTATTTATTATTTATTGAATTTCTATACCACCCTTCATCTGAGGATCATAGAGCAGTTCACGTCTTCTCTGCTTTTGTGGCCCCAGTTTGGTAAAGGTACCCCTGACCGTTAGGTCCAGTCGTGAACGACTCTGGGGTTACGCGCTCATCTTGCTCTATAGGCCAAGGGAGCCGGCATTTGTCCACAGACAGCTTTCGGATCATGTGGCAAGCATGACTAAGCCGCTTCTGGTGAACCAGAGCAGCGCACGGAATCGCCATTTACCTTCCCGCCGGTACCTATTTAATCTACTTGCACGTTGACATGCTTTCAAACTGCTAGGTGGGCAGGAGCTGGGACCGAACAACGGGAGCTCACCCCGTCGCAGGGATTCGAACCACCGACCTTTTGATCGGCAAGCCCTAGGCTCTGTGGTTTAGACCACAGCGCCACCCATGGCCCCAGTTAGGTCAGAAAAAAATAATGATCACCCAAAGGACCACCACACATGCCTAGTGGACTGTGTTTAACTTGCTAGATCACAGGTTGTGCTGGCTTTAAATAACATGATTTTCATAAATGTAGAAGCTGAATTTCTAATGACAGTTACATGAACCAACAGATATAGGTGGCACATTTATATGTTCAGGAGACAGAAAGATGGTACATGTTAGATCTTTCAGCTCAAAAGCAAAAGGCCTGAGGAACAACCACACAGATGCTTTAGTGGCTGACAAGCGAAAGCCTGGTGATAATGCCTTGTCCCTTCGCTTTCTTTACTGAAGTGGCTTCTTCCAGCAATAGTTTGTTTGCAATGGAGAGGAGCCATCATGCTAAAAAGGAAGAACAATCTTCAGTTCACCTCTAGGAGGCAGAGCTTCCAGGTATACTGGCCCAACCTCAGCACAGTCTCTTCTTATAAATCAACCACTGGAGATTATCTCTTTATAGGCAAAAAGCACTGCACAAAATGTCCTGTGGTTAATAACGGGAAAACAAAGAACATGTCTAGGTCCTTTCAAGTAAAAGAAAACTAGAAACCCTCAGCTGTCAATGTTAATCCTTCCTTCTGCTATGGGGAAGTGAGAATATGTCAAAAACCAAAATGAAACCTCAACTAGTTCTTCTTTCACAAGAAACAGCTTTTGAAAGATTCTGTTCCATGATAGAAGGCATAACCAACAACTGATGAAAAGGACTCCAGTCCTTGGGAAAACACAGCCAGATGGGCAGGGACATAAATATTAAAATTATTGTTAAATTATTATTATTATGTATGCAATAGTAAATTGGTTCACCTTTATGTTGCTACAATACTTTTTGTTGTTTTCAACAGCAGTTAGGTGCAGATATGACATAATAAAAACTAGTTTTGAGGAAGTTGTATAGAAAACTAGAGTTACAGTCACCCAAATGGAATGTCAAGTTGCCATTTTTGGGCTAGACAGCTCGAAAGTCCTAATTGTCAGTACGACTTTTTGGTTCCTGAAATTCATGCTGATTGTGCAGATAAAATATAATGGATAGAATTCTACAGGATGTGTCGCTAGTGTGTGAAAACAGTCAAGATCCACTATTATTACAAAATAAAAAGTAAGATTAATCACACCTGCATTCTACACATTTCTTTCTTTGAGTCTATGTGTGTGGAAAGAGAACCATTTCCTAAAAAAAGTCATCCTGGAAAATTTGCATGAAGAGGGAGTTCACAGTGCTATTCTGCATCTCTTGCCTTTTTTATATAGCAGTGTGATCCTCCACATGTCTATTTAGAAGTAAGTTCCACTGTGCTTGTGGAGGCTTATTTCCAGGTAAACAGGTATAGAAATTTAGCCTCAATTCCACACTCAGAGGGACGCGGGTGGCGCTGTGGGTTAAACCACAGAGCCTAGGACTTGCTGATCAGAAGGTCGGCGGTTCGAATCCTCGCAACGGGGTGAGCTCCCGTTGCTCGGTCCCTGCTCCTGCCAACCTAGCAGTTCGAAAGCACGTCAAAGTGCAAGTAGATAAATAGGTACCACTCTGGTGGGAAGGTAAACGGCGTTTCCGTGCGCCGCTCTGGTTCGCCAGAAGCGGCTTAGTCATGCTGGCCACATGACCCAGAAGCTGTACGCCGGCTCCCTTGGCCAATAAAGCGAGATGAGTGCCGCAACCCCAGAGTCGGCCACGACTGGACCTAATGGTCAGGGGTCCCTTTACCTTTACCTTACTCCACACTCAGAAAGGCTGCTCATGACCTTTAAATGAAGCCTAAATTCCTCTTACCTGCGACAGCAAATTAAAGCAATGCAGAGCATGAAGTTTGGTTGCAAGATATATGCCACAAATTATCTCATTAGTTCTGTTTTTAGCTGAGCAAATTGCTTGTTTTTTTTTTTTTTTTAAACAAACCTATGTGCTGGTAAGGTCACTTCAGGAAAAACTGGACAAAAATGGCTTACTTAGCCAAAATTCCACTTTGTTCAATTTGGTCTGAGCACGTATTTTATTACTACAGGAAAAACACAAGGCCTAATTGCTTTTTGAATCTAATGCAACATTTTCACAATGTTTCTTGTAAAAGTCCTTGTTCAACAAGGATAAATGCCATGTGCTATGCTCCCTTCCCATTTGCAGCTGATAACAAACATAATTCTCACTGATAAGCCCCACAATGTGCTTTTATAGAAACCCACAAAATTAAACAAAGTGGGAGAACAACAGTCACGACATCTCCAACTTCTATTGTCAACCCCCCCCCCCCGGCCCATTTTGTTCTTTTACGGAAGCAAAAAGACAAGCGTTCATTACAAATGTCCCATTTCTAGCCATTACTTCCCAAACGGCTCTGAGGGGTAAACAATGCGGTCTTAACAAAGCTCCCAATTTATATTGATTAAGTCCCATGTTATCTAATCTGTCCCTGGTCACCCAGTGCCCATTTCAATTTCAAAAAGAGGGCTTTACATTGTTTCTGGAAGACATTTTGATGGGTCCCTGCCAGCAGGGAATTTCAGGAATGAGGAACAGCTTCTGGGACTATCTACCTTACTTCCTTACTGTTACTGTAATGTGAATAGACATATTGCTATGGTTCTACCTGACAAAGATGAATGAATGATGAAGGATATAACAAAGCACTCAATGGTCCTTTGCCTGGAAATCTCCACCTCCTTGCTTGTACTATGTGACACAATCAATAGGGAAGACTGAGAGACAGCTAGGTTTCTGAGAACAACCTATGATCAAACCATGGTTTCAGAGCCTGGCTAGTTTAAACCAAAGGTAGCTGGACCATAAAGAAGGCTGTTCACCGAAGAATTGATGCTTTTGAATTATGGTGCTGGAGGAGACTCTTGAGAGTCCCATGAACTGCAAGAAGATCAAACCTATCCATTCTGAAGGAAATCAGCCCTGAGTGTTCACCGGAAGGACAGATCGTGAACCTGAGGTTCCAATACTTTGGCCACCTCAAGAGAAGAGAAGACTCCCTGGAAAAGACCCTGATGTTGGGAAAGATGGAGGGCACAAGGAGAAGGGGACGACAGAGGGTGAGATGGTTGGATAGTGTTCTTGAAGCTACCTGAATGAGTTTGACCAAACTGTGGGAGGCAGTGGAAGACAGGAGTGCCTGGCGTGCTCTGGTCCATGGGGTCACGAAGAGTCGGACACGACTAAATGACTAAACAACAACAGGGAACCTCAGGCTCGGTAACCAAATGCAACCTTCCCAGCCTTCCTATCCAGGCCAAGGCTCACTGCAACTTTCTCATTTAGGACAGGGGTGGAAAACCTCAGGCCTGGGGGCAAATGCCATCCTCTGTCGGGTCCTAAAGACTCTCCCAGGGCCACACTCCTTACTAGCCATGCTTTTCACCCTCCTCAAATGCTTTTGCCTGGCTAAAATGCATCTTTGAACTGCAATAATGTCTTTTATTGCAGCTGCCCAGGAGGACTCCCCTGAGTGAGTGCCTGAGGGCCCTGCTCTTGCCACTTACAACCTGGCCCAGGGCGGGGCCTGACAGGCCTCACTAGGACAGTTGCTGTTACTTCCAGAGGGGCACAGAGTGTTTTTAAAATGTTTTTTAAAAAATTCTTTTGGATTTTTTGTATGTGGGGGTGGGGGTGGGATGGATGTTTGGTTGGGCTTGGGGAATTTTTTTTATTTTGATGTTTTTGTAATTTTTACATTTTTTTGTTTGTATTGTTTTATTGGTTTTGTTTGTTTGTTTAAGGTATTATATTGTTCTTAGGGGGAGGGGTCAGGGCTGCCGGGGAGTGGGCCCCAGCCCACAAAATGGCTGGGGCATGTTCCACAGGGGGGGATGCACTGGGACAACCGATCTCAGTGATCACGGGTAGGAGGAGGAGTTACGCTAAGACTAGACCATGTCATTACAGAGGGGGCAGGTTTAGTCGTTGTCTGAGGACTATTCCTGCCTCTGGGTCTGGTCCTGACCGGATGGATACTAGAATCAGCAAGGGATACCCACATGACCTGAAGGTGCTGCTGTGCAATGCCAGGTCAATGATTTATAAGACTACTGCCATCCATGACTTGATCATGGAGGACTTGACCTGGCATGTGTAACAGAGACTTGGTTGGATGAAGCAGATGGGCCTGTCCTTGCCGCTGCTTGTCCACCAGGTTTCTCTTACGCACAGCAACCCAGGTCATGTGGGTGGGGAGGGGGGGTTGCAGTGATTTTTAGGAAGTCATTAGTTTGCACCAGGCGTCCTATTGGGAAGACCCAGTTTTCCGAGTGCATGTTCTGGAAGTTGGGCAATAGGGGCAGTACAGGATTCCTTTTGGTGTACCAACCTCCCCGCTGCACCAAGGATTCCCTGCCCGAGCTGCTTCAGGTCGTGGCGGATGTTCTCCTGGAGACGCCTAGCTTGGTCGTCCTAGGGGATTTTAACATCCATGCCAACACGACCTTACAAGGGGCCGCTTGGGACTTCGTGGAAAGCATGGCCTCCATGGGGCTGTCCCTGAATAAGTCTGGCCCAACCCATAGCCGCGGACATGCCTTGGACTTGGTGTTTACCTCTATGGATGTTCGTGATCTCACACTAAGTAAAAGTGAAACGAAAGAAGTACCATGGTCAGATCACTTCCTGGTGCAACTGGACTTCTTTGCAACCCATCCCCTCTGCAGGGAGGTGGGACCAATTCGGATGGTCCGCCCCCGCCACTTAATGGATCCAAATGGTTTCCAGAGAGTGGTAGGGGATGCTTTATCCCATGTTGATGGCCTTTCAGCTGATTCCCTGGTGGCCCGCTGGAATGTGGAGTTAACCAGGGCTATATTTAGATGCGGCCACGATGGCCAAATAACGCCCAGTCTCAAATCTTCCATTCTTGGGCAAGGTGATTGAGCGAGCGGTTGCCAAACAACTCCAGGCACACCTGGAAGAAGCGGACCATTTGGATCCCTTCCAGTCGGGATTCAGGCCTCATCATGGGACTGAAACTGCCTTGGTCGCACTGGCTGATGATCTCCGGCGGGCTAGGGACAAAGGTGAGAGCTGTTTCCTAGTTCTGCTGGATCTCTCAGTGGCGTTTGATACCATCGACCATAACATCCTTCTGGACCGTCTTGAGGGGCTGGGAGCTGGGGGCACTGTCATACAGTGGTTCCGCTCCTTCCTCCTGGGCCGTGTTCAGAAAGTGGTGGTGGGGGATGAGTGTTCAGACCCCTGGGCTCTCACTTGTGGGGTGCCTCAGGGTTCTGTCCTCTCCCCCATGCTTTTCAACATTTACATGCAGCCGCTGGGAGAGATCATCAGGAGGTTTGGGCTGGGTGTTCATCAGTATGCGGATGATACCCAGCTCTACCTCTCTTTTAAATCAGAACCAGTGAAGGCGGTGAAGGTCCTGTATGAGTGTCTGGAGGCGGTTGGAGGATGGATGGAGGCTAACAGATTGAGGTTGAATCCTGACAAGACAGGAGTACTGTTTTGGGGGGACAGGAGGCGGGCAGGTGTGGAGGATTCCCTGGTCCTAAATGGGGTAAGTGTGCCCCTGAAGGACCAGGTGCGCAGCCTGGGAGTCATTTTGAACTCATAGCTGTCCATGGAGGCACAGGTCAAATCTGTGTACAGGGCAGCTGTTTACCAGCTCCATTTGGTACGTAGGCTGAGACCCTATCTGCCTGCGGACTGTCTCGCCAGAGTGGTGCATGCTCTGGTTATCTCCCGCTTGGACTACTGCAATGCACTCTACGTGGGGCTACCTTTGAAGGTGATTCGGAAACTACAACTAATCCAGAATGCGGCAGCTAGACTGGTGACTGGGGGCGGCCGCCGAGACAATATAACACCGGTCTTGAAAGACCTACATTGGCTCCCAGTACGTTTCTGAGCACAATTCAAAGTGTTGGTGCTGACCTTTAAAGCCCTAAACTACCTCGGTCCAGTATACCTGAAGGAGCGTCTCCACCCCCATCATTCTGCCCGGACACTGAGGTCCAGCGCCGAGGGCCTTCGGGTAGTTCCCTCACTGCGAGAGACCAAGTTACAGGGAACCAGGCAGAGGGCCTTCTCGGTAGTGGTGCCCGCCCTGTGGAACGCCCTCCCATCAGATGTCAAAACGATAAATAACTACCTGACATTCAGAAGACATCTTATGGAATGCAGTCCTTGGGTTGAAAGAGGCTCCCCACTCCTGACAGAGGGGAAAGTTATGGTTTCCCAGTATGTCAGAACTAGGCCAATGTGCTGTGTGTCATCAATAAAAGCAGATCTAGTTTTATAAGTTATTATGGAAGAGAAAACCACAGATGATATATAAAAACATATGGTACTTACAAATGTGGAGGTCTTTGCAGAATTCTAGCTGCCTCATTTAGTTGCTGTGAAAGAGAAATAAAGGATCTATTAAAATAGCCATATAGGTTGGGACAACTTCCCTATGAAGTTTAGAAAAAAGATGACTACATACAGTATGGTGAAAATTGATACAATGGTAAAGGATGTGAAGAGAGTGGATACAACTTAGTGAATTCCACTCATCACGCTAGAAGAACTCAAAGCCACCCAATAGTATTGATGAGTACCAAGTCAAGGATGGACAAAATGAAGTTTAGAAAAAACCTTATGAAACACTCCTAACTCTTCTTAAAATGAAATATTATTCATTCAGCCAACCTTTATTGACATAATTGAAATATTTATGGGCTGTGGTGTACAGTACATTGTGAAAAACTGCCTTTGTTACAAAGCATACATTTTAACCCACATGCATGTCCAAAACATTCATGTATCCCTGTACATACTCCCTTGAGGTTTAGGATCCTTCACAGGAGCTAAAACATGCATCCACATGACTATGCTATAATAAGAAATAACTTTTTGCCATTATGAAATAGTTAGTCTTTAAGACTAACACGGGACACACTCGTCATTTTTGCTGCAACAGACAAACATAACTACCCCTCTGGAACTTCTTGGTACTGAGAGAGCACTTTGAGAATTCATGATGGGTCAATGTCACATGTTACTCCCATGTAACTATGCATAAAAGCAAACGGAGGTAATTTTTTTCAAGGTTTTAAAAAGAGTCGGGTGAAGTAGCAGCCAGAGGAACATTTTGCAGGAACTTAAAGAACCCTTTTAAATTCAGAACAGCTTCCTTTTAAGCATTGTAAACATCTCCTGAACTGGATGCACAAGTCCTGGCTGATTTTAAAAGCTAATTTCATGTGTCAAATATGACCTCCAATTAAAGGAAATCACACTGAGAATTAACTAAGGCACACATTGTGGGGACAAAACAGTCCAGCATTTCCTGTCTTTCAGAACCATGCTGTACTTCCTGGCACCTGGGTGGAAAATACGATTAGAAAACTAAAGTGGCAAGTTCCAGATCGGAATGTTTCTAAGGCATATTTTGACACATTCCCAGACTGCACTGTGTTCTCTCAAATTACCCAATTTGCAGTTACTGTAAGTAATTCTAATATTTTTCTTCTGCTCAAAAAATCCTTCCTCCTATAAAATGTGTTGCATGCCAGCAATGATATGTACTGATGCATAATTCTTATTGGTTTGCTTTCTGGTTGACCTAGTACAAGCCTGAACCAGTTACAGAGACTTGATAAACTGAAGGAAGCACAGCCCAGACAACTTTGAAATAGGCATGTAGCCCAATCGTATGCATGTTTACTTGGAAGCAAGTCCCAATGAGTTCCTACAAAACTGCAGCTGCATGGCACTGAGATGCCCTTGCAATTAAGTAGATCTGCTCATAGGTGAAATATCATTAAAGGGACAGAGGAGGGCACTTCATTCCCCTTCTCAAAAGCATGAATAAGAAGCAAACAATCCATTTACCCATATCACATTATTGCAGTGGACCATGCAAACAGCTCCTTCACTCCATTTGTAAGTAACATTCCATTGAAGGGAATTTTCACGTCATGTTTGTGAAAATGGATTTCCCCCTCCTTTAATAAATCAAATTTAAAAACTGCCTTAACTAGCATGTACATTACATTAAACAATAGGCTGCTTCTTCCAGGAATGTTACAAACTTTCAGAAGTGGTGCTTGTCAGGCTACAAAATGCACTCCCTTCATCACTCAGATATAATAAAGCCAAGTTAAGCATTTGTTGGTATAGAAAGTTTTTAAAACTAGCTAGAGGAGTGCTATACAAGTGATGAACTAGTTCTAATACAGTATTATTTTGTGTGGCACCATAATAACCCTCACAGGACCACTTCAAAACATGTACGAATGGAAGACAGAGCTATGAGTGCCATAAGACCACCCTGCATCCCTTAAACTAATCTGCTGGCCCCAGGTGAGATCATAAGAATCATAGAATTGTAGAGCTGGAAGGCACCCCAAGGGTCATCCAGTCTAACCCAACTCCTTGCAATGAAGGAATCTTGCCCACAGCCGTCCCTGGGTGGGCTTGAACCACCAACCTTCTGGTTAACAGCCAGACGCACCGACCCTTTCTGCCACAGTAAGAATGAGTGATGCTGTTCCATTGCAAGTGTAAAAGTAAGATTCAACTATCAGTCTGGTGGGCACCTATACGTGAAATGGGAGGGTGAGACTGGCTGCATACATGCCATACTTTTAAAAGCACGTTTGAAAGACATTTCTATCCTCAAGTAATTCTGGGCAATGTAGTTTGTTAAGGGTTGCTGGGAACAGTAACTTTGCGAGACATAAACGGTAGTGCCCAGAATTCTTTGAGGAGAAAAATGTGCTTTGAAGGTAGAGTGTGCATGCATCTGTCTTGTCCTTTGCCTCAGGCGACAGAATGTCTTGGGTGGAGCCTTCATACATGCTCTGAGGAAGTGATGACCTGTGGCAAGTTCTTAGAATGAAAGTGTGCAATCTGTGGGCAGTGCTAGGCTGTTGCTATTCAGGTTGCGCAATTAAAGTTGATTTGAATAAACTCGCTTCTCTCAAAACTGGACTTGCTGAAAAAAGGAAAGTGACAGAAATCATAGGGGGACACTTGCTTTGAAGCAACATCGTCTAACTTCCCTGAAAACAAATCAGGATGAACGTTCAATGACCAACGTCGTCTAACCTCCTTGCAAACAAATAAGCATAAATGCTGAATAAATGGGCCATCTACAAGTGACTATGTACATATTGCTATACCACTACCACACACACAGAGCCTAGGACTTGCCGATCAGAAGGTTGGCGGTTCGAATCCCCGCGACGGGGTGAGCTCCCGTTGCTCGGTCCCTGCTCCTGCCAACCTAGCAGTTTGAAAGCACATCAAAGTGCAAGTAGATAAATAGGTACTGCTCCGGCGGGAAGGTAAACGGCGTTTCCATGCGCTGCTCTGGTTCGCCAGAAGCAGCTTAGTCATGCTGGCCACATGACCCAGAAGCTGTACGCCGGCTCCCTCGGCCAATAAAGCAAGATGAGCGCTGCAACCCCAGAGCGCTGCAACCCCAGTGGACCTAATGGTCAGGGGTCCCTTTATCTTTACCACACACAGGAGCCAACTCCAAGGGGCTGAGGTCCCTTCGACCCCCAGTATAATATTTGAGGGGGCTGCCCACCCCAAAGTTGGTTGGCATTGCCATTCAAATAGCGTGCATGCACCACGTCATGTGATCAATTATCCCAGCTGGGGCTTACATTCCCCCCCCCCCAATATTTTATTCAAGTTGTCTGGCACCCCTGCACACACACACGCCATGAGGCACGCACACCATTGTGGATATGCAACGACTGCCACTTAAATGCGATAACAATCCTTACGTGGGCTATTTCGCGCGCAAAATTGCTGTCCACGTACGAATGTTGTCACCTCAAACGAAGCACAAACCTGAAGGCCGGAGGGCAAGTGACTTCGTAACTGTAAAGGAATCTGGGGCGCACACGGAAACTGGCTCGGTGGCACCGGAGGGCATGTTCCTCCGCCCCCACCCCGCGGGTCACTCTGCTCGTCCTGCCATATTCCCTCCGGGCCTCGCCTCTCTCTGCCCCTCTTTCCAGCGACCCTGCAGCGAGGGCGCGCGAAGCCTGAGGTGTGTCGCTGTGGCTGCAAAGCCCTGAGCGCGAACTTTCTCAATTGATTGGCTCAGCTGCACAAGCGACTCCCCCGCTGGGCTCGGCGGAGCTCGCGCTGCCTTCCAACAGTAGCTGCGCTCGCTCGCTCCTGCACCAGACCGCCCTGCTCCTCTCCGCCACTCGGAGGGCGCAGCCCCAGCCTCAGCAGCAGCAGCAGCCGCCGCATCATGCAGCAGCCGCCGGCTCCAGCTGCTGCCCTCTTGCTAGTCCTGCTGGCTACAGACTCCTCGCAGAGTGAGTAGTACTTCGGGGGGCTTCGCCTTTTCCTCCCCCCTCCCCGCCCTCACCGGAGAAAGAAAACACCCCTCTTTTACCCGCCATTCTTGCAATTTCTCCTTGCAGAGAAAAAAATCTCACTTCGGCTTTATCCTCTCCCCCCCCCCCTCGCCCCACTCTTTAATTAGCCCCCTCCTTTAATTATTAATCGATATATAGCAAAGTCTCCACACGAGCAATGCAGCTTCTCCGGACTGGGGAAAGAACAGTATTCCTATATATAGAGACATGTCAGCCCTTTTACTGCTCTAACCATTGCCCCTCAAGGTCAGGACATCCCAAACGCCTTTCCTCACGAGGAGCCGGTTGCACCCAGCCAAGCCTGCCTGCCTGCCTGCCTTTCACTCCAAGGGTGCCTTAAAAGAAAACAAATGTTTATGTTCTCAAACCTCCCCCCGCCCCATCACTTTTTGGAGACCTTCTGCTGCTGGGCTTTAAGGGCTGACTTTACCATTTTCCAGAAAAAGGGTGGGTGGTGACACACACTCCCTCTGCTCCCCCTCACCCCCAACCACATCCCCGGCCAAGCGTTGTTTCTTGCGGAGCGAGAGAGAGAGCGCGCGCGCGCTCAAGAGGGCAAAGGGGCGCAGGGATGTCATTGTTTATGGCCCGGTGAGGTGGATCTCGGTGGCGCCGCTCTGGGCGCGCTGGCGGCTGCTGGGCATTGTTTTGGTTGTTGGAGGCAGGCAGAGGGACGTCAATGGAGGAGCTGGTCTAGCCCCCCCCCCCGCGTGAGCTGAAGGGACAGGGAAAGCCGCAGCGGGACTCTCCCCCCCCCCCCAAATGACAGTTTCACAGACTCCTCCGGCTGCCCAGTGCGCGGCGGGGCCATTGTTTCCCGAGCGCGAGCGCGCGCGCCTCCCCACACCCCCGCGCGGCTTTGCACGCTCCGCTCTTTTGTTACCGTCGGGGGGGGGGTTGTTTCCAATGCTAATGGCTCCTTTCCCTGCTTCCTTTCGGGGCCCCAGCTATGCTGCTCCACAGAACCCGGGAGGAGGCTTCGCAGTTCCTTCGGCAGAGGCACCGCCGAGCCTACCAGATTTTCGAAGAGACCAAGCAAGGCCATCTGGAGCGAGAGTGTGTGGAGGAGCTCTGCAACAAAGAGGAAGCCCGGGAGGTGTTTGAGAACGACCCTGAGACGGTAAGGAGGGAGGGGGAGAGAGGTGCCGGCGATAACTAATTTAATTAATTTATTTTTTTAAAATTAAATGAGCAGCTGAGTGTTCAGGCCTGCTGCAAGCTGCAGGAGTGGGGAACGAGGGCGCCAGCTGCTCGCACAGCTGGGGAAGTTGTTTGGAGGAGGAGCCATTAGATAAATAACTGAAACCACACAGGGTAACCAGCACTTCGCTTAACAAGATTGCGTTTGGATTTCTAGGCCAAGAAAGCGTCGGGGAGGGGCTGTTTATATTGGACTAAATTGGCATTAATCTGCTAATACGAGTTTCGGGGGGGGGTGTTACTGGAGTAGAGAGAGAGGAGTTTAACTTGTCATAATACTTATGAGAATCCTTTGGGTTATCTTGGTTTTCTACTTCACTCTTCCACCTCTCCTGGACTCTTAAGTGTTTAAAATGCTTGTAAGCCCCAAGGATTTTGCTGAAGCAATCTCCTGAAAAGAAGCATTTAATATTTTTCTAATTTACCGGTAGATGAGTGATCAAAATCTCCTGTTGGATTGGGATCCTCCCCCCCCCATGAAAACTTGTTTGTTACTAGGTACAGTGGTACCTCAGGTTACATACGCTTCAGGTTACATATACTTCAGGTTACAGACTCTGCTAACCCAGAAATATTACCTTGGGTTAAGAACTTTGCTTCAGGATGAGAACAGAAATTGTGCTCCGGTGGCGTGGCAGCAGCAGGAAGCCCCATTAGCTAAAGTGGTGCTTCAGGTTAAGAACAGTTTCAGGTTAAGTACGGACCTCTGGAACGAATTACGTACTTAACCCGAGGTACCACTGTAAATGTAAGCAGTCATTGAGCTTATGTAGAATGAGTCTGGTTTTTTAAAGTAGTTTGCCTAGTGAGAACAATGTGGTCATAGGTCTACAGCTGTTTAGTTCTAAAACTCTCAAAAGTGTAAAGATTTAAATAAACTGTGTTTCAAATGGGTCATCAATAGTGTTATGCTTGTAGTATTCAGATTGGCTAGTATTTTTGCATAAATAGAATGGCGTTTGAATGGCCGCTTAAAAATGATTTCCTGATTTGCTTGCATCTTCCAGATGTGCTGCTCTGAATAGGCTCTTTTATTGCTCGGATTATCTGGCATTAGTTTAGGGAATAAATTTCCTGGAGAAGAAATTGACTGGTGATTTTGCACAGGGC
This sequence comes from Podarcis erhardii, assembly GCF_964252035.2. NCBI lineage: Eukaryota > Metazoa > Chordata > Lepidosauria > Squamata > Lacertidae > Podarcis > Podarcis erhardii. The sequence goes on from NC_138508.1 coordinate 80,726,798, forward strand.
TGTGCTTTCCCGTTAATGATTTGATGCAAGTGGGTAGGGAAAGAGTTATGTAGGTCAAAAGTACTGAGAATGGGAGGGACTTGGCTGTTTTCTCTTAGAGTAGTTAATGTTTCGGATTTAAGGCAAAACATGTCTTGACATGTATACTTTTAATAGACTTGGAACTATCGCAGCATGAAGAATAGTTGCAAAACAATAGGGGGGAAAATGCAGCAAGTAACTTCTGCTAGAAGTTTACTGTTTACTGTGAGGTTTCAACACCATGATCCAGGTGAAATCAAGGTTTTTTTGTTTAAAGAGCAAAATAGACTGGGATATTATTTTCCTATTTAATGGCGTGCAATTAAGACTTTATAAGTTGGGTAGCAGGGACACGGGTGGCACTGTGGCTTAAACCACAGAGCCCAGGACTTGCCGATCAGAAGGTCGGCGGTTCGAATCCCCGTGACGGAGTGAGCTCCCATTGCTCCGTCCCAGCTTCTGCCAACCTAGAAGTTCAAAAGCACGTCAAAGTGCAGGTAGATAAATAGGTACCGCTCCAGCGGGAAGGTAAACGGCATTTCCGTGCGCTGCTCTGGTTTGCCAGAAGCGGCTTAGTCATGCTGGCCACATGACCCGGAAGCTGTATGCCGGCTCCCTTGGCCAATAAAGCAAGATGAGCGCCGCCACCTCAAAGTCGGTCACGACTGGACCTAATGGTCAGGGGTCCCTTTACCTTTTACCTTTAAGTTGGGTAGCATTGCAGAGTAAACTCATTAACGGTTGTGTTCTCACTGAGTTGATCTCATAAATACTTACTGATACTTGTACATTCTTAACTTTTAAATATTAAGTGCCACACTTGAGCTGCATTGGTAAGACTTGGGGTGGAGGATAGAATGTGGTGCATTCATCTCTCCTGGCCTCCACTGGTAGAGAAGAGCATTGCTCATGGGGTCTTCTTCATTGCAGCGGAGGCCAAAGTGTTTGGTACCACCATCCCTGGTGGTTTTCCCTAGTGGTTTTCAGCCAGTGTGCCTTGAATGATGGTTAGGTGTGCCACGGGCAACACTGCCCTCTGTCTCTTTCCTTCCTTCCTTTATTTGATGCCCTCTCACGTCTCTGCCTCCCAAAGGCTTGTGCAGCTATTTATTGCAGCAGGCCTGGCTATAAGCTCCGCAGGCAGGGCCGGATTTAGATGAAGAGAGGCCCTAGGCTACTTTACTTGTGAGGCCCCTCCCCATCCCCCACCCTCACAACTACGGTACACGAAAATGGAAGAGTGTTATAAACAAAATTGAGTGTAGCCAAGGTTGATGACGGGTATTTAAATTCTACAATTCACAATTTCTCCTCTAAAGGACATAAGATATTATTGTTTAATACCATGGTGATTTTAAAAAATGCATAAAATTAACACTGAAAAACTTGCAATAACTGAACTTTGTAAACTTTTTGTGGCCTGGGCAGGCCTGGAAGTAGTTCCCATGTCTTGTTCCTCTCTAAGGAATCAAGTTCAGCCTTCATGGCATTTAACCATGGCTCAGCATCCTCTGAGGTTAAACTTTCAACCTCTTGGAAGCTTGAAGGTTCCCAAACCTTCTCTGAGTTACTAACAACAGCTGTATCTGCTATGACTGTTTTAGCAAACTCTTCAGCATACCTTTTGGGTGGTTTACCCTTTGTGGCCCTTTCAGATCTCCGTACTATACACAAGTCTTCCATGCTAGGCTTCTCCTCTTTAGTAGAATGATGGGCAGGCCTGTGTGTAATAGTTGCTGGGCCTGAGTTGCCCTGCCCTCACATGAAGTCTTAGGTTTACAATTTTGGGAGAGGGCGCTAAAGAGGAGAGAGAGGAAGTGGGATTCTCCTAAGCTTCTGGGGGAAGAAGAGAATGGTGGGTAAAGTCCCTTACAAATATGGAAATGCAGTGAGCTTAAAGAGGTAGGTATGTATTTTTTGGGGTTCAGCATTCAGTGCATTTAATGAAAGCTAATGCAGTGACTGAGCTCTGAACTGGGGATGCTTCTGGTTCAAATGCTATCTCAATGATCAACTACAGTGGTACCTTGGGTTACAGATGCTTCAGGTTACAGACTCTACTAACCCAGAAATAGTACCTTGGGTTAAGAACTTTGCTTCAGGATGAGAACAGAAATCGTGCGGCGGCAGCGGGAGGCCCCTTTAGCTAAAGTGGTGCTTCAGGTTAAGAACAGTTTCAGGTTAAGAACGGACCTCCAGAACAAATTAAGTTCTTAAACCGAGGTACCACTGTACTGGGTAGTATTAGGCAAACCTCTTTCTGTCTCCCTTTCCTCACTCCCTGAATAGTATATGCTGTATAAATGCAGATAAATTATAACACACCTATGAATGTTACTAGGAATTAATGCCACTTTACAACTTTTATGTCAATATCATGTAATTTGCAGGTTTTACATGCTATCATAGCACAGCACCGAAAAAGAACATCAGAATTGCTGTTTAGGTCAATCATTTATGTATTCCAGCCTTTCCTAAAAATACACAATGCTGCATGTCATTTGGTGTTTGAGATAGGCTAGAATTAGAAAGGTGAAAGCAAAGCAAAAGCTTGTGGTCTATTGTTCAGAGTCATGACCTGTGCAGTTGTCAGTATGGACCCTCTTCCCAAAAGGTATGCTGGTCTGTGACTGAAATAAAGTTTGATACTCCCAAAAGGTATTTGAGACTGTGCTTCTAAATGGTCCTACAGGGCAAGCTAGATGTGACATTACTCATGTCTTTAACTCTGGTTTACATTAAGGTTACCAGATTTTTTTCAATGAATCGGGGGGCACTTCTCAACTTCAATGGCTTTTGTATGGGGACTGATTTGCAAATCCGGGGACTGTCCCTGGGAAACAGGGACGTCTGGTAACCTTAGTTTACATAGAAGAAAGTGGGGATGGGAGAATCTAGACCATAACACTGGGCGCGGAAGAGTGGCTCTTTGACCCATTCAAATTGAGTTCCTTTGTGTTGGCTATTTGCAAAGGGTGGAGAACTCTTATTGGCTGTTTGAGGATGTAGCTTTGTAGCTTTTAAAAAAGAAATACTTAGGGTGCACAAGATTTTTCTATGGCTGTAATACTTTTCATAGGTTTGATCTTCTTGCAGTCCATGGGACTCTCAGGAGGAGACTCTTGAGAGTCTTATGGATTGCAAGAAGATCAAACGCATCCATTCTGAAGGAAATCAGCCCTGAGTGCTCACTGGAAGGACAGATCATGAAGCTGAGGCTCCAATACTTTGACCACCTCATGAGAAGAGAAGACTCCCTGGAAAAGACCCTGATGCTGGGAAAGATTGAGAGCACAAGGAGAAGGGGATGACAGAGGATGAGATGGTTGGATAGTGTTCTTCGAAGCTACCAGCATGAGTCTGACCAAACTGCGGGAGGCAGTGGAAGACAGAAGTGCCTGGCGTGCTCTGGTCCATGGGGTCATGAAGAGTCGGACACGACTAAACAACAAATACTTTTCATATTTGGAAGTAGAAACTGCTGGCTCTTTCTCTACATGGCTGTGGAGTCTTTTCTCTGCTTGACAAATTAAAAATGTAAGATATTTGGTCATGCATCCCTGCAATTAACATGTGTCCTGGGATGCAAGGACATTGATTTGTGTGATATAACTTCTCTGCAGGGGAGGTGGTTTGTTTGTTTGAGAATGACAATTTATCATGGGGATTAAATAATGTTTTGAAAAAAGCACGACATATTTATTGTCAATCCTGTTTACGCCATGCTCTCACAGCAGCCGTTATATCCCAGTTTATGCATTTCTATGCTGGCACAGCAAGTATTAGGCTTCTAGGTCATTAGGGATTTTCAAGAGATAATTTGGATGTAGCAGAAAGGAAAAGGGGAAAAAAACATTTAAAAAAACAACAACTTTATTTTTCAGTTTCTGAAAATATAACAAACAAATACCCATATAGCCCCAAGAAGTATTCCATGCATAAACAATATAAATGATGCAGTCAGACATTAAGTAGGTTTGTGTAATAGTTTTGAGTTTATTACAGTGGTACCTCGGGTTAAGTACTTAATTCGTTCCAGAGGTCCGTTCTTAGCTTGAAACTGTTCTTAACCTGAAGCACCACTTTAGCTAATGGGGCCTCCTGCTGCCGCCACGCCGCCGGAGCACGATTTCTGTTCTCATCCTGAAGCAAAGTTCTTAACCTGAAGCACTATTTTTGGTTTAGCGGAGTCTGTAACCTGAAGTGTATGTAACCTGAAGCCTATGTAACCCGAGGTATATCAGTTAAGTGTCTTCTACTCTATTCTAACAGATTGTCCCAGTGAGCTGTTGGTAGCTGGTAGCAAAGGAACAACATTGTCATTTCCCGAATAAACATGTACCATGCAGTTTCAGCATCTTATTTGTGTTTCAGTTGGTAGAACATGAGGGTTGTGGGTTCGATTCCCACGTTGGGCATACGATTCCTGCATTGCAGCGGATTGGACTAGATGACTTTTGCGGTCCCTTCCAACTCTACAATTCTATGATTCTTGGTGCTCTAAGATACAGTACTTTGTTGATTTCTCCATAAGAGCTATGTTCCATAGTCCATCCCACCATGCCTCTAGAGTTAAGTTAGTAGCTGTTTTCCAATATTGTGTTAACATATTCCTAGCTGCAGACATGGAAAAGATTAGTAGGTCCTTAAACAGTAGATTATTGTTGGCATCTATTAACATATTTGGGACGCGGGTGGCACTGTGGGTTAAACCACATAGCCTAGGCCTTGCCGATCAGAAGATCGGCGGTTCGAATCCCCGCAACAGGGTTAGCTCGCAACAGGGTTAGCTCCCGTTGCTCGGTCCCTGCTCCTGCCAACCTAGCAGTTCGAAAGAACGTCAAAGTGCAAGTAGATATATAGGTACCACTCCGGCGGGAAGGTAAACGGTGTTTCTGTGTGCTGCTCTGGTTCGCCAGAAGCGACTTAGCCATTGACTGTATGTCAGCTTCCTCGGCCAATAAAGCGAGATGAGCGCTGCAACCCTAGAGTCAGCCATGACTGGACCTAATGGTCAGGGGTCCCTTTACCTTTACCTTTATTAACATATTTTATAAAGTGAGCCTCATATTAGGTTGTATCACCTGTCCTGTTAGAAGAAACTTATTCAAAGACCATTTTCTGAAATCATTGTAGTGGTTTGCAATCCCATCACTTACAGAGATATAAACCTAAGAGTTAACATCCTCTCAAACATAAAGGACTTGAAGGAGAACTTAACCTGTGGCATTTCACAGGTATAAAATGCCAGCTGGGAATTCTTTTAAAACTGCTTTTCCCCACTTCAGTTGACACTCACTTTAAAAAGAAAGAACAGAACCTGGGTCAGAAGGTACAGAACACACATTAACAAGTAAGCTAGATGTTATTACTAAGGTTGAAATTGAGAAAAAAACATACGGGATACAAAGCTTTACAAGAAAATATGTTGCAGTGTTATGGAATGTTTTCAGATTTACTAGGAACACAATATAGTCCAGATTTTTTCTACTGAGCAGAGTGAACTCTCAGTGAGAAGATTGTGCTACAAAAGCTTGTGGTGGTTACAATGTGCAGAGAAAGAAATAATTGACCTTTTAGTGTTCAGCCAGGTACACAAGCTCAATAGCAGAAACGGCCTTGGAATTTGGCTGACCTCAACGTAAAAAAATGTTTCCTAAACAAACATCTGAGTGAAAACTGAAGGCTTCTGTGGGAAGAAACTAGAAGATTTCTTAGGAGTGATTGCATCAGTGCCTGGCTCACACTTAGTGCTGCTGCCTGATTGCCAAACCATCACGAGGTGTAGGGCAGTCGGGCACCTATTAGGTCTTTTAAAACGTTCTCAACTTGGCTTGAGTTGGTTACAGATCACTTTCTTGTTTTCCTCAAGGACTGCTACACAATGGCAGTTACAGTTCATTTTAGTAGTTTGTATTGTGAACTGATCTTCACATTTAGTTGAATTCTGTGGGGATGTTATTAAGCAAGGCTTAAATGAGGGCAGTCTACAGAGACTTCCTAATATGTACACACATGTTGTCCTAAGAGGGCTTAACTTTGGTTGAATCATGCCCAATTTTTATCCAGTGCTGGGAAGTCCCGGGTCAATTTATGTTGAAGATGGCCAACGTGGGGTTGTAGTGGATAGATTGATGAAGATAGATGTTGACCCAGTGTATGGCAGATTGTGGAAAAGGCAAATTGCATGCTAGGAATCCTTAGGAAAGGAATTGAAAATAAAACTCATGGTATCGTAATGGTATTATAGAAACCTATGGCATAGCCATAGTTGAAATACTTCTGGTTCCCTTGTCTCAAATAGATTACAGAGTTGGTAAAGCTTCAGAAAAGGGAACCAAAACAATCAAGAGGATGGCAAAAATGCCCCATGAGGGTTGCTGCTTTGGGGATTTTTTTTTGGAGGGGACTAGTCCAACCTCCCGCATTGCAGGAATCTCTACTAGATAATACATGGCAGATGGCTACACAACCTCTACTTAAAAACCTCCAAGGAAGGAGAGTCCACCACCACTTGTAGGAGTCTGTTCCACTGTCAGACAGCTCTTACTGTCAGAAAGTTCTTCCTGATTTAACTGTTATAAAAACCCCATAAATTAGTACAGTTTTATCAACCCCATATTGTAGTGGGGGGGAGGGGAATTGGTGGTTTGTCTAGTTAGGAATACAGTAGTACCTCAGGTTAAGTACTTAATTTGTTCTGGAGGTCCGTACTTAACCTGAAACTGTTCTTAACCTGAGGACCACTTTAGCTAATGGGGCCTCCTGCCACTGCCGCGCCACCGGAGCACGATTTCTGTTCTCATCCTGAAGCAAAGTTCTTAACCTGAGGTAATATTTCTGGGTTAGCGGAGTCTGTAACCCGAAGTGTAACCCGAGGTACCACTGTATAGGAAGCTGCCTTACAGCAGGCCAGACTTAAGAGCAAAGCATGTGTGCTGCCACTTAGCAACAGTCCCTCTCATAGAAAGGACTTCATATTTCATTGAAACCTAAGTTTAGATCTCTTAATTCAGAGTCCAGAATTCCCACTAGTTGAGGCTATGATAGGCATACGATTCGAACAAGGGTCCTCCGAGCTCAGCCAACAAGCTCTATGTTCTTTTTAGATGTGATTGCATATTTGGCACTGTGATTCTCAACTACATTTTCTCTTGAACAGATGTCTAGTATTAGTAGGAACAACATTTAGTACCAGAAAGGATTAAGAATGTGCTTCCAATTCTGGATTTTGTGTGTGTGTGTGCGCACACACACACACACACACGCACATGCCATCAGTGAAACTGAAAATCTGACTATCAAAGATGAGCATGAATTGTCAGTCATGTATAGAATAGGCTTGCCATATGTTGAAAGACCTGTTCCACTATACCAAAGGCTGCTGAGTAGGTAGATGGGAAGGGGGAAGCTCTCTGGTAATAATCCAGGACTAGAGAGCCACATATAAACATAGCATCATTTGGTGAAGCAGAACAAAACATGAAAGACAAATATTTTCAAACTAGCTTTTGAGAAGTTCTGCTTTTATAGGTTTTTCTTGTTTATGTTCACTGCTGTTTAATCTTTAACTGCTTTTTATTGCAATGCTGCAATTGTTTGCATGGCTTTATCCTTTTATATATTAGTTTTAAATTTTATAAGATGCTTTGAAGCAATCTTTGAGGAGGAAGGGTAGAAATCTGTAACTCAGTGGAGAGGATACAAGACCGATCTTAGAATTATAAGTTACAGTATTGTGTATTATTTTATTTTACTTTATTTGTAGGCCTTGTAACACCTAGGATAAAGCAGTTTTACATAACAGGAAAGGCAATTGCAGCCTAGATAAGGCCTGACACCTCTAGTCAAGTGATTCCTTAATTAAGAGAGGTGTCATCATTCTCCCTACACACTTTGAGATTTATCAAGGATTTGTGAAAAAACAAAAATAGTGGACAAAAAAGGCTGGAGTTTTGAGCAACTTACTTGATTTTGCTATTATTTCTCATTGGATTATACCCAGTGCTAGTCGGAGAAGACTTGATGAAGTTAATAGACTTATCTAACTTGTGTCCATTAATTTCAGATGGGCTTACTCTGAGTAGAAGTTAGTTGGCTATAACCCACTGTAATTAAAAGGTCAAGAAAAATGAATGTGGTAATCTAAGACCTGGATCACACTTGCCTGTACAGTGGTTCCTGGTTTAAGAACAGCTTAGTTTATGAACAACTTGTATCAAGAACGCTGCAAACCCGGAAGTAGGTGTTTTGGTTTGTGAACTTTGCCTTGGAATAAGAACATGTTTTGCTTCCTGTTGAGTGTGTTCCATTTGTAAACTGAGTCCCCCACTTCTACGGGAAAGCATGCCTTGGTTTAAAAATGCTTTGGTTTAAGAATGGACTTCAGGAATGGATTAAGTTCGTAAACCAAGGTACCACTAGTACCTCTAGTTGTGGACACGATCCGTTCCAGGGTACTGTCCGCACCCTGAAAAGTCCACAACTAGAGTGGCACTTCTGCGCAAGTGCGGAGCGCAATAGACAATTTATGTGCATGTGCTTCCGGGTTTGCTGCATTTGCAAGCCGAAAAGACCCAACATGAACCTAACACAACACGAGGTATGACTGTATATCACTGGCTAAGTTTGCACATCACACAAACTTGTTTGTTATTAAAATTGTATACCACTCTTCATCCATAGATTTCAGGGCAGTCCACAACATAAAAATACAAGATCAAAACACAAATACAAAATAAAAACCAGAACAAAAGAAATCACGCTAGTTTAGTGTGATAACAATGAGTGTATCCTCCTCCAGGCCTCACACAAACTCCCTCTTCTATTCCCTTGCAATGGGAGGAGTTTGGAAGTTTTGGCTTCTCCTTTTTTTTTAACCACAGTTTACTGTGTTGTCTGGGCCTGGAACTATGGTTAACCTTAACTATGGTTACATCACAAAACCAGTTCCAGTAACTCTGGTTTGATTCTGGCTTTCTGAAATTAACCACAGTTTATTGATCTGGATGATATAACAAACCATGGTTCAACAAAACCAAAAACGTTCAGACTCCTCGTACTGGTTGCCTGGGAGGAAAAAAGGGCAAGGGAGAACATATGAGACTAGAAGGAGGCTAGGTTTGCTTTTGTCTTACTAAACCATAGTTTAGCATGATGCAGTCACTTAATAGTAACTCAGATTTGTGAATGAGCTACTAGATCTACCAACACCAACAGAATTCCTTTATTGTCAAGTTCCAGTGCAAATGCATTTCACACATTTACATGTAAGAGGCATTTCATGTACATGTAAGAGGCATTCCACGCATTAGTGTCTAGTAGCAATCCAGTGAGGGGGAGCCAAATGAGGCGCATGTACATGTAAACGAGGGTGCTTGGTTGCAAGAGTGGAAGGAAGCAGTGATGATCCCAGTCGCAAAAAAGGGTGTGGAGGAAAAACCCTGTACACTGGGAGGTGTTTTATGTGTGTGTGCGCGCGCGTGCACATGTGTGTAAGATGTCTGTGTGGCCATGATCCAATCAAAACGAAGCATTTTAAAGCCTTACTGATATTAAAGGAGAGAGCTGAAGATATGCTTTAGCGTTTCACATTGAAATCCATGGGGCTTGCATGCTTGACTTTGGCTGGGTTCATCTTAGGACCACTATAGCCCTCTTCAGCTGTCCAAAGTGAATACGTGAAGAAAGCAGTGAAGATGTATACAGTGGTGCCTCGCAAGACAAAAAGAATCCGTTCCGCGATTCTCTTCGTCTAGCGGTTTTTTCGTCTTGCGAAGCAAGCCCATTGACGGCTTAGTGGATTAGCGCTATTAGCGGTTTAGCGGCTTTTAGCGGCTTAGCGGATAAGCGGATAAGTGGCTTAGCGGCTGGGGAAAAAGGGGGGAAACCCGCAGGAACTCGCAAGACATTTTTGTCTTGTGAAGCAAGCCCATAGGAAATTCGTTTTGCGAAGCACCTCCAAAACGGAAAACTCTTTCGTCTAGCGAGTTTTCCGTCTTGCGAGGCATTTGTCCTGTGGGGCACCACTGTATGTTCATGACTCCATTCCCGGTGGGGACCTTCAAGGGAAGGTTTGAAGGAGGCTTCAGCTGAACACTGTTGGGTACCCAGCAATATCCGGCTTCCCTGATTGTACAGAGGCTTGTAGGTAGTACATTCATCCAAATGTGCTGGGAATCCCCCTTTATACTGTCCCATTCAATGTGGGAATTCAGGGCAATGGGTGTGTGGTGATGGTTGTGGCGCTTGTTGCTTGAATGTGCAAACAGGACTTCATTGGCCAAGGACCATCTAAACATGGCAACTGCATTTTGTGCAGGGTTGTTTTTTTTAAAAGTATGTTATTATTTTTTGTAGTAGGTTCCTAATAATGCACTGCTGACCAAATGATAAATATAGTAGCAGTTACTCTTCTTTTCTACAAAGGAAGTTTGGCAGCCACAATAATGAGACCACTTCTAATAATGGAAATATTTAGATATAAAGATATAAATGGCTATCTAAATGTTTATTAATACATTAGAGAATGAGGAAAGAATGTAATCGTGGTGAGGGAATGGAGGATTAAGAGAATATAAAATGTCTTTGGTTTATGTTGGTGAACTTAAGTCGTCTAGACATAAATATCATTGGAAATGCAACCTAAGTCTAGCCATCCTAACAACAGTTACTATTTTGATTTAAATGCTATAAATCTTTCAAATCTGGTAAAAAAATTCTCCTGAAGATTTTAGCATTGCATTTCCTTGGAGGCTTTTACTAAAACGTTCCTGTGTGGATCCATGACTTTACACTGATTAGACGCATTTCAGCATTCAAGGATAATGGACCATTAGCAAACTATAGTGCTAGGAAGCTGCATGGGAACATGTCGTTCATTTGCTAGAGGCATATTTAGGGAGTATTGGGTGCCGAGCTGCAGGGGCGCTACAGGGGATGCCACAACTATTTATAATGGAGCACGAGAATGGAGGGGGGGCGCCAAATTTTGGTGTTGCACAGAGTGCCACTGAAATTTGAGACCTAAATTCCCGCCACCGTATTTGCCCAATGACAGCAGAATCCCCCTGTTTTGGACTTGGCTGCAGTTCAGCCAGGTCCAAATATGGGCAGAACAGTTTTCATTAGTACAGTAAGGTTCCTGAAGTGCCCCCTAAATGGCATTATAATTTAAATGCACAACAACTTCATTAGGTGGGCAAAACTCTAGCTCTTTTCCACTTCTTTCCCTCTCCCTCTCTATGTCAGCTCACCTCCTGAGATTGGCTGAAGGTTTTTAGGTCTACTCATGTATGAGCAACTGCAGGTGATGCATACATCTTACCTGAACTGAGGAACTGGTAAATTTTTGTCACACTGCAGTGTGATGAAGAAATGCCAGAAAACTGGCTTTTATACACTGGATCAGCAAATGCTTTTTATTATTAATGGGTGTTTCAGAAAAATTGCAAGGAAGCATGATGTGACAGAATTGTTTAGTTGCATTCTATCAACCCCCGTAGTAGGAAAGCAAATTGGAGAGCAATTTTGACTGGAAAAACAGCTGACAGAAGAAGAGTTCAGCAAACACACCCACCCACCCCAGCCCCCATATGCTCAGTCATGCTCACAACCTTCTAAGGCTGCTTTTCATTTAAAAAATGGAGACTAGTTACAGGCTTCTGTGCATAACTTCTGGTTTTGGTCTTCAGAAACTGGTTCAGTTTCAGGGCAACTCCAAGCCATAAGCCAGTGCCCAAGCCATAAAAATTGTTCAACTCATGCTGTGGTAAATGAGCCTGATGTAGCTGATTGTTTATCAGGAGTTTGAAGTTGGGAAGCGCCACTTTTTTCAAAACATTCTTAAAACCAGTCTTCATGTTTTATGTAGAGTGTGGTTTGATATTTATTACAGTGGTACCTCGGGTTAAGAACTTAATTCATTCTGGAGGTCCATTCTTAACCTGATGGGGCCTCCCGCTGCTGCTGTGCCACCCCCATGCGATTTCTGTTCTCATCCTGAAGCAAAGTTCTTAACCCGAGGTACTATTTCTGCGTTAGCGGAGTCTGTAACCTGAAGCGTCTGTAACCTGAAGATTCTATTAGTTGTTGTTTTTGTTATTTTGAGATCATCACTGTACAAAGATGGAAATAGAGTTCTAGTTAAAGTGACTGCTTCTAAGGACTTGGGCCAGAAAAAGATGTATAATACTTTTCAAGTTTTAAGTCATCGCATTTCTTCTAAATGTTGCTGCCCAGTCTCATTCCAGACATCAGAGAAAATAGTCTGGTGCCTCTATAGGGCAAGCTCACCTTTGTTTTCTGAATGATGCCGCCACCTTAACCTCAGCTGACTTTTTCCTCTATAGGATGCAATTTGCTCTTCCTGTCAGATTAATCCTTTTGGTATAAGCTGAACAGAAATACCAATCTACAGAGTTTCGGAAGCCCGAATAAATAGAAATGTCATGTGCAGGAAAAGGCTATTTCCAGCTCAGCTCTTGTTCTCGTTTTTTGTTTTTCTCAAGAGTAAACGAAACTCTTTGGGCTTTGCAGATATTTAAAGTCACAGATGAATGCCTTCTGAGCAGCCCATTTGACTCTCTCCCATAGAACAGTTCTGGATTAAATGGGCTGGGGATGGAAGTTTAAGCTGCTTAACAAAATTAGAAATATTCAAGCATCAGAAACATAAGTACCAATAGTTTTGTTGTGGGCATCTTGGTGCATTCTTTCATTATCTTGGCCTTAAAAGCCCTCCTCAGCCTCCATAACTCTGCAGAAGTGCTTACAATTTGTGTAACACTGCACTTTTGGCACTCTTGTTATTCATCACTCCTTCCTACCTACCATGCGCTTTTATCTATGCAAAAATCTTCCATTCTTTTCCTTGAATTCCTCCTCATGCCCCACAACAGCTGCTTAATATCCACTGGGAGCTAAAAGTCTCAAGCATATGATTTTATTTCTGTTGTGCAGTGGGGCAACTTGTATTGCTGTTAACCAGAGGGTTGGTGGTTCAAGCCCACCCTGGGTGACTATGGGCAGGATTCCACCATTGCGGGGTCCCTTCCAACTCTACAATTATGATTCTACAATCATTTTGTTTGCTTTTGGTGTCATATGCTAGTAAAAGCACTGCATATGGCTGTTGCAACTGTTTCAATTCTGGTCTCATCCTCTTAATCTCTCCCATCTATTGGAAATGAGAGGTGAAAGCTAAGGTGAGCAAGTATCTGTCAGGGTACAGTAACTGTTTCCAGATCTTAAATTCCTTTAAAAGCTAGGCCAGTTGCTACTTACTTGGCCTTTGACTCTTAAGGTGCACTGATTTTTGCACCAGCTTCTTTTCCTGGAATATATCATGAGAACAGTTTATAGTGTTGGTAACAAACCTTGATTGGAAGTTTATGTTCGATGCTCCACTCCAAAGTTTGATGCAGGCAGGCAGTAGTAGTTGTTTCACCTGTAGATTAATTGGGTGTCTTTGAGGGCATAATTGAGAACTTGCAAAATAAGTACCGGTATCTCCTCGTGACGGAGACACTGGAAACTACTAAGTGTTTGGAGGGATTTGAAAAGATTGTCACTAAATCCTGGTGTGAATGGGTTGGGACACTTGCTTCAGCTAAAGAACTGTTGTACAAACTGAAAGGGTCCAGAGAACTAACAAACGTTGACTCGTTTTATGGTACATAGCATAGCTTTATTGCATACATCCAGTTGGGGGATCATGGAAGGCTTTGGAGAGACCTGCTTGAAATGACTGCAAGAAAATTTCAGCCCTTATAGTATAGCTCATTCGATAGAGCACCTTAGGGTTGTGGGTTCAAGCCCCATGTTGGATGAAAGATTCCAGCATTGCAGGGGTTGGACTAGATGCCCCTCATGGTTCCTTCCAATGCTACATGATTCTGTGAATACACCACCATCACTGCCTAACACTTGTAATTCATTGTTCTATGCAACTGATTTTTTATTACCATTGTTTTCTTGTGTGTAAAAAATTGTGTTTTTGTATGGTTGTTTGTTGCAAGGCTTTTAACTGTCTTTTTAAAAAGAAGAGCTCACTTTTCTTGTGATGTTCAGATTTGTTGGCAGGGAGAGTTCCTGCCTCTTAATTGAAATGGTGCCTCCCCTATCTGGTAGATTTGTGTTGCGGAGCTGGGGCTCAGTGGTGCAGTGGTAATTTTAAGTGCAGATTAGCATACTGACAGTCCCCATAGCCATGTTCCCAAGGCGAGCTCATAGCCATGCTCAACAGAAGTGAACAAGAATGCAAGCAGCTGTGTGTGTGTGTGTGTGTGTGTGTGTGTATCTATATCAGGCTTCCTCAACCTCAGCCCTCCAGATGTTTTGAGACTACAGTTCCCATCATGCCTGACCACTGGTCCTGCTAGCTAGGGATCATGGGAGTTGTAGGCCAAAAACATCTGGAGGGCCAAGGTTGAGGAAGCCTGATCTATATCTATATATAAACATATATACTTGCCACTCAAGAGAAGCACTGCAGCACATAGTATGATACCCAAATCATTAGGACAGGCTGACTTGTAGAATAAACTGGCAAAGCCCCATAGGCTTGTTATGAGGGCAAAGAGGGTTGCTCCTCTCTCAGGTATATTGCTTTGGTGCTCTCAAAAATAAATGTCCTCGCTCCTTCTGTGGAAAAAGACCTGGGACTGTATTTTCCCTTGTTCCTCCTTCACAACACCACTGCTTGGGAGAGCTACATTTCAAGTGTTGAAGGAGAATTTGGCTCTTCAAGCAAGTTTGCAAGAGCTGCTGGGAAAGATTCAGTTTTCAAGTGGGCAGCTAGAACCCTCTGAGCCAGCAGATCTGCTAATGGGTAAGCCACCCAAAATGGCAGTGTTACCAGCCAGCCTATCTGCCCATCAGGTGGTTTGAGGCAGCGGCTCGAGAAACAAGAAGAAATGGTGGCTTCTGGGAAAATCTTGCTTCTGCTGATCTAAAAAAACTGTTGCAAAGCTCATACCTTATGACCTCCCTTAAGACCACATTGCTCAGCTATCAAACTGTCAGGAGCTTATTTTAATATGAATTCAATTGTAGACCAAATCTATAATAATCATGTCTCCCCCTTCCCCTTCTTTCTTTCCAACAGGATTATTTTTACCCGGGATATTTGGGTGAGTTGCAGTGATACCCTTTGCTTCGTACTATTTTATTGTCACTTTCTAGACACAGTTAATATCTGTCCCAAAATGTGCCGTGTAACAGAGCACATCTCTTTATCATCTCACATCAAAAAGAGGCACATTTTATTTGCATACAATTACAAAGAAATACAGTTATAATGACTGGCTATTATTCAGAGAATTGTGACCCTTCAAAATCCGACTATTACACTATTAAATTTGTGTTGAACATGTAAACACTAGAATCTTGAGAAAACTATATTCTGTCTTGAGTAAATTCTTCAGATTCCCCCTCCCCCCAAACTAAATTAATCACAGGTCCTAATAGCACCCTTGCGATATCTGCATTTCAAAGCAACAATATATTTTGACAAAATTAATAACATTCATAGCATTTGAATTGTGTTTTTTTCTAATAAGGCAGTTGTAGTCTAAATAGAATAAACAAGCAAACATGCTGAGTAGAATACCAGGAAATCAGAAGTTAGTTAATATGCCAACTTGCTTAGTGATAATGTTTGTTTTTGTTCTTCAGGATGTATTAAGAGGTATGGGTCACCATATACAAGAAATCCAAATTTTCATACATGTGTGCATAGTAAGTATTTTTCATATTTCTATGTTACTAAAAGAATACAGTATTGTTGGTTGTAGGCTTAAATGAAGAGCAAGTCAAGTCCATGTGAATATTGCCCAATGCTCCTTGTAATTCTTCCCATCAGACTTCTACTTTGCTCCATTGGATAAAATATTGCCAGTATTTGCGTTTCATAATGGTTATGGTTTCATATGGTTATGGTGGGCAATGATATAGTGGAGAAGGAACATGGAGGAGTGAAGCTCTGGTACTTTTTTGTCATTAGTGATGGCATCATCTGCTGGAGCAAGCTTCATCACTTGTGTAAGATCTGCCAGGATTTGACGACGGCTCTTTCCTGCATGTGATCCCTTTGTGAGATAGGCTAGAATCAGCTGGCCCAGTGTTACCCAGTGAACAAAAATTTCCACAGCATGTTAATCACTGCACCAGCTTTTCCAGCTCGCTTTGCTATAACGCGGGTGGCACTGTGGTCTAAACCACTGACCCTCTCTTGGGCTTGCTGATCAGAAGGTTGGCGGTTCGAATCCCCATGATGGAGTGAGCTCCCATTGCTCTGTCCCAGCTGCTGTCAACCTAGCAGTTCGAAAGCATGCCAGTGCAAGTAGATAAATAGGTGCCACTGTGGCGGGAAAGTAAACTGTGTTTCCATGCGCTTTGGCACTCATCATGGTGTTCCGTTGCACCAGGAGCGGCTTAGTCATGCTGGCCACATGACCCAGAAATCTGTCTGTGGACAAACGCCGGCTTCCTTGGCCTGAAGCAAGATGAGCGCCGCAACCCCATAGTCGCCTTTGACTGGACTTAACCATCCGGGGGTCCTTTACCTTTTTTTTACCTTTCTATAACAGTTGGGTATAAAACCATGTTTTGCTGCTTTGTAGTATATAGATAGAATGGATCAAGAGACCTACCTGTGTAGGTCTCTTTGGGGAGGTGACTATGGGGACTGTCACGATAAGTTCATGCGCTTCAAAATTCCACACTGTGCCATAGGTGACAGGAATAAGTCTAACTTCCCTCCCACCCCTCAAAAAACCCCTCTCTCCATCTCCTTCCCCCATTCTTCTGTGGTCCAAGTATGAGGAACTATTGGGTAACCTCTAAGTTCTGATTTTTCAGTTCAGCACAGTTTAGCACTGGACCTGAGGAGGACAACAAGCGGAAGTTCAATGGTGCAGCCAAGAGTGCTTGCACTGTAGCACAACTGTTTTGCTGAATGGAGTCCATAGTGATTCAAATATCACCTTACCTTGCAACGGTGCCTCATCTCCATCCAGTGTAATGCCATTGCAAGAAGGTCTTGGGGCTTAAGAAACAGGAAGGGACTCGCTGACCTTCTTGCAATGGCATTACACTGGATGGAGATGAGGCACTGTTGCAAGGTAAGTTGAGGGAGAGGCTTCTGATTATTGGAGTGCTGTTGGGCCCTCCAGCATCACAGTGGAGGGCATCCAGACAAAATAAGCAAAGCAAGATTTTTAAAAAAGTTAAATTGCCAAATTTCTGTGGATATTCAGAAGCCAGAACCAGCCTGTAGGACACAGGTTTTCTATCCCTGATATATAGAATTGTAGCCTAAGTGTCTTATTACAGTCTGGTCAAACAGGCCATGTAATCCTGTCAAACGTAGGGAGTCTTTCACTAAATGACATGCAGCCTACACTTCACTTTATCTTTCAAGATCAGAACCCATTAACATTGTGAAAGATTCACCTAAAAGTTAACAGATGTGGCTGTAACTTAATTCTGGGATTAATATGCAAAATCTCAGCAATTGCTGCCTACAAAACCCTTTTTATTCAATGGAGAATAACCCTTTTTGCAGTGATTTTAGAGCCTCTCTGCTATCAGTGCTCAGTCGTGTGGTTGTGCTACAAAGTTCCAGCTGCAGGTTTTTTTGTGGCCACCATTTAGTATATGCAGCAGTGACAGCTCTTCCTCCATTCATTGCCACTGCCATCTACCACCATGGATTGGGCCCAGGGGGAGAGTGTAGATGAGTAATATGGCAGATGCAGAGCTGAGTTGACTTGGGTTATTATGCCTACCTGAAACCAGACTGTATGTGTGGCCAGGTGGGCTTTTGGGCCTGAGAGGACAGTAAGAGGAGGTGATGAGAAGTGGTTAGCTTCTACATAAAAAAAAAAATACCATCACAATCATACCATACCCCCTACTTAGTGTTAGAAACTCAGATATATAAGCTAGGTGCCAAATGGCTCCTTTAACCAGAGTTACAGTCGCCAAAACGTAATGCCTAGTTGCCATTTTGGGGCCAGACGACTTGAAAGTCGTATTTTTCAATACAACTTTTTGGTTCCTGACAGTTTTCTACTGTTGTCCATCTTTACAACCTGCAATATTTTTTTTTTGCTAGAGTGTTTTCCTTGTGACAGTGTAATGTGCTTAGGGGGACAGAGTGCCTGGCTCTAATTGAAGAGGTTGGCAACCATTGTAAATATATACATCTTAATACTTCAGATGGGAAGGAAAAATAGAACACACTCGGTTCTATTTTTCTATTGTGATGAAAGAAATCAACAAATTATTTGTGTGCTAGGCAGATGGCATGGTGGGGGCTGCGCCATTTGCCTGACGCAATTGCTGCTTGTATTGAGCCAAAGGTGAACTGCTGCGGAAGCTCCGCTAGTGCCATCTTGGTAGTCAAGATAACCCCACAATTAACTGGTAGTAGTTGTAACCATGAGGTCATATATGCTTATATTCACTTGCTTTGATATGAGCTAATTGGCTTGCTTTGATGTTATCCTTATCTGTGGGCTTGGGGTGCTGGGCTCTGAGCCCAGAAAGGAGAGCTATCTGTAAGATGTGGCTCTTTGCCACCTATGCTCTCATCTGGCCAGGTGAAGTGATGGTGAGTCCCGGCCAAAGTGGCACACACTGCTTTGTGTATAAAGAATGTTTGAACATTTGCTTGGGTGCGGGCAAGCCATCTCCTTGCTGCAGTATCCGTCCCGTGTTTGTAAAGGCTGGGAGACTTGGCAGGCTGATTTGCTGTAAGTCTACACCTTTCTCTTAATAAAGCACTAGAACTTGATCACTCTGATGTTTTTGACATCCTTCTTTGGTATCCCTGCACCCAAACACTCCCATGAGCCGTCCTGCAGTTCAGGGCATTGCTGCATATTGGGATGGGGAACAATGAGGTGGCAGTGAGGTCAGTGCAGTGCAAATGGGCTGGCTAGAATGCTGGCATGTTTGCACTGCACTTACCTCACTGTTGCCTTGCTCCTCCCGCCTTTCCATTGTGATATACAACAGCAGCAGAGATCAGGAAAGCAACATGACCCCACCCCACTGTCCATTGCTGGTACTAGGGTCCAATATTCTTTCATAGTATTTCAAGGTGTGGTTAGCACTAGGCCTGGGTGATATATTGGTATATTGATGTATATTGATATATTGCCCAGGACTGGTATGTCGGGGCAGACCGCAATGACAGCTTCACTCAGCAGTATATCGCTGGTGAAACTGTCACCGCTCTTGAGTCCCTCTGCCTCCAGCGCACTGAGGAAGAAACAAACTAGTTGAGAGCTGGAGGCAGAGGGACTCGAGCAGTGGCGCTTTCACCAGCGATATGCCATCATATTCTTCCCCGGCGGAGGGAGAATCAAGCTGAATCAGCGAGGTGCTTGGCTACTGCCGCTTGGTCCATCTTCGGGGAGTGGGGGGCAAGCGGGCAAGGTAGGTCGCCCGCTCCCCATGCCAGCGAAGGCAGAGGGAGCTTGGCCAAGGAGTCCCAAGGTCCTTGCTGCTCCACCACAAGTGGCAGGGTGCTCAGGGGTGGCTCCATTGGGGGCAGGAGCTCTCCTGCCCTGCAGCGGAGCCTGGCCATGGGGCATCAGGGCTCGCTCAGCTGGGGCCAGGAGCCTTTCCACCCCCTGGTTGAGCAGCAGGCTGGGGCCAGCCGTATTGGCCACAGCCTATGAGGCGCTGGAGTGAAACCACCTCAGCTCCCACGAAGAGAGCTGAGGTGGTTTCACCTAGCATCTCGCTGGCTGGGGCCAATGCAGCTTTTGGCTGGCGATACACTGTGATGTTGAAAACCCAACATCGGCCAGCCCTAGTTAGCACTACCAGAAGTTTCTTGCATGTGTGTACTAAGGGCATTAAACACATTGCTGGAGAGGCTGGGATAATGAGAGTGAGCTCTCTTGATATGGTGGTCACCTTCACCGTTGAAAGTAAGAGTGAAGCAGTGAAACCAAAGATATCCAAAGCATTGTGGAAAGAAATCCTTTGGAAGGTGAGAGAAAGGTGAGATGATTGGATATGGAAGGCCTGTAGCATGCTAACTTTTTGACTAGCTATGTGCAGTGTTAGAAACTGAGATATGACAGCTAGGAGCTAAATGGCACCTTAAACCTAGTTTTTGGGTGCAGCAACGGATTGTCCAGGCACGGGGGGGGGGGGGTTTGTAACAAGAATACGAAGCTGAAAATGAATGAACTGCAGCGAAAATATTATGTTCATTTACCACATGGTCTAGTCCTTTCCCTGCCCACCCCCCTAATATTCTTCAGAGGGTCTCTTCTACAGTCTTCAGAAAGTAGCTGGAAGTGGGGAGGCAGAAAAAGGTCCTCCTTCCTTCCACTCTGGAGTTTTAATCTGAAATCTTAGGCGCAGTACTGTACCCAGAGCTCAGAAATCCCTGACGCAAAATGCACCTAGAACAATGGGAGTTTCAAACACTGCCCATGTGCAAAAAATGTCTCTGTTCAGAGGACAACAACAGGGGCATATATTGTTTGGAAATGAGGCTAAGAATGGGAGTGGTGACCGAGAAATGGAAAGCATGGTTTAAAGAATGCCATCTGCTGAGCGAGAGGGAAGAAGAATAGAACAGTTGCAGTGTTTTTCCTGTGTGTGAAAAATGCTTCACATAACATTTATCTTAACAACAACCTGTAAAGCTGGGTATGTAAAGCTATGAACTCGCTAGGTTGCCTAAGGCAATCTGTTGTCTCTCAGATCCTGGCAGGGAACCTCTTACTTAGAAATGCTTATGCTGTGCCTGAGAGATAGCAAGCCTGCCTAAGGCAACATATTGAGTTCACGGGGTACAAACAAGAAACCTCGCATCATGCATTCTTGGCTAACAGATTTATACAAGGAAAAGAGACAGACTGAGGACTGGCGTGGACATCATAGTAAAAGGATGATTAGAATCCCTTGTCCTCTGCTCCTATTGTTCTTAGCATTGGTATAGCTGACACACAGATCTCACCCATGGTAAGATTTATGCCTGAAATGAATTATGGGAGGTGGTAGGCATGATAATTAGTCAAGAGGAAAAGTTAGGGTTCCTTGCTATGCCTGTGCCATAGAGATACATAGAAGATAGAATAGTATAGAACTCCTGGCTTTCTGATTTATGTGGGATACTTACTTTAAGAGGAGACTAAAGTGCAACTGAACAGGAAACAACATAATACTCTTCAAATGAGTACTGACTTGGCAAAGTGGAGGTGGCAGCTTAGCTTGGTTTAATTTTGCTGCAGCCAAAGGATTTTTGTGTGCGTCTGTGAGATCTGTTTTGCTGCATTGGCCGTTTTCAATATGACTTTGTGAATATCTCAAATGGTTTAGACAAGTAAGCACTATTAGCAACATTTCACCTGAAATATTTGAATACCATGTTATGTCACTGCTCTGCTGTCTTGTCTGCATCTTGATGATACAGGTATTTGCTGCATTACAGTGCAGACCTGTGGCTGCAGAGTTGCATTCCACTGATTAGAGAGACTGTGATTATTCACGAAGGCTTCATTAGAGAAAGCTCAAATGTGCGGTTTGGGAGTGCCCCTGTATCCTGCCTCCAACTATATCTTTCTTCAAGGTCTTGCTTACTGTTACATACTTGGAAGACTTTGTGATGGGGATTGTCTTTGCCTTTCAGTAAGGCTTCTTTTGTCTTAGTGTTTAACAGTCTTATTGTGGAGACGTTTTCAAACAGTACAGTTTATGGTTTTCAAGATTTTAGCGAATATTATAGGTATGCTTCCCTCTGGCAGAGGATAGTCACATGCCACTCCTTAAGAATTAAGCGTTCTTTCCTCCCTTTCTTACAAGAGAACATTCTGCTGCAATTTAAGATAAGTTACTATCTCCAGAAGAAGAATTCCTGAAGCACTGTCTTGTTAGGCTTAGGACATAACATATATAATTATTAATAATAAATTGTATACCGTTTCTGCAGTTAATGTTTTTTCTTCCAGAATGATGACTTCAAGTCAGAATGGGCAAAGTAAATGGTTCCCACATTTTTTCTTTAAAGAGTGAGCTCTCCAAGACAATAATTCATTTAGCTTGGCAAGTGTATTAACTTTTCTGTAATTGAGCAAATTGCCTAGAACAGTGGTTTTCAACCAGTGTGCCGTGGCACCCTGGGGTGCCTTAAAAGATGGTTACGGGTGCCATGGGCTACTCTCTTCCCCTCCTTCCTTCCCTCCTTCCTCTGTTGCCCTCTCGCGTCTCTGCCTCCTAAAGGCTTGCACAGTTGTTGGTTGCAACTGCCCTGGCTGCAAGCTTCCCAAGCGAATGGTGCCTCTGGGACTGGCCAGGGGGTGCTGGTTGCTAGGAGCTGAGGTGGCCTTGGGAGTAAGCAAGCAAGTGGTTGAGGGAGCCAAACCAGCTAGTCTGCCAGCCCTTGCTTTTGGGAATGGACAGACAAGTAGGAGGCCAGGCAGGCAGGCACTGTGCGGGTCTTTCTTGTGCTTGCTGTGTGCAATGCCTGCCAGGGAGCTGAGTGCCCAGTCCTGAAAGGGAGCCTTTCCACCATGCAGGCCCAGCAGTGCCCATTGCTGCCTCCCAAAGTAAGGTACTAGCCTCACATTCACCTCTGGCCACTTTCCGCTGGGCCACTAAGGCTGGGGGCATCTCCTTCCCAGCCCCTGTAAGGCAGTGTTAGGAGGCAGCTCTCTGTGGGGCAGGGAGGGCAGCTCAGAGACCGGGGCAGTGGCGGCAGCTGCCCGGAGGACTCCCAAGGAGAGGAGAGGAGGCTGAGGAAACCCTCCACAAGGGAGGGTGTTTGAAAAAGGGTGAGAGGCTGCCAGCTCTGCAGGCAAGCGGTGACATAACTGGGCTCCTGAGCCCCACAGGGGTGCTGCAGAAAGTATGCAGTTGGTCAAATGAACCGCGGACTCCAAAAGGTTGAAAACCTCTGGCCTAAAAAACAGCGTCTTGTGGCAATGCAGTGTTGCCATCTTTCTTTACAAAACAACGCTAATAACTGCCTCCTTTCTCCATCAGTTTTTGTTTATAGAGGCAAACAGTGCATTTGCCACCTCCAGAATTTGTTTGAATGGTAATAGCAATATTGTCTTAAATAATTTGATTCCAGGGTAAAAGTTTTATGTGGTGTGTTTTCAACCCTTCCCTCCACCCCCAGATTTGCCAAATCAGTGTTTGCCTAGTCCATGTCATAAAGACGGTACGAAAACATGTGACGACTTGAAAGGCGGATTCCTTTGCCGCTGCAGACCAGGCTGGCGAGGAGAAAGATGCAATGAAGGTACGTCTTGTTTTGTGCTGCTTGTGGCTGTGTGTTCACGATGAGGATAATGAGATGGGGAATGGTTGCAGCTCAGTGCAGATGCTTTGCATGCAAACCTTCCCAGGGTCAGTACTACTACTACTACTAATTTATTTATTTATATGCTACCCACCTGACTGGGTTGCCCCAGCCACTCTGGGCAGCTTTCAGCAAATTTAAACATCAAACATACTAAAACACCAGACATTTAAAGTTTCCCTAAACAGGGCTGCCTTCAGATGTCTTCTAAAAGTCAGGTGCAGTTGTCAATTTCCTTGGCATCTGGTGGGAGGGCGTTCCACAGAGTGGGCGCCACTACCAAGAAGGCCCTTTGCCTAGCTCCCTGTAACCTCACTTCTCGCAATGAGGGAACTGCCAGAAGGCCCTCGGAGCTGAATCTCAGTGTCCAGGCTGAATGATGAGGGTTGAAATGCTCCTTCAGCTATACTGGGCCAAAGCTGTTTAGGGCTTTAAAAGTCAGCACCTACACTTTGAATCATGCTTGGAAATGTGCTAGCATCTGTAGGTAGTGGTGGAAAAGACTCTACTCTGAAATCCTTGAGAGTTGCTGCCAGTCGGTGTAAATCAGGGGTAGTGAATCCATCTCCCATGTGACAGATGCAGTCCCCGTGGCTTCTCCTTACCCTGCACAGAAATTGGGCTTGAAAACAACCTTTCATGGACACCAAAAGGAGGCTTTTTTCTATGGTGCAGGGTGAGTTTTGGAGATGAGTGTCTACAGCTGGGGTGGGATAAGTTTACCCTCCCCTCTCATGCACTCCAACTTTTCTGCTGAAAAACCCCCTTTCCCACATGACAGTGAAGTTTGAAAACAGCCATCTACTGTGTTTGCAGCACCGAAGTGAATACACCCAATATTTATTCTTTCTTATTTCCAGATATTAATGAATGTGCCGAGCAAAATGGTGGCTGTAGACATATCTGTTACAACACGCTTGGCAGCTATCGCTGTGCTTGTAATAATGGGTTTGAACTCATGGATGA
Organism: Podarcis erhardii; assembly: GCF_964252035.2. Taxonomy (NCBI): domain Eukaryota; kingdom Metazoa; phylum Chordata; class Lepidosauria; order Squamata; family Lacertidae; genus Podarcis; species Podarcis erhardii. Next base: position 80,751,120 of record NC_138508.1, read on the forward strand.
CAATAAAAGTTGCAAAGGTAAGATGTGAGTACAGAGTAAAGCTTAAACCACTTACACGAACTTCTTCCTGCATGTTGGTTCATTCACTCCTTTGCTGATTTAAAGCAAACCGATAGTTTGCTGATTCAGAAGAAATGCCAAACTAGGATTTGCATCAAACCAGGAAAGGAGGAATGCCAGGAGCAAGGAAGCAAGCGGAAGAGGAGGAAGCATGTGTTACGTCTGAACTGCCCCAATGATTTAAGCTCCCCTTTGTGGGAATTGAACATTTAGCAGAGTTTTGCAGAAGACAGCCCTGGGTTGTTTGACCCTTTAATTTGTTCCCTCCTGTGAAAACTACACAAGACCCTTAAATTTTAAAGAACGAATAACTTTTACTTAGTGTAGTTGCAGATACAGATTAAATATACTGTGCAGGTGGATATTTCTTAAATTGCTAATACAGGGTGCATAAACTGTTACAGACTATTCTACTCCGAGGCAGAAAGCAGCACAACATAGCATAGCTGCTGTAACAGTTAAAGACTGTTCAAGTAACTGCCATAACTGAACCAACTGCCATAACTGCCACAGAGCGTATGACATCACAGAGTTCTACAGCTCTTACAATTAACCCTTTACATGTCATGGGCATTTTGGATGCTAACATCCCACACCCTTATGTACTATGGGGCTATTATTATTTCATTTTGTTGTTAGTCATGACTCCAGTGCTTTTCCAGAAGCCTACTGCACAAACACCATTGGAATGAGTGAAAGCTCGATAACATCAACGTTATATGACAATTGCTCCCGAGAGGCACAGCCGTGTTGGCCTGTCATAGTAAAAATAGGGAGAGTGGGGGAAGGTGATGAGATAAGACAGGGGAGGGGATATATTAATTGAAAATGTATTGTATTGTAACTGTATTCTAACTTTTGAATATTTTTTTAAAGACAATTTTATTCTGCACAAGCTGTTCAAGTGAACTCTTTTGCATCTGATAAAATGGGTTCTAATCCATGAAAGACAAATCAACAATACATTTACCAGTCTTGGTGCCACAGGACACTCCGTTCTCTTTATTAGCATGTTGCCACTGACGGCTAAATTGAACTGTTGCTAATACTTCTTAGTTTCTTACAACTATGGCTTAAGATTCCAGTACGAAAAGCCAAGTGTGCATGTCTAGGCATGTCTGTCGTTATACCACAGAACTGTCCAGCACCATAGCAAAGTGGTGATTCACAAAGGATTTGCATGTTGGGTTGTGCCAGCGTGCCCCAGCTAACCAGCCTACTTTGACTCTGAAAAATAGTACCTTGTGAAGTGTGGATTTTTAAAGTTTTTCTATATATTGCATTGCATTAGCTCGTGAAATAGAGTTGAATTTGGAAATGTATGAATATTTCAACAATATTTGGTGAGAATCTTCCTTAGACTTATTCAAGAAATAGTGAACAGTGGCTAAGTAGCTGTAAGACTGGGGGTTTCTTTCCTGCCTGTGTTTTTAGTAAACTATGTAAGACTTCTGTCTTTTCAACAGAGTAATGCTGTTGTAGTCTGCATACGGAAAAAAACCCTGCCCCATACCCATTCTCTTTTGACAGCCTTTCTAACCTGGTGCCTATCAGATAGATAAGCACACACATGCACACATATATCTACAATTCCCATCAACCCTTACTCTTGGACATGGTGGCTCAAGCTACTGGGATTTGTAGCCCAAAATATCTGGAGGTACTAGGTTGGGGAAGGTTGTCCTATAGCGTAAGTTTCACTTGGTGCCTTCTAGTTGTTGCCAAACTACAACTCCCACCATCCCTGGCCATTGACCACGCTAGCTGGGGCTCTGCAGCTCCAGGATCAGCTCTATTAAACACACATTTTAAAATCCAGACCAAGAGAGTGGAAGGGGGTGCAGGCGACATCATTTTTCACACCCTGCTTTGCGAACAAAGGTCATATATGCTTCATGTTCTCGTTCACATTAGTATGCAATAGCGAATTTGGATATAAATCTGCTCAAGATCTGTGCGCATGATTCCATCAATAGAATCACATGCAGAAGCATCCTCCCGTGTGTGTGTGTGTGTGTGTGTGTGTGTGTGTGTGTTACTGGATTGAAAAGGCTTTGAAAATATGTTTTCATTTTTTCCTCAGCAAAACAAACAGTTTGTCATTTCCTAATTCTGTGATCCTTTTGGTCCCACAAATTCTGACCTTACTTTATATTGCTGTCACATTTTTCCTGTGATTTTTTTCGATGTTTCCTCTCTCAATAATGTGGTAGCATTTTACCCAAGGTGCTATACAGCTTACAAAACAGCAGCTTCTGGTTTCTGGGAAGACTGAAGTCATTTCCTATTTCTATTATTTAGTTGTAACAATGGAATGAGAATTGACTCTGGACCAAGATGGAACTTGGGAACGATAGGCATTGAAAGAATGTTGACATTCTGATTATTGCTGTTGATTTTTGTTCCTTTTCAGATATAGATGAATGCACAGTATCACCAGGTATCTGTGGAGAAGCTCAGTGTAAAAACGTGATCAGCTCTTATTCATGTGTCTGTGATGATGGCTATGTTTATGATGATGTCAGAAAGGTTTGTGAAGGTTAGTAGATGGAATTAATTCCACAAAGATAATTCTGAGGCTTGATAGATTGCTGTCGTAAAGTCCCCCCCCCGCCTCGATAGTTATTTTTAAGTTTTTAGGGCAGTGATTTCCAAATTCCTCCCTCACCCTTGACCGCTTGAAAATTTCTGGTGGTCTTGCTGAACCTTTTAAAGATTTTTTGCGCTTTGTAGCAATTATAATGTGGGGCGCAAGATGTGGTATGATTTTAATTCTCTTTGTATTGCTTCTTTTATTTCATATGTTGCATTTTTTATATTACAGTTTGCCTTCCAAAGAATTCAAACTAATATAATAAAATGCAATATAAGAAATAAAAGACAATTGAAATACAGTTTAAAATCCATGTTAATATGGAATGTGGACAGTGCTGTGTACCACCTGTATGAATCCATGGTCCGTGAACTACAGTTTGGGAACCCTTGTTCTAGAGACCTGCTATCTTTTGAATATTTTTTAGCATCATCAAAAAAATTGGCCTCATTTGTTTACTTGAATTAAGCATGCATGAGACATTGTGGCCATGGCCTTTTCTTTGGATAGCGACCATTCAGCACTGATAATGCTGCAAACAGGTTGCCTCATAATACCCCTAAAGATGCAGTATTCTGAGTCTTCCCCTTGCAGAATGCCAATACATAACCAACAATGAGTCTTGGAAGGTTCCCCTGGTGGACAAAATTAACAACCAATTTTAGCCCAAAAAATTTTCAGCAATCTCCTTCCACTAGGGTGGAACTAGGGTGACTAGGGAGAACTTGGTATTATGAAGCAATCCCTTTTGCATAATGTCATAAACATACTACGCAATTTCAGAGATCAGTAGATAGACATGGAATAGGACAAACTGAATCATATTAGCATCCTGGCCATGCTTTCTATGCTTTCACTAACCCATTTTTTAGCACTGATCTTGGAGTGTGGCTTTCATTCCTGGATCTCAAAATTAGTATCCCCAGTCTCACCTCTGATCCCTTTATGATTCATCCACAATTTTACAATACAGGCAGGACCCAACCAAATGATTCATTGGAGAAGTGTGAGATTATATAGAATTAGGGACTTTTATGACAATGGCATACCCCTAACAGGTGAACAACTGTCAACAAAATTGGGGAAGAAGAGGGAGTGTTGGCTTTATAGGCACCAGATCACCCACTTTGTCACCGCCCCAAATTGTCCTTTTGCAATCCACCAGACCCTTGACTCCATTCAGAATTGTAATACTCATTGCAACTCCAGAGTCCCCCCAAAATGCTGTCTGTCATATATGAAATTATTGATGCTATTAAAGCAGAACACCTTGAGTGCCCTATGTTCCCCTCCACCTGCCCCAGAGGGAATAAGACATGCTAGATATTGCTTTTGGACAACAGTTGTTATTGCTGTTTTTAAGCCTAGCATATTAAAAAGGAATGTAAGAATCTGCGTCTCTGCTTTCTCCATTGTTGCTGGAGTATAGATGTGGACGAGTGTGAACAGAAATATTGTGAGCAAGCATGTGTCAATTTGCCAGGAAGTTACAGCTGCCACTGCAATGGAAGAGGTGGAGTAAAACTTTCCAAGAACATGAACACCTGTGAGGTAGCTTTCTTACTTCTGTTCAACAAGATAAGAATGAAAGAATGCAGTCCCAAAGCTTTGAAACAACTCTTTACAAAGGGGAATAGTCCAACTGGCTCAGACTCCCCAAGACTGGAGGCAAACCCATTAAAAGACCAGCATAACTTCAATAACAGTGTGTGCCTACAGTGGATTTCAGTTCCAGGAATGTAATTAACTTGGTATTTGTTGCCTGCTTTCTCCTCCCTCCCCTTAGTTCTCAAAAGGAAATATTAAATAGGAACATAGGAAGCTGCCTTTTTTCAGGGCATGCTGTTTGTTTATCTAGCTTATAATTGTCTATTCTGCTTGAGAGCAGCTCTCCAGGGTTTTCACCGGACATGCCAGGGTTTGAACCTGGGACCATCTGCTTGTGCCCGCTCACTGAGCTGCATCATAATCAACTTATTCTTCTTTAGCTGTGTCTAAACATACATTTCTATGCCCAAACTCAGTGTGGAAGTAGGTGACCGCTTAATCTGCAGTTGCTAACTGGAATGAGGAGGGATTGTTGGGAGTAGACTCAGCTATACAGTTGCAGATAAAACGTTTTAGGTGTGTTGTAAAGTGTGATATACAAATGTTACATTAGATAGCAATGGTGAAGTATGGCAAATTCAATATATTTTTCAAAATGTTTTTTTAAAAAGTATTTTCACAGCGTTTTTTATATGTGTGTAGATTCCACCTGTGTGACTGTAGTCCCCTGGTTACTATTGGACAGTTGCAGTGGCATTGAATTATCAGTGTTTTGAAGATAAAAGAAATAAAAGAAAATCACTGTTTCTAAACCTTGTCTTAAAGTTTTATGTCTGTATATGTGTGATTTGCTTTTCTTCCTGCAGGACATTTTGCCCTGTGTATCTTTCGCTGCTGCAAAAAGCGTTAAATCCCTCTATCTTGGAAGAATGTTTAGTGGCACACCTGTTATCAGACTACGTTTTAAAAGAAAACAACCAACGCGGTGAGAATCCATTTTTAATTAAAGAGGAAAGGTCTTTTCTAAACATATGCTAAACTGAGGGATAGGTATGGGCTAAAACAGATTATCTTTCTATGATCAATAACTTGCTGTCACTATTGTAGACTGAATTCTAGAAAAGTATTTGTGGCTACAGACAGACAGTACAGTGGTACCTCTGGTTGCGAACAGGATCCGTTCCAGAGCCCCGTTTGCAACATGAGCAGAACGCAACAGTTGTGTGTGTGTGTGTTGCTATTCGCCGCTTCTGCGCATGTGTGTGATGTCATTTTGCACGTCTGTGCATGCGTGAGCGGCAAAGCCCGGAAGTAACCCTTTCTGGTAGTTCCGGGTCGCCGCAGGATGCAAATTGAAAGCAAACGTAACATGAGGTATGACTGTATGGTCTTTTGTAGGCAGCAGTCATGACACTTGCAGTCCCATGTCACAATAACATAGTGTTCATAAGCAGACATGGGGAGCCTGTGGCTTCTCAGATATTTCTGGACTAAAGATTCCACATACCTGACTATCAGCCATACTGCATAAGATTGATGGGAGTTGGAGTCCAGTAATACTTGGAGGACAACAGATTTCCCTATTCCGTTCTTTAAGGTACTACAGGATTCTGCAGTCATGTTTGTCACTTAAGTGGACAAACCCCTACCATTTCTTGGCATGCCTTTGGATGATGTCTGCACCCTTGTATGTGTGTGCACTTACGAATGGCAGCTGTCATTGACAATGTGATTATATATCCTTTATAGTCAGTACCTGCATCTCTGAAATGAATCACTTAGATGGAAAGCACACTATGTTTCCTGCTTCCTGAAACACTGCACAAATAACTGATTTTTATTTCTTGTATCCTTGTGGCCAGACTTGTGGCTGAATTCGACTTTAGAACCTTTGATCCTGAAGGCATCCTTTTCTTTGCTGGAGGCCATCGAGACAGTACGTGGATCGTCTTGGCTTTGCGCAATGGACGGCTAGAGTTGCAGCTGAAGTACAATGGAATAGGCCGTGTGACCAGCAGTGGACCAATGATCAACCATGGAATGTGGCAGACAGTGGGTATAGTACAGGCTGCTGTTCTCATGCCTTATAACTCTTTAAATCCCACACCTCCCAACTGTTTATTTAGAGCTCTCTGTATTTCTCAAATGATGAATTCTGACACCTAATATTTTAATGCAGAGTATTGTTTTATTTTTCTATAACATGGTGTCAATTGCTAACCCCTAAAGGACACTTCAAGAAATACTAAAAGCATTGCTTTTTTAAAAAAATTGGAAGGATTCTTGAATATTATTGTGTGCAAGAGAGAGAGACTCCTTATTTGTTAAGGAACTAATGGATAAAACACATCCTTTGCAGTGCTTTCCTCATAATTCCAGTTACGCCCATTCATGTCTGGTTCAGTTCCTGAACTACCATCAAAACAAACAGTTTCCTCCATTCAGTGGAGCAAACTGAATATAGTTTGTTTGTGTGTATGCATTATAGGAGGAATTCATCGCCATGCTGTTAGAAATGTTCTATCAGTGCCAAGATTTCTGCTTGCCCAGCAGAACCATCTCTCTTCTCCCCTCTGCATGTGGTTCTAGGGGTTCTCCCAACGCTGCCCAGAACCAAAGGACCAGGAGGAAAAGGGGAGGAAGCCTTACTGCACTAGTGGATGTGCTTGCACGGGCTTCAACTAGCAGGACCAGTTAATTAAATCTGGCCCAAAATAGGGGGGGAGGGATAATACCTTAACAGTATAGAGTGCTCTCATGTATGTAAAATGATGGATTAGTTAAATGTTTTTTGTTTATAAATAGTTTAGACTTACTGTAATGCAGCTAACATGCACAGGCTTGTCAGCTGCAGCAGTAAAACCAGAATTTCTGGGTTACATAATGAACATCTTGACCAAAAAAACCTCATTGTAAAGTAATGCCAGCCTACAAAACCAAAAAAGAAAACATTGCATTTATCAAAATTAATTCCAGATTTTTACTGCATTGATTGGTAAAGCGATGAATTTGTATGATATCATTGTGGTTGTGTGTGTAGAATCCGGTGCTTTTAGTACTGGATGGAAGAAATGTGGACTGGCAAATGCAATTATTTTGTAATTTGATGTAATTGCAAGAGCTTTTCTGATAGACTAGGAAGTAGTTTTAATCCCTGTTAATCTTCTTTACTCTGCCAAAAATTGTTCCTTTAGTTGCACTGTTGTACTTGATGACTTGTAATTCATGTTCTTCCTCATAGTTCTGCATAAAAACGATCAAGCAAAAAAACTCCACAAGTGATGTATAAATGTTGATGCCCATGAGGCTTGGTATATCTTCTTGGGGTTTTTTGGTAAATAGGATCAGGTGTTAAGAACAAAAATAAAAAGCCAGAGCAAATTTGTAAATATCTACCTATATGCTGTTAGAAGAAAAAGGAACAGTTCTTTGCAGTCGGTTGTATTCATCCACCTAGAATTCGTTGACTTGGATTGCTCCCAAAGCTTCCCCTAAAACTACTGTATTTGTGAGTTTGAGGTCTTTCTCCAAACGCCTTTCCCTTTTAAAACATTTTGTTGGAGTTATGCAGTCCTTCAGGTGTCCCCTCCCCTTCTTCCCATTGTGTGTGTGTCTTTAAAAATGTTACCATCTCCACTTGCCATGTTTCATATGATCCTCATCCCTGTGTAACATAGTCTGGTGTTTGCTGCTTGGGCTCCTTTGGGAGATAGGGCAGGAAATCAATAAGCAAGCAAGCTTCTACATGGGCTGCTTCCTGGTACATGCAGGCTGAACATTTCCACTTTGCTTCTTTGTTAGCCAAACAGGGAAACCACCTTGCTGCAGCTGCCTTGGTGCTTACGCTTGAACCAGCACATGTGATTTGTTTCTCCCAAACAAACCATTCTCAGGAAGTCAACAACAAATCTTGGATTCAGATCATGGTTTGTCTGGAAAGAAACAAGCCTGAATCATTGGTTCAGACTTAACACTAAGCCTGCCATTCCATGGTTTGTTTTCCTATTTGAGGGCAGCAGCAAAGCAAGGATCTTGTGCTGTGGCAGAGAAATCAAAGGAATGCACTGGAGCAATCAGATGGCCATCAAACAGGATTTCATCCTAAAAGAGAAGCCATATTCCTCACACATGCCACAGCTCCTACATGGTGCAAGACTACATGGTGCATACCTTCCTATAAGATATGACACAGAACTCTGCCTCCATAACCCATTGTACTCTCTCAGGTGCAGAGGTTGGGGCTGGTTCCCAGGGTAAAGGGATTAAGAACTTACCTTGCAGTAGTGTTGGAAACTACGAACTATATGGTCTTCTTCCTTTGCATCATAGTCCAGATGCAAATATAAAACTGCCATAGCATTCTGTAATACTGCCTTCACTTTTGCACATAAATTGGGCTTGCTTATTGTACATGAAAAGCCAAAGGAGGCTTGATCATAGCTATGTGAACTGTGTCCTAAATTTCTGGAGAGACAAGAATGCTTTGTTACTACATGATGATGTGATGTTAGCTCCCTCACCTTTTTTTTCCTTTTCTTTTGTGGATGCCCTTTGTATCATGCAGGTACTAAACTTCTGAACTAAACCAAACTTCTGAACCTGTTTGTATCTCTCTCCCCCCCCCCCCTTCAGATATCTGTGGAAGAGCTGGAGAGAAGTTTGGTTATAAAAGTCAATAAGGATGCAGTTATGAAGATAGCTGTCTCAGGAGATTTGTTTACTCTGGACAGAGGACTTTATCAGCTGAACCTAACAGTGGGAGGTGTTCCTTTTAAGACTAAAGATCTTGTCCAGCCTGTAAGTAGTACTGTTAAGTATATATAGGGAGTAATCCACTGGTGTGAGGTGGTCAGCTGGCAGCCCATAGGTCAGATCCAGACTCTGAATCAAATTCATTTGGTTTCTGGCATTCTTATTGAATTTGTATTTAAGCTGTGATGAGATGCCCAATTTCTCTCATAAGATAAAATGTTCCAATTCTCTTTTTGATTTTGTATGTTGTGTTGTGGGTATTCCTGGGCTCAGGTGTTCTGGACAGTGGAGTCCTCCTTTATGGATTAGCCTTTCCCCAACTTGGTGCCCTCCAGATGTCAGTGTTCAGTAAGGGATGAATTCCCATTAGCATCTACAAACATCTATTAGCCCCTCTCCTCGTTGTCTTTCCCTCCTAAACTAAAAAGCCTCTTGTGTTTTAGCCTTTTATCATAGGGAAGCTGCCATATTTTTTTTCCATTACTGTGATACCCTGTTTGAGATAGGTTGACATGGATTGTACACAGTGTTCCTAGTGCGGCTGTACCACAGATTTATATAATGATTCGTTTTAACATAAGGCCATCTCAGTATCTTTGAAAGACATAACCTGACTTTTTGGATTTGCTGTTACTTTATGAATTTATTGCTTTTCTGTGCCCTACCTTGGCAATATTTATATTTAAGAGAGGTATTCAAGTCTTTAAAAAATAATTTATAAAATGTTTTTAACCCATATCCCTCATTACAAATTCAGCAAAAAACTGAAAGTAAAGCCATGCACTTAATCTTGTTAGATTAACCCAAGAATGGACGGGTGCATGAGGGGCTGGAATTGGCTGAATGGCGAGGATATGACCATCCAAGAGACAGTGAGAGTGAATGATAAGATGCAGTGCTTTGCGGTTGCAGGAAGAGGCTCCTTCTACCCTGGCAATGGTTTTGCTGTGTTTAATTTCAGCTATGGTAAGTGTCTGGTAGTATTATGCTGCAGAAAATACACATTTAAATTTTGCAGAGAAAGAGAATCAGTTGAGGAGTGCTGTCTTAAAATTGCCATATCCTCTTCATAAAAAAGCTCAACCTGAAATAGAGCTTCAAGTAGTAAAAGAGAAAAAATGTTAGGTATATTAAACCCCGCACAATATAGAAAACTCTGCTTTACTTTTTGCTGCTTGCACTTCACAGTGTGTTTTTATATTTCACTTCGGACTTTTGTTGGTCAGGTCAAAGCCTTCCATGATTTGTTATCTGGTGAAACATTCCCTATGGGTTAAAATGCAATGGTGAGGGTCATTTCTGGCCCTCTGGCAGTGTTGATTACACTGAGAGTCGATGTGGTCACCTTCTCAGTGACATGTGCTGAGTTGAGACTAATAATCCTGCACAGACTGAACACAGTAGAGGCCTTTAGGAAGGTGATTTACATACACATCTGTTTCAGCCAAGATTGAACTTGGCATTTGCTCCCTGAACATATACTATACTGTGTTATTTCAATGTTACTCACAAGAAGAAAGTTTAATGTGGAAGTGCATACCCAAAAAGACTATCTAAAATTAATGGGTCAAGCGAAACCTTGGCATTTAAAATCAGATGTTACTATATGCATGCATAAATACTTGTGTGCATGGATAGATAGAAAGAAAGATATAAAAGGCTTTAAAAAGCAGTTTAAAATATATAATTGTTGTACGGGATCATTTCTTTCTGTGTAGTAGTTGCATCTTTAAATAGGTTGTTTTAAATTCTCCTCCCTAAATTTAGCAATGCAAAGTACAAAAAAAAGTTAATTCAGTATATTGTATACATATGCTATCAACCCCCTAGGCTCTTTTGAAAGCAAGGATGGGATAGGAATTCAAATAAAAATAAATAAAAAGCTATTACTGTAATACATTTTTCAGCAAGGGTTTTTTGTTTTTTTTTTAAAGGGCACCAGATGCCCTATTAAGGAAATTAACAAGCTAATATTTTATAGAGGATAGATGATCAGTTGACAGATTATTATTATTATTATTATTATTATTATTATTATTATTATTTATTACCCAGAGAAGTCCCTTCCTTTGGGGTTATAAAACATACTGGTGAATCTCTGTGATATTGACCTGTCTCCAAGCCAGATGCCTGATCTATCTCTCCTTTGTTGTACATGCAGACAGGTATCAGTCAGACTGCTTTCCACAATCCCAGGTGTGCTGGGTGATTTGACTCATCCTGTCCCCATGACCCTTTATAGCAGGAATTATCAGCAGTGAGCACCACAAATTTTCCATAGTGAATTGTGCCACAACAACAAGGAAGATTAAAATGTGCCGCAAATAGTAGCCCTGCAAAAGACGTTCTGCTCCCAGTTTAATAACTGACATTTTAAAAAACAAAACAAATTGTGCTAGTTTGGTATCCATTCACAAAGCATAACACTGAAATAAGTGAGAACAGAACCTGGGGCTACAATTAGGTCATGTGGACCACGTTCTATTTATACATTTATATTGCTGTGAGTTTTGTGAAAGTCATCTTGTTTTCCTCTTGGGTTCGTTGATATCAGATCACTCAATTACTTCCTAAAGCTCAGGGCTGATACAGAAGCTGGATGACTCACATTGAAGGATCCCCAAGTACTGCGAGTTGATAGCCTCTGGCAATCAGAAGTCTCCCTGTTGATTAAAAAGCTTAACCTTGGCTTCAAGCAATCTACAAGGCCATAGCACTTTCTGTAAGATGGATGAAACAGAGCAGTTAAAATAGTTTCGTATGGAAAGGCACTCTCCTTTATACTGGTGATTTAATAATATGTAGCTATCTGTCCCGTCCCCCCCTCAGACGAGGAAATCTTATCTGTGCTTGACTATTTGAAACTTTTATGTACCTAAGTTCTGTTTTTCTTTCTGTAGCCCAACCACTTGACACCAATGAAACAGTGAAGCAATGGGAAGTAAAAGTAAATATTCTGATTCGACCAGCCACAGATACTGGGGTGCTCTTTGCCCTCATCAGCAGTGAAGCAACAGTCCCCTTATCGGTGGCTCTGATTGACTATCATTCCACCAAGAAACTTAAACAACAGGTAAATATGTATTTTAGTTTTTTGTTTTCATTTGGTGTATCACTGAGGTTTTTAGGACCAGGATGAGAAGGCAGCATGCCAGACTAAAGATGCAATTCCAATAGTTATGTTTTCTACACACACACACACCACCATCTTTCTTTATCCTCCATCCAGGCATCCAAGAGGCATTATCAGGGTTCAAGGACCCATTCCAGCCAAAAACCCACAAAAAAGGGAGGGTATGAGGGAGGGCTAGAGAAACATGTGGCACAGAGGGAGTGGGTGTGTTCTGGGGAGAGTCCAGAGGGCTATATAGAAAGGATTGGAGGGCCACATTTATCCCCCAGGCCTGAGGTTCCCCACCTCAGACTTGATGTTCCCCACTTAATACTCCCAACAAATCAGGCATGAAAGTTTATTTTGCTAGATGTTACCTGATGCTGTTAGAGTTGAGAATAACACAAATAAGGAGGAAGGGAGTCACATCGCTGTGGTGAGGGACTGCTGCAAAACAGCAGCAAGTTTTCATAGGCCACAGAGTCCACACTGCCAGATGCATTACAATAGAATTTTATGGCTAGACACATAGAAAGCTGCCTTCATACTAGGCCAAACCTTTCTTCTATGTAGCTCAGTATTGTCTTCTGCAGTGACTGGCAGTGCCTTCTCCAGGATTCCAGGCAGGGGGCATTCCCAGCCCTACTGGAGATGCCATTGTGGATTGAACCTGGAACATAGGCATGCAAAGCAGATGCTCTATCACTGAGCGTTTTTGTTGTTGTTTAGTCGTTTCCGACTCTTTGTGACCCCATGGACCAGAGCACGCCTAAGGCCCCATAATTTAATTCACTGAGTTGCAACCTATGCCTTTTTGTTCCATTTTCTCTTTTGATAAATTGTGAATGGTTTTATTGAACTCAAGGGAGATACCGAAATTGTACCAGCAGATTTCCAACTATGCCCACAACATAATATATACATAAATTTAATTAATGGCCAGAGATGTATATCCATTAATAATGAAGTTTCACAAAGCAGAATACTAAAGTAGTGGGAACAGAACTTAGGGCTATGCTAATTAACTGAATAGAGTGATTAAGGCTGTGCTAGGCGCTGGATTTCACGGAATTCAGTGGAATCTACTTCTAGTAATCATGCCTCGAATCATACAGTCAGTGATTCTATACCCTCTTGCCTGAATTCAGTGGGGCTTTTTTCTGAGTAGAGATGTACAGGATTCTATTGTAAGGCTATAACCTTCATTGAATGTAGTGGGGCTTACCTCTGAGTAAACAGGCACTGGATTGTGTGTTGATGGGAGGGCGTTCCTTGACGCTAGTATTCAATGTTTAATAACAAGAAATAAATTCTTAGCGAGGAGCGTTTCACAGACCTAGACAGTGATGGTGGAAGAGGTAAAAAAATGAAAGATAACATCCACCTCCTCAGCTTGCTTTTCTTTGCTCATTTCACCCACCATAATTATGCAGGTCCCTTCTTGCCCATTTCTTATCGCCATAATAGCTAAAGTGGCATGTCCCATGTTCAGATGTAGTGCACCACTGGTTAACCACATTCTGTAGAACAAGCTGTGTTTGTTGGCTACTAGCTTAATGTCTTGCTTATGAGTTTTCCAGAAATATCTAGATAGCCACTGCAGTGCTAGAGACTAGATGGTTCTAGGACCTACCCAGCAAAGCAGTTCATGTGGTTAATGTACTGAGGAGAAACATTTGAATTCAAACAGAGTTAGACGTCGGCTAGTTTCAAAGCAAACCTTCCCATACCTTTTCTGCTGAGTGGGGATAAGTGTATTTGGGAGTGGTTGTCCACTACAATTTTGAACAATCCTTGCATTTGGTAATAGTATCTTAAGTTCCTCAAATATTTCTAAGGTAAGGTAAGTTGGTGCTATCTTTTCCTATAAATATCTATAACTTCCATTTTCTATCTCGTTCCTTATTCTTTCTTGCTATTCAGTTCATTGTCTTGGCAGTGAAGAACACAGTGGTGTGCAGACTGGCAGTAAGCATTTGTGATGAACAGGAACACTTGATTGACATCTCCATTGACAGAGGTCAAATATTGATGACTGTGGATGGCACTGCAGGACAGAGTGAACTAAGCCATTCACAGCTAGAAGAAAATTTGTCTCTCTTGGATAATTACCTGCAATCATCTGTGAAGACCTATGTGGGAGGATTGCCAGGTGAGTATCAAATGTTGCAGTCCAGAATGTAGACTGCCAAACAGTCACTAGAAGTGACCATGTTCTCCTTCTGCTTGGACAGCATTCACATGTCACAGTAAACTGTGGTTAATAGTTTACAATGAATCCACAGGTGACTCTCACTTTGCTTCTTATCTAGTACATACAGGAGCAACATACTATGATCCCTGTCTTGGTGATGCATCCAAACTAGGGACTGTGGTTTGTTTTGGTTTGAAGTTGGCTGCTTGTTAAACCAACCATAGTACGTTGGTTTGTGTTAAGCGGTTCATTGTGCCAGATAACACAACAAACGCAAACAGGTTAACGCAAACTGAAATCAAAAACTTCTGAAGTTGTCTTCCTGGCTGCAGTTGAGAAAAGAGGGGTTTCTGTGAGCCTGAGGTTTGCTGCAACTTGTTCCTGTCACAATAAAGCATGACTTGTTGTGACATCTATAGCCTGCCATTTGAAATTTTGCATGTTTGGAGAATGAAGCACAACTGAACCTGAGGGGTGTTTTTTATCAGGAAAGGATGGGAAAGGAAAATAGCATGTTCCCAAGCAGAAATCACAAATGTGATCATTATTCTAAATTGCATTCCATTGTAGTAAGTGAGGGTTGCTTAGATAAGGGGCCACATGGAACTATTGAAAGAGGAGGTAACATACATTTTATGTTCATGGAAGGCCAGAGAAATGTTCCTAGAAAGATTATACTACTTAAAGATTGGTATTATATAGATCTCCCTGTAAAGGCTAGCAGATCCTCCCTGTGATTCTAATGAGACAGGAGTGAAAGCTAACAATCCAGTCTGGCTGCTTCCAAGCACTTTGAATGCAAAGGTATAGTCCCTTTCATGTTGATGAATTAAATCTGGGCTATTTACACAAAATAGTGTTGGAATAAGATACTTCCTCAGTGTGGAAACAATATCAGGCATCACCCTTCGTTCTGTTTTCGGAGTGATAAAATCTGGTTGTCTGCTTTTAGAGACACAAGGGTTAAAATGTTTTGGTTTGCAGAGAAATTCTAGTGTACTGGGGGAGTGGAATGGAAATACCACCAGATGTCTGCATCTGCAGGAATGTTTCCTGCCCCACCCCACCAAAAATATTTTATGCTTCAGTTATTTTTCTCCCAAGTAGCCGGTGTCTTTTTGAGGAGTGCAGAGTTCTTCCTGACCTTTTTTTCTGGACATCAACCAAGCCCTAAGCAATAACTTCAGCAAGAGAAGGCATGGATTGTAAAGGATGCATGCATTTTCAGGCACAGTTCCAAGTGCTGGTCTTTAAAGTCCCACATAGCTTAGGATCAGCAAAGGTTAAAGGACTGATATTCCTGCTCTGATGTTGAGATCTTCTTCAGAAGCCCTTCTACAGGCCTTTGGAAGTGAGGGGAGCAGTGATATGAAAGAGGATGTGTTAGTGTTGGTGCCCTGGCTTGTCTTCCCCAGGAAGGCTTGCTTGGTAACTGAAGACCCTTCTCCTTTTTCTCTTTGTGCCCGGACCTTTTAGCTGTTTATTTTGATAGGTTTTTGAATCATTCTAGGCTCTGGTTTCAAACAGCTTTAATGCTGTTTGTTTTGGTTTTATTTAGCTAGTTTTATTATTCAATATTGAAGAGCAAGAAACGTATAAATTAATAAATGTCTATGGAAAGTCTCTCATCTCTCAGTGCATGCAAATCTGGAAAGCTCTAAGCATGCAAAATGGATGGATCTTGCCCAATAGGTTACTTTTTCAGTTTTAACTATTGTCCATTGGTGGTGCTTTAGGGAATATGACAGCAGCATAATTTGAATAGTAGAATATATTTAATAAATACTACATATCTGTTCAGTTTTTCTACATGGTAGCTCAGCTTAGTACAATGTGCCCACAGGGATCCTTCATCTCATCAGCTCTTCCTTTTTATATTTTGTGTCTTTTTCTGCAGTGGCCCCTTTGTTAGTTGCAAAGTCTTTTCCTAAAGTAGTTTTTTCTTCTTCTTCTTCAAAAAAAAGGGTAGTTAAGAGGCAAAATGCAATCCCACTGATAATTTTTTACCTAATTATACCTTAAAATCCCCCCCAAATTTACTTTTATTAGAATGCTAGTGGTATTGCTGCAAAAGGTGTCATGTGGTTTTCTTAAATCAATGCATTTTTTTTAGTTTCCTCCACAGAAGCATTTTGTTTAAGCCAATTTTTGTTACATTAGATGTCAATGCATTGTTTGTTTGTTTGTTTGTTTGTTTGTTTGTTTTTTTACATAACCTCCAGAGCACATAATACTTACCTTTTTTTGCAAATTTTACGTTTGCCAACTTTTGATCAAAGTCTTGTAGTTGTGTCTTTAACAGAACCCTGCTCTGCAGGAATCTGCAGGCTGTGTTTCTCTTTGCCACAAAAGGTTCACTGTTAATTCCTGCAGATCCAGCTTGTGTTACAGGCAAGGCCACACAGGAACGGCTACAGAGGTTGTTAGGTCAAAAACTGAAACCATGGTGTGTGCGTGCAAATGTGAGTGAGAGAATGATTCTCTGCAGATTAAATTGCAGGTGGATTATAAATTAGACATAGCAGTAATGTTGATATAAGCTGATTTCTTCATGTATTGGCTTATACTAAAATCCTCTCTCTCTCTTCCTGCTTCAGTGTTTACATGGATACTGGTAGGCATCTAATAAAAGATTTTTACCAATTCCAACACAGCTGTGATCAAAGGTGTATGACAGATATATTATCTTAAACATCTCTAGAGCAGCTTGCCTTCCCGCCTTTTACTAAAAAAAATATTATTTGGCTGATTCCCAATAATAGTAAAGAAAATATTTCCATAGCCTATATGCATGTTCTGTGCCTGACAGGGTGGTCATCCCTCTATCAAACAGCACTAGGCACATAGAAGTCATTTGCTAAATCTTTATCTGGGTTCCTGTACTCCTCTGCCTGCATCCTCACCACACAATGCTACATGTGCACTTAAAGGTAAAGGGACCCCTGACTGTTAGGTCCAGTCGTGAACGACTCCAGGGTTGCAGCACTCGTCTCGCTTTACTGGCTGAGGGAGCTGGCATACAGCTTCCGGGTCATGTCGCCAGCATGACTAAGACACTTCTGGTGAACCAGAGCAGTGCACAGAAACGTGCTTTCGAACTGCTAGGTTGGCAGGAGCAGGGACCGAGCAACGAGAGCTCACCCCGTCACGGGGATTCGAACCACCGACCTTCTGATCGGCAAGTCCTAGGCTCTGTGGTTTAGACCACAGCGCCACCCGCGTCCCTACATGTGCACTTAGCCACCATCTATTGGAATAAGTGCCCACTTCCACCATGGAGCCCAAGGTGGTGTATATGTAGTTCCCCTGCAGTTTCCCATCCTGGCACTGACCAGCCACAAACCTGCTTAGCTTTAGGAAGGTGGAGACCTCATGCTCCTTTGGACCATACCCCAAGCCCTGGGAACACATCTATACCTTCAGATAACATCAGCCAGCTTGTGCTGAGCTGTAGATAATTCAAAACTGAATGGCAAGCGGGATGAGAACATCTTCCACAGAATGAGATTATCAGATAATTACACTGCATCAGAAGTCGCCTCTGTCCTAAATTATGTAATGGTTAACCCAGACCTTTTGTCTAGGAGTTAAGTTACAAGGGGGAGCTTTTTCCAGGCAGAACCCTAAGCTGTTATCAGTGCAGATAGTCCCGAGGGGAAAAGACCTGCAGGCTAAACTTGCCTTGGTGCCAAAACTTATCTTACAATTGAACAGAAGACCTTGGAAAGGAAGACAAGAACAAAATTCAAGAAAGAGAAGAAGCAGTGAAACACTACATCCCGGAACAATTTCTAATTCTTTGTATGCAGAAACAAGTTCCTTCTGCGAAAGCTTCCCTGAATTTTGCAGTTTAGCTGTTCCCGTAGCCTGTGTTAGTCATAGCCCCACGTACAGCTTAGAATGTTAAATGGAAAAAAGAATGTTTTGTTTTAGAATTAACAAGAATAAGGAACTTGGTGGTAACCTTTATTGAATATGTTTTCCTTCTCTTTTTTTTTTTTTTAAAAAAAACACCAAAACAAAACATACAGATGTTCCTGTCACTTCAACTCCAGTCACCGCTTTCTACCGTGGCTGCATGACAGTGAAAGTTAACAAGCAAGCTGTGGATCTAGATGAAGCTGTCTACAAGTCCAATGACATCACATCTCATTCTTGTCCTCCAATAGAGACTGGTCAATAGATGCCACTGCAACACACACAAACGTTTTATATTCAGAAAAGTCCCATTTCAATGCTTTCCTTTATATATATAAATATATAAATATAAATATAAATAAGATATAAATTATTCAGACTTCCAGCACTGCGTGTATAGTTCTCTTGAACACTGAAGTTATGTAGGAGCTACTGAAACTCGTGTGTCAGATTAATTATTGAAATATTTCTTCGCTTGGGAGGGTTTCAAAGATGTAATATATTTGTAAATAGTTGAGAAAACTGATATTAATAACCCAAAGCTGCAAATTATTGCCGAAGGTGAGTTGTTAAGAGGCAGGTCATACCTGCCATGTGGCAACTGGTAATATATTCTGAGTGGACTGGAAGATTAAAAAATAGTTCTGTATTTTTTTATTACCAAATGCTGCTTACTGACTTAATGAAATATGAAAGAATAAAATATAAGAACTTTTTTTGGACTTTGCTGAAGCAATGATGGTCTGTGTTCTAGTTGGAATTTTACTTTATTCATGTTGATTTGGAGCAATATTAGGGTTTTATATCAAAGCTTGGTTACTTTGTTGGCTGATGATGTTCGGCAACTAGGTTGTGTCTTTTTCTAATGAATCTAGGCAGAAAAACTTGTCTGAGGCTTTTTTAAAAAGCAAAGAGTGATAGCAGTTATTGGGGGAAGACGGACTTTTAAGAACACATGAGCAATGGAGCTGTTGGCATTTAAACCAGAAGCAAGTGCTATCAATCATGGCAGAATAGATCACTACAAACTGGAACTGCCTCTATATGTTGCAGGAGTGGTTGTTGTTTTGTTGTTGTTTGTGTGGGGTGGGAATATTTTGCTCTCTTGCATTAAGGCCTTTGGGTGGTGCTAGTCTGTTATGAAATAGTTTGCTTCACTTTATGTATTCTCTAGCACATCCATATGCACAATGTTTGGTATGTTATACTCTCCCCAGTGGAAATGACAAGGCTTTTCCTCCCACTTAGGAGTATTGGAGACAGATGGTTTGCATTTTCAGCATGGGTGCAGAAATAGCAGTGGAATAGAGCACTTTATCCCTCCCCCACCCTCTCGCTACATGCAAAACTTCTACATATGGAGCATGGAGAGTAAAGACTTCTTCTTATCCCCACTGCCTGCCCTCTCTCCTCTAGCTGTTATGGTCTATCACACAAACTCTCTTCTGTAGTGAGGTAAGTATGGAACAGGGGTACAGGGTCCCTATGCACCATGACACTGGGGGTGGCTGCTGTGCCCTAGGCAGCAAAATATCTTGGGCTGGCCCTGGCCCTTATTCCCCTTTTAATGCGCACCCCACTTGCTTCCAATTCGCTCATAGTTAGGGATAGGTAAGAAATTCAGTTTGGTTTGTGTTTTAATGTGAGCATATCTTCCCCAAATTAGCAATTCTTTGAATTTTATGTTACAGCTCCCCAACCAAAAAAAAGTGTGCATTTCCTTTCTTTACATTGAATTCTGAATTTCTCATTAAAAAATCCCATTTATTATATTTGCCCGTTCTATTCCATCAACCATATGGAACCTGTGGCTGTCCAGATATATGTTGCCTGTGGTTGATGGGAGTTGGAGTCCCATGTCATCTCAAGGGCCACAGGTTCCACATCCCTGGTATAAACAGCCTCCATGTGCTACTTGCTTTCTGGTCCTCTTTCCTCCTCTCTGTTCCCAAGTTTTCTTCACCATTATCCTCCACCCACCCCGCTGTCTCATTCTACATAATGTGAAAAACTCTAAGCTAGAAATGGGTAGCCTGTGGACTCCATCCTGAAACCAAAGCCACTCCCTGTCTCATTCCAAACCTCTGCCAAAGGTTGCTTCCCTGTAAATAGCAACAGAAGCTTTTACTACAGCCCCCCTTTTGTTATGTGCCAACATTAAATACTGCATCGCTTGTTGAATCTGTAGCATATGGAAAAGATAACTTTATTTTTAGTAGTAGTAACTACTGCACAGTACAACTGTTGAGACAAGAGAATAAATCCAAATATTTTAAAATACTTTGCTCCTTCAGTATATTTTAACCCTTTGGGAAAAACAGTTCATATTAAATTATGATATTTAATCTCATCTATAACATGCATAGACTAAAAGTACAAATATATTACACACAATCTATTTTATTGTAAAATAACCGTCACAATCTTTTGGAAGACCTATCCACCCAAAAGAAAATATTAATGCTATGAAAGAAAGATAAAAGTATCTTTCCCTTTTAGATTCTAAACTGGAGGTAAAACCAACTATTATGAATAAGGAAATAAAACCAAGAAGCCAGAGTTTTGCAGCTTTGTGAAGTGGTTTACATACAAAGTGGCTTTGCCACTGCGCAGTGAACTGCTGCTGCACATGCAGCTCAGATGTGTATCTGCATAGCTATTCTCTCTGGGTAGAGATGGACATCCCCTTGCAATATAAAGGCTGTTTATTTGCATCTAGTATCTTGGGCCACCAAGCACACAACGCCTGCATTCAGACATAACCAGGACAAATCTAAGTAAGCTTCTAGTTCATGTGTCCCCATATAATCAGTATGACTGTGAGAAGGATATAAAAAACTTGCTTCTGTGTCTGACAAATCATAGTAGTGTTACGTGCAATTGCAAACAAACCGTGGTTAGTCTTAACTGTGGCTTTTGGGGGGCCATGATTAAGATTAACCATACTTTAGGGTTCAGACAACACTAAATCATGTTAACTGGAAATGGAAACAAAAGCATAAACTTCTCATTGCAGCTGCATTAGAAGAGGATGAGGAATGTCACGAACCCAAGGCTCACCTAATTCATTTCCGTTATGATAAACCAGATTTATCATTAATATCCAAATGCAGGCTGTGTGTGGCTACCTAGATCTTAGCTCTGTTTTAAAAATAATAGTTGCTTTGTAGGTGCAGGGGGGTGCATGTTAGTTTAAAAGGTAGGTTGAAAAGGACTGCATGCAATATTTGACTGATCGATCTACTGTCTGTTATGCCTGCCTGTTTTGCAATCATTATCTTCTTAACATGTTATTTGGATTTAAAGCTGATAAATAACATGCCACACAATATGACACTCCTGAAAGACCACTAGCTAGTTAGCACACATTTCTGCCAAGGCTTTTGTTTTTAAACCTGCTACCTGTTGATATTGGTGTCTTGGCTATGGTACGTACGGTGGAGGCTTTTCACCTGACAGGAAATATGGTGTATATAATGGAGGAGCATTGGGAGGCAAGCCATAGTTAGAGCTGGACTGAGATGGTGGCTGAGTGTCGTCGGATAAAGAAATATCGGTAGATGATGCTGTTGGGAAATTGTTGGTAGGCTGTAGCAAAACAAAAGGTTTTCAGTGATTAGCTGCTAACCGGACTTCAAAAGAGCATTAGGCATATATATAAACATATGTAAAAAAACAACAACCTAAAAACTCATCACTTATACATAATTGCGGCAATATACCGTATTTTTCCATGTAGAAGTAGGTTTTTTTACTTTAAAATTATGTGGAAAACTGTGGGTCATCTTATACACGGTGCAATCTCCCCCCTATTTTCTTAAATTGGAGTCCCTAAAAATAGGGGGCATCTTATACATGGGGACGTCTTATAAACAGAAGAATACAGAAAACACCAGGGGTAGGCAACCTAAGGCCCGTGGGCCGGATGCAGCCCAATCGCCTTCTCAATCCGGCCCATGGACAGTCTGGGAATCCGTGTGTTTTTACATGAGCAGAATGTGTGCTTTTATTTAAATTGCATCTCTGGGTTATTTGTGGGGCATAGGAATTCGTTCATCCCCCCCCCCCCCAAAAAAAAATATAGCCTGGACCACCACATGGTCTGAGGGACAGTGGACCGGCCCACAGCTGAAAAAGGTTGCTGACCCCTGGTATACACAGAGAGACTCACAATGGGATAGCCCAATTAGTAGATCCCTGCATTGCAGGGGGATGGGCTCTATGACCTCTGTGGTCCCTTTCAACACTATGATTCTATGGCCTAATTCACCACTGATTACGAGGGGAAATTGTGGCCCTCCAACATTGAGCTCCAGTTCCCATCACCCTCAATCAGCATGGTTGAGTGGTCAGGGTTGATGGGAGTTGTGCTCAGCAATTTCTAGAGGGCCACAGGTTCCCTATCACTGCTGTGTACACCCAGCCACACACAAATTGTTGGCTCGTATGTCATTCCTGCAGCTCTGGCTTGTCTTTCCAATTTTGATTCTGTGTTCTCAGCAGAGCACCTGCGACACTGGCCATATAACATATTAAATTGTAGTAGAAACAAACAATATAACACTTGATTTGTGAAGAATTATTTTAAAAGTGCTGAAAACTACTTTCAGCGCTAGTCTGATACATATCACCCCCACCCCCACACAAACATCCGCCACGAGCACAGTCTAGCAGCGCCGTAACGGTGCATTTGATTTACAGTTAAAGGAAATGGAACTCTTCCTCTACTATACCTGAAGGGGTAAATGGTAGGAAGCATAATGAGGAACAGTTGCTGCAGAAGGGCAAAACCCAGCATACGTCAGAATCTGCTGAGCTGGATTGTAAAGAATCTGTGGTGGAGGGCCAGAGCTGAAGGCAATTTGTGAGAGAGGCACCTGTGGAAGACAGCTAGATCAGTTCATTTTGCTTATGCCCCATGTTTAAGTTTTATATTCATTAACTACTTCTTCCATATCCATTGAATGACACCTTCATAAACAGCATGATATAAGTTGAGGCAAAATGCTATTCCACACCTGCAGATTGGGGAACAGAAGACTTTTTTACAAGATAAAACTCCCATCTCTTCCTTTTACCTTGTTGTCGTTGTTTAATCGTGTCCCAACACTTCGTGACCCCATGGACCAGAGCACACCAGGCACTCCTGTCCTCCACCACCTCCCACACCTTTTACCTTAGAAAAATGTCAAAACACTTTGGTGCCAAACCTGCTTTTATTTGTTCCTTGCAAAACACTTTTAAGGAAGGGGAGCTGAGTCAGTCACACCCCCTGCTTGACGCACTAGAATGCATTGTGTCCCCTGTCCAACTTTCAACGTAGACCAGAATGTGTGTATTAGGAATAGCTTTCCACTTTTACACATTTCAAGGAGCACGCAGCTGCCAGTGTAAGGAAAATGCCTTTCCCTGAAGGACTACAAATAGTTATAAAAATGTCGCTGTGGAAGTCCAAATGCACCTGTGGAACAAATGCTCCAAGCTCCTCTTTTTAAAAGGTAGGTATGTTGGTTGGGGGAAATTATTTCACTGAGTATTCTCTCTATTTTGTCTGACTGCTGTGACTACCCAACAAAAGCAACCCGGTAGCAGAATACAGTGCAAATGGTAACACACCAAATTCAACATTTTTTCAGAGACCACACACTAGTCAAGAGTGCTTGAGATGGGAAGGAAGCATAGTGGGGCTTCCTGTAAATAGTTTTTTTCAAATGTGCTTTGAGTGTTATGATTCCTCCACAGTAAGACCCCAGGCCAGCGTAAAGGCCACCCCTTCTTCAACCTCTCAATGTCAAATTTTCAAAGAACATGCAGCAATTTTTTAATCATGTGCACAGTTTTTAACTATCATGCCAAGCTACCTCCTCATAAATTCAAGAGCCATTTTTAAGAGCTTTAGGGGACAATGACATTTAGAAGAACAGTTCCATTTCCCCTCACTTATTCTTACTTCCCTGCATTCTTGTTGGATGTGTCAAATCTATTAGCAGTTTACTTCACACAAACAAACGTGGAAATCCAGAAGCAAAGTAGATACCAGGAATTTAGCCTGGAGGGCACCAAGAAACCATTTGTCTGTACTTTTCACTCGCTTGTGTAATACAACTGACACCATTTATTTCCTTGCCATTTGCTTTGGGACTTGAATGCTAACCTCAACGAGATCTCTAACAATACTTTGGCATGCAAACTTCAAATTAAAAAATGGTTACGATTCTCTTTGTGGCCTGAAGAGCAGGAAGGCACCATGACAAAATATGCATTGTGGGAAACTGCAATTGCTCCCTATTAACAACTTAAGTAGGATTTGGAAATAGCACTGTTTGGACCTTGTGCCAGTCGTCTCCAGCTGGATTGTATTCATAAAAACCAAATCCAGGAATAAGGATTTGAAACTCTAAAAAGATTTACTGGTTCAAATTGCCTTCCTTTAATTGCCTGACATTAAACTACAAGATGGCAAATGTTAGCTCAACGTGAAACTTTACACTACGTGATATTTGGTGCGTACACAGGTCCTCCAAATTCAGTGTGACTTTCAAAGGTGCTGGCATATTCAGGCATCATCCTCGGCTAACAGATGCATGGAAATCCAACATGAGCACAGCAAGCAGAGAACTAAGGAAGTTCTATTTATCCTGCATGTGGTTTCCATCCTAAAGATTACTGTTCCAACCAATATTTTCAGGCATCTAGGTCACAAAAGAACATGTATGCCTTAAACGAATAATTTAGAAAGCGTCTGCCTGTCTTTTGAGGAATCAAGAGCATCTCGGAGAGTAATGTATCAATCAGCTGCATGAAATGCAGATATGCAGCTTGGGGGAGACTAAACCAAGACAACTTTTGTCATTAAATAAGTACAAAAAATGGCAAAGTGCAAAAAAATCCTGCACGAAATTGGGTTGCTTAAATCCATGGGATTTCAAGGCCTCAGTGCACAGAGCAGCTCTGGGCATTCAGTATCAGTGGGCTGCTGAACATGTATGTACCCAAATCCCAACTTGAACCCATCATCTGTGGTGTAAATGCCGGCATAGACAGATTTTGGGCAATGAAATCAGCCATTTGAGGGGGGAGGGGTGGGAAGGCTGGGTCCGGCAGTCCAAAAATAATTATGGCCCCCCCCCAAAAAAAACCCTTACTGCTGCAGCACTCATGAAACCATAACGATAAAAGCAATCTTTACCAAGCTGGTGTCCTGCAGACATTTCTTGCTACAACTCTTGGCTTAGGGGGGTTGTAGTCCTAAACATCTGGGGGGCATCAGGTTGAAGAAGGCTGCTTTAAGACTTAGGAACTGTATGTGCAGTTCCTCATGCAGCTAGAAATCTGCTTGTGCAGGGCACCTTTGATGTGTCAAGGTGCCGATATGCTAGCCTTCAGGTGTTCTAACAACATGGGAGCAGAGCTGTACGAAATATCACGACCCCTGATGCTACATGTGTCAAGAAGTCCCTGCCTCACCCCTGGTGTCTGCAAGTTTGGACAGATGTTTGCAGTGCAAACATCTATAAGGGTGGGGACTTCACACATACAGCTGCACAGGCAAAGACTTCCAGACACCCTGGAATCTCTGGGTAAACCTAGCACTCTACACCTAGCACCTCCAAACATTATTTTTATTACTTGCCCTTTCACATAAAGTTCTAGGCTAGGCTGCAACAACATCAAAATACAAGATGTCAGGGACTGTCTGGACACTGAGGGGTGGTGGCTGAATTTTGATGAGTGGGCACTGGGAGAAGGGATCTGTGATCTGGAAGAGACATTAACAGCCAGGAGACAAGAGGCAGAAGCAGGAGAAGCTGTAGGATTGGAGAGTGGAGAACATGTGCAAGAGAAAGGAGAGAGAGGTCAGGCTGGTGTAAAGTCAAGGGCTTCCACATCTTCTCCTGCTGTCCCCACCTCTCCTGCTCTACTGCCTCCCACAGGACCAGGGGAGGATTGAACAGGGAGGAACAGAAACAGGTTACACGCAGGCATAGTCTTTCTGCTGCTCATCCACAGCTCGGGTCTCTCTGCTACTCCTAGGTGTGCACCTGATAAGGCAGTTACAGCAACAGCCGAGGCACCTTGGTCTGGGGGACATGCCTTTTCCTAACTTGTAAATGTATTTTTGACAATATAAGAGTTAGTCCCCTCCCTCCAGACATTCCTTGTGCAATAGCCCCAGCCACATGTTCTGCATGGAAGGCCGAGGCCTACTGCGTAGACTCCCATCGGTATAAAATGCCTCTAGCATTTTGAGACTTACCACATCTTTAAATGCCCCAAGTATGGCTGCTGTGACTATGCCAAGAAACAACCCGATGATGTTCAAGACAGTGGAGGACCAGAGCAACCGGTACAAGTGGACTACATCCTGACAGCTGTTCACGCCAAGGAACTCGTAATAGCTGGTAGAGTGTTCTGAGCTGGTGAGAAGGGGGAGGGAAGAACATCACATCAGCAGCAATTTACAAAAAGAAAACCCAGAGCACATCTGTGTGGACTTTTGCACACAGGTGTCCCAGAGTGCACCTACTTTTCCCTTCGTCCTCTCATTCAAACAATGAAAAACTGATGGCATTTCTGATATACAAAATATAGCAGTTTGCCAGACATTGTGATGGAAGGAATTTTCCAATGTGTACTACTTCTGGAGGGTGGCTAGATTTTTTTTTTAATGGCTGTGTTTAGGTATAGGGTAGACTAGAAATTGAGGGGGGGGGGAATGAAAAAAAATGTCTGAAAGCCATCCTAATGTTTGCATCTGAGCAGCAAGTGGCCCAAAAAAGCAAAGAGAGTAACCTAAGTAAATTCTGGATAGAAAGCATACAAAGCAATTAATGCCACTGTTTGTGCAGGCAGAATGAATCTAATAATAATAATAATAATAATAATAATAATAATAATAGTAATAATAATAATAATAATAATAATAAATTTATACCCCACCCATCTGGATGAGTTTCCCCAGCTACTCTGGGCGGCTCTCAATTGAGTGTTAAAAACAATACAGCATTAAATATTAAAAACTTCCCTAAAGAGGGCTGCCTTCAGATGTCTTTTTAAAATAGGATAGCTGCTTATTTCCTTGACATCTGATAGGAGGGTGTTCCACAGGTTGGGCGCCACTACCGAGAAGGCCCTCTGTCTATTAGTGACAAAATCTACAAGCTACTTTCCAACTGGGCTCCCCTTCTGCCCACTCCACTTTGGTCTCTCGCAATAACATGGCATTTTCTTCCACAAGTGCTAACATGCATATTAGCAAGGGAGGGTGTTTTGGGTCAAGGAAATAAAAAACTATCTTGACTTTTAGAAGAAATCTAAAGTCAGCCCTGCATAGGGAAGTTTTAAATGTTTGAAGTCTTACTGTGTTTTAATTTGTTGGAAGTCACCCAGAGTGGTTGGAGTAACCCAGTCAGATGAGTGGAATAATAATAATCACAGGGGGAAAACCTAATCATTTGCCCATTCCCCACTGAACTTGTGTTTAATAGCAGATCATCAGAACAGGAGTAAAAGAGGCCTGGCTGATGTATTCTACTGCGTCATTCATTCTGAGTGGGTTTGTACTAGAGAGCCAGGTAATGCTACTGAGAAGCATGGTTTCTCCCCAGATTTTATGACTAACATTATAAGCACATGCCTGGCTGAAAAAGCAAATGAATAGCCTCCTCCTATAATAGTGACTTTTGCAGGAAGATACGTGTCTGCTTTATAAGACTACAGATTGCAGCATCCATTGGGTTACAAAAGATTGTGGCTGAAGAGGCTCAGACTGACAGAAGTCCTCCAAACCTGCTGTCCACAGGTACTTACTTTTCACAATTGTACAAATCGCAGCAGTAGCATGTGTTACTCTTCACTTTCAGCTGACACTTGCTGTTTAAGGTGTAACATGTCACCTGAAGAAAGAGGAGGTAGCAAATCTTCATTTGGGAGACTTGAAGTTCTGTCCCCTAAGTTTACACCATGCACTGTGGTCAGAAATTAGAAGTGTGCTTCGCCCTGATCTATCAAGGAGCTGTTTTGGAAACAAATCCCCATGTGCAAGATGGCTGCTCAAAACCCCTTCAACTTCGTTAGGTAGCCTTGTTCTGTTTTATTTTACAGAATTCATCTTTCCTTGGGGCCGATTTTGTTTCTGTTCCTTGTCCTGCTTGCAAAACAATAGATGGGCCTTTTGTTCAGAACTTGCCAATATATATACGCTCAGCATAAAACATACAGTAACACAGACCAAAAACAATATGTATTCAGTGTAAGGTTTTAGTCAAAAGTCCATTTGCCCACAACTGCTCCTGTACTTGGCTGCAGAACCGCAACCCAAAATAAATCTGAATACGAAATGCAGACATTGTTGGACCGTGTCAGACTATTACACTGTGGAGTTGTAGTTTGGGGCCAGTATAAACCTATTAACTTGAACTTGGGTATATATGACAATATGCCACTCAGTAAAAAAGAGAAAGAAGAAAAAAAAAGAGTTATGTCTAAGGAATGCATTCCAAGGGACCATTAAGCAACAAGAATGGA
The DNA here is from genome assembly GCF_964252035.2 of Podarcis erhardii. NCBI lineage: Eukaryota > Metazoa > Chordata > Lepidosauria > Squamata > Lacertidae > Podarcis > Podarcis erhardii. Next base: position 80,779,824 of record NC_138508.1, read on the forward strand.
ATGAGAATAGCTTTGATTCCAAAGAAAATATTCTTGTTACAAATATGATAGTGTGTTTTAAGTCTGGAAAATAAATCCATAGTGGCTGAGTGCTTTGACTGCAAAACACTTATACTCCTAGTCATCTTGGAAGTGGCTTTCCCCATTCATAAAGCTACAAAAACTACACTATAATAGCTTACCTCGGTCTGGTAAACATCATATAAGAATCCAACTCCACTTGAATAATACTGGCACCGTTTATTATATAAAGGCCTGGGTTCCTGCAAAAAAAGATAAAAAAGATAAGGCTTTGAGATACATTATTGCAATTATCTCCAGACAAACTGCATCAATTTTGTAAAGTTGTTAAGTCCATTTAGGTAATTAGATAGCCAAGGAACACTTTGCCACATGTTTCCTTTCTAACACACAATTGTTGGCTTGGAAGCAAGACATAAGTGGTTATGTTCAGCAAGGAGGGTAATGTGTGTTGGGAAAATATAATTATCCTTACTGATGCATATGCAAGGCTTGAGTCTACCCTGGTGGCAATTCATACACTGCAATTTCGAAGGTTTAAGTTATAGAAATAAACATTTAGATAGGATCTCCTAAAACAATTCCTAATATCAAGAGCAGTTGGGCAGTAATGAAAACTAGTTCCCGTTAGGATTATCCTACTCTCATGTAGGACCCTGGTAGAGACACATGCCCGACTGGCATGTTCTCTCCCTCCTGGTCGTTCAGGAGCTTCAAAAGCTTTCTTCAGGCCAAACATCACAGCGACTGATACCAAGAGGCATCAACACGCTTACAATCCTGCAAAGTATTTGCAGTTTGCATAACAGAACTCAGTAGTACAGCATTTTGGCTAATCTACTTTATTTACATATAATACACTCGGAACGTTCTGCTTTAGCTCCTTCCTCTTTCTCATCAGACAGCAAAGAGAGAAAGAAACAAAGGACAATAGCCCCATTTCACGGAACACAGTAACATCAAAACATCCTGTCTCCATCACTTCCCACACTGTGGAATGAAAACATACACCGTCAGATGATCTTCGTAGACAGCTGGATCGAGGCGGGTTGGGGCTGCTGATTCTTCTAGATCTGTCAGCAGCTTTCGACATGGTTGATCATGAACTTCTGGACCACCGCCTTGCTGTCGTGGGGATCCAGGGCGCAGTCCTTCAATGGCTGCGCTCGTTTCTCTCTGGTCGGGGACAGAGGGTGGCGCTTGGGGGGGAATTGTCATCGCGCCACTCCTTGGTGTGTGGAGTACCTCAGGGTGCGATACTCTCCCCGATGCTTTTCAACATCTTTATGCGCCCCCTCGCCCAGCTTGTCCGGAGTTTTGGGCTGGGCTGCCATCAGTATGCCGATGACACCCAAATCTATCTGTTGATGGATGGCCATCCTGACTCGGCCCCAGACACACTGACCAGATGTTTGGAAGCTGTGGCTGGATGGTTATGTGGGAGCCGGTTGAAGCTAAATCCTTCGAAGACAGAGGTCCTGTGGCTGGGACGGGACGATATGGGATTGGGGGGGCAACTCCCATCTCTTGCGGGGGCGCAATTAATGCCAGCACCATCCGTTAAGAGTTTGGGTGTAATCTTCGACACCTCCCTCTCCCTGGAGGTGCAGATTGCAGCTATAACAAAGGCGGCATTTTTCCATCTCCGCCAAGCTAAGCAGTTGGCTCCTTACCTCTCTCGCCCTGACCTAGCCACTGTGATCCACGCGACGGTCACCTCCAGACTGGATTATTGTAACTCGCTCTACGTGGGGCTGCCCTTGAGACTGAACCAGAAACTCCAGCGGGTGCAGAATGCTGCAGCGAGACTCCTTACGGGGTCTTCGCTGCGAGATCACATTCACCTGGTGCTATACCAGCTGCACTGGCTCCCGGTGGAGTACAGGATCAGGTTTAAGGTGCTGGTTTTAACCTTTAAAGCCCTATACGGCCTAGGACCCTCGTACCTACGGGACCGCCTCTCCTGGTATGCCCCACAGAGAAACTTACGGTCTTCAAATAAAAACATCTTGAAGGTCCTAGGCCACAGAGAAGTTAGGCTGGCCTCAACTAGAGCCAGGGCTTTTTCGGCTGTGGCTCCGACCTGGTGGAACACTCTGTCACAAGAGACTAGGGCCCTGCGGGACTTGACATCTTTCCGCAGGGCCTGCAAGACAGAGCTGTTCCGCCAGGCCTTTGGCCAGGGCACAGCCTGACTCCCTCCCTTGGCAATCTTCACGGAGCTCTGGCCCAATGGTGGCCAGTGGCTTGAATTTAATTAATTTTATAATGAATGATTTTAGAGTGTTGTTTGTGCTGTACTTTTGTACTGTTTTATTGTTGTTAGCCGCCCTGAGCCTGGCTTCAGCTGGGGAGGGCGGGATATAAATAAAACTTATTATTATTATTATTATTATTATTATTATTATTGTTGTTGTTGTTGTTGTTATTATTATTATTTGATAGACAACAATCTCATGACTGCAAACACGGAGCAAGAATTCTAACGGTTCCTACTTGTCATCCTCCAAACCATAGTCAGGAATATTGGGAATAAAGTCTGTGCTTGGGCATTCCCTCCTCTTTTCTCCAGTTACATGCTTAACGAATACTTTGTTTGATCAAAGTTCTTGTGCATTCAGGAGCAATGCAGGATCCAAGCACAGACTCAAGACTGCAAGCCTGAGACGCCACAGCGGCGGCAAGGATTTTATTAGCACAGAAGTGGAAATCTCCCGAAATACCTTCGATTAGAGACTGGCAAGAGAAAGTGTTTCAATATATAGAACTGGCGAGTTTAACACAAAGAATTAGGCACCATAATATGGTTAAATTAAAAAATGAGTGGAACAAATTTCTAAATTATATTGAGATTAATCTGGGAATTAACAATATATCAGTAGACAGTAGTTAACACTTACGACGTTTAGAGTTACTGTCAGAACAACTGCAGAAATTGTATAAGATTATGTAATCCCAAAACTGAGATGGATGGAGGTCCTGTTTTTTTTCTTTTCTTTCTTTTTTTCTTTTTATATATTTTGTTTTTTTGGCTGTCCTTGTTTCTGTAAATGTAATTGTATCTGTACCCCTTTTTTTGGGATGTATGTTTTTTTAAAAAAGTTTGTTTAATAAAGATATTCAAAAAAAAAAGACTGCAAGCCTGAGGTTGTGCAGACACCCTGCATGGCAGCGTGCATTCAGTGATGGAGGCAGGCACCTTTTGAGTGTGCTGTGCACACGCCATCCCCATGTCATCTTTGACCCACACTAACTTTGAGTCTAAAGGAGCAGTTATAATCCATTTTGTGCCAGGAATGTATGTTTGACTTGTCTATGAATGAAATAGGCAAACAGGAAGCAGTACAGTAACTTAGCTGCTGCTTTATACTGATACATATTATTTGTGATTCGAGGACCCGATCCCCGCTTGGGGGAATGAAGACACGTGGACACAGTATATTAGGTTGATGGGCAAGAAAAGGCCACAACTTTATTGATTACAGCATGTGAGAAGGTATTGGCTTAGGCATTGGACCACAGCAAATTTGACTCCACCCACTCGGAGAGGGGTAAGTCTGATGAGGGGTTAACCACCAGTAGGGGGAGCCTGTTGATGCAAATACAACTATAAGCTCTCCCCTGATGTCACCGGGGGTCGTGCCATGGCCCCCCGCCACACAGGGCATCGGACAGGATCCACGACCACCAGATTCCTTTAACAGAATACTCATAAGTGAAGGGGTAGGCGATGGCCACACCCTGCCCTTCCACACACCAACAACACATACCAATGCCTAACTGCCAAATACCAAGAAAGTTGTGATGATTGCTATGAGGTAGGCGAAAAAAACCAAGAGGCCGGTGCCAATTTGCCAATTGGAAAAAAATATGGGTCCATGGGAAGGTCGAGCAAGAAGCCCTAAAGGGAGTGGTGGGTGGGTGACTCGTGGAAAATCTGAAGCGCAATGGCGGGGAGAGCTGGCGCGGCCGCATTTGAGCGGCTAAACCACGCCCCCTGCGGTGGCACCCAATTGGGTGCCCAACTGGGAGGCGTGGTGCACCAGCGATGATGAGAGGGCAGGGGGCAGAATGCCCCCTGCGTGATGCGGGAATCGTCTCCCGTTCACAATTCCTCCCCTCCAGAAGGAGGAGAGGCTTTATATATCAAGATACAACATACTAGTTTCCAGCACCTTTCAAAAGACTGTTTTTTTAAAAAAGATCTGTGGAAACACTAATTGAGGAGAGAGGAATAGAAAACACAATTGCACACTAGTTTAAAACATACCCACTTGTGGGTACAGACAACGCAGAGAGTAGCTGCTGCTTTAGATGAAGGTGTGTACAACCGCAAACATCTATGTACAAAATAACACTGGGGGGAAATTACCCCTGTGCATTTCAGAGTCTATGTGTGAACCCAGCATGAGTCTTCAGGAAAAGTAGGATATCTCAAACCAGTTTTTCAATTACAGTCAAATCAACTTTGTTCCCCACCAAGCACTCTATCTTATCTTGTTACACACACAAACCATGCAGAATTTGGTCACTGTGCCACAAACCATGCTTAAAGTTGTTGCTTTTGGTGGTTAGCTTAAATTCAAGCTTAACTCTGTGAATCAAACTTGCAGAGATTCCAAACTAGATTACTGTTTTTAAAAATCAGTGTGGGAAGCTTTGCTTGGCCATCAATGATCTCAAAATACATTGCACAAATGATTATGGACTAGACTAGACTAATTGGAGCTTTCTAACAAACCCCTTCCCCCAGATAAGGAATCAAAATGCGGCGAAACCTGATTTTACTTTAAGTAGCTCATAAATCACATGGAATCACACCCCTTACCCTGAGTAATACATACAGTGCATATCTATAGGCATTATAATTGCTTAACAGCAGCAAGGTGAAATGGACCAAATCTAATGGAAAAGTGAAATGGACCAAATCTAAAAGCTAGGAAAATACTGCTATTGAATTGTCTATAAAGAACTCACTGGACAGCTTTATTTGCTAACTGCTGTCCAACACATGCTACGTCCACAAATCATTTATTTCAGCGTGTGCGTAAGTAGAATATCTCATATACTGTATCATCAAAACTCACATAGACACCCACAGTAATGACCACAAGCCTTCCACAACCTGCAGAATAGTGCAAGAGAATCTCGCTTCATGTCATTGCCCTGCAATGATAAATGTCCAAGACCTCTGTGCTGGGAGAGTTTTCAAGAGCCCCCAGTATTCATTTGTGTATAGACTTAGGTCAAAATCCTGATTGCTGAGTTATATACAAGGGTCTCTGATCCTCTGACATAGATCCATAATAACAACTGGGATCCACCACTAGAACATGTAGTGATGGTTGGCCGTCTGAACAGCTCTAAAAGGGGATTTGACCAATTCATGACTGATATGGCTTTCAGAGACTACTAGTCATGTTCAGCAACCCCTGAACATCAGTTCAGAATGATAGACTCCTACTGCACTTACATTCTGCTTGTCAGCTTCCCATGGGCATCTAGTTGGCAACTGTGAGAACAGAATGCTGAACTACTTTTTTAAAGTTACAGATAGGTAGCCGTGTTGGTCTGCCATAGTCAAAACAAAATAAAAAAATTCCTTCCAGTAGCACCTTAAAGACCAACTAAGTTAGTTCTAGGTATGAGCTTTCGTGTGCATGCACACTTCTTCAGATACACTGAGACAGAAGTCACCAGACCCTTCTATATAGTGAGAAGGTGGGGAGGGGTATTACAGTGGTGCCCCGCAAGACGAACGCCTCGCAAGACGGAAAACCCGCTAGACGAAAGGGTTTTCCGTTTTGGAGGCGCTTCGCAAGACGAATTTCCCTATGGGCTTGCTTCGCAAGACGACAGCCCATTGGGAAATCTCCAGGACAGTGGGGAAGCGCAGCTCGTCTTCCCCGCTGTCCTCGGACCTCCTCCGAAGCCTGGCGGCGGGGCGGGGACACCTCCTCCCGCCGCCGGGCTTCGGAAGGATGCCCCGATGCCGGGCGGCGAGGCGGGAACGCCTCCCCCCGCCGCCCGGCATCAGAACGATGTCCCGAAGCCGAGCGGCGGGGCGGGAAAGTCTCCCCCCACCGCCCGGCATCAGAACGATGTCCCGAAGCCGAGCGGCCGGGCGGGAAAGTCTCCCCCCGCCGCCCGGCATCGGAACGATGTCCCGAAGCCGAGCGGCGGGGCGGGAAAGTCTCCCCCCGCCGCCCGGCATCGGAACGATGTCCCGAAGCCGAGCGGCGGGGCGGGAACGCCTCCCCCCGCCGCCCGGCTTCGGGGCGGGAAAGCCTCCCCCCGCCGCCCGGCTTCGGGGCATCGTCCCGATGCCGGGCGGCGGGGCAGGAACGCCTCCCCCCGCCGCCCGGCTTCGGGGCATCGTCCCGATGCTGGGCGGCGGGGCGAGAAAGCCTCCCCCCGCCGCCTGGCATCGGAATGATGTCCCGAAGCCGGGCGGCGGGGCAGCGAAGCCTGGGCGCGCTGGCAACTCTCCACAAGGAGCGCTCCCGCTGCTTGCGGAGAGGTCCGCGAAGCCTGTCCTGGACCTCTTCTGAAGGCAGGCGGGGGGCAAAAGTCTTTGTCCCCCCTGCTTGCCTTCCCAGGGGCTTTTAAATCGCCCGGACAGCGGAGAAGTCCTCCGCTGTCCCGGGCGATTTTAAAATGCCGCCCGCCAGAAGAGGTCGGGGGAAGGCGGTTTCCATAGGAACGCATTAATTGATTTTCAATGCATTCCTATGGAAAACCGTGCATCGCAAGACGAAAAACTCGCAAGACGAAGAGACTTGCGGAACGAATTAATTTCGTCTTGCGAGGCACCACTGTACTCAGAAGGGTGGTGGGAATGGGTGATTGGCAGGTAGCTGTGATGAGCCTGTTGACGACTCTTAACGACTGCAATAGGTCTTACAGGAAAAAGCAAGGGGTGAGAAGGTGAAAAATGGCTTTGTCATGTATAATGAGATAAGAATCAAAAGTTTCCAATATTAGGAAGAGCATGTGCGCTCTCTAGAGGAAGGTAGATATATCTATCTATACAACTCACAGAAAGTGTGAAATCAGAAAGCACAAGCTACAGATCTTTTAAAGCTTAAACTAGCTTTCCAAAGCAAGGACACACATTGCAGGACTTTCATCTGATTGCACATGGAATCTAACAAAAGGCTCCCTACCCCTAGCTTAAATGTTTTCATTCACTGCCCATGCTTGAGACTGAGTGAGCTAGAAATCCAAAACCAACTGACAATTCAACTGCCCTGAGAATATGATTGAAAGCCATCCATCTGCCTCAAGAAACAACGGAGTGTGCCTCTGTGGGTGAGGCCAAACTGCTGTGTTAGCAGCACCAAAGTGACCTCTTTGGGGCACAAGCCTGGGAGGTGTGTATGGAGGTCCTGGGATGCCCAGACAACAAGACCATCGGCTTCACTCATGTGGTCCAAAGGAAAGCAGAGCAATACATTTGGCACCAGCTGAGCTGCAGGACTTGCCAGAAGGAGGCATACAAGACACCATCCAACCACCTTAGGGACTCCACCCTGGATTTGTACAGTATAGGGTTTACTCCTTAGCCTTTTCTTCTCCTGAAGATATCCCACAAGGCAGCAGAAGTTTAGGATCAAAGCTTCCTTTTCCTGGACAGGCTACCTTCCCAGGTTGATGAGTCCCATCTGCCCCTCACTTCCCTCTACAGCACACGCAGAAACTGGCTCCTTGACCGTTGGACCCACTATGTTCAATCTGCTGGAGCCTGCCTTTGCATGCTGGGTGAAGTCTCCAACTCACCAAGAGTCTGAGACCCATCAGCTACCCTCACCCAGTTTTGCCAGTCAGTCAAAGCCATTTCTCGGATTGTGGCTGTTGTTGCATGCTGACAGCTTTTAGGAGCCACAGGTGAGAGCTGGGTGGGGACCAAAGGTGGACAAACGACCCCAGAAGGAGCACAATGTGTCCCCCATCACAGCTACTACTGCTCCTCTAATACCCCAAGGGCACTAATGTATATTTTTAAAAATAGAACAAAATAATTTGATATTTAAAAAGCAAGACAAAGCAACTGGTACTTCTTACAAGTACCGTGTTTTTCGCTCTATAAGATGCACCAGACCACAAGACGCACCTAGTTTTGGAGTAGGAAAACAAGAAAAAAATATTCTGAATCTCAGAAGCCAGAACAGCAAGAGGGATCGCTGCACATTGAAAGCAGCAATCCCTCTTGCTATTCTGGCTTCTGGGATAGCTGCACAGCCCGCATTCGCTCCATAAGACGCACACACATTTCCCCTTACTTTTTAGGAAGGAAAAGTGAGTCTTATAGAGCAAAAAATACGGTATCTGAGAATCAACCTTGGTTCCAGCCCATAACTACCCGATAGTTCAGCAGGCTGGCAGAATTTGTTCTCACGTGCAAAAAAATTATATCCCCTTTATTTAGATTTGAATGTGCTCACAGTGGATCTGAACTTATGAGACAATGCCACAAAACTTATAATGTATTTGGGGTATACTTTGTCTTGAGCTTGGGATTCTAAATGCTGCCAGGCAGAGAATTCATCTTTCCTTTGCAGGATCTGCATTTTTCTATTTTTACTCTCTGCTGCTGACTATGAAATTAGTAGCTCCTGGCAGATACCCCTCTATATAACGAAACTTCTAAACATATGTCTAAGTTACACTTCTTCAGCAATTTTGAGATAAAATACTAAGGTCAGTAAGTTGAAGCTCTAAGCCAGGCAGATCACTGTGATTACTGCAAAAATCAGGAGAGGTAAGTGATCAGATTTATTTATAAGAATTATGAATGCTTCCATGTTCTCCGTAGCTTTTCTTGGGCAAAGCACTTTCTCTGTTTATCTGCTATACATTTGTTGTCATGGCACCACATAAAAAAAAATCCACATTTGTAACATCACTACAAATAGTGTTAAAATAAAGCACCTTGCTGTAAAGTCCTTGTGAAGTAATTTCTGCCAACTCAACTTTGCTTGATTTTATGATGACATGGAACATATGTTCCTGGGTTGAAAAACACAGCACTGTTTTCAGTCCAGTTTTCAAACAAACAGTGATGCCATGGTGATATATTCTAACGCCACTCAGACTTGGATTTTTCCTACTTGCATATCCAAAAAATATATTAATCTCTTTCACCCCTCTTAAAAAGGGATGCTACTATTTTTCTGGTGCAAAATAAACAATTGTCAAATTCACAGAAAAGCACTTAGTGCTTAAACAATACATGTGTCACTCACAATACAATATTAAAATGTAAGAGTAATAAACAAAGTGTTCAGGCACCTCAGCAACCAATCTTGTGCTTCTGTATGGAAAGTTCTAATGTGTCTCCCTAGACAAAAAGAGCCTTAACCAAGACTCATAATATGTACAGTGGTACCTCAGGTTACATACACTTCAGGTTACAGACTCCGCTAACCCAGAAACAGTGCTTCAGGTTAAGATCTTTGCTTTAGGATAAGAACAGAAATAGGGCTCCGGCGGCGTGGCAGCAGCAGGAGGCCCCATTAGCTAAAGTGGTGCTTCAGGTTAAGAACGGACCTCCGGAATGAATTAAGTACTTAACCCAAGGTACCTCTGTAGTTTTAAGCCTTTGTGTCCTATGGGCAACTTTGTTTTCCAGTAAGTAGGAAGGTACACATTACAACTGTATCAACATACTTATTGTCTGAGAAAAGTCCAGTTTTCCATCGCGTTATTGATTGCTTGTTGCTAATTGAAATGGTCCTGCTGGCAACCTGAGAAACTGTTTGCACTTAGGTCAGTGGAATCTGGGTCCAGGCTACAGCCTTGTAGGCACAGCCCCATTTGGAAGAAAGGAATTAATAGCATAAAAGCTAGAGCAAACCGCATAGCCTGAGACACATTTTCAAAATAAAGAAATACCAGGAAAATTGCATATACATTTCATATCATCTCTAGGAAAACACCCAGATATTTGCTTTAAATCAGTAAGGGAGAAACTACAGCCTTCCAGATGTTGTTGGCATACAAGTACCATTACCCCTGAGCTTTGGCTATGCTAGGGTTGGTGGGAGTTGTAGTTAAAAAACATTTGAACAGCTGCAAGTTCTTTGTCCCTTTAACTAATCATCACCAATCATGTAAAAGCTCTTGAGAAAAATAAAACAAAGCTATAAAATAGGCCGCAGAGCTTTAAACACAAAGAAAATCTAAACCCAAGAAGTGAATTAAAGTTACTTTCCCATTCGGAATGATGAATGCTAATTTAATTTTTTTATAAAAGAAATTACCATATGAGCTGTGCAATTACGTTAATGACTCACTCAGGAAATGATATTAAAGGTAATTAGTTATGATTTTGCATCTTGCACCACCATGGAGAAGGAAAAATAGGCCTAACGTTTTCCTTCAGAGCGATTGGCTAATTTAATTGTGGGAAGGCATCGCATATTATTTGAGTTCGGTTTCCTACTGCCTTGCCGTTTATCAACAGAATTGCTTCTATTTTTACAGAGAGCCAATAAATAGAATGAATTTTACTAGTAGCATTGGTTTTTCCAAAAACTATGTCAATACGGTTAAGTGGAGAAAGAGTAGACATGTGTGAACAAGAGGCGCCATTCTGATTATTTGAAATGGCCTGAGGTCCACAACCATTTATGCCATAACAAATTTATCAGTCTCTGTGGTGTCACAGAATTCTTTGTTTGTTTCTAAGGCAACAGACTAACAAAGTCAGCCCTGTGGGATTTTTAGCGTCAAAAGCTCCCTGGCCCTAAAATTAACATGATTCATGCATCATGCTGTCCCAAATTTTCATTTTATAGCATGTTCTATGTATGATACTGTGGTTTTTATGGAACAGGATGAGGTTCTTCCCAGAAATGCCCTCCTGTTCCAGAAAAAAGCCACCAGATGGCACCATGGAATTCACAAATTCTTAAAAAAGGATCCATACTGAAAGAGGTTAAACTTTTAATAAGGGCCTCCCCACTCAGGATTTTGCCATACTCTTAAAAATTAACTCATACTGATTACTATTTGATGAAGGAGAAGGAAAAGTAAAGGTAAAAGGTAAAGGTAACGGATCCCTGGACAGTTAAGTCCAGTCAACAGAGACTATGGGGTGCGGCTCTCATCTCGCTTTCAGGCTGAGGGAGCCGGCGTTTGTCCACAGACAGCGTTCTGGGTCATGTGGCCAGCATGACTAAACCGCTTCTGGTGCAACGGAACGCCGTGAAGGAAAACAGAGCACAAGGAAATGCCATTTACCTTCCCACCGCAGTGGTACCTATTTATCTACTTGCACTGGTGTGCTTTTGAACTGCTAGGTTGGCAGAAGCTGGGCCAGAGCAATGGGAGCTCACCCCATTGTGCACATTCGAACTGCCAGCCTTCTGATTGGCAAGTCCAAGAGGCTCAGTGGTTTAGACCTCGCCACCCATATCCCAGAAGGAAAATACCTAACAGTGCAATCCTATGACGCTTACTCAGAAGCAAACGACACTAAATTTGACTGTCAAATCTGACTTCCCTCAGGTTCTCATTTTCCCAGTCTTAAATTCTGCTCACATGCCATCATTAGATTGCAATTACCGGTAATCCTCAGCATTCATCAGCACTTTAGTATAAATTTCTTCAAAAATACATTTTTGTGTGTGTGCACTCTTTCCCTAACGTGCACTTTTCCCCCAAGCAACGTCCCTAATAGAATGCATTTTGCATGTTATTTTCACTAATAGATACATTTTATGCACACCTCCCCACTAATATTCACATTTGTTTAGACATGTTTTGGTTGGAGAAGCGCATTGCAAAATAAATACCTTATCCTCCCAACCCACACCATTCCCTTTTAAGTACAGTGGTACCTCGGGTTAAGTACTTAATTCATTCGGGAGGTCTGTTCTTAACCTGAAACTGTTCTTAACCTGAAGCACCACTTTAGCTAATGGGGCCTCCCACTGCCACCGGAGCACAATTTCTGTTCTCATCCTGAAGCAAAGTTCTTAACCCAAGGTACTATTTCTGGGTTAGCGGAGTCTGTAACCTGAAGCGTATGTAACCTGAAGCATATGTAACCTGAAGTACCACTGTATTTGGATGAAGAGACCTGCCTTGAAAGTTTGTCCTCACCCCCGCCCCCCGCCAAGCTATAGAATCACAAGGGGGAGCAACTGTCTTCTACATGCCTGGTGAAAAGGTTGTTCTGTTGTTTTGAAAGGATATTAAATTACATGCAAGGGCCAGCTCTACTGCTGTGTAACAATATACCACCAACAAACATGATTCACAGATAATGGATTCCTGTAATATCTGTATTCCCCCCGCCCTGCCCCAAACTAACATCATTACAAACTACTTCCACCTTTATTTGTTTCAGTTGATCCAGGCATTCCACTTTTTAAAAAAATGGGGGGGGGCGAGGTGAATAGTGGTTTTGAATACACAAACGCTGGGATGAATGTGAACAAAGCAAACGACATCTGTATTACGATTTCTCACACGAGACGGGGTACTTTAAATCAAGTCCCTTTTACATCAGCTTCTAATTTTTGTAAGTGCTTTTCTATAGAGCTTTCTATTAAGTGAAGTGTTTTTTTCCTCTGAATGGGGCAAACCATGTGGAGCTATATATCCTGAAATACATTTTTCTTCAGTAGTGTTTGTGCCAAATTTATGCCATCTTCACATGTGATAACAATGGATTCCCCCCTCTCCTTTGTTTTTTAAAAATCTGGAGGTACTTTGTGAAAGACAGAACATAGCTAACTTTCATTATTTTGCTCATGACTTTTTAAGAAAAGCAAGAAATAAATAAATTATCTGCATTAAGAAAACAGGCAAAAAAGAAAAAGAAAACAGGCACACAGTGAAAAAGATTGTGCATTATTTCTTATAAACGATTGCCATCTCTTTCTAATGAAAACATGATTGAAATAAAAATAAGATGCCACATTATATATTTCGCTGTGATCAAGGGTGGTTAAGTTATATTTAACATGAGTAGTACTCCATCACACAATCCTGTCACTTCATATATTTTTATACTGTGGTTTCCTCACAATACTGACCCATTTTTTTTGGGGGGGGGAATTATGGAGCCTCGAGAAGTGAGTATAATAATAATTATTATTTTCTTCCATATTTCCATATATTCATTAACTTTCAAAAAAGAAAAAACAACACTTGCATGTGAAACTTCTGTACCTTGAAATTAACTTCTCTCTTCCAGCTCTATATTTTATATATGTATAATTTTTATTATCTCCACATCTTTCACCCCCTCGGATTCATTAAATTCCCCAACAGTTTCAGAGCACCAAGGGACCAAGACTATGAACCAGGAAGACTCTAGTTCAGGGTTTCCCAGACTTGTGTCTCCAGTTTGTTTTTAGACTACAACTCCCATCATCCCTAACTAGCAGAAGCATTGGTCAGTGATGATGGGAACTGTAGTCAAAAAAAAAAAAAAAAAAAAAAGCTGGGGACCCAAGTTTGGGAAAGCCTACTCTAGTTCAAGTTTTGACATAAACTCAGGAAGTAACCTACCTAGGTATTGAACATCACTTTGCCTTAGACCCCTGTCTGCTGTACAGGAGAGTACTGACTTCCCTGCACACATTTCTGAAATAATAAGAACATAGGAAGAGCCGTGCTGGATTATACCAAAACCCCAGCATCCTAGTCTTACAGCAGCCAAACAAATGCATATGAGAAGCCTGCAAGCATGACATGAGCCCGGTCTTGGCTGGGGAGGGCGGGGAATAAATAAAATTCATTATTATTATTTTATTATGAGCACAATAGGCGTTTCCCCACTCATGTGTTGCATGCTGAAGTCATTTATTTTGTACTGTCCTGAACCGTCCAGCATTTCCAGTTTCATTGAATGGCCCTGTTTTCTATCATTATGAAAGAGAGAGAAGGAAACAACTCTCTCTCGCCACTTTTTCCATACCACACATAATTTTATAATGGTGGAATGCAATTCAGTCAGCTCACCAGCTATCCAGTGATAGAAACGGAGATATGAAAGCTAGGGGCTCAATGGCACCTTAAACCTAGGTTATGGGCGCAACAAGGGAATGCCTAGGCGCGCTTTTTTTGTAACGAGAATACAAAGCTGAAAATGAATGAACTGTAGCTAAAATCCTATGTTCGTTTTTCACATGGTTCTAGTCCTCATCTGAAGACTGCAAAAAAACCCAAAGCCATGCTTCCCCTGCCCACCCACCCTAATATTCTTAAAAGGGTCTCTTCTCCAGTCTTCAGAGAGTAGCTGGAAGTGGGGAGGCAGAAAAAGGTCCTCCTTTCCTTCCACTCCGTGGTTTTAATCTGAAATCTTAGGCGCAGTACTGCACCCAGAAATCAGAAACTGCTCACCCTGATGAAATTCCCTGTCGCAGAATGAGCCTAGAGCAATGGGAGTTTCGAATGCTGCCCTTAACTGCTGCCCTATATATACCCCTGTCATGTTCCCCAATGCCCTTACAGACCATTTTTCCAAACTAAAAACCCATGTGTTGTAAGCTTTTCGTTTTGGTTACCCTTTTCTGCATCTTTCCCAGCTATACAATATCCTTTTTGAGTTGTGGTGTCCATAACCATAGGTAGTGTTGCTGCACCAGAAAATTGCAAAGCAAGCACTATCATATAGGCAGTTTTATTTTCGGTCCCTTTCCTAATGATCCTAACATGCGAACCACACTAAACACATGGAAGTGCGTGTTCCATAACTGCTAATGGTCCAACTACACCGCTCACACGCTGAACCTGAAGTGGATCACTAGATCTTCACCACAACCAGAAATGGCTTAGTAGGCACAAATTAAAAGCCAACCAGGGGAGAGAGGAATATTAAAAAGGCATACTTACTATATGTCGGGCTGCAAACACACCATCAACGATTGCACAACAGAAAGCTGCTACCACTCCAAAGCTGATGAACACAATAGACGCTATCAACTAGAAAGAGAGAAGTGGACTTAGATTATTATATATTCACACAGTTACTGAAACCTGATTATGAAACACTTGGTCATCCAACTTGCAGTGTTGCAGAACAGAGGAAGAAGTTGACTCCCTAGGAAGCTCCAAATGTTTTTGAACAGGCATTTAATCCAACGTGTCAGAATATCTTTTCAAACCATGCTATATAAAACTAATACTACTACAGTATTTTTTGTATTTAATGCTCTTTTATTGTTGGCTGTTGGCCTCGGGTGCCCTTCGTTCACTTGTGCACCAGTTTGACACATTTTGATGTTTAAGTGGTCTATGAATATTTTAAAATTTAAAAGTAATAAAAATAAATAAAGCCTGTGGATGGCTAAGCAAACACCACAGAGATGCGTACAGCGAATCGTTTAAATCTGTAAATGGTCTGTGCCAATAAATAGCAAACAGGCCATTCAGCACTTCAAAAGGGCTAGCAACCTTTTCCCGTACCACACCAATGCACTGGGGTATTTAAAACATTTAATAGGATAAATTTGTTGTAGGTGCACCTGGGGGACTTCCATTGTAGGGAATGATCCTGGGTGGTTTCTTCAGCTGCAATTGCCCATTCTATAAAATGGGAACAGTAAGGACCTACCTCATACAGCTACTATGAGAACAGAATGCTAACTCCCATATTAGCTCTAGGGCAGGCATAGGCAAACTCGGCCCTCCAGATGTTTTGGGACCACAACTCCCATCATCCCTAGCTAACAGCACCAGTGGTCAGGAATGATGGGAATTGTTGTCTCAAAACATCTGGAGGGCCGAGTTTGCCTATGCCTGCTCTAGGGCCACTTCACACAATTAGCTAAGATTAGCTGAGAATGCACGCATGAGGTAGAAATGAAGTAATAGACTACAAGGAGGTAAGACAGACTGAACTATTTCAGGCTGCAGGTAGAGGACCAGTCTTTGTAATGCTTTCCCACCTAAAAATATCCCTACAAATAAGAAAACAATCACAGCAGCAAATTGGCTGAAGCAGATGATCTCTCAGCAATGTGTACGTTACTTGCAAGTAGCTTTGTTTTGTTTTGTTTTAATTTAAAAAGTGCCACATCCCACATGCAAG
The DNA here is from genome assembly GCF_964252035.2 of Podarcis erhardii. NCBI lineage: Eukaryota > Metazoa > Chordata > Lepidosauria > Squamata > Lacertidae > Podarcis > Podarcis erhardii. Next base: position 80,795,893 of record NC_138508.1, read on the forward strand.
CCAGAAGTGGCATAGCCTATTTTACCACCTCACTTTGCAACGATCAGTTTTGAAATGATACGCTTCTCTCTTCATAAACTCACCTTCATTGCTAAGCTTATCTTTTCCTAAGCTTATCACTACTTATGATGCTGAATAATAAAAATGAAAAATTCTCAAGCAGTTCTGCTATTACTGCTTTGCATAGCCAAACTCTCACTTGTTGTTGATAAGTACTGTACATCTATAATGAAAAACCCCTGCATTTATTATTAAGTGCTGCAGCTCAAAACATTCATCATATACCAAACAGGAATGAGCCCATGGGAGGAAAGATAAAGCTTTACAATGGAAGTGTGAGTGGGAAAAGGAGAGACCATTTGGCAGCCAAAACCCAAGAGCTGCACCATTTCCTCAGCTTTATCATGGCCACTGGGCCCATCACCTCCTGGCAAACAGAAGGGGAAGAAATGGAGGCAGCAACAGATTTTACCTTCTTGGGCTCCATGATCACAGCAGATGGTGGCAGCAGTCACGAAATTAAAAGATGCCTGCTGCTTGGGAGAAAAGCGATGACAAACCTAGACAGCATCTCAAAAAGCAGAGATATCAGTTTGCCGGCAAAGATCCGTATAGTTAAAGCTATGGTTTTCCCAGTAGTGATGTATGGAAGTGAGAGCTGGACCACAAAGAAGGCTGATCGCCAGAGAATTGATGCTTTTGAATTGTGGTGCTGGAGGAGACTCTTGAGAGTCCCATGGACTGCAAGAAGATCAAACCTATCCATTCTTAAGGAAATCAGCCCTGAGTGCTCACTGGAAGGACAGATCCTGAAGCTGAGGCTCCAGTACTTTGGCCACCTCATGAGAAGAGAAGACGCCCTGGAAAAAACTCTGATGTTGGGTAAGATTGAGGGCACAAGGAGAAGGGGACGACAGAGGATGAGATGGCTGGACAGTGTTCTCGAAGCTACCAGCATGAGTTTGACCAAACTGTGGGAGGCAGTGGAAGACAGGAGTGCCTGGCGTGCTCTGGCCCATGGGGTCACGAAGAGTCGGACACGACTAATTGATTAAACAACAATCAATGATTCTGCTTTGTTTATAAAATCAAAATTGTTTAGTCATATGCAATAGGCACACTGATTCCCCCATTCTCACTATTTCCAATGTATGGTCATCCCAGTGTCATCTTAATTTTTGTCTGTTTTGGCACCTTCACCATCTGACTATATGTAATGATAAACTATAGCACTTTGCTCTTTTAGTGCTGTTTTGAATGGCGGAAAGGAAATAATCCTTTACCCGTTCTGGTGACCATGTGAACAAGGGGGTGCTTCAAGGACTTTAAAGAGAAACTCATTAAGAGATCTTTATGAATAGCTCCCCCACCCCCACCCCCAGGAAGAGATTCTATAGTTGGGTAGCTACAAAACCCTTTTCTCATTAGAGAGCCATTGTAATTGTAGCAAGTGCGACAGCTAGAATAGACATGAATGAATAATGAACACCCAGTACCCATGACATAATCATATCTCCTCTAGTGTGACAGTCCTCGAGTGTCGTCTCAATTACAGCAGCGCTATTACGGAGGCACCGACCTTTGGAAAGAATAGGTTGACAGGGCATAAATTGTGAGGCTTGCTGCTTACTGCAGCGATAAGATGCCTTAATGACCGAGGACTGAGCACCCTTACAAGAACTCGTGTTTTAAAAAAATAAAAATTACTGCAGAGGTGGAGTCCACATTTCAACCCAGTTGGGAATGGGGACGGGGAGTTTGCTGCATGGAAGACATGACATAGTATCCACAGGATGATAATTATTGATCCTGTTTCACCACCCTGTCACTAGCTGACAATACAGGTGCCTCAACACCAACAGCAACCACTCAGGCAAAATGTGATGAATTTCAATCACTGAATACCCTTTTACCAGGATATTAAATCTATTTTGCTGTTTAGTTGCCATAGTAACAAATGTCACAATTTTTGTGCATTATGGATGGAGATGGCACACGAAACCTGTTCGGGAATTCTGCCATATATTTGTCTCACAATGTACACAAAAGAAAGATGAGGTTATCCGCTCTCAGGATCAGGGAAATCTGGATGGGAGTCACAAATTTTCCCCAAACTAACCTGGTCTCTTCAAATAAACCTTATCACATAAACAAGCCTTTCCTAAAAAGATAAAGGTAAGGACCCCTGACAGTTAAGTCCAGTCGCGAACGACTCTGGGGTTGCGGCGCTCATCTCACTTTATTGGCTGAGGGAGCTGACATTTGTCCTCAGACATTTGTCCTCAGACATTTGTCCTCAGACAGTCATGTGGCCAGCATGACTAAGCCGCTTCTGGCGAAACCAGAGCAGTGCATGGAAATGCCATTTACCTTCCTGCCGGAGCGGTACCTATTCATCTACTTGCACTTTGACGTGCTTTCAAACTACCAGGTTGGCAGGAGCTGGGACAGAGAAACGACAGCTCACCCCGTCGCAGGGATTCGAACCACCGACCTTCCAATCAGCAGGCCCTAGGCTCTGTGGTTTAGACCACAACACCACCCGCTTCCTAAGCCTTTCCTAGACTTATGGTAATGTATGAATTGAACTCTAGGCAGCTGAAGAAGAGTCAGATTCATGGGTAGCGTATGAGAACATTGTGGAGGTGAGGCCTAAGCCTTGACCACAGCAGCCAAATGCCTTCCCCTTATGAAAGACTACAAACTTAACCCCCACTTATTTTGGAGTTAGCCCCATTGCATTCAATAGGACTTACTTCTGAGTAGACACTTAATTTGTTATATTTATCCCACCATTCCTCAAAGGATCTCAAGGTGGTGTAGGAGGTTCTTGTCCCTCTCCATTTTATCCTCACAAACCACCCTGTGAGGTAAATTAAGCTGAGAGACCATGACTGGCCCAAGGCTGCCCAGCAAGCTTCGTGGCTGAGTGGGGATTTGAACTCCGGACTCCCAGGTCCTAGTTCAACCCACTAATCACTAAATCACACTGACTGTCTAGCATGGTTAGGATTGTACTGTAAACTGTTGTCGAAAAGAGCAGTCCCTTCTGAATCAGAGCTCAAAAGCTTTAGAACAACATTCCTAAAGCGGTCTGTCAATGTTCCTCCAAGGTGCCCTTCCAGAAAAGTTAGAAGGCTTATCTGTTTAGCCCAGCAATGTTTACTCTGACTGGCAGGCACTCTCCAGGGCTTCAGGCAAGGGTATCGCCTGCCGCTCTCTGCACAGGCCTTTGGCAGTTAAAAAGGAAAAGCAAAGTTGATAAATTCTATCGTTTACTCTTTTAAAATACAGTCTTGGATCCTGAACACCTTGCGAGTCAAACGTTTTGGCTCCCAAACGCCGGTTTGCGAACGTTCTTTGGAACCTGAACGTCCAACGCAACTTCAAGGTTCAAGGGCAATCATGTTAGAACAACTAATAAGAAAGGCAACTTCACAGCAGAGGTGATTTTAGGCAACTGGTGCAGCCACAACAATGCTGCAGAACAGAGCACAATAGGCTGGAGGCTGAATTTTAGCATCGCACAGGGCGCTGCTGACATTTGAGGTCCCAAAGTCCACCACTGCTTCAGAGGGTGTAGGGACTAACTGGCCTTAAAGCCAGCGGATGAGGCACATCACCACTATTATGCTGCAGCAGCTGAGTGTCTGTTTTCTGAAAGCCAGCAATTGGGAATGTCGAAGTCATTAGAAAACATGTTCCCTGCCTGTCTTAACACATGGACCAGGAGGTGGTCCTTTTGCCCCCAACCTAGAGGTCGGATTAAGAACTTTAGAGGCCCTATGCACTTAAAAGATTTTGGTTCCCATATACACACACACACACACACACACACACACACACTTTAATAAGCCATAAATGAGAACCTATTTTTCAAAATGAAAGAAAACCTACAGTGAGATGGAAAACGATGCTTATTTTCGTATACTTCCACTTTATTCCATGATATGAACTATTTAATTACTAGCTTACAGCTGAATCTTGTGTTTTCGTGCTTTAATTAATATAGACGGATTTTATCTCAGAATTTGTAAACTGAAAAGTGGAGTTGCTGGTTCATGGTAAATCTGGCAATGGAAAGTTTCTTTGGTGCCTCTCCCTTCCCATGAAGCCCTAAGCATGTGATTATTTTGCTTAATGGTTAAGCCAGCCCTGTCCCAACCCCCGAAGGTGCTATCAATTGCAGGCATTTTTCCAATTGACGTAATATGGGAGTCTATCATAATGGGCACTTATTCATTTTTTTAAAACAGCCAGTCTATTTTAACTAATAGCGTCATCTTAAGACCCCACTATACAACAGCAGCAGGAGAGTGTAACATCCCACTACAGCCTGCCAGTTCCATTGTCAGAGGTCATCATGGCTGTGGTTCAGAGTACTGCTATTTCAGCAGAAAACGCTGCCGAAGGGAAGGAAAAACGCAGGCTGAGCTACTTGGAGTTGGAGAGTACAAGACTTTAACTGCCCTAATCAGATCTCATGCATTGTTAATAATGATAATGTTAATTAATTTTGTTGATATATATTGTGAAGGGTGTTCCCCAGCCAAAGCAACGCAAACAGCAGGTACGTAAAGGTAAAGGGACCCCTGACCATTAGGTCCAGTCGTGACCGGCTCTGGGGTTGCAGCACTCATCAAGCTTTATTGGCCAAGGGAGCCGGCGTACAGCATGACTAAGCTGCTTCTGGCGAACCACAGCAGCACACGGAAACACCGTTTATCTTCCCGCCGGAGTGGTACCTATTTATCTACTTGCACTTTGACGTGCTTTCAAACTGCTAGGTTGGCAGGAGCAGGGACTGAGAAACGGGAGCTCACTCCATTGCAGGGATTCGAACCACTGACCTTCTGATTCATAGGCTCTGTGGTTTAACCCACAGAGCCACCCGCGTCCCATAAACAGCAGATAGCTAACTCTTTATTGTCAAAGCTATGGCTCCGAATAGCCACGAACACCAGTTTAGCATCTAGGCAACTATTCCCAGGTCTGTGTTCTCTGGAGCAGTTGCAGCAACAGAGGGTCACTCCCCCTCCACCAGTTTCTGTACCTCCCCCTGACGGGCTGCCTGCACGCAGTCGGAGACTACGCCTGCATGGAATCTTCCTCTGCTCATCCCTCTTCAGTCTCCTCCTGATTCTGGGAGACACTGGTGCAGGAGAGGGTGAGGAAGCACCTGGTCCTTCACTTGCCTGACGTGCATCTTCCTCCTCTTTTTCTGACCCATCCTGTGCTCCAGAAACAGCTCTACAGAAGAGCTGGAGCATGTATTCTCCTGTCACCTATCTTACGATCGGCTGGGTTTCTTAGATCCAAGAGGTGGGATTAAGGCCTGTTCTAAGGTCTGTCGTCTGGTATAAGGGAGGACTGTTGCATGTTCTGAGGTTTGGGGGTGCCCATCACAGTCATCCCTAGCTCTCACAGACACTTGTGATAATGCCCAAAGAGTACCTGAAGCATCACCAAACAACACAGTTCAGCTTTTTAAATCTTGCTTCCTTAGTCGAAACAGAACAATAAATCATGGCCATATTTTGGTTCTTCAAATTGTTTGGTATCAGCACTTTATGAAGAGCATATTACCCATCAAAATATTTTATGAAGGGTTGGGTTTGTAGCTTAAAGTGTGAGATTCACCATCTGTGCCTCCTACAAAAATCTAACATCTGCAGGCATAAAACTGCACTTGCCCAGTATAATTGCACAGGCAGGCAAGTGGCCATCGCTGCATTGCTATGTTTTAACTCAGTGGTGCGGATAAAAAATTCATCAAGTTCTCCACTTCCGAAAAGTTGAGGCAATCTATTATAACACGTAGAAAGGGCACACAAATGTAGCCTTGATCTTTTTTGCATGCTCTGAGCGACAGGGAACGGTAGTGTTGTTGAGTGGGAGGCCATTTGTAGGTTTTGGGACCTTAAAAATAAGAATAACCCCATAAGTTGAGGTTAGTCAATGAGGTACCCTCTAAATGCTGTTGAACTCCAACTCCCAGCCAACATGGTCAGTGGCCAGAATGGATATGATTTGAAGGAACATAACACTACCACTACTTTGCTGAAGTTAAGCAGATCTAGGTCTGGTCAGTGTCTGGATAGATTATTGCTTTGGGTTCTATTGCTCTGAGGTGTATAATAATAATAATAATAATAATAATAATAATAATAATAATGTGATTTTAAAATTTTATGAAACACAAAAGAAGAAAAATGGACTATAAACGTAAGATGGGAACTGTAATCCAGCAACATCTGGGGGAACCACATTGGTTACCCCTGCCCTAAACATGGGGGAGAAGACCTGAAGAACAACAAACGCCTAATCTGGAGTACAAATATTATCAAAGTCTAGTTACTAGGTTGTGAACAACCTGGCTTTCGGCACCTGAGATGTGTGTTTTCAGAGCCCACCGTATTCCTGTGATTGTGATCTGTTTTGAATGTTCTGAATTTTGAACTTTACGTTGTTGTAACCTGCACTGAGACCTGCTGGTGAAGGACAGGAAATAAATATAACATTAATAATATTACAAAATCAATAACAAATACGATGTAACAAAGCTAGATAACAATCCAGTCCCACAAATAGCTGACTTTTGATTCAACTACTGTATACAATAGGGAGGCTGGTCAGCTAGATTAACTACCGTACTAAGTCATGAGCATCCATTGCAATGCCAAAATCCACAGAGATGGATTTGCTGTTGAGTTGTTGCTTTAAGCAACTGCAGCTACTTCTGACTCAAAACAGTTCAGAATTCAACAAAGCAATGGAAGATCTCTAGTAGATGGAAACCTACGAAATGCTTGTCAGGTCTTGCTCACCTTGGTACACTTGTAGAAAATGTCATAGAATCATAGAATCATAGAGTTGGAAGAGACCACAAGGGCCATCGAGTCCAACCCCCTGCCAAGCAGGAAACACCATCAGAATACTCCTGACACAGATGCAGAGCGCTGAAGGATTGCTGGGCCTGAGATTCCCCACCTGCTATGAATCATGAAGAATGGATGCTTTTGAATTATGGCGCTGGAGGAGACTCTTGAGAGTCCCATGGACTGCAAGAAGATCAAACCTATCCATTCTTAAGGAAATCAGCCCTGAGTGCTCACTGGAAGGACAGATCCTGAAGCTGAGGCTCCAATACTTTGGCCACTTCATGAGAAGAGAAGACGCCCTGGAAAAGACCCTGATGTTGGGAAAGATTGAGGGCACAAGGAGAAAGGGATGACAGAAGATGAGATGGTTGGACAGTGTTCTCGAAGCTACCAACATGAGTTTGACCAAACTGCTGGAGGCAGTGGAAGACAGGAGTGCCTGGCGTGCTCTGGTCCATCGGGTCACAAAGAGTCGGACACGACTAAACGACTAACAATGAATCATGAAGTAAGGCCCGCCATTTATGTCTGCTCACCAGCAAGTCAAAATAAACTTCCAGTTTTCACTAGCCTAGGACTGCAAATGAAGGGAATGGGGTTTGCCAAGCACCACATATGGAACCGGCAGGCTGCTTTTATATTTGGTAGGTGACACATGGTGTAGGAGGGCCTGAGCTGGACAAACCTCAGAGAAGCATCAGTATGAATTTTAAGCAAGAGCGTGCAAGTTGCTTGCCATGTATATGTATTGCTAAGGTGGCTTTGTAGCTCTCTGTGTGCAAGAGCTAAGCTTTTAAAGAATGTGTGAGTGGGAAGGCACAATGATTTACTAATCTCTCTACAAGGGCTGTGTGTGGTTGAAGCTGATGGAGCACTTAGGGCAGCAGCACCCTCTGTAGATTTTTCCCCCAGTTCCGAGAGGTGCATATACTGAGCTCATGACCCTCTCCACAGATATGCTTCTTAAAAAATATATACTCGGGCATCATTTGAAATATTACTCAAGCTCAGTATAAAGAGTGGGCTTTAAAAATCATAATTAGGTGATGCACGGCTGAAGGCAGCCTGACAAAATCAATGACTTGGTTTGTGCAGTTCTGATTAATTCGAACCTTTTCTGGATATCTATCTATATATATAGATATATCAACAAAAGCACTGCAGGATTTAACCCTCATTGTTTGGAGAAGGTAACGTTGCAAATTTGGTAAGCTTTTTAACCCCACAAAACCACTTGTTTTCAGAGTAGCTGTCAGAGTCCAGCTGAGGCCTTTGAAGATGTAGCTGGGGATGATTTGATTTCAAAATATAAACAGTTTAATTTATTAAACTGCATTAAAATGCATTAGTATCCCATGACAAAAGAATAGTAACATAAAAGTTGCTGGGATACAAAATGGTTTTTATTATTTTACACAAAAAAGCATGTACAGAATATGTATTTGTTTTCTTAAGGGCAAACAAAGTTCTGACAACCCCTCAACTATGAAATCTGCCTTGGGGTATCAGTTACAGGAGGAAAAACAATGGGAGAAAAAGCAAACCAGAAACCAAAACAAGCCTAGGTAAAATGCTGGTCTCGTGGTAAATAATGGAAGGGATCTCATATACCCCTTTAAAAAGTTGAAATGCAGGAGAGAGGAGAATTGAAACACAACAGGTCAACTGACCACTTGACTGTTGAAGGATACATGGAGAATGAAATGTCTGAGGTCTGCAATAACATATTTAATCTTATAGATTTTTTAAAACAACATTTAAATATATTATGTGCTTACCATTTGCTTCCGGTTCTCTACAAGATGGATACCGATAATCCCTAGGAAGGACCCAAAACCAAGCTGTGGCGAAGAACAAAGAAACAACAGGTCATAGAATCATAGAGTTGGAAGAGACCACAAGGGCCATCGAGTCCAACTTAGCTGTGTATATAGGATAGTGTCCTGGTTTGCACATCATGTTAAACCATGGTTTGTTTAACAATCATTTATTAAACCATGCTATCACTATGTGTAAACCCGGTCCAGCAGCTTAAATGTGGTTAAAGATTGCACATTACAGGTTTAAAAATACAAACAACGTTTAAAATCATATCGGAGATCACAAATAGAATGCAACTGAGCGGTATGTACAGGTTCAAGGCTTATGGCAACCACAACTATTAATATATAAACTATACAGGAAGAAAGAAACTTTTACTAATTACTGTAAATAAAGTAACTAAAATTCTGGAAACTGCGGAAAATGAGGCAGGAGTACAGAATTTACTTCCTGATTAAAAGTATGGTTGTTCCAACCTTGCATTTTGGATTTTAGCATTTTACGTGCTGCTGCACATGAGACCTTATCTTCCAACACATATATATCAATCTGAGCTTGTTCTGTATTCCCCAAGTCTGTGCAACATGCATCTATGTATGTGAAACACAGTAGGAAATAATGGACATTTAGGCAGCTCTCTCCATGAAATATTACTCATGACAGAGATTCAGAACTGAAGATAGCTGGGTTATTAATATTCCTAACAATACTTGAGGTGGAGCCCTGTATCCATCTACCAGTATCTTGTTCTAATCTACTCAGGGTGTGCTAGCTTGCTTGTCTTCGCTTTCACACATACACACACAAACATACGTCACACACAATCAGGTTAACATTGCTTGAGCTGTCAAATTCCACAAAAAAGCTTTGTTGGGCAGATAATTCTGCACAATGGTTACTTCATTGCATGGCACACAGCATTGTAAATACTTGAAACCCTAAAATATAATTCCTACTTACGATTATTCCTGGATAATAACCGCCCACAGTTACATTTTCTGTTCTGGTGGTAGCTGCAAGGCCTATGGTCAGTATGAAAACAGACACTATCAAGAGGGCGATTGTGAACCATAGAGAAGTTTTCTTCCTTTTCGCAAAGTGCCCTGTGGAGCGAGGGGGGGAAATGTTATTATAAGCACCACAGTACATTTGCACAAATCCCAAGGCGGCAGCAATGTGCTACATCTGTATCCTACTTATTAAGTTGTGGGTGAACATATCAGATGACACAGTGATTTTTCAAACAGCTCCTGTTTATTCACAGGCCAGAACAGAACTGAACTGAAGGGTTCAGCCAGCCTGCTTATATAGAGCTCCACTAGAACGCAACAGTAACCATTTTCTGTAACTATCCAATCACTGAACGTCACTTTCAATCCCTTATTTGCATATGTGGACCTGAGTGAAAACTATCTACAATATCCCCCTGCTGGCCCAGGGTGAGAACTTCAGTACATAACACTACTCTCCCACAAAGGAACTAAAAATGGTGAATTAACCTTATAACCAAGCCTGTTGCGTAGGCTAAGAAACAGCAGCTTGCCTAAGGCTTTCCAGTAAGTTTCGAACAGGGACAGCTCAAGCCGTTTTGCTGCCTGATCCAAAGGGCTAGGTGGCACCCCCTCCCCCATTCCATGCATCAACAGAAGTATAGTGTCCAGATCATGGGGAATGGTCTGTACCACTCTATTCTGCCTTTGCCAGACCACTCCTGGAATACTGTCTCCAATTCTGGGCACCACAATTTCGGAAGGGTGTTGACAAGGTGGAACATGTGCAGAGGAGGGCTACCAAGATGATCAAGTGTCTGGAAACCAAGCCTTATGAGGAACGGTTGAACGAGCTGCGTATGTTTAGCCTGGAAAATAGGAGACTGAGAGGAGATATGATAGTTATCTTTAAATATCTCAAGGGCTTTCAAATGGAAGATGGAGCAAGCTTCTTTTCTCCTGCTCTGGAAGGTAGGACTCAAACCAAGGGCTTCAAGTTACAAGAAAGGAGATTGCCGTTAAACATCAGGAAAAAGTTTCTGACAGTAAAAGATGTTTGACAATAGAATGGACTCCCCTGGGAGGTTGTGGACTCTCTTTCCTTGGAGGTCTTTAAGCAGAGATTGGATGGCCATCTATCATGGATGCTTTGGCTGAGATTTCTGCGTTGCAGGGGGCTGAACCAGATGACCATTGCGGTCCCTTCCAACTCCACAATTTTATGATTCTGTGTGCAGAAGATAACTGGATAGACAACTAAATCTTATTTCAACATGGGTGGCAGGACAGCTTTCTCCAGCGTACCTGAGAACAGCCAGCTTAAAATGCAGAGCAGTCAGCAAGACAAAGAAAGATGTGCTGTCCAACACCCTACTGCCACTTCCCGCATCCCAGCATCTGCTACTTGAAGCAGCTGTTTCACTCTTCCTAATGGTAGGGCCAGCCCTGGTTTTATAGGTGAGCAGGGCTGGCCAAGGAGATTTTGCTGCCTGAGGCAAAATGTTCTGCCCCCACCACACTCCTGCCTCCTGCGGGCACACAGCTACTTCAGGGGCATCTAAAGTAGTGGCAGGAGCAGTGTGGCATGCCCACAGAGGAGAGTCCAGATCTGCCACCTGAGATGACCACTTTACCCTGCAACATGGGTTGGCTGACCCTGTAGGTGTGCATGGCTTTCAGCTCAGAGCCCAATAGCCAAGCCCAACACTCCAGGGTCAAACAAAATGTGCCAGAGAGCCATGGTCAGAGTCTAGTGAAGAGCTGTTATGTTGGGGGCCTTAGAACTGTCCCCTTTCGTTGTTTCCCAGCTTAAATTACCCTTCTGAAGATGATATTAACTGAGGAGGGGATAACGTGCAAAGTTCTCTTGAATCACAAGGTTTAGGTTCTGTCTACTCACCAATCCTCTCAAAGCAGAAAAACCAAAGAACCAATAACTCTTGGACAGAGCTTTTCAAGTAGACAATTTTCAGAGTTCCACTAAAGCACGTACACACAGTCACTGTTAGTCTGTTATGAAAAATATATATTGAAATAGGGCCTTCTCAATTCTTCATGAGCTTAGAGAGGTTACATCCTTCCATCTTTAAGTGGCTGTTATCTTTTTATGGCTGGTCTGTATTGGGGGTCTATATTTGGTATGCTCCTGATAAGTTCATGGTGATTTTTAGTAATATTTTGCACAGCTTAAAGGTAATTAAAACTGTTGGTTTTTTTATTCTGTGTTTAAACTTTTATTAAGATTTATTTGTCCATGCTTTTGTAAACAATTTGGAGAAGTGGGTGTAAGGGGAGCGAGACAAATTGCTGCACCAGCCTGGAGCAGGCTCCAAACCCACCTTAGGATCCAACAGATCCCAAGCTGGCTCAGCCCCAGTCTGACGGTGCTTTCCACAAGGGCACCACCAGGAATACTGATGATTTCACTTGCCACCAATCCACCCGTGCATTTGTAACTGGGGAGGGGGGGGCAGCTGGGGAGAGTGATCTGAAGAAGAGAATCAGAAGGCACAGGAAAGGGCTAGGCTAAAGCATTTTGTCTTCCCAGCTGCTTACCCCCTCTACAAATTAACTTCGCTTTCTCTCCTCTTCCCCCCCCCTCTTTAAATTGACGATTAGGATTTTATTGCCTGCATCTGCATGGAACATTTAGTTAGGCTCTCTAGAAAGACAAACTGCATGCAAGAGCAGCCATGATTCAAGAGTAATCTGAAAAAGGTCTCTTTGGTATCTCATATTCTCTCTCCCCGTCTCCTTCACCAGCACAGGGTTTTCAATGGATGATACTATTAAAAAGGAATGACATTTCTGTTCAAAGGACCAGCAGAACTGAAGCATAACTCCAAGTGTCAGGCATTTTAAAGGTCCAGGCTAGTGCTTTGAATTTGTAATCCTTCACACACAAGAGAAGAACCACACCAGAAAACAGGAGGAGTCTCTTCCTCCTCCTGCTATCTCTCCAGATTCAATATGCTTCTAGAAACCACTACATTCATATCTGGTTAAGTCCAGAATTACATTATTTTACATCCAGGCTTACAGTATTTTATAATGCACAAGTCCCTGTACACTGCCTATTTAGAGAAAAAAACATGTGTTTGTAAGCTTTAAGAAATAAGTTTTAGTATAAGTTCTACTGGATTTACTGAAAAGATGTTTTTAAAGAAAGCATCCACTGGATTTACATCAGCAGAAATCTAAGCATCTACAAACCTGTGACTAAATGTGAGTGATAGGTACAAAAGTGGGGTGCTGGATTTCAAAACTCACTCAGGCATCTGAAATGACAGAAGTTAACGTTCTGTGGCAAAGTTGCCTTGAAATCATCTCCAACACCTTGCATGTACAAAAAGCAAGGGAATTAAAGCTGCAATCCCCTCCAATAAACCCCACAAAACTCAATATGATGGATTCTACTGTAAAACAATTGTTCTGCATGTTTTCAGCATGTCCAGAAAAAGATAGTTGTGGTGAGTTCCTGCAGGCTAAAGCCCATGTTATCACCAACTTGAAGCAGCTTGCTTAAAAAAAAAGATTTGTGCATTTTCTTTTGCAAAGAGTAGGATAGATGCATGTGTGTATTATTATTCTTCATAGAAGCATTAGTACCCACTCACCTTAAAGAGTAGCCACCCACCCGGAAATCACAAATTTGCCTATCATCGCAACCCTGTAATGTTCATAATTTGCTACTTAAGTTATACTACTTGCAACATTTGTAAGGCACTTTCAGCTCTATGATAAATCAAGAAAAACCTAGGAAAAACGAGTTCTTGACCCATTACAGTGAACTTATAAATTTTGCTTGGCTACTTTGGTTGGCAAGGTAATAGAAGCACTTGGATAACCCACTGAAAGTCGCCATATCACAGATTTAGAAGGCAAATAATTTTGCCTCCACAACTACTGATTTGAGCATTGATTAGTTTATTATAAGTCAGATAATGACACCTTAGAACACTCTGGCCAACATAATGTGTTCATCATGGTTCAGTTTGCATGTTATGCAATACACATTTTGGGATCGTGCAGTTTCTTTCTGTAAACAGTTCTGTCCCATCTTAACTGTTGTGCTGTGCAATACAAGTTCCTTGTCTCAGGAGTGTTTGACCACACCTCAAATAGTAATTTGATGTATCCATGGGAAGGGAAAAGAGAGATTAGGGCTGCAATCCCATGTGAGCAAACCCAACTGAACACAACAAGAGTTGTTTAAATTGCATAGGATTGTCCTATCAGAGAGCATCCACCCCTTGCCTGATTATGGTTTCTAGGTAGAAAGGGAGACAGGACTCCTGCAAATAGTTGTGAAGAAGTGGAAAATTTCAGCAAGTATAGCTGACTACCTGGTCTGTTTCATAGCCCAGCCAAGAGGTAGGAAACTGAATAGCTAAAGTAGTTATTCAACAAAAAGTGGAATTTCTCATGTCATTTACTGCCTTGGGAAATTATTTAGTACAGAGGTTCCCCATGGACCACTTGAAAATTGCTGAGCCTCTTGGCCAACTACTAAATGTCCCACCCAACCCCGTCTGTTGTATGTTGTGCTAGATACCTGTGGTATTCTGTGATAGATGCTATATGGTTTTTAATTGTATTGCTGTCTTGTTTTTTGTTGCATTTCAACCTCTTGAATATGAGGAGAGTTCCTTCATACCAACAGATGTAAAGGGTTCAAAACCAAGCCTACAATGCTGTCTAGGGCATTGTGATATCTGAACAACAATGGCTGCAATCCTATATCATTCACCTTAGACTAAGCCCTTAGACTAATTCAGTGAAACTCACATCTGAGTAAGCATGCATAGGACTGGACTCCCTAGTATATGCAAACGCCATGCACAGTGAGTTACAGAAAGTGGATATTACTTAGATAAGTAAGGATTATTCCACTTGAGCATAAGACTATACAGCTTTCTAAATTGCATGGTGTTACAAAAAATGTTCTAAACATTTAACACGGTGAACCAGCTATTAAAAGAAAAAATATGTACACACAGAGAATACTATCAGTACCATGACATTCAGTAAATATTTGGTAGCAACACCAACATTTAAAGAATTGTATTTGTCCATGGGGGGGGAGGCAAGTTGTACAGGTAAATTTAAAGAATGGTGCATTATACATTGCATCCTCATACTATATGTGATGGCTTAATGTGCATAGTCCACAATATGCTTTTGGCAATTGCTTCCTCTGGAAAAAAATGTTCGATTTGTCAAGCACGCAGAGAAACTAATAAATAGGTGCTATTGCAAACCCCAAGACAGGCTATTATGAATTTACGTGGTAGAACCTGGTTGTGTATATTATATATGCAGATCCTTAGCTCATTGAATTTAAGAGGGGAGAGAAACCCTGATTTTATGTTCTCAATAATTTAGCTATAGTAATACAGTATTAATGTTGACTCCATTGCTTTGGTATCAATTACTTCTCCAATAAATAATTTAATGACTGGTTAAGGTAACAGAATCCTCATTTGTGTTTATTTCAAAGTTTTAATGAAAATCTCTCTGAGCGGTAGTGTTTTTAATTATGCCACCCAAAGTCAAGTGGATAAGACAACAATAAAATTAACAGGAAATATTTATTTTATGTATTTTTTATTGTGTGTCATGACGGCAAGAATAGCTTACCTCATACTATTCAGACAAAAATCAGTATACAGTACAGACATTTTACATTGTACAGGTTTTAATGAACGTTATGGAAGCAATAAAGTATTGGATCTGACTTTTATGTGCCATTTATATTACTTTATGAGAATACAAGTTAAGGGCAGAAAAAAGGCAAGTGAAAAATATTTTATCAAATAGGTAATCTGGGATGGCTAAAATGGAAACATAAATCCAGTTGTCATGTGAATAGCACAACTGTGGTAATCAGGAAAGACAGAGGATTTTTTAATTAAAAAAACCCTTGCATCTCTTGCAAACAGAAGAGACCTAACACTTTATAAATCAGTGTAAGAACTTAGATGGTGAGTGCTAACAGGTTTGTAGCTGAAACACGACCACTAAAAATTAAGAAGGATATATCAGCATGCTCAAAGGAACCCCAAAGTTTGCAGAAGTACAATTATTTAGGTGGGAAAGCTAATGGGTCAAAAAGTAACAGTCTAACGCTCAGTACCCAGATAATAGTGTCTGCTGAGGGAAGGGACCTGGTCGGAAAGGGAATTGAATGGAGTTCCTGGAATTAGACATGGCTGGCTTAGGTCCTGAAGAGGAAAAATCCACAATGCAACATTTGTTCATGCCCGACTTTGCATGGTCTAGACCAGGGGTCTGCAACCTTTAAGACAAAAAGAGCCACTTGGACCCGTTTCCGAAGAAAAAAACCTGGGAGCCGCAAAACTCGTCATTATAAAAATAACTTTTTTGTCACTTTTTTATTATTTCTTTGTTTGACCCCTCAGAATTACTCCTCCTCATAGAAATAAACGTTAAATTAACAAGTTACCTTTTTGTGTGTGTGTGTTCTTCACTCCCCTTCAAAACAGTGACCAGCGTACATGCCCCTTACAATGTAGCAGGCGGGCGGGCAGGAAGGTGATGTCGGGACAGTGCGTGACTAACGCACGCACCGCCCCCATGCGACGTCACAGCCAGTACAGCGCCCGCCACACTGGGGAGTGTCGGGGCGCACAATGCGCCTCCTCCCCTCGCTAGTATCCGCCTCAGAGCCGCAGCAAAGGTGTAAAAGAGCCACATGCGGCTCCGGAGCCGCGGGTTGCTGACCCCTGGTCTAGACAAACAGTCCTAAAGACCTAAAGGGCCTGAAGATGAAAACCAACTATTTATTTTTACCAAAAGGCTAAGACCAATCTATCTATCTATTCTATGGCATCAGCGGACCTCCCAGAGCAGATTTTTTGGCACATGCGAGAGCTGGTGTCAGGAGAAAGAGAACCTGGAAGTCCCATTGCACAAGCTGATCTCTGTTGCATGAGCAGAAGGACATCATTGGATGCTGGCATTGCTTTTGTCAAAAGAATTGAGAGATTCAATTCAGCATAAAAAGATGCTGGAAAGACAGGAAACTAATATATTTGAAATAGTGGGCCATAACTCTAAATGGCTGCACGGTAACAATTCTATCACCCTGTTCTTATTTTAAACTCTTTCTTCCTTGTTCCAAATACAATGATGTCCCAGCCCTAAGTGTGCTTCCTTAGAAGGAAATTTGACTGAAATCACTAGCACATGTCTTCCAAATAAAGGTAAACTGCAAGGAAATTCTGCTGGTAAAATGGAAGTTGATTGTAAATATCATAGCTTGAAACAAGACTTCAATAGAAGGATTCTAAAAGAGAACCTTTACACTAACCAAACAGTCTTTTCCCTTAAGGTTCTCAGAAGCACATTGTATCATGTTTTCCAGTTTGCTATTGAACAAGGTGATAAGCTGGGACTCCTCTATGCATGCAGTAATTGAATTAACTACAGCCACCAGCAGCTCTGCACAAATGAACTAGTAAATATGCAACATTACCATTCAAGTGGATTAGCAGGAAAAGGGCAAAAATAAAAAAGGCATGATCCAGTGGTCCCTTTGGAATTCCAATAAAGAAGCTCGAAGTACAGAATTCTCTCACTGTAATCAATGAGACTTAAAAATACTTAAAGGGAGTTGTAATTGAGCTTTAAAAAAAACATATGCATGGCAATCAATAACAATTAACAATAGGATCCAGAACAAATCCAGAACAAGTTGCTTGCCTCCCACTATTTTAGTCTCATGTATCTCTGTAAGCTCCCTTGCCAGATTTTTGTCCATTCTGCAAATTGTGTACAAATTATTATTTTTTTTTTAGAAAGATCTGAAAGGTGGTCTTCTGAACCTCCATCCCCCCAGTAAACAATGTGCAGTTACATCTTTCTAAACATCCTTTAGCTTCCGTTTGCCCGCACAATCAGGATGATTAAAGACTGGCAAAACCATGGGCTATAAATGTTGTCAACGTATCTATTTATTACAGTTCTAGTCTTATATTTGAAACAATGAGGACAGAATCAGGATACAATAGCTATTCCATGTAAAATAATGTATGGAAAGGTAGGACAATTCAAGACACAACAATTTTAAGTCAGAACAGTGTTCTTTAAGACACGGCTAAAACTAAAATACAAGATGTGCTCACACATGTTGGTTGCAATCAGAAGGACGATTCCAATTAATTGCTTTCCTTCATTGGAAATTCATTCTTCTTGTTTTAAGATTCCTAGGTAAGTGTGCATATTATTAGAAACTTTACTGCAAAAGTTAAATTCCACACAGGGCTTCCCTGATCTTTTCTTTAAACCCAATTAGGCTCCCTAAATTTCTTTTTCAAAGAAATGGGAGAAGCTGCCCAGAAAGGACAAATATTTCCTTCTATATAGGCGTGGGTACTCAGTGGTGAACGAAATGCATTCTTCACATTTTCAAAGGCACTCTTATTCTTTTGTTACTTCATAACCCTTTGTACCATGATTTCAATGCCGGAAAATGCATAAGTCTCCATAGATGGGCAGGCTTCGACATAATGTGGTTTTCTGTATATGAATTGTTCCTAAAGGAGTGGGAGTGTATCTGTCCTGGACAGAGAAATGCTCTCCCAAACTCCAGGCTTTTTGGACAACATGTGGAAAAATTATGAGAGAAACCATGAATCATATTGCCACTCTTCATTTTATCTAACGCCAATCAGTATCTGAGGGCTACCTCGTGACAAAATTCCTTTTAAAAAACACCTGTGTGTATGTTAACACAGCAAAAATTCCACATGGCTTTGGTCAACAGCAGGCATCCCCAAACCCGGTCCTCCAGATGTTTTGGGACTACAACTCCCATCATCCCTAGCTATCTGGACCAGTGGTCAGGGATGATGGGAATTGTAGCCCGAAAACATCTGGAGGGATGAGTTTGGGGATGCCTGGTCAACAGTATGTATTCCTGGAGTGAAATTCACATGTATGAATCTGCATGGATGGGACGCCTGTGGGATATCATCTCTTTTCTGTATGGAAGTTCTTTCTTTCATCGCGGGGCAAACTCTGTCACTGAGAAGCATAACATGGGACTCTTCGGTAATAAGCTGCTTGCCCCAATTGCTGTTTAAAGACATATGATGATAGGCAGTAAAACAAGCACCATGTCTACACAAGATTTCGAAAGTAATTACATACATTTAATGACTACTAATTTTCCACCAGAAACCGATAACCTGCAACATTTAAGATGGATAGTTCAGATGAAAGCATGCAGCATGATTCCGTGGCCTTGTTTTTATCTATTTATATATATATTTAAGAATAGATTTATGTACACTGCAGTCCTCTCAGGGGGCGGGAAAAAGTTAACAGCTTGATTGCGCACTGGAGTATCCTTAGTCAGGACAGGGAGGCAGACAACAGATCCTTGCAGAGAAACTCAGATCGCCTCCCAGTCCCGTCCCATCCCCATATCTATCTATCTATCTATCTATCTATCTATCTATCTATCTATCTCTAAGAGAACAAGGAAGTTCATGGTGAGCTCTGGCATCTCTTCTAGAAAAACAGCACTGTATATATCTATATGATATTGGGGTTGGGGGAGGAGAACAAGACATACTAATTCAGTCTACTTGAACGTGTCTTTGAGGAAAGGGTTGCAGTTCAGATGATACAAAATCTGCTTCGGGTGATGAAGGTCCCCAAAATCATTCACTGCCATTTCCAGGCAAGCGTGGGAATGCCCCGCTTCCCTGCCTAAAATCCTGGAAGGCCACTGCCAGTCAACGCTAACAATACTAAGGCAGATGGACTCAAGGTCTAACTCGCTTTAAGTCAGCTTCCCACGTTGGGCTGCAGTAGACGTGCCTAGGAGGAATGAGCTCAAAGACATGAAAGGCATTAGGGAGCCTTCACTGTGCAGAATGAATCGCCCTTCCTAAGAGCATGGAGAGCTCTTAGATGCTCCGGTGGGAGGTGTTTGTTTGTTTTTTGCAAACACTTGTTAGTCTCTCCAAAGTGGGAGAAGGTTTGGCGCAATTACCTTGACTCTTTGGCTCCGTTGGTTTCTCCCTCCAGAGCTCAACGCGCAAGTTCTTCTGAACTCGTGTCTTCTTGGTCGTGTGAAATCTGCCCTGTGCCCAACTCAGGGGGTGGGGAGACACCCCCATTCTAGAAGTTCACAGCAGGCAGAACACGAGTGAGCTGGGCTCGAGAGGATCCAATATTTGTGAAGGGGAGAAAAATGCAGTCTCTCCCCCCCACCCCCCACCCCCATTGGAGCGGGAAATAAAATCTTATATTCCCTTCTCACTTATCCATGTGCATGCGAGGTAGTGCGTCTCCCTCTGAAACTACTTGAAGCAAAAACGGCAGATGCAGATATGTTTCCCCCCCGGGCGTAAAACTGTGCCGGGTACAGAAAGAAGGCGGAATAATAAGCCCACCTGCTTCTCCCTCGCTGCTTCTCCGGCTCCACTCGCCCTCAGCCCGCAGGACTTACCTGTGGGGTCCAGCACGGCCAAAGGGTCAGTCATGGAAACCGGAGCAGCGGGAGGCTGCATCCTCCGAGCGCCGCGCTCTTCGCCACACGGCGGGACGCCGAGGGCAGCATGCACGGCTCGCCTCGGGAATAAACTGGCCCTAAGGAAAGGAGGCTAAGCTGGGAGGCAGGCGCTGCCGCCGCCGCCGCCGGAGGGCAGGACCAGAGGCGGCGCCGGAGCCCGAGGGAGGAGGAGCGAGCGAGCCAGTCGCTCTCCCCGGGGTCCTTGGGCGCTACTGGGGGGGGGGGGGGAGAGATCCCGCCTCGCCACGCTGAGAGGAGGAGGGTGGCTGAGGGATCAGAGGGGCAGCCCGCTCGCCTCCAGGCTCGCGCAAAGGGGAGAGGCAGCCGCCGGTCAACTTCCCGCCTTTTCTTGTGGGGCACAGAAGATGCAGCAGAAAGCGGGATGGAACAAAAGGAATGGAGTGCCTGGGTCACATCCCATGCTAATGCCGCTTCCCCCCACGAGTATATTTGTCCTTGAACCTGAGCAATGCGTTTTGGTTGGGAGTGGGCCCCTTGCACTGAAAATGGCTTGCTCTGGGTGGTATAACATGGTTGGTCATGGGTCATGCAAGGAGCAGCCACCTCATCCTCTCTCTCTCTCTTGAACTCATGGATTCTCCCTTTGAGGGGTTTCCAGCAGTGGAGGCTCAACTGGGTGAACCTGCTGTGCCACCCAGAGAGAACAGATGAACAAGAGGGCATGGTGGCTGCCTCCACACACAGGCATGGCCAATCTTGGCCCTCCAGATGTTTTGGGACTACATTCCCATCATCCCCGACCACTGCTCCTGTTAGCTAGATGGGAGTTGTAGTTCCAAAACATCTGGAGGGCCATGTTTGGCCACTTCATCTCCTGGTTGAGCAAGAGGTGCTCTCTGATCACTCACCTGCCCTCTCCCCATACCCTCTTGTGGGGAGAAAACAAGAAAAAGCAGATGTCTGCCTAGCCTCTCTCATTGGGCCATGTAGTGTGGAGGAACGGACTTGTTGGATCCAATCCAACAAGATCATTCAACGTGATCCAATCCAACAAGATCATGATCATGCTATCCAGAAAGAAAGCACAGGTGTGTGAGAGAGATCTGGCTTCTCCTTCCATGACCAGCTCTCTGTGACAGGTAGTCCGTGTGGTTGGGCTACAATTCCCATCATTCCCTGATCATTGGCTCTGCTGGCTGGGTCTGAAGGGACTTCAGCATGGAGGGCACCGTGTTGGCAACTGTGTCCAGACAGAAGGCAAACAAGCAGACAGAAACAGCCACCATTTCTCTCTAAGCAGTAGCAAAGACCCAATACCCCTTCCCACACTACTACATTCCACATGTAGTTGACCTCAGCTTAATTAAGAGTACATTTTAGTCTCCATGTGAAAACCGAACAATATTCCCCTCCCCCCTTTTTGCTTTTCCTTTATCCAAAAGGCAAATATAGTACTTAGATTGCCTAGGATTCTTAAGCCACCCTTTCAGTTTTCTGTCCTGCATTAACAACCTCCACACAAGCAGCATGAGAAAAGCTCGCAAGACTTCAATGCTTCCATTCCTTATGGGAGAATGGATTCCCCCTCTTTTTTTTATCCCTTAAGAAGTATTAAGAAGTATGATGAACTCACGAGCAAGATTTGAGCTATGAGCAACCAAAGAGATTAGATTATAATATCATGATTGTGATTTGATAGATAAGAAGACAGGGAGCAGCAGGAGGGGAGAAACAACAACTCCATGGAGGGAAGGGAAGTGGCCAAAAATAAGAGAAAAGACAAAATTTTGATTTTGTGTTTTGGTTGTATATGTTAAAAAATGTTGAAACAATAAAATGTAATTGGGGAAAAATGAGAGAAAATCTCACAAGTGCACTTAATATCCTGTATCAAAAGTCATAAATAATCACAATCAATTACCAAGTATCTTGGTTTAAATTGGGGGAGGTAAACTGTGATCTCCCAGAAGTTGTCAAACTACAAGTCTCTCATCGCTCCAGACCACTGGCCATGCTGGTTGGAGCTGATGGAACTTGAGAGTCCAACTTTTGGAGGCTCACAAGTTCCCCAGCCCTCCTTTAGGCATAAAAGCTCCCAGGAACAAATGAATATGGTACCCAACAAGCCATGTTCTAGGCCAGTCCTATTCTAGAATAGTTCCTCTGCGGATGTGGCCTAGAAGGCACTGAAGTTAGGGGTGACATTTCATTTCTACGGAAGCTCTTCTGAATCATAAAAAAATAAAATGTCAGCTTATCCTTTGACCATTTTCGCAGCAGAGAAAAAGTGCTCCTATTTGCCCTTCTCAATCCCTGCCTGTTGCTCTTTTTTAAAAAAGGCATAATTAATTAAGCATAAAACTAACAGCGGCTGTTAGCAGAGATAAAGGCAAACAGAAAGCAATGGTTATAGCCAGAACCTTTTTCTACAACTTCCAAATTTTCAACAGCTATGGGGCAACTTTTTTCCTAAAATCTGTGAGTAGTGATCATCTATAAGTTATCATCTATAAGTTTCTGCTTACGAGGTTGTTTGTCATTAGAAGAAACACATATAAAGAGGAAACACAACACAACCATAAGGGTTAGAGTTGAAGAATATTAACAGGTATAAAAGAACAGTGTTGGCAGTTTTGTTCCGTAATAATTTCCACTTCGCAACACAACTAAAATGGCAGGTTACAAATTAGATTTGTGGAACCTTTTCACCACAAGATTAATTTTATTGTATTTATCAGCTGTGTTCACCACCAGAAGGTACTTAAGACTATGCACAACATATAGAACTGAAACATAAACAACCTATTTATCATGCTAACCCAAAACAACCAATAAAAATGAAAATTCACGCATAAAATATAATATATGCCAGCCATCAGTGATCAAATACCAGGAATGACACTGTCTTCATCTGCCAATGGAAGCTAATCAAGAGGTGTCCCTTGAAAGTTAATTTTTACAGTGGGCTTATAAAAGCATCTGTTCCATTATGATGATTGTGAGCTTTTCGTGTCATCTGGCTACAACGAGAAGACTCGTAGAGTTGGAAGGGATCACGAGGGTCATCTAGTCCAGCCCCCCCCCCCCGCAATGCAGGAATCCTTTGCCTAACATGGGGCTCGAACCCACGACCTTGAGATTAAGCGTCTCATGTTCTACCGATCAAATTATCCACCTATGGCAAATGCAGTTTTTGCATGACTAAAGGGAAGTACAGGAGATTTATCACAGTCCTAGTTCAGAAACTATAACAATTAAAACTTTGGAACATCCCTGTAGACTTTTTTATTATTGCTATTTAGATACTATGTTAAATATCCCATTAGAAAGAATTGCACTTTCCCAGGTAAACAGAGCACAGCCGTGGTTGTGGGGGGAATGGTATATTTGTGCTCAGTCTTGAAGGAGTTATGTGGACTGAAAACAACAAATAGTTGACTTTGCATTTATTGCTTTAAAAACAGATCATCTGAAAAGGTCCGGGGTGGGGGGAGAATGATTTATTTACCTGACTCAGTCTTGTGTGGTACAAGCAGAATTGTCCAGCATCACCACAGATAATTTTTGCAAAAGGGGGATACGAAATGGCTGTGTATGAGAGAGGGGAGGGGGCAATTTCCAAAGATTACACAGAAGGTTGGGAGGGAATCATTGTGTTACGATGTTGCAGCAAAAACAACTATTGTGGTACCTTATGGACGAACAAATTTACACACTGGGCAAAAAAGACAAATAAGAACTATGAAGATCATAGATAAGTTATCTCATCCTACGTTACCAATTTTGTTAGATGAAATGAGACAGCTTTTTATTGTGCGGGGTGATAAACGGGAGAAAAATATACCGTACCTGACAAATATTTAAACTGTTTCTGCTGTACTTGTTTAAATGCTAATGGAAGCACACATGCATATATTAATGCAATACCAGCATTCTGGCTGCTTGATTAAGCATATCATTTGTCTAAGAAACAGCACTGTCTGTATTGCAGCCATTCAGTTTGGCTGGCAATGTGCTCTGGCCACCATCTTTTTCTGTTCATAATATGAGCATTCATGTGAACATTAAAAAAAAGAGAGAAAAGAAACTTGCTGTTGAAAATATTTCCTTATTATTCTGTACAGCAGCAGGGGTAATAAAGATCTTAAAGCTCTCGCATATGGTGAATGTATATATTTTTAAATCTTCTTATACAAGCCTGTTCTGCCAGGTATAAAGGTAAAGGGACCCCTGACCATTAGGTCCACTCGTGGCCGACTCTGGGGTTGCGGTGCTCATCTCGCTTTATTGGCCGAGGGAGCCGGCATACAGCTTCCAGGTCATGTGGCCAGCATGACTAAGCCGCTTCTGGCAAACCAGAGCAGCGCACGGAAACGCCGTTTACCTTCCCGTCGGAGCGGTACCTATTTTTTTTTTTTATAAATATTTATTAAGGTTTTTAAATATAAATGCACACATAATAAACAATCTTACTTCTTTCACAACAAATTCATCACTTCTTTGGACTCCCTCACGTCTCCCGCTCCCATTTACATCGTTAAAAAAAAATTTTTTCCAAACAAATTATCAACTTATTTACAATCTCATGTCCACTCATTCACATATAATCTAGCGCTTCTTCCAAAAAATTTTATATTTTCTTTAGTCTCACTTATCATCAAATTTAAATCTAGTTTAGTGGTGACCAGTTTTTTATAATCTAGCATCCTTCCATTCAACCAAATTACAATGTTTTTGTAGATACATCTTGAATTTCTCCCAGTCTTCCTCCAACTTCTCTTCTCCCAGATCACGGATTCTGCCGGTCATCTCGGCCAGTTGCATATAGTCCATCAGCTGCATCTGCCACTCTTCCAGTGTGGGTAGATCTTGAGTTTTCCAGTTTTTTGCGATGAGAATCCTTGCTGCCGTTGTTGCATACATGAAAAATGTTCGATCCTTCTTTAACACCTTCTGGCCGACACGGAGCGGTACCTATTTATCTACTTGCACTTTGACGTGCTTTCAAACTGCTAGGTTGGCAGGAGCTGGGACTGAGCAACGGGAGCTCACCCCATCGCAGGGATTCGAACCACCGACCTTCTGATCGGCAAATCCTAGGCTCTGTGGTTTAACCCACAGCGCCACCCGCGTCCCTTCTGCCAGGTATACAAACAGCTATATGTTCAATGAATGCAGTCCTTATTACTTGCTTCTAATTGGGACTTGACTTTATGTGAACTAGCTTGGAGTGGATTGAGGGATTTGGCATAGAACAGAAAACTGTCTATGAAATAAATACTGTAAGAAAGCATAACTTCAGGACCATCAGACTACGGGCAGCCTTTTGAATTAACTTTTGGCGGAAGCTGCCTCTACCTTCCATTACACAGAAATATTTCCCTATAATTTGCATGAACATGCTTACCTGAGCAAAGCTTCTTTGGCCAGCTAGATTAATTTCTTATGCTCATTGGAAGTTATCTGAACTTGTGAATATACCAATGCATGCTTATTTTATGATAGGCGTTGTAGATTGATTTTATTTTCAGGTCAGTATAGTTAAGTATAGTTTGACACAGATTAATGCACTGTTAGTTTGAAAATGGCTAGTTTCTCCACTGACTCCAGAATGCAGTTTAAAAATATATTCAAAATCATGAATAATAATAAAAATAAGCAAGCAAAGATTCAACCAAATCTCTGGACTTCCCTCCCACCTCTCCAAGGGTTCCGTCACTAGTCCTCTTCATATTGTAAGTCACTCTAATTTTTAAATACCCCATGTATCCCTAGTTCTTGTTACAAGTGTGATTCAAATCCTGCTAAAGAGCTCAACTGTTTACAGTGGTCTCCAAGGTAAGCTATTAATTTCCCCTGTTCTTTATTGAAATTCTGTTCTTCCTGGTTTCTGATTCCCCCCTGTCATTTTCGCCATCTCTGCATAGTCCATCAGTTTGGTCTGCTATTCCTTTCTGGTGGGAACTTTTTCTTTCTTCCATCTCTGGTCCAGAATGCAGTTTTGAATGCTCAGAGTAACTCTGGTGCACTGGTCATTCAAAGCATCCAACAACTGGACCTTTTGGGGACCTCATGTCCATCCTTTACAAAATAGAGAATGTATGATCAAGGAAACTGAAATCAATATATTAATCCTGAGGTTGGATTAGCTCCAGCAGAAAGTGGGGGGGGGGGAGTTAAATACACAGTTTGGAAAATAAAGTGTTCCATAATGCAAAGAAGATAATATGCTTCACCCATAATGGCAGCAAATGAGATTAAGGTCCTGAACAATAAATATTTATTTGGAGAGGTTATTGTTCTGTTAATTTATAATTTCTCTTTTCATCCACAATTTGTGTGCAAATGTTTTTAGTAACTTTAAAAATTAGTTGTAAGCTTGTTTGTCTCCTTTGGGAGGTTGTGGACTCCCCTTCCTTTTAAGCAGAGGTTGGATGGCCGCTTGTCATGGATGCTTTAAGTTAAGATTCCTGCATTTCAAGGGGTTGGACTAGATGACCCTTGGTGATCCCTTTCCAACTCTACAACTCTACAATTCTATGATTTCATGAGTTCCCATGGAATGAGCTCAATGGGATTTGTAAAGCATATCAGTGTTAGACACTTGCTGACTTTTTCCAATAAGGATCAGAATGAACACAAATCTGAATGGTGCTGATAATTTCTCTCTGCAGATATTTAACATAAACCTGTGTGTAGCAAAATTACTGCCATCCTTCTTTGTGGCCAGGCTACTACCTATTCCTTCCTATGGGAGAAATACAAGTTGGAGGCTTTCATTATGAAAATAACATTGAGGGAGGGGGAAAATGGGGCACAAGGAGATTGCTGAGGGGAAAGAAAAAGGGGGCAGGGCTTGAGTCATTAAAGCTTGCATACAAAGTAGTTATTATTTATTAATTGTGATGTTGTGGTTATACCAGAAAATCTCAAGGAAGGATTCGAAAGGTGACCCCTGTGATCTTTTCACAGCCTCTCCAGTGCCAACTGAGCTGATGTAAGAGCCAACTTTAAAAAGAATTAGAGACACGACATTCATCACTCTTATAATGGCAATTTATAACCCTTTGTCCCGACTGCCTTGTAGGTTACATAACAGGGGTTCTGCTATGGTTGTCTAGAGACGGGTTTTTTAAATTGAATTACTCCTCCCCCTTCACTTCTCCTTGATATCTCAGAATCATAGGTCTTAATTTTTCTACACTCCCCAATCTTGCCTTACTCCCCCCCCCCACTTATCACAGTGTAATTGTTCAGCCAAAGTTTCAAACCCAAGATCTTTGTGAGATCTGTATCTAAAATAAGAGGCATACCGTTGCAACCTGCAACAAAATGTTGCAGTATATCTCCCACCCCACCGCCAGCCAGGAACAAGAACCTTGTAGCGCTTCTCAAAAGGAAGAGGGGCAGGGTTAGGAGGAGAAGGAAATGAGAAACCTTTTTCCTTCTGCAGGGGGCCGGTCCACTGTCCCTCAGACCTTGTCGGGGGCCGGACTATATTTTTTTTGGGGGGGGATGAACAAATTCCTATGCCCCACAAAGAGCCCAGAGATGCATTTTAAATAAAAGCACGCATTCTACTCATGTAAAAACACCAGGCAGGACCCACAAACAACCCAGAGATGCATTTTAAATAAAAGGGCACATTCTACTCATGTAAAAACACGCTGATTCCCAGACCGTCCACGGGCCGGATTGAGAAGGCAATTGGGCCGGATCCGGCCCCCCAGGCCTTAGTTTGCCTACCCATGCAGTAATGTGAAAACAGCCTAAATTGGTACTTAGCAGTCTGACAGACTTTGAGTTTCATGAAACCTCCTGTTTTTCACACATAACACAGCTTGGAAGCAAGAGTTGCCCGTAGAAAAAGGCAGGATTTTAGTGGACCTATGATTGGTTGTCATGCTGCACCCCCACCCAAAGGTGGCAGCACAAGACAGTTCCGTCTTTGCTGCTCCATGTGAACCTGGAAGATACACTTCCTTTATATTTTACCATTAGTATGCATGATGGAGCAGGATAGATCCCTGCCCTGAGGAGTATACAATCTAAAATCTGACATAGGGTAAATAACAAAGCAAAGGCAGGATAAACAGTGAAATAATACATGATTTTGCTTACTGTTGGGTACTTGTGTTACAGGCTTAGTTGTAGACATGAAGCTACCGTACTTTTCCGTGTATAAGACTAGGTTTGTTGATTTTAAAATAAGGTTCAAAATCTGGAGGTGTCATACATGGAAAGTGCACATGACCATTTTCTAAATTTGGGGTCCCCAAAAGTAGGGGGCATCTTATACATGGGGAGGTCTTATATATGGAAAAATACGGTAGGTACTCCAGGGTTTTCTTATCTTTCTGCCATCAGTGACTTTCTGTCCTCACAGGTCCCTATCAGACCGTTAGCTGTTGTTTTTTAAAGCAACAGCTCCTTCTGGCTTTTAATTAACAAACTTCTGTAATTCAGCATATCTAGAAAGTTCCAAGGAACCACTTCCTTATTTTGGGTTTGATCTGTTTCAAAAATAATAGGCATTTAGCCACCTGAATTTGCTATAACAAGAAGTAAAAAAATAAAAAAAAAATCATTATGAATTTGTGACACTATTTATTTTAAAATTAACCAAGCTCTCCCATACAGGCACCTTCCATAATAAGATCAGATATTCACTGCTGATGGTTGTGTGGTGTAATATTACTAATCTTCATATAAATCAGGGGTGAAACAGACAACAGGAAAGTGTTTCCGAGAAGTAATGTACATTTGTATAATAGCTCACAAAGATAGCCGAGTTATTTTTATCACATGTTGAAACACAATTCATCATTTGTTTAATTTCTAGCTAAGTTGAAGAGCAATCGTGTTTTCTTGTACTGACTTCCAGTTGTTGTTGTTTTTTCCTGCAAGTAGATAAGAAAGACTCATACTGCAGCGATTATTCATTTGAGAAACCATTACAAAACCTGTTACAATGCAACTACATAACTTATCTCCCAAGAGCATGTCTAGAAGACACAAAATGAGGTGCACCATTTTTAGAGACAGAAGTAATGGGCAAGATGGTTCTACAGAACACGTGACAGCTTTTGTTATTGCATGATCTCCAGATGATCCTACGTAAGTTATCACAAGACATCCAAGATACCTAGCTGTGTCTCCACAAATCCAGAACCAATAATTGAATCCCAAAGTTGTAGCCTGGAATGGTGATGGATATTTTACTGAACAAGAAGTCTAAACTACCTGTGGGAAGTGGCTCCAACTTGCACTTGGACCATAATTTTCTATAACAACCTTATCTTGCAGGGAGGAGGGAGTTTAGAGAGAAGAAGAATGGGATTTAGACTAACCTCCAATTCACCTGATAATGAAAGTGGAGGGAAATAGATATGGAAAGGCAGCTAATATGTGTAGGCCATATTCTAAAATGCTGAAGTTGGGACATTTAGGAAAATTATGATTGGACATGACTCACCATTTTTAATTTAGAATGAGCCACCGAGAACAGATGTCGCTCAGTTTACTTCTTCAACAGTATGTAGCCAGAAATTCCACGACCACTTTAATTATTTATCCAATTACCTTCTGAAATCAGTAAAGTGAAACTCCACTGGGGTATTTGTGACTACCGAGTGCTCATTACACAAGTGACATGGCAACTTTTGTCTTGGCTGCAGGCGGGGAAAAAATCTCAAAATTAAGAAAAGAGTTGCAATTTATACTGTGAATCAAGCTTAATTTAACATCCATTACTGTAGATTGTACAATATAGGGCAGTATCTTAGGGCAGTATCTGTTAAACCCAAAATGTTGAGGAAAAATCCAGGTGTATGCAATAATAGCCATAAGAGCAGCATGTCTGAGGAAATTTCTTAGTGCCAGTCTCCATTTAGTTTGATGTCTGCAATGCTGTTGATATCAGCTCTTTGCTAAATACCCAGTGGGATACTTTCTGCTCATGTAATTGTGTTTTTATATTGAATTAGCACTTGACATATGCTGCCTGATATTACAACCGCATCTTTATCATTTAGCCTCTCAATTGTTGTGCTTCTGAAAGTGTAAGTAGAAAGAGACATGTCCAGTTAGTGAAGGAAACGCAAGGGAAATGATCTTCATATGCTCTTCGAATCCTCACCAAAACCCTTTCCACTGAACTTTTGGCTTAACTTCTTAGGTCTCTATCTGCAACCAAATTTAATATTTAAGATCGTGTAACCGTATTTGCTTACATAGAAGAAGAAGAAGAAAAGAGAGGCCTGTTATATCATAGCATATATGGTATATAAAGCTATATATGTACCACCGCTTAACAGATATTTCCAGGGCAGGTCACAAACACAAGGCACAATAAAAAACAACAACACAGGAATAAATACAGTACAAAGCAACAGTCTATAAAGCAGCAGCGGCATTAAGAAGTTCTCGGGTGTTAAAAAAAGGCCCCTGGACCTTTCAAATAAGTCCATGTGGTAGTAGAAAGATAATAGTATAGGCATCATGTGATCCTTGCTGGGGAGGGACTTCTGTAAGTGAGATGGCAATAACCCCCCCCCCCATTTGCTACCTGCCTCATCTCAGACTGCTGGAGTAGGCAGAAGGGGCAAGGAGAATGTACAAAGATGGTCTCAGGACAGAGGCAGGTCAGTGTGGGAGATGTTATTTCATGCACCCAACCATGATGTAGGGCTTTAAAGGTCAGTAATTGTATACGGAGTTCAGATTCCTCAGAATATCAGCTTGCTAACTTGCTTTTAATAGGCAGAGTTTTAGTAATGATATGCCTGGAAATAATACCTCCAGTCAAATCACTGCTATGCAGGTGAGGGCTTCCTGCAGAATACCGTCGTATCAAGAGGCCCCTGTCCTGCACAATATTAAGAACTGGGCCTATAGTGTTGTGGCACCTACGCTTTGGAGTGTTATTTAGTTTATTTTTTTATTGAATTTGCACACCACCCTTCATCTGAGGATCACAGGGCAATTTACAGTGTAAAAAACACATCATAATAATAACAAACAAAACAACTCCCGTCCTCTGAATATTATAGACAGGCAGCATCTCTGTTGCCTTAAATACCTTTCTCTTTCATCAAGTCTTTTAAGCTGAGATCTTTCCCAGTCTGAATCAGTATTGGAATTAAAATTTCATAAGAACGTGCACAAGTTGTTGTAGAATTGTCAAGTTGGAAGGGACCCCAAGGGTCATCTAGTGCAGTGTTTCCCAACCTTGGGCCTCCAGCTGTTTTGGACTACAACTCCCATCATCCCTAGCTAGCAAGACCAGTGGTCAGGGATGATGGAGGCCCAAGGTTGGGAAACACTGATCTAGTGCAACCCCTTTGCAGTGCAGGATTATGCAGGCAGCCCATACGGGGATTGAACCTGTGACCTTGGTATTATCAGCACCAGACTCTAATCAACTGAACCAAGATGTTTTTGCTATCACTGGTTTGCTGCCCTGGAATCCTTTGGGAGCAGGAGACAAATAAACAAATAAATCGGCACCGGAATAAGTTGTTTTCCAGTGATTAAGTCTATGGAACCTCACTGCCTGGCAGGGCAGAGTGTCTCAAAAACGGGGAGTTCAGCTCTCTATTCCCCTTTCTTGACGAGTCCTGTTTCAGGCTTTCATTAGGCAAACCAGTTGAGGTGAAGAGAGTCTTCCAGAGGTACAGTTCATTGCAGAAGCAAAATGAAAGCAAGCAAATATTATCTAGTTGCATCCTTTTTATAGGATGCAAAATAACTTTTCTTGGCCCAAAATGGTGGGTTGTTTTGTTTTGTTTACAGGCCCATTAGTGAATGAATGGGGCAGCTCTTCATATACTGTACATCCTGATATCAGGGGCAGATTTTGGGTGATCAAATTTCAGCATCACCCTGTGCAATGCTAAAATTCACCCTGGCTTTTCGTGCTTCCATTCTACAGTATTGTTTTGGTCCCCCTGCAGTGTGGCGTCCAGTACAACTGCACCGGTAATGCCACCCTAAAACCACCTCTGATACAGTGGTACCTCGGGTTAAGTACTTAATTCGTTTTGGAGGTCCGTTCTTAACCTGAAACTGTTCTTAACCTGAAGCACCACTTTAGCTAATGGGGCCTCCTGCTGCCGCCGCGCCGCCGGAGCATGATTTCTGTTCTCATCCTGAAGCAAAGTTCTTAACCTGAGGTACTATTTATGGGTTAGCGGAGTATGTAACCTGAGGTACCACTGTATTACGAATGGTTCAATACCGCCTTGTGTGACCTTGGGCCGGTCACTGTTAGCCTAGCCTACTTTACAGGGTTGTTGTGAAGGTAACACAGCAAAGAGAATCATGTAAACTGGCTTGAGTTCTTTTTAAAGGCAGGATATAAACATAATAAATAAAGGCATTACAAAAAACACGATGGAGGCTTGATATCCACTACTTGAATTTGGGAGGCAGGGGGAAAAAATCAAGGAGATCTACCAGGATGGATAGGTGTTCACAAAAAGATCTTCACAACCTTTCTTCATCCACATTAAAACACAATTTTAAAAACGCCCTAAGTTGAACAGCCATCTAAACTAGCAATTGAACAACTAAATATTCTCTGAACATATCTGTCCAAAGCATCTTCCTGCTTTGTAGAATAGAAAGCAAGGACTTGCCAGCCTGGTACACCAGCTCACCTCATCTCATACTTCTTCATATGACAAGAAAGTACAATCCAAGAAAATAGGAGTGATTGTACTGGAAGATGGGAATTAGTGAAGCTCATTGAAGCCGTGACAGCCTATCAGTTACTTAATATTGGTATTGCAGCCTCCTGGAACACAAATAAACTGTGTCACACAGACATGAAATGCTACACACTGACTCTGCTTTTTTTGCGTGTAGCTGTAGATAATAAAGTCATAATTCATCAGGAAGCCAATATCCCTTTGCTGGATGGGTCAGGCAATCATTATTGCAGTTAGAAGACCAACCTTCACTTTTATGAGTTGTAAATCAGACACAGAATTCTGCTCCTCTGAGCCTCCTCCAAACTAGAAAATTGCCAGCCGCCGTCGTTTGAAACTAATTAATCTCACTGAAGGCAATGGTCTGAACAATGCAAAGATTTAATTTACTGCATGTTTACAGTAGATGAAGCCCTGATTTGCAATCACAGGAAAATAGTGCCCCCCCCCCCCCCCCGTTAAATGCCAGTATCCTCAAGCTGGGGGAGTGGAAGATGCCAGAGTATGCAAACAAACATTTGGGTGCCCTATGATGCTTACCAAGGACGAAACATCTCTGTTTAAATCATGTCTTACGCTACAGTCCTGCACTGCACATATACCCAGGAGTGAGCCCCATTGAGATCAATAGCACTTACTTTTGAGCAGCCATATTTATGTCAAAATATTCACAGCCCATCTTTCATCAGTACAGATATCAGGGCAGGGTACAAGGGACATTAAAACAAGGATGAAATGTTAGGAAAAAGCACATAAAAATAACCAGAAGTAGCTAAAAACAACAACAGAGAAAGCTGAAACACCACTTAAAATGCTTGGGTTAAACAGGCAGGTTTTGACTTGACAATGAAATGCTAACATCTGTGCCTGTCGTATTTCACAAGCAGGGAGCCACCATAGAGAAGGCCCAATCCCCTAGCAGACCAAGCTATAAGGAGCTATAAGGAGACAATCTCCTCTATGTATTTGGGTCCCAATCCATTTGTGGGCTCAGTGAAACACAAAATAATTCTCTAGAAATCATGTAATGCAATGCCATCCAGCTGCACTGGTTAATGTTCTCGCAACTGTATTCTGTTCTAATTGATGTTTCCGATTCCTCCTTAAGGGCAGCTTCAATATGTTAATCCTCCCCACCTCTGCTTCCAAACACTTCTACATTCAGATGACACATACATACGGAGCTGGTTGTCATCTACATATTGACAACACTTCATTCCAGCTCTCCTGATGCCAACTCCCAGAGTGCCATGAACTAGGAGGACACTGAGGGAACCATGATTGGTACAAACAAGGACAAGCTGAAGAGGGGGAAGGGGAGGTTGGGGACATAGGAGGTACTCACAGCACATCAGAGGACACCAAAGAAGGGGAAGGGGACATATTACCAGAACTGGAGATGCACTTGTCTCAACAGACACGGCAGGGTCTGAGGTGTCAGGAACAGCAGGAAGTGCACCGCCAGGACACTGAGGCAGGCAAGGAAACACAGCCCAGCTCACCAGTTGGCCAAGTGGAGATCATGGGGCTCATTAGGTCTGGGAGGAGGTTTGTGGTCTCTCGGCTGGATTAAGTTCAAGGCAGGTGAGGATCACATGTTCCGTTAAGGGGAGAGATGCAGCTGCTCCGCTGGAGCAAACTCAGGTGCAACAATCAATATTGGGAAGGATAACAGGGAAGCAAGGCAGAAACTCTTGTGTCTGCTCAACTTTCCCTGTTGACGGACCATGGCTTGGCTGCTTTGCAAATTCTACTGGATTGTGACTTCAGGATTTTTTTTTCTGGGTTTTTAATATAATTTTCATTAAATTCTCTGTTTTACAGTTTAGAATCTTCTTTAAAGGTAAAGGGACTGCTGACCGGTCCAGTCGTGACCGACTCTGGGGTTGCGGCGCTCATCTCGCTTTATTGGCCGAGGGAGCTGGTGTACAGCTTCCGGGTCATGTGGCCAGCATGACTAAGGCGCTTCTGGCGAACCAGAGCAGCGCACGGAAACGCCGTTTACCTTCCCGCCGGAGCGGTACCTATTTATCTACTTGCACTTTGACGTGCTTTCGAACTGCTAGGTTGGCAGGAGCAGGGACGGAGCAACAGGAGCTTACCCCGTCACAGGGATTCGAACCACCAACCCTCTGATCGGCAAGTCCTAGGTTCTGTGGTTTAACCCACAGCACCACCCGCGTCCCAGAATCTTCTTTAAACAACCTTAACATGTCATTGACTTCCCTTCTTCTCTTTCCATGGTTCATTTTGCATAACGTAAACCCCTGCATATTTGACATAAACTTAAACCATTCAGTATTCCATTATTACATCCATGCAAATTTATTTACACTGTTGAATTTATCTTAATGCTGCCAATGTTTTCAAGTGTACACAGTTTCCACCCCGCCTCCCGTATATTCAATAAATATTTTCCAATCTTCTTTAAACATATGTTCTCTTATTCTACATGTTAGGACCGTAAGCTGCGCATATTCCATCAGTTTTAAGTTGCCATTTTTCTTTAGTTGGGACCTCGCTCGTTTTCCATTTTGGGGCTAACAAAACATGAGCCGCAGTAGCGGCATACATAAATAACATTTTTTGACTGTGACTCCACGACTGACCCTAACTCTGGATCTTCTACAGAAGCGGAAACTTAACCTTGCACAATGACTTGCGACCTTGCTCACTGTATCGGGCCTGGACTGGCATTAGACCATTTTGACTGTATGACTACTGTCTAGTGTTGCCACCACCTCAGAGTACACCAAGGTTCAGGGCACAGAGTGTAATAAGATTTTTATTTTTTTTTAAATTCAAGGCTTATTGCCGATTGCATTCTTGATTTCAAAACAGTTGGGTTAAAACAATGCCTGTTTATCTGTACTATAACTGTTACACCATGAATGGTGGCAAAAAAAAAAAAAGGTTTTAATAAAACGTTTGCCAACCAATGCTGTGTAGTGAGTGGTACCTCAGGTTAAGAACTTAATTCATTCTGGAGGTCCATTCTTAAACTGAAACTGTTCTTAACCTGAGCTACCACTTTAGCTAATGGGGCCCACTGCGCTGCCGCCGCGCGATTTCTGTTCTCATTCTGAAGCAAAGTTCTTAACCCGAGGTACTATTTCTGGGTTAGCGGAGTCTGCAACCTGAAGCATCTGTAAGCTGAAGTGTCTGTAACCTGAGGTACCACTGTAATATACGTGCATGGAAAATCGAAGATCCACATCCCTGTATGTATTCCTGTCACCCACAAGGGGGCACTATATACTACTATACTGGTAGGAGGAAGATAGTTCAGTTTAATGTTTTTGTAATCAAGGGAACAGGGGCAAGTTCAAAGGCAGCAGCTGTATTAATCCATTGTGTTTCCATTTTCGATACACGCTCTGAAAAGATGAGTTAGGGTACCCAGTTGGATCTTTCATCTTGTTCATTTACCGTATTTTTCGCTCTATAAGACGCACCAGACCACTAGACGCACCTAGTTTTTGGAGGAGGAAAACAAAAAAAAAAATATTCTGAATCTCACAAGCCAGAACAGCAAGAGGGATCGCTGTGCAGTGAAAGCAGCAATCCCTTTTACTGTTCTGGCTTCTGGGATAGCTGCGCAGCCTGCATTCGCTCCATAAGACGCACGCACATTTCCCCTTACTTTTTAGGAGGGAAAAAGTGAGTCTTATAGAGCAAAAAATACAGTAATTAAAACTGGAAATGAGGCTGTGGCACTGGAGAAAGAGGGGAAGCCATTTTCCTTGAACTATTTCCCCCAGTGTAACCTTTCCAAGCTGCTGTTTGCCTTGTTTAGAAAAACACATCTGTATGTCTCTCCAAAGAGAGTAAAATAGCTGCTTTGGGGTGGGGGTGTACAACAAGAAGGCCACTCCCCAAGCACCACAGTCCAGATCTTGCTTCCCTATTCTGTTATAGCTACTTTAAAGAAGCATTTTAAAGAGAGAGATCTCATCGAGTTTATAAATTTATACAAATAAATAAATAGTGGGGAATAAATTAGGAAGAAAGGGCAAGATCCATTTTCTATTGAAATTCTAACTGGAAACATCTGATATAACATAATTATGTATGAACTGAAACTCACAAAACAGTAGTAGTGGACTATGCAGAAATGGGAAAGCTGACAGTGAAATTAAGAGATAAAAATGATGAACTTTTTATAGAAGAATGGAGTCCTTCCATGGACTATTAAAAAAAATATTACATTCAAATGAAATTGCGGACAGAACTCGAGATAAAAGAAGTGGAAGAAAAATGACAAATAACTGTAACAGATAAACTTTTTGTAGTAGATAAAATATAATGCAGTAGAAAAGGTTTGAGTAAAAAACCACGGTGGAAGTGAGGGTGGGAAGTTAACTTATGAAACAATGTACTTACTTGATTTCAAGGTTATTGTGAAATGGTTTGAAAATTTTAACTAAGAAATTATATACAACCCCCCCCCCTAAAACTCACAAAACAGTGAACTAACTTTTGAATTTCACAGTAGTTTTCCTCAGGTTTGACGGTCAACATACTCACACACAGGGGGTGGGAAGTATAAGAATATAGGAAGAGCCTGCTCTCACAGTCTTAAGATTCAGAATTTTTTATTTTATTTTTAGACTCAACAGGTTTTACTAAAGCTTGCTGGTGCCAGGAACCTGTTGGAAATATGAACGCCAGTCGTCCTTCAGATTTGTCTGTAGCACCAGCTGAAATTCTCCACAAGGTGTTGTAGGAGAGAGCAGAAGGTAAAGCATAATAGTCTTTTCTATATTAGCGGGTGGCACTGTGGGTAAAACCTCAGCGCCTAGGACTTGTTCGAATCCCCACAGCGGGGTGAGCTCCCGCCGTTCGGTCCCAGCTCCTGCCCACCTAGCAGTTCGAAAGCACACTTAAGTGCAAGTAGATAAATATGTACCGCTTTATAGCGGGAAGGTAAATGGCGTTTCCGTGTGCTGCTCTGGTGCCGGTTCGCCAGAGCAGCTTCGTCACACTGGCCACGTGACCCGGAAGTGTCTCCGGACAGCGCTGGCCTCTATAGTGAGATGAGCGCACAACCCCAGAGTCGGACACGACTGGCCCGTACGGGCAGGGGTACCTTTACCTATATTAGCAAAGCAGGAGATTGTTACATGATGCACTACGCAGAAAAACCAATGGAGAGAGTTTGGAAAAGCACTGCCTTCCCTCCTGACTTAGGCAAACTTTGTACTGGGTTTCTGCTAGTACTTGGTTCTACTACCATTTTTCTATACATGGGGCTGCCTAGAAAAGCAATTTGGAAAAGTACAGCTGCTCTGTCTTCTGCATCTGTATTTGAACAGTTTCCAGGCTCCAGACCAATTCAAAGTCCTGTTAACGTTTAAATCCCCGAACTCTTTGGGGCCAGGTTGCCTGAAGGGTTGTCTCTTCCCATACCTACTTCCCTGACCTTTTAAGATGTCCATCAGAGACTCTTCTCTGGCTCGTGCAGGCAAACGTTGTCAACTCTTTGCAGTATTGGTGCTCTGGTTATGGAATGACATTCCTGGAAAGGCTTGTCTGGCTGGCACTACATTGATGTTCTTGTTATTTTTACATAGCAGTGCTGACAGCTGCCTTAATCTTCACAGAGGGGATACAAAGAGGGTCTTCATTTGTTCTCCGGGGGTAAGTTACGATGATGCATGTCTTGGACCCAGTTCAGGTGGCAGGAATGACTGAGACAATATGATCACAGACTCACCCATGTACCGTTTCGACTTTGCGACACTAGGAAAATCTAGCAGGAGCAAAGATTAGATTAGTTTATTTAGCAATTTATTTATTTTTACCTTCTCTCATCTCCTAGAATCCCTGTGTTAACCTTCAAAAGGGAGGTTTGGCTGTCCTTCATCTCACTGGTGAGCCCAAGGGCAATAAAGCAACATGAAAAGTAAACAGTATGTTCAAATAATTTTAAAAGTACAACAAAGAAATATTGTGTGCAAAACACCTCCTAAGAGCCATGAGTCTTTGAGTGCATGCACACAAGATATTTTCCTCTTAGGCAAGAAGCAGAACTGAAACTCTCATGGAAGGACAACAAACAGTTCAAATGAGGATTGAAGTTCGAAGAGCAACACTGGATGAGGAAGACCATAAGTTTAGAATAAGAGTCTTTATATACTGAAGAATACCAGGGACAGAGTCTAACAAGAGACAGAATAAATATATTCCAGGGTCCTGCAATTACTTTGACTATACAGTGGAACCAACAACAGGGCAAATACTTGCCAGAGATAGAGAGAACCCCAGAGGTCTTTTCTATTGACACACTACCACGGAGATTCGCCCATGCTACATCTCTACACTACAGTAAAAGATGTGCAGGTAGTATGCAGCCCAAATACTTCTATGGAACATGAGATGGAAGTGTGTTTGGTCGGCGGTTCGAATCCCTGCAGCGGGGTGAGCTCCCGTTGCTCGATCCCTGCTCCTGCCCACCTAGCAGTTCGAAAGCACATCAAAAGTGCAAGCACATAAATAGGTACCGCTCCAGCGGGAAGGTAGACAGCGTTTCTGGGCACTGCTCTGGTTCTCCAGAAGTGGCTTAGTCATGCTGGCCACATGACCCGGAAGCTGTATGCCGGCTCCCTCGGCCAAAAAGCGACATGAGCACCACAACCCCAGAGTCAGTCACGACTGGACCTTATGGTCAGGGGCCCCTTTACCTTTTACCACCATAAGGTAAAAGCAGAATTCCCATTCACAGGGATATATGTGGGCATCTTGCTGTCTTATCCACCTGGCGGGCAAAATATAGTCTAGTGGCCAATGTTGTCCCTTCCCCTTCCGTGACTCTTCATAGTTCCCTTCATCTCATTTTGAAACAGGTGCTTTTTCCAACCATTTTAACATTGTGCGTGTGTATGTGTCAGGGAACTGCCATCAGTGCCGGAGGGAGAGAGCAAAATCCAGAGGGATTCCAGAGAGCGTCCCAGGATTGGGAAAGGGAGCCCATCTTCTGGGGAAGAGAATCAGCGTAGCACCAGTGGAGAAGGGGGGCAGATGGGGGAAGCGGTGAGGCGGTCCCATGACTCCTTGCCGGTGACCAGCGGGGAGAGTAGGGGTCCTCTGCTGCCTACGCCCTCCTTGCGCAGAAGGCTTTTGCGCAGAGAGACTAGGAGGAGACTAGGCGTCAAAGAGCTTCTTTGCTGGAAGAAGTTTAAGAAACGCCCACTGACGGATTCTGCCAGCGATTGAGACAGCCACGGGTGAGTGGCTGTCCAGACAGAAAAGGTTCACTCAGGCAACCCAGCCAGGTATTTGCACCGGCTTACGCACGAGCAACCCCTAGAACCACTACAGTATGTAACACCAATTTTGAATCTGTGGTCATGCATGTCTTTTTAAAAAAATGTGAAGTCATGCTATTCCACCTTAGTGCGATTGCACAACCATACAAATTATTTTTGAAAGGAAATGCAGCCCTACATCCAAGATATTTCGGGTTCTCATCCACCTTTGACAATGTGGTCTCTTCTCTTGGTGGATTCCAGTTATGTAGAAATACAATACTGAAAACAGTTAAAAGCTAGCAGGACCAGTAGTCAGGGATGATGGGAATTGTAGTCCCAAAACATCCGGAGTGCTGAGTTTGCCTATGCCTGGATTACAGTCACCAGAACAAGGTGGGTCACAGAGAGGCTTAACATCAAATTGCATCTGTTTGCCCCTGTGCTTCAAGGTTATTTCATCTCTCTGGTTTGGAGCATACTGGCCAGTTATTAACAGGCTGCTGGAAGTCTCCTGGTGCCCTGGATGTTCTGGTAGAAAGAGAAGTCCAATGTCAAATGCTTAAGTAAACACTGGTGAAGGGCACAAGCTGCTACCCCAAAATAAACAGTGTCTGATTACTGTGATTTACTTGTAGGTAGTTTCCTTGCAATAAAGAGAGATTGTGATATACTGTATTGTTTCTCTTATTACATTGCTCTTATTACATTGCTACATGCAACAAGACTCGGTCACAAAATGCATGGGGCAAAATGCACACATTCTGCAATAGTTTGGGTGGTTGCTTTCACAACCTGCAAGAGCTCAACATATCAAGATTAACAGGGTTAAAATAGATGGCCTAGTTGCAGTATAACCCCTTTGAACCACCTGTTGAAGTGGAACTAGGCTTTCCTATGAACTCACACATGCATTTCATTGAGACCTGATTTCTTGACCCATTACAGCACAGAATTAAATCCTTCATCGGTTGTATAGCAAATACATATTTTTGCTGGTCTCTCACTCGATTGGCTTTGGGTTGGACCCTGAGAAAGACCCACAAAAGCAACATCTGTGAAATCCTAAAAAAAAGTTGTCCTAACTGCCTTCTTCCTCCAAAAGACGCTTCTCGTGGGGGTTAGGGGACCATGGGCTATAATGTCTCTGAGGTTCAGGCCGATGCAACTTCTGTGAATGGAACTTCTAACTCACAGATGTTGCCTCTGCCCTATTTTGGAGATCTGCCTTCACCCTCAGCTTGCCTCATTCAACTGGGTTTCCCAATTCTTAGGGGAGCTTTTAAGTATGTTGGGTGCCTGGGAAGGCTGAGAATGCATTTCCACCAGTCTCTTTCTGCACTTTTCTCAGGATCCAACCCACTGGGAGGCAGAAAAAGGCCCATCTGCTTCTAAGAGGCTGCAAATGAAACTGAATAATCATTGTAATGCTTGTCCAGCCTAGTAGTACCTGCACAAACCTGTTGACCGAGGAAGGAGGAGCTCAAGCAGAGCAACCACAATGTTGTGGGTTATCAAGGGCAGTGAAATTTTATCCGCTGCGATAACGTCTATCGTGTTGAATGTACCACAAGTTCTGTGCAAAATACGCAACACCAAGGAGGGAGAGAAAAGGACATTTGATAATTACGTTTTCCATGCCCAACTGAACGTTTTGCTTATCAACAGTTGTTTTAACAGAACGATAGTTACTGGGGGTGAATATATGCTGTTATCAGCTTCTGATGATGATGGATATTAATCTGCATAACCTTCAGGCTAAAAGGGTATAAAACCAAAATGGTTACCTGATCAACTCTTTGGGCACCGGCTGAACAGCTTGTTTTCTGAAGGAGCTCCTGGTTTTCAGCAAAGATGGCAACTTTAAATGAAAAGAAGACATGCAGCCAAAGAATGGAGAACTTCCAGCGTTTCTTATGGAATCCGGAAACAGGGCAGTTAATGGGAAGAACATTGATTAACTGGGGTATGTGGCCAAACACACAGAAGAGAATGTTGTTCAGGCATTTTCGTGTTGTTGGGATTTGGTTATTTGCATTATTTCTGTATGATTAAATGTCTTAAGTTGACAAGATGCTTCCTATATAACTGTGTTACTTGCTACGAGCCTGGAGAATCCACAAACTACTTTTTAAAAAATACCGATTTGCAAATTTGTTGACTTTAGCATAAAACACTCATTTCCCTTTTATTTAAAATAGCTTACAAGGAAGCAATTTGCTCTGCAACAGACTAACGAAACCCAGAACTCCTACTAGACGAGCACAGAAATGCCAGTTTGTGGCAGAAACAATAGAAGGAACATGACTTTGATTTTATTCTTTCTGATCTGGATCCAAAGAGCCACATAACTAGTTCTGTGAATCCAAGGGAGTTTTTCCACAGCAGCCCCGAGTGCTGGGTGCAAACTTCTTTAAGAAACTGAGGGGAGTTTCAAAAGTGGTTTGTAATATGGCACAGGGGTCTGCTCTTCAACGGAAAGCTGCTAAAAGATTGTGTTCAAAGTGCATGCAGTGGGTTAGATGCACCTAAATCAGCTCACTGGATCTGGTCTGTCTTCAGAAGGGTGCCATTACTTATATATATATTTTTTAAAGTCTATGAAATACAACTAATGGAAAATTTAATTTCAAACATCTTTATCCCTTTCTTCAATCATAAGCCACAGCAACTTAAAAATGCCATTGATAAGATGTTCAATTTATTGCTTATTATTCTGTGACTAATTTCAATATATGCTACTTGTATTTCATTAGATTTCGTAGGTGGGCTTATCCACACTTTCCTTTCTCCTTCATTCTTCCCAGGCATGACTTGTGCTCAGTGTCCAATTGCCTTTTTTCTTCTTCTCCAGAGCTTTGCCCATGAAAACTCCCTCTTTAAGCTCAATTGGACCAAAATGCAATTCATGGTAAACTTGAATGGATGTTTGCTCCAATTGAGAGCTAAAAAGCAGATTTTCACAGGAAAAGCTTTAGGGCAAAAAAAACCTTTGGACACAGAGCTTTTAAGTACAGACCTGGACCTGGAAAGAGCACCGCTAAAGTGTGGATAAGCCGAGTGCACACACACACACACAAAATTTATGCTCCAGCTCAACATGCGTTTTTACTTTGTGATGTGAAACTGCAAATTGCATTTTTGTCTGTTAGACTTCAACAGCGACATACTCATTGTCCCTTTATTCTTTTGGGAGTATAAATTTTAAGCAGTACGTTTCTCTGTAAGTTTGCACTGAAGACCTCCACAACATCCTTACTCGGTAGTTGAAGCAATTAACTTTAGTTGTGCGGTATACGTTGTAATTCTTATTATGGGAAATTTGGAAAGTTCTCAACTCGTAATTTCAGTGCTGGGATATTTATTTCAGTGCATCCAACCCTATGAAAGCCAAATGGTATTGAATTTCCAGCTTCCACTGATGATCTTCAAAGCAGCAACTGTAGTCAGCTTCCCCAAATCACCCCGTTGAGTGTAGCATTCTCCTGAATCGCAGTGCTACAAAAATCTGTGCTCCTTTTCTAGCACTAGAATGCTTAACCAGGAGATTAAGAAGCTCCTGTGCTGAAATGCCTTAAAACTTCTATTATAAATATTTCATCTAACTGTTGTCATGTACTTGGTTGCTGCTATCATTAGTTACTGAACCAGAACAGGTTGCCTCATAAGAGTAATGAATATCATGCTTTTAAAAAGTTTTAACTTAATATTTCTTTTCTTAATAGTTTGGATCAGTCTTTATTATGTTGCATTCTATGTGGTAATGACTGGGCTGTTTGCACTTGCTATATATTCTTTAATGAAGACACTCAATCCATATACACCGGACTACCAAGATCGATTAAAATCACCAGGTACTTAACACATTCCTGCCCATTCTGTTACAAGTTGTGCTACACACACTCACTTACTGCATAAATAACTTAGACACATAAAATGATGGTTTGAGTTCTAATGAAGTATAGCCTGGTGCTTAGGAGTTTTAGGAGCAGGGATGGGGAATCTGTGATACTCTAGTTGTTGCTGAACTTTAACTCCCTTTAGCGCTAGCTAGGATGGTTAATGGCTAACACCACTTGGAAGGCCACAGCTTCATTTGGAATGATATAGTTGTACCTTGGATCCTGAACTCCCTGGAACTCAAGATGTTTTGGCTCCCAAATGCCACAAACCCGGAAGTGATTGTTCCGGTTTGCGAATGTTCTTTTTTTTAAAAAAAAAAAAATTATTAAAGTTTCCAGAATAAAAAAGGAAAGAAAGAAAGAAGAAAAGAATAAAGTTTAGACTTAATTTCATTGACATCTTTCCAAGACTTCCCCCCTCCCCCTCTTGTATTCCATTTCCATTAAATTAGTTCCACAAATTCTTACCCCAAATTTTAAAGCCTTATTATAATTATAAATAACCCATTTATTCAAAATTAATTTATCTTATTTAACCATTTCTCCTTGTATTTTTTATGCTTCCCCAAGATCGACCC
Organism: Podarcis erhardii; assembly: GCF_964252035.2. Lineage (NCBI taxonomy): Eukaryota > Metazoa > Chordata > Lepidosauria > Squamata > Lacertidae > Podarcis > Podarcis erhardii. The sequence goes on from NC_138508.1 coordinate 80,840,528, forward strand.
CAATTCCCTTCCACGAATTCCCCTTTTTTCATAAAACAAGAAAAAATAAAAAAAGAGAAGAAAGAAAAAATATGTAATTTTACAGCCTTTGGATTCCAAATCTCCCTCCCCCCTTTCCCGGTTCCGATCCCCAAAGTTCATCCATCTGTCTACTGCCAGCCTAGAGAACCCACGTCCATGTCTAAATCTCTCTCAGTTCCACTTTGCCGTCTTTGCAAATGTTCTTTTTGAACCCGAATGCCTGGCAGGGCTTCTGATTGGCTGCAGGAGCTTCCTGCAGCCAATCAGAAGCTGCAATTTGGTTTTCAAACATTTTGGAAGATGAACAGACTTCCGGAATGGATTCCATTCAACTTCCAAAGTAGACTGTACTGTATTTACTCATATTTAATGCGCTATCAAATCTAATGTGCACCCTAATTTTTGTGACGTAAGTTTGCCAAAAGAGGTGCATGTTACATTTGAGTAAATATAGTAGCTTCCAGCTTACTTTTCTTGACAATATACCATGACACAGAAGTCACAGAATTGAAGCATATCTGTGTTTTCCTTCCTTTAATCCCAAGTTATGATATTTTGTTTAAGCAGCAATTAAGGGCCTAACTACCAGTTAAATGAATCATGTCGTTGCCCTTGAATGCGTTAACTTTAACCATCTCCAGGGGGGTGGGAACCCTTTGAAATGACAAAGAACTCTTGGCTAAGATTTGGTTCTCAAACCAAGAAATGTCAGGCATAGGTTCACTACAGGACTAATGTTAAGGAGGTAAAACATTTCTGATTTCAAGTAACCTGATTGTTGGAAATGAAGATTTTCAATTTATACTTATTTTTTCACCAAACTAAGATGAACTGCCTGTAATGGGATCTTTCTCTCTTCCTCACCTGTATATTAAACTGCACTTTCAATGAAGGCGTGACATTACGGCCAGATGTGTATGGAGAAAAGGGACTGGAAATTTATTACAATATTTCTGACCCAGACTCCTGGAAACGTTATGTCAAAACTCTTCAAAGCTTTCTTTCAGGTAAAGTATGTGGGAAAATATCACAATAAAGGTGGCCTGAAGTACAGTAGAAGGACATCACTTTGAAATAGAGTGGCATGGGGTCACCTTGAATTTGGGTTTGAATGCAGAAAGGTAACTCTTGTATGTATTTCTGGTGAACTAGGAAACATTTTCCAAGTTTCCCTAAACAATATCAAGAGGCAGCAGGATTGTACAACCATTAGAGGCAATGTTATTTTAAGAAGAAAGAACAATTATTCTCTTACAAAAACAATGGCAAGAGGTTAGCCTGGAAGGTGCTCCAAAAGAAAGCAATAGAAATTGATTTCCCCCTACTTTTTCTATCAATAATATACAGCTTACAACGAAACTGCACAGCATGCCAACAAGAACTGTACTAAGGAAAAATACTATTTTCAAGAGTCTTTTGATGCTCCACACCACACAAAATATTCCTGCAAATTTACACAAGATATGCTTCAAAACTGTTCTGGTCTGGTGGATTCTAATTTTGGTTTTCCAGAAGGAAGCCCTTGCTTAATAATAAAAATGAACAGAGTAAGTACTTAAACAGGTATTTAAAAGAATAATTTATTATACCAAACATTATTGAGTTCAAACCTGGAAACAAAGGGAGGCAACTTAAAACAACCTGAAGCCTTATTTGATCTGTAGTGTTCTGAAGGACTAAAAGGCACGAACTGAAAAGGTCTTCTTAGTTTAACAGCAGAATCTCATCCAACAAGGGATATAAAGAAACACAAATGTAGCTTTGTTGACCCATAAGGGAAAGGAAGTCTTAAAATTGACAGTTGGGAAATACCAACCGAAATGTCATGAAATACTGGGAAGTTTTCGTGTTCTTCAGAACTCTTATTCACAAAAGTTGTTTAGCTGGTCCTAATAAAAAGTACTGCCCACCCAACAAGAAGACTCCTAATATCCTAGGAAAGGAAAACAAGATTGGGAATAAGGTGCCAAGTATAAGAAAGCAGGATAGTTATAACTGGTATAGCATAAGGACATAAACCAACAACTGAGACAAGCATCCCAGCACAAGTGGGGTCTTCTTTTCCATCCCTGCACCTCAACTTTCCAGGTCCGTGACAATTTTTTTAAAAAAAATTCAAAGCTACTATTGTTTCGGTGGTTAACATGAAAAATTATTACCTCACAGATTATAAATTTTCTCCCTGGCAATGGCACTGCACCAAGAGTGAACTGCACAACACTGGTAAGTTTATATTGCCCAATGTTCTTGTATTGAAATTATTTCCATTTAGCTAATACACAGTAAAAATGTATGTATCCAGAAGACTTACTAGAGCTCAATGGCTCAAGCTTGCAAAGGGCCAGTCTTACAGCTCCAACTTCATGTTATACAGAGAAGCACGTTACCAAAATGCCGGTGGTTTCTTCTTTTTCTGCTACCCAAAGCCATTTCAGGATGGAGGCAATTTGGAGCAGAGTCTTTCACTAGTCCTGCTTCCCTATCATCACCTGAGCCACGAGGTCAAAAACCTCATGAGGTTTCAAAAATATATTTACTTTACAAACACATAGCTAGGGCTTCTGTTATGTCCCTCAATGAAACATTTGGAAGCCATTCAGTACTTGCCAATGTCTGAGAAGCAGACGAAGAACTGAAGCTAAACATTTTGATATTATGCCTGGATAGCTCAATTGGTTAGAGCGTGGTGTTGATAATACCAAAGTTGCAGGTTCAAGGCCCATATGGGACAGCTGCATATTCCTACACTGCAGGTGGTTAGGGCTAGAGATAACCCTCAGGGTCCTTTCCAATTCTACAATTCTATGTTGTAATCTAGTAATGGTGGAGTTCCTACTTTCACCTCAGACTGAACGTATATTCAAGTAGTGCTCTTAAGCTCACAACATGCAAACTGCACTAGTGAAGTATGGCTACGTAACATACCTAAAGCACAAAGCAACTTGTAATTAGAGAGAAAGCGCTAGTCCTAACACTTGCCTTGCCTATGATCAACAGGATGATGCCAATCCGCTGGAGGTAGATTATTATCCTACAAATGGTACTTTTGCCCTTCACTACTTCCCATATTATGGATTGAAAGCACAGGTATGTTTTTTGACCATGTTCACTTTGACTTTCACAGATACTTTAAATGGAAGGATCTAACGTTGTACACTTTCATTTTAGCCTACCTACAGCAATCCATTGGTGGCAGTGAAGCTTCTCAACATGCCCATAAACAAAGAAGTAGTCATTGTATGTAGAGTTAATGGTACTGGAATTACTTCAGATAATCCTCACGACCCGTACGAAGGAAAAGTGGAATTCAAAGTCAGGATACAAAATTGAGCAACAGAGTGCCGAGCTCATTGAGGATAATTCCTTGTTGTTTGGAACCTTCATCCAGGACAGGAGAAATGGATTAAGTCACACTGTTGGTTGTCAAATGTATTATTGTTTTACGACAGCAGAAAAAAGAACAATCCAGAATTCCAGCAATGGATTACTCAACTCAATTCCTCACTCGTAATACATGACCCAGATGCTAACAAGTTGTATGGCAAGTCTACACCAATGCTTATGCGTAACTGTTTATTATACACCTGTAATTTGAAAAACGAACAAAACCTATGAATGCTAATCCACACCTCTCCCCCTTTCCTCACTCAAAAGCTTTTTTTTAAAAAAGTTCATTTTTGTTTTGTATTTGTTGAATTGATATAAGCAAATAATTTAATAATTGCTTGAACAGCCATTAACACGCTGTATAATATTTTAGTATCATGCAACTTGTATTTGTAATGTATGGTTTCTATTTGAATGTCTGCAGTTTGATACAAAACTTCTATTGTGTACTGACAGAGGGCAACTACGTAAAAACTTTTGGAAGGCGCAAAGCCATCCGAAAACAAGTCACTACTGTAATATTCAACTGTGCAAAACTTACTTTCAATGTCTGTTGCATACAAGTGCTTTATCGCAGATGCTAATGTGATTTCCACTCCCTCCCTGAAAAGGCCAAGCTGGATACTAAATTTACTAAACACAATGTAAGAAAAGTTACCTAATGAAAACATGTTGGTGTCATTTCAATACTTTTAAAACTACCTAATGTAAATGTGTGTGATGCAAAAAAATTAAATAGTAATAAAACTATTATTTGTGGCACTGTTCATGCAATACCCCTTGGTACAGGTTGAAAGCTACTCTGGACACACAATGTGGGGTTTTCGAGTTTAAAATTTGAAAACAGGGAAAAGTCCCATTGCAAATTGCATCTGAACATAACACCAGTGCTATTTTCTAGAAAAAGAGGTGCCGGAACTCACTCCCTGGTTCTCTTAAAATGGCAATGGTAACACACATTTGATCTGCCATGGAGTAGAGGAGAAAAAAAGCTGCTGTTGGAACATGAATCTTAAGCCACCAGAACAAGTGGTATGGGCTCTTGGGATCTTTTAGTAGTTTATATTTTAGTTTTATTTTGAAGGTGGCCAGTCTGTCAATAGAATCCTATTGCGAGTTGAAGAGCGGTGGCTCCTTAGCGCATTTTAAAAGTTGCATCTGGTGCAGTGCTTTTGAGCACAAAAAAAGTTAATTGGAACATGAAGCTATCTTTTGCACTAAGAAAAGCTTCTACAAACTTAAAACAGTAAACATTCTAGTTTTATAATTTATATTAAAACAAACACTAAATTGCACACTGTGAGCCAGAATGTCCACAGTGAAAGTCTCTCTTAATAATGATTAGTGGCCTTAAGCAAGGTCACAACTTACAAACTCTAATAGTGATGTGGGTCTAGGCTGTCTGACTGTCTCTGCCTGTGCGTGCTTGGGCAAGCAAGCTAGCCTATTACATCTGCAACAACAGGCCCAATGGTGAGCTACGTTACCAGGGTGATGTTTGCAACCGCCAATTTTTGTAATTTTAAGCACTGTATGCCACTGATTATTTTGATTACTGTTTCATTACATCGACATTTTCGCTCTTTTAAATTGTTTTTTTTAAAAAAAGAAGATGCCTCAAGCTGCAAAGGTGTTTTAAATAAACAAAAGGAATTAATGAAAAATATTCCCATGTGCAGATGGAAAGCATATCCTTGCAAACATTGGAGGGCTGACTCTATTAGTGACTCTAGTTACTGCAATCCCACCTCCCCCAAAACTCCAGAGGTTAAAAGACCCAGAGTAGTGGCAGGCAAGAAAGAGAAAAAAGTGAAAATCTATTCCCACAAAAGTGCACTGAATTCCTGGGCATGGGAATCACCAGGAAGCTTAGAATATACAGTGGTACCTCGGGTTAAGTACTTAATTCGTTCCAGAGGTCCGTTCTTAACCTGAAACTGTTCTTAACCTGAAGCACTACTTTAGCTAATGGGGCCTCCTGCTGCCACCGCGCCACCGGAGCACGATTTCTGTTCTCATCCTGAAGCAAAGTTCTTAACCCGAGGTACTATTTCTGGGTTAGCGGAGTCTGTAACCTGAAGCGTATGTAACCCGAGGTACCACAGTACAAACACAGTTGTACCTTGGTTTTCAAATGCCTTGGGAGTCGAACGTTTTGGCTCCCGATCAAAAACCGGAAGTCATTGTTCCAGTTTTCAAATGTTCTTTGGAACCCGAACGTCTGACATGACTTCCATGCAGCCAATTGGAAGCTGCGCCTTGGTTCCCAAACGGCTGCAGGAGCTTCTTGAAGCCAATTGGAAGCCACGCCTTAGTTCCCAAACTTTTTGGAAGTTGAACGGACTTCGGGAACGGATTCCGTTCGACTTCCAAGGTACCACCTCCCTTTACAAAAGCCAAGCAGGAGAGAGCAATCTCAGTGAGGATATGGTATCTAGAGAGGCACCACAATATACAATTTTTATCTAATCAGATGCATCAGAATACATACTATTCTAACTAACCATTTAAAAAATGGCATTTTTTAAATTTACTGATGAAAACAGAAGCCAACACATTTTACTAAAGCTCCCTTTTATTTCAGGCATATCTCAATCAATTATTCACTTATACATTTCTATGATCGGAGGCATTATCCTAGGGATTAATTGCTTGTGAATGCAGTGCTGTTAAAGTCTGTCTCTCACAATTTACGTAGAGATATAAATACCTACCTACTTACCCATTTAAAGAGCTCTGAAACTCTTCCAAACTGAAGAACTATATCACAAGTCAAAACACAACAAAGCAGAAGGTGAAAATAATCTTGATTAGAGAAACAAAGAACTTGTTAAAAATGCCCACGCGCTTTTTATTAATAAAAACTAATAGTGCCACAATTAAACAAGTAAAACAAACTGCTTATATTCCATAAAATATTACAGAAAAGTTTATTTGTGTTTCAATAAAAAGACTACTGTCTTAGAACAGGCAGCTGACAGTATTTGTGCAGTTAATTCTTTGTGAATAAATTTTAAAAGACTACCACCTGCCCTGAAATTTCTTTTATAAAAAAATGAAGTATTAAAAGTGATTGACAAATTTTGAGTTAAACATAAAACATTCTCTATATTTAATTTCAACTTTATAATAGATTACTGGAAGATGTTTAAGAAACAAATATAAACATTTGTTTCAGTACATGTCTTTTATATGATAGACTTATAGGTATGTAAACAACTATATAACAAATTGTTTTCAAAATCTGCCTGTAAGAAATCAGGCAAATTTTTATCATAAGCAAAACTCATCCCAAACCTTCAAGACATTTACACAGCTGTGCCAGCTTGGCAGTAAACATTTGCCAAAAATTGTATTTCATATGTCCTAACATTCAGCAAACACAATATATAAATTTGATGGAATTACAATGATCAGAATAATTTTTAAAAGGGAAATAAATTCACACAATTTCCGCAAACTAACATTTAAAAAGAGGCTCTTTTGTTTGTTTCTTTGGACTCTGCATGATCAGCAAAATATAACATTTGTTTGCTATGCTTCAGTACGAAGTGTCACCTAAATGCACTCTAAATAAAATGCCATTCAGTGTATGCATTTTTGACAGGTGGACAGATTTTATTTTCCATTAAATGTGGCTACATTTTCAAACTTAGCAACAACACTTAGGGGCAAAATGCATTTTCCTTCAAGTTAAAAATTCTAAGCAAAGAGTAAATAAAGGTTCTGCATTAACACACTGGTATCAACACACACATCCTCACCACATGTAAAAAAATCTACATAAAACAAACAATTCTTTTTACTTTACTGGAGGAGCATTTTCTAAATTCAGGACTCTTACCAGTATCTCCTTGATGGGGCAATTTTATGACAATTCTCTTCCTAGAATTATTCCTGAAGCTTGCTGAATTTTAACATTTAAAAAAGTCTACACGCAAAAAATATCAGTCGTCATCGTCATTTTCATTAAAGTCCTCGTCATCGTCGTCATCGTCATCTCCAACATAAGACACTGGTGTCTCTACTCTAGAGCCGCTGTATTGAGATCCGTTGGAACTTGTAGCTAACATTCCATCCCCTCCATTTGAGTAGTCACTGAAACAAAAGCAAATTAGGATCAATACTTTTAACTGGTTTTCCATTAATGCATTAAGTTTTTACAACACAGCTATGCAGAAGGAAGGGTGAGAAAAGGAATGTGCCTAAAAATATTTTTGAACTGAAGTCATGCAAGGTTGCTACTGAACCCCAGGGACTTTGCTCGTATCTTTGGCTAGGATGCCAGGATCAACTGCTGTGCCTTCTGGGATTCAGTGGCAAAAGGAAAGAGAAAGCCTTTGTGGGTATGAATTGGGACCAACTTCTCAACACTTCCCTATGGCTGCTCTACACTATTATCACCCTTTGGGCTTTAACTCCTTCAAAATGCCTATTAGGGAAACTATTAAAGGTAAAGGGACCCCCTGACCATTAGGTCCAGTCGTGGCCGACTCTGGGGTTGCAGCGCTCATCTTGCTTTATTGGCCGAGGGAGCCGGCGTACAGTTTCCGGTCACGTGGCCAGCATGACTAAGCCACTTCTGGCGAACCAGAGCAGCGCACGGAAATGCAGTTTACCTTCCTGCCGGAGCGGTACCTATTTATCTACTTGCACTTTGATGTGCTTTCGAACTGCTAGGTGGGCAGGAGCAGGGACCGAGCGATGGGAGCTCACCCCGTTGCAGGGATTCGAACTGCCAACCTCCTGATTGGCAAGCCCTAGGCTCTGTGGTTTAACCCACAGCGCCACCTGGGCCCCGTAGGGAAACTATTTGGCAAAACAAAAAGTGAAATTTGCACTTTGATGAAAGAAGCACTTTCCTTAGGAAGTCTCAGCAGCTGCTGATAAGATTTTATCTGACTAACAACAAAATCCAACCGACCTGCACCCGCGCACAGGTCACTAGACCTCTTACAAAAACCCTGTTCCTCTATGTTAAAAGCTTGGGTTGCAGCTTCATATAAGCAATTATTAACCTGCACTGCAGGCTCTAAGTTGGTTTTAAAATTCTGGGGAGGGAGATATTGGGGAGAATACAGGTGGTGATATTTGGAATGTACTGTATTGGCCTGAATATAAGCCTCACTCCCCCCCCCCCCCCCGATTCCAACCATGAAAAGTTAAAGTGTGGCTTAAATTCACGACCCTAAAAAAAATGGCTTTTACGGTATCGCAGCTGAAACAGACATACGGTAAAACGGAACGGGTGTGAGTGCCTGTGGAATTTTAAGGGAGTGGTTTATATTGGATATTGTCTTTTTTTCTTTTCCCCCCTTGAATTTTAAAGGTGTAGCTTATATTCGGGTGAGGCTTATGTTCGGGCCAATACAGTAATATGCTCTATTTGGGCAGTAAAGTCGATTTTGGTCCATATCAGGGAAACCACACTTTTAAGCTGTATCGTACGTGGCATAAGGACCGCAGGGCAAATGTCACACGCCTCTCACGTTGACAAAGTTGTGGTGCTAGGGGAACATACTTCTACCTCTGGTGATAGCGTTTGTAGGTCTATACATTTTTGGTCCCTGGTTTTTAATGAAACTAAGCAGTCAATTTAATTACACCCTCTTCTTGCTCTCCTATTTTTGGGCATGACAATAAGATGATTATATTGAAAGATTTCGTTATATATTTTATTGGCTACTGCAGGCATAGGCAAACTTGGCCCTCCATATGTTTTGGGACAACAACTCCCATCATCCCTAACTAACAGGACCAGTGGTCAGGGATGATGAGAATCGTAGTCTCAAAACATCTGGAGGGCCGAGTCTGCCTATGCCTGGGCTACTGCACGCTTGCCCACCATACAGAAATTGGAATATTGCCGTTTTGGAAGAAGTTACATGCCATCTTTGAACTTTGCAAAGCACAGCTACATCGGATACCTTCTATCCAGTTGAGCGGGATTTTATTTTGTATACAAGTGAACATCACTTACAACAACTTACACCAGTTTCCCAGGAAATCTGGACTTTTGAGTTAACTTTTATTTCGTTATGTGATATGGGAATTGTTAATATATGTGATTTCTGCCACCTTTCATCCCTATGGTTTCTTTTTGTTTTTCCCTATATCCCCGTATGTAATACAGTTTTGTTCTGCATTAAAATCAAGGGGGGGGGGGTGTTTCTAAAAATGAAGGTGCTTGCCATTTGCCAGGTTTATCAGTATTTAAAGAGAAATCCCATCTAACCTGTTTGAAAATCTTGTCCCATTTGAAGCTGAACCTGATGAGGATGAGACATACACACTGCTTATTGATCCCTGAGCCATTTCTGTAAAGGAAGAAAGCATTATGAATTCTGCAGCATTGATTCTGTACTAAACACAAATCTAATCCAAATATTTTTTTACATGCAGTGAAATTTTGTACAAAGTGCCCATCACAAAAAATAAATAAAATAAAGCAGCTTAAAAAGAAAAAAAAAGAAGTTACACGGCCCATTAAAGTTCCCACTAAAATATAGGAGCACTGAATAATCTCTAAAGTGCATACAAAGCAGAAGAAAAATGGGAGGAAAATAAGTTTGGGTGTACAAAGCCTAATTCTCTAAAGGGATTCCATGGCATAAAAAACTAAGCGTCTCATTAAATCACCCCACTGTATTTTAGTAAATAAAACCAATTCTATGGAACAGCAGAGGCAAAGATGAATATGACAGCTTCCTTTTACTATGAAAATATTGATCATTCGTAACTGCTACACTTACAAGTATGGAAAAACGTGCTAAAACAAAATCAGACTTGGTTCAAATTTGCTCTAGTAGCTGACAAGTACATATTTATCAAGCCAACCATTGTTTTTCGTTCTGCATGATCAATGGTGGCCAGCAGTGGAGAATGAAAGAGCCATATAGTGTTGTGGCTGCCAGAGATCTCCTAGAATGCACTCCAATCCAGTTAACAATTATTTCAAGGACAGCTTTGTTAATTCTGATGTTCTGCAGTCCTTTTTGATACCAACTGAGGATAGCACCATAGTAAAGGTAAAGGTACCCCTGACCATTAGGTCCAGTCGTGACCGACTCTGGGGTTGCGGCGCTCATCTTGCTTTATTGGCCGAGGGAGGCGGCATACAGCTTCCGGGTCATGTGGCCAGCATGACTAAGCCGCTTCTGGCAAACCAAAGCAGCACACGGAAACGCTGTTTACCTTCCCGCCAGAGCAGTACCTATTTATCTACTTGCACTTTCATGTGCTTTCGAACTGCTAGGTTGGCAGGAGCAGGGACTGAGCAACGGGAGCTCACCCCGTCGTGGGGATTTGAACAGCCGACCTTCTGATTGGCAAGTCCTAGGCTCTGTGGTTTAACCCACAGCGCCACCCGCGTCCCATAGCACTTTACAAACAGTTCTCCTTTCTGCAATGATTTCTAGGATTGGCCTGGCACCTAACATTTCACAATCAACTGCTTGATAATCCACCTCTATGTTGGTGAAGGTAACTCCACAATGATTTGATAAAGTTACTGAAGTTATTAGAACTTTTATTTCCATCATTTGGGGGCAGGGAAGTTCTTAAGAACTTTTCACTAAGAAAATGCTTATTTAGGCAACTGTACTGATAAAAGGCTTTGCAAACTATTTGTATCCTATAGCGCTGCATATTGCAGTTGTGTCAAGTTCCAATGGCAGTTTGGTTTCTTATCCACACACGTTTTAAATATAAGGAAATCTTTCACAGAACCTTACCTGTCACATATGGTTCAAGAGCTTTAGGAACCAAGCTCCTTGCATTTTTTAGGTCCTCTGCTGAGCAACTTCCAGATTCTAGCCCAAAAGCCATTCCCATGCGCTTTAACACTTCTATATCATCGTGTATTTCAAATGCATTGTCAAAATTAAATAGGTATTCAAACCTACAGAAAGTGGGTAGAAACTGGTCAAAAAGCTATGCATGTAGGGTTATAAAATTTTCTTCCAAAGTGTACCTTCTACTAATACGCAACTTTTAAAAGATACAGCACATTTTGATGCTGTTATACAATTCCAACACTGTCTTTTAGCAAGCAGTAGTCTCAAATATTTCAATATTTCATATATTAGTAAGATAATTGGCCCCATCAAGACCAACACTGTCCAGTCTCACTGGCAGAGGTCTTTTGTGGAGCTCTACAGAAATCAGTGTTGAGGAGTGCAGCTCACAGAATCAGCTATAATCTCATCAGGTTATAGAATGTTGAGGCCAGCTTTTTCACTAGTAGCACCAATGTGGTAGAATGTTCCACCTGCTTAAATACAAGAAGTTTCAACAGTGTTCCCCTGGCTCTTGAAGACATACCTGTCTAGAAGAATTCCCCCCACCCCGCCCCGCCTAATCTCCTAAACTGAACCTCCTGTTTTAACCTCTGTGCTGCTTTAATGGGCTTACTTTATTGTACATTTTTAATTGCGAGTTTTTATTTTAACATTTTGAGTGAACTGTTTTAGTGTGGATTTTCATTACGTGCGTTTGTATTTTTTCTATTGGTTTTTATACTTGTAAGCCACTTCGAAACCACTTAGGCAATTAGGTGGTCTATAAATATAAAATAATAAAACCAGAATTTGCAACCCCAACTTTGTCAGTATTTAAGAGATTAGTCCATTTTCCTGCATAAATTTCAAGCTAGCTCCATGAACATGTGCAGCGGGTTGCAGCTTTGCTCTCCCCTTGCAAGAACATGAGCAATGAAACTATGCTCCCTGGCTTACTGTGTTATGATCAAATTGGGGGTCCTGGTTTGTTTTGCTTCAAATAAACCACAACATGAAGGGCAAGATTTCTTCTTTGCTTACCGGACATTGGTTTGAGCAAAACAAACCATGTTCCCCAGTTCATATATAATGCTAAGACAAGTACCATGGTTTGTTGCTCCCATGCTTACTAGAGGGAGGAGCAAAGCACGAGCCAATCGCTTATTATAATTTTTCATGCAAATGCAGCCAGTGTATTCGCAACGACAGAAGAAAACACTCGTTTCCCTACTAGCGACCTACTTGTCATTAGAAATACTGCAGTCAATCACAGTCTTCTTGCTGGTGTTCACAATGATAAATGGCAAATGAATGACAGAATTAGAAGCTGGTGGTCTGTTTGCTTGCTGTTCTGCTTGACGATTTCGCTGAACAAGATTCTTGAAGGCAATTTGCTGTTAAGGGATTTAAATATAAACAACTTCATTTTCTTTAAGAATAGGAAAACAATTGTGAAGGCGTGTTTGGCATTAATTCTTAAATAAGAATATTTAAGAATAATTAAACAAGTAACAATAGTATCTATAACCAAGCATTTCTGGATTAGGCACTCTAAAGTTTTGAGAAATGCCTCCTTTTTGGTTACTAGGTGGTATGTGTTTAAGTCTACACACACACACACACACACACACACACCCCCAAAGTGGAAGGTTTTCCTCCAGCTCCAAAACAGAGTCCAGAACATGGGAAAAAATCTAACTTCTACAAAGTGAATAAACTCTGCACAAACTTTTTAAACATAAGATCATCCGTAAAATAGAAGTAAAATAAGATGAGGAAAGACAGTGGGGGGTTAGAGAAGAGAAAAATCTGCCTAATCATGTAGGGCTGACCAGGAAGCTGAAGAAAAGCCTATTCCCTCAGTGCCATTTCATATATGCATATACTGCCTGGTTACCAAGAGGAAGTACTTTCCGGAAGTAAAAAAGCTGCTGTTCTTGAAACCCCAGAAAAATGCAAAGAATACTGTCTAATAAACACCCCTGAAGTTGTTCCAGTTACCGTAATTATTATTTTTATTCCACTATTTAATTCTACTCTATCTTTTAGGGCAGGCCTAAAATAAAAACAGGAGACACAAAACATATAGAACAGAATCAGATGAAGTTGCATATAGGTGCCTGCAATAATCAAGAACGAAAATTGTGTAATGCCTTATTGCTAAAGTGAATTAAAACCAGTGGGAGGAAATCATTTCGCCTTGCCAGACGGAAAAATCTCCCCTCTCCAATCCCCATGCACTGTTCTGGGGAGTTCTCTCCACCCTCCAGAGCTGATCTGAGGCAGATAAGGGGCGGGGAGCACCTTTCCAGTAGCAGAAGCCCTTGCCCTGGCTTCTGCTAGCCCACCTGCTTAGTTGACTTAGCCCATTATCCTCTTATTCCCAGTCATGTCATTTACTTATGTGGGATAAAGTAAGTGCTTCAGGGGGAAATCGGCTCATCTTAACACATTAGACAACTGATAAATAAATATAAAGTGATTTGGCAAGGCAAACAACAGTTCCAAAAATACCTGAAGTATTAGCTCTTGTAGTTGTGACTGTTTTTGCTTTATTCTTTCAAGTCTTCTCTGTCGCTCCACCTTAAGAAAAGAAACTTTGTTAGTTTTAGAGAGGAGCTGGGTGAATTTGAGAAGTACCATAGCTACATAATGCTCTGTATGTGGCCTAAAATCCAAGGAACCAAGAAGTTCATTCTGTGAATCTAAGGGGGCTTTGTACTTGGTTCTGAAAAAGCAGCACCCTGTCTCAAGTAATATATACATTTGAAACATAGGCAAGATTCCAAAGCAGTTCACAAGACGGCATGAGAATCGGCTGTTTTAGATTTTTTTTTAAATCCAAGATTTCATATCTGCTGAAATGAATTCCAAACATCATTTGTTGTTCTTAAACAACAACGACAGTGTGGCAACAACCATAAACCCTCTCTCTGCATACAAGAAAATCTTGAACACCCAGAGCTAACTACCATCAAATGATACATAAGCCTGTTCAGAGATTATTTAAAAGACAATCAAAATAATTCAACCAAAAATGTATCTGTTTCTTATAGTGAAGTCATTCATAGAATGAAGGGGTATTAAACAGAGGTGCTTATGGAATCTGACCCTATTAGATTCTAAGGCTCTACTTCACTGTAAATATTTCCTAAAGTGGAACTCAAATTTTCATTATTAGTTACAGTGTTCTGGAATATTTCCAGAACTTGGGAGGAAGTGTCAACTGTCTACTCCCTCTGTCTTCCGCCAGCACTTGGGAGGTTCTTACCCTGAAGATTTATTTTTTACTTATGAAATTTTGCAAATGCACAATCATTCTCAATTAAAGAAAGTTATGATTTTGAAAGCCAGATGAGCAGAATGAATTATTCCACCACTCCAAAATCTGGGTCTCCAACCAGAATGAAACCCTGTGTGGAACCGAAGGCATGCCGCCATCTTGGAACGGAAGTGAGGGAATCTGTTCATCCCGAGTAATCAGAAAACAAGATTAAAGAAATGCTGCAAATGAGAAATGTCCACCGCATTTTACCTCTAAATTCTGACATTCCTGAGCTGAATTAGTAGGTAGGCCAATCCATTTTATTTCTTTCTTCTCCTTGGAAATAATGTTCATGGCCATAAGGACATTTAAGGCATCATAGACACGTCGTCTAATATTCTTCTGATCATAAGCCTGCTGTTGAATTAAGAGTATTAAAATATCTCTGATTAAACTATTTTAAAGATTTTATCCAGTCATGGAACGGCTGAGGTAATATCGCAACTTTGTCGGTTAACAGAGTAGCATTTCTAATCTTGAAAACAAGAACTTGAATTTTTCATAACACACAATAGACACACTGGGATGATCCCTAAGAGAGAAAGCAAAAGGAAAGGGGCTGTGTCTGCATGTAGGTAATTTGTAGCATGCAGGAAAAGGGTTTGTCTCTACTAAATTCAGAACATGAATATATTTACCGATTCATTTGGTGAGATGTGTGCATCTGCGGTACTAAACTCTGCAACTAACTCATCTGCTACTTCATTGTATGAGGTCGTTCCTTTCCTCTGAACCTTCTCACAAACTTTCATAGAGAAGTGCCGCAAACCCTTGCCATTCTTCTCACCCTTTTTGTTGCGCTTCCTATAAATACAGATACAATGAGTTACACACACACACACACACACACACACGAATCCCCAAAACCAATGAGACGACTTTAGGGTGGGTTTCTTTTTTTTTAAGAGAACCGATACCTCAAATCACTTGTTTCATTAAACCTTGTGCAAAAGAAGGCTTCATCAATGATAAAATATGTTCTAATGGTGGCAGTGTTGGCCCACTGCCTTTAGGAATTTGTCTGCATAGAAGCAGAACTCATATTTACTTTGCCAAACCTTTATTGGGCATTACAAATAAAGTCCATCGTAAAACGTCCATATATAAAATATATACAAAAACAGCCAAAAACAGTAGCAGAACGCCTCAAAACAGTATTTTTAAAGAAATGCAATAGCACTGAAGAAACTGTTTTAATGAACGTAACTTGTTGGTTTGGACACCCACGTCTGACCTAGACACACACAGTTAAAATATGAGGATATTATTATTACTATTATTATTATTAATACCCTGCCTATCTGGCTGGGTTTCCCCAGCCACTCTGGGTGGCTTACAACATATCTAAAAACATAATAAAAACATCAATCCTAAAAAACTTCCCTAAACAGGGCTGCCTTCAGATGTCTTCTAAAAGTCAGATACAGTGGTACTTCTGGTTGCTAACAGGATCTGTTCCAGAGTCCTGTTCACAACATGAGCAGAATACAACCCGTGTCTGCGCATGTCGCTGCGTCTGCGCATGCAGCGAAACCCGGAAGTAACCCTTTCCGGTACTTCCGGGTCGCTGTGGGACGCAACCTTAAAAAACATATCATGAAGCAAACGCAACATGAAGTATGACTGTAGTTGTTATTTTCTTGACATCTGAGTGTGTTCCACTGGGAGGGTGCCACTACAGAGAAGGCCTATTATGACAATAGGCATACACTCCTATTACTCGGAACATTTTGAGTTTGCTTATAATGTTATTCAAAGGAAACTCTATAGAAATACACACCCTTATCTACCTTCAGATACCAACCTTTACATGAGAAAGAAACGAACTACAAGTTTAAGAGAACTGAATGCAATTATGTCCTTGAGTGGATGGAAAGGGCTTTGGTCCAGGGGAGGCTTCTGCTGGCAGGACAGGGAGTGAGGTGATTGTCACTGACCTCCCCCCTCCCCTGTAGCTCCTTGCATCACCTCCCATGGTGTTCTGAAGGGTCCTCCAAGTATCTGGATCACATGGGGAGCTGTCAGGGAAACTGGCAAACACTTATCTCCTTCCCTGATTCTGCTAACATAAGCCTCCAGGGATATCACTGGATTCGGCCCAATATTTTTCAGCTATTAGCTAACTAGCTGGATATGAGGCCCAACTTTAGTTACCAAGAATAAAGCTTTTGAGGCATGTGTTTTCCTGTGAATATGTTGTAACATTTTCCTGTGAATATGTTGTAACCTAACTAAATTTTACTCACCCAGCAGACCAAGGCGAAGAATCTGCAGTCTGGTTCTGCGGTACGAAGTGTGTGTTGGGTGTATGTGGACTTGATACCAGAATAGTATTGGGGGCTGAAGGTCTCTGAGGTGTACCAATAACCTACAGTTAATACAAAATGTCAGTTAATGCCACTCCTATTCAGATTACAGTGGTACCTCGGATTTTGAACAGAATCCGTTCTGAAATGTTTGAAAACCGAGGCGCAAAGGGCGGTCTGCAAATTCAGTGGAGAAAACTGGAAAAAAACTCAGCAGAAGCCGTTCGACTTCCAAGGCGCATTCAAAAACAGAAGCATTTACTTCCAGGTTTTCAGTGTTCGACTTCTGAGACGTTCAAAAACCGAGGTAACACTGTAATTATATTATCTTCCTTAGTATGGAAGCCGTAATTTTATACTAGATACATTTTAAAAAGTAAAACCACAATTTACATTTTTAGTGGGTATTTTGCCCAACCAGGAAACTCTTAAGTTGGACTCAAACTCTAACTTATATTATGTAGGCATGCTTCTGAAAGAACCTCATCTAATAGTGCTCTTCTCCACTGAAAGCTGCCAAGTTAAGTGGACCCCATGGTTCCTATGTAGATCTCAAAAATTTCTAATGTACAACAGAGGCGGCGCTTTAGATGTTTCCAAACTAAAACTCCCACCATCCCTCATCACTGGGTGCATTAGCAGAAGCTGGTAAAAGCTGCAGCACACCAACATCTGTAGGGTCACAGTTTAGTCACAGTTTAGACGTAGAACAATCTTATGCATGTTTTCTCAGAATGTGTTCCAATGTTGAGGCTGACCCCAGCAAAGGATTAATGTGGCACCTCAAAATCTACAAGTTACATATCACAAATGAATCAGTAGGTTTCCCTACAGGCCTCTTACCATTTGTTGTGCAATGTTGACATTAGATTGTCCAAATGTTTTCGGTAGGAGTTGTTTTCCAAGTGTATTTACTGCGGAAGGGTGAACGGCTACTAATGAAACAACACCTAAAATACACAAATTGAAAAGTTACAAAATGGTAACAAATAACTGGCAACACAATTAGCATCTGACTAGGCAAACTAAAGAAGTCAGTCTAATATTTAACCTAATTCTGTTGCACACGTCCAAGTTAAAATGCTTTTAAATATGTGAGAGCGGGAGACATTCTTTACTTGAGCAAATGTTAGGATGAAGTCCTCGAGATAAACCATTGAGCTCAAACGTAATAGCTTGATTTAATTCTCTGAAGACAGAGAAATCAACGTGCCAAGATTAGAATCCCTCACTATAATTTATCTGACATACTGACTTAAACTACTACCAGAAACATCTGCTTTGCTTGAAGATTAACTTCTAAATCAGGCTGGAGAATCTATGGCCTTCATGATATTTCTGAACTTCAACTCCCATCATCCTTTAGTAATGTCTTTCATTTTGTAGTTGTGTGATCTGTGCTCATACTGTATTGTGATTGCCATTAGCTATAAACCATAAAATCTACTGACTGAACTCCCATCATCTTTGACCATTAACCATGCCAACTGGAGGGTCATAGGTTCCCTACCAAGGTTCTGGATAAATCTTGTCAGCCACTCATGAAGACAGAAGTTTTTAAAAGTTCTATATGAGCAATGCGTATATGCATTTCTGTATAAATGCTGCCACCCTGTGGTACAAAATATTTTATAGAAGTCACATTTTAGAATGGTAGAAAGTAAAGTGAAAAAGTATTCTATTCACTTGAATAGCTACAGAATATTAGGATGGTGTATATACAGCCAATTACCCACCCACCCTTCTAAGTAGTTAAATACAGTGTTGTCTGAAATAATTCAGGAGGGATTTGATGACTAAAGGAAATAAGAAAATACCAATCAGTTTCTGGCAAGTAGCATCTGAGATTGGAAGAGATTTTTAACATTAACTATCCTAGTGTGCAACTTTTTAAAAGTGTGATCTTTATGAGACACCGGTATAGCCTAGTTGATTGTCTTTCTTTTGTGCAGATGGCATTATACGCCTATTTTGAGAATTAGAAAATTGCAGTCGCAACCAAATCATGATAAAATGTTTGTGGTATAAGTCAATAAGTTGATTTAGGAAACTAAAGTAATAGTTGTTGTTGTTGTTGTTGTTGTTGTTGTTATTATTATTATTACCCCCGCCCATCTGGCTGGGTTTCCCCGGCCACTCTGGGCAGCTTACAGCATATCTAAAAACATAATAAAAACATCAAACATTAAAAACCTCCCGATACAGGGCTGCCTTCAGGTGTCTTCTAAAAGTTGTGTAATTCTTTTATCTCCTTGACATATGAAGGGAGGGCGTTCCAGAGGGAGGGCAACACTACTGAGAAGGCCCTCTGCCTGGTTCATTGTAAATTTGCTTCTCGCAATGAGGGAACCGCCAGAAGGCCCTCGGCGCTGGACCTCAGCGTCCGGGCAGAACGATGGGGGTGGAGATGCTCCTTCAGGTATACTGGGGCGAAGCATTTTAGGGCTTTAAAAGTCAGCCCCAACACTTTGAATTATGCTCGGAACGAAAGTGGAATGGTTCTGCTGAGAAATAACTGTATCAGTCTCAAATGTATTCTTACTCACATTTGGATGCCCTGTCCCATAAAAATAATTTTATTAAAAATCTAGGATACAAACACATTAGTAAATGAATTGAAGCTTTATTTGTTACAGCAGGGGTCAGAACCTTTTTATAGGCCTATGGCACATCTGGATTTTTGAGCAGGTGCTATCCCCTTCGGTCACTTCAACTGAAGACTTAAGATTCCAAAGCCTCACTTTCAGAGAGTACTGAGCAACACAATGTCTCTTTCATAAACAACTATGAAACAGATATAGGCTGCCGCTGTGGCTCCCCTCAAGCAACTCTATGTCACACAACATGGTCCTGCTCAAAAGTTGCACCCTTTGGGTCAAAGATAAACAGCTGCATAAATAAGGCCTTAGACGTATCCATGGGATTCAAAGATGTTGCTGATGAACTACATACCACTCTGGAATCTGAGTGAGGAACAATGTGACTGGCTGCTGTGGACACTCATGATAGCTAAACACATAATAATCCAATAATGGAAGGAGAGATCCTCTCCCTAATCATACAATGGACCAAAGATACCAGCCACCGCCTATGAGAAGATGCCTTTTCCACAAGGGGAAAGTGGGAAATTATTGGGCACATGGACTCCCTACGCAAATTCATGGCAATGGTTGATGACAGTATTGGCTGCCACTGATCATGTGCACTTTTTAAAAATTGTTGTTGTTTAATGTATTGTTTTTGTATAAAGCATTTCTTTCAAAAATTCAGTGAAAACCTATAAGAAAGACTGAACGGTCAATATGCACACTTTCTTCTACAACAAACACCATTGTGCAGGTAGCATTACATGCCTAGGATATATTTACTGACTAAAATTTGTACACGCTGCCTTTCAACTGCAAAATTTTAAAGAAGTTTACAAAGTACTAATAGATCTGGGTCACTGTGAGAAAGACTAGGCCCAGGTGTCAAGTGTGGCTAGGAAAACAGCCATTGCAGCCCTGTTGAGCCCACCAGGGTCTTCAGATAAGAGGAATGGGACCCCTCCCCCACCCCGAGGTTTCTTTGCCCAGGACTCCTCAAACTTGAAGCCAGCCTTACTACACACACAGAAGTCTTACTTCATTAAATACAAAGGCCAATGACAACAAGAGTTTCTTACCTTTTCCAGGACTAAGATTTTGGTCTATAAAAACCTTTAATTCTCCATTAGCTTCAATTAGACCAGCCTATGAGAGAAGACACATTTTATTTAGATGTAAAGTACTTTGTAAACAAATTACATTTCCAGGTCCCAATAGGTTTTGCGAGGGACCATCCAAATCCATCATCAAGTTATAGGTTGCCTTTGTGTCCACAAATGCATTCTGTGATTTGTTGGTGGTATTGTTATCACTCTCTATAAAAAATAATTAAGATCCATGACGGTCTGTGCCTTGGATTTTTTTGTGGTCCTGGCAAGCACCAGATCTGTGATGTTTACTGTGCAGGCTTATCATAGCACTCTGTTCCAGGTCTACCTATGTGCATATAGCTATACACAAAATACCCATTAGCCTTCCCCCTTGGTTCAGGCCACACCTTGTTTTGTCCTAAGGAGTTGGGGAACTTGCACATAGGCACATACACATTCCCAATGCCCCATTACGCATACAGACTTATCAGCTGGCAATTGTGTAACCCAGCTCTTAGTAAGAACAAAATATGCAATATTCCGACCCATTACACACCCACCGCAGAAGCAAGCAACTATGTAGACTGCTCTGATCAATACATGGTTGACATTTGTCCTCTTTACCAGGGTCATGGGGTTCCTACACCAAAGGAGTTAAACTATCACATACATTTTCCTTTCAAATGCCTCCCTCTGGTTCTAAAGTGAGTTTTGGAGTTTTAGCTCAACGTTTCTTTTTCAACTTAGGAAAGCAAAACGTTTTAAAATGTCATCAAAGCTGCATTTCACAAGGAATACAGTTGCCATAAGACCTCATAGGAATTCAGCCTGGAGGTCAGACCAGGGTTTGACTGCCATCACCAGAACTTCACAGCAGGTGCACTGGAAATCTGAAGTACACACAGTTGTTTACTAGCTCTTTATAGGCCTACCCTGTACCCTAGAGTGCACTGCCAGCCAACTCACCAATTTTGCTTCTTGTTGACTAGCACATGAGCAAAGCAACTAGGGAATTATTTCTCCAAGAGAGGACTGCTGTGAACTCTTAGGACTGAATCAAACAAAATGTAGGTATAATAAAGAGAAGCATATCTTTAAAATAAGCCAGCAGCCTGCATTATAAAGCTCTACATATTCAACCCTTAGCACGTTTACAAGCAGAACAAAAATTTAAAGTACTGTAAGCACAAGGGAATAAATTTTTATCAACTTTTTGTATTTTCTTACCTTACTCCCCCCCCAAAACCCATCATTTTTCAAAGGTGAGACTTTTATTGTGGTTCCCTAGGGCAACAATTTCCACACTTTTTAAATTAGCATTGGAGATTTAAAAAAAAATCAAAGCTCCTTATGGCAACTAGAAACGGAATAAAATGATTTAGTTAACAATACCATTTGGAATAAGTCAACACGTTAACGGCAAAGATGGAGCCCAGATTAAAGGATAAAAAAAGGTAAAGGTACCTCTGCCCATACGGGCCAGTCATGTCCGACTCTAGGGTTGCGCGCTCATCTCACTCAAGAGGCCGGGAGCCAGCGCTGCCCGGAGACACTTCCGGGTCACGTGGCCAGCGTGACTAAGCTGCATCTGGCGAGCCAGCGCAGCACACGGAAACGCCGTTTACCTTCCCGCTATAAAGTGGTACCTATTTATCTATTTGCACTTAAGGGTGCTTTCGAACTGCTAGGTGGGCAGGAGCTGGGACCGAACGACGGGAGCTCACCCCGCCACGGGGATTCGAACCGCCGACCTTATGATCAGCAAGTCCTAGGCACTGAGGCTTTACCCACAGCGCCACCCGCGTCCCTTGAGATTAAAGGATAGAAAGCCACTAAAATAAGAAATTTAATGGCTTAGTAAATGAGAAGTTCTACCATTTTTAGGCATGCAAAAGAACTAAGAAGGTATTTCACTTTGGTTACTGATGCTTGGCACCAATCAAAACTTGGAACAGCTCTCTTGGATTTACATGGAAAGGAGAGAGAGCCAGGTTTAATCAGCATATTAATGGGACTAAACTTCGCAACCCCGAGCATTCTTAGTAATTTCATGTAGCTGTTAAACAGCATGTGGTACAAGACAGAACCTTGAAGGACACTACGGTCAAAATGTCCAAAAGGAGTCAGCCCCATCCCCAGCACCACCTTCTGGAACTACAATCTCCAGGAAAGACTAGACTCGCAGGGGTCAGCAACCTTTTTCAGCCATGGGCCAGGACACCGTCCCTCAGACCATGTGGTGGGCCGGACTATATGGGGGGGGGGGAATGAACGAATTCCTATGCCCCACAAATAACCCAGAGATGCATTTTAAATAAAAGCACACATTCTACTCATGTAAAAACACCAGGCAGGCCCCACAAATAACCCAGAGATGCATTTTAAATAAAAGGACACATTCTACTCATGTAAAAACACGCTGATTCCTGGACCGTCCACAGGCCGGATTGAGAAGGCGATTGGGCCGCATCCGGCCCCCAGGCGTGAGGTTGCCTATCCCTGGACTAGAGACACTTCAGGGACATACATCCCCACTTCCAGTTCCAGGTACACTAGGGCAGAGAAAGTTATCTCCATTCAACAAGCAAATTTAGATTGAAATGAATCTGGAGAATCCAGCTCAACGAAGAACATTGGCACTGAGTGCTCAATCACCTACCGGTAACTCAAGAATGCAATACTACAGACTAGCTGAATATTATCATTTACCAGTGGGTCATCCTTATCAAGTGATCCAACTTTTTTACCTCATGTCATCCAATTTTCTTAATATTTTGTACAATTGTTGCATGATCAAAACTAAGTTTAAATCTAAAATTTTATTTTTTTTTTATCTCATGTGAGTGAAAAGTGGCATGGAAATATAATAAATGAAATGAAATTCCCTCAACACAAATAAATTATCTGCAATGATTGAGACTGAGGGAAATAGAACTGGGGGTTAGAAGTCCTTTGTAGCAATATATGTTGAACTCCACAAAATGCAACAACAGATAATGAACCAAGTATCTTAAACATGACCAATTAGGCATGTAAAACACTTCTATGGAAATCTGAATTTACCCCTCCTGCTGTAAGACAAAGCCCCTCTCCCACCGCATCATTTTTAGGCTAAAAGTTGCACTTGCTCCAGCAGGAAAACTTGAGCAGTTAGTTGCATTCACATCTTTCATGCAGTGTCTTCTAACTTGCCCTTCTCCTCAAGCAGGTATGACTGAACAGCGCCCAAATCCAGAATGCCATATCTTCAATGTATAAATCCCACCTCCCAAATTTCTTAACATTGGTATAACCTTCCTTTCAGAAAGGCTAATTAACTGGAATAAAAAAAGAATGCTTTGATGTAATTTTAAGAAAAGACTTGATGTGTACAAATATTTTCTATCAAAATCAGGAAACCAGCTGAATTCCCTCAGAAGTCTGATATACCAGTTGGATATGGAACATAATACTCTAGAAGCTGCATAAACAAACAAACAAACAAATTACTCCACAGACATTTACTGAATACATCTATTTTCCTATTGCAAAAAAATGCTATTTGCCGTGCTTTGCTTGGAGCTAGATGTAGAAAGCAACAACAAAAAAATGTTTGAGTGATAACCCAACCCACATTGCTTGAAATTCTATATACTTTAATGGTAAATTCAGTTAAGCTACATGCTACATACAGAAAGAGTCTATGCTTTTTGTTAAGTATTACACATTATTGGCCACAGATACATGCACTGCTATGGGGATACTAAAACACATATGCCAATATACATTATGTCCCTTACATTTAACTCAAGTCTTCTCTGCACAGTGACTGCATTCACACCCCATAGTAAGCTAGGAGTAAGATTTTAACATGAATATGCGGATTACTCTCACTTTGCTCTTCCTCGCCAGTGAGAGGAAGCAACAACTTAACGCTGCATCAGAACTGGGGATTGTGGCTTGTTCCACTCCCTCAAATGACACTCTTAAGTCAAGGTTTGTTCTTGACATACTGATCATGATTTGAAGGAAACAAACCATGTTTCCCAGTTTGGACATAATGGCTAGCCATGATTTTAAATTATTTTGTTTCCAATGATTCTCGTAATTATTTAGTTTCAATTGTTACTTTATAACTCGATAATATAAGCAGCATAAGCAGAGTATGCAGCCCTCTCTGAGAGAGGACAATCTCTTTGCACTAGAGAACTTGCAACATTTCAAAAAGCCCTTTTACTTCAGGGTAGAACAAGGCATAGTTATATAACAGCACACAGTTGAACTCTATAGCCTGGCTGAGCAACAAAGAATTGCCAACAATAATAACTCTATAACTCTATAAATGATGTATTTAATTACTGTATTTTTCTGTGTACAAGACGAGGATTTTTTTTACCAAAAAATTAGGTTTAAAATTGGGGCTCGTCTTATACACAGGTAGTGCAGAGGGGGGTTGGCTGATTTGTTGCAGCAGCAAGCGGGAGATTCTCTGCGGCAAGGGTTGATGGTGATTGGCTGCTGCTGTGGCAATAGGGCAGCTGATTGGCAGCTGCGGGTCTTCAGCGACGTGTACGAAAAAAGCTTAACAACTCTGGGCCATCCTCCCCAGGAAAACCTTAACAACTCTTGGAAATCCCCCCCCCCCATTTTCTTAATTTGGAGTCGCCCAAAATAGGGGGCGTGTTATACATGGAAAAATACGGTAGTTAACATATTGATTTGAACTAAATAATAAATCATAATCATAATCATAATTTTTTATTTATACCCCACCCATCTGGATGAGTTTCCCCAGGCACTCTGGGTGGCTTCCAATCGAGTGTTAAAAACAATACAGCATTAAATATTAAAAACTTCCCTAAACAGGGCTGCCTTCAGATGTCTTTTAAAGATAAGATAGCTACTTATTTCCTTCACATCTGAAGGGAGGGTGTTCCACAGGGAAGGCGCCACTACCGAGAAGGCCCTCTGTCTGGTTCCCTATAACCTCACTTCTTGCAATGAGGGAACCGCCAGAAGGCCCTCGGCGCTGGATCTCAGTGTCCTCAGACTGCCCCCACAACTTGCCACTCTTTGCTACCTTAAAATTGAGTCCTCTTTTACGAAACTCAAAGTACAATAGTGCTAGCAAAGTTTAGGCTGTAGAGGTAGCAAATTGACCCCCCTTGACTTCCTGGATTACTGCCTCCACCAAATTCCTTCCTGCCAATAGTGCATCGTTTATTCTGTTCCTGGGCCTTGCTGAGGCTGTGCCTCAACCCTACAATCTCATTGGCTTTCCCTTTCATCACAGATCCATCAGAAATTATTTTTTTCAGTTTCCTTCAGTCCGTTGCCCACTTTGACATACTTCCTTTAATTACACTGCCTCTTTGTCAATCTGACTGGCACCTTTACCCCCTTCTCTATCTCCAGAGACATATAGCAATGTCAGTTCTGCTCCCATCAGTCATAGCAGCAACCATTCAAAAGCTATTTTAAGTATGTCATAGGACTTGGGATGTTCTTTCTTTAAACAGCCACCAACCAATGCCACACACAACCTACTTAGGAAAGTGCCCTCAGTTTCAAAGGAATCTGCCATGCTGCAAAGGATGTGCGCTAATATTACTCAAAGAATAGAAGTGCAAAGACTCCTACTGCACACTGATTACTTGTGCAGCTCTTTGGACCCTGACTACACGAAACATACATGTACAAAAGCAAGAAACTATAAACTGTGCAAGGTACTGCTTTCTCAGAGGATACGGAACTCCTGCTTACAAGATTAACATATTGCAAATTCACTTAAAATAAACGTATGGGTAAAGTGAAATATTGTGTATCAAATATTGTGTATTTCATTTGTGGGCATTTATTCCATGCCCTCTACTTGAAGGACAAAGGTTGGGCCACAACATCATATGGCATACATCACTGAATAAAAAGCCGTTAAAATACACTTCATCCGAAACAAAAATTGCCTGGAAACAACACAAAGGCCTGGCAGAACTAAAATGTCTTAACCTGCCACTAAAACCAAATGAGAGTGGGATCTGGCCTGATTCAGATACAGCTCTGAAGTCAAGGTGCTACTTCCAAGAAGGCCCTGCTCTGGATCAACTAAACCTACTTCTGTCACTGATGGCACAACCAATAAGGAATCTCCCGCAGATCTCAATTCAGAGGCAGGATGATCCTGGAAAGGTGCTATTTCAGGTAGGTGGGCCCCAAGCCATTTGAGCTTCATATATTAAACTCAACACCTTGACAAATAGCCAGCCGGTGAAGTTGCCTCAGGGCTGGTTCAATATGCTTGAGGCACCTAAACTTGACAGCACCCAGGCAACAGCTGCAACCTCCAAAGGAGGCCCAATGTAGAGTCATCAAAATTCCAACTATCCTTATCCTGGAATGGCAACAGCTAGGGAATTGGGCGTATCTGGTGATCTGAGTCTCCAACAATAAGGTAAAATTTAGGAGTGCCCCTGGATCACACAATTGCTCCTTTAGGGGGAGTGCAACTGCATTCCAATCGTAATTTCTGGACCCAGAAACCAATCCATAGGGCCCCTGTCTTCTCTAGATTCAGTTTCAGCTTACTGGCCCGCATCTATCCCTTCAGCTCCCGATTCCATTAGATGTAAGAGATGAGGCAAGGTACAATCAGTGTACTGATGATACATCACCTCAAGTCCCCTGATAATGGCTCCCAACAGCTTCATGTAGATCTTAAATAGCACAGATCCCTGCAGGACCCCATGGTATAATTACCATAGGGCTGAGTCCCGCAGCGTCACTACAGTCGTACCTTGGAAGTTGAACAGAATCCGTTCCGGAAGTCCGTTCGACTTCCAAAACGTTCAAAAACCAAATGGGACTGTAATTCTAAAAACAAAGCTTAGGTTGAACACGGATTATCAGCAATACATTTTAGAATTTGCAGTGTACTTTCAAAAGAAAAACAAGCCTCATATTTCTCTGCATTTGCAAGGACATGTAATATCCTGAGGCCCTAAACATGGCAGGAGGAAATTGCATTATAAGTGACTTTGTAATTGTGTATGTTTATAAAGGAAATCTGAATTTAAAACAAAAGTGTTAAGTCCACACTTACCTCTTAAACTCAATCACAACAGTTTATCAAATAGAATTAGTTAGAACCACAGAGGAAAATAAAACTTCTTAGTTTTAAGTATCATAAAAGCAATATACTGAATTTATTGTTGTTGATGCCTACTGGATCCAGGAAGCAGCAAGTTTTCACACATAGTATTCTAGAAATGCCATCTTGCATCTCATCAGGATGATCCAGAGTCCATATAGGTGATCTTGTATTCAAGATGGAGAAATTATATGTGAAAAACTAAATACACCCTTACTGATCCATGGGAATTAAGAGGATAAGTAGCAGACAGGGGCTGCTAATCAAATACCCTTGCTTAATTGATCATCAGCAAGTGTGCCCACCTCCATAAAAGCCAAAGTTTTAGTAGCTTGCCAGTCTGGAGAATTCAGGTGTGTTTTAACACAATGCCAAGGAGGAAAGACAACACTCTTAGAGAAGCAAGTGCTACTGCCCATAAAACTGGAAGGGTTCCAAGGCCATCTCCAACTAATGTTCTACAGCGGAAAAGGTTATTCAAAAGTGGAAAACATTCAAGACCGTTTCCAATCTTCCCAGGAGTGGACGACCCAGCAAATTCACCCCAAGGTCAGACCGTGCAACACTCAAAGAAATTGCAAAAAACCCAAGAGTTACATCTCAGGCTCTAAAGACCTCAGTTAGCATGTTAAATTTTAAAATTCATGACGGTACCCATAGAAAAAAACTAAACAAGTATTGTTTGGAAGCATTTCCAGATGAAAGCCTCGTCTCTCTAAAAAGAACATGGCAGGATGATTTTGGTTTGCAAAGTTGCATCTGAACAAACCACAAGACTTCTGGAACCATGGTCTTTGGACAGATGAGACCAAAGTGGAGATGTTTGGCCATAATGACCAGCATATTTAGCAAAAATCAAACACAGCATATCAGCACAAGCACCTCATACCAACTGTCAAGCACGGTGGTGGAAGGGTGATGATTTGGGCTTATTATGCAGCCACAGGACCTGGGAACCTTGCAGTCATTGAGTTGGCCATGAGTATACCAAAGTATTCTACAGTCAAATGTGTGGCCATCTGCCCAACAGCTGAAGCTTGGCTGAAACTGGGACATGCAACAGGACAAGGATCCCAAACACACCAGCAAATCTACAACAGAATGACTGAAAAAGAACAGAAACAAGGTGTTGCAATGGCCCAGTCAAAATCCAGACCTCAACCCAACTGAAATGCTGTGTGGGACCTTAAGAGAGCTATGCATAAACAAATGCCAGCAAACCTCAATGAACTGAAGCAACGTTGTAAAGAAGACTGGGTCAAAATTCCTCTACAATGATGTGACAGATGGATAAAGTCCTACAGAAAACAATTACTTAATGTTATTGCTGCTAATGGTGGTTCTACAAGCTATTGAATCATAAGGTGTACTCAGTTTTTCACATATGGCTTTTCCATTTTGACTTTATTTCTGTTAAATAAATCATAACACGGTGTAATACGTCATGTACTTTTATTCATTTGAAGTTGTATTTACCTAATTTTAAGACCTGCTAAGAAACAAATGATTGCTATTATGTCCTGATATGTAAAACCACAGAATTCAAAGAAGGTCACTTTCTTTTTCCCATGACTGTAAGTGACCTTCCTTGGTGTTTCTGTATCTCTACAGAGATCCAAACAAAGATCTGTTACTTGTCTCTAATCCCACATTATTTTTGCAGTGGATATGGGCTGCAAGACCACAAAAGCTCTCCATTTTACTTATAGCATTTATGATGGCTCAATTTAGTTGCCAAACAACATGTTTTGTTGTCGTTAACTAGTTAGCATGCATAGTTGTTCAGGTGAAAAAATTCAAAATGGGAAACTTGATTTAAAACAATTATTTTTCTGTGTTTTTTCTTTGCACTTTTAATTGCCCAATTTAAATTAACTGCAGAATTTGGGACCTGCCAAACTAAGCACAGCCCTCTGTCTGCTTGTGATATCCGAGTGATATTGTAAAACAGGGTTTGTTAAGTACACACCAGCCTACAATACATGGTTGATGAATTGTTTAGCTTGATGCGTTATAAGTTGTGGAAGCCTGTTCTAAATCAATGGGATTACCCATACTGATTAAACTTATGCTCATTGATGAAACTGAACTGACTGTTCTAGTTTGCAGGACAATTACAACAACGGGAGGAAATTATAGATTCCAGTAGCTAGTTTTTTGCAATTTCAATTTTAAGTCACGATCTGAGTCTATGATAAATACCTTAATAGGAAATTCAACAACTCTATTTTTTTAAGAATAGGGCACAAAGAAACAACCAAACTGTCATATGCTTTTCAATGCTGAAGGTGTGGTTCTGCTAGAAGAGGGCTAGATTAATAGAAGGATAAAGGTGTACCTTCTATTTCAGCCAGGCAATATAATGGAAAGTAGAGTACTAACAAAAGCAGTAAGAATTCACTGCATCATACTTAAAAAGACAACACTAAAAAGGTTTTTTTCATTCATGCCATAGATGATCAAAGTCAGCATCACACAAAATCATATGACGGACAAACAGCTTATTACAGATCCTCAAGCCTATAACTTTTTAGTGTAAACCTTCTACTTATATTGCTTTTAAGAAAGCAAAGCAAGTGTTAAGCTATTATTGGAGCTATACTAGGAGCCAGTGGG
The DNA here is from genome assembly GCF_964252035.2 of Podarcis erhardii. Lineage (NCBI taxonomy): Eukaryota > Metazoa > Chordata > Lepidosauria > Squamata > Lacertidae > Podarcis > Podarcis erhardii. Next base: position 80,870,760 of record NC_138508.1, read on the forward strand.
CTAGCAATAAACATCCTGAAAGGCAGAAGCCTTCCCTAGTTTATTCACATGTGAAATGGTGGGCAAAAAAAAATTATACCTTCATAATTATTTGGGGGCTGCTGACTCAAATAAAACTGATTCTGATCCACAAACATGTAACTGGCCTTCCCTAGTTTGGAATAAAGTGAGAACACAACATAGTGACTTATGGAATTCTGCTAAGTGTTTCATGCTACCCTAGTACAGCAGTATAGGATGCTGCTACTATGAGCATATATACCACCACTACAATATACCAGATTCAACACTACTCATCATTAGAAGAGATGATGACTTGTCATCTCTATGACACTATGCTAAAAGCACCTTAGCCTAAATGATGGGGATGTAGCCACACATATTTGTGATATGCTCTTACTGATATGCTGCACTGCCATTATGCGGCACAGGATGGAGTCAATGCAGCTGGATAAACACCTGCTTATTTGCTGTGTAGATGCAGCTACATGAATACATAGGGTAACAGTGAATTCCTATATTTATTAATGCCAGTGTTAGCTTGGGCCAGTCACTGCCTCTCAGCTAACCCACCTCACCGGGTAGTTGTGGGGATTACCATATACATCACCTTGAGCTCCTTGGAGAAAAAAAGGTGGGATACAAATACAATAAACAAAAACATTATCTGTAGGACCATTACTTACAAATATACTTACATCTTTTGCCATGTTACTTAACCCAAGAAATCAGTTCTTTACTTGCTTGATTGCCACAGGTACAGGAACAGTAGCACTGTATTCTAAAAACGATAAATTAAAAGAGAAGAACTTGGGTTATTGCAGGGAAACACATTTTAAAATTGAGATGGCTACATTTTCTTGACTTTCAGCACGGGGTTGTAAAAGTAAGTTACAGTCTGAAAGACCCAACTTAAAGCCTTCATAAATTAAGAGCAGCTCCGTCTCCAAAGCGTTTGGCCCCTGATCTTCTGAGAATATAAAGGCAAGATGGCCTGAACTGACAGGATCACAGGGGTGGGGGTGGGGAGTTGCACCCTGTCCAGCTATGCACTGGATGACTGAAAAGCATAAATATGCCTCCTGCATAAATCTGCACGCAACCCCCTTCCAAGAAGAAGGGGGAGCGGGGTGGGGGGCTTTGCTCCTGACCCAGGAGAACTGCAGAACAGTTGCTAGGCCTCAGGGGCCCAACCCCCTACTACACTCCCCCCCCCCCAACGCTGAACAAAACACACACTGCTTCTCCATGCGAACATGCAAGCAGGCCCTGGAAATTTACATGCTGCTTGGGGGGGGGGCGGGGGGAGGAAACTGGTCCTGAGAGTCCCTGTGAAAACCAGGCGAAGCAGCATCTGCGCTCCACAGAACAACTCCCGCCAGCCCCCGCCTCCTGCACCTTCCCGCCCCCTCTCCAGGGCCTCAGAAGCCCGACCAGAGCCCGGGGAGTCGGAGGCTGGAGGGAAGAGACGGGGGGCCACCCAGGCACCAACCTCACCCTCAGCAGACCCTCCTCCTCGCCCGCCCGCCCGCCCGCCCCGGGGAAGGGGGGAGGGAAGAGACCGGGGAAGAAGGAGGAAGAGGATCCTCGCCTTAAACCGTCCCGCCTAAGCGCTTCCCACCGCCGCTGCCTCCTCCTCCTCCTCCTCTTCGTCTCCCACCTGTCTTCCTTCTCGGTCCCTGCAACCCACTCCCCTGCCCAAGGCGCCGACGGTACCTGAGGAACTAGAGGAGGAGAAGCAGGGAGCCAACTCCATCCCCCACAACACACTCCCGAGCAATCCCCCACCCACAGCGCCGCTCTTGCACGGAAAGAGAGAGAGGGAGAGAGATGCCAACTGCACATGTGCAATGCACGGCCCTCCTCAAAACCCCCTCGGGGGTGGGGAGAAGCAGCCGAGGAGCAACACCATCACCTCTAGGCTTCCTCCTCCTCCTCCTTGCAAGGCAAAGCAGCTGTGTTTGTGGGGAGATAAGGTTGAGGGGGGGCACCTTTCTGCTCTCCCCCCCCCCAACAAACATACACACACTCGTTCAACTGCACCAGAATGAACTCTGCCAACAATTACGAAGCGACATAAGTGTGCATGGGAAATGATAATAAGAAGTTGCCCCCCTTCCCACAACGTCTTTTCACCCCTTCCAGCGCCTCTCCACCCCAGCCCCTCGCTTTGCAAGCCTCTTTTCTTTCCTTGGTTCCAACAGTTTCCAGAAAGTGTGAAGTTTTCCTGAAGCAAAGGAAGGGACACTTTTGGGGGGGGGTGTCGTTCCCCCCCCCACCCAACACAAGTACATTTCAGCCATCCCTTAAGGCTGCAGCCGTGTGCAGGCTTAGTTGGAAGCAAGCTCCACCGAGACTTTTGCATGCTTACTGGATAGAAAAGCAGACGTGCATAATAATAATAATAATAATGATAATAATAATAATGGATCGGCCGCAATCCTAAACAAAGCTTTTACCTGGGAGTAAATCGCCACTTAAAATTAGCCGCTCTTTCTTCTTCTACCGTACTTGGGTTAGGGATCGGGGTGCAGAGCTGCGATCCGATGCACAATTGCTGATTACTTGGAAGCAAGCCCCCCCCCGCTTACTTTCGGGTAAACATGCACGGGATCGGGTTGCAGGCAACAACCCCTCCTGCTCCTCCTCCTCCTCCTCGCGAAAGCGCCATCATTCCCTGCCCCTGCCAAAGCTCACCCAGCCAAGCCGCGCTCTCCTTCCTGCCTCGCTTTGCTGCCTCCTCCCCCCCCCACCCCCAAAGCTTGGAGGTTCCCCGGCGCCGACCCGCAGGTTTGACCCCCTTCTCACACCTGTTCGCGCTCCTTGCACGGAATGGGGCGGATGGGGAGGAACGGGGCTCGCCGCTGCCTCCGCTCGCCCTCCCCCCCTCCGCCGGCGGTCCCGCGATTCTTGGCTTTTTGGCGGTTGGCACAGAAGGAAGGCAAGGGGGAGGGAAAAAAATTGAAACTTACACTTTCGTGCGTCCCTCCCGGCGTGACGCTGCGCGCTGACGTCACGGGGCTGTAACGTGCCCCACATAGGCACACGCGGGGCGGCGAACGAGCTCCCTCCCACATCCCATCGCCGCTCTGCCGCACGCTCGCTCGCTCGCTTCGGCCGGCCTACTGGGCTGTCGCAGGCGGAAGGCCCGCGCATGCGCGAGGTTTTCGCGCCTTCGGGATTCCCTTCACGCCTTCCTCCGCCCGGGGCCTTGAGAGCGCGGGAAGCTGCAGCGCGAGACCGGCCGTTGAGCCGCCCTCGGGGACCTCACGGCTTCCGCTTTTGCGTCACTCTTCCCGCCATTCCCATGGGGGAAATGTATAATTCGTGCCCATAATACAGGCAGTAAAAAGTGTTCTGTATAACGACTACTCCGCCTCCCCCCCCCATCTAAACCCATTTTTTATTCCTTTGCAGAAATGAGCCGCTGCATTGAGCTCACACAGTACGCATGTTTTTGCACAGAATGATGTTTCTCCACCTTTGTTTATTTGCTGCCAGTAAGCATGCATAACGAGCTGTGTAAAAGTCACTTTGCAAAGCATGTACGAGACATACTTGGACATGAGAGAACAGAGATGGTTCACTTACATGGGGTGGGGAAGGGAACAAACTATTTTGAAAGTGGGTGGACAGTTGTCCAAAGCAAATATACATCAGCTAAGTGGTAAAACAAATACTGTACAAAGAAGATGGGTGGGGGAGGAGGTCAGCCGCCCCTTCAATGTATGTTTCATTTGAGCTAATAATAGTACCTCATGCTACAAATATTGACAAGAGATTACTGATCTTAATTATCTTTATTCCCACACCAGTTTTAAGGTTAGGATGGGCTTAACAAGGACATCCTACAAATTAGACAGAAGGATGTTAGCCCCCTTGCTATTACATAAATAACATGTGTTGCAATGGAGGAGGGCAGGGGAAACAAAACTCCTGGCACTCATTCTTTCTTGCTACAGAACTAAAAGATTTATCCACTTTTCTCCTTTTTCTCTTGGGTGGTGTGTTAAGCGGTCACCCTAAGGGAAAACAGGTCCCCCCCCCCTTTACAGGATATGGACTGATCGGAACCCGTCTGTGACATCAGCTCAGAATCCCAACCTCACTTTGCAGTTGAGACCAACTCCAGTCTTGGCTCAACAGCCTTTGGGTGGCTTAGCTGCAACAGAATCAGAAAAACTGGGGCCTTAATTTATTTTTAAAAATCACGACATATTAAGACAGCAAGAAAGCAGGAGTGACAATCAGCAAAGCCTGAAGATTAACATCTGGGGAAACAGTGAGGGGACCAACAGGAAATTGCTAAGGGAGTTTTAAGCCCTTTTATTCTGTTGCAGTGGCAGTGGCAGTGGCAGAGGAAGGAGGGTGTGGGGGTTGGGGGCCGCCCCAGGTGTCATCACTTGGGGGGGGTGGCAAAATGACAAAAATACGAGTTAAAAAATATAATAAAATTGGGCTCATGAAACTTTTTAGTTCAGTCAACAAAGGCGGCTGGCACTGGGCACCACACGGCGGGGGCCAGCACTTACCGCGGGGCCTGCAGTGCGCCGGAGCCACGCGTCTCTCCTGGGAGTGACGTGGTGGCTTAGGCGCCTGCAGGTTTGGTGCTGCCTGAAATGGCATTATGGGGCTTGCGTCTGCCCACTGCCTCTCCCTCAGCTGCCCTACAGCTGAGGGGGAGGCGACCACGCAGCGCCCCCCTTCTGCAGGATGCGAGCCTTGCACTGGGCACCTGAGTGGCTAGCTACACCGATTTATATTGTTTCAGCTATGGGTGCCTTGAGTTTTAATGTTTGGTTGTGTTTTTTAATTGCTTGTCTTTTGCATTGTAACGTTCATGATACTGGTTTTTAAATTTTGGAAAGAGCTGTTATATGGCACACAAATTACTTCTCCCTCTTCATCCGCAGTTGCCGTGATCTTCATCAGAGTGCTCCCTTGTCTACATTTGATAGTTTTGGGGACTCCCTCAATGAGGTATGTAGCAGACAGAGCAGGAAGGAAGCCCTGCTGACCTGCACAAAGGCAAACCCGGGGCTGGGGAGGAAGAGGAGGAGGAGGAAGCTGGCCCGTCAGCCAGGCCACCTTCTGGACTGGTCGTGAGCAAGGGGACAGACATCTTTATCTCTCTGGGCATTAACAGATTCTAGGACACTGGTTAAAAACCAACTAAGTCACAGGGGGTGTTTCTTTCCACCAAAAGTAGCGAAAGGAATTGATTTTGATGATGTGATTTCAAAATTTGCAGAGAATAAAGTTAGGAAAGAAGGTTTTAAGTGCTTATGCTCACAATGTTAGGTAAATAAACCAGAAAATAACACTTGCAACGGTAAGTACCTCATTTTGCCTTCTTTTAATAATTTCAATGGGGGGGACACAAATTTTCCGCACCGGGTACCACCTGACTTTGCTATGCCACTGGCCACAGCACATGCAGCAACAAAGTATGGATTTTTGGAAGCTGCTCAGAGCCACTATAGCTGCATATAGAATACCACAAAGATTGTTAAAGAATCACATTTTAAATATTAGACTTGGAATCAAATAAGGTGGAATAGTTCACCATTTAGTATGTGTCTATAAGAATTAAAGACATGGACTTTCTGGTATTTATTCAATGTGACTAGATTTTGAGTTTTTCCTTCTTGCTATATAGAAGATGATTTATCCAGTGAAGCAACACAAACCTAAACATATCTTCCAAAAATAGTTTTAATTTAGTTTCAATGTCTATGTTTTGGTTTTGAACTATTAACATGATCAACACAATAAATTCTTGCTATTCATACTAAAAAGTCATTTCTGATCACAACAAACATTTTTGTCAAAAAAATGTGAGACAGATCAATGTTACAAATAACTACATTATTTAAAATGCATCAATTAAGTGTAAATATAGGCATACTAACTTTCAGTCCTTTGATAGCTGTAGTAGTTTTCAAGCTTATATTTGAATAAAAAAATTAAAGTTTGTATAGCACTGAATATATATATATATATATATATATATACTGTGGCCGTTAGATTTGGATACTAACTTATGACATAGTTCTTTAACAGTGCCACAGGCACTATAAATGTTAATTAAACTTACTACACTGACTGTAAATAACAGGTTGTATCCAGCACCACACATGTGCAAGTGGAATAGACTTCTGCTCACACTATGGGACTTCACTTTCCTCTCCCGCAGGCCCCTGTGTACCTCAAAATCTGCTCCAGGAATGATTGGGGTGGAAAGAAAGGTTGGCGAAATCCCGTTGTGTGATCAGTGTCTTTCTTATGCAGTGCAGGATTCTGCCTGATTCTCACAAAAAGGCACACCAGTCAGTTATTGGATTTGCAGACTTTTTGTAAAAGAAATAAAGCTTTTTGTGGGGGTGGACACACAGGCTCTTCCTCCCAAAATTCAGGCTATGTAGTGTGGGTGTGGGAAATTCTGCATTTGTTGATTATAAGGATGCTTTCTTCATGAAAGATTTGTACTAAGTAACTTTAGGAAATTAATCGTCTTTCAGGTCTTGGTACACATTTCATAATCGCAGCTCTCCAGAGTGCTGGTGCGAGCAATTGGCTTAGAGTAGTCACACTCAATATAAGGAGGTAGACCTAAAAATTGGGAAGCAAAATGTGTTATTTCTGTGAAGAAAAACAATCTTAGCAGAAACCCACTAAAGTATTCAAAGAGATCCTTCCACCAAGGACAGTGTCTTCTGTTCTGACAGTGGCTCTAGGCTAGGGTCTTGGGTAAAGGTCTTTCCCAGCCATGTTCCTATGCATGCAAAGTACATTATATGACGTAATTATATTTGCACACTTGTGATAGTCTTAATCCATTGTTTTTCAAAATCATGACATTTGCCGTGTTGCAGCCTTTGAATAACTTTGCCACAATACTTTTCAAAGGCATCACTTAAATGGGTGGAAATTTTCCTTGTACTAAAATAATACTCAGAACTAGCAGGTCATAAAAGTTCCATCTGGAGAAGCCATGACATCTTTACCTACCCAAACACACAGACAGATCAACGTCAACAAGAGAGTTTGAGAGATCAGGTGAAGAAGTAAATATTACTGGAGTAATGAAGACAATACAACAGTATAACAGGCCATCTGATAGTCTTCGCCCTATGGTTTTTTTATCCCTTTTTTATCAAGTGGCTCTGAAACTGCTCCACTGGGTTGCCCATTATCTGCCAGCATTATTAATATAGTTTCATTTACCAGAGGTTGCTTACGGACCTCCGAATGAAAACTCTTAAGATCTCAGCAGTCCTCTTCATCCGTCTGGGACCCATCCTTAGGCTTCTCACTCACAGAAACATTAGGCTGCTTCTGATGCTACAGCATGAAGGTAACTAAGACAATGGCAACTAGAGACAACGTAACCTACCACCCCACTTATGCAGCAGATACTTATTCAACCCCACAAGTAGATCACCACACAATGCTTAAAAGGATTGTCATTATTGTTCTATTACCAGGACTTGGAAGATAGCACAACCAAGCTCAATATGCAACAAGCAGCATTTTATGGCAAGCCACACCTTCTTATTCCTTTATTACCCATCCAACATGCCCTTTAATATTTGTCAATCTACAGCTAAAATGCTACTAGAAGTTGAGGCTGGTGGAGTCCAGCTTTTGGAATACATGTATTTGACATGGCCTAATGCAACTTTTGTGCAAATTTCCCATCAAAGAAGAATGAACCCCCAAACAGCCTTGAGGGGTTGCAAGGTAAAGTAAATGCAGGAGCTAGAATCTTTTCTCCCTTCTGAAGTGTTTTTTTTCCTACCCATGGGTGGGGAATGCAGGCCTACCACTATTTTGCAAGGGGGAACACAGCTGGGTGGGTTTGAAAAGGAAATAGAATGGAGGTAAAATGTTAACCAGCTCTTCCCCCTCCCTTTCTTCTACTAATGAAGCATTAAGACTCCAAAGCTGTTTTTGTTTAAAAAGGGGAAAAAGCTTAAAGAAGCTACCGACAACTGTGTATATAGCATCCAGTCTCAACATCCCTTAAGTTGACCATTTTACCGTACAGTATGGTTTTATTACATGCTTCAAAGTGTGAAATGGCTTTATGGCTGTGTGGGGATTTTAACTGTGGTCTCTCCTCACCCCTAAGTCTGGCACTTTAACCACACCACCAGCCTGGCTCTCCATGATATGGCTTTATGATGTCATAGCTTACCTCTCGAGAAATTATACCCGCTCTGCGCGCTCTGCTTCCCAAGACAAAGGAAAATTCACTGACTTGAGCCAAGCCTGCAGATACAATCCATTTGATGTACTGACTGCTCTTTGGAAGAATCATAGAAAGGACAAGCACTGCCAGGAAAAACTGAGAGAGAATGTTTTTAACAATGCAGTGGAAAAAACAGGAAAGTTTATGCTGCTTAAAATAAAATAAGGTTAAGAAGTTATTCAATTAACCACAGTTATCTAGTTTATACTGATTAGCAGAACAGAACAAGTCAGATTGTAATCTAGGTGATCTTTACACAGCATACTAGATTAAATTTAAAGTGTTTAGGGTTGTATCTCAGCTTTGTAACAATGAGAAAGCTGCTCACACAATAAGGCTGTCCTTTTTTTCCATTGTAGACACACTGTGCCTTCCAGAGCCTCTGCTGAGGGGCAAGGCGTCCCACAGGTGAGACCAGGAATGTGGTGCAGGGGAATTAGTGAAAACTGGGGAGCTTCCAAACAAATTTTCCCATTCCACTGCAACTCCTGCTCCACATTCCAGCTTCCAGGAGAAGCTTTTTGCAATGCTGGTGGCTATAGTAGTGAAGACTTCATAAGAAAGTTATTGCTTAAGTGGAACAACTCCTGAAAGAACTGGACACAATTCTTTCTCATTGATTCCAATAAACATGGGCTTTAACTTAGAATACCTGCTTAAATTTTATAGTTCTGGAAAAGTTTCAGTCTGGTAAAAAAACCCTCTACAAATGTATATGAAATAAGAGAAAAAGCTTACTGGCTTGTGAGTTGCAATTCTTTCAGCAGTTTGTACACTTCTGATGGGATTAAATATAGCTTCTCTTTGTATATTTTAAGCCAATCTAGTGCTTTATACTAACATTAGAGATCAAAACAATATATTAAACATAATATATTAGGGAGGCTTGCCTGGCACTGATGCAGATATCTTTTCAGTACTACATGAATATATTTCTCTGTTCCCGGACATTTAGTTGCTAATTTTCCTGCTGTCATTGCTGTCATTTATCTGAGTAATCTTCTGTAGTTCTGATAACGGAATCTGATAACTTTTTAAATATATTGTTTAATATAGAATTTCAGCCTATATATCTCACATTGGCATTTTACTGTTGTTGTTTCTTTGACTAATACAGATACAGTGGTACCTTGTGTTACGTACCGCCCCCCTCCCTTACAAAATGCTTTGGGTTAAGCACTCCGCTAACCCGGAAGTAGATGCCCCTTGTTGCGAACTTTGCCCCGGAATGCGAGTAGAAGTCGTGCTCTGGCAGCATGGCAGCAGCGGGAGGTGCCATTAGCGAAAGCGCGCCTCATGTTATGAGCGGTTTCTGGTTATGAACAGACATCCGGAATGGATTAAGTACGTAACACGAGGTACCACTGTAGTAATGATTAATAAATTACTACTGCATTCTCACAATCTGCATTCAGCAGCCTGAACCAGAGCCAAGGCTGCAGTCCTAATTTGACAAAACTGGGAGTAAACCCCACTAAATTGAGTAGGACTTTTGAGTGGACATGGATAGGATTGCATTGTAAAATAGAAACCTGTGGTTAGGTTCTTGTGGGAAAAAATCATCAGTTGTGTCCTTCATCTAGCATTCTTAAGCCACAGAATACCAGTTGCAGGGAGTGGGGTTGCAGTCATCATAGTAACATAATACAAAATATCAACCTTATTCAATTTTATTCTAAAGTACTGAATATATATATACCTTCATTATTACCACTGAAAATGTAAGGAACAGCAAGACTGTGAGTTCATATATTACAAATGTAGGGAAAACATGAAGGCCTGCAAGAGAAAAAGAAGCATCTTACAGCTATTGTGACTTTTTTCTAAACATTGCAATATTTATAAAAGAGCACAGTGATTAAATATTGACAGGAATCTTTCTTAAAGCTTGTTGTTGAGTTAAGCATGCCATAGTAAAGAATAATATTTTAGATGTTTTCATTTTACCCACGATATTAGAGAGGTTGCATAATTCAGGTGAAAGTACTATCCACCAGATGCAGTATTTCAGCCTACAGAGTCTGCTGTAGATACTGTCTCTAAAGCATAGTAGTGATGCTTACTAGCTGGTTGTTCCTGAATTAGGTAAAAAAAATAAAAAATCCTGTCAGTGATGTTACTAGGTGACTATCTTCATTGAGCTATCAACTGTGACCCAAGGTGTCACTTTTGGTCAGTTACTGCCAGCTCAGACCTCATGAGCGCATATGTGAAATTAAGATATTTTTGCCCCTACATGCATCACTGCACACTTGTTTATATTGAACTGCATTTGCCATTTTACCACCCATTCACTCATTAAAGAGATCCCTTTGAAGCATTTCGCAATCCCTTTGAACCGACCCCAAACAGTGTTGAATCATCAGCAAACATGGCCACCTCACTGCTCACCTCTAACTGTACATTGCTTGTGAACATGGCCCAATACAGATCCTTGGGAGGATTCCACTTCCCACATTCCTCAATCAGGACAACTATCCATATATTTGTACTCTCTGCTTCCTGTTATTTAACCAGTTCCTGAGCCACAAGAGGACCTTGCCTTTTAGTCAATGACTGCTAAGCTTACTCAGGAGTCTTTCATGAGGTACAGTACCTTGTCAAAAGCATTTTAAAAGTTCAGATGCACTATGGCAACTGGATCATATATGTCTATATACTTGTTGACACTCTAAGTAATAGGTTAATGGGATGGGGTGTACCCTTGCATAAGCCGTGCTGGTTTTGCTTTAGCAACAACTTGTTCTTTTATATACTTGGCCATTTTATACTTAAGAATACTTTCCACAAGTTTTCCTGGGACATAAAAGCTAACCAGCCCAAATTTCCAAGATCCTCCTTTTTAAAAATTGGTGGTACATTTGCCACTTTCCAGTCCTTAGGTATAGAAGCTGATTTGAGGGATGTTACATAGGTTCCAATTTCTTGATCTACCTTTCTCCTAGATACCATGTCACCTTCGCTCCTGTAACTATTGGGACTTCTTTCCAGTCCCTGAGCTGTGTGATGTTTCAGTTCAGTTACAAACTGACAACTCCCCTTTCCTTCAGAGAATGTGAACTGCAAACACTCTGGGACATAAAGAGCTACTTAGGTTCACATAAGGAACTTTTATCAATCCAGCTCTTCAATTCCTTTTCTTTTTATACAGTTCCACATGCTATATCACAAACTGAAAGTCACTTTAATTTCACAGGTAGTTTGTCATGTATCATGGTGGTTACCGATCAAGAATAAGCCTAATGACTTTGGAAGATCCATAGTTCTTTGGAGTCTAGTCCAATAGTTTTGTCTACCTGAATAGTTAGAATACTCATAAACATTCTGTGCCTTCACACCATGACCAGTTGATGCCAATAGGCTTCACAAGCATAATGCAATTGAAATTTATCTAGTTATTACAAATGTACATTCCTTTCCCTTTGGCTGTTATGCTGGTCAAAATAATAATCATTTATATATTTTTGTAATAAGTTACCTATAGATGCAAAGAATATGATGGCAAGAAAGTCACGTATTGGTTCAATACAGGACATAATTTCTTCAGTAACCATATGACCCTGAGAAGATATAAGTGCTCCTGCTAGAAAACATCCCAATTCCATTGAAACATCCAATAGCTCTGTGATCTGTAAGGGAGTGGAAAAGATTTTTATTACTATTTTGTGTCTATTAATTAACTTTTCATTAACCACTTTGGTTAAAAATTAAATATTACATGCAGATCTTTTAGAACACTATCCTTATTTAATGAAAACACTATAATTTCAATAATTAAAGTTAGAGGAAATAAGCAATTTTAAGACTTCTAAAATTGTAATCTTTTTGTGAGTTATAAAATGGTCTCTACCATCCTTGATTACCTGTTAGCCCAGTTCCTAAACACAATTTCACTGTAGTGAATCCACTTGAAATCCAAACTAATAACACTAGCGCCTCTCATTAAATACAAACAAAGGAAACTTACCATATTAATGTATTTAGGATGGTAATGCAATGATCTAACTACAAGTGGCCATGCACACTTGATTTTAAGAAATGTATATGAATTTTTCAAACTTACTTTTTATGCCATATCTGACACTAGCGCATTCAGCAAAAATGCCTTAGCACCAAGATATTTGCTTTTAGAAACTTGTTTTATATTACAGAGAGGTTGCTGTGTAAATCTGTAGCAGGAAGGACAAAGAGTCTTCCTGCATCTAAAAGGCTAGTTTATTGTGGCATGAGCTTTCCTGAGCAACAGTGCATGATGTAGCTGTCTAAATGGAAAGGGAGGTCAAAGGCAATGCAAAATCATTAGATACAGCTTCTGATCTAATGCATGCCAAATAACTGAAGAGTAAAAATGAACATAAGATCCAGTCAAAGCATCAAAGTATTTGCTTATATTCTGTATCTTTCTATGCCTATTCACTACTCATTTCTTCAATCTACTAGGTAGCATGGAAGGACTAGTCTACATGGACTCAGTTAACATTTGGCTCTTCCCTTCTACCCTGCAGTTACCTTCCAACCCCACCTGCCTGGATTCTTATAGCCAATCCAGGAAGGAGAGGTAGCACTGCTTATCAGCTTCCTCCTCCTTAGTCTTAGATGTAGAACCCAACAGAAAAGAAGTTGGCTCTGCCTGTCATTTGCTCTAGCGCCACCTGCTGTTGACCTCCCTGTCATCTGTCCTACTGGCCCAAATGGGTACCAGCCAACACTGGGGGGGCACCAGGAGATTTCATAGAATCATAGAATCATAGAGTTGGAAGAGACCACAAGGGCCATTGAGTCCAACCCCCTGCCAAGCAGGAAACACCATCAGAGCACTCCTGACATATGGTTGTCAAGCCTCTGCTTAAAGACCTCCAAAGAAGGAGACTCCACCACACACCTTGGCAGCAAATTCCACTGTCGAACAGCTCTTACTGTCAGGAAGCTCTTCCTAATGTTTAGGTGGAATCTTTTTTCTTGTAGTTTGGAACCATTGCTCCGTGTCCGCTTCTCTGGAGCAGCAGAAAACAACCTTTCTCCCTCCTCTATGTGACATCCTTTTATATATTTGAACATGGCTATCATATCACCCCTTAACCTCCTCTTCTCCAGGCTAAATATGCCCAGGCTAAACATGCCCATTTAACGTATCTCCTTCTCATCAAGTTGACGTAACTTCTTAGAGACAACCCAGATAACAGACTTTGACTCAGACATGGCAGGCCATGATGTCTGCAATAATGGCAGCTATATGGGTGGGACTTTAGCTATACAATGAAAGAACTTTAAGCTAGGACTATGTACGCATAAGCATTTTAAGCTATGCACAAGCATTTTTATGAGCAGCCAGCTTTCTGACCGCTCCAATATTCATTTAAAACTGGTTATTAAATTGGTTATTAAATTTGTTGACATAATGTTTTATGCAATTTACATATTCACCTATGAAGCCAGCTTCCATGAATGAAATCTACATTGTCTCCTGGAATTATTTTCAAAATTAATATATCACCATATCATGTGCAAGTTAAAAATAAAGAAATATTTGGAAAAATTACCATTAACATAAGGAACATAAAAGCAGATATTCCCAGAACTAGAATTTCCTTATTTCCTTTGCTTTCTGTATGCAACTTGCGGTAGTATGGTCCTATTAGATAAGTCTTTAAAACAAGACATATAAGCAAGACAGCAGCCAAAGAAAAGAGAATTTGTCCAATCAGCATCAATATTCTCAGTATTTCCTTGATGGTGCTAGGGAAAAAGAAGAAAAAGTCACGTTCAGTGTCATTCTAAAAGCCCTCTTAAAATGAGTTTTCTTATTAAACAGGAAAATGTGTGCATAAATCTGTATCTGTCATTTACAGTTTCCTAACCCACAATTCCTGCAAATGTTAGACTACAACTCCCATCATTCATAATCACTGGCCACACTGAAGGGGTCTGATGGAAGTTGGAGTCCAACAGCATCTGGAGAACCACAGGTTAGCCACACCTGGTCTTAAAAAAAAAACAGACTTGGGGAATATTTAAGCTAGAATAAAAGTTGAGCCTTATCTATAAATATTTTTGAAAGTGGTGTGTCTGTTTGCCCTGCCCTCTAAGCATTTGAATGCCTCTTGAGATATCATGTGGAAGTTCCTGAGGAGGAGGAGCCAGTTTTTTGTCTATGTTTAGCACTGGCCACCATTTTGAATCAAGATGATGAACCAAAATGTTCCACACTGCACCAGTGCCAAAGGATCAGAAAATATCACTGCCCACTTTGGCATGATGGTTCCAGAGAATGAGGAGTGTGTTTTGGCCTGCTTTTGGATACTGTCACATGCCATTTAGAATCTAGATGTCAGACTGAACTGTATAAATTGCACCAGTTTGGACGTCACTGAAGTTACTGTTGCCCAATTCAGCATGACAGTTCCCATGTTGAATTTGGTTTATATTTGGATACCACCAGACACCATTTTGATCCAGCTGGTATACTGAACCGTTCAAAACTGCTACTAAAAATGAGCTACTAAATGAGCTACGAAAAATATTTATAACCTAATTAAATTGACATCTGAGTCACAAAATAAATAGTATTAGGATGTATTTAACATTTAAGCCCTATGCATGTACAATTGATAAAGGTAAAGGTAAAAGGTACCCCTGCCCGTACGGGCCAGTCTTGCCAGACTCTGGGGTTGGTGCGCCCATCTCACTCAAGAGGCCGGGGGCCAGCGCTGTCCGGAGACACTTCCGGGTCACGTGGCCAGCGTGAC
Source organism: Podarcis erhardii (assembly GCF_964252035.2). Lineage (NCBI taxonomy): Eukaryota > Metazoa > Chordata > Lepidosauria > Squamata > Lacertidae > Podarcis > Podarcis erhardii. Next base: position 80,885,760 of record NC_138508.1, read on the forward strand.
ATCGCTGCTCTGGCCAGAGCCAGAGCCAGAGCCAGAGCCGCACACGGAAACGCCGTTTACCTTCCCGCTAGTAAGCGGTCCCTATTTATCTACTTGCACCCAGGGGTGCTTTCAAACTGCTAGGTTGGCAGGCGCTGGGACCGAACGACGGGAGCGCACCCCGCCGCAGGGATTCGAACCGCCGACCTTTCGATCGGCAAGCCCTAGGCACTGAGGCTTTTACCCACAGCGCCACCTGCGTCCCTTTTGTACAATTGATAGCATGCACCAATTTCTTGGCCAGTGCCCTCTTCAGGAACTTACATATCAAACTCAGTGAAATTCAAAGAGCAATTTGAAGGTAGAAGAGCCAGACTAATGAAAATAAAGTTGACATAGAAACTCCAATGTATTTACGGTTGCAATTCATTTGCACCTCTGAACTGTAGCATGGAAAGCCAGTAATTATGTACCATATGTCAACAGTAAATTAGTTATTAGATGTATGATAAAACACTTCATTGCATTCACACTTTAAGAGACATGCAGCATGAAGGAAAATAAACATACCATGTACACAGTCCTGAAATCCTTGGAGAAAAGACAGGCTAAAAATGTAATGAATAAAAGCAAACGAATGAACTTTGTTACCTGGAATGTGTGCCAACACCTGCTTGAATAAGAGTTGGCATAACAGCTATAAACAAGCCAAGCTGTACATCCTGCATAACCAACATTGCAAGCAGAACACTGCTGTAATCAATATCTCCTGGGAGATTAAAAAAAAGAGGCAGATGTTAAATATGTTCAAGAACTGCAATACAGTATTAATAGCATCCATTTCCTTGATAATGATTTGCCATTTATCATGAACTTGTTATATAATATCTATTTGGACGGAACTCATACATGTGAAAGTATTACTGGGTGACCTTGGGCCAGTCACACTTCTTTGAAGTCTCTCAGCCCCACTCACCTCACAGAGTGATTGTTGTGGGGGAGGAAGGGAAAGGAGAATGTTAGCCGCTTTGAGACTCCTTAAAGGGAGTGAAAGGCAGGATATCAAATCCAAACTCCTCCTCTTCTTCTTACAGAAAGAAAAATAAAATGAGTGTCTAAGAAAATGTGCGCAAGAAGGCATGACTTTCAGAATATCTATTATTGAATGGCAAATCAATGGAAAGGTCATTTTGAGCCCCAAAATACAAGCCAGTACAATACAAATACAAGCCAAGTTCCAACCTAATTTTGTTGCCATGCAATTTATGCTGCTGCATATCTGCTGGATCCAAGATTCAAGGGCAGAAATGTAAGTGATGACCGCACTGCTTCTGTGTTTGACTCCATTACAAAACAAGCAGCACAATTAGAGTCTGATGAGGAAAGCTTGCTTTCTGCAGAGTACAGAACCTATTGGGCCAACATATTCGACAGAGCATCTGGGATTCTGCCAAGCGTAACCTTCCTGCAACATAGTGGCAAGACCTATGCACAATACAGTCATACCTCGGGTTAAAGCCGCTTCAGGTTGTGTTTTTACGGGTTGTGGACTGCCGAAACCCGTAAGTACCAGAACGGGTTACTTCCAGGTTTTGGCAGTCACGCATGCACAGAAGCACTAAATCGCACTTTGTGCATGCACTTTGCGCTAAATCGCTACCTGTGCATGCGCAGACGCAGGTTGCGAACATGCATCCTGCACGGATCACGTTTGCAACCTGAGCGTCCAGTGTACAGCCTCTCCTGTCTCTTACCTACTTCAGATTCCTCCCCCTTCTGTAGCACGTGAAAGAAGCTGGTCTATGTTTTGAAACACACCAAAACAAGAAATAAACTGACATGTGGAAGGTTAGAAGCTTGTTTCAACTTGGGCAAACCTTCTTAGAAGTCAGTCCATGATAAATATGATGGGAAATATGAAGAAACTGAAATTTATTGATAGAATAAAGACTAAATTTCACGTGGGGTTCAGTAAGTTTTGTTCCTTCTCCCCTCTTTTTCTGAGCTCTTTTTATGTCTGCTTAACACTGTGGAGGACTGGAGAAGACGTAATAGTTTTTAAGAATAGTCATTTGTTTCACAATAATGTTGATGGTTTTTCTTCTTATTTTTGCCTGCTCCACATACGCTTGCAAAATCATAGAGATGAACTTCCTTACAGTCGAGCAGCTTATAACTCCATTTGGAACAAAGACTTTAAAAAACAAATTAATAATTATTGTCTGAATAAAATCTTCTTTTAAAATACCAGTCATATTTCTGTGGTAAACCAAGCTATGCATAATGTATTTTATGTTCCTAAAGTATCAAACTGACTTTCAATATGTAAAGAGTACTGTTAAAATGTATTGCATTTTTTTCTGAAAATGTCCATTCCTCACCCCCACCCCCTAAAAGGTATGGGTTTCTTTGCGGCTTCAAAATTCCTGGAAATTTTACAAATCCAGTAGTTCCCCAGCAGCTTACATTCAGAGGCATGCTGTCTTTTCTCTGAACCTGGAGTTAGCATACAGGGGTGGACTTTGGTAATATGGTGCCCTGAGCAAGGACAAAATTTGGCTCCCTAAATATTTATTTGGTGCCCTCCCCCCTCTTGCCTTTCATTTTGCTCTCAAGTGCACTACATCATAGTTGCAGAAATTCAATCACCTGCCTGACCAGGGCCTAACTTTGAGTAGGTACCAGCATAAATATTGATTTGTTTGTTTGTTTGTTTGTTTGTTTGTTTGTTTGTGTTTGTTTGTTATTTGATGATGTGCCCCCTTGGCTCAGTGCCCTGTGCAGGGGAACTGCCCACACCTCCCTAAGTCCGGCTCTGTAGCATATCTCCATGACTAGCAGGCATTTATAGTCTTATCCCCCATGAATTTGTCTAATTTCCTCTAAAAGCCATCTAAGTTGCTGACCATCCACACTCTTGTGGCAATGAATTCCATAGTTCAACTATGTGCTGTGTAAATAATTGTTTCCTATTGGGTGTCCTGAATCTCCTACAATTCAGTTTGTAGTATTATGGGAGAGGAAGAAAAACTCCTCTAGCTCTCATCTGCAACAGCTGTACGCAACTCATGATTCAGTTCCATAATTAGCCCATTCATCATACCAGGCAGATGACAAAATATCATTGAAAATATAAAGCTACACATGTAGATGTATTAACAGGATTCTATTAAGATGTCTTATTCTCAAGCTTTTATAACAAAACAAATTCCTTCCAGTAGCACCTTAAAGCTTCTCTTTGGAAAGAGAAGCTGCTGAATTACAACTTATCACCAAACTTAAAACCATGGAGAAACCTGGTCTGAACAAAGACCTTGGATTCTTATCTCATTATACATGACAAAGCCATTTTTCACCCCTTGCTTTTTCCTGTAAGACCTATTGCAGTCGTTAAGAGTCGTCAACAGGCTCATCACAGCTATCTGCCAATCACCCATTCCCACCACCCTTCTGAGTAATACCCCTCCCCACCTTCTCACTATATAGAAGGGTCTGGAAACTTCTGTTTCAGTGTATCTGAAGAAGTGTGCATGCACACGAAAGCTCATACCAAGAACTGACTTAGTTGGTCTTTAAGGTGCTACTGGAAGGAATTTGTTTTGTTTTGACTATGGCAGACCAACACGGCTACCTATCTGTAACTCAAGCTTTTATATTTTCAGTAGAATATATCTAAGCCTGCATCTATGCTTTTCTAGAAGTCTATTACAATACATGTCTCTTGAGGCTTGCATTTCATAGAAACCAACTTATCTCGCACAGAAAGCATTATGGAGTGCTGTGATTAGACATGCTGCAAGATAAGTTTTGTTAACTCAGATATCGGCTGAGAAACTAGGGATAGAATCTTCAGAAATTATTAACTGCATGGAAGGCACTGCATGGATTATTAACTGCATGGATCTCAAACCTAGCCTTCCAGACACTTTGGACTACAACTCCCACAATTCCTGACCATTGGTCATTCTTACCAAGGTTGATGGAAGTTGTAGTTGAAAACATTTGGAGGGTACCAGGTTGGAGAATATGATGAAAAGTGAAGGGCAATCTGAAAATTCGGCAAAAATAAATGGATCCTATAACTTAATGGGTAAAGAACTCAGGTTAGGACCATCACTATGCGAAACTCTCATTATTTAACTGGAAGTTAACTGATAGTTAAGAGCACCCTTCTATGACAATTAAAAGTTCATCAGTACCTTTTAAGGTTAGTTCTTTTTGCCCATGTGTCTGGGCTAAAATTAAATGGAAGAATTCAGTAGGTTAAGGATCCACCTACCTTCTTTATCTCCCCGAGCACTCCCTGCAAGGAATCTGGATACCAATGGTGTGCTTGATAATGATAAACAAGTAGCAATGAAAACACTCTGTGTTGCTCTAATTTGTAGCAAGTGTCCCCACAGTAAGCCAAATGCAATCATCAGGAATGTCATGTAACAGGGTCCTTGCAATGATATCTTCCACACCTTTGAGAATAATGGTCACTTAGATTAGCATAATACTATTTCAACATTGCAACTGTATTTATCCTTTAAATTTTATGCTAATTTTTTATGCAATACACCTTCAGAATATATAGATCCTGAGAGTTCTTTAGACAACCAAAACTTTGTTTCTGGATCTATTTAACAATATGAATTCCAAAAAAATAAGAGTTCCCCCTCCCCGGCAAATAGATTATATTATGCTATAGATTATGAACTGGGAAACTCACACCTGCTTAATGCAACCCTTGTCCTCGATGTTTAACTGAAAAAAGTGCTAGGATATATATTATTACAAGCAGAAAACAAACAATCCTACACTACTGAGTAAATTGTTAACTTGTGTTCAAACAGTAAATAAGCTGTCAGTAAGGCAATAACTCTTTAGCATGCAAGCATTCCCATATAAAATTTATTTATAGTAGCTTGATGGACTCTTTCAGCTCACAGCTCCCAAAGTGGAGTCCAGAGGCAAAGCAAGATGTGGAATGACAACCCAACGAAGTGTTAAAGGGGCTGTGATGAACACAACTATGCTCTAGCAAAGAAGCTTGGAAAGAATTAAAAGCTGAGCGCAAGCTGGAAGGTCAGTGGAAAGAGAATGTAAAAAGGAGTAGTAATTGAGAAGAAAGAAAAATGGTACAAACAGGTTTGCCACCTCGGTGAGAATCCAGGCAGAAGAGCAATATTAAATTGCCAGGCTAACACCACCTACTCTGCCTATCCGACTTTCAGACTTTCAAGACTCTTGCACTGCCCTGGAGGTACTTTCCCATTCAGAGCTGTTTCTGTAGCTTCCACCTTACTGCTCTTCTGACTTGCCTAGTTATGATGCAGTCGCAATAGTCTCTCTTTTCTCAGTCTCTAGCTCTGTTTTTTGTCCCTAGGTGGCTGCAGCCTTTGCACCTGGGGGCCAATCATGCCCTAAATATGAGTCCTACCCACTTCAGACTATGGCTCTATCACAGTGTTCTCAGCATGCTAGCTTTCCACGTGCAAGGATTTTAATTTGGACAGAAGAGCATCTGAGCCCACATGTGCCATCTGAAGTGGTATAACCCAGACACAAATCTGCCACCTCAGTGAGAACTAGGCCTCTGTGTCTATGTATTCTAGGAGAACACGTGTTTATTTTCAAAAAAATAACCCTCTGGAAACTGTAGAAGTCTTTTAAAAAGAGGTGTTAAGAGAACAAACAAAAAATTATTAAAACAAAATGTCTAGTCAAGCAACATTTTTTAAAAAATCATGCAAATTTGAACAATCCAAAATGCTGTTTTTCTCTTGGATTATTTGCAATGCTGATGCACATACATTGTATGGAGCAATACCTTTCTTAATCTTTCCGGGGAAAACTCCAAGCCAACGAGGAACAGTGTGTAGAACACACCAAATTCTCCCAGTGTCTCTACTTGCACAATTGACTGAAAAACACAAGTTTGTTCAGTTGCCACAGGTAAGTCTTTTTAATTGTCTCAAAATATAGTCAGCTTCTGCAAAAGTAGTAACTAGAAGTTCAGTCATGCTATACATACAGTATCTGCTTACATCTTACTTCCACAATAAGGAAAGCATACATAAACCCCTTAATTCCCTTACTTCTCCAGAGCAGATTTTGGGGCTGTACAGGACTGGGGGGGGGGGGGGGAGGAGTAGCCCTGGTGCATAAATTAATATCAGCTTATGTAGCATTGTACCTCTCCAAAATCTTACCTTAATGCTGTTTAATCCTGATGGTCCTAAGAGTACTCCACAAATAATGTATCCAAACATAGTTGGTAATCCTATTGTTGTACATAACCATCCACAAGGCAAAGATAGCATTCCTATGGTGACAATATCCTAATAAATAAAACAAAAATAAAATAAAAATGTTCCACACACATATGTCAACATGCAAAGCAAGGGAACATACTACTGATCCAGGAAGGAAGAGGTTTCATGGATCGTCACTGGGCCTTTTCATGGAACACTGCATTCCTGAAACACTACCTGGAGTTGAGTGGGACGAGGAGCAAGCCGTGGGCTCGCATGCTCTCCCTCTGTGAAACCTCTTGGGAGAGATTAAAAAACTATCACTCATTATGCATATGAAACATGAAATGAAAATAAAGCTGGTGTTAATATCAGTTGGAAAATGCTTATACCAACATTTTTACAACAACAAAATACTGTATTTTTGTCATTAGTCCTTATGTGTGGATTTTCGTTTGTTCAGGCTAACTCCTAATACTAATATTCAAGGCTTTTCCCCCTAACAGAACAGCGTTCTGTCACCTCTCAGCTGGGCCCCAGAAGTTGGGGGAGAGGCTTGACCAACAAAGCCTCACTGCACCCCCAGCTCATGAGGACATCCTCCCAGCAGCGTAGCGTGGGTTGTCAGCACCCGGGGCAAGGCAAGTAATTTGCGCCCCCTAACCCGGGGCAAGGCAAGTAATTTGCGCCCCTAACCTGCCGCTGCTGCCAGCTTCTTCTTGCTGCTGCCTGGGCTGCTGCCATGGGGCTCTGCTACAGCCTGCACCCAAGGCTCTTCGGTGACTCCGGAGGCAGCGAGTGCGCCCCCCCCCAAATGTTGCGCCCAGTGCGGCTGGCCCCCCCTGCACCCCCCACGCTATGCCACTGCATCCTCCCCAGAGCCTGAATATGAGGGCTCTGGAGAGGGTCTCCTCGTGAGCTGGAGGCACAGCAGGGCTTTGCTGAGGCTCTTCAGCCTCCTGGCTAACAGCTGGTGTGTGGGAAAGCCATGCCTCAAATGAGCAAGCCCCGAGCTGCTCTGGCTCACACTAGTCAGAGAGACATATGGGGGGGGGGTTGCTCATTAAGCTGATCAGCTGAGGCACAGAAGCCTCTCCACACTTCAGCTGAGCCGGAGAGGTGCATGGGGAGGGGGGCCATTAAGCTGGTCAGCTGCGGTGTGGAAAGCTCCCCTTGCCTCAGGTGAGCAGCCTAAGCAAGCCTCTGGCTGGCAAGGAGAGGATCACTGAGGTGGGTTCTGCTGAGGCATGTGCATTCCAACACCTTTTTCTCTAGGAAAAAAAACCACAACTAATATTGCCCTTTGTTGGTACTGGTTTCACAACAATTCCATTTCATTTGTGAGCTGGTTGAGCAGCCCAGGGTGCATTTATGGGGCATATCACATTCTTATTTGGGTTTAATTTTCCCCCCCCATAGCTGTGAATGGAATCAGATCACAAGTTCTAAATTCATTTTTTATGCCAGCTGTCACTAAAAATTAACCCAGTACAGCTCTGTAAGAACAGCTGCTGTAGTTATGGCACACAGAGCTCAGATCGGAAGCTCTTGCATACGCAGGAGCTCCTATATGAGCAAGGACTTCCCTGCTGCCTTTAGTGTCAAGGGGAGGCATAGGTAACCTCGGCCCTCCAGATGTTTTGGGACTACAACTCCCATGATCCCTAGCTAACAGGACCAGTGGTCAGGGATGATGGGAACTGTAGTCCCAAAAAATCTGGAGGGCCAAGGTTGCCTATGGCTGGTCAAGGGCAACTCAAAAATAAACTCAGCTTCTGCAAAAATGAGGGTGATGGGAAAGAGCTTTGACTTGGAGCCATAGAGCCACCCTATAATTTTTTCTGCATTAAAAGCAGATGGAGGGATCATAGTAGTATTTTATACTACTTTTAGTACCAGAACTCAGACTTCTCATTTATATATAATGGGACTGTAAAAAGGTTGACATGTTTAATAATGGAGCCTGTCTAGAAGTCTCTTTCAGTTAAGGCAGAGTGATATCTACATCAAATAGCTACATTGTATATGGCAATTACCATCCTGTTGAGGGTACTCCGCGTGGCAAACACAAGTTTGTGGTTGAATAATCTCTATAACAACCATCCAGGGCAGAGTCTAAGAAGATGCTTCACAGTATTTCAGATAAAAGAATGATCTTGAGATAATCATACAAGCTAGTGCAGTCCAATGTAGGACCTAAAATCACAATTTTTAATTCTCAGAAGTAGAGGAAATTAATATTCATTATTTTCTGCCATTTTTGCCAGGTTTCAATACCAGCATTTTTAATTTGGGAAAACCCAGTAGTATTTTAAGATATGACAGCAATAAAAAGTTCCTAACACCCGGATATAACACAATTACAAACTGGTATTGGTAAATAACTTTAATATGTTCATAATTGTTTATATTTCTGTCTTTTGAAATGTAAGTATACACACAATACTTTTAATTTAGTTCTATTAATATGCTCAGCCCTATTTACATACATTACCTTTATAAAATGATGATCCGCACGTGGAATGGTAGAGTCTCTGGGCTTAGTAAGTATGTACTGATTGTTTTGGGAATCAATAAGCATGCTTAGACCCAAATCATCTTCTACTACCCGTTTTGAAATATTTCTTTTAGTATCTGCTTCATCTTCTTCTACTCTTAAAACAGCTTCAAAATTCACTCCCCTCACCTATCAAGGAAGCAAAGGTTTTTCATTATTGTCATCTATTTATTATGCCATTTTTTTTTGTTTTTAGAGTTTAAAAGGAAATAATAATAATGAGCAAGCAATCCTATGGTCTCAGAGGTGATCCTCAGAGGTCACAGAACAGTGTGGACCTCCCTCTCTGTGGGCAGAGATCTGGCCCTGGAAGCCTTCTGATTGTGGCTGAAGAAACATCCATAGGTACCTCTCCAATGTGGTTTTTATGGAGAGAGATGGTCCTTGAAGTATTGCAGTCCTGAGCTGTTTAAGGCTTCATAGGTCAAACCCAACACTTTGAAGTGGGCCCGGAAGCCAGGATCGGTTTAATATGCTAAAACCCTTTTGCCCCAGTGAGCAACCTAGCTGCTGAATTCTGCACCAGCTGAAGCTTCCAAAGAGTCTTCAGAGGCAGCCCTGCATATAATGCGTAGCAGTAATCCAGTCTATTCTTACAACACCAGGATTTCAATTTTTATAAATTGTTTTTATAAATTGTTTGTACAGTATTGCCTTAATAACCTCTAGGTCAGAGATATCAATCTTGTGTTTCCCTTACATTGCCATTTTTTATTCTAAAAGTTTCTAGCTTTGCTACTTTTAATTTCTACAGTTATGTGGGTTACATACAAGCTACTATGTATTTCTCGCCTCTCACCACTGAAGAAAACTTGCAGTTGGTGTCTTGGAATCCTCCCCATTGCATTGGATTTCAAATTAGAATTTACCGTATATTGCAACAAGAAATGAAAGTCTTCTTATTTATTCTGCCAATATGCCACTTAATTGGAGAACATAACATAAAAATACTTAATAAGAATACTTCTGATAAATTGTTATATAAGATAGTAAGTAGCAGAACTCAATCGCTATAAAAATCCCTCTCTAGATAAACTTACTGACTTGTTGTCATCAAAGGCATGCTCTCCTATTTCCTCTTCAAGCCTATCAGCTGCTTTTCTTACATCTTCAAGAATCTCATCAAGAATGGATAAACTTTTATTTTGATGCTGCATGTTTTTCAGGGCTTCAGCCTGGTGTTTCTCTGCTGCTAGAAGTTCAACATATTCCGTTTCTTCCTGTTAGAATTCATTAAAAAAATTCTAAGATATTTTTTCAAAGCTGACATTCACAAGATGAACATTTCATTTTGTCAAAGTTCTTACAAAACTTTTAAAAAGCTGCAGAACAAATACTTCATATAAAGAGCTTCCTGAGGTCCTTAAATTGCCTTTCAGCTCTAGATCCTCAATAAAGCTGGAGTGAAATCCTTAAAAAGGCCATTTTATAATAAGGACAGTCAACATATGCAGAGTGTTTACTCCTTTCAGTAGCCATTATTTATTAACTGTTATGTATTTATATCCCACTTTTCACTTAGGAAGTACAAGATGACATACATGTCTTAAGGGTGAAATATAGCAATTTACTCAACATCACCAGTGATTTTATGGGGAACTATAAGGTACAACATAACATCTCTCTAGGTATAAAAATGCAAGCCAATATTTCTCTCCTCATTTTATTATGTGGTTATTGTCATTCTGCAGCCACCCCTTCTCATGACCACACTGCTGGAAAAGGAGTTCCAGTGACAATGACAAAAGAGCAGTCTCACTGACTGTATATCCTCTGCTGTCATAACAACTTTTATGGGCATGCATGCACTTCTTTCCTTACTTAAGAAAGGCATCTCCTTGCCCAGCAACAGTGGAAGTAGCAGATTTTTAATTCTGGATGATAAGGGGCTTTGGCCACCTTGTCAAGAGCTAATGAAGTTTGCTTCTATCAAAGGCTTATAAACCTAACAAATGATAGGACCAAACGTGTTTGAGAAATATTTTGTCTACTATTTGGACAGATGGAACAAGAACTTGACACTTAATATTGCATTTGAAAGCGGAATAGTAGTTCTTACTACTGAATGTCATAACTCACTATGGGTCAGTTACTGGGCATTTTTGGTTGTGGAGTATGCAGCAGCCTGCCCAATCAGTCATGAGTTTCTGTTCTGTCTGGGCATCATACATAGATGTGCCATTTGCATAACATCTATGGCCCAAATATGACCACTGATAATATGGGGAATTTTACACGCATTGGCTTTCTTTGCAACTTTGGCCCTAAAGGCAATACCCAGTGTTGATCATACTCGGAATAGAGCCACTGGAATAAACAGACTTAATAGGTCTACTCAGAGTATAACACCAGATATTGCCCTAAGCCAGTGTTTCCCAACCTTCTGCCTCCAGCTGTTTTTGAACTACAACTCCCATCATCCCTGACTAGCAAGACCAGTGGCAAGGGATGATGGGAATTGTAGTCCAAAAACAGCTGGAGGCACAAGGTTGGGAAACACTGCCCTAAGCAAACCATTATCTCAGAATTAATGTGATGGGTGTGATTCCCCCTTCTCCACCAAGCACAGCCAGCAAGTTTGTTGAAACCAACCTAATACTTTGTTGAAACCCGTCTATAGGTGGTAGCTACCTTGACATCCTTTCGTTTTATAACATTAAATTTTTAGCTGCAAAGAGAACTAACCTTTATTGCTGCTTCCCTCAAAGCTTCCAATCTCTGCCAACTACTTTCCTTCATGTTCACAACATCTTTATAATCACCTTGTAAAGCTCTTTGGAGTCCGTAGATTGCTTGAAATACAGAATTTTCACTTTCATTCAGCTCCTTTTGAAAAATTTCAAATGTGTGGACCTGAAAAGTTCTTTCTGCAAGTGACAGCCCCGAGTCCTTTTCTACTGCTCTTATTGCACTTTTTAGTTTGTTGAGAACCACATTCTTTTGACGCAGGAGTCCAGATAGCTTTCTGCAGTTTTCTACAAGCCATTGTTTCCTCTGTGTAGCAGCAACTCCTCTACCACGATGCAGTTTTATTGCATGTTTCACTATATCCTCATGTTCCACAGGTGTTATTAGTTGACAGCAAAACAATGAAGCCAACACCCATAAGGAAATAAATCCAGTTACCTTCATGGTCCAATTATTACCAATCATAGGAAAGCAGTCAGAAATTATGCCAAACTTTCCATTATATGCTTTTTGCATCTCAAATATATATACAGTGTGATCAATTAATAAAAATTAGCTGTCATTCTTAGTATACTGCTGAACCACTGAAACAAATATGAATTCAAATTCCAGAAACCAGGAGATGAAAATACCTTAAGCACTGCACATTCTTCTTTCTTCAAGGTTACACTGCTTTTTATGAAAAACATATTCTGTCTTGGTCTGCTTTTTGTCCAAAACATAGCACTAGCTAACATCTATCAAGATGGAAAGAGGTTCTACTGAAAAATATTTTAATTTATTTTCCTTGAATTATATCAAATACTCTTCAATTAATTTTCACTAATGGAATGGTTGCTTGATCTTCTTATATGGACAATAAATGATGATTCCCAACTCTGCATTTCAAAACAAAAAGTAAAATGGCTACTTACTGAGAGGTTTTTTTATTATAATCAAGCAGTATTCAAATATTGTTAAATGAATAAAATAAAGTACAATTGATTACAATATTTTAATTTCCTAGTAACTAACCTAGACTGCTCCCACCTCCATTGCTTTTGTTATTGTGCTCCTTTTTCCTGCAACACCTCATGCTCTCTACTTGTCAAGCAACTTCCTTCTCGCAGTCAACAATAGTGAACATTTCCCTGACCTCTTCCTTTCCAAATCTCTCTGGTCTACATAGATCGTAAACCCATTAAAGTCAAGGGCTGTGGCATGGCTTTGTTCTGTACAATAACCGGGAATATGTGATGCTGCAAATCCATATTGTTATGGAGTGGTCTGGAGATCTAAGTTTTGGAACTCTGGGGCAGCTCCTTGATCTCCTGCTGTTTGCTCTTCCCCAAAAAACCTGTTGTTGTTTTACTTTGATGATAAGATGGTGGATCATAGTGTTGGTGAGATCCCAATGTACCCACTGCCTTAATTTCCCAGAGGCATCTATACATATGAAATAAGGACATGCAAATTTGGGCTCAAGTGCCCTGCCAAGTGTGTTAAACAGCAGTGGGTAGCCATTAAGACTTCAGATCCACCAATCCTGTCAAGGATAGCTCCAGGTTTTCAGGTACTCCCAAGCAAGACTTATTCCTCACAGTAAGATCACATTCCTTACTTCCATAATACTCAGTTCACTAAATACTGGGGAAAGAGGAAGAAGGGTAGATTAAAGATTGTGCTGGAGCTATGACTCAATTCAGCATCCCCTTCAAACATCTATGGACCCCAGGGAGTAGTCTGATGACCTTGATTGCTGCTGCCACCAACTTCTTACATATATATATGGGAGAACATCTAGTCCCAGGAAAGGCGTTTATGAAACGGTCATTAAACACTAGTTATAGCAGACCATTTACATCTGCCCTGACCAAGGTGCATAAAGGTGTATATCCTTTCCGTCCATTGGAAGGAAGAAGCGGCGTCCACTTCCCAAGCTCCCAACGCCGCTTGCTTTAAAGGGCAGGGCAGGTCCAGCAGCAGGGAGAGCAGCAAGACACACCATTATTCCCTTGGTGCTAAAGATGTAACAAATAGTAGAGATTTGGTGGGGAGGAGGGAGGGAGAGGAAGAAGCCACCCCCACCCCACCCCTCTTTTTCGGGAAGGATCCAACTCGCTAACCACCACTATCTGGTCCTATACTCAAAATAACCAACAACAAAACTCAAGTCCAGCGCTGCTTCCTTTATGACGCCACCTTCGGAGCCAAATCCTGGGGCTGAGGTCACTTCAGGGCCCCCACCCAATAAAACATCGGAAGGGTCCAGCCCAGGCATGGGTGTAACCATGATTTATTTTGAGGGGGGGGCAGGCATTATGTTAGGGGAGGCAGAACCAAGTTATCTGCGACGCAGCTGATCAGTCAGTTATTTTTATTTTATTTATCTAACGGGCCCCCGGCTCTGAAGTTGACGGACACTGCCACTCAAATCGTGTCATGAGCTCACACGCGAGGGTGGGCCGCCGAAGGCGATTCAGGATCCGGTTTCGGAGCCTCTTCCTTCTTTCATTTCAAGCCTGGATCCCTCAGTCTCTTCAGGGCCGACAGGAAAGTGAGGGAAAGAAGCGGGGGGGGGGCGGGGCGGGCGAACGACATAGCTCTTCCTCTCTCTACCCCACCTCGCAACGCCTCACCTGCACGGGAAGGTCCCACCGCAGCCGAGCCACCGCCGGAGAAGCCGAGCCACGTCCCCATCCTCCTCACCTCCACGCCGCCTCCCTTCCTCGTTCTCTCAGGTGACCAATAGAATCCCTCGGAGGAGCCGCCTAGCCAAGCTCGCGCCCCGCCCTCAGCCAACCAGAACGGAGGGCTCCGCCCCCTCTCCATAACGAACCCCCCTGCCATTACCTCACCCGTCAAAAACAACCACTCGGCTTCTCTCAGCGTGAAGGAGCACAGCGGAGCGGCCCGCCGTCGCTTTCCCTCGCTTTCGTTTCTTTTTTAACGCCTTGTGGGAAATGTAGTCCTCCTGGTGGACTGTGGGAAATGTAGTGAACGGGATTGCTTATACAGTATATACATGTACAGTAGAGAGAGGGGTACAGTAATCGCAACCGCCTCCGTCGCGGTGCATTGTGGGAAGTATAGAATTCCCACTCCACCCCTCCCACGCTCGCATCGGCCATAGAGGTAAGATATTTATAGAGCTACAATAGTGGGTGGGACTTCTTGGTTTCCTTTGACGCTCTTTTTTGCCGCTTCACTATATGACGGAAGGGGAAGGCGTCGGTAGAAAAACAATGGGGAAAGGCAGTATTTGGGTATAGCTGCTCCTGAGCAGCAGTATGCCTAGCCAGAAACAGAAGGTAACAGCAAAGGGCATGTTGTTTTCGACTCGGCTCTTATTTTGTGTGGGAAATGTGGGTGGGAATTCTTAGAATTGCATTGACTGTACCAAAACAGCCATCGTATCCTTCCTTCAAATCTGTGCTTCTACATGCAGTTCTGCGCTGAACTGATCTGAGGGCGGGATTATCTTGTTGCAACATGGTGTTTTTGTACGAGGGATATTTTTGAGGCTGTAAATGCAAACTGACCTCAGCATCCCCATGTATAATTCTTCAAGTTAAAAAAGGAGGCTGGACCTTTCCAGGTTACGGCAAAAAAACAAAACAAAAAAAGTCCCCACCTTAGATCTCCTTTCAGCCCAAATCCAGCACTGAACTGCATGCAGAGGTCTTGTGCTTCAACAAGCTGCATACGAGTGCATTGCCCACTTTAAAATAGTTAATAACTTTAAAAAAAAGGCAAGACCAGCGCTAAAAAGAAAATAAATCCTTTGTAGAGGGCTTGCTGTTGCCCAGTTACAGGGGACAGGGAATCCCGAGTTTCTCCAGCTTTTTGTCTCCCTTATGACGCTCGAAGCAAGCAAACAAAAAGTTAGCCCAGAAGTGAGACGCTTCGCATGAGTCTACTATTACACATCTACGGCAGCAGCCGGTTGGAAGCGGAGTGCACCATGGGTAACGTAGTTCCTCCTTCCCCTTCTCGCTCTTGTCGGGCCTTGCACGATTCCCTCCAGCGCTACCTCACAGGCGCGGTAGCGTCGCACCTTTTAGTACTGGAACCGCGGGAAAGAACACAACTCGGGGGCGGGAGTTTCCGAAGAAGATCCTAGGCGATGGCAGGCGGTTGAGGGTCGTGAGGGAGCGGGAGGGGGGGAGGCGGCCCGGTACGCGCGTGCGCAGGAGGACGCCGTAGCGGCGGCGGCGGCGGCAGCAGCAGCGCTGGCGCTGGATAGTGAAGTTGGTTGAAAGCGCCGCTGATAAAATGGTAGGTTGCGCACGGGGGGGGGGGGGAGGTGAGGGGAGAGGGAGAGGAGAGAGAAAAGCTGCACCGGTTGTTAATAACAGCCCCCCCCCCCTTCCCGCTTCCGCGAGCTGAAGGAGGAAGCAGCGGAATAAAAGCTCCTCCCGCCGGGCTGCCGCCTGAGGGCAAAGTGCAGCGCAGCGAGCGACCTTGCTCGCTTTCCCCTTTAGGTCTCTCCCGTCTGCTGGCGCCTCAGTCAAGGAAGGTCACGAGGCGGCCGGCTTTCTTTTGGAGAGGCTCTTTTGAGACTTAACCCTGTCTGCCTTCCTCTCCTTCCCCGTCATTGAAAGGTTCCCCCCCCCCCGAAGCTCTCCAAGCCCCGAGGCGGTCCTGTAACACTAACCCGCACACACGGGTGTGCGTCTCGTGTGAATGAAGGGGGAGGGTTGTTCTTTTGTGCGTGCGTGCGTGTCATGGGATTCTTGAGGGCGAAGCTAATAGCAGAAGCACCGCAAGTACAGGACTTACTGCCACCACGGCTGGCTGACGGGCTCTCACCACCACTAACTCCACCACGTACCTTTCCCTTTTTTGGGCAGGGGAGAAGCTGGCAGGGTGCTGCAGCCTGACGACCTCTCTCTCTCTCTCTCTCTCTCTCACTCACTCACTCACTCACTTATACACACACACACCGATTTTGTCCCGCTTCTTACAGACCGGCCCCCAAAGCTATACTTCTCTCTTTGCCTTTCTTCCCTCTCTTCCCACCCGCACTTCCTCGACCTGTTCTGTGAGCGGCTCTGGGGAGAGGAGTTTTTACAGGGGGGATATAGGCCGGGGTGAGCTGTCCCGCGGGGGGCAAGGAGCCGCAGGTGAATGAGTTGCCCGTGAGCCGCTAAGGTGCATCTTCCCTCCTTCCTTTTGCGCTCCTAAGACCAAATCGTTCCCACACACACTCTGTTAGGATCTGGCATCGCTCAATTTCCCCTCATTCGTCTCCTGCTAGGTGTGATAATGAGTGGTTTATTTGGAGAGAAAGCCGAGTTTAAATGAAGATCTCAAATTAGAATCAGAATAAATGTATTTAAAAAATAAAAAAACCCTGATTCAGGAAGTTTAATAAACTGCTTGCTTGCTTTATTATTATTATTATTATTATTATTATTATTCATTATTCTTGCCTGTGAAAGCTCAACTTCTCACATTATCCCCAAAAGTGAATGATGAATCAAAACAAGCAAGCCTCTCTTTACTTCAATGATAAAACCTTGAATTCCTGGATCTTGAAATTGGCTGGCAAGTAAGGATACAGGAGCTATGTTTTACTTGGATTTATTTTCCAATGTGGTGGTTCTCAGGACTCTTTCACAAACATTTTTTTACATGGGGCTTCTTTAGAATAGGAGAGAAGTCTTGCTGTAGTTTTGGTCGTGCAGTTTCGTATGCTAAGAGGATTTTATAAAGAAAATGCCATCGTGAATGGTGACACAAAATATCACAACTGTGTTCATCTTACTGAGAGATATTTCAACACTGTACTGGCAGTAAAGAAATGCAAATGAAACATTAATGCAATAGGAATGTACTGTTAAAGTGACTTCATGTTACTGTGTTTTTGGATGACACATTTATTTATTATTTATTTTGGTTTCTAACCTGAAACAGTACTTTTAGAATGCCGGCTTCTGATTTTTATCATGATTATGTATCTCCACTGATATTGCAACTAAGTGCAATCCTATGCATGTTTACTTTCAAGTAGCTCATTCATTTTAATGGAACTTAACTCCCAAGTAAATGTGTAAAGGATTGTATCTTCAGTGTTTTTAGACCCTTGAATATATGGTAGTGTAATTACATGTCGTTTCATGCTTTATAAGGGCACAGTTTTGTTCTTAGGTTTATCATAACACCACTACTTAAAAGTTACTTGACTAAAGATTTGGCGCCCTTAATGAATAGCTACTGTGTAGATAAAACTGGATATTCTAATGAGGAAAGCTGATGTATCTAGAATTGTAATGCTAAGACTGAAATGAATTGCACTCAGAATTTTGTTTGTTTGTTAAAAATGTACATATAGATGCTGTCATTTCAGTTTTCAGAAGAGAGTGCTGTCTTTAACTACAGAAGAACAAGGATTTCTTTGGGTTATTCTGGAGTGAAATTTGTTACCCAACAAGAGAAGTAAACCCTTTTAAAAGATAGGCAGTTATAGTAGAATTCTGAAACAAACGACTGGATTAGCTTCATTGGCTTTCCTGCTTCTTTTGCATCCCAAAGCATAAACTTAAATCGTCTCAGAAGGACAAGGTCCGCCAGTTTATGGCCGTTACCCAGGCTGGTGAAAGGACTGCTATATACTGTTTAATGCAGAATGAGTGGAAACTAGAAGTGGCAACAGACAACTACTTCCAGAACCCAGACTTGTACTACAAAGAATCCATGAAAATTTCAATAGACAGAAAGAAATTAGAACAATTGTATAACAGGTACAAAGGTAAGGTTTATTTTTTCATTATTTCATTTGGACTTGGTTTCAGCTTTTGCCTAAATCTTTGGGGTTTGGGGAATCTGTAATCCTGAACATATCTACTTGGAAGCAACACCCATTGAATTCAGTTCATTTGGTTCTGGGTAAACATGCATAGAATCAGGCTGTAAACTAAATGTGAATGTAGAATTCTGTTCTAATGATCTCTGTATATACTACTGTAATAATCACAACCTCCAAGTATAAAGCTCTCCACCCTGCTTTATCTTTGCCATTCAATATGACATAATTCTATTTTAAAATTGAAAACACTATAAGTGCAAATCCAGCATGCGTGCTAAGGAAAAGCAATCTAGCTGCTTAAATTTGTATGTGTGAGATGTACTAGCAGTATATTAAGTGCTATATATAGCTGTAGCTAGCAGGGTCATATGGGTAGGGCTGTGTTGCTCTCTGGCCTTCCCAGTGCCACAGGTCATTGCTGGTTACCAAGGGTGGGAGGGGTAACGTAGTGAGATAATCATCACGTTTTGGGTGCAGCTGCAGGGTCAATCCAACCCTCATGGTGCAGAGCAAGTTAGGAAAGTGGGAGTGCATTGCAGCCCCACCCACACTGCCCTGTCAACCACTACTAACTGTGTTTAATAGTGTCTCCCAGTACTATGGATGCAATCTGATTGTTAAACCTCCCTGTTAGCAGAGGAACAGCACTCAATCCCTCTTCCCATGGAACTCTGGGAATTTTAGTTCTGAGAAGGGAATAGAGGTCTAACAACTCTCAGCACCTGTAACAAACTACAATTTCCAAGATTCTGGGATTTAAATGTCTGGTGTTAACACTTCTATTGTACTATTCTAAGAGATTGAATAAGGTCTTTTCTTCTAAATTGCTTGGTAGCTTACTCAGTCTTCAGTAAGCAATCATTTGCTAAACTTTATCTCAGAACGTACTGATGTTTGGGTAATATGCAAATTTACTTAAGCAATTGGTTAAAAGACAGATTGTTAACAAACCAAAATACTTTAATCAGCTGATAGCTCCAATGAAATGTGTTATAATAATATGTTAGTGTCTGAAAGACGTTATTAGTTTTACTTGTAAAAAAAACACACTACAGTGGTGCCCCGCAAGACGAATGCCTCGCAAGACGGAAAACCCGCTAGACGAAAGGGTTTTCCGTTTTGGAGGCGCTTTGCAAAACAAATTTCCCTATGGGCTTGCTTCGCAAGACGAAATATCTTGCGAGTTTTTCCGACTTTCCCCCCCTTCCCCCCCTTTTTCTAAGCTGCTAAGCCGCTTATCAGCTGATCCGCTAAGCTGATAAGCCGCTAAAAGCCGCTAAGCCGCTAATAGCGCTAATCCGCTAAGCCATCAATGGGCTTGCTTCGCAAGACGAAAAAACCGCTAGACGAAGAGAATCGCGAAACGGATTCTTTTCGTCTTGCGAGGCACCACTGTATGTCACAAATGGCAGAGTGGTAGATTACATTTCCACTAAGCATATACAGAAAATTGGAGAGCTCAAGGTAGCTTATTGTCCTTTATTAGTATTATAGGGACTTTTATACAGAAGCAGACTTGAAGAGGACATTTCATTTGCACCTGTAGTTAACTGCTTCAAAAGCAGGCTCTCAGAGAGATGAATGAAAGACTAGAGTGATCCATAGAATTTAAGTTAGAAAATCTGTTCTTGTGTGTATGATTGTCTAATAACCTCTTACAGCAATCATCTGTTTTTCAAGCCCTTAAGAGATTTATGGAGATGTGAAACACATCCAATACAAAGGTCTATTTTAAATATCATTACAACTCTTCAGTTGGAATTTTAAAAGTAAGACTGTCTTTCTTTGAAATTTCAACATATACTGTACTATAAAATGTTGACATACTATTTATTTAAATTTTGGAACTCAATTTTAAAGAAAATCAGAGAGGATGGTCTTGTTGGTTAGTAAGATTAAGGTGTGTAGTTTAGATTGGATAGAAAAAATGTAGTGCCCTCTAGCTGTTGTATTACAACTCCTATCAGTTCCAGACAGGCCAGGGATTATGAGAGTCCTAGTAAAACAATGTCTGGAGGACATCATGTTGTTCAGATGGAGGATACCTGGTTTAGATTCACAACCCAGTTGAATTTTGTAACTTCATGTAATTCCATTCTGTCATATGAAACATTTAAGTGTAAAGAAGACAACTGGAGTGAGCTTCTTTAAAGTTTGAAATTGCTTTCATATCAGACACAGAAAACAGAAGTATGTCTGGAAGTTTATTGGATTAAAGCTGTGTGTTTACAGCCGCATCTGTAGGTGGGTTAAGCTAGAGTACTTGGATTTAAGGTTTTTGACCACTTGGCTTCAAGTGCTTTAACTTAAAAACTTTGTGGATTGCAGTTCAAGGCAGGTGCTCTGCTCTGCCCTCATGACTGAGGGGGTCGTGGCTGTGCAGCGTCACCACGCCCCATGGTGTGCATGAGCCCCGGCCCCCTCGGTTTTGTGAAAAATGGAATAGCAGGATGTTTTCTGATGGTTAAAGAGCTGCAATTCTTTGAACTGTGATTCTTCATGAAAAAATATAACATTCTTTCCTCCCCTATATACAGATCCGCAAGATGAGAATAAAATTGGCATTGATGGGATTCAACAGTTTTGTGACGATTTAAGCTTGGACCCTGCTAGTATCAGTGTTTTGGTCATAGCATGGAAATTTAGGGCAGCCACGCAGTGTGAATTCAGCAAAAAAGAATTTGTAGATGGCATGACAGAACTGGGGTGAGTATGCCTTTCTTTAATAGGACTTCAAAATGTTCTTAGTAGACTAAAAGTAACTTTCTGAAATATTTCGAAGATGTGCATAAAGGACAATTGTATTATTTAATCACACATGTCTTATTTATACACATATAACCTGAGTTGTGGTCCAAAGAAGCGATTTGTTATCAAACAAACTGTGCATGTATTCAGAGCTTTCTGCGTAGCATTCATTTGCCGCTCAATCTCCTATAGCTAACTGTAGACACTTTTAAAATCGAACATTGGCTTTCCTAGTTCACTATGGGAACTGTCCTAGTAAAAACTACCCAAAGATGCTCTTAGCTATGCACATGGTTTCATTAGATGGATGTGAATTTTTAGAGTTGGAGCTTTTCCTAGTAGGGACAATTTCGTTCCCCAGTCCTTCTGGTCTGTTCCCTTCAGTTAAGACCATATTTATGGCTCTTTTGGATTCAGTTGAAGTGTCGTGGAACACAGAAGACCTCCAGCTAGAGGTTTGACCCATTTAAGAGTTTGTTCTTTAGTGGTGCAGCAATAAAAATACTAGCACATTTGCAAAGCTAAGCAGGGTCCTGTATGGTTTCAGTTTGGATGAAGGAACCTTGTGTTGTGAATCTTGCATTGCAAGGAGTTGGACTAGATGTTCTTCAGAGTCCCTTCCAACTTTACAATTCTGTGATTCTGTATGGTTTTCCAAAATAGGGTGGAGCCTAGGAGAGGTGGACTGGAAACAGAAGCCCCAAATGTCCCAGTTCACTTTCAACCCCTTTTGAAATACATTGCTCACTAGGAGCTCTCCATGGTGCTGTGACAACTGCCTTGCTCCACTGCCTCCTCCACAGAACCAGAGCAAAACAGTTCATTTTTTTCTGTTATGTAACACATAATGTCTAAGATGACTATTCTCAGTTTCATCTTTCTCAGTAGCACATGCTTCTCTCAGTACTTGCTTACTAGCATGTGCTTTCATCCTCCTCATCTTCTTACAATGATTCTAATGTCCTCTTGCCGCTTTCAAACGTGACCAAATGTTTTTTTTTTAATGTCATTTGAAGTCACTAAACATATATTTTGCTTTGTTGACAAAAAAGTCAAAAATTCTCCCATTCTTACCCATGCAATTAGTTTATCACAAGATGGACAAAATTTGATGTTTTTGTTTTGTTCAGTACAGTAATTAGATTTTATATTTTCTTCATAAGGCCTGCTTGAATTTATTTTCCTCTGTTGCCCTGGGGCAGTGAGACCTTGAATGGTTTTTGAGCTCTCACACTTCCCCACAGATGTAGAATTTAGCATTTAAGACAGGAGCTAAAATAAATACAGGATCATAATGCATGAAGTAGATCATGGTGCAAGAATGAAGCAGAAATGAATGAAAGAATTAGGAGGAAGTAGCCAACCTAGCAGTTCGAAAGCACGCCAAAAAAGTGCAAGTACCGCTCCAGCGGGAAGGTAAACGGCGTTTCTGTGTGCTGCTTTGGTTTCGGTGTTCCATTGCACCAGAAGCGGCTTAGTCATGCTGACCACGCGACCCAGAAAAAACTGTCTGCAGACAAACGCCTGCTCCCTTGGCCTATAAAGCAATATGAGCGCCGCAACCCCAGAGTTGTCTGCGACTGGACTTAACTGTCAGGGGTCCTTTACCTTTTACCTTTTAGAGGTGCTGAAAGACAGTATCTCCGCACATGGACAGCTAGTGAGTCTGTAGTGCCTGATAACAAAGGGGCGAAGGCTCTGGGTGTAGCCTTTCCCCAGACTTGTATATTGCTGATTGTTCCTAGTAGAGCTGTTTCAACTAGACATTCATGCTGCTAAGTTAGTCCTATTGGACCTAAAAATTCTGGCTTAAGTCAAGTAGCCTGCTGGAGGAGGGTTGCCAATTTGACATCAGTTTTTATCAGTGCTGTAGCAAACCTTTGCTTGGACTTTGCCAAGGAAGGCTGAGCTTAACCATCACCAAAAATAGCTTAGGTGGAGAATAGCTGGTTGCTTTTTATCTGCTGCTGTATTAAATTGCTGGGTTGTTTTTGTGTTTTATTTTTAATCTCATATGCTACTTTGAGTCTTCCTGTGCTGAAAATAGTAGTAAAGTAAAGGTAAAGGTAAAGGTACCCCTGCCCGTACGGGCCAGTCTTGACAGACTCTGGGGTTGTGCGCCCAGCTCACTCAAGAGGCCGGGGGCCAGCGCTGTCCGGAGACACTTCCGGGTCACGTGGCGAGCGTGACATCGCTGCTCTGGCGAGCCAGAGCCGCACACGGAAACGCTGTTTACCTTCCCGCTAGTAAGCGGTCCCTATTTATCTACTTGCACCCTGGGGTGCTTTCGAACTGCTAGGTTGGCAGGCGCTGGGACTGAGCAACAGGAGCGCACCCCGCCGCAGGGATTCGAACCGCCGACCTTTCGATCGGCAAGCCCTAGGCGCTGAGGCTTTTACCCACAGCGCCACCTGCGTCCCATAGTAGTAAAGTACTACTGTTTTATTTCTATGTTGGGTATTATTCCTCCTGTTTGTGTTTTTAAGCAGTCAGCTTATTTTATTTATATTTTTATATATTGTTGAATGGATATTTTGGTATGTATTTATAAACATTATGATTCTACCTGATAGGATTTTTTTAAAAATTGTTTTTCTTATCACTCATTTGATACATCGGAGACTACTCAGGGCACAATTTTGTTCAAAAGTAGCATACAAGGTGATGATGAAATGTGTGGTAAAAATAATATATAAAGTTAACCAAGTATTTGTCTCAGAATGCTAATGTGGACTTGGAGACAACTAGCAGGCTCAAGAGAATATTCAAACATTCCTCTGTCTGCCATTTTTTTCCTGTACAAATGTTTCAATCCAATATTCATGTTACCATGGTAAATGCTGATTGGTGTTCATGTAGTTCTGTCCTCCTTTTAAATGGTTTTAATAACATTTTATTGATTTTTAGCTGTTTTAAATGCGTATTTTGTGGCCTAGAGGCAGGGTGAAAATGAAAATAAATAAAGCAGTTGTGCAGGGTTTTTTTTGCATCCCAGCCACAGCACTTTAATGAAGAATTGTGGAATAATTCATAGTCACTAGTTCTATTAAAATCTTAAATTCTCATGCCAGTTAGTCTTATGCTGATCCTTGCCTTGTATATAAAAACTTTTTAATAAAGATGATTACACTCTTTTAATAAAGAATGTATTTTATCTTGAACAGTGGCAGCATATTTGTCATGTTTTTGTTGGTGTATTTAAACTGTAGGGTTTTTTGTTATAAAAAGAATGTAATATTTTCACCAGGTGTGATACTACAGACAAGCTAAAAACTCTTTTGCCAAGGCTGGAACAAGAATTAAAGGATCCAATGAAGTTTAAAGATTTTTATCAGTTTACCTTTAACTTTGCTAAGAACCCTGGACAAAAAGGTTTAGGTGAGTTATGTTGTACAGTTTTTTTAAGTTGAAGATAAAAATCAATGTTCTTTCTGTAATCAGTTCCCTTCCCCAAGTTTTGATCTTCAGCTGGAAAGTTCAGATGTACAGTTGTGGCTTCAATTTAAGTAGCATTATCTTTAGATTACAGTGGTACCTCTGGTTACGTACTTAATTCGTTCCAGAGGTCCGTTCTTAACCTGAAGCACCACTTTAGCTAATGGGGCCTCCCGCTGCTGCCACACTGTCGGAGCATGATTTCTGTTCTCATCCTGAAGCAAAGTTCTTAACCCGAGGTATTATTTCTGGCTTAGCAGAGTCTGTAACTTGAAGCGTATGTAACCCGAGGTACCACTGTACAGTTTCATTGCAACTACTCTCTGCAAACAATTTCAGGGAAAGGTTGCCTGAGAATCTTTTGGGGACACTTCCAGGTTCGGTGCAATGCACATCTGTGCTGTCACGCACATATCAGACACACCTAAAATGGTCACTGCCAGCAATAGTAGTAGTAGTAAACTGCTAGCTAAGAAACCTTTAAGTAAGGAAGTAAGCCTGAAAAAATTTTTTTGTTCTAATTAACACAAATGGGAGATGTGTACATTAAGACACTTTTGAACAATAAGACTAATGTGTTCATGACCACATTAGTTTATTGAAAAATGACATTATATGCCAAGAATCATCTTAGAACTGCAGTTGTTCATATGCTCCATTAGAGTAGCATATGAGGGTAATTTTTCAGAGATACAGGAATGTTTTAAAGGACGTTCGTACACAATCATACCCCAAATTGATTGTAGCTATTGCACAATCTCCAGAAAGTGTTATTCTGTTGTTATTGCTAATACAGATACAGTGGTACCTCTGGTTGCTAATGGGATCTCTTCCGGAGGTGCGCAGTATGATTTGGCACTTGTGCGCATGTGCGAAGCACGATTTAGCACTACTGCAAATGCTCGAGTGGTGAAACCTGAAAGTAACCCTTTCTGGTACTTCCGGGTCGCCACGAGAGCAACCTGAAAAAACGTAACATGAGCTATGACTGTACCTCATCTACACTTAGGAGGCTAGACTTGCCAACGTTGGCAACCTTTTTTCAAATTTTGCTAGGTGTGTGTTTCCATATGCAAATTGTTTTGGGAGGGAGAACACACATTGGTGTGAGCAAATTTATTTACTAGGTGTGCTCCTGGATGTGGATTATACTATTATTAATTAATTAATTTAATTAAATTTATATATCTCCCTATACCTGCAGGTCTACAGGGGAATGCAGAATCTTCAACAACTATTTTATGTTTAATGTTGTCAGAACAATAGTGTAGCACATTTGAATAAGAAGTTAAATGTGGGTTGCAATAGTCTTTTCTAAATATGACTTATATGCTTTACTATGACATATACTTTACTTTTCTGTATTTCACCATTATCATGAGTACACATGAATGAAGATAGTCTGGTTCTAAGTTTTGTTTTAATGTGTCTTTAAATTTATCTACCGCACCAAAGGAATGCTAGTTTTATCTTTGCGGCTCAGACACAGTAGCTGTGAAGATCGTATACTGGAGGGCAAACACGATAATGTGTACTATCTTGAGAAGGAAATATTTGTGTTCATGCTCTGGGAACCAAAACTGTAATTTTGTTGTTGCTAATCCAGCATTTCTTGTAACCAAAACTGGAAATGGTCAAAGCTAGAATTAGTAAGATAAACCTCAGAAGAAGCAATATTAGAAGCAAATATAGTACAGAATTAAATTCGGTTCTCATGTTGTCTTAGTGGGTGCTGGTACGGAGGGGAAAACAGGTTTAAATGGAGGGAGCCTAACTTACTCCATAAATGAGGTTTGGAAGCAGCCAAACTCCTGGCTATCTATGACCACACTGATCATTTGCATCAAAATGTCATTGACCTCTGATAAACCTAGTTGTAACAAAGCCCAAGATAAAGCTACAATCCTGTTTCTGTTTCTTAGTTCAATGGGAAATTTTTCTGAGTAAACATACATAAGATTGGTTTATAAGAATTATAAATGAAGAATTGTTGCCTTTGCATCTTACATAAACTGAAACATCATTGATGTTCAAACAAGGTTATTCTCCTGGCCACGCACGTTATTTTGGTATAATCACTCGGAGTCACAGGTTAAATCACATTTGGAAATTAGTACTGGATAATTCTGTGTTTTGCTAAAAGTTAATAACTTGAAATCTTTCAACCTTTTTCTCCTCAATGAGTTGTATTGCCTTGTTCTTATGCCAGAGGTATTTTCTTCTTTCAAAACTTAAAGTGGTAAACAATGAATACAAAAAAAAGTGTTTTTAAAAGCAAGTCTTCCATGTTTAGGACTAGTACCACACACATACAAACACCAAGGCTTTACTGTAGAATCACCAAAGGATCTCTCTAAACCTATATTGGTAGTTTTTTTTTTATCTTGGTTTAAAAATTACTCATTCTATATTGGCTTAGAGCGCAACATCTTTCATATGATTATATATTGTATGTTATGCTTATGTATTTCAGATCTAGAAATGGCAATCGCATATTGGAATTTAGTTTTATCAGGGAGATTTAAATTTCTAGATCTTTGGAATAAATTTTTATTGGTAAGTACAATATCGGAAGTCCATAGAGGCATCTGAAGTCTTTACCTTTGCATATTAAGCATTTACAGCGCAACAAACTCAGAGCTCGGTCCTACTCTCCCCGATGGGGAAGGGGGTTCAGGATGGTGTGTTAGTGTCCTGGCAGAAAAGAATGCTGCTGGCGGGGGTTCTGTCACAGTGAATATGTCAGCTTTCTTCAAGGAGGTGATAAGCTCCTTCTGGAGGTTGGCAGCAGAAAACCCTGATAAGTGTGAGAGAGGCCTTAGTAGCTTTGGATGCGCTTGATCCAAAGCCCCATGGATCCCCTAAGGGGCCTGGTCCTTGGGCACATCATATCTGGCAAAGCAAAAAAAAAAGAAGAAGATAAACATGCCCTCCCTTCCACCATCTCTGGCCTAAGCAGCAGGGCTTTGGGGTGCAGCAGTGGATCTGCTGCTCCCAAGCCAGGTTTGGGATTGATCTGCTGACCTTATGACTTTTTACTCAGATGTTGGGCCCAGCTGAGATTTTACAAAACTTGTGACCAAATCTAAAAATAGTTTATACCAGCTTATTTTTCTTGTGTAGGAGCATCATAAAAGATCAATCCCCAAAGATACTTGGAATCTTCTTTTAGACTTTGGAAATATGATTGCAGATGATATGTCAAACTACGACGAAGAAGGTAACTGATGTAGATATTCAGAATTAAATGGTGTGGTGCTGAAGTAATACTGTCCATAAACATTCGCCTTGTGTGACCACTAGGCGAAGTGTGTGTGTGTGTGTGCTGCAAAATAATGTTGACCCTAAAATGTAGTTGAAGCATTTTGTAATTTGCACTTGGCTATGCAACTTGGCTTCCCTCTGGAAGATTTCGTATGAATAAAATCTGAGTTGTGAACATGTGTGCAAAGATAAATGCATCGCTTTTTAAACATTCAGAGGTTTTGACTCAAAGCTGTTTAACTTTTTTTTTTATTTTTAGGAGCATGGCCAGTTCTAATAGACGATTTTGTGGAATACGCACGACCAGTAGTCACAGGAGGAAAACGTAAAGCTTCCTAACCATAGACTCTTCTCAGTGGACTTAATAAGTTTGCAGTCTGAACTGCATCAGGTAATGAAGACATTTTGGCCAATAACTGTGCGCACTGTCACTGGTTTCGATAGTCGTGGTGGGATGCCACTGACGAAACAGGAATCACTACTTCTGCTTCAAGAAAATGATGGCTGACTCATGGACACTGCAAGAAGAAATTCAGAAGATAGCCCAGGCTGTTTGTAGGATATTGGCTTCAATTATTGTACTGGTTGTATCATATAGGATGTAGATTTTGCATGATTTTATACTTTGGAGAAGTTTAACTAGAGGCCATTTTAGTAAAAGTTTTGACAGCACAGCATGCCATTCAGTTCATGAACACCAGCAGTTACATAATTACAACTGTATTATATTGTACTTATATTAAAAAGCAGTATTTGTGGTATATAAATTAAATCCCTAAATAAAGTATGTGGTATGTGGTATTTTTATATGAAGTTAAAGCTGATGAAAGAATGCAGTGAAATGTTTATTGACACATCTCTTCAGCATGGTGCCATGATTCTAAATTTATGGAAAGGCCAAGCTGAACCATTTTTTAAAAAGCTTTATTTCCTCATTCCACACTGACCTTAAGGGAATTTGTTTGTACTTGATCAATAATGAGGCAACCAATTATCTGTATTGTGGCTATTGTTAATATTTTGAATGTAGAGGAAACATTCAAGAATCATTTGATATTTCATGATTGCCTATTGAATTTTCTAAGTATATTATGTATACGATCTGACTCAAGACCATTTTAAGTTCCTCTGATATTAGTGGAAGCAAGGCATACACATGCTTAATTCTCCCACTGAAATCAAAGTCACTTAAAAAGTGCTTAAGTTCATTTGATTATGTCATTATATATGCAGCAGTCTGATACTGAGTGATTTCCAAATCGTGGCCAAGAACTAAAGGTGTATTGATTGTCAACTCATAGATTAAGGACTGAGAAATGCATTGCGCCTTGACCTAAAGTGGGTTCCACAAATGGTACCAGCATCATTTTATCTTTTTTAAACAATATAGATGCAAAGGAAGACAGGACTGTTGTGCCTCCTATGTAGAAGGAGTGATTTCAGCAGACATATCTTTCTCAGCCTGCATGACTTCCCTTCTTAAATTTCCCCTCTGTATGGCAGTCAAAGTTCCAGGAGCCCATCTCTTCCTTGTAACTTGTTATCCTAGAAAGAAATAGAGGAAGGTGAACATTTGCAATAAATAAAGTAAATAAATTAAATTGGGTCCCATGTTGCATCTAATAAGGTTGAAAGCATGTAAAGTGGTGGATTTCACAAGCCTTCCTTTTGAGTTACAAAAGAGCCAATAGAGGGTAATGTCAAGCTATGTAGTACAAGGTGACCAATTTCACTTTTAGACTAGGTTAACATCATCATCTGTGTTCTGCTAAGGTGAAACTTCAGTAAGGAAAATAGAAACTACAGTACAAACAACAGTAGTGAATTGAATGTTGCCTATCTTTCATTTCACCACTAGATGCCAGTATGACAGCTTTTAGATATCTCTTATTTTTCTAGCCAGGTGGTTAGGCTAGGAACTGTGAAAAAGCCAGGTACAGTATTCTCAAAAGGTTATTCAACTACCTTAATGCATTTGCCCAGAAATGTATCTGGACATTAAATGTCTTCAGATGGGGTCTACAGCAGGCCTTCCTAATCTGTGGTTCTCTAGATGTTCCTGGACTAGAATTCTCATCATCCTTGAGTCTTGGCCATGCTGCCTGAGGCTGATAGCAGTTAAGAGTCCATATGGAGTGCCACAGATTAGCTATCTGTGATCTACAGCAAAAAAAGAAGACCCTAACAGGTTGCACTAGGTTTGAAACTGTCCTTGCAAGATCAGTGGGATAGAAATGCTTTGTCTTTAAATGTTAAACCCTTGCTTTTTTCTAATAACCAATTACATTCGTCTACTGCTTCTTAATTTAAGTGTTAAACAGTTAAAATGTGATATTGGATACAGACATGTATTGCAGGTTAAACATGAAAATCTTAGCAGCATGTAGATACTTTGTATTAGAATTTAACTAGCAGCTTAATGTATTTGAGCATGCAGATGGTTATCACAACCCTTACGTTCTCCTGTTCTTATATTTTGAGGATATATGTCCTTAATACAGTTTAGTATGATGGGCAATATTTGCAAAATTTAACATATCCCTGGTACATTGAGAATTCTGGAACTTCATGGGGATCCCAGAATTGATCAAGGGACAAGATTTGAATTAATGGTGGCCAAATTCCTAAATATACGCTGCATAATTTTCTGCAACATCTATTGTTCGGTTAACCTTAAAACTGCAATGAAGAGAGTGATGATTGCGAGCACTGTCTCCATTCATCAGAGCCAACAAAATACTTGTTATTGTGCACCAAAAATGATAATTAACAAGTCATAAAATGGGGGGAGTGGATTTATACATTAAAGGCAATAAGCACAAAACACAATATAACAATATTATTTTCAAATCGCAGCAAACTTTTGAATCAGGTTATAATTTCCAGTACATGTAACAGGAACATAAGCTGGAATGAAAAAGACTTGCTCAAGAACAAACAATGACTCCGAACTCAGGTGTTCAAAGCAAATCCAGCTGATTTATCAGTAGTGTCAATTGGACTCTGTAGTATGTGCATGACATTTGTGTAACCGAGTAACAGCAATCTTGATGGCAAAAGAGATACTGTATTACTACCTGATGAAATAAGTTCATTTAATTAGTAACACCAAAATTTGGTTTGAGTGCTAAATTCTCTGCAGAAAATGTATGAATGAAGATTACTGTAATCTCTGAAAACATGTTTTGGGACAATCTTACACAAATGCAACCCATGCTTTGTTAAAACTGCCAGGTTTTTTCTTCTAACCCTATGCTCTTCAGGGAATTAAAACAGGAAGTGGTCAGTTGCCATAACTAATTCATATTTTTAAATATGGATCTTCCAAAATACCGATGGATCATCATCTTGTTCGGCTTGTAAAGCTGTTTTTGTATTACTATATTAGGAAATAATTTTATATTCTCAGAGGTGGAATGAAGAGAATATTAAAAGATGGCCTTTCCTTTTAGCAATTAGTAGCACCTTTTTGTTAGCTTGTGAGTTGCCTTACAGAACTACCCCTTTCCTTCATAGGCCTGTGAAATTTTGTGTCACATTTTATTTAAATCACGTTGTTCAAAGTTTACACTTCTGTATTTTCTCACAGTGGATAAAATGTAAAAGTATTTTCCTACCTACATGCTCAAGTGTGAATCCTGCCAGAGATTTTTTTAATGAGAGAGAACCTTGAATTATGCTGGAAATAGAAACCAAAGCTAAGCATCCTTTGGGGAATGCCTAGTTGCCCCAGAATAACCTAACTATGTGTGTACATAATGTGATTCTCATGCAGGAGCACTAGGAAGGAAACACTGTTCAACTACTTCTGTATGGCCCAGTGTTGTTTCACTGCAATAAAACATTTATGAGTGTGCTGCAGGGCAGCAAACAAACTTAAAGCCAGCTCAGTTCATTGATGAATTGGCTTTCCATTTTCTTCTTTTTATTGCTACCTTCCTTCTCACCTTTATGGTCTTCTTCCTCTGGTGTCTATAATCACTGTCCTTGTTTTGTGTTTTTCTCAGTTACCCCCCCCCAAAAAAAGTAACTGAATACAGTAGTACAAAAGTCAAAGAAAAATATGCTCATTTGCACAGCTGTAAAAATAAACCTCCTGATTACAGCATGTGTTTTTCTAGGTGTAGAGTTACTTGAACTGGATAGCCAAAATATTTCTTGGCTTGCTTTGTCCAGGATTGTTAGGAGGGTTTTTGATTTTTGCTACTTGCATGGACTAGTGCATTGCACACTTTGGGAGCTTGCAGCTTAAAAATAAGTCAGAAAATTCTTGGACTAACAATTTCTATCCCTTCATTGGATGTCAGACAAGTGGTGGCATCTGCAAAGCCAGAAAAGGAAAGGCTTGCCTTATACAGACAGCTCTGTGCAATGACACAATGGCTCCGATATAAAGTGTTGCTTGACCTGAGCTTGGAAGGCAAAGGAACAAAGAAACAACAAGTGACAGTTTTTGAGAACCGAAGAAGCATTGAAGCCCCCTTATGATGGATAAATTTAAGGCTGCTCTGTTGCTGGCAGGGGTAGGAGATGCTCTGGGCTATCGAAATTTCATGCGGGAAAATAATGCATTAGGTGCAAAGATTCAAGGGGAACTGAAAGAAATTGGAGGACTCGAGAACCTGGTCCTGTCATCTGACAAATGGCCAATCAGTGATAATACTCTTATGCACATGGCTACAGCCGAGGCTCTCGTCACAGGTAGGAAAAACTTCAGGTTGTATGCAAGCTGGGAGGGGAAGGCTAAAACTGGAGAACAGCTGTAATTATTGTGTTCTGTTACCTAAGCAGCCAGTTTGTGCAGAAATTCATGCTACCTTCAGTTATCAATGCATATGATATCTTGGTTTTGCCATATAACTAGCATGGTTGCTGAGAATGTAAATGAGACAAGGAGTCTTCCCTTCAAATACCACCTCAAGTATGAGCTTGCTAGGTGGCCAACTATTTCTCATCTTTTTATTTCAATATGGAGAAGAGAATACTGGTCTACCTTATTACTGAGAATAATTGAGTCTCAATGTTCTCACTATATATAAAAATATATATAATGAATGAGAATGAATATGATTTCCATTCACAGTAAGAAGGTTACATTTTCTCTTTGTTGGTTATATAGAATTTATTGTTGAAAGGTATAAACTAAGAGAACACATTTTTCTTTCACTGGATGCATTGACATAAACTTGCCTTGAATGAAACATGGATGGGGAAAGGAAAACCTTAAGCCATTTTCCTTTATCAGAGTTGCCTATTCCTGACTGGTATATAGACAGCTGCTCTTCATAGTAAGTATCAACTCCCTTTGCATAAAAAGCATCCAATATTGTCAAGTTATTGAATGCAACGATATCTTACAACCTAATATATGTGTTGTTTTTATGATACTTTCAAGATAACTGCTGAACAAAACATCTGTATCTTCACTGAAGACTAATGCTCTGCAAATGTGTTGCACTTCTCAGCGTGTTTTCTAGAATCAGGAAAGTCAATGAAATTTCTCTGACGTTCCACTCTTATCTGACTGCTGCTGAGATGCTCTAAATTTAGCCACCAGAGGCCTGCTGAAGAGAATCTGGGATATTTCATGTCTAGCTACTGGTTAGCCAATGATGTGAGCAGGAGCTAATACCCTAAAGATAATGGCAAGATGTCAACCTATCATGGAAAAGGATGACTAACATACTTCTGAATATAGTCAGTGATTAAATGCATGTCACATGTTTCCTGCTTCTTGACCTCTGTATGAGCATAAATGTTATCTGCAAGGCTTATCAAGCTGCTTTGCAACCATTTTTAGCTGTACAAAAGCAAGCTACATACATATCCCTCTGCCTATAGCGTATACAGCAGGGTAGCTGCTGTTTCTATATCTCGTTTTTGAACTTCTGTCTGAATTCCATCAATTGCAATTGTAAGCACCAGTTGTTATAATACATGTGTGCTGCGTGATCTTCCTGTTTTAGACATAGGAACTTGATAAAATCAGTTTCTAGGCATTTAAGAAAATACATGCTTTCCCATTTTGAAAAGCAAAATGCACCTTAACTTCCTCATCATGGGTTGAGATAGTACAAGCCTCCTTTTACGCGTGTTTGATATGTGCATGGCTGTCTGTAAGTGACCCAAAAACATCACAAAAAGGGATGGGGTGGGGACAGAACAGGGTTTTTGCAGGCTTTTCCAATGGTGTTTCAAATATACACAATTTCATGTTACCCTCCCCTCCGTAAATGGAGGTTGCCTGTATCACCTTTTGTGTCTACTGGACTGAGCACTGAATGAAAGATAATTTGAAATCTAATAATGGCATCTGGTTTTATCTTAAGTGTAAGGCATCTATCTGAACCCTATCTTCCTTTGTCCTTTGGTGATCTCTAAATTGATTTACCATAACTTATCTTTTAGGGTTGTTGAAACCAGAACATAAAAATCTCAGGCTGGACTGCAGAGTGGCTGCTTCTGCAGCTTCACAGTCCTAATGTTTTCTAGAGCAGGTAACAGCACTTTTCAGTTGCCTCCCTCCTTAAAGCAGCTATACAATATTATTTCCTTCCATATCCTTACCATTTTCCAAATGTGAAAAATCAATAGTGTCTAGACCATAAAGTTGAATATATAGCTGCCATTGATCAAAACAACTGTGCCATCTCTTGGCCAGGATAGTATTATGGCTTTGTGGTGGGGGTAAGGTAAAAAAGTAAGGTGTATGCAGAGACCTTCCTAACCCCTGGATCCCACAAGTGTTATAATATAAGCCAAGCTAGCTTCCTGGTGAGGTGATTGCCTGGGTGATGGGCCGTTAAAGGAAACAAAGGAAAGAGGTGTATGTGAGATGGGAAAGGGATGGTTAGAAGGAAAAGCAGAGTTGAGATGTGACCTAGAAGGAAAACAGCAAGCTGGGGAGAGAGTCGGATCAATGTTTGATTTCTGTTTGAATTCAAGGCTGCAGCTATGGGAGAAACAAAACCCTCTAGGGTTGCTAATGCTGCAAACCCATCCATTGTAGGCTCAGGTTGTATGCACGTATAAATAAACCGTATAAAGGAACCATAGTCAAAACAAAACAAATTCCTTCCAGTAGCACCTTAAAGACCAACTAAGTCAGTTCTTGGTATGAGCTTTCGTGTGCATGCACACTTCTTCAGATACACTGAAACAGAAGTTTCCAGACCCTTCTATATAGTGAGAAGGTGGGGAGGGGTATTACTCAGAAGGGTGGTGGGAATGGGTGATTGGCAGATAGCTGTGATGAGCCTGTTGACGACTCTTAACGACTGCAATAGGTCTTACAGGAAAAAGCAAGGGGTGAAAAGGTGAAAAATGGCTTTGTCATGTATAATGAAATAAGAATCCAAGGTCTTTGTTCAGACCAGGTTTCTCCATGGTTTTGAGTTTGGTGATAAGTTGTAATTCAGCAGCTTCTCTTTCCAGTCTATTTCTGAAATTCCTTTGTAGTAAAACAGCTACTTTGAGATCTTATATAGAATGTCCTGGGAGATTGAAATGTTCTCCTACTGGTTTCTCTGTCTTGTGATTCCTGATGTCCGATTTATGTCCGTTTATTCTTTGGCGTAAGGTCTGGCCTGTTTGTCCAATATAGAGAGCTGAAGGACACTGCTGGCATTTTATGGCATACACAATGTTAGACGATGAGCAATTAAATAGTCCCGAGATGGTATGTGTGATGTTGTTGGGGCCAGTAATGGTGTTGTCCGGGTGTATGTGGCAGCAAAGTTGGCATCTGGGTTTATTGCAGGCTCTGGTGCCAGTGTCCGTGTTAGGTCTGGTTGTAGTATTATTGTGGGTTAGGAGTTGTTTAAGACTGGGTGGCTGTCTGTAGGCAATGAAAGGTCTTCCTCCCAGAGCTTGAGAAAGAGAACTGTCATTGTCCAGGAGAGGTTGTAGATCTCTGATGATGCGTTGTACTGTTTTAACTTGGGAGCTGTATGTGATGACTAGAGGTGTTCTGTTATTTTCTTTTTTGGGTCTGTCTTGCAGCAAGTTCTCTCTGGGTATCAGTCTGGCTCTGTTGATCTGTTGTCTAACTTCATCTGTTGGGTATTTTAGTTCTAAAAAGGTTTGCTGTAGATCTCTTAGGTGAGAGTCTCTGTCTGTAGAATTCTACAGAGAATTGCCTGCAGACAGCCACCCAGTCTTAAACAACTCCTAACCCACAATAATACTACAACCAGACCTAACACGGACACTGGCACCAGAGCCTGCAATAAACCCAGATGCCAACTTTGCTGCCACATACACCCGGACAACACCATTACTGGCCCCAACAACATCACACATACCATCTCGGGACTATTTAATTGCTCATCGTCTAACATTGTGTATGCCATAAAATGCCAACAGTGTCCTTCAGCTCTCTATATTGGACAAACAGGCCAGACCTTACGTCAAAGAATAAACGGACATAAATCGGACATCAGGAATCACAAGACAGAGAAACCAGTAGGAGAACATTTCAATCTCCCAGGACATTCTATACAAGATCTCAAAGTAGCTGTTTTACTACAAAGGAATTTCAGAAATAGACTGGAAAGAGAAGCTGCTGAATTACAACTTATCACCAAACTCAAAACCATGGAGAAACCTGGTCTGAACAAAGACCTTGGATTCTTATCTCATTATACATGACAAAGCCATTTTTCACCTTTTCACCCCTTGCTTTTTCCTGTAAGACCTATTGCAGTCGTTAAGAGTCGTCAACAGGCTCATCACAGCTATCTGCCAATCACCCATTCCCACCACCCTTCTGAGTAATACCCCTCCCCACCTTCTCACTATATAGAAGGGTCTGGAAACTTCTGTTTCAGTGTATCTGAAGAAGTGTGCATGCACACGAAAGCTCATACCAAGAACTGACTTAGTTGGTCTTTAAGGTGCTACTGGAAGGAATTTGTTTTGTTTTGACTATGGCAGACCAACACGGCTACCTATCTGTAAAAGGAACCATAGTCTGCACTGTGCCTCGTTCCAAAAGGAAACAACCCTGGGTTAGCCCCTGGAGCCCCTGGAATCTCACGTCACTGAGAGATTGTGGTGGCGTGCAACAATATGTAGACATGTGATCATCTGTTTCTCCTACGTCAAGGCATATGGACCACTGGCATTCATGGCAGAGTGCCCCAGGACCTATGATGCTATTGGAGCCATTGACCAGGTGGTGTGCATCAGGTGTATCTGTATTCATACTGCAGGATTCAGTGTGACCTAAATCAACAATGCAATGGGCAGAAGCGCTGTAGTGAGATGGGCTGCCTTGAAATTACAAATATAACAAGTTGCAGGAGGCCAAACAGGTCTGCATATTCCCCCATCATGGCCAATACAATTCTGTCTGAATCTCCAAGGGTTTGGCTCTTTTCAGCGTTAGCACTGCATCAGTTCTCATGATGAGAAAGTTCAAGGCCCAGCTAGTAGATAAAGCACCAGTGAACATGGTTGTGAACCTTTTAGCTGCAATTTGCACACTATGGAAGCAGCTGCTCACGCAAGCTCAAAAACTTGTGGCTGCCTCCTTATATTGGAAGTAGGTGCACACATATGGTTGAAGCTGATAGCCATGTTCTGGGAACCTCCTGGAAGCTACCTCCAGCATTTCTGTATTCAGGCACATATATTGAGTTAACAGAAAAACAGAACTGGAAACTGTTAAGTCTGTGTACCCCTTGTTATTTGGGTTGTGTTTATATTACTGTTTACTATGCACTCGGGACACAGGTGGCGCTGTGGTCTAAACCACAGAGCCTAGGGCTTGCTGATCAAAAGGTCAACTGATCAAAAGGTTCGAATCCCCGCGAAGGGATGAGCTTCCGTTTCTTGGTCCGTGCTCCTGCCAACCTAGCAGTTTGAAAGCACGTCAAAGTGCAAGTAGATAAATAGGTACCACTCCAGCAGGAAGGTAAACGGTGTTTCCATGCGCTGCTCTGGTTCCGTGCGCTGCTCTGCGCTGCTGCTGCTGGCCACATGACCTGGAAGCTCTACGCCGGCTCCCTTGGCCAATAAAGCGAGATGAGCGCCGCAAGCCCAGAGTCGGCTACGACTGGACCTAATGGTCAGGGGTCCCTTTACCTTTACTATGCATTCAGTGCATTTCCAGTGCTGGGCTTTTATCCTGTGGTCACATGATGTTATCCAAAATGTGCCCTATACTAAAAGTGAAAAGAAAAAGACATTTCAAGTGACTGCTGAAAATTCCGCCCAGACACCATTTTTGATGGGTGAATCTCAGCTATGTCTGGGAAATTTTAGAGTGCAGTAAAGTTGTTTCTCCCCCCTTCCCAGCCAGAATGTTTCACAGCGCTTTGCCCCCAAGCTATTTCCATCAGCCTGGCTCCATTGGATTTGTTTCTGTTTGTGTACACATCCAGGAGTGTTGACCAGGTTGAGGATGTTTTTACCCTGTGCAAAGATGTTCACATCTTGACTAGAGATGAATTAGGAATGGCTTAACACACCTTTAATCTGCTGATCTTTCCATCCTCCCCATTCTTCGCTGCCTTTTAATATTCACATAGGATAGTACCAAGCAATAATATGGCTCACGTGAATAAAGTAGGGAAATGAAGGGAAGTTTTCTTTATGGAAGACATAATGGAACCTAAAATCAGGACTATAAATAGAGGAGCGTCCTAACTTACCTAACACTTCACCGCAGGGTGAGGAATGTTAATGCCAGGGCAAAATACTTAGGGCTTATCCCGACTTACCTTTCCTTGTTATAACAATGAACCACTGCAGGGTTGTTGTATCTCACCCCAACCTGCAATGTGGGAATAAAACCAATGGAAAAACAATGCATTCTGACTGTAAACTA
This sequence comes from Podarcis erhardii, assembly GCF_964252035.2. NCBI lineage: Eukaryota > Metazoa > Chordata > Lepidosauria > Squamata > Lacertidae > Podarcis > Podarcis erhardii. The sequence continues at coordinate 80,924,291 of NC_138508.1, forward strand.
CTCTCTCAGCTTCATTCGAAAATGTGATAGTGGTCCAACATTGCAAGTTTGTTATAAGTGACTTAGAGCCTGATCTGAAGTATTAAGTGTACAATACTCTGCCGTGCTGACATAAATCAATCTCTCCCAGCCAGAGTTCTTTTCAACCTGCAATATGGGACAATGGGCTACATTTGCTATGGAATTCGCATGGGGGAGCGAGGTAGAGTTCTTTCTCAACATTACTACTTTTGGGTAGGGTTAGGAGAGGGATGGGTGATGCCCAGTGCTAGCTACATTAATTTTTATTTATTTATTCATTGTTTTCTATATGTATCTCTCAGTTCTGTTTGTTGGAACGTTTAAAAATGGCTTTGCAGGGCGATTCCAGACTGGTGCTATTTTGGAGTGGGTTTTAAGCACATATGGACTAATTCAGGTTGTACCTTTATAGCTGATGGAGAGGTCTTGTGCAACAAACCCACTTCTTTAATAAGGAAAGTGACAGGGAAATGCATTGGAACACACAGGACAGCACTTGTTTGGTGAAAGGTCATTTAACATCCCTACAAACACATCAGAATGAAAGCTCATTAAATAACCAATGTCGTCGTTATCTAGTCTCCCTGGAAATACACCAGGATGAATATATAAAACTGCATCCCTGTTTCAGCCACTCCATTTTCTACAAATTTTTTTGGATATAGAGATCCCAAAAGTGCCCCTGTTCATATACAGAGTTTTTTTCCACCATGGTATCCAGTTTATGGAGTAAGAACCCCAAAGAGTTACAGTTGTCCCCTCATTGCCTTGCAATAAAAGCTACAGTGGTAATCCGTTCTGGAAGTCCATTCCAAAACCAAAGTGTTTCAAAACCAAGGCGTGCTTTCCCATAGAAATTAATGCAATATGGATTAATCCGTTCCAGACTTTTAAAAACAACCCCTAAAACAGCAATTTAACATGAATTTTACTATCTAACAAGACCATTGATCCATAACATGAAAGCAATAAACAATGCACTGCAGTCACACAATCAATCAGTCAGTAGCTGAACTGGGTTCCACACAGTCACAAAAACAAAACAAAAAAGAGCTGCAAAAACAAAACCGCAAAATAAATAGCAAAAACAGACAGACCTCAGCATAACACTCAAAACGTAAGTGTGGCACTCAAAACGGAAGCATAACACTCAAAACAGAGCATGTTCGGCTTCTGAAAAAAAGTTCGCAAACCGGAACACTTAGTTCCGGGTTTGCAGTGTTTGGGTTCCAAGTTGTTTGGGTACCAAGGCGTTTGAGAACCAAGGTACCACTGTATATTATTTCAACTGTTTTAAAGGTTAATTTCCCTCTGATTATAATTTTTGCTCTTCTGCTTTTGTTAAATTTTATGGTATTGTGTTTGATGGTATTATGTTAGCTACCCCTGCTTTATGTTGTTGTGTAAGCCACACAGAGTGGGCATTTTGCCTAGAAAGGTAGGATGTAAATATATATGCCCCAGTTCCAGCTTTTCTCTCACTTGACACCTCTAAGTAAACATGCATAGAATTGCACTATACATTATTTAACCTCCTAATTGTGTTTATGATGGGCAGGTTTCCCCCTCCCCCCCACAGCTGGAACTCACCACAGCTCAGTTCCGGCACTTCTCAGGTGCCATTTCCATTATAAGAGAACAAGGGAGGTGTTCATGGTGAGTTCCAGCACCTCATTTTTCTAGAAAAATAGCACTGACAGAGTAGTTCAAGGGTGTTAAGGTGTCACTGATCCATCTTTAGCAACCTTGACAAATGAAAAAGCAGCAGGAGGAGTGATTTCCTTTTCTCCTTTTGAACATTCCCTGCTGCTTCATCTGACTATATAACACTTTTCTTCCCCTGAACAGATTACTGGTGTTTAGAAGACCTATATCGGGAACTTGTAAAACGTTATGTGGATGCTATTGACAAACTTCCTGGGAGACGGTCAGATCCTGCTACTATCGAAGGCTGCTCCCAACTGAAGCCAGACAACTATCTCCTGGCTTGGCACACACCATTTAATGAGAAAGGTAAGGTGGTGGTTTTTCTGAGCTGAAACTTATCCTACATCATTGTACTTTAAAGTAACCTACAGTGGATTGGTAAGGAATAATAAAGTCAGGGCCAGCTCAATATATTTTGCTGCCTGAGGCAAAGAACAAGATGGCACCACCAACCAAATGCATACACAGAAGCCGATCTGACTGGTAGAATCATAGAATTCTTCGGTTGGTCCAACCCCCTGTAATACTGGAATCCCAGATAAAGCATCTATGACAGATGGCCATCCAACTTCTGCTTAAAAATCCTACTTCAGTACTACACTTGAGGGCAGCAGCTGAATTCGGTGGGTTTACTTCTAAGTATAGGATTGCACTGTTGGGCTGCGAGTTCATGGACACTAACCTGATAGGAAGCCTCATTGCACAAAGAAGGACTTACTTCTGAGTAAACATGAATGTGATTGCATTATTTTTGCAATCTGAAGTTTCCCCCATTTTGCTGCTATCTCAGCACTAACTGATTTAAATCAGTGTTCATTACGTTGTTGTTTTTTTTACATAGCCCCAAAGAAGTACTGTTGGTTCTGGAGGCAACCACAGCTTCTTACATAGAAAGCTGCCTTATGCTTAAGTCACATTATAGGTCCATCTGGCTCAGTGTTCTCTACAGTTGATGAACAGTGATTCTCCTGGATTTAAGGCAGGATTGTCTCCCATCCCTTCCTGCAGATGCTGGGGACTGAACCTGGAACCTTCTGCATTGCAAAACAGATATTCTACGATCCTCCCCCTACATTCTCATTTAATCTACTTCTGAGAATAATGCCTCACTCAGTAATGAAGTATATAATTATTTTGATTCTTTACATGCTTTATAAGTTGCCTATAGTTACACGTGTTGATGCGTAAGGGCAGGTTTCTTCCTTGTATGGGCACTATGACCACGTGGGGAAAGATTGTACTCATTGTATAGTTTTTCAGCAATTCCATATTTGCCTGGGATGCGAAAAGCAAGCTGCCAGGAATTCCTTTTGTAGGGCACTGCGTCCTTTTGTAAGTTATCTCTGTCCAGTTTAAATGTCTATTTAAAGAGTCTTTGTTCTTGGCACGATGCCTTCTGGTCCAGATTTTTTTGTTCTGCAATTTGTGTTTCTTTTCAGGAATACAATCTGTCGTGGATCCTTTTAGGGGCCTGCACTAACCTGGACATTTTGTCCATGTAAAGCAGGTGTCAGCAAACTTTTTCAGCAGGGGGCTGGTCCACTGTCCCTCAGACCTTGTGAGGGGCCAGACTATATTGGGGGGGAATGAACGAATTCCTATGCCCCACAAATAACCCAGAGATGCATTTTAAATAAAAGGACACATTCTACTCATGTAAAAACATGCTGGATTCCTGGACCATCTGCAGGCCGGATTGAGAAGGTGATTGGGCCGCATCCGGCCCCCGGGCCTTAGTCTGGCTGCCCATGATGTAAAGTAATCTATTTAAACCAAATTGCCTGGGGAGCAAAATAAGGCATATGTGATGCCTCTCAGAGTATGGGCCGAGACGCAACTTCACTGTGGTAGTTATTGTATTATTTAGGCTTCAAATGCAAGTACTGTTTTGGGGGGTACAGGGTGTGGGGGGGGATTCCCTGGTCCTGAATGGGGTAACTGTGCCCCTGAAGGAACAGGTGCGCAGCCTGGGAGTCATTTTGGACTCACAGCTGTCCATGGAGGCGCAGGTTAATTCTGTGTCCAGGGCAGCTGTCTACCAGCTCCACCTGGTACGCAGGCTAAAACCCTACCGCCCGCGGACTGTCTCGCCAGAGTGGTGCATGCTCTAGTTATCTCCCACTTGGACTACTGCAATGCACTCTACGTGGGGCTACCTTTGAAGGTGACCCGGAAACTGCAATTAATCCAGAATGCAGCAGCTAGACTGGTGACTGGGAGTGGCCACCGGGACCACATAACACCGGTCCTGAGAGATCTGCATTGGCTCCCAGTACGTTTCTGAGCACAATTCAAAGTGTTGGTGCTGACCTTTAAAGCCCTAAACGGCCTCAGTCCTGTATACCTGAAGGAGTGTCTCCACCCCCATCATTCAGCCCGGACACTGAGATCCAGCGCCGAGGGCCTTCCGGCGGTTCCCTCATTGCAAGAAGTGAGGTTACAGGGAACCAGACAGAGGGCCTTCTTGGTAGTGGTGCCCACCCTGTGGAACACCCTGCCTTCAGATGTGAAGGAAATAAGCAGCTATCCTATCTTTAAAAGACATCTTAAGGCAGCCATGTTCAGGGAAGTTTTTAATATTTAACACTGTACTGTTTTTAACACTTGATTGGGAGCCGCCCAGAGTGGCTGGGGAGACTCAGCCAGATGGGCGGGGTATAAATAAATTATTATTGTTGTTGTTGTTGTTGTTGTTGTTGTTGTTGTTGTTGTTGTTGTTGTTGTTGTTGTTTGCATTCTGCAGAGAGATCACTTTCCAGTCTTTAGTACTAACCATGTAGAAGCGGCATTGTACGTCTTCTTCACTGGCTGCACATGGCCTCACAAGGAAAGTGCAGATTCCAGACCTAGCACTGTGTTGATGTGACACTATATCACTGGAATATAGAACCACTCAACACCAGCATCATATATTGATGCAACTTCATGGCATAAACATTGTAATGCAATACGATGATTATTTTTGTCTCTCTGCAATCAACCTCGTTTGACAGTGCTGCTGCCTCTCTCCCCACTATGTCCTTCTCATGGCAATTGCTGGAAGAGAAAAGAAAATACCTGGCAGTTTTAGCTCACTTTCCCCCCTCTGGCCCCGTTCCATGAATGAATAGCAGTTTGGTAGTAAAGCAGTTACAAGCACACTGCTCTCATTCATGCATATATTGAATAGAAACCTCAGAAAGTGTTTTGAGGAGGTATGTGTATCTCTCAAAGCAAAATCACAATAGCTATTTGAGATTCCACGTAGGATCTATATAAGGTGAGTACAACTATAAACCCAATTAAGCCAGACTTTAGGAATGGTGCTGCAAAGGTGGCTGTCTTCTGGAACTGCTTTCTTAAATGATGTATATGAAGTCATGTGAAGTGAGAAATGGCTATATTCATAGCCACTAGAATGCTAGCAAACATTTGGTTGGTAATTTCTACTTCTATAAAGCATGGACTATGGGAGACTTGGATTTAGAGGCTTTGTCCCTTAAAAAGTCAGCCTCTGCCCCCCCCACTCTCTTTCCAGCTTCATGTCATACTACCACATATATAAATGGGTGGGGGCAACCAATTCAACAGCCAGGTGCCTTTTGTGTAGCCCCAAGCTTAAATAAAACAAAACAAGCTAAAAATATAGAAAAAACTATCGTTAAAATGTACCAGTAATTAAAGGTTACATTGGCTAGGGGATATTATAACAACAACAACGACCTTTTTACCTAGTCCCTGCCTCTCCCTTTTGAGGTGACAACAGACTATGAGGCTCTAACAGCTTAATCTTATTCATAGCTTAACATGCACCAAGCCATTCAGTCTGGTGTGAAGCATTAGACTAATAAGCAAATACCAGGACTAAGTTCCACTACTAGGGTTGAAGCACGTTCCTGTGCCTGACAAGCTGGACACAGCACAGTTGGCATCCCGAACTCCTAAAAACGGCTGGCAGCCACGGTTTCTATGGAGAAAAAGGCCTCATAGGCCTAGTGCTGAATTTTGAAAAGGGTCAGGGTTTCAGGTTATCCTGCAACCTTATTCTCCGGCCTGGAAACCTTGTCTCTGTATCTCTGGTATGGAAATGAACTCTGCTACTTGTTTTCTTTATGTATAACAATGAGTGGCTATTTACCACTGTATGAACTTAGGTTGATGACACTTGAGTTGTCATCAGAGGCCTTGCTTCAGATGCCTGCCCTTTTGAGATACTGTGAGTGGTGATGGGAGACAGTCAGGGCCTCTTCTGTCATGGTCCTGGGTCTTTGGAAAATCTTCCTCAAAGAGGGCTGCTTGGCACTGACAGTGCTTTCCTCTAGACAGCTAATTATTTTATTGTTATTTATTCTTACCACTGTTTTCAATGCTGCTGTTACAATTTTTTAAAATGTTTTGCTTATCTTGCAACTTTATATGATGTAAGCCAGTGTGGTGTAGTGGTTAAGAGCGGTAGTCTTGTAATCTGGGGAACCGGGTTCGAGTCTCCGCTCCTCCACATGCAGCTGCTGGGTGACCTTGGGCCAGTCACACTTCTCTGAAGTCTCTCAGCCCCACTCACCTCACAGAGTGTTTGTTGTGGGGGAGGAAGGGGAAGGAGAATGTTAGCCGCTTTGAGACTCCTGAAGGGGAGTGAAAGGCGGGATATCAAATCCAAACTCTTCTTCTTCTTCTTCTATATTGTGTTAAGAGGCGGCCTGCACAAGTATTTTGATTTTGGGGGATTTTTGTATGGTGTTTCTTATTGTGGATGCTTTTTATTGTTGTTGTTTAATCTGCTGTTTATTAATTGATGTTTTTTGATTGGGGACTCAGCTATATGTCTGCAAATGTAATGTTTTACGTGCATTATACAAATATGACACTAGATGGCTCTAGTGAGCTAATGGCAAATTCCGCATATATTTTTAAACATTTTTTTAAAGCACTTTCACAGCACTTTTTAAATATATGTGTGTAGATTCAGCCTGGCTTTAATTTATTTATTATTGTTTTAACTTATATTTCCACATTCCTGCCCTTCAAACACCTCCAAGGTGGCTTGCAAAAGTTCATCTAACAATATCAAGATAAAACTCACTTCAATTAATGTAATAATAATAATAATACCCGGACTATTTATTATTATTAAATAGTCCGGGTATCAATACAGCTGGATAATGTAGGGGTGTGATTGCCTTCCCTGCTGCCACCTAAGCAATAGACGTTGGTGCTTGTGGAGAGGGAACTCTCTGCTAGGAGCTGTTTCTAGGCTTGGTGTAAAAGTTGTTGCTTTCCTTCCCTCTGAGACCCCAAATCAGCAACCTCCAGCTTTTATAATTCTTTCAAAATATTGTAAGTTACCTCAGTGGGAAAAAATGGGATATAAACATAAATTCACTCAAAATATATTACATATATAACAATCCAGCGAAAGTGAATGTTTTCTTGAATTGATTTCATTAGGAAATTCAGCAAGAGAGAACACTGAACAGGTCTACTGAGAAGCAAGTCCCACCGAGTTTGGTGGGACTTACTCCCAAATAAGTGGGATACAGAAATGTATAGTCACACCCAGGCATATGCAGAGCAGGGTGGGGGCAGCTAGGTACATTTGCCCTGGGCCTTGGAGGGCTTGGCTGGCCAGGGGGCAGGGTGGTTTGCTTTTTTGTTTGAGTTAATAATAATAATAATAATTTATTATTTATACCCTGCCCATCTGGCTGAATTTCCCCAGCCACTCTGGGTGACTCCCAATCAAATGTTAAAAACAGTACAGCATTAAATATTAAAACCTTTCCTGAACAGAGCTGCCTTCAGATGTCTTTTAAAGATAGGATAGCTGCTTATTTCCTTCACATCTGAAGGGAGGGTGTTCCACAGGGTGGGCACCACCACCGAGAAGGCCCTCTACCTGGTTCCCTGTAACCTCACTTCTTGCAATGAGGGAACCGCCAGAAGGCCCTTGGTGCTGGATCTCAGTGTCCGGGCTGAATGATGGGGGTGGAGACGCTCCTTCAGGTATACAGGACCGAGGCCGTTTAGGGCTTTAAAGGTCAGCACCAGCACTTTGAATGGTGCTTGGAAACGTACTGGGAGTTTATAACTTTATTCTAACAAGACTCCCAACTAGGGCCTCAGACAAGCTCTGTACGGGCCTGGTTACACCCTTAGCTCTCATGTTAACATCAACAGGACTTAAAATGTGTTTCATTTTGGATTGCCACACCCTATATATGTATGTATACTGAATTATAATTACTATCTTCCTCCCAGCTTAGCAATGAGCCACCTGTTGCCCGTCACAAGGGCTGCGCAGAGCTTCTCTCGGGTCCAGGGTGGCTGGGAGGTATGGGGCATTCTTGACATGACAGTTTAAGTCTGGCATGCCCTTGGTGGGGGGCCCCTGGTCAGCTTAGCCCCCTGAGGTCTAGGGCAAGTGTACTTGTCTTCCCCCATCCCTCTTTACAGGCCTGCCTCCCACCCTCGGAGTTCTCGGACTCCAGCTACCAACTTCCCAGCAGCCTTCTGGCTCCCACACCACTTCAAAATTCACTAACATCATCAGCTACAATCAAACGTGATTCAAATTACCGTTCATGACTCGTTTGCCTTTTTGTTGCTGTTGACGGTAGGTTCGGGATTTGGAGCAGCTACAAAGGCCATGTGCTTAGGGATGAAATACTGGAAGCCTGACAGGCTGGAAACTCTCATTGAAGTGAGCATTGAAGTTGGACGAATGACTCATAACCATCCTACAGGTAACGTCTAGGGAAATCAAACTGTTTTGGTTAGGATGTATTGACTCTGGGTTGCCCTGCCCCTTGCAAGACTGGCACTCCTGCCAAAGCCCTGGCTGATCTGTGTGTGCGGCTTGAGGTCTGTTAACAGCATTTGAAGGCAACTGGAAAAAAATGCAAGTAGCACAGAACACAGTCGCCAGGTTGCTGACAGAGATGGGGCAATCTCAACATAAAACACCAGTCATGGTGAGCTCCCGTTGCTCTGTCCCAGTTCCTGCCAACCTAGCAGTTCAAAAGCATGCCAGTGCAAGTAGATAAATAGGTACCGCTGCGGCAGGAAGGTAAACGGTATTTCTGTCCGCTCTGGCACTCGTCACGGTGTCTCATTGTGCCAGTAGCATTTTAGTCATGCTGGCCACATGTCCTGGAAAGCTGTCTGTGGAGAAATACCGGCTCCCTCGGCGAGATGTGCGAGATGTTCCACAACCCCACAGTTGCATTTGACTGGACTCAGCCAGCCAGGGGTCCTTTACCTTTTATATTTTTACCTTACCTGCACTAATTGCCAGTTTGTTTCCAAGTCAAATTCAAAGTACTGGTTTTGATTTTTCAAAGTATTGCATGGCTTTGGAGCCCAGTACCTTGAGGACGACCTTTCTCCATATAAATCTACCTCGATTTGAAGAAGGGAATCTCTGTATGTTCCCTGCAAAGATGTTCAGAGGGTGGCAATAGGAAAACAGATGTTTTCTGTGGTAGTCCTATGCTTATGGGACACTGTCCTCTTGAAAACTTGTCTGCTGCTAACATTGCAATCTTTTCAGCACCAGGAGAAGATGTATTTATTTTTCTGGCATTTACCCAACAATAACAGTCTGGCTTTTAGCAGCTATTTCTTTTGGGACCATTCTTGGGTAGTATGGTTGCTTGCAAGTGATTATTGTAGGTGAACACATTTAGTATGTTGCATTGTTTTAAATGGACATGTCTTTCTTTCTTTTGCAAGTTGCTTCAAGACTTCTTTGATGGTGGGAAGCAACACATAAATTCAATAAACTAAATTGTATTCAATACACCACACTTACCTTGTGTTCTCCTCATAATGCAGGGGTGAAGAGACACTTGCAGGGGAAAGCTTGTGGGTGGGGAGAGGTGTTTAACCCTTCTCTGCTCTTCACTTTCCCCTTGCAAGTGGCCCTGTGTAGTTTTTAATAGTTCCCTGTCCTCATCTGGGCTCCTAAACTGGAAGGAAGCCCAGTCAAGGGGGTGGGGGTGGGTGGATTGCAGTACCATTTGGACAGAGGAAACCTAATATAGTGTTCAAGTATGAAACAGGAAAGAAATGTGTGTACACACACACAAAATTTAACATGTTTACCTTGAAGCTCCTATTGTTTCAGTGGGCATAACTCTCAAATTAGCATACATAGGCCTGTAGCAAACTTAAGGTGCTTTTTGCTCAGGGCAGTTGTGGCTGGAGCTTGGCCTGCATAAGTGCTTGGGGGCTCTTTCTTGCAAGGATTCTGCAGTGTGCCATATCACAATTGCAATATGTCAGATTCAAGTTCTGCACTAAAAGTACACACACCCCAACTGCAATTCTTGACCTCAGCTTGACTATATCACCTACTTCTGAGATCTGGGGGGGATGAGGAAATGTTGTTTCAGCCAGCCAGCCACACTCATTTATGACTCTTCCTCTATCCACTAGCCTGGTAAGGGGAACAGCAGTGGTCTGCAATCTGAGAGCCATTGCTTGGGGCACACATCTGTTCTGCAGCTTCACCTGCCATCAGTCTGGGGGGGGGGGACAATGCAATATGCCCACCATCAGAATTGCAAAATTACTGTAGGTCAGTAGAAGCAATAACTAGAAACAGTTGCATTCTGAGACCAGGTTAGGCTGTAGTCCAGTCTGACATGAAAACAGTGACACCCTGCAAAACCACTGGTTAATCAGAGCAAGAAACTGTTATGGTTAAACTTCTGATCAATCTGTTTTAGGGCTGTTCATACAGAGTTCAACATGCAACATATTATGAATTCCTTTTAATTTTCAGCAGTTCGTTTTCATGATTTTCATTTTCGGTAGCTCTAAGGGCCATAAAAGCAGTTGTTTTAAACCTATGCACCATTCTAATGTTATCCTCATTAAGATCAGTTGGACATGTAAAAGAAGTCATCACCCTGGAATGTTAATCTCAGCCAACAATCATCACATATCAGATGGTTCCCTCCTAAGTAGAGACACAAGTTGTAAGTCATACGTATTTCCTGAAGTATTCCATTATGCCAGTTCTCCCCAATCTTGTTTCATTACTTTAAATGATAAATGCTCACACAATCTTGCTTGTTTTCTAGGTTTTAAAATGGCAAAATAAAGTTGCAGACTATGTGACTTTTAAGTGTTTGGCACACTGCATGAAGGATCTGTATTGAATGCTAAGGATGACAGTGATTAATTGGATTCAGTAAATCTATCAGAATTGTCACCTTATTTATTTTTTTAAACTCATGTGCTTTTATTGGCAGTCTAGCTCTCAGGAATAGAGTAGATGAAGCATCTCCTCCAGTGGAGATTAAATGGTGGAAAAAAGGCTCACATGGTTTCTGTGTTATAAAGGCACAGTATCTCAACACGATACATCACTAAAATAACAGGCACATTGTAATTAACACAACAGCCAAATCGCTCATTCTTTGGAGGACATCAATGCCAGAATCAAAAAGGAAAAGTAATTGTCCGAAGCAGTGCCACCAACACTTGACCAGCGTTTCGTAGGGGAAACCTCCAACTAAAAATCCCCATTTAAAATGAGCAAATAGAAAAAGAACCTACCCAAGTGAGGCTGGCAGAAACCTCCACACATACCCTCTGTAAAAGAATCAGGCAGAGGGCCTTCTCGGTAGTGGCACCCTCTCTGGAACGCCTCTCTTTGGTCAGGGGTTGAAAGTAGTGATGAAGGCTACAATCCCAACTCCACTTGACCTAAGAATAAACCCTTCTGGGTTCAACAGGACTTCTGAGTAGGCATTGCACCAGTCAGTTATATACACATACAGTAATGCTATTTGAAGTTCAATACCTGTTTTATAGGGAACAAAAAAATATTCCCGAAGAAAGGCATATAGCTTGAAATGTGTGCATGCTGTCTTTCTTTGAGCTTAATAAACGTAGTTTCTTATGCATCTGTACGCTGATTTCTCCTCCTTTTTGGTGCTACTTGGTGCCATCGTCATCACCATTTTTCTATGCTCCTTTCAGGGTTTTTAGGATCACTGTGCACAGCTCTGTTTGTTTCATATGCAATACAAGGAAAGCCACTGGTGCAGTGGGGAAGAGAAATGATGAAGGTTGTCCCAATGGCTGAAGAATACTGCAAGAAGACGATTCGGCACATGGCAGGTAACATTGCACAATATGCAATTGCAAATTCACACGCAAGTTGCATAATTGAAGTGTTTATGCTCTGGTAGCTTAATTTCCCTAACTGCCATTTCAGGTGTCTGTTTCAATCTTGAACTCAGAAGGTTTTATCATGAGCCTAGAGAAAGAGAGATGCTACCTGTCAAATGAGCGGATAGGGACAAGGACGTTACTGCCCCAGTGGCTTCCTTTTTAATCTCCATCTTACCCGAAAGGGTTCTTAATGAATCACCCCTCTAGGGAATAGACAGGGTGAAGAAGAACAATCAAGTGCCTTCTGATCCTCAACAGCCTCACTCCTGTCCCTTTTACATGTATCCTAGTGTTTTGAAATGTTTTAACTCATAATGCCAGTAAAGGTGTTTGTGTTTATCAATTTGCTACCTGTCCCTCTTCTCTGAATCCTTGCTCTAGGAATATACCTATATGCACAATTTTAAAAAACGAAACCCATATTTGGATAGTGATGCAGGCGACTACTGACAAATAATAGGCCCTGTGTTCTTTCTCAGAAGTTCTCTGGCTTTTAGCTAAACAACAACTTCTTCTTCTTCTTCTTCTTCTTCTTCTTCTTCTTCTTCTTCTTCTTCTTCTTCTTCTCCTCCTCCTCCTCCTCCTCCTCCTCCTCCTCCTCCTCCTCCTCCTCCTCCTCCTCCTCCTCACTAGACCAGGTGCAGGATTAAGTTGTATAGGTCTGGTCTGCTTTTGACAGAAGGATGCTGTCACTCTTCTTGCACGATTCCAACCCTGAGTAAAATATGCAAGACTCCTAAAGCATGCATCTGTCATTATGGAGTGAAGTGCAATGCTATTTTAGAAATAAATAAAGGGGACGGCATCTTAAAAACCCTGCCTGAAACAAATGTGAGCCCCTTTTCTCAAGGGATCACTCCTTTTGAATTATTCAGTCAATTTCTTTTGTTTTTGTTTTCTTTAAAAAAAAGCACATTTGTTTAATGTTTCCTGTTCTGCATATTCTCACTCTGTAGTTCTCAGAGGCAGCTTTACTGCTAGGTAGCCACAAGTGATCACCTGTGGTAGCACTTAGTTCAGACAGATGTTTGCTATATGCTGCAGAAGATGATGCCTAGAACTTCTTTGACAAAAGTCAGCCTTCTGCTCAGGGACAGCATAGTGCAAAGGGTTTCAGGGCTGTAAAGAAGAAAGGAAGGGTAATGAAGCAAGGGAAAGATGGGGAGGAAAACCATATGTCTAAGGCCATAGGTAAATAACAAGAGGCTAGTAAGAAGCATCTCTCAAGTGCCTTTGGGGGGAACCCCAAAAGCAGAAAGCTGAGCAATGTGATTGTGAGGGAACAGGTGTTGGGAGGGAAGATCCTGACTGAGCAAATAGTCAGGTAGGTGGATGAAAATGACTGGCAGGTCAAGGATTTCCAGGATCAGCTGTGATACAGAATGTGCGACATCAGAGTTTCACCTACTTAAAATACCTAAAGGTATCCCTGGCTCCCTCCGGATTGCAACAAGAGATAAAGTAACTTTTCAGTCAGCAGGAATCAGTAAGCTATTTGCAAAGGGATAAGAAAATTATGTTTTTGTTCCTGTCTTCAAAGTGCAAGTGGGACACATACTGAGAAAATGAGCATAGCCTGCCTTTCTCAAACTGAAGCAACTTCACAAATGACTTTTTCATAATCAGCAGCAATCTGGTGTTTAGAAAAAAAAAAGTTTTCCTCCAGACCAGCCTTTCTCAGCCTTGAGTCTCCAGATGTTTTGGGACTACAGCTCCCAGCTTCCCTGTCCACTAGTCCTACTAGCTTAAGGATGATGGGAGTTGTATTCCAACAACATATGAGGACCAAAGGTTGAGAACAGCTGCTCTAGACTCAATATATAAACTGTGCTGCAAATGTTTGTTTTGCTACAGATACAGTGGTTCAGGAAGGTATGCTGAATATTGGTGGCGGAAACAAAGCTACAGCAATGGATGCTGTAGAAGTGGCAGGGATGTTGCTTCCTGTAGGAAAATGTTTCATGTGAAACACCACCAGTTTACAAAGTGCACCCTCTCTACTTTTAAGCATCTTTTGGGTGCATACTCAGAAAAAAGCTGCACAAATGGGTAGAGATGCCCATCTTAGTTTATTTGCAGAGGCTGCCTTCTGAAGATCATACTGCAAAAAAAAAAGAAAAAAAGGTGTTACTGCCAGCTGCCTCATCAGGTAGCATACAGCCTGCACTCAAAATAGCTCCTGTTGAGACTTGGGAGGGCTTCTTATGCTTTTGCTCAGTATTCAGGACCCAGTAGTAATTGCTGAATGGACTACAGTAAAAGTTTGTTTGTAGGTTTAATAGACTCTGTGATCTACATTCTGGTTTTCCAAAATGTGTGTCTGGTGACCCTAATTATTTGTATTTAAATCTATTGTATTAAAATCTACCCCCCCCCTTTTTTTTTACATTGTGAAGATAAGCTAATTAGTATTGTTGAGAGGCTAAAAATAGTTGGACAGGTTTTATTTAATTTTCTTCATGAGAGTTCTGTAAATTGGATTTTGTCATTCATGCTGTTGCACTGAAAGAACCTATTCAAGATTAAATATACCATAATTAATTTGTTTTTCATTCAGAATATCAGGAGCATTGGTTTTACTTTGAAGCAAAATGGCAATTTTACTTGGAGGAGAGAGAAATCAATGAAGACAACCAGAATAAACCCAACTTTCCTGATAATTATGATGCTGAGGAAAGAGAAAAGGTAAACTCTTCAACCAAAAATTCTGAAAGTATTGGGGACAAATATGTACTGATACTCTCCCATCTGAAAGTATGTCCTATTTTCTTTAATTTAGAAACAATTGCAACCAAGTACCATAACATGGTAGTAGTATAAGTTTACTGAATGACTCAAGCCTATGGGACAAATATTAGATTGGTGCTAGGTTGAGTGTAGGGGTGGGCTTCTAGATATGATTGCAATCCAATTCCCATCTGCCCCATTATAGACATTGGCCAGGGATGATGGAAGTTGGGATCCAGCAGCTCTTGAAGTTGCTGGATCAACTTCATATTCCATGTGAGATGGGGAATAGGAGATCCAAGGGTCACACCATTGCAGCTGGAGGTGAAGGGAAGAGCCAGCAGTGTAGCTTAAGGCGGTCATAATATTGGGTTCCAGATGTGGCAGCTAATGTGTAGATGGACTAGAACGACAAACATTGCAGTTCAAAGCAGGAAAAAGATCAGGTTACAGAGGTAGAATGTGGGAAATGGTAGAAAGCAGACATTCTGGCAGTCTCCTCAACAGAAAAACAGTATGCTTAGATTGGGGAGCAGAATTTAACAAAGCTGAGGTTTTATAGGGTCAGATGGAACTGAATTAGCTGTCCAGGTCACCAAGCAGATGCTGAGGTTGGGTAGCAAGGACTGTGAACATGCCTCTAGCAATCTAATTCTGCCTACCACTCTTTCAGCAGACATGCTAAGTTGGTGGCACAAGAGGTAAGAAGATGTCAATGTCTGTTTGCTGGTGGCTCCAATTATATATCCCAGGCGCTCTATGAGAGCTGCAGTTTTTTCAGACCCGTGCGCTGCTGTGCTCTCTTTATTTTCTTAACTGTGATCTGATTCAAATGCTATGACTATCGTACTCCTGCATGACAATGACTCCACGGGGTGCCTCTGACATTTGAAACCCCCTCACCATCTGTCTCATCTGGGTTGCATAGATAGTCTTCATTACAATGCCAGTATTCTTTAATGCATTATCCCAGTGTACGAAGACTCTCCACGAGATCAGGTGACCTACCTCATGAAATGGCTCTCTTGTCACTCATGCAAGCCCTTTCCTCACCAGTATTCCATATGAAGTTACAATATGCACAATCCATTCTATTACTTGGAGACTTGCCCCAAACAGATTGCACCCAAGTAAAAGGCAACAGCACTTAAATAGGACGCAAATTTTGCCAAGAACATTATGGTAGTATCTGCTTACATTTCAGCATTTCACGAAATTGCAATACAGCAGAAGCTGCTCTTGGAAAAACTATTACTAAGAATTCCAATATCATCACTGAATGTAGATGTGACAATTGCTTAGCGGTCAGGATGTTTGTTTACTTGGGGCACCACTTATAGTACATTAAGATCTTCTATATGGCCTTTGTTGCTCATTCTGTGAAGGCTGCAGCTTTCAAAAAATGTTGGCTAACTGTGACCTTCATCTGTAGAAATATACATGTATGCTCAGTATAATGTGGTACCCATGCAAGAAACCATCATCTGTGCAATAAGAACCTTCAATCAGCAGATAGGACAAGTCCCGGTTAAAACTTTCTGGATCACACACTGTCTCTCTGTCTCTCTATTTTCTCCACCTCTTTACAGAAAGTGTTCAACGGTCAGTGAATGAAATAAAAAGGTTTGCCAAGAACAACAAAAACGGTAACATGCAGTTCCCTCTCTGAGGAAGCAACCTTGTGGGATTCCACATTTTTATAGACTTAAGTGATAAACTGTAGGCAAGTTTTGAAAACGCATAGGCAGTGTTGCAACTGCCATCATGGTGATGTCAGAGAAGCAAATGACATCATCATCACCATCACCACAAACTTCATCATAATCTCAGATAAACGGATGGAGGCAAATGGAATCCTTATTTGTGAAGGAACCCAAGAAAGAGGAGCTATCTAACCTTAGTGTGGTTCCCCCAAAGCCAAGAAAGGCCGTTTCCTTCTTGTTTCAGATTAAATATTTTTTTTAAAGAAATATTTAATGTATGCTAAAGTAAGGCTTGACTACACACAGAAATAGGCAATGAGAAAATGTAGCTCCAGTATTTTTAAAAAGAAACAAGAAAGGGAGTATTTTAAAGCACAATCTGCAATTTACCTCATGTTTCTGTGCCATGCTATGGAAAGAAAAAGAAAAAAGGCAAAGTAAAAGAGTGGCATTTAAACCTGTATATTCTGGGTTGCCTTGCCATCAAATTCACCCAACCAAACTCATTAATTATCCATTCAGACTTATAGGAGATGGAGTTCTGAAGGTCGTGGTGGAAGGAGAGGTCATGATGCTCCGATGATTGCATATGATGCTCTCTTAGGATGTGGCAGTGATTGGACCGAGCTTTGCAACCGGGCAATGTTCCATGGCGGTGAGTAATCTAGTAGTTCCTATATACGGCACACAGACCATTCTAATTTTTGATTAGGGTCAGTTTGGCTCCATTAGGTGACTCACTAATAATTCTAGCTCTTTCCACTTACTACATCCATTGAAGTATCTTGCATCTAAAGCACTTGTTGTACTTTCCAACTAGTAATTATTGCAGTAATCTTGTGTTGGTTGGGAAAAGCTTCATTTCTTATTCCCATAAAGGAAGTGGCAATCCTACTATCAAAGAAAAGTTAAGCCACAGGAATTCTGAGGTGTTTTTTTTAATCTACGAAAGCTTATATGGTCTACACCTATGTTTCACAACTAGTTTTACAGCAGGGGTGTTTCAAGAAGGAGATGATGGGCAAATTTTGTTAAAGGCACTGGCCTTAACAAGCTGTGGTTCCCATAATTCTTTAGGAGAAGTGATGACTGCTAAAGTAGCCTAAGAGTGCTTTAAAGGTATGATGTAATTGTGACATGAAAGACCAATTGTCAGCATGGCAATAGGGCGTGTCTTCTTTGGGCTGTTTCCACCTTAGAGTTGTCCCCCCCCCCCCAGTGACTTTTTAAAATGTTTCTGCCAACCTGATACTTGTCTCTTGGTGGTGCCAATTTGGACCAGCGCTCAGAGAACTGAGATTGCTCTTAATATATATGATATTATTTCACGGAGAAGCTAAAAGGGCATGCAACTGGGTTCTCATTTCTGCTTTATTTTACAGGCGAGAGTGCAGCAACTGGAACTATTGCTGGCTGTTTGTATGGCTTGCTTTATGGTCTCAACAAGGTTCCTAAAGGCTTGTACCAGGATCTTGAACAGAGGGAGAAGCTAGAAAACTTGGGAGAGGCTCTCTTCCGACTGTCTTCAGAGGAAAAGTAAAGATGTTTTTGCCATTTCATTTTATTTTTAAAAAGATTATATTATACCCTGCAGCCAAATCCCTAAGAAGCAACTCTAAACAGATTTTTAAACATTCAGGAAAAGAATTGTGTGCCCCTAAGTCTCAGTGAAGTCATACTGTCTTTAACATGACGTTATTTTATTCAAGTCCTCCCACTACTCCACAGATAGGAGTTTCTTGACCCGACCTAAGGGCCAGTCCACACATTACATTTTTGGGTACATCTGAGTTTTTTTTATGGACCCCTAAAAATGTAATGTATGAATGAGACAAGTGTTAGCAAATATAGGGACAGAATCAGCTGCATCTAAGTGTACATTGGATTGCAAATCTATATTTGCATGTAATGTGTGGAAAACTCCCAAACTATGCCAATATTGTTGCAGGCAGCATTATAAAATGCTGCGCAGAGGTAGAATAGTAGAATTATACTATTAAATTTATTGTAAGCCACTCCAATAATTTATTTGAAGGAAAGGGTATAGTAAATAAAATAGATTAAGGGTATTTAAATTCTGTAAGTATTCAATACTTAAGAATGTCTTCTAATATTAATTAATATTAATCATACTACTTTAATTATAGCACCTTGGCATTATAATTTGGGGGGGGGATGAAGCAGTCTAAGAACCCATTTTTGTTATAAAATTCTGCATCACATCAAAATGTGACTGCATGTACACATATGCCAATAATATATATGTAAAACTAATGCTGTCTGCACACCTATTTAAGGCAAACTAATTTTATCACCCTTTGAAGGAAGTATGTCTGAGATTCTATTTTTACAGTCCATTTTTATGCACTATTTCCGGTTTCCTCTCAACTCCGTAATATTGACTTTTCTGTGATATCACCTAACTGAAAAATCAGTTAAATGTATATCCTTTTTCAGAACTGTAGTGCCTAAATATTCTAGGAAGTTATCTGAGATTTAGCAGAACACAAATATATAACATTCATATATATATATATATATATATATATATATATATATGCAATGCGACAAAACACACAACTCTGCAACTATTCCTGGCTTCCTATATATTTTTGTGGTGATTCCCCCCCCCCAACCTTTACAAACTTTTTAATGATTTGGGTGGCTAAAATACTTGTAAATAAATTAATCTTATGCCTCTTCATAAGCATCATTCATTATTTTGACATTGTGTGCATTGCATGTTACTGTGTCATTGCTGGAATTCTTGCTTGCAGTTGTCACTAAGTCATTGTTGGTCAAGGTTACAGTGAGTTTCTTGGTGCTGAGAATCTCTTCTACTACGAAATCTAGAAAGTGTTGTTCTGGTGTAGAAAGATGTAGGATATATAGTGGCAGATAAAGAGTTTTAAAGTTAGTGGGTTGGATCCAGACTGAGGCAGCAATCTTACATACATTCAACTTGGAGTAAGTTCTGTTGATTTCAATGTGGTTTTCTTCTGAGTAAATATGGAGATGGCTGGTAGTTGTGGTATAAGTTAAGAGCATTTAGATTCTGTTAAAATCAATATAAAAAGTTAGTCATGACTAATTTAAGTAGACCCACTGAAATGAATGACCCACTTGCTTAGTCATGTTCATTAATTTCACTCGGTTTACCCGGAGTTGACTCTAGTTAAATACTACCTAAACAGTGCAAGTCTTACCATGTCTACTCAGAAGTAAGTCCTATTCAGTTGGGCTTACAAGTTCCAGGTGAGTAGGATGGATTGCAGCCTAACCGAGTCTAGATACAACCAAGGCAGCAGATCCTTGTGTAGATTTTTATTCCCTCCATTGCTCCTGATGTAGATCTTCACTCACCCCTTCTTCCCTGGTAGTAAGAGGGATGCCATTTTGTCTGAGGTTTGCCTCAGGTGCCAAAATGTATTGGGCCGGCCCTTTGTGTAAATTTTGACATACACTGCCATCTCCCACCTTAGTTCTTCACTGTGGCCAGGTCCTTCACTCTCCTGAAATTGTAAGGGCTTTTGGGGGGTTTTGGGCCAGTCAGAGGTTGACTCCCAAATGAAAATACACTGCTGGCCTCTTTCTCATTCTCCATGTTCAACGTACTCTCTTAAACAGTCACCTTGTAAGTTGTAACAGTAACCTTGTAACTATGAATAGTGACTGAGGCAGCCTACAAAACAATCTCTGTATAATATGATCCAAATTATGGAGCCCCATTTGCTGTTTTATATTATTACCTTTGTTTCAAAGCAGTGCCTTGGGCAGTTTATTTTATTCACCCCCAATCTATTTTAACTTTCTGAGTAAACCGCTTTGAAGTCCGATTGATTTCTGATATCAACTTTGTGCCTCAGTCCCCTTTCCTTTGTACAGTACTTTTACTAAGAAGTAGCCACCACAGTTCAGTGAGACTTTACTTCCTAGTAATCATGCATAGGATTGCATTCCTAAGACATAACTTTAATTCTTTCCATAGAATACCTATTCCTAACTCTTTGTCAGCAGCTATACTTAGTTGCCCTAAGAGTATATGCAATTTGCCTTCATTTGTTGAAGCTGCTAAAGTGAAGAATATAAGTGCTGAAACATACAAACAGGTCATTCATGACAAGACACTGATTTAATTCTGGCCAGGAAAGAAAAAGGAATTTGCCTTATCATTAGCAAATCTCTAATGTGATCTTTGGGTTCTTATGTTACCACAGCACCATAGGAAAGAGTTTCCTCACCGCTGAGGTAATACTTAAGTGGTTCCTATGGACTCAGACCCACAGTGTGAGTTCTTTGTTTAAGATTGAAATCTTCTGCCTCGTGACACCAGAAGACAATTAAATGAGGCACTGGCCCACAATGTTGGTTTCAAGACCTCCTGAATATGCCTTTTTTGTGTGGGCATTGATGAAACAAGGATATCATATGGGGGAGGGATTGGAGAGGGATTGAAGAAATGGGGAACAGGTATTTCCCCTTCATTCCCGAAGCTAGATTTATAAATGCATCATAGTCTTTGTTTGAAATAAAACTCTTGATGTGCTCTTCCCATCTGAAGACTCCTATAACTTGAAAGGGCAATTTTTTTAAATCATCGGGTATATTTAATATTCATCCTTGAATTCATACTTCGGTAATGGGAAGAGAATCCAGTGAGTGACATGGCTTGAGATTAACACCAGTTCCAATAAATGCAACCCTTGAATCAGTGACGTTATCCATTCTTTCATGTGTGCGTCAGGCATGGCCACAGCAGAAGCTGCTTTTTATAAATAGTGTTGTATACATGTGTTGTCGTGCAATGGGGAAAACCCCAAAACACAGTGACATCTAGCCACTCATCCTTATCCTCATATGCTGCATATTGTTTGTTGTATTCAGTGCTGGCCAACTGTCAAAGTTTTCATTGCTTTGTTGTCTTTTTTTCCATTATGACAATGGTAATTATAAGCAGAACCTGTGATGTTGAGCACAACTGTTTCATTCAGATGTTATTGTGTGCAATGTTTACCTGTGAGAAAAGCTCTGAGGCCTAGATTTTGCCATCTTCATTTACAAGCAGAGGGGTGAGGGGCAGTCTGCCACTTCCATGTGGTACTGTTCTTCAGGAACATCTATATTTCTGGTTATTGTGAGGTATAAAAAAGGGACCATAACATGTTCAATGCAATGTTGTTGTATTCGTGTCTGAAGATCTATCCATCCAAAAAGCAGTCTTTTGATTCTTGCTGTGAAATCTCTTTCTGCTCCTCCCTCCTTCAAACTTGAGCTGGCACCCCTGTTGATAGGACATGACCATTAGAAGTACCTTTTTAAAAAAACCACAAAGAAACAACAACTCTTCATAAAATGCCACAGCTTGTTGAGAAATAAAAAAATAAATAAATGGTTGACTCTCTTATGTGGATGGCAGAATCTATCTGAATTTAGCAGCTTATGTTGCTTCTCGAAATCAGAAAAGCACCTTCATTGTATGGTCTGGGCATCTTACGTGGTAAGGATGAACTCCTGATCTGCTGGAATCAAAGCTGGCATTTGCCCTTGCATTCACCAGTGCCAGGATTTCATCCCAAGGCGATTTGTTGTCTTGCTTTTGCTTGTATATGAAGAGGTATAAAAACTTAATACTGTCCTGGTATGCAGACTGAATCCCATTCACATACTACTTTATTATTACGTGAATTAACCTTCCAAGTTTTTTTATGGTGCTAGAAAGTTGAAACCTCTGGTGCATTTTCCCCCCTCCAGGCTATTGTCTATTACTGTTGACTTCACCATGTAGCTTTCACACTGAGTTCACTATTTTATTTAGTAACTGATCCTCACCAGTTAATGCATTTCCTAAATCCTCAGCTGCCTGTAGGCCTAATTCTTCAAACAGAAGTAGGCTTATAACCCTGCCAGACTTCTATCTCTACCCATGTTAATAAATGAAAGGATAGAGAGGTCAATTGATATTGTGTTGGATATCATGGCATACAATGCTTTTATCTCTGGCTTTCCTGGTTTCACTGGGATTCAGAAAAGGGATTTTAAGAGAACATTTCCCCACATAATTGATGGGAAAGCAGATCAGATTTTCGCTTAGGATTAGATGGATTTTATTACACAGTGGAATGCTGCAAGCTTTCAAACTTTGCTAGCTCCCTGTAGAGAGAGAGCAGGCCAGGCTCCAAAGGGTTCTGTGCATTAAAAAGTAGGATTTGGACTTTCATTTCTCAAACAGTTTCTTCATCACATCCTACTCTCAGATGACAAACTGCATTAGAAACTGAGGGTTTCAATAGCAATTTCTAGTATGGCATGAGAGTCGGTTGAAATAAAATAAGTTTTTTTGTTTTGTTTTTTAAACCCCACTGAATGAATGAACTATGTAATCTTTTGCTAGTATCCTGTTCCTCTCTGGTTTCTGCCCCTTTCAGAAATGCACACGATTAAAAAAAAAAATAATACAGACAGAACCTTGCACTACATAGTGTCATGCTCCAGACATGACACATAGTCATATTTTGTTTTCTGGTACTTCAGCTGTATGTTAAGCCACTATGCCATTATTTGGGATGTGCCTGCAGAGGTGCGTCCTGTGTTTCAAAGAAAGTAAAAAAATACTCTGTGCTAATACTATGTATGCTTACTGTTCATAACAGCCATTCCTGGACAGGTATCAGCAATCATCTGTTAATAACAGTCATGGCTAAGACAACTGTTGTATATAATCTTCTGCACTGGATAAATGTGCCTGGCACATTAAGAGGAGTGCCGATGTAATTTTACTTCTAAAATTAATGCTCATTTTTTATTATGCATATATTATGGTTTTTCATTTTTTTAAAAAAAAACCACTGTTGATTTTATTTATATCTTGATACATTTTATTATGTCTACCTGTTTTTAAGTGCACTTTTCTTGGTAATGTGAGAATTTTATAGTGTTTTTTTAAGGAGAAGGACTGTAGATCAGTGGTAGAGCACCTGTATTTCATGCAGAAGGTCTCAAGGTCAATCCCTGGCAACTCCAGATAGGGCTGAGAGACACCCTTGCCTAAAATTCTGAACAGCCATTTCCTGTCAGTGTTGACAGTCCTGAGCTAGATGGACTTATTGCCTGACTCAGGCAGGTTCCTGTGTAAAAATAAAGAATAAAGCAGTATATAATCTTGTTAAATAAATATAAACACATTAAAACCAGTAAGGAAGTAAAAGCAATGTTGATGACTTTCCCTGGACAAAAACAACAACATTCGTTTTCTTTTATGCAGCAGAAGTAAAGGTACAAAGCTGGGCAGTGATAAGGTGCTGGTTGACCCCATAGTGCTGAAGAAGAAGCTCAGTAAGATGTCTACAGAACTAGGTGCATTTGCTGTCCTCAGCAGCCTTCTACTTTACCTCACAGACCTCCTATCCAGCCAACCCCAGGTCGAGAGCAAGAAGGCCAAATGGCTCGAAGGGATAGAGAACAAGGTGAACTTGAGGCGCGAATGCCATAGCGCACATGGCGGCATTCGTCCCACCAAATTCCAGCTTCTGCAATCGAGGTTCATGAACAACAACCGCGAGGCCTACAGGAAAAGGTCGAGAGAGGTTGGCAAGCTGGTCGTTAAAGAAAAGCAGAACAGAAACGGGCTAAACTCCATTGTAAGCAAGCTGGACAAAAGCTCCTCAAAGGAAGGAGAAAGCCCAGAGATAACACCCCACGATAAAGTCAAATGGGTCTGCTCAACTGGGAAAAATACTGTGAAGAATATCCTGAAGAAATTCTTAGTTGCTGAGGAAAAAGAAGCTAAAGAAAGAGAAAAGCAGGTGGCTCCAAAAAAGAAGACACCAAACGATAACCTGCCCAAGATAATCAACAAAAACTCTGTCTTGTCCAAACTGAAAGAAAAGTTTGAACAAAGCAGTAATATCTGTTCAGCCATTGAGGTGAAATCTTTGCTGCCGTGCAAAGGCGAGAGAAAGAGCAAAAAGGGCCTAGAGAGAAAAAAGATTTGCAAACCCGAAATCAGAGTGCTTGAAAGGAAACTGAGGACAACCACAATTGTCAATAGCCCTCAGCCTCAACAGCTGGTATGCACAACTGTCCCTACACCTAAATTCTGTGTTGCTACTGAAATTAGTCACCCTTGGAGCTGGGCTACAAATGCCAAGTCCGCCACTCAGCCTTCTGAAGTGGGGAGACCAAAAGACATCCAGAAAGCACCTGGCATTGGGTCTCATCACAGCAGGATACCAGAAAGCATGGCACCTAAAGGGCAACTAGGAGGACAGTTGCAAAACAAGCATCATGAAATGCCTAAGGTAGTGGCTGACAAAAAGGACATTGTCGAGAGTAATGTAACTCCTACAAGCCCAGGTTCTAATCAAGACAGTGTTCTTCCTTCACGTGAAAATGTGTCCCTTGTTGATTGCATTTCTCCTTTATCTAAGGACAGCTTAGATCACAAAGAGAACATCATACCGCCTGTGGATGATACCTTTTCCAGGTCCAGAGACAAAAATGCAGCAAAAATCATGAGCAGAGAAAACATACCTACTAACGACCTCTCTTCTAATCCAGCTGAAGGAGTTCATGTACATAGTCACCAGGAAATGAAAGAGGATGGGATTCCTGGCATACCAGAAGGCATGTTCAGGCCAAAGGAGACAGAAATAGAATTAGCAGAGCCTATAAAAGATCCCCCATTCACCAGCCAAAAATGTTTCTCTGAAAAGAAAGTGTTGGAAAATATTCCACCATTTCTCTCTCCTGTAGCTCAGGCATCTTGTAACAGAGAGCCTCCAATAAAGGACCAGCAATCAAGTGTTGAACCTGCAGCTGTTCACAAAATGCCTCCGCTTAAGCCAAGTCAAGATAACGCACAAAGTTTGGGGAGCACGTTTTCTGACACAGTTCAGAACAAAGAAAAGCTGCCTGATAAGGAGGAACTATTTCCTAGCCTTAACAAAAGCGACCATGTGGGTAAAGCAAAAAAGGAGGTGCTACAGCCATCGAGAAGCCAAGGTGAGCCATCTGATCATCAGGCAGAAAGGGAGTATTTGCCCAAGGAGCCACAAGCACATCCAAAGGGGAGCGAACAAAATAACCCTAGCTCAAACATATCAAAACAGACTATAGATCAACCACACCAAACTCCTACTTCAAATAAGAGCCAGAAAGACAACAATGATATAAAAGGAAATGATTTTGAAAAAGAGCTTTGCCCTTTGACTGGCGATTTAGATAAATCCAGCTGCGTTAGAGCAGCAGAGAATACTAGCAAAGCCGAACTGCGCTCAGATAATGAAAAGACAAATTCTGAAAACAAGAGCAAAAAGGGAAATAGTAGCTTGAGCCATTTGGATACCTCTCAGAGGCTGCCGGAAGAATTAATCAGCCACGAAACTGGCAATCTGGAAAATAATCCTGCACCTCCTTCTCAAAAATCTCACTCATCCTCACTGACCCATTCAGCAAATCCAGAAGGCGATACTCCAGAAGTCGACAGACCTTGGTGCAGTGTCGGAAACCTCCAAAGCCCAACATCAAATGCAGTGAAAAAGAAAGAGAGCTGTATTGTAAGAGATAATGCAGCCAGTCCTAATTCTGAGAAACACCACTTCCCTTCTCCAGCTGAATTGCTGAAGCCCAAGGGGGCACCTAGGCAGGACAACAAACCAACAACAAGCAATTTGTGCAATGATTTAATTAAGAGTGAAAACCATGCTGTAGAAGTTGAGGGTATGAGTCCCCAGACCGGGAAGTATCAACCACCCTCAACAAAGGAGTCTAGAAAGTGTGAAATTAGTCCGGTAGGGGAGGCAAGCCCTGCGCACAATGTGGAGAAGCAGCAGGTGCCCTTAGGAAACAAAACTGGGAAGCGTGAAAGCATGAAAGTGATGGCAGAAGTAAAGCCTGAGAAAAGCGGATTTCCCTCCCCAAATGAAACAGCGAAGCAGGGGAACGGTGAAGGAGGAGAAAGAAATCTACTGAAAGAAGTACAATGTCTAATTCCACCATCTGTTGACAGAAAAGAGCAAGATGACAAGGTAACAGAAGAGAAAAACTCTATAGTGGGAGGTAAGAAGTTGGTGCGTAACTCCAATATGCCCCAGAAATTAATAAAAAGTGACCTTGCAGAGGGTGGTGGTGAAAGAGCAGGTTCACAGCAGCTGACCCCACCAAAGCATAAACCTAGCAGGCAGGGAGTGTTACATTCCCCAGATAACTCAAAATGTCAAACACCATCAAGAGATCCAGAAAAAGGTGGAACTGTTGCATCAAAAGATGAAAACACTGCAAAACACCAGCTCTCCACACTCAAAGAACCAGTGAAATGTGATGATAATGCTAACCAAATAAATGCCCAGAATAGCCTTAAGACTAAGAGTGACGAAATACCATTATCTGACAAGAAAGTGAAACCTGAAAACAAATCGGGGAAGACAAAAGAGAACACTAGTAATTCTGGGCAAAACCAGTTACCTCTGGAAAATGAACTTCCAAAGAGTAAAAAGGCTGAGCCAATGAAACCTGCAGCAGAGAAGTCACAGAAACCATCTTTAGATGACTCTAGAAATGGACTTCCAAAGAGTAAAGAGACTACTGAAAGCAAATCAGGGAAGACAAAAGAGAACACTAGTAATTCTGGGCAAAACCAGTTACCTCTGGAAAATGAACTTCCAAAGAGTAAAAAGGCCGAGCCAATGAAACCTGCAGCAGAGAAGTCACAGAAACCATCTTTAGATGACTCTAGAAATGAACTTCAAAGGCGTAAAGAGACTACTGTAAGGGAGAGAGGTACTTTGCGTAACCTTAAGGAACATCAGATACCAGCACCAAATGAATCAAAGACTGAGCCTGTAAATCTTGCAGCAGGGGAGCTGCAGAAACCATCCTTGAATGACTCTAGAAACCATGAGGATATTGCTAAGAATGAAAAACAGGCTTCATGGAATTCTAAGAACCAGCAGCTACCCTTATCAGATGTGAAACAGGAGAGCCATCAATATAGTGTCACAGCAGGGAAACAGCAGCAGCAACCACAACCACCAAAGGATTATGTCAAGCCTAAATCTAGTATAAGAGATGGAAAGCATAGGCATCATAAATCTGAGAAGTATCGTCTTCCTGCCTTAGATGAACTGGGAGTGCATGAAAAGAATGCTAATGAAAGGAAGGGTTCCTTGGCTCCACTTTCAAGTCACGATAGGACCGTGCAAAAGAAGAAAACACTATGTGAGACTGATACTGGTCCCAAATTGGGCTCACCGAACAAGACATGTCCTGCAGAACAGAGAAAACCACAGCGTAGTCCTCCTGGCAAGTACCAAACTCTGTCAGCAAATGTGCTATCAGAGCAAGGAAGTGGGGAATCTCAAAAGCTCGGGGCTGATGCAATAAGTCAGAAAGCTAGATCACTAGCTTTGGAAAAATACATAGCAGAAAGCTACAGTGAAGAACTAGTACCTTTGTCTATTAAACCAATGGTTGTTCGTGTGATTGATACAATTAAGCTTGATAACTAAATGCAGCTCAAATGACTGGAATATAGACCTGAATTTTTCATCCTCTGGCCACTGTTTTACTTCAGAGCTGTAATTGATGGCACTGAAATCACACTGAGTTGGCTGTCCATTGATCACTTTTGGATTTTAGCAGTCATTAAAGTTGGTGTCACCTGGAACCTCAAATATATTACATGTCAACCCAGAATAATCAGAAGCCAATGATTTGTGTATGGTAACTCTTAGATGTAATAACTATGGGAACAAAGGCCCGGTCAAGATATGCGGCAGAATAAAATGGCCTCATGCCACCATAACACTTATTTATGTTAGAAATAAACAGATAAGCAGCACAGGAGGCAAAGACTAGACTAGAACCTTTCTTCCAGATATGCTTAACAGAGGAAAGCTTACTAAAACTGTGCCCCTCACCTGGGAGATGGAAGTGATTGTGTTTACCCTGCCTCCTCAATATGCTGCCTCCTGTTTCTGCTGTATGGGAAACCTCAGCCAAAATTAAGCACTTTTAATGGGAGAGACTTAAACAGTAAAAACAACAAAGAAGTATTGCGGCACCTTAAAGAGCAACCAGTTTATTGAGGCATTTCCATGAAAGCCACAACTTCTTTCTGTTGCTCCAGAGGGCAGGGCGACAACAAATGGGTGGAAATAGCAAGAAAGCAGATTAGAAGACCATAACAATAAGCTGTCTGACTGGTGTGGGCTGCCTTGGGAGATGCTTTCCTTCAATGAAGGGGTTGGGGTTTTTGTTGCGTTTTTTTGCAAGGGTATATTACAAGCCAAAACCATAAAACTACAGATGAAAAACAAAACAGAATACAGAGTGGATGCAGGAAGGAGACAATGTTACACCATAAACAAGCATCCTTAGATAAGGCGGAGCTGACAAAGTAGTAATTATAATTGTTATTCTTTGTAAAATATTTCAGTGGAGGTTTTTCAACAGAGGCTGAATCTGTCAAGGTTGCAGCAGTTTGTTGGGAACCGGTGGATATTGCCAGACTACAAATCACCCCAGACCACTGGCCATGCTGTGAGAAGCAAAGTTACAGGGAACAAGGCAGAGGGCCTTCTCGGTAGTGGCACCCACCCTGTGGAATGCCCTCCCATCAGATGTCAAGGAAATAAACAACTATCTGACTTTTAGAAGACATCTGAAGGCAGCCCTGTTTATTTTTAGTATTTTGTTGAAAGCCGCCCAGAGTGGCTGGGGAAACCCAGCCACATGGGCAGGAAACAAACAAACAAACAAACAAACAAATGTTATAATTATTATAATTATAGGGTTTATGGTAGTTTATGTCCAGTACTACCTGGAGGGCCACATATTTCTGTCATGGTTGCATTGTAGGTTCTGCCCTCAGTAGGGGATTAGACAAGACTGAGCAGGAGATTAGACCTCCAAGATCCTTTTTCCAACTCTGAAATTGTATGATTCTATAATAAAAGGTGCCAGACTTTAAGGTTTCACAAGTCTTTTCCAGATAGCTTTCTGGGATTAATCATGATGGATGACAGCTTAGAAGATCTGTCCTTAGGACTTTGCTTTCTTTTCTCCCAGTCTCTCACTTTTTGTGAGAGGCAGCTGGCATCTTCCTCTTGGAAACAGGATGGTGGGTTAGACAGGTCTTGGGTGCAAAACCAGTGGGGCATAAAAAGTGCTTAACTTCAGCTGCATCGTACTCAAAGAGTGTTTCTCTGCTAAAGGCTGAAGTTAGTGTATAACTAACTGAAGTGACCCTTTTGTGAGTGCACTTTCTCATTCTAATTACTCATTACTCATTCTAATATAATGCTATTTATTAGTGCTCCTGGAAGGCTTTGGATATTGCAGGCTATTCAGCCACTGAAATCATGCCTTTATATACATTTTTGTGTGGGTTTTAATTGTTTTCCCAAAAAAAAGTAAAAACAGTGATGCGTAATAGTGTGCATAAATAAGACAAGCATATAAAGATAGAAGAGGCCTGTAAGAAGGTCTTAACAATGCTACAAAATGTAATAAACCGCAAGTCATTTTTGAGTATTGTCATTAAAGGCCTGGTCTCCTTGGCAACACCTCCCCCAGGTGGGATTGGACAATTGACTGAGGCAGGCGGAGACCTCTAGGTATCCCACCTGAGGGAGGCAAAGCCAAGCCTATGCTGTTGGAGCCACTTCAGATCTAGGGGCTGCGCGCGTCCACGCAAAGGGCGCCCCCCGTTTTAAGCGGGGAGCGGTCATTGTCATTAAAGGCTCTTTGAGACAATTAAATTACAAATACATCTGCTCTACAGGATGATACAGTAAAATCCTGAATGAAATATATTTTATCACGGGGAAAATATTGATCAAATCTCTTGCAGAGGTAATTTGGTATCTTCCATGTGTTCAATGCATTCAGATTCCTGTATAGCTTTATCTTTCAACGTTTATTACATTCCTCATTGTGATCAACTTATTAATAAAGATTTGGAATGTTGTAATCATGCCAGATCCTAGCACTGCCTGGAATATGCAGAAAAGGCGCTGCAGAAAATAATGAAAGTCATTATTGTGAAATCTGGAACAAGAAAAATCGCCTGAATCCACTTCCTAAAATTATGGGACAGAATAAAGGATCATCTTCTTGGTCTCCCTTCTTCCATCTTCTTTGTCCACAAAGGGAGAATGTCCTGTTTAGGAGCAGAAATAGGCCCACTTTTCCTGAGATACTTCTGTAATGTGAACATACCAGAAGGATAAAAATCCAAGACAGGACCCAGGTGTCACATTAAGGTCAAGACTTACAGCAACAGAATTCTGGTCTACAAAATGAAACTTGATACTACATAATAAGCAACCAGGATCTCTGAACTGTCTTAAAAGAAGGTGACTTTCACAATTCAAAAAGCAAACACCTGTAACCCCTGTCCAAAGAAATACATTTTGTCAAGTTCTGGAAGGTTCTGTTTGCTTTTATCTTTTCAGATATTATTGTCAGATATCACAATGTCTCTTAGAGCAGGAATATACTGCACTATTTCAGTTAAATTTGCTTCCAGATAGTAAGTCTAAGGCTGCAGTGGACTTCTGTGCCTGCCTAGAAGGAAATAAAACCATTAAACTCCATGGAACTTTCACCCTAGTAAATAAGTTGAGTGCTGGACGGAGGCTCACAGATTGCTTATTGGCAGTCTGTGGGGCAAAACTAGATGTGATGTTAGTCATATGTTTAAACAAGTATCATGTAGTTAATTTTTCTAGAAAGAGAGGTGCCGGAACTCACCATGAATGTCTTCCTTGTTGTCTTATCATGTCAACTGCACCCACCTGAAAGGTTCTGGAACTGAGTTCCTGTAAGTTCCAGCTGAAAAAAAGCCCTGTAGTTAACCACATTGCTTTTACTTTGGGACAGGGGAAACAGGGGCACCGATCCACAATATGCATGCAATTTGGGGGGTTGGTTGATAGTTTTCTGCTGAAAATTGGTCCCTTCTGGCTGCTTTCTACACCCCCTTCCCCCAAAAAGTGCTGATTACTGTAAACTACACGTTTGAGATCAAATAGCAGTAAACTGTTTTAGGGGCTGTTTTGGTAAATTGTTTTCAGGATTGGAGTCTTGCAAAATAAAATAAAAGTGGCCAGGTCATTAAATATGCTATTAATGTCCCTTTTAGTTTGCCCCTGAAGCATTTACTACTGATAATATAATGCAGCGTTTGTGCACCGATATTCTTTTGCTACCTCTCAGGTAAATGTTCTCTGGGAATTCCTAAGACTTTGCTATGATGGTTATTTGTATGAATTATTTGGAATTGCTAGTTGAATATAAGACTTAGGGCTCATTCCATTATACTTGGATGTCACTGAAAATGTTTCTAGGTGGCAATGCAAATTTTTTCAGCTATCTGTATTTGGTGCCATGGGGTGGTGCAATGATCTTTGAACCAGTCTTCAGGAAACTGCTATGGACGGTCTTTGAGAAACCAACTGGAGACAACCACATACTGTAATTTAGTTTGTAAATACTATGTCAAAGTACGTACTTATGTTTAGATACTGTTTTTCAACACTGATGAGCAGGAAATGGACTTCTTTCTGTTGATGGAGAATCTCTGCACGACTACAATCTCAACTGGAAGTATTTTTGAAGAACACGACAGTAAGCTCAAAGCAGATACTATTGTGGATATGACAGCAAGTTTTGTGTGAACTATGTTATAAATCTGGACTTGTGTAATATATTTAATTGTAAGTCTTTTGCACAACTTGTTTGTGTAGTTTGGAATGAGACTATTACATGTGTCAGACTTTACAATTTGTCTTGAAACACAAATATTTCTCATTTTATTGTATTATATAGTGTACCGGTATGCTTGTTGTTTTTTTAAAAAATGCCCATTTTATATGGTACTCTAATGATTTATCTTTATATGTGGTTTTGTTTAATAGGAATTTATTTATTTATTCTGAAGTTTATTTCATAGCCATCCAGGCCTAGATAACAATGGGTTATTGTGGGAATCACATTTAACCTTTTTTTTTTAATGCCGTGACACAGTCCACCATTTTGCAGATCATCACAATAAACCACCTCAGTGAGGGCCCCATGGTGTTATGTGATGTTTCAGATGTTTTTCATGAATGGCAGGTGCATGAGTGCAAAGAGATTGGGGCGGCAGGGTTCACAACAAGCTTCACAAAGGTATACCCTTAGACAGCCACAAGGTACAGCAAATAAATACGTAAAATAATTTATTTATAGGAAAGAGTAATTCTTAAATTTTGTCACCTTTTCAATACTATAAATAAGGATATAAAAGGGGATGCGGGTGGCGCTGTGGTCTAAACCACAGCGAATCCCCACAACAGGGTGAGCTCCTGTTGTTCGGTCCCTGCTGCTGCCACCAACCTAGCAATTCAAAAGCATGTCAAAGTGCAAGTAGATAAATAGGTACCACTCCGGCAGGAAGGTAAATGGCGTTTCCGTGCACTGCTCTGGTTCACCAGAAGCGGCTTAGTCATGCTGGCCACATGACCCGGAAGCTGTACGCCGGCTCCCTCGGCCAATAAAGCAAGATGAGCACCGCAACCCCAGAGTCATCCGCGACTGGACTAAACGGTCAGGGATCCCTTTACCTTTAAGGATATAAAAATTCATTACTGGATCAGACCAAGATCTATGCAGTCTTTGCCAGAGTTCAGCATTTTTTGCCAGTGGTGTATACAACCAAATGAAATCTGCATTCTTTTATTAGCTTGTTGTTATTGTTCAAAATGTTGGGACAGCCACTGTCAAAAGGCGGAAAAGTTTATCAGATTCACCCTTGATCAAAGACTGAAAGAGCAGTTACATATATTACAGCTCTTGGACAGACAAGACAGGAATACTGAAGACATGACACAGCACACGTTGTTCCCTGGGACGTTAAGTAAGGCGTCAGTTTTACATTTTTTTTCAAAGTCAGAGGATTAACAGGTCTTCCTGGCATCAGAAAAACATTCCCCTCCCTTGGCCTACACATCTCATAAACACGGGCTTAATTTAAAACAGGGCTCACTGGGACAGTAGCCTTAGGATCTAGGTCCAATGCCAAGCGGCAAAACCTGAATATATGAAGCCAGAATATTGATCCACTGGATTATCGAGAGAGAAAGTTATTTCCTAAGTTTGGTACTTCTTAAAAAATGGACAGAGGTTCTGCGCCTTGGGTATTTAAGGCGGGAGTATAGCTCATCTCTTGTACACACTATTGTCGCCAACAGTTAAAATGAGCTTTGCTAGAAGGTACGTGTGCCAAAGGGATAAATCCCTTTTATTTGTGGCTAAAGAAGATGATCTGTGTTGACAACCTTGCTGCCATTACTGTGAAGGATATAGAAGCGTAACAATCCCAAGTGCTCTGAAAATATTTCTGTCCTCTCTCTCTCCAACCACTCCACAATTTTAGCTGTAATATATCAGTATGCGGAGCTTTCTGCCTCGTTGTGCGTCTTGGTTTGTTTGTTTTTGGCACACAGATTTGCCCTTCCTCGTTAAAATATTGATAGAATCATAGAATTGTAGCATTGGAGGTGACCCTGAGGATCGTCTATTCCAACTCTCTGCAATGCACGAATCTCAACTAAAGCATCCATGACAGATGGCCATCCAACCTCTGCTTTCAAATTTCCAATGAAGGACAGTCCACAACCACCTGAGGGAATCTGTTCCACTGTA
Organism: Podarcis erhardii; assembly: GCF_964252035.2. Lineage (NCBI taxonomy): Eukaryota > Metazoa > Chordata > Lepidosauria > Squamata > Lacertidae > Podarcis > Podarcis erhardii. Next base: position 80,958,295 of record NC_138508.1, read on the forward strand.
TTCGTTCCATTGATAGCTGTACTCACCATGACTTGGTTTAAGCCTCTTTTAAAGGTATTCACTACATCTTCTAATATATACCCACCGCGTTGGTTGTTGATTCCTACTCAGGGAAATGTTATATACTGGTATTCTCCATCTTGCCATAGCTAGAACTACACTATAGTAGAATACAACAATTGCTTAGTTTCAAAGCTCACCAGTGCCAGACCTCAAAATCTGTTTCATACTCCAGCATTTATACTGCCAATTCTCCCGCCACCCCTGCCCACCTCCCCACAGGGTGGGAGTGCCACATGTGCAGAGTGCCTTCCTAACCCTATGGAATAACCACAACCATAGATCAGGATGGGGGGGGGGGTTAGAGGGAGACCTGTGCTCTGAGTTCAGTACCTCTCAGCTAATTTTATTCAACTGCAACTCTCTACAGCAGGGATAGCAAGTTGCCTGGAAGTGACTCTAGCAAAATAAGCTGACATAAAAGGACTAGATCGTGCAGGAGACAGCAAACTTTTTCAGCAAGGGGCTGGTCCACTGTCACTCAGACTTTGTGGGGGGGGGGCAGACCATATTGGGGAGGGGGGGAATGAACGAATTCCTATGTCCCACAAATAACCCAGAGATGCATTTTAAATAAAAGGAGACATTCTACACATGTAAAAACACGCTGATTCCCGGACCGTCCGCAGGCCGGATTTAGAAGGCGATTGGGCCGGATCCGGCCCCTGGGCCTTAGTTTGCCTATCCATGGACTAGTCACTAAGACAGTGTCTCATATTTATCCTTTTTTTAAAAAATGCAAATGTACAATATGGGACAAAATGCTCTTTGTTAAATACAGAACACAAACAAATATGCATTGTATAAGGCTCCTCTCCCTGGATCCCAGTGTTATAGGAATTTATTTTTTAAAAGATAAAATCTGATTTACTGGCTATTAAGGAAGGGAGCAGATTCAGTTCCCCAGGCTCCTTATTTCTTTCCAAACAGCAGGTGAGATATAGGCCTTTTTAAAAAAAGGCTGCATTTAGCTGTTTTTAAATAATATATTTTTTAAATTTTTTGTATCCTGTCCATCTGACTGGGTTGCCCCAGCATATGGCTTCCAGTATATATAAAAACATAATAAAACATTTAAAAGCTGTACTGTACTGTACAGGGCAGCCTTCAAATGTCTTCTAAAAGTGATATAGTTACTCATCTCCTTAACATCTGATGGGAGGGCATTCCACTACCGAGAAGGCCCTCCGCCTATATTTCTGCTAGAAAGAGTGTTCAGACCAGAGAACTGAGCAACTTTTATTTACATGGCACCTGAAAGACCATGTTCCAGTTCTACCACTAGGGCCAGGGAGAGGGGACTTTTCCATCCCAAGGGCCACATGGGCAAATGACCATGGCAGATGTGGGCCAGTGCAGCGGGCACGGCAAATGGATGTGACTCTTACCTTTGTAGTGCTGATGACATTCCAGCCATGGAAAAACAGAAGTTGCTGCCTCTCTCTCTCTCTTTCCCTCTATCTCCATCCAGGCATGCATGAGGCATTGTAACAATTCAAGGACACATTCCATCCAGGCAAAAATATTCAAGCAGAGTACACAAGTCTCAAAACAAGAAGAGGGAGCTAGACTGCTCCTTCTCAGAGAGGGCTTCCTCTGTATTAGCCTTCCATTTTAGGAAGACCTTCAACTTTTGCCGTTAGATTTTATTGCAGCTGTTTTATTGTTGTTGCTTTACTCCAAAATGTCTTTGTTAATTCTCCTTGACCACCCAGGGCAAGACAATTTGAGTATGTTACACCAATCCTGGCCCAACTGCACAGACTGCCAATTAGCTCCCAGGCCCAATTCAAAGCACTGGTTTTGACCTATAAAACCTTAAATGTCCCAGGACCACAATGCATCAAGGGACCGTCTCTCCCCATATAAACTGACTTGGACTCTCCATTCATCATCTGAGCACCTTCGTTGTGTGCCTCCTCCACGTGAGGTCCGGAGGGTGGCAACACGAGAAAGGGCCTTTTCTGCAGTGGCTCCCCATTTGTGCAATGCTCTCCCCAGGGAGGTTTGTCTGGCGCCTTCATTGTATATCTCTAGGTGCCAGGCAAAAACGTCCTAGGCCTTTGGCCAATTAATATTCTACAGCCTTTTAAGTGTGTTTGTAGGTGGGGGCATTAGTGTTGTGTTGTTTCTGTTTTAACTATTTATTTGTGCTTTTATCTTGTGTTTTTATCTTGTGAAATGCCCTGACATCTTTTGATGAAGGGCGGTAATAAAATAAAATTATTGTTATGATCATAATTGTGCATTTCTACACACAACGCATCCACTGTTTATAAGGAAAACAGTATTATTTGTTCCATTTGCATTCCTCTCTTCCTCCAATGACTTCCCCTAAGGTTATTCCCAACCTAACAAGGTAGGCCAGGCTATAGCAATTTGCCAAATGCCACACAACAAGCTCCATTGCTGAGTTCTGAATCCGAGTCTCCTCGTCTATTGAGAACACAAGCTATCTGTTCAACCACCACACTGACTCCAGCACCGAAGATACCTTTGCTGTTTACAGGTTTAACCTTTCGCGTTTCAGTTCCACAGAAACTGTAACAGATACCAGTGGGTATTATTAGTATAAGCAGTCATCCCCCCCCCTTTTTTTTTTGCTATGTACAGGAACTGCAGTGGGGAGGCTCCATCATGTGGCTTGATTTATATTGCAGGATATAAGTCAATAATGGAAATTAGCAACTACAGTGGTGCCTCGCGAGACGAAAATAATCCGTTTCGCGAGTCTCTTCGTCTAGCAGTTTTTTCATCTTTCAAAGCACGGCCATTAGCGGCTTAGCCGATTAGCGCTCTTAGCAGCTTAGTGGCTATTAGCGGCTTAGCGGCTTAGAAAAGGGAGGGGAGGGAAAAAACTCGCAAGATTCGCAAGACATTTCGTCTTGCGAAGCAAGCCCATAGGGAAATTCGTATTGCGAAGCGCCTCGAAAAACGGAAAACCCTTTCGTCTAGCGAGTTTTTCGTCTTGCGAGGCATTCGTCTTGCGGGACACCACTGTACATGTAATTAAGATTGTGAGGTGGGGGAACACATCGAGTTGCTTTTAATGAAAGCTGGTCTATCCTTTTTTTTTTAACATAAATAACGAGCTAGCATTCTTATTTTCCTATGTGCACAGCTATGCCTATAATAAAACTTTGAATGTGTCTGAATTGGGAGTTTCTTATAGAGCAGAAGGGACGCGGGTGGCGCTGCAGTCTAAAACACAGAGCCTAGGACTTGTCAATCAGAAGGTCGGTGGTTTGAATCCCTGCGACGGAGTGAGCTCCCGTTGCTCGGTCCCTGCTCCTACGAACCTAGCAGATCGAAAGCATGTCAAAGTGCAAGTAGATAAATAGGTACCGCTCCGGCGGGAAGGTAAACGGCATTTCCGTGCGCTGCTCTGGTTTGCCAGAAGCGGCTTAGTCATGCTGGCCACATGACCCGGAAGCTGTACACCGGCTCCCTCGGCCAGTAAAGCGAGATGAGCGCCGCAACCCCAGAGTCGGCCGCAACTGGACCTAATGGTTAGGGGTCCCTTTACCTTTTAATAGAGCAGAGGGCTCTTTCATAATTCCATATGTTCTGTGCCTAGAAAGCATGGTTCCAAGCAGTTTTCCACTTGCCCAGTGCTGTATCTAGTGGTTTGGCCTTTGCCCTGCTGTTTTGGCACTAAATTGGAGCAAACGTCAATCCAGAGAAAACCCAATTGGTGTTTGCTCTGATTCAGTGCTAAAGATCAGGTCTCCCTGGGGGGAAGAGGCAAGGCAAGCAGAAGCATGGATGAGCTCCACTACTTCACAACATCATTTGACTCAGGTCCACTTCTCAAAAGGGCGGTAACAACTATGTCAGGGTTGTACCACTTTGGGTAGCTCATATGCTCCTCCTCAGAGTAAAAAATAGATGCTTGCACACAGGTGACTTGGTATCAGGGAGCAGGCTAGCCTAGCCTGGAACACATTCTGCTGATCACTGTTTTTTGGTTTTGTTCGTTTTTACATGCAAGGATTCCTGTATGGATTATGTAAGGAGGCTCATTTATCTAGGCATGGTAAAGTCCTGACACCGGTTTGCCACCTCAGTGAATATGCAATCTTAAATTTCACTTTGTTTGCTTGTCTGGTTGATTTCTTACCAGCCATTTACCTCGATGTTCTGTGGGTGGTTCCAGCAATTTAAAAATGCAATATTCAAATCGGTTTAAAACAAATGCAATCGAAAGAATAGGGGTGGGTGGGTCCATATATATACGTATACGTATACATATACATATACATATCCCCACAGCAGTGACCAGAGCAGGGATGACTGCAGAGAGAAGAAAAACACCACGGTGCACCTGTAGCAGGAAAACAGGATCTATTCATCTACCCCTGCTGCGATAAAACACTGTATTCCTCTCTACAGTCACAGCAGGTACAGTAACTTTCCAACAGTTTGCCTTTACCCCTGAAGGCGCACTCTTCCACTGTCTGTAGGGACAGACGGATGCCAACAATTATATGCAATGTGTCAAAGAATACAGTAAAAAAGTAGATCTTCAGCTTGCAATAGAAACTGCACGATGAAGGTACCAGGATGCACTTCCAGGAAGAGGAGATTCCTCAACTTAGTAGCTGCCGCTGAAGATGCCCTCTTCTAGGCTGTCACACGAACCCTCCAAACTTCTGAGGATGGTGGAACTACCAACAGGTAGGCAGGACCTGCTGATCTTAACACCTGAGGGGATCTGTAGGGAAGGAGGCAGTCTTAGAGAGATTTGGGGCCTGCCTTGTTTAAGGCTTGAAACACAAATGTAAGCACCTTGAACCAGACCTGGAAATGACCTGGCAACAAATGCAGCTGTTTTAGAACAGGGGTTATAAGTGTTCTGAGTTGTAATCTGTAATCTGGCTGCTGCATTTTGAACCAGCTGAAGTTTCTAAGTCATCTTCAAGAGGTCACTGAAGGCTTATTGTGTTTTCTCTATTTGAGGCATGGCTTCCAGTGGTTCTCAACCTGTGGGTCCCCAGATGTTGTTGGACTACAACTCCCATCATCCCTGATGGGAGGATAGGCCTTGCTAGCTAGGGGTGTGGGAGTTGTAGTTCAACAACATCTGGGGACCCACAGGTTGAGAAAGGCTGTGACACTCCAGTAGGAGCCAAATCCATTGCCTCCCCCCCCAACAGAGAGAAGCACACCCCCCACAAACACAAAAGGAGCATCTTGCTCATTTCCATCCTCTCTCCGATTCTCTCCCGGTCTGTCTCACTCCCAGACAAAACTACAGCTTCTATGGGGTTCTTCCATTATTTGTTTGTTTTAAACGCCGCCTTTCAGGACAAAGCCCTCTTGTCCCCACAGCTTGCATCAAAACCATAAAATCTAGCAAATTGCTGGAGAGGGTGTGGGAAGCAGAATACTTTTCTCCACATGTGGTGGCCATGCAAGGAAACTGCAGAGTACCAGCGAACTGTTTTCGGATAAATAAATAAATAAGATAAGCAAACGATTCTGCCAAGCCTTCGATTGACTTTACATATGATTTCTGATGGGCTATTCAAACTGTTCCAGCTTACAGCAGCTAGGACTGTAATAGCTAAAAACTGGAATACTGTGGGGGCAAATATGTTAGAAAGCGGGATTTAGGAGGTTGGTGTATATATAATGCTAATAGGAAAACTTAGACATAAAATTTAGGCAATGCTGAAAGGAACTGGGGGTAGGGGCTTTCGTTTTCTCTAGATTTCTCTCATTCTGCCTTACTGCTGGAAGTACGGTACTACAACAAATCACTTAACTTTTGAATGGGTGGCGTCCTTTTTTCTTTTGTAGGCAGACTGTTTTTTCCCCCTGCAGTGTAATTTTCTGCCTCTAGATGGTGCATTTTCCATTTGGCAGAACAATCTGGGTGTAGAGCAGGGAAGACGCATCACAGGGTATCTAAGTTCCTTAGAACATTTGCATATAGGTAAAGAAAAAGAAATAATTGCACAATATGAATTTTTCAAGCATGTTATCATTTCCCTGCTGTTGGCAAGCCTATGTTCAGAACCAGTTAGCACAGCACAGCTGTACTTTACAATGTAGCCGCAACTAAACTGTCTGTTCCAGCTGGTTAAAGTTGAGATACCAGCTCTAAAAAGAGCCTGTCATACATGTAGCATCGAGGCTATTGATTCAATTATTCCACCTCACTACATTCTCTGAAAACATGTGCTGTGATCTCTGAACCATGACGCAGGGTCCATTTTGACAGATGTTACCCAGATATGTGTGTGTGCATATATACATCTCTGAGTATGTAAATACACCGAGAGATGCATTGTCAAATATTTTTTTAGCTTTGAGAGATCTCATTTTTAGGTATTTGGACCACCTGAGAACCACGATGACGGAGATGTGTTAACACAAAAGTTTGTTATATTTAGTAGATGCAACTATAGCTAGCCAGCAGAATGCCAAGGTCAGGCTAGTATCAAAATCTAGCCCTGAAGGGTCTCCAGACTTTTGAGTCAGTGACTCATGAGGTCAGTGTCTTGAACTAGGAATTGAGCCCCGGAGCCCAGAAAGAAGAAAACATGACTTTCTTGACCAGGGAAAGGCAGAAGGCCTGCTTCTGGATACCAGAAGCTAATCCACACTTGCTTGATGTTGAATGGCTCTGTTACCTTCTGTGTGATGCTGGTTCTGCAGTCCTCCCAATAAAGGTAAAGGTAATGGGACCCCTGTCCATTAGGTCCAGTTGTGGCCGACTCTGTTTTAAATTCTCTGTTTTACAGTTTAGAATCTTCTTTAAAGGTAAAGGGACCGCTGACCGGTCCAGTCGTGACCGACTCTGGGGTTGCGGCGCTCATCTCGCTTTATTGGCCGAGGGAGCTGGTGTACAGCTTCCGGGTCATGTGGCCAGCATGACTAAGGCGCTTCTGGCGAACCAGAGCAGTGCACGGAAACGCCGTTTACCTTCCCGCCGGAGCGGTACCTATTTATCTACTTGCACTTTGACGTGCTTTCGAACTGCTAGGTTGGCAGGAGCAGGGACCGAGCAACGGGAGCTCACCCCGTCATGGGGATTCGAACCGCTGACCTTCTGATTGGCAAGTCCTAGGCTCTGTGGTTTAACCCACAGTGCCACCCACATCCAATTATACAATTATATTTGATTTAAAAAATGTTTGTGACCAAAGAACAACCAGACAGATTTGAACAAACATTAATGAGTTCAAGCAGAGTAGAAAAACAACAACAATGGGTGTTGAATATTTGGTTTATGCCCCAGTCTCAAGACATGGCTAGAAGGTAAACAATACAACAACCTTGCTAAAGATAAACAGGTCCAGTGCTGTTTTTTCTAGGAAAAGAGGTGCAGGAACCCAGTGTGAACGCCTCCCTTGTTGTCTTGTGATGGCAATGGTGTCCACCTGAGAGGTGACGGAACTTATTTCCAGTGAGTTCCGGATGAAAAAAAAAGCCTTAAGCAGCTCAATTTCTGATCAGTGCCTAAACGGGAGGCTCTCTGGCAACCCCATCTTGTATACCACCTTGATTCATGAATGGAAGAAAGGTGGGATCTAAAATAGCATTTTACACTGCAAATCTACCGTCTTGTCATTTACATTTGCAAGCTCTTCTGGGGGCCCTTTTTGGTTGAAGAACAGGGGAAATAATGCTTTATAAATAAATATTCTTAGCAAGCATTTCAAAAAATAATATCCTAATGAGTTCCCCTTCTCCTTTTGTATTTCCCAGTTTATCCATTCCATTCCTCCAGATCCGGTGGCATCATCCTCTTCCTGTGAAATTATTACCGGATGCCACTTTCCTTAACAATGTAGTTACCCAATTACGCTTTTGCATATTGCTTGCAAGTACTTAACAAACCAGTCATTAAAAAAAAAAAAAAGGAGCGAATGCCACAAACATTCCACAGTGGAATGTCACAGGACCACAAAAACACAATTCATAAAACTGCACAGGAACACATTACATCTAATAACAGATGCAGCGTAGTATGGGATTCAGGGAAAGGTGTTTGTTGCACTTCATCTCAATGCAGTCATTATTCTTATATACATTATTCTTATTATTAAACATTCCCTATGAACTAGATCTTCTTGAATGCATCTTTTAATTTCTCTGGATTCTTAGGATGAGCTACAGATCTTCTCTCTCAAGCACGATATGCTACCACCAAACTGGAATAATTAGCCTTACAGTACTTGCTACTGCAAGGGTCTGACGGGGGTGACTACTGCTCCCATGCAAACATCAGTCTCCAAGGTGAGCATAGTATTTTTTATTTTTTTAACTAACACCAGACTTGGGGCATTAAAGCAGATAGCACTGTTGCACAACTCCAACTCATCATGCATAAGCTTACATAAATACACTGAAATGCCATTTTGACTACCGTAATCTCCTGGGAACTTGCTGCAAAAAAAGAGAGAAATAAATAAAAGGAGGGAAGCTGTGAAGTTCCATATCTAGTCACAACAACATCAACATGTGCTAAAAACAAAGGTGTCTGTGCAGTGGTCAATAACAACCCCCCTCCAAAATCCACATCTTCATAGCACTGTCTAGACTGTGGTCCAGGCAGTTGCTTCCTGTATTCCTGGTGGTCAGCTGTACACACAGCCAGGAACATGTTCTGCATTTAACCTATACTGAGGCTGCAATCCTAGGCACGCTTATATGAGGTAACCACCCCCCCAGCACATTTGTAAGTTGCTTCAGGGTAAACACCCATCTGATTGAATTGCCCATTTTCACTGCAGGAAATCAGCCACACTGGAACAAAATTCTCAGTCTTCAAAATGGCAAGCCAACCAGACAAGGCATTGTCTTTACACCAGGCATAGGCAACCTCGGCCCTCCAGATGTTTTGGGACTACAACTCCCATGATGCCTAGCTAACAGGACCAGTGGTCAGGGATGATGGGGATTGTAGTCTCAAAAACATCTGGAGGGCTGAGTTTGCCTATGCCTGCTTTACACACACACACACACACACACACACACACACACACACCCTCCTATTTTTCATATCATGTACAACATCCACCATTTCTCTCTGATGAGGAAATGTTCAGAGGCAGTAAGCTTCTGAATGCCAGTTGTTGGAAAACCACAGGAGGGGAGAGTGCTCTCGCGTTCAGATCTTGCTTGGGGTCTTCCCATAGGCATCTAGTTGGCCACTGGGAGAACAGAATGCCAGACTAGATGGACAACCGGCCTGATCTAACAGGCTCTTCTTATGGTCTCTTAAGTCTAGCAAAAATAAAATCTGCCACTGATTCCGGTTGAAATCAATATTGCTGAAATAAAATTCTTCTTCTGACATATGAAACTGAACAGCTAAAGGACACAATTAGACCCAAGTCAGATCACATGTTAAAGGACTGTCTCCTCTTGTATGACCATTCACCCTCTTGTATGTCCTGCTCCCAGCTGAACATGTGTTGTTCCTTCAACCTCAAGGATGCAATAAGGACGCAATAACTTGCTCCAAGAAATACTCTGCCCATAGGTTCCATAGTTTTGTACCTACGTGTATGAAATTGGCGGGTGGGGAGACTTTCCTGTGTGATGATCCATAGACAGAACTTGCATGCCTATGCCTGGGGAAACTGTATTGTGTCTTCCAAGTTCTGCCTATGAAACCATCTTAAAATAAAAGATGCCCCCTTCAATACATGCACACTTTTAGGACCTGCCCTAGCTCCCACTCATGGATACGGACTCTCAGCTCAATTATTCCTGAAGGCTTTATTCTAAGAATCACTACCCAGTTTAGACATAGATCAGATTACTGATTACAGGGTTCAAGAGTTCAAAGCAGAGCTCTAAGGTACATGGTTGGCACAAGCTAAGATGCTGTCTCAACACCTGACATGCCCCCTTTGCGCATGTCATTTGTGTATTTCAGGTTCAAAGCAACAGGGGTTGGGGCAGGCGGCTCTCCCTGTTCTGTTGAGATGCCCAACACTGTTTGGACAAAAATGTCTCCGAGTGCAGTACTTGGTTCTCCCTGTCTTCAAGCTCTGCACTGTTTTCCTATTCCTCCTCTCACTCTGGTACAGCTTCATTAACGTGTGACCCTGAAATTCTGGATCCTGCCCCCCCCCAACTGATGCCAAAGTTTTGTGCTAGTTTTATGATGTTTCGTGCTGTGAACCCCACATTTTGTGCCTCCGCCCCCAAATCACATAACTGGCAAAGCAAATCGGGGTCACAAGTTAATGCCAAAAAATACAACCTTGTCTGATGGACTCCAAACCGGTGCCAAAGTTTTGTGCTGCAAACCCCACGTTTTGTGCTGCCCCCGAAACTGAGTCATTGACAATCAAACTGGGGGCCATAGGGACACCCCCAAACCTAACCTTGTCCAATTGTCTCCAAACTGGTGCCAAAGAGGCGTGCTGTTTCAGTGGTGTTTTATGTTATAAGCCCTGCCTTCTGTGTGGCTCCCCACACTGAGAAACTGACATTCAAACTGGGTTCACAAGTAAAGGGCAAAAAAACCTAAAGCAGCTCGGGCAGGGAATCATTGGTGTAGCGGGGTGGTCAGTACACCAATAGCAATCCTGTACTGCCCCTTTTGCCAAACTTCCAGAACATGCACTCAGAAAACTGGGTTTCCCTAATAGGACTTCTTGAAAATCACTGCAACTTTGTCTTGCTGCCCACATGCCCAGGGTTGCAGTGTGTAAGGGAAACCTAGTGGACAAGCAGCAGCAAGAACAGGCCCATCTGCCATGTCCAACCAAGTCTTCTGTTACACATGCCAGGTCATTCATCCGTCTACGATCAAGTCATGGATGGCGGTGGTCTTGTGAATCATTGACCTAGCATTGCACCGCAGCACCTTAAGGTCATGTGGGACACCTTTGTTGATACCTGTATCCTTCTCGTCAGGACCAGACCCAGAGGCAGGGACAACGACTAAACTTGCCTCCTCAGTAATGACATGGTCTGGTCATAGTGTAACTCCTCTTCCTGCCTGGGGTCACTGAGACTGGGTCTCCTGATGCATTCCCCTGCTGTGAAACCTGCCCCAGCCATTATCTCCTGGAACTGTGCTGGAACCTGCCCCAGCATACCCCAAGCCCAAGGTCCATTCAGCTGTCTCTGCTATACTTCATCAGTTAGAGCCCTGCTCTCCTCAGGTGCTGAGCAGCCTTGGTCTCAGTCTTTTGTAACTGTGGTCTGCCAAGACCCCACCCTCCTGGGCCAGATGGAACCAGCCGGCCTACCAGGCAGGAGGCAGGTCCAGCGCAACTCACAGCTACTGGTCTCAGGCCAGAACAAACTGACCTCTGAGCAATGGGAGTAACACTCGAAGGCTAAGGCAGGCAAGGACCCAAGTGGGGCTCACTAGCCCAGGTGGGGCTTGCTAGCTTGGGGAGGAGGTGAGGGTTGCATGCCTCATCAAGCCCAGAAGGTATAAAAGGAAAGCCGCCCTGGCCAGGCCTCATCTCTAGCATGAAGACAAATAGAAACTAATTTTATCCCTTCCCTTGCAAGTGATACAAAGAGTTGAAGTCCATTGAATGGCTCTGTTTGCCGGCTGACACTATTATTGTATGCATATTAAGTATGTTCAACGTGGCTTTCTTAACAGTGACAGTATTCGCCTCATCTTCCGCTTCCTTTCTTACCGTCCCAATGTTGTTGTTTTTTTTAAAAAAGAGCCGCCTTTATATGTATTCTTCTTTTCTACATAGAATGACTAGAGTAATGTTGATGCCCCAGGCTATTCCTTGATTCCAGAACAACCTTATATATGCCACAGTACATTAGGAATCTTTGAAGCTCTAAGTCACATGGAGATTAAACTAAATTGCGGAATCGGAAGTATTTTTCAGTAGCAGCTTTCAAAGTTGCCTTGATAATTCTCATTCCCTGGATATAGCAAATATATAGATCAGGGGTGGGGAGCCTTTGGAACACAGGCCTGCCTCTCACCCCAATTTTCTGGAATGTGCCTTTGAATGCATTTTGTTTTAAGGTTACCAGACATCCCTGTCTGGTACACGTTAGATTTACACGTTAGTAAAGCACATCAAAATGTAAGTAGATCAATAGGTACCGCTTTGGCGAGAAGGTAAACGGCGTTTCCATGTGCTGTTCTGGTTCTCCAGAAGCGGCTTAGTCATGCTGGCCACATGACCCGGAAGCTGTACGCCAGCTCCCTTGGCCAATAAAGCGAGATGAGTGCCACAACCCCAGAGTCGGCCACAACTGGACCTAATGGTCAGGGGTCCCTTTACCTTTACCCCATACAAAATCCATTGAAGTTGAAAAGTGTCCCCGGATTCTTTCAAAAAAATCTGGTAACCTTATTTTGTTTGCCTGGATTGAATATTGGGCAGAAACTAGCCTCATGTACCAAGGTAAAATTTACTTTCATCGTTTCAACCACTTTTGCCTCTGGCCCTACCCACCACATGAATGTGGCCCTTTGTAAGGTTGCCAGGAAGCCAATGCGGCCCCCGGGCTAAAAACTGTTCCCCACTGTGACATAGATGAAAGAAAGTTGGGTTTTAATTTGTGAGATGTGTTCTGGGTCTCTCTCTTGCCTTTGATTTCTTGAATGTATAAAAAAAGGTGTTGTGGTCACACAGAAGTCTCAGTGTTAACAACAACAATTTATATGCCACCCATCTAATTAGGTTGCCCCAGCCACTCTGGGCTGCTCCCAACAACAAAAACAGTAAAAGCACAATGCAATGTCACACTCTGAAAACTTCCCTGAACAGGGCTGCTTTCAGATGTCTTTTAAAAATCACATAGCTGTTTATCTGTTTGACATCTGTTGGGAGGGCGTTCCACAGGGTGGGCACAACTACTGAAAAGGCCCTCTGCCTGGTTTTATTCACATAAGTGCTTGTGGGGGCGGAGGCCAGAGGGGAGTCTAATATTTTCATTCAGTGTTGATCCAGAGAACAGAAAACCCTTTTATCTGTCATGTCCAAGACATTTTGCAAACAATGGTCCCCTTCATGAACTTTAAGTTCGTGAGAAAAATATTGAATACTCCCTCTTTGCCTGGGAACTTCTCTGCAGAATTAAGTCAATAAATACTCACAATGCAGTGTAATTAGGCTAATGCAGTCATGTAAAGAAGTGGTGCTACCACTTCTGAATTTTCTCTGTGGTAAGTTCAGCATAACTGCACATTACTTCTGCGTATATTTGCTATTTTGATCTAGGTAAACTGTGTGCATTGCATGCAAAACATAACAATATTGATAAGGCGGGAGGAACTTGGGTGCAGTTGTGCTTTTTTTCATTCATGTCAGCTTTCTTTAATCTTCATATAGAGAATGGCACAGACTATTCAAGCTTCTCCCCATTTTTTAAAGCTGGGTTTTTTCCAGCATTTCTTCTCCCAAAACACATTACAGTGAAACCTTGGTAGTCGAACGTAATCCGTTCCAGAAGACTGTTTGACTTCCAAAACGCTCAACAACCAAAAACTGAAAGTGGAAGACTCAAAACAATAGGTAAACTCAAAAACAGAAACCGCATAGCATGTTCAGCTTCCGAAAATCGTTTGAAAACCGGAAGCAGTTACTTCTGCATTTTTGGGTTCAGGAGGCGAAGCGTTCCAAAATGGAGGCGTTTTGGAACTGAGGTTTGGCTGTGTGTTTCTTCTTCTCAATGTTTTACAGTAATTAGGTGATTCGTAGTATATTGCATCAGATGACAAGTCTGGAAACTATCTTACTGTTTTCTCCTTCTTGGGTGATGGCTGAAAATTATAAGGGAGCAAACACATACCTGCTTAGGGTTCAGCAACTGGCAATCCCAAGGGTCAAATCTGTCTCCCTGAGATTACTTGTCCCATCCAGGGTAACATAGCAAAGACAAAGGTGGGGCCATCGGACTTGCTAGCACCATGCTTTTTTTGGGGGGGGGGAATATAGAGGAATTGGATTGGCCTACTACCCACCTACTTGCTACAGTCGGTGTGTCTATGTTGAAGTATTATTTGATTTCTCAGCTCTGCAAACTGCAGGGACAGAGGAATATAAACATTAATATGTGCTCTTTTTGTATGCAACTTTTACAGAGAAAAGAGAAACAGATTTACTTCCATCTTGTTAAGCATGCTAGCACGGGCAAGTTCTTTTATTTTAAACATGCCTTCATCAATGAAGCGGCCATTAAAAGGAAACACAATACATAATCTGACAGCAACAACATCTGCTCTCTATTTTTGAGGGCTATTTTTGCTTTTGGCCATTCACATTTCAGACATCAAAGACTGGAGATCAGAAGTGCCCAATAGCAAAACAAAAGCAACAAAAAAACAACAAAAAAGCTCAGAAATATATATTTGTTCATTTCTGTGCTTGGAGAATCTTTTGGTGACCTTTCCTATCACCACTTGCTAGTCCCCAAGCCAGATGCTCAGCTCAGAGAGCATGTTATATAAAGGGAACGGGCATGTGTAGCCAAACTGAGCAGGATTTAACCCTCTGCTCGAGTGACAACAGCTGATGGGTGTGGTTTGGGGGAAATGGCTTCCTAGGCCAGACTGAACTCCCTGGTAAGGCAAGATTGGGCCACGGGGCAGAGGCTCTCTACTCCTGCTTTAACAGAATGGGCATCTTCCTGTGCATAACACCTAATTGCTGCTAATTTGCTTAACCCACTGCAACCCCTTGTACCCCATGCAAAGCTGCTCCTGAGGGTTGGGGGCAAAGACACTGCAAGGGGCTGCAGTAGGCAGGGGGAGAAGGGTAAAAATAACATCAGGTGCCCAACCCACCTGAACAAGCGGAAGTGTTTTCTGACAGGTAGAAGCTGGTGGCCCAGTAGTGCCAGTTCATGGTGGTGCAGCAAGACCATAGACTTTTACGGCTGCCATGGGGTAATACTTCAGTTGTAAAGCATGCAACTGACATTTCTCCTCTGCCTCAGAACCCTTGCCCCAGTCATTCCGTTCTTTTACAAACTGTATTCCTTAGGGTGAAAAAGAAAAGAAAAGAAAGTTTGCCAACTCTGATAAAAAGAAAGAAATGCATTTTAAGCTCACTAAAAAAAAAACAACCATGGCATCACCCTGACTGCAGAAATAAAATGCCCTTCTTACAGTCTTATAAAATGGGGTTTGCTTCCGCTGTCCTGAGTTCCTCAAGAATAAGTGGGTGAATGTCTGAAAAGGGAATGTCTAAACGCCTGCTTAGCATTTTTAATCTTTGTTGGAAGCCGCCCAGAGTGGCTGGGAAGACCCAGCCAGATGGGTGGGGTACAAATAATAAATAATTATTATTATTATTCCCTTCACAAAAAAATAAGAAAGCAAGGATGCTGCATTGGCCAGCATCAGCCCTGGTGGGTCCCACGATGCCTTTTTTTTCATCCAGAACTCAATTCTGGCACCTGTCAGCTGGGCGCCATTGCCATTATAAGAGAACAAACGATGTGTTCATGGTGAGTTCCGGCGCCTCTTTTTCTACAAAAATAGCACTGCTCGTGGCATGCAGGATTCTGACCACGGGGCCTGCATGTCACTGTCTATCATCACCTGCCATTCTTCTGAGGGTCGTCTGGGAAGCCCCTGGGGTAAAGGATCCTGAATTTTTGTCCCCAGGGTCCAGCCCTAGTTGCACCAGTGAAAAGCCACCACTGGATACAACCCTTTGTGTATGACTAGTTGTGCCATGGATGGAGTTGCACATTCAAATAGCACATCCAATTGGAAGCACGTTTACCTGGGAGTAAGTGAATAAACATGCATTGTACAGCTGTGTTAACCATGTTGTTGTCGTTCTTTCTTATTCCAACAGGCTTTGGGGAACTGACTGCTTTTAATGAAAGGGCTGGTGCTGTGTTGCGTTTATTGTTAATTATCTGTATGTGTTTATTAGATCTTTTATATACAGAGAGAGTTTTAATTTGATTAATGTTTAATTGTTTTTTTAATTAAGTTTTCGCTTTATTATTTAGCTCTTCCTATCTTACCAGTACGCTGCCTTCCCTGCCAAGGAAAAAGGCAAGTTAGAAATAAATATATAATAATGAGTAATAGTAATAATAATAATAATAATGTATTTAACTCTCCCAGTGAAATAAGTGAGACGTTAAAGCATTTAATTCACTTCATTGTGCGCAACGTGGGAACACAGCAGAAACAATGTATGATGCAGTCTTGCAAATTAGACCTCTAATTTGGCTATATATATTTTTATCTAGGAAACCAGCACTTTCAAAAGCCGTATCGTTCACAAGGTGTGTGTCTATCAATAATTATCTGAATTAACAGCAGAAAATAAGAGTTATAACAGACCGTCAATGCAAGAGTTTTTAATTGAGCTTGACAAAGGAAAGCGTGCAAGTCAAAACTTTAAGTCACATTTTGATTTCACTTTTAAAAAAAATGGCAATAGTAAGAGATCTCACTAATCCTTGTTATTGTACAGACCGTTCTGGGTGTGTAAACCCTCGCACAGAAAGATAGCTCAGGGTCCTTAACTTGCCCCACAGAAGCTTAAGCGGCTCTGCTTTTAGTGTTAGTGAAATGCTGTTATTTAGAGGTCATCTATTTTAGAGCCGGGGAAATTCTTAAGCTACTTAAAAAAACGATCTTAGCTCTTACTGATCTTGAGACACTCCCTGATCAACCTAATCCCATGTGATTTGGGCAAGAACCCTGGAGCCGACACTCTGCCAGAAGCATGAAACTTGGATACAAAAACCCCCAAAGCAGTACAGTTCAGCATCTACTGGCAATGACTCACAAAAGGAGGAGGAAGTGGAAAATGGGTTTTCTGTTGAATGAATTTCTTTAGTGGGATCTGTATCTTCTACTCCGCAGGCAGCATCTCGGGTTCAAACTACAGGCACAGCAACCATTCCAAGCAGCCACTTCCTTCAGCTTCTGCTTCTTATCTGAAGCACTTGTGACTCTGTGGGATGTTGGCTTCAGAGAGGCAAAGTCCTGTGTTCAAATCCCACCAGGGACTGGCCTTTCTACTAACTGGTCCCCAAAACAATTGAATCCCCATCTGGCTAGCTGTTAGGTGGCAACTGCATTAAAAAAAAAAAAAAAGGTAAAGGACCCCTGACAGTTAAGTCCAGTCGTGAACAACTCTGGGGTTGCTGCACTCATCTAACTTTACTGGCCAAGGGAGCTGACATATGTCCGCAGAGTTTTTCCGGGTCATGTGGCCAGCATAAGCAGCCTATTCAAATGAGCAACATACCTAAGATCAGAAAGGGGTACTCACAGATAACTGCACCTTTGCAGCTCATTCTGTTCAAGGAAGCAGATTCACTCAATATTCTTAAGTGATATATCCTTTTCTGAAGTTACGCCACTCAGGTGAGTAGCCACTGATGTAAGCTTCTTTCATAGAGTGCTCCTCTTCCATAGAAGTGTAGAGTTGGAAGGGACTGACCCTTTGCAATGCAGGAATCCCGTCCTGGGTGGGCTCGAACCACCAACTTTCTGGTTAACAGCCCAGTGCACTGAACCATTTTGCCATATTTCTTAATGGCGCGCATACCAAATTACCTGTTTAAAAACTGCAAGAAGCCCTCACATGCCACCACAGCCAACAAGTGTATGATGATTTATGTTGTGAACTGCTTGAGATCTACAGTTATAGTGCAAAATACAAATTTAATAACTACGGTAACTAAATAGAATAAAATCACACCAACAGTTCCCAACAAGGAATCTGGCATGTAGGAACAGACCAACACAGGTTTCCATCCAATTCCTACACATAAGTAAATGCCTCAAACCCTGCCCCCCTTCATTTCAATGGGGCTTACTTCCAAGGGCGTAGATGTCAACGTGTTTGTTGTTTATAGTGTCCCTAGGTGTGTGTTACCATAAAGAAGGCTGATCACCAAAGAATTGATGCTTTTGAATTATGGTGCTGGAGGAGACTCTTGAGAGTCCCATGGACTGCAAGAAGATCAAACCTCTCCATTCTGAAGGAAAGCAGCCCTGAGTGCTCACAGGAAGGACAGATCCTGAATCTGAGGCTCCAA
Source organism: Podarcis erhardii (assembly GCF_964252035.2). Lineage (NCBI taxonomy): Eukaryota > Metazoa > Chordata > Lepidosauria > Squamata > Lacertidae > Podarcis > Podarcis erhardii. The sequence goes on from NC_138508.1 coordinate 80,976,334, forward strand.
TACTTTGGCCACCTCATGAGAAGAGAAGACTCCCTGGAAAAGACCCTGATGTTGGGAAAGATGGAGGGCACAAGGAGAAGGGGAGACAGAGGACGAGATGGTTGGACAGTGTTCTCGAAGCTACAAATATGAGTTTGGCCAAACTGCGGGAGGCAGTGGAAGACAGGAGAGCCTGGCGTGCTCTGGTCCATGGAGTCACGAAGAGTTGGACACGACTAAACGACTAAACAACAACAACAACAACAACAACAGGGTGTGTGTTGCTTTAAGAGCGCAGGTCCTTGCCCTTAGGAGCTTACAGTCTAAAACAAACAGCTGGGGGAAGTGAGGCAGGGGTAAACAGCAAAGCAAAGGTGCAGTTGTTTGCATGCGACTTGGTTATAGGCTGCGTTACAGTAGGGCGTGCATGGGAATTAGGGAGCTGAGGTCACACCCTTTGCTCTGGACTTCCCAGCGGCACGTGCGTGGACCGGCTGCGCTGACCCACGAGAGGAATGCACGCTGCTGCTTCCTTTATTCCCGCTGCACCTGCTCCAAAACGGAAAACGAGTCCCGGCCCTCCGCCTTGCTACAAACTGAAACGCTGCCCTCACTGCCCTGGGTGAGGCTTCCCTCCCCGCTTGGCTCGCCGCCTCCTCTGCCGGCAACACGAGCAGCAAGAGGAACGTGCGGAGAGGATTCCTTCTCCTCCCCAAGGTTTTTTCTTCTGGGGAAGTGCGCGCGCAACCCGAGGCGAAGAAGGAGCGAAGCAGCAGGTTGAGGAGGAGCCAGTCGCGCGTTCAGCCACCCGGGGAAAGGGAGGCTTCTCAGCTGCGCTCCTAAATCGCTCTACCTCAGGAGCCGTTTGCCCCGGCGCTGTCCTTAAGGAGGCGCAATTCCCAGCTCGCCTGGCGGTGGGAGCCACAAATAAGCTAAACTCTCCCTCACAGGCGCGGGGGGGAGAAAAAAAGACTGGTCTGGAAAAGCCCAGACAGAAAGGGATAAGCTCCGCGCGCCGCTCGGTTCCCTGTCCTTGAAGGGCGACGCTGTGGAACTTTGGAGACGCTTCTTTTTCCTCCCACCGCCCTCCAATGTGAACACATTTTCTACTGCAGGCTGCCCTGCTCTGGAAACCGCCCGCTCCCTTTTCCCTCCCACCTCGCCAAAGGCACTTTTTTTGCAGACAACTTCGGAGCGTAAGAAGAGGGAGGCGGCGCGCTCTCCTTTGATAAGAGTGGTGGGACTTTGACTCGTCTCCAGCAAGGGGAGGAGGAAGAGGAGGAGGAGGAGGAGGAGGCGGCAGCGGCGAGGCCGCGCCGGGCCGGGCGGGGGTTCGACCATTCTGTGCTGGAGGAACCCGGCGTACTCCCTTCCCATGGACGGGGAGGAAGAGCGGCGGGCGAAGCGCGAGAACCGCGAGAGCAACGTCCACAGGTAGGTTGCGCCCTTGCAGAATCATGGAGAGCGCTCTTGGCTCGCCCTCCTGCTTTTTGTGTGTGTGCCTTTAATATTCTATATAGTAATAATCTCTCTCTATATCATGCCACAAACGTAAATATCTATCTATCTATCTATCTATCTATCTATCTATCTATCTATCTTCCTGGGTTGGTGTTAAGTGGCCCCTCAGGTGTATCTGTGATACAACAGGAAGTTAAAAACAAACACAGCCGCAGCAGCAGGATTTGCTTGAGAAAGGCAACCCAGAAAACTTATTTACGTTTGGGGTAAATCGATGCTGGGAGTGCCCCATTCCCTACTGAAAGCTCTTCTTGCGTGTGGTTTTCAGCTAAAGTTTGTATCGCATGAATTCCCCTTTGGTTACTGAGTACACAGTGGGGCAGTTATTTCTGCCCTTCAGGTTTCAGTTGGCAGTGTTGGTATGGCCGTTTAATTCAGTGGATAAGTTAATTAAGCTAACTACATTGATTCCGCTCCCCCCCCCCATAATTAAACTTTCAAAACCCTGTTACCAAAGATCTTGATTTGTCACTCTTTCAGGTTTTCTTATAATAAAGCTAACTTTTCACTGCCAGGATTATTAGTCGTTTACAGCTGCCACAGTAAACACCTACTCCCTTTGGAAGGTTACATGGAAAGAATGAACTTTTCTTTATGCTTTCAAACCAATCCACTTGAAAATTATTTTTTTTCAGTTCTTTACACTTATTGGCATCTTAACTTCATAAAATAGCAGATTTAATTATTTTTTGAAATCTCTCCCCAACACCCCCCCATCATCTCTATTGTTATCACCACATAGAACTTTAGGAAAATGCTTAATTTGTAAAATAAAACTTAAAACTATAATAGATTCTGTCCAGAAAGGCAGTCTAAAATATTTTAAACGAGAAGCCCTTGTTACTATAAGAAATATCAAAACAATCTGTGTACTGTAGTACTCTATAAATACAGAAGTATTATAAATATGGGAGTGCAGAGGTTGGTAATCACTGGAGAATATGGAAAGGCTGAATGCTGTCTAGATGGAAGTTATGTTTATAAATTTCCTTGTAGCTGGAAAAAAGGCTCAGTGGAATTTCTGCAGAGAGATAAATGAGACATCAAGGATGGGCTGACCAGCATTTCCCTGTTTATCACCTGACAGTGGTTAATGGCTATGCAAGGATGTAACATAAGAAGAGCCGCCCTGCTGGATCAGATGAAAGATCCATAATTGTTCCACATCCTGTTCTCAACAGTGGCCAACCAGAGGCTTATGGGGAGTCCACAAGCAGGACTTGGGAGTGCAACAGCACACTCTCCCCAGTTGTGAGTCCTAGCAACTGAGATTCAGAGTAACACTGCCACTACAGTATTCTTTGTCCTGGTACATATTATCAGACACAGCCATTTATACAATACAGTAGCAAAGGCAGATTTAGGAGAGCGCAACCAGTTAGGCGTGGAGCCTTGGGATGGCATAGCTGCGATTTAGAATGGAGCATGAGAGGCGCTGATTTTTTTTTATTTGACACCCCAAGAGCTGCCACTGACAGTAATAAAAGCTTTTCAGATTCGATAATGATAATTTATTATTTGTACCCTGCCCATCTGGCTGGGTTTCCCCAGCCACTCTGGGCGGCTTTCAACAAAGATTAAAAATATATTAAAATGTCATACATTAAAAACTTCCCTAAACAGGACTGCCTTCAGATGTCTTCTAAATGTAAGGTAGTTGTTTATCTCTTTGACATCTGATGGGAAGGCATTCCACAGGGCGGGCGCCACTACCAAGAAGGCCCTCTGCCTGGTTCCCTGTAGCTTTGCTTCTCGCAGGGAGGGAAGCGCCAGAAGGCCCTCGGCGCTGGACCTCAGGCAGAACGATGGGGTTCTAGTTGGAACCTGGCTTGTTTGAATGCCACCCTCCCAGCAGGGCTGAAAAGACCAAATGGAATGTGGAAACATGAAGTCTTAAGCTACAAGGAAACACAATGCGATACTTTTTTTTTTTTTTAACGGTGCAGCATAGAAACATATTGTATTAGTAGTGCAGTCCAGGAAAGGCTTGCTCACCCACACTGCTGTATGTATAAATTGTGGTTGAGCAATTAGGAGGTATTGTGGCCATCTCTTTTGGAAGAGTACTTTTTAAGGATTACGTTATTATCCAAAGTCCCATGTATGCTTTTCTGGGAGGCTTGAGAAAGTTGTGCCTTTTGCGTTTGAATGCTAAATATACAACTTGTTTGTGCTGAAGTGCTGAGCTTTCCTGAACTTTTGCAGTGATTAAATCTGCACAGTTATGCATGCTTAAGTTCAGTTGAAACCAATGGCACTTAAGCACATGTCCCTGTAGCTGAACATTTCCCTTTATAAGTACATGGTGAAACTGATACTATTTATTGGAAATGTCTTAAGCGGTGATACTTTATTCTCTCGTTTGTCTGTTTTCAAGCAGCTAATAGCCAGAGGCTAAAGGGAGCGGAAAATGGATTGATTGACCTGCCTTATGTATGCATTTAGATAAGCAACCATGTAAATCAATATTGGTCCCATTATACAGAGCTTGATGAGGTTCAGAATTTAATGCAAAACACACAAATGACCTGAAAAAGGCCTTGTCTACTCCCTGCAAGAGTGTGCTATCACTTGCCTGAGTAAACCATGACTGTAAAACTGAGGTAAAACTCTGGTCACTGAAAAGATCATTGATTTGTAACAAGTACTAATAAAAAGAAAAACAATCAGGATTAAAATTACAAAACATGCAATGGTATAAATGGTCCATTAATGTCCTGGTTAGATAAAAATAATTACCAGGTTATAATGTGCTTTATATACAGTGTAATCTTTACAACAGCCCTGTAAGATAGATTGAAAGTGTTACTTGGAAGGAAAAAGTAAGTATGTAAAGAATTCCTTGGATGCCAAGATCCACGTTTGGGGCAAGTACTCTTTGGTGAGAGAACCCCAGTAGACATAAAAATCACAAAATACGCAGCAAAGTAAAGTGTGAAATAGATCATTAAAATATGTCCTTCTAAGTTCCTTCCAAAGTCCCCTTCTTCCCTTAGCATAGAAAAAGTCCACAAACTTGGTAAACTCTCCAAAGGTTAGGTTCATGTGCTTTTCCACAGAGCATTTAGCATAGGCAGTAAAACTTGGCTTAGTTACAGTGGTGAAAGTTCCTAAATCACTGGTATAGGAACTCAAAAGAGGCTTACTAGAGCCATGTGGTCTGATATTGGAGCAACCAGCTCAGACCTCGCATGTTGAGCTTCTGGGGTCTACTTAGGTACAACAAAAGGCCCAATTATCTTCCTCCCAAGGGGAGTGGGAGTGACCTAGCTAAGCCTGGCAGGACCACTTACTCTATGGCATTAACCCTTTCCTGCATTAATTAGACTTAAGCATGTTGGTTATATGAGGCTGGTTATCCCTCAGTGTAGAACCAACTGTAACCTTCCTCCTTAGTGTTGCTATTGCAGACTTAGCAGGGAGGATGATGGGGGCAAAACTAAATTCGCGCTTCCTGTCATTTGTTCTGGCTCCACCTACTGTTGGCCTCTTTGTCTTCTTCCCTATCAGTCCTAATTAGCATCAACCACCACCAAAGCTAATGGGTGTTAGCTAGGTGTCTACAAAAGCAGACTCATCTTATAAACTTCCGGAAGCCCATTCTGGCATTTGCAGTCGATAAACATCTTTCATTCTGACATTTTAAAGTCCAGTTTTTCCTCCCTCTAAGCTGCATTTCTGGGCAAAAAAAGTTTTAATTTAGGTATGTGAAGTTTATGTAACTACATAAAACTAATATGTGTGTACAATGATTTCCCTTCTGTTGCAGAGTGGATCCATATGGGTTTGAAAGGCCAGCAAACTTTGACTATACATCATATGAAGATTTTTTTTCTAGATACCTAGTGATACTCACTAGGAGAGCAATTAAATGGTCCAAGCTTTTAAAGGGTAACCGCGGTGTACCGAAAAGCTTAAAAGGTAATATTCCAATATGAAGTTGTTCCTTGTTTCCTTTTCCTGTATGAAATCTTGCTTGAATCTTTTCAATAGGAGTTTTTCAATATGGGGAGGTGAACATTGTTTTCACATTTATTGTAGTGCCAATGTCTTATATCTACCCCACTTCAGACTTTACTTTGATTCTTTCTGGACAAACAGTGTAATCCTATACAAATCTACTCTGAAATATATTCTAGCGCAAGCTTCCTCAAACTTGGCCCTCCAGATGTTTTTGGCCTACAACTCCCATGATCCCTAGCTAGCAGGACCAGCGGTCAGGGATGATGGGAATTGTAGTCTCAGAACATCTGGAGGGCCGAGGTTGAGGAAGCCTGTTCTAGTGAGTTCAGTAGGGCTTACTCCCAGGTAAGCAGGCATACAAATTACAGCCCAAATGAATAGAGTTTATGGGGAAACTGCAGTTGATCGCTGATTAATAGCTTTCATTTCTACGTAAATTCTGTCCTTGTAAGAAACAATCTGTCAGCTACTATGGATGTTTGGTAGGAGCAGCTACTTGTTGCAAATGCAGCACAGTGAGTTGCCGTGAATAGAAACACTCTTTTTCTCTCCAACGTCTCTGTTCCCTCACCATGTTTTAAAGATGGCATGTTTGGAAATGTAGGTTTTCAAATGCGTCATTATAAAAGCAAATGTAAATGCTGAAAGGAAGTATAGAAGCTTGTTCCTTTAAATGTACATTACTGAAGCTGAAGCAATAAAATCAAGTTTAATTAATTAATCATTCCGAATATCTATTGATTCCAGAGTTCCTCCAAGATGAACAACAAGGCGCTTCTTCTTAGTCTCTGGTTGTTGGTGGGTGGTGGTGGTTGTTGCAGATTCCCCCTGTGCTGCATCTCATACTGTTCTAGAATGCCCCCCAACACTTGGGGGCAGATTTTCAGGAAATACATAGGGCATGCCAGCAGGAAGAGGATATGAAAGGGCCCCATTCCTTGGAACAGGACTCTGGTCATGAAGGTGGAATCCAAGCTAATGAGATCAAACTCATTTAGTGAGTTTAGTGAGTAGGACAAAGTTTGAGGACGAATCATGACACTGAAGCTAATTAAAATATTTTCACGTTTGCATATTCAAAGCCTTCATGGGCTGAATAGGAAAAGGGGAATTTCACAGTCAGGTTTGTGTAACTTATTCCTCTGTGAAGAGAACTGGGCGAGTTCATGACTCGGTGTTTGCACAACAATTGCAGCTTACTGCTGGAATGGTAACAAGTAACTTGCAATTATACAGTTTTCCTGTACATACGAAACTGCTATAACCAGTTGGGTGAGTAAGATGCCACTGATTATTAGTGGCTGTTTATCATAATTAGGCCCAACCACTGGCTTATTGCCAAACTGGAAAGTGATTAAGCTAATCAGAGCTGGCAAAATATTTAAATATTTTCTGCGCCTGTGTCTCTTTAGGTGCTGGCCCTACACATCTTTTCTAAATTCCAGCACAATATTCTAGGCACCCCAGGTGGCATTGCCCCAGCACTGAGCTAAATTTGTGAAACTTGGCTTCCATTTAAACTGAAAGTAAAAAAAAAAAAATCTCCTTAAAAGATTATTGATAAAGTTTTAATTTTGTAATCCTTAATGGGTGTAGGTAGAAGTTGGCTCAAACCCCAAATAGAACAGTTTGAGAGGTATTTTGGGTTCTTCTGCTCTCCCCTACGTATACACACATTTTTCTTTTTTAAAAAAGCACCCTGAAAAGATAGATTATACAATAGTATGTCTCCCGGCTGCAGCACCAGCTTCAAAAGCAGAGACTGCTACAATTAACAATTGTTTTAACTGTTTTAAATTTGTGTGGGTTTGTTTTTGTTGTTTGTTTTTATTGAGGGAAGTCAGATGTGTCTGGGAGGAGAGGAACTGGAGAGAACGCAGGGGCCTCCAGTCACAGTGGTTCAGGGTAGGGGGAAGTGGGGCAGGCCAGGTAAGAGGCACACAGCACAGGCCACTGGTGACTATGCTGTGTGCTAGCCCTTCCTCTAACCTGGGGAATTGCTGTTGTCCCTTCAGCCAGCCCTTAGGTCTATGACTTCTGTTGCTGAATGCCAGGCTGGCTCTGAGTAAGACCTCCCTCATCCGTCTTCCATGCTCTGATTATAGATGAGGAAGCTGGTCTGGTCCGTATCACTGAAACCTGGGTAAGCGAGCAGAAGGGAGTTGGTCTCACACAGCTGTGGCCACCTGGATACTCAGGGCAGCGTCAGGGCAGACTTGAGGGCTGGGAAGGGGGAGTTGCTGTGGTTTATAGACATTCTCTCTCTCAACCTTGTGATGTTCAGATGAAGGACAGTATCTGAGAAAGGAATGCATGGCCTCCATAACTTAAATTTACTTTTCCTCATTATAGGCCTCTGCAGGGCTGGCCCAAGGCCTTCTGGCACCTGAGGCATGCCATGGATGCTTCCCCATCACCACAGATCTGGACCCACGCCCTGGTGGGGTGGGAGGAGCATGCCGCCTGAGGCAGGTTGTGTCACTGGTGTGTCAGCCATGCTAGGGCAGGAAGCTAGCTTAGAGGCTGCAGGGCAGACCACATGGCACACCTTTCTAGCCAATGTCCAGCTCTCTGAATTTGCCACCTGAGGCAGCTACCTCACTCTACATCATGGTATGGCCGGCCCTGGACTCGTGGCTTTGCTGTCAACAACAACAACATTAAAGAATAATGTAACCTCAGGGTTGCATTCCCCTTCCACTGCCTACCAAAGTCATGAGGCTATATCTGATTGCAGCATCTGATTGAGCTGTGTTTTAAGCTGGCTTTACTTTCAAAATCAATAGCCATGATGGGAAAGGGTTAGCTGCAAATGCAAGAGACATTATGGAAACAATATTCAAATACGGTGCTTTGCTTAGCCATAAATATCCACATACTGTAATATCCATACACTAAAAATGCATGAATAGATTCTCCACCCCAATCCTTTTTTTGTAGATGGGAATCGTTTGGCTATCGGAATATTGGCAGCATTTTCTGAGCCAGATTTTTAATTTATTTTAGAATTGTAGGGAGATTTTCATATTCCTGATCGACCTAATCAGTCAATCAAATCTTTATTACAGTCATAGATCAGCACAAGTAGGGTGCGGGTACAATCATTTAGAATCTGTAAAACGTTTTGGAAAGCTAAAAAGTATTAAAACAGAAGGTATACTAATCAACTTTAAAAACGATTAACCTGGAAAACCCAGGAGTGTTTGGTTGTACTAATAGCCCATGTTGAAACAAGTGCTCCTTCCATGGCGGGTATAAATAAAGGAAGGTAGAAAAAGATGGGAATAAATAAACAAATCACCTCCTTTTTGCCCTCCTCCATGATACACACAAACTACCTCTCTCTCAGGATTTTTGTGGTCATCTGAAAAAGGCTTTTTGTCTGCTTTTGGTGTGTTCCTCTTGTCACTGAAGTTTCCTACCTTTCTTACTAAGGTCACACAAATGTTGGTTCTGCACTTTCAAGCTCTTGTTTGTGGAATGATCAGCAATTGCTGGTTAATAATAATAATAATTTCATTTGTTTCCCGCCCATCAGTGACTGGGTTGTCCTTGCGACACTAGTTACCTTGAACGTCCTTTTACTTCTCTTGGAGGTTTTTTTTTTTTTTTTGTATTTTAAGTATCCAAAAAATAATGCTTGAAATATCAACTGGTGTTCTTTTTCTTTTGCAGTAAAACGCTATATCAGGAAAGGCATTCCAAATGAGCACCGTGCACTGGTTTGGATGGTGGTGAGTGGTGCTCAGTCCCACATGGAACAAAACCCTGGATACTACCAGAAATTACTTGAGGGAGACAAAAATGAGAAGCTCGTGGACACAATTAAGACAGGTTAGCATCTAAACATAGATGTGGTTTTCCAATCTAGGCTGCTGTTTACCAAGGAGCCTGTAGCCCAAGTATTCCGTGGATAGAGAGACAAGTGTGGGAATTTGTTTGTTTGTATATTGTATTTCATCTGAAGACCACAGGGTGGTTCACAACATAAATATACAAAATCAGGACACAAAATACGTAATAAAACAAAAAAACAAACAAACCAGTAGCACCCCTCCCACAAACGCATTTAAAATGCCATATAATGTTAATCAGTCAAAGGCCTGGCTTATAGAGAAACGTTTTTGCCTGGTGCCTTTGTGGACTTGTGCCTTGGTTTTGGAGACGAATGAAAACCTGACCCTTTGCAGAAGCAATGGTGTTTGTGTTCAGTGTGGGACATTCTCTTGGCAATTCCTATGCATATACAGTGGTACCTCGGGTTATATACACTTCAGGTTACAGACGCTTCAGGTTACAGACTCCGCTAACCTAGAAATATTGCCTTGGGTTAAGAACTTTGCTTCAGGATGAGAACAGAAATCATGCAGCAGCGGCGCAGCGGCAGCAGGAGGCCCCATTAGCTAAAGCGGTGCTTCAGGTTAAGAACAATTTCAGGTTAAGAACGGACCTCCAGAACGAATTAAGTTAACCCGAGGTACCAATATATGTGTGTGTGTATCTATATATCTATATCTGTATCTATCTATCTATCTATCTATCTATCTATCTATCTATCTATCTTTTCCTGCTCAAATGGATTATTTGGCTTGATAGTCTGCCAGACTGGTACCAGCAGTATCTCCATCAGTATCTCCATAGGTCTCAAGTGAGGTTGTGTATACACTGACCCATTAATAATAATAATAATAATAATAATAATAATAATAATAATAATAATAATTTATTATTTGTACCCCACCCATCTGGCTGGGTTTCCCCAGCCACTCTGGGTGGCTTCCATAGAAACCAAAAATACACTAAAATATCACAGATTAAAAACTTCCCTGAACAGGGCTGCCATAAGATGTCTTCTGAATGTCAGGTAGTTATTTATCGCTTTGACATCTGATGGGAGGGCATTCCACAGGGCAGGCGCCACTACCGAGAAGGCCCTCCGCCTGGTTCCCTGTAGCTTTGCTTCTCGCAATGAGGGAACCGCCAGAAGGCCCTCGGCACTGGACCTCAGCGCCCGGGCAGAACGATGGGGGTGGGGGCGCTCCTTCATGTATACTGGGCCGAGGCCGTTTAGGGCTTTAAAGGTCAACACCAGCACTTTGAATTGTGCTCGGAAACGTACTGGGAGCCAATGTAGGTCTTTCAAGACCGGTGTTATGTGGTCTTGGCGGCCGCCCCCAGTCACCAGTCTAGCTGCCGCATTCTGGATTAGTTGTAGTTTCCGAGTCACCTTCAAAGGTAGCCCACGTAGAGCGCATTGCAGTAGTCCAAGCTGGAGATAACTAGAGCATGCACCATTCTGGCGAGACAGTCCGCGGGCAGGTAGGGTCTCAGCCTGCGTACCAGGTGGAGTTGGTAGACAGCTGCCGTGGATACAGAATTGACCTGTGCCTCCATGGACAGCTGTGAGTCCAAAATGACTCCCAGGCTGCGCACCTGGTCCTTCAGGGGCACAGTTACCCTATTCAGGACCAGGGAGTCCTCCACACCAGCCCACCCCCTGTCCCCCCAAAACAGTACTTCTATCTTGTCAGGATTCAACTTCAATCCATTAGCCGCCATCCATCCTACAACTGCCTCCAGGCACTCACACAGGACCTTCACCGCCTTCACTGGTTCTGAAAGAGAGGTAGAGCTGGGTATCATCTGCATATTGATGGACACCTAGTCCAAACCTCCTGATGATCTCTCCCAGCGGCTTCATATAGATGTTAAAAAGCATGGGGGAGAGGACAGAACCCTGAGGCACCCCACAAGTGAGGGCCCAGGGGTCTGAACACTCATCCCCCACCACCACTTTCTGAACACGGCCCAGGAGGAAGGAGCGGAGCCACCGTATAACAGTGCCCCCAGCTCCCAGCCCCTCTAGACGGTCCAGCAGGATGTTATGGTCGATTGTATCAAAGGCCGCTGAGAGATCCAGCAGAACTAGGAAACAACTCTCACCTTTGTCCCTAGCTTGCCGGAGATCATCAACCAGCGCGACCAAGGCAGTTTCAGTCCCATGATGAGGCCTGAATCCCGATTGGAAGGGATCCAAATGGTCCGCATCCTCCAGGCATGCCTGGAGTTGTTCAGCAACCACGCGCTCAATCACCTTGCCCAAGAATGGAAGATTTGAGACTGGGCGATAGTTGGCCATACTGGCCGGGTCTAAAGATGGTTTTTTAAGAAGCGGTTTAATGACCGCCTCTTTCAGCGGATCTGGGAATGTTCCCTCACAGAGGGAAGCATTCACCACCCCACAGAGCCCATCGCCCAGCCCTTCCCGGCTTGCTTTTATTAGCCAGGATGGGCAAGGATCAAGGAGACAGGTGGTTGGTTTCACGCGTCCAAGCTGCCTGTCCACATCCTTGGGGGTAACGGATTGAAACTGATTCCATGCAACTTGACCAGACAGAGCTCTAGCACTCTCCTGCCCCAGCCCTGCTCCCACGGTGGAGTCTAGCTCCTTCCGAATATGAGTGATTTTATCTGCAAAAAACTTTGCAAAATCGTTGCAGGAGATCCTGGGGTCTTTACAAGGCCCCGGTGGTAAAGGTGGTTCCGTTAAATTGTGAACCACCTGAAAGAGTCTCTTGCTACTATTTTCTGCAGATGCAATAGAGGCGGTGAAGAAAGTCTTTTTCGTCGTCGCTGTCGCCACTTGGTAGGCTCGACGTTGAGCTCTAACCTGTGTCTGGTCAGATTCGGAGTGAGTTTTCTGCCACCGACGCTCTAGCCGTCTCAACGATTGTTTCATTGCCCTCAGCTCCAAAGAAAACCACGGGGCTGTCCGGGCTCCATGCAATCGGAGAGGGCGCTTTGGAGCCAGACAGTCGATAGCCCTGGTTAACTCCACATTCCAGCAGGCCACCAGGGAATCAGCTGAAAGACCATCAACATGGGATAAAGCATCCCCTACCACTCTCTGGAAACCATTTGGATCCATTAAGTGGTGGGGGCGGACCATCCGAATTGGTCCCACCTCCCAGCAGAGGGGAAGGGTCGTGGAGAAGTCCAGTTGCACCATAGCACAGAAATGTAGTTTTTCTCAGTCCAGAATCATTCATGGTTGTCCTCAACATGCTGCTTTCAGTTTAGATTGTTGCTAGATCCTGTCGTCCACAAGGGTTACTGGCTATGCATTTTAAAACTCTCCCCTTTATCAGTCATGCCTTTCCCTCCCTGCACATGCCACAGGTGACTGAAGAAGGAAGTGGTGATGCTCACCCACAACATCATTGGGCCTGGTGTGGGTACCTCCCTGTTCCCATTGCTGGAACTGTTCGCATTGGTTTTCACACGGGGGGTTACAGAGAACTGATTTGCAATGAACTTTTATTTTTGGAGTGAAACCAATTTCACAAGCAATGCTTTTCAGGGGCAATAAATAAATAAATGCATTAGATCTAGATTATGTTTGGATTATATTGGGGGGGGGAATACTCTTTCTCTGTTGAATCTAGAATAAAATGTCAGTTTCTGCAAGTATAACAAGCCTCTCAGAATATCAAGGCAGTGTACAGAAACCCTTTAAAAGCAATGCAGTACAAACATTAAGATGACTGCAGCGATACCACCACATAGTTAATGTTCTAGGCAAGCAACTATGGTGATTATTCAAGGTCATTGGAATCTTGTAAAGGATAATCCCTGGAATGCAAAGAAACAATAAAAGACTTCTCTGCAGTCCTGAGGGAGATGGGATAATGTTAAATCCATGGACAGTCGACAGACAAAATAGACACACAGTTGTGGCACCTTTAAAGACACAACAAATTTATTATGGCATGAGCTGTTGTGAATTACAGTCTATTTCAGAGTTGTTTAGAGTCAACCTTCCCTGTTTGTAGACATATAGCATTTTGCCTGCATTGCTGAAGAATAAAAGGTTTCTTAAAGCCTGTAATGCTGATCTTCCCGTACAGAAAACCATGTTCAATGTGCAGATGTTTGAAAACAACAACCTGATATTGAGGACAGGGCTAAAATCATGACCCTGTTCTGCTTGTTCAGATCTGTATTTGAGCATCCCCTACACAGACAAGTCATGCATCCATAAGGCTGTTTCCATCCTTTCAATAGGACAGCTGAACCGTATTGTTGATCAGTCAGGGAATCCCAGATAGATAACATGCTGTCAACTATTGAGTTCATGGGTGAGAAGGCAACTTCAGATCCCAAGACTTTGGTCCATGAATCATATTGCTTTATAGATACATTTTAAATTTTTGCTGTTTCCTTTTTTTACATTTTAGACATGAATAGGACATTTCCGGATAATGTAAGGTTCCGCAAAACTGCTGATCCCTGCTTACAGAAGACACTCTACAACGTATTAGTGGCATATGGGCACCATAATCAGTCTGTGGGATACTGCCAGGTATGTGACATTCGGAATGCAATCGTGAGCTTCTTTTAAAGCAAAGCATTTACAACTTGGGTGGCCTTGATGGCAATGCAAGATTTGAGAAATGTAGATTTCATGCACCTTTCCACCCTTCTATTTTAGTCCTTAGTCAATATCTTAAATTTGCCATAGTTTAGTACTTTCTAGAACTTACACCATCATTGCATATCAAACTGCCGTAGGTATAAAGTGAGTTGCTACTGTTCTCTAAAATGCACTGTAAACCTCAACATTGGCTGGGAGACCTTTTTAAAGCAAAAATTAGACGTTTCTTTAAAATTAGACGTTTCTTTTAAAGCAAAAATTAGACGTTTCTTTAAAAGAAGGCGAAGCCTTTTCTTCAAGGTAAAAGATTGCTTGCTGAAAAAAGTGCGCCGGGGGGGTGGTGGAGGCAGATTGCTTTGAGTCCTTTCAAACACCCACCAAGTGTGGGACAATGCTTGCGAACCTGGGACACCCGAGTTTGTGTTTCAACAAGACCTTCCTAATGCTTGTAATGTTAATGTGCCTGACAGTTAACTCCCTGAGAAACATCACTGTGAACTCTGAAGTTAGTGTTGCCTTGGTATTGTATGCTTCGGTGCATGAGCTTTTATGCTGGCATGTACAATTTAGGTTGCTCCATGAATGTCTGTTGAGGGTCACTCTTTTGTTGCAGTGCCAAACAACCCTCTGTTACCATGGTTGCTATTGTTGAGCAAGCTGGCAGTCTGAGGGCTGAAAACGTACCCTCACAACTGGAGGGCAAATACCCCCATAAAGTAGAATAGAGGGTTTTGTAGTTGCTGTTTACAACATCTGTTAGCTTTTTTACATTTCGGGGGGAAATTGGAAACAAAACGTTTTTGAATCATGCCCATTAGGCACAAACAGATGGTTATGAATTCTTGGAATTAAAAAGCAAAACAACTGGACCTATTTTGGATTAACTGAGCTACTAGTTGTGGGACAACTCTTCATTTATCCAGGAGTCCCGTTCCCCCCCCCCCAATCTTCCTTCTTGAAACCAGATGCATTGTTTATGAAATAAAAATGAGAGCGCCACATTCTTTTCCATGGAAGAAGATGGTAAAGAAGAGTGATTGGCGAAAGGTTCAGGGAGGTTTCAAAAGAAAGAGATGAAACAGGAGATGCATTCAAAGGCCGGATCTGACAGACTGCAATTGATACTAGTGTCCATGAATGTTTTAAAACGATCTTACAACGTGTACACTTCAGACTTGGGGACTAGCAATTGCTGCAAGCCTCGCGCGCCCAGCGGGAGCTCACATGATAACAATAAATGAAAAGGGGGCTTAGTCGCGTCCCTGAATACTACTTTTGTTTTATGCATTCATTTGTGGTCATTCAAACAGTTTTGATAAGCATGATAACTCACTTTTGATAAGCATGAATTACCATTAGGTCCTCCCTCTGCCCCTTGCATTTATAAGCTTGGCTCCTTTTAAGATTACTTTTGTCAACATTGTATCAAGCTTGTTAGATAAATTGTTCCTTTGTGTTTTAGGGCATGAATTTCATAGCAGGCTACCTGATTCTTATCACAAGGAATGAAGAGGAATCCTTTTGGTTATTAGATGCTCTCATTGGTCGAATATTGCCTGGTAGGTCAAACTCCCACCATTTCTATCTTTGTGTCACAGATCACTTCCTGTGTTTGAGCTAAGTAAGAGTGACTATCAAATGGGTAGTCTAATCCAGTGTTTCCCAACCTTTGGTCTCCAGCTGTTTTTGGACTACAATTCCCATCATCCCTGACCACTGGTCTTGCTAGCTAGGGATGATGGGAGTTGTAGTCCAAAAACAGCTGGAGACCAAAGGTTGGGAAACACTGGTCTAATCATGTAATATCGTAACTTCAGAGAATTACCCAATTACTGCATTGAAAGCAGTTCTCTGTAGAAAATAGCAATCACATTCCTCTATTCATTCTATTTACACTTCCCTTTTGTATAAGTAGCAAAATACCCGAGGCGTAGTACAATAGGAACTTCTAAAGCATGCTTCTTAAAAAGGAAATGGAATCTTTAGTGGTTCATTCATCTTCCAGTGACTGGAACTGGAACTGCTAGATTATTTTTTAGAGCATGTCTTTAGAAGGAAGGCCTTGGGTACAAAACCTGTGACATCTTGAAAGTCTTGCTTGCTTTTGAATTATTTTTGCTACATCCCTTGTTTTTGTTTTTTGAAAATAGTCTTTTAACCATTATCCCAAAGATAATGGGGATTTTCAAGACACCAGATAGTGGTCTCTTCCCCCTTTCTGCTCTACCCAACAATAAGTATTTAACAGTGAAAACATGTAACTACAACCTAGCAGAAAGTTCAAAGTTGCTGGATCTGAATGTGCTTTCCTGTTTTAAGATTTTTTTTCCTTTCCTTTTTCTTTTTGAAGCATGGTGCAGATCTATTTGTACCATCCTTGAAATTTGATCAGTTCCTGAGTATTGGACAGGACAAGTGAGGTGTTTTTGGTGTTTTGAGAGTTCTGAGAAGATGCCTTTAAAGATGCCTTTAAACAAATGCTCCTAAAAGTGTGAAAGCAAGCATAGCCTTGATTCTTTCTCTTTTAAAAAATGTTTAAATGCACATCTTTCATAAGTTGGGTGGGCTGCCAAGTATTGGGGAATAGCCCCCCCCCCATGTCCACAAGTGCTGCACTTAATCTCTTCTTCACAAGAGTGAATAATCACTACACACTAACGTAGGAGAAAATGAAAAGGTGTGTTTGGGGGATGTTGTTGGAGGGCTAGAATCTTCCGGATATAGACTGCAACTTGTCAATTTTCATTTTGACTTCTTTGTTAAGTATTTGGGCTATCTTTTCCCAGTTAAACATCCAAAGTTTTTCTAAAACTTTCTTGCAAAAGTGGGTACAGCAACCTTGTGTCGTAGTCTAAATGGGCATGCATATGCCGTGTTTAAAAAGATGATTCTTCAGCTTCTTTGCATTGTTGATCTGAAGATGGAGATTTAAAAGTAGAAAAGGTCAGGGAACTGCACCATGCTCTATTTTTGGATATTCTTTTTAATCCATTTGTGGCAGAGAACAAGTCCACAATAGCCTTTATAATCTTTATTCCTTATTCCCTGCAAATCTCATTACTGGTCCATAGAAGAGGAGTTTGGATTTGATATTCCGCTTTATCACTACCCTAAGGGGTCTCAAAGTGGCTAACAATCTCCTTTCCCTTCCCCACAACAAACACACTGTGAGGTGAGTGGGGCTGAGAGACTTCAAAAAAGTGTGACTAGCCCAAGGTCACCCAGCAGCTGCATGTGGAGGAGCGGAGATGCGAACCCGGTTCACCAGATTACGAGTCCACCGCTCTTAACCACTACACCATACTGGCTCTCCCATAGGACAAGAAAGCAGCTGCAACTGCATTGAGGCTTTATTAAAGATTGTAATATCAAGACTCAAGCAAATGTGGCAAGCAGAATTCTGTTGAACTGTGAGCCCTAAAAGCCACTGTGTGAGAGAAAATACTGAGTCCCAGTGATGAGGGGAATGCATGCACAAACCTGAGCATCATCATAACCCTATAGGGATCTCACGTGCCTTACCTTAGGAGTTTTTCCTCTGTCAGTACTGCAGCAGATGCAGTTTTCAGCTGTTGTCTGAATCAGAGGTATATATTGTGAGTTAAGAGGAAGCAGTATAAAGCATACCTCTGTCCAGCACATTGGGAAAACCTCTCTCTCTCTCTCTCTCTCTCTCTCTAAAACTCTCTCTAACTTGGTTAGGGAACATAATCTCTTAGAGCACTTTTACCCATTTTTTTTAAAAGGAAGCAAACACATATTGAGCTTCAACTCAGCACTCATTTTAATTTCTTATGCTTATGTCTCACAAGGATATCTTTGCACTATATCATAAATTGCATGAGAGAGAGGCTCAAAAGCTATTGAACTCTTCCAGGTGAAAACAATGGTTTTCATCCGGTAATTGCAAGTTAATGCAGTTAATACAATTGGTTAAGGAACACGTCAACATCACTGTGCAACAGTTTCCCAAACAGCCTTTCAAGCTGATACACACATACTAAAACCACTTCAGTAAAATGCAGGTTTGGTACTTAAGTGAGCTAGCTTTCCTTTGTCTCTATTGCAGCTGTGTATTTTGTGTTGTTGTTGTTTTTTGTAGTGTCAAATACAACTCACTTGGTCTATCACAAAACCTGCTGCCTCAAGTCTTCCAGCTATTTCATGACTTCAAAGGCTGGTTGCTCCAAGAACTGGACATTCTAAATCTGTTCACAAGCAAAGGAGCTCAAATGTCACAGGGCCAGTGTGGATGCTTCATATTTTAATTGATCAGATTTGATTGTATTAGGTGATATTTGAAATTGTGGGAATGGCAAGCAAAGTAATGATGAGATAGAAGGGAAAGATGCAGGTAATACAGGACATTGGATAAATCTCAGTTAGACATGTTCATAGTTGACTGATGAACTGGATAAATCAAGTTAACCTAGGGTGATTAGAATTGTTAAAAACAGGACACAGTTAATTTTAAGTTTTTATCTATGCCTTGAATCAGTCTCTCTCCTCCCCCAATCACTGAGCTGCAGTAGGTGACAGCATATGCCAGCCTTCATCAACTCCCATGATCCCTAGCTAGCAGGGCCAGTGGTCAGGGATGATGGGAATTGTAGTCTCAAAACATCTGGAGGGCTGAGGCGGAGGAAGCCTGGCATATGCCATGAAAATAATTGCCTTTGAGTTTTTACCTAGTCCATGCACACGGGATGGTTTGACGCTTAGCAGAAGTTAATGTCTCTGTAGCTTAAGCCACTCCATAGAATTGGATGTGCTATAATAGTCTTTTAGTGGACCACCTATACCATTTTTGAGCCTTCCTCAGCTGGTAAAGATCTCCATCGTAGGCAGTGTCCGTAACTCCCATTGTTTTAGGTGCATTTTGCGACAGGGAATTTCATTAGCGCGGGCAGTTTCTGAGCTCTGGGCGCAGTACTGCGTCTAAGATTTCAGATTAAAACTGCAGAGTGTAAGAAAGGAGGACCTTTTTCTGCCTCCTCCCTTCCAGCTACTCTCTGAAGACTGGGGGAAGAGACCCTCTTAAGAATATTAGGGGGGTGGGCAGGGCAAGGACCAGACCATGTGAAAAATGAACATAATATTTTAGCAGCAGTTCATTCCTTTTCAGGTTTGTATTCTTGTTATAAAAAAGCGCACCTAGACATATTGTTGTTGCACCCAAGGTTTAAGGTGCCATTTAGCTCCTAGCTTTCATATCTCAGTTTCTAACATTGATCATAGGCTTGACTGATAGGCTTTGATTCTTTAAATAGGTGTAAGGCTCTCTTAATAGTGCTGCCTTGGCTATTTGGGAAATATCTCCCCTTATCTTGCAGGTGATCACCTTCCAACACTCAGTAAAAGCAATTCTTCATTTCTGGGCTTTTCCTTGCTACCCTAGGAGCCAACTCCTAGGGGCCAAGGGCCCTTCACATCACATAAAATATATCGGGGGTCAGGCGTCCCTAAAGTTGATGAGCATTGCCATTAAAACGGTGTGGATACACTGTGTCTTGTGATCAATTCTGCAGGCTGAGGCCTGCCTGCCCTGCCCCCCAATACTTTATTCAAATCAGCACCTTTGCTCGGTAGTATTTAAATGGCTCTTCTGCGTTCCAGTACAGTGGTACCTTGTTTTACAACCATAATCTGTTCCGGAGGTCCATTTGTAAACCAAAAGAGGTTGTAATCCAAGCCAATGGGGCCTCTAAAAAAATTTGTTCGTAATCCAAAAAAAAGAAAGGGTTGTAATCCAAAAAAAGTTTGCAAACCAGAACACGCACTTCCGGGTTTGACAAGTTTGCAATCCGAAACATATGCAAACCAGACTGTTTGTAAACCAAGGTAAAGGTAAAGGGACCCCTGACTGTTAGGTCCAGTCGTGAATGATCTGGGGTTGCAGCGCTCAACTGGCTTTATTGGCCAAGGGAGCTGGCGTACAACCTCCGGGTCATGTGGCCAGCATGACTAAGCCGCTTCTGGCAAACCAGAGCAGTGCACGGAAACGCCGTTTACCTTCCCACCAGAGAGGTACCTATTTATCTACTTTCACTTTGACGTGCTTTCAAACTGCTAGGTTGGCAGGAGCAGGGACCGAGCAACGGGAGCTCACCCTGTCGCGGGGATTTGAACCACCAACCTTTTGATTGGCAAGCCCTAGGCTCTGTGGTTTAGCAAGGTACCACTGTACTATTATCTCAAGTTTTGCTGTTTTTTATAGTTGTGGTTTGGTTTTAAATATGTTTTTCTACACTGCCTGTTTTGCAGAAAGGGCTCTCGCTCTTTCTATTTTGTGCTTGGATGTTAATATTCCACGTGCAATAAGGCACACTCTGCGTGGTAGTGATGCCAGAGAGAATCCATATAACCCTGGGGCACAGACTTGGAAAACTTAATTTCTAGTTGACCTCTGTGCTCAGTTGGTGCTAGTATTTTCTGATCATGAAAGCACAGTAACTCAATAATGGCACGTCTAGCCTCAGTCTAGTTTTTAGCAGCTTGGAAAGGTGCCCTGCTAGCCTTGTGGGAGCTTTACCATTCGTTTTCTGCTCTGAAGACTGAAAGCAGCAACTGCTGTTCCCTGTCCACAGATCAAGTGATTAATGTTGAACATGATGCACAGTGACTTATGCCAAGTTACAGAGCGCCCTCTGGAGGCTTCCTTAAGAAAATCTGTTTATTTACTATATTTCTTTTAAATACAGTGGGGGTACCTCGGGTTACATACGTTTCAGGTTACAGACTCCACTAACCCACAAATATTACCTCGGGTTAAGAACTTTGCTTCAAGTTGAGAACAGAAATTGTGTGGCGGCAGCGGGAGGCCCCATTAGCTAAAGTGGTGCTTCAGTTAAGAACATTTTCAGGTTAAGAATGGATCTCCAGAACGAATTAACCCGAGGTACCACTGTACTGAGTTTATGTAAAAAAAAAGGGGGAGGGATTACTTGAATGGGATTACTTGGTTGCCTATCTGACAACTTCTTTTGCCACCTGCCCCCAAGCCTATTATGGTGCCAACAGCAGTTTCTGTAGTCTTGAATTACATTTAGCAACTTTATATTTTCAGGTGCCTGTGATGGACTGGGAATTAGCTTGGAGCAGTTTCTCTAGGGCTTATCAGGCAGTACCCCATCCAGAATGAGACCCAGGGACCCACAAATGTAGTTTCTGATGACTACCAGTGCTCACAAAACCATTCTTGCAACCAGCTGCCCCTGATCACTGTGCACAAAGTAAGAACCCTCCCTTCCCCTGAGTTTTTTGGAGAGTCTTGCAGAACTTAATAGGCGAGAGGAGCTATTGCACTGTGTGGTCCTTGGTGGTGAAAAATCATACTAAGGCTGGCACTAAATTATGAAGCCCTACTGAGACCTTTTCGTGTTGAAATAACTCTCTGACAATTGCATGTGGCCTTCGAATGTTTTGCGGACCCACATGTTATAGGTAGGGCCTGAGATGCTTTGAAGGATAAATCCCAAAAGGTACCACATATAGTCACACACAGCTGTTTATCTGTCAACTGTGCATTTGTGTATCTAGAGTTGGGTCTGCTCAAGTCATGGAACACAGGGCATTTTGACAGCCTCTCCTAGTTATAGCACAATCTGAGCCCTCTTAATAGCTGTCACAATACGTGGGGTTGAGCCCTTTACTCTTTAAGTGGAAAGACACGCTGCAATTTTACCTTTTGAAAAATGAGCTCTTTCCCTTCCCCATATACTGTTTTTCTTTTCTTTTTAATGAATGATAGCAATTTATCATTTTGGTGATTAGCTTTTGTTTCCCCCCTCCCCCCCCTTAAAGATTATTATAGTCCAGAAATGATGGGTCTGAAAACAGATCAAGAAGTTCTTGGAGAGCTTGTGAAAATGAAAGTTCCTGCCGTTGCAGAATTAATGGAGAAACATGGCATCATGTGGACTTTGCTGGTATCGCGCTGGTTTATATGTTTGTTCATTGACATTCTTCCAGTAGAGGCAAGTGAGAACTTGATGGTATTTTTAGCTGTGTGGGTTTTGTTTTTGTTAATGACATGGGATATATATATATATATATATATATATATATATATATATATATATATGCTTTAGTGATTCCTTTAAACAAAATCTTGTCTCCTACAGACTGTACTTCGAATTTGGGACTGCTTGTTCTACGAGGGATCAAAAATAATATTTCGTGTGGCCTTAACACTAATTAAGCACCACCAAGCTTTCATTTTGGAAGCCACCAACTTCCCAGATATCTGTGATAGATTTAAAGAGATCACCAAAGGACCATTTGTAACGGAGTGTCACACTTTCATGCAGGTAGGCATCCCATGTTGTAGAGAATTATAAACTGGCTAGAAATGCTGAGTATTGGCAGCCCTCAGTTTATTTGCTGTTGCTTTTCTGCATACAGTCATACCTTCAAAGTCGAACAGCCTAGTTCTCCAGCGTTTTGGCTCCCAATCGAAACCCAAGTGACTGTTCCAATTTTTGAATGTTCTTTCAGAAGCCGCACCTTGGTTTTCGATCATTTTGGAAGTCGAATAGACTTCCAAGGTACAACTGTATTGCTTTAATGTGCTTTTTCATGGTGCTCTTGAACTTGGGTGGGTTGGATATAACTAGCAGTGGGTCGAACGCTATAGGACACACCACTAGAGAGAGGAGTTTGAGGCAATTTTTTGCTGATGCTCTCTCTAATCTCCTGTAAAGGTGCTGTCAGGTAGATGTTCAAGGGATCCTGTGGAGCAGCATGGAGGCAGCACCAGAGACAGCATCTTTGCTCTGGTGGGAATTTTCACTGGATCTCCTTCCCTTCTGCTCACAGAAGAGCAAGTCTGAATCTGACCCATAGTTTGCAGTACTGAAGTGACCAGTCTGGGACACAAGCCTGTATGGAGGTGGTCCTGGGCTCCCCAGCCTCGCTGATGTTGTCCAAGGGAAAGATCCATTATAGTGATGAGAATACTCAAGGATGTAAAAAGAATGACAGTGTCCTGACTTACACTAACAACTTCTAAATTCTTAATTCTAGAAAATATTTACAGAGCCTGGAAGTCTGAGGATGGCTACAATAGAGAAACTACGAGAAACTTGTAGAGCAAATCTCATTGCTCAGATATAAATGGACAATATTTAAAATAGACAAAATGCTGCAAAAAAATGGGCACATTTCTTCACTTAATTCCACCGTTACACCATTTCTTCAGTTTCCATTAGTGTTGATTGACATGACCAATTCTCTCCAGCGTTTCAAGTAAGTGTTGAACTGGGCAATTTGATTATTTTTTATTTTTTGTAAAAACAAAACTTTAAGTTATGTGAGAATAAAATGTGGTCACTGTGGCAGTAACCTTTTCTTTTCTATTCTTTTCTTTTTTTCGAACAAGTGCACTGCATACCTTCAGAAGATTTTGTAATATTTAAATATATAGATTTATAAATATCAATATAAAAATGCAAAATAAATTCTATTTTGAAATCCCCTCTTCTTGAATTTGCATAGTAAAATGGGCCTAAGACCTCTAAGCAGAAGTATTTAAGAAGAACCTTCAGCAGCTGGAAATATTCAGTATGCTTCTGCATGCTGCTGACCTTAAAAAAAAGAATTTGATCTATGTATTGATCACAGGGAGGTTCTGCTGTATCCCCTCCCCTCCCCCAAGAGGAGTAGGCTGACTCCCAACACAAGCAATTTATTTCAAGAATCACTTGTATGATTAGGAGCCATCTGGTGTGCAGATCTTTGAATGAATGGCTACTAGAACAAGCACAGCTTCTATTTGCACCTCTGAAATTTTAAGTTGTGTGTGCTTTGTCCTGTTGTGACTGTATGATATAGGGTCTCTACCTGTTAAGTAAGGCTGGGCAATATCTGGTCATTAACATTGTGATGTATCAGCAGCTAAATGCCATGATTTTCTGATATCACGATGTCTGAAACATATCTCAGCTGCTGCTTCCTCACCACCTTAGGGGAGGAAGCAGCAGCCAAGATACATTGCCCAGCCCCATGCCGTTGTGGCTCACGTGAGCAAGAGCAGTATGGGGGCTTGATCAGTTGAGTGGGCAGCTTTCCGTGCCCCCCAGTTGATCAAGCCCCCCCCTTGCATAAGATGGGGGGTGGGGCTTCCTTAAACTGCTCAGCTAAGGGGAAGGAAGCCTCCAACCCCACAGCTGAGTAAGCCACCATACAGCTCTGGCTTCCGCAAGCCAGAAGGGCAGGGGGAAGGCAGGTGGTAGCTTGCCGCCAGCACAGCATAAGGTACGCTGTGCTGGCAATGGCTGCCAGGCATTTACACAACAGCCAACCACATATTCCCTTTGTCTGTAGATACCTTGGCCAACTGCTCTTTCATCTTCTGAAACTGATTCTCTGGGGCACAGAGGCAGACTAGGGAAATGAATGTGGCAGGCAAAATTTGCTGCTTGGGTTTTGCAGTGCACCCCTTCCACTTCTCTTTACACAAAAATGTTGCAATTGCTCAACTGGACACTGACAAAACATACAGAAAAGTCTTTATTAGCATTGTTACAGGCAATGCATCCATAACTGATCCTTGCAGTGTACAGTCCCAGCCAAGATCAAAGCAAGAATTAGCAGACTGAAGTCTATTATTGTACACATGTGCAGAAAAAGGACCTCCTTTGAACTTCAACAGAAGAGACTGAAATTCACTTTACAAAAAATAAAGTAACACCCATTTTTTTATGTAAAAAAGGGCCAGCTCCTACCAAGCTGACAGACCAAAAATATCTTAGAAGTCAGCCAAATTGTATCTCCACACCTTGCACATACCAGGCTTAGCATTTAAAGCTTATTAATGATACATACCTAGGTAGAGACAAAGTGGGAATTGTGTAAGTTTGATTGGTCAGTCATTACTGTAGTTACTGCACCTAAGCAGTTTAAATTCAGCACAGGGTGGTAGTATCAGAAAAGTGGAAATTTCCCTTTGTTAGATATAATTAATCTGAATTTTAAGTGAATGAATGTGAATTAACTACATCACATCCATTTAGAGTAGTTGACATTAAAAACCATGCCAATTCAGAAAAGCATTCTTAAAACTTCAGCCTGTTTCTATGTGGGTGAATACTTAACCCATTAGCAAAATTAAACAGAATTATAGAAGTTATCCTTTGTGCATAGTTAAATGCCACGAGATGGATTTCACATTTAGTAAAAGCAGGCACTGCAAGAAACAGTTGGTAAGGAAGAGATTGTGCTCCCTCATATCAATCTATTTGAGGGGAAGATGGGGAAATGGGGGGAATCGATGTATCTGCTTCTTGCAACTGCTGTTCTCCCACACTGGTTTAAGGAAGTGCAAATCATTAAATTGTTTGATAGCCAGCATGGCTACGTTTTCTGCCAATTAAATATGCAATCAACACTATAAGGACAAGTCCAGCAAGGGCTGCACCAACTATGATTGGGATCAACATATTGTTTTCATCCATTGGGCATTCTTCCGCTGAAAGAAAGAAAAAACAATTCTAGAAAGCAGCTTTAATTCTAAAATTCTGTTAGAAAAATAGCAAGGAACCAGGCCAAACACCAAATAATCATTCCAGGACCCAATCTATTCTACTCTTCAATGATCTGTCAGGGTATCTACATTGACTATCGGAAAGTGAATTTAAACTATTTTGCCTCCTAACTTACTGCAGGTGCCTTCCAAATACTTTTGGACTACAATTCCCATCATGCCTAACCCCTAGCAGGCTCATGCTGGGAGTTGTAGCCCAAAATATCAGAATTCTAGGTTCCCAACTGGTAGAACCTTGGAGGAACAACTTCACAAGGTATTATTATTACTACAGTTGTTACCACTTGGTAAAACAGTGTCTGATAGCATTGTACTTTCTAAGTTTTGACAGTAGTAGTAGTAGTTCTAATGGTGGAAGTGCTTTCTTGCCCACCTTTGAGCACAGGTGGTGTCTGAAGTAACCGTTTCAACCTTGTTACTTTGCCCTTCATATGAAATCAGGCAATTTCAAGCCTGAGAAAAAAGGTGCACAATCTTACAAGCGGCATGTTTAGTTCAACTCAAGGCTCTCTAATAATGGCTATCATATTTTCTCCCACAAGTAATGGGAGACAACTCTAACTAAAGGCCATATGCACAACACCAGTCCCTCAAGCACACCAGTATAGGAACCCCCTTGCTAGCAGTTCAGTACAATGGGATGGATGGAGAGAAGTTTGGATTGTCACAGTATGTAGCTTAAGGATGAGGAACTTAAGTCCCACCACCCACAGCTGGTGACTGGGAGTGATGGGTTAGCTGTTAGCAATATGATGCAAATTAAAATGCTCAGCAGTCAGATCAGATGACGTCTTGGTAAGCTCTCCTTGGGAACCTGAAGGGTTAATAGCCAAACATTTGTAGCATACTAATTAGCTATAAGCACAGCTGTGTACTTTTGCAGTAAGGTCACCCCATAAGGCAGAAATATACACTTTATCAAACTACATTTTTTCTCTATACTGCATATGGCATCTTGCTCTCTGCCGACTCCCACCCCTTTTGAAACTGCAAAACTGACAATCTTTCTTTGCCAATTGGGAGTCAACTTTAAATTAGTGAGGCTGCAGGAAGAAGAATGCTTATTGTGGAGTGTTCTGGTATGACAGACTAGGAATCAATGATAGTCTTCCTTCTGAAACTTATTTAAGCTTCTTTTAATTACCTTCAGTCTTTGGGCAGAGCCGAGATGAGCCACCATATAATAAAACTTACCCCTGAGGTTGTGATGAGCAAATTAATCTACATTTAACTGGTTAAGTCACAGATCATGTGCTCACCCACAGTAATGTAAAGAAACAAACCTATAAATGTGTACAGGTGACACCACTAAGTATGGCCAAGCTAGATCATCAAGTTACTATTGCTCTGAAAGAACGAAGTTTTTGCACTGAACTTGTGTTTAATATGTAGTGTATTAAACACAGCTTACGTGTTCCAAATGTGTTTCCTGTGATCTTGAAAGCCTGGACTTGAGCATTGAATATATTGAGAGAGGTTTCATTTGAGATCCAAATACTCTCTTCTGAAAAACACTTGTACGATTTTCCAACTGTCGCTTTGAGAGCACTCAGGCTATCGTTGTCAGCTTTAAATGTTCTTTCTGTATTAAAAAAAACAACACAGATGAGATTAAGTAGGACCACACTCGTTTGTAAAGGCACCAGCCCATTTTGCCACCATGTTTTTATAGGTGGTGGTGTGAAGTTACTGATGAGCAGTAACAAAAGTCAGGACCCCTTTCCTGCTGTCAGTACAGCATTGTCTTGGACAAGCTGTTGCACCAAACTTTTATAGGCTATTTGCTTTCCTGGGCTTGAGGACCCTGAAATCATGGTGTGGGTGTCAATCAAACCAGTTGACTGTATTTCAAGGTTCATGGCTTTCTCTCTTATCTCCTAGTGAGCCTTCTAAAAGCTAAAGAACGAATAACCCTGGCATTTCAAACTGGCAATTAACACAGTTTGTGAATACTTGCATCTCTTTATCTTCTTTGAACTCTGCTATTTTGGACATTCTTTGTATCCTTCAAAATCTAAGTTATTAAAGTCATTTTAAAATACACGTATATATTACTTACTTATAGATTCAGGAGGCAGACTTGTGCTCACAGAGATACGGTGCAAAAAATACTTGTCAGTGGTTGAGTTCTTAAAAAGAAAGATAAATCTTAGTCACTTGTTGGGTTTCTTTTAAAAGGCTAGTCTATGCATGCTACAGGGACACCATATCACTGGTAAAATACGCTGCAGTTGTTAATAGAAAGGGACAACATACATAGCGTATACATCTACATATCATGACAAGCCATAATTAAAACATGGCTTATGTGCATGCACATGCTGCTGAATCACTCCTGCTTCACTCCCTTTGTTGAGCCAGGAACAAAAAACCACAAGCACTGGTAACTATAGATCAAGAACCATGGTTTAAACACTACAGAAGACACTGAAGAAGAAATGCCCTATTTTAAGGGCGTGAACTCCAGATCCCACTGGTGATTTTAAGATAGTGAGGCTGTTTCATAAGCTCAAGTAAATAAATTGAAAAATACAAAATGGCTATCATGCCATTCTGCTCATTCACAAAATTACAAGTCATCTAAAATTGCCATTTTATTTTTTAACAAGTGCCATTTATTTATTTACACTAGTACCTCAGGTTAAGAACTTAATTCGTTCTGGAGGTCTGTTCTTAACCTGAGGTACCACTTTCGCTAATGGAGCCTCCCGCTGCTGCTACGCCACCGCGTGATTTCTGTTCTCATCCTGAAGCAAAGTTCTTAACCCGAGGTACTATTTCTGGGTTAGTGAAGTCTGTAACCTGAAGTATCTGTAACCCAAGGTAAGGTAAAGGTAAAGGTACCCCTGCCCGTACGGGCCAGTCGTGTCCGACTCTAGGGTTGCACGCTCATCTCGCTTAAGAGGCTGGGAGCTGGCGCCGTCCAAAGACACTTCTGGGTCACGTGGCCAGCGTGACAAAGCTGCAGCCGGCAAGCCAGCACCAGCGCCGCACATGGAAACGCCGTTTACCTTCCCGCTATAAAGCGGTACCTATTTATCTACTTGCACTTAGGGGTGCTTTCGAACTGCTAGGTGGGCAGGAGCTGGGACCGAACGATGGGAGCTCACCCCGCCGCGGGGATTCGAACTGCTGACCATGCCATCGGCAAGTCCTAGGTGCTGAGGTTTTACCCACAGCGCCACCCGCGTCCCTTTAACCCGAGGTACCACTGTACTAATTTGCACCACCTTCCTCCAGGGCGATAAACACACCAATAGTAACATAATGAAACCTCTAAAGCAACCTTCTAAAAACAGTCTAAAGCTACTGAAGTTCTGCACATAAGCTTTTGTGCCCTGATCCATGATCTTCCCAGTTACTGGTAGAAGCAGAGTTATGCACATAAATAGAGTAATATTTGCATGGTCTATACATGTCAAACACAGCTCTGCCTGTCAATCAGAAGCAGTCAATGTGGTGTTCTCCCAACTTCAATGGCTCCATCTAGCATGACCAAAAGTCAGGGATGAGGAGGAGCATAGACCAATACCATATGGACTACATCAGCATTCTGTAAGTGTGGCATCAAACTATGCTTACCTGCTCAAAATAAAAAACCAGATCAGTGCTCCCAGAAGTCAAGTTCAGAGTAACTGTGGAATCCCCACAATGCCCAGAGAAAGTTGTATTTGCTGGAAGATTCAACAATTCCCACTTCTTAGTCTTAGAAACAGAAAAACAAAAAGTTATGACATTTTCTTTTAAAAACAAAAAGTTATGACATTTTCTTCAGTAATTTTTGTGTAAACGGCTTTGGGAACAGTGTGCAGAAACAGGAAAGCAACTTTCCTAGGAGTACACAATAGGGTTAAATTGAATGACTTTACTGTACAGGCTATGATCTGTATGGATATTGAAATGAGCACATTATTAAAAAGCCTTTTGTGCTCGCAGTGTTATATTCTTGATTGTTTTTAAATTTTAGCTATTTTTAATTGTCTTATTTTGCTGGGCTCCTTTTCAGTAGCCACAATGGTGCCATGGGGGTGATCAGAGATGATCAACTTTTCCAGATTTTGCCATGTTTATGATTAGTCTAAATTTAACTGGCAGTTGTGCAAGAGTAAGAGATCCTGGCCAAGTCTGCAGGACATAGTGCACAGGTGGACAACACTAACCTCCTTGAAACACATTATTGTGTGGCTGCTGGTGGTGAAGAGCCTGGATTTAATAAGCCTACTAGTCTGGTCTAAGGTGCATTAGCTTCCCATGTATCTCTATGTATTGCTATGTATAAATAATAAATATGGAAGTTACCTGGTTTTTGGTGGTGTAGGTAATATTAAGCTGCAGGCCCATAGAAGCAAGCAAACAGCCAGTCAAATTGTATCGTCCAACGTCTGGAGTTTTGGGGGCTGCAGTTGGTGCTGCAGTTGGTGCCACACTTGTAGTTGCGGGAACGGCGGTTGTAGACCCTTTGTCTTCACTACAGACAGTTTCTGGAAGGCAGTGATCACAAATCATAGCATGGAAAGTAGTCAATTAACACTCAGTCAACCTTCATTTTTTCACTTTGTCCAGTCTCTTCTCCCGCTTTGCTCCCAACTACAAAATGTGTACTTAGCCCCTTTTTGTTTTTGAAAATATATTTTAATATCCCTTGTACAACTGTGTTCTTCAAGGCAATTCATAGTTTGTTAAGCTCAAAAACAAAGACGTTTACTGATAATGCAATCGTTAAAAAGCCCAACAATATGAAACATACGATGAACACAGGAGCTAAATATTTAAGCATCAGCATGAAGCCTGCAGGGGCAAATTTACCACAAAACTCAGGAAGACAATAGCATAGGCAACAGGTGAGCCTTTTTGCAGAGCATTACATAAATGGGGTGCCGCCATCAAAAAGACCCTCTCCATGGTAGCCACTCACCTTACCACATTAGGTGTGGAAATGTGGGGAAGAGCCAATGAAAATCTTAAGGCCCCGGGACAGAAATATATGAGAAAATATACTCATTCAAGCAGCCTGACCCCAAGCCATTTAGGGATTTAAAGATTAAAACCAACACTTTGGATTGGGCCCAGAAAATGGGCTGGAAGCTACTGCACATGTGCAATATAATTTTATTTGCCAATCCCCATCAGTAGTCTGACCACTCTTATTTTGGACCAACTCAAGTTTCTAGATAATTTTCAAGGGCACAATGCTGTATTCCAACCAGGAGCTTGTTGAGTCATAGTTAGGTCAACCAAAACTGATAAAGGTGCTCCAAATCACTGGACCACCTAAACCTCATGGGGGGGGGGGCAGCGGAGTGCTGGATCTAGAAGCACCCACAAGCTAACTTTTTGTCCTTCACATGTTTTGGACTATGATCAACTGCAGCCAATGTGACTGTGCTGTAGCTGGAGGAGCCTGAGCCACAGTACAAAATATCTAGAGGACACTGGTTTGGCAATGGCTGGGCCTATGATACCGAAAGCTGCTGACAGGTAAGAGAATCAATTAGGTCACACTCTTCACCTGTCTTGGCAGAGACCATCTCATAGGGAAACACAGGCAGTGTTCCAAACCCAGTCCTAATGCCTCACTAAGGTGGGTCTAGAAAATCAGAGCCATCCAAGAGAGCTTGGAGCAGCTAAGCCTAGGCAAAGTTCCTGTCTCACTCAGGTGCTGTATAGCTTGGATCCACTCCCTCTCACAGTGATGAATTTACATTCTCCTGGATCCAGGCAGACAGCCCCTTCCTAACACAAGTGGTTGGTCAAACTAGTCCAGAGCCATGTCACTACCCTCAGACCTCATTAATTGAAACTCCAAGCAATAAATTGGACCAGACAGTGTTATGGAGCCCACCTAAGGCACTGCACTAAAAGTGAAAGGTGCGAGGAAACAGGCATAATCATCATCAGTCAACATTTCTTTTCAATCTCCATTTCAAAGAACACTTTGATAGGAACACCCACCCACCAGATATTAACTGTTACTTCACCCCCCCCCCACAAAAGACTAGATAAATTTCCACCAAAACTCAGTGAACCCAAACACCCAGTTAGTAATAGCTAAATGGCCAACAAACCTTCTCCCTTCTTTAACTCTAGGCACCATCTAGCTTCTCAGAAATGACTCCTTCACTAAATTGCTGCCTTAAAAGGTTAATAGGGTAGCCATCTCCCTCATACTACCCCCTCCACTGACATTGGCACAACAAAACACACACCCTTGCTTGAAGAAGTCATGGCTCTTGGCCTTTCTCAGCAAATTCTATAGGCTGTGAGGACTGATGTGTCTCATAGCAGGGATGGTGGCAGCTGGTGCTCCCGCCCCCAGCCGGGTTTTTTGTGTGGTAGCAGTGAGAAGCAGAGACCAGATGGCAAAACAGATCTCCTGCTGTCCTACCTGTGGCACTGCTGTTCCAAATTCACCCTTGTATTTTGAAGGAAGCTGTGTCTCAAACTAAACTTGGGTGTCAGGGTCCTTAGTGTGATATCAATTTGCTTCCTGGAAACGGGCCATTTCAAAAGCCATGATAAAATTCATTCATTTGCTGCTCCATTGCTGTTTCACAAATTGCACACAGCAAAGAGGGCTCCTCCTGTTCTTCCAAAACACAATACTGTCGGAAAGACCAGTGAAAGAGAGAACTGGGAGGAAGGTTCTCCCAGTTTGCTCTTCTCTTGTCCTTTCCAACTAGGCTTCAGCTGCATTTGCCAGTAATACTTACTACTTCCCAACTTATTAACAATACCCTTCGGCTTTCTGCATGGTAAGTTGTTGGCCATTCAAAACCTATGCTACACAAAGACTGTTTTGGCTTTCCCCAATCAGGAACTCATTTTACATAAACCATTACAAAATAGCAATCTTTCAGCACAACCCCAAACCTACAGAGAAAATGAGAGTCCCTGGGGTATGACTAGTTCCAGTGGGAAGAGTTGGCATGCCATAAGCTTTTTGAAAATACAATGCTTACCTTTTCCACTGAAGGTGTTGTTTACAAGGTATGCCTCAAGCGTAACGTTGCTGAGAAGGACAGTCACATTATTCATGCTTATTATGGTGTGGTTGCTGTGACATGTATATGTTGTCCTTAAGCCTGCTTGAATATCAGTGTCTTTGGACACATTTCTTGCTCCAGCTGCAGAAAGTGTGCAATTGTATTAGTGTGTGATGGTCTTCAGATAATCTCTCCATAAATATGGCAACCATCCTATGTACCACCAACCCAGCTACCTTCATCATACTGTACTTTGCAAAGCCTCCAAAACACTTACTTTCACTTGAGTTGGGGAAAAGGCTGGCATCTGACAAGTTGTAGGTGAAAGTCAGACTCCTGACAACGTAGACATCTGCATTTCTTACAAATGCCATCTTTAATGAGTTATTGTTGCTAAATCCAATTGCAAGAACTTCTGAAGTGTCGTTTGGCTTGCCACATGTGCTTTCTGGCAGTACCACAGCATTAGAAGGAAGTGAAAAGATCTTGACCTAACAGACAAAAACAGTATTGCTGTTATAGTGAGCATCAGAACTGTTGTAAACATCAAACAATCAAAAGTAAGTAAAATGCTTCAAGGCACTCAATAACCATAGTAGATTTTTGGGGGTGGGGGTGGGAATACAAAGTAAACCTACGTAGGTTTTAGTGGTGCACCTTTGGGTCAGGATCAAATTGCCGTTTAATTTCTACAATGTAGGATAAGGCTTTAGAGTGAAGTGTGGGAAGGAAGGATCCCATGCCAAGTAAAAATGTGTTTGCTTGTTTTTTTATTTATTAACTAAAGGTTAGGCAGGTGGGGTGTGCGTTGGGGAAAGAATAATCCCTCCCTGTGTTTTAGAAAGGATTTGGCACAGAGTAGGTTGGGGCTTACCACATTTCGTTTCTGTCTCTATTCCTAAACCAGGCAGGCATACGTAGCAACAGAAAGTTAGCAAAACAATAGTGACAGAACCAATGGCGTACTGATTAGAATGCTGGACTAGAACAAGGGAGATTCAGGTTCAAATCCTAACACAGTTATGAAGCCGATTTTGTGACACTGTGCCAGTCATTGTCTCTCAGCCTGAATTACTTTACAGGGGTATTACAAGAATAAAATGGGGCTTTAGCTTCTTGGAGGGAAGGCAGGATAAAAATTGTAAAATTTAGCCGAATCTCCTTTCCTGCAATTTCTATCCATTAGCTCCAGTTCTGCTCTCTGTCAGCTCCATTTTCTGCATATTTTTGAAAATTGCTATTGTGCCCATACCCCATCTTCTCGTCTCAGGCTAAACATGTCCAGCTTTTTCAACCATTCCTCACATAATTTGGTTTCCAGGCTCCTCTGCACTTGGGTCATTCTTCTCGAGGCACACTCTTCTCTTTCAATGTCTTCTTTAAAATGTGATGCCCATAACAGTACACAGCTGTAGCCTGACTAGTGCAGAATGGAGTGGAACTATTACTTCTCATGGTATGATTCTAGACACAATGCTGCTACCAATGCAGCCTAAACTTTCATTGGCTTTTTTTAGTAGCTGCACTGGTGGCTCGAGTTTAATTTGTGACTAACAAACCTTTAGTTACTAAAGATACCTATTTTTCACATGTATTGCTTCAAAGCAGATCTTCCCTATTTCTACACTTGTGGCCTTGATTTTGTAAACAGAACTTTACAATTTCTCACTGTTCAACTTTATCTTGCTGGTTTGGATACCATGTTTTAGCCAGTGATAATCACTTTGAGTCTTGATTCCGTCTTCTTCCAAGCCTCCTGTCATCTACAAATTTGTTAAGCATATCCTCTACACCCTCATCCAAGGGATTTATAAAGATGTTAAAAGGCACAGGGCCTCAGACAGATCCTTGCAGTACTTCACTCAGGACCTTCCTCTAGGTCAGGGTTTCCCAAATTTGGGTCTCCAGCTGTTTTGGACTCGATACTCATCATCCCTGACCACTAGCTAGGGATGATGGGAGTTGTAGACCAAAAACAGCTGAAGACCTAAGTCTGGGAAACTCTGCTCAAGGTTGATGCAGAGACCATTAAGGAGCACATGGTGGATACGGCTGTTTCAGCAGCTATAAAAGTGAAGTAAGCATTGTGTGCCTTATAAACAGGGCTATTTTTAATCCTATATTTGCTCTGAGGCATTATTACTGATCCCAAGGAATTGGGTTAGGACATAATTTTATAACTAAATTTTACCCTCATCCCCACCAGTAAATGATATTACAAACTTGTTTTCCATCAAGCTCTGCCTTCAGTTGACCACAAACACTTCAGGAAAGTGTCTGAGTGAGTTTTGAGCCAATTCATGCATCACTTTCATGACGTACATTTAAAATTATTTTCCTGCCATGTGGATAGGATGAACATATACACATACTAACAAATCAGAGACCAAGGTTTAACTGCCGCTCCCAATCAAATATAGAAATCCAAAATTTCTTCAAACAGACTCAACCATGAGTGCAAAATAAGCAGCTTCAGCTCTGAAAACAGCATTTTTAGCCGCACAACATAGCACCTTAAAAGTTATGTCTCTGTAAGCAGCTTTCTGGCCCACCACGCATTTAAGCTTCAGCATCCTCACCTCTTTACTGGTTTTTGTGTTGTATTCCACTTTAAATAGCACAGAAAAATTGGCTAATATGCAGGTTTTGTTTTTCCCATCTCTTACTTCAAACGCTGAAGATGCTTGTAAAAATCCTGCAAACAGAAAACAATAAATATCAAGAAGTGCAATGCCGATAGATAGCTTTGAAGAATATATGCAACATCCATATGTAACGATGGGCTTCACTAGGACAGATGACTTTTGTGGAAGGAGAATATGATTGCTTTTAGAAAGCCCACACTTGCTCAGTACAGGCACCTCTCCACTCGCACACAATTGATTTTGGCGTCAAAAGAGGTGGGGTAGAATGGAACCCCCATGCAGCCACCAAGAACAGAACCCCCGCATAAGCGAGGATTCCCCTGTAGCAACTCTAGCTTGCAACACATTTTATTGTGAAGATAATCTAAGCCATTACAGTATTATAAAACACACAATATTTAAGAACCTATTATGTATTAGTGTGTTCCAACATTCATACAAAGCATGTTCCAAAGGGATGAAAAACTCTTAAGCAACCATGAGAATGATTTAAGGAAAGTCAATTTATGCCAACCAGAATCACAACCTTTGTTTGCAAAATGGTTCATTGTATCTCCACTGGCTTTATTTGTATCTAGTCCTCTTGATAACACACTGATAAAGAGCCCTGTTACAAAACTACCAAACATTCTTGTTAAATTTGTCATGTGAGAAACACAAGCTAACAAGTTTTATCTACATGCTAAAGAATCATTTTCATTTGAAAATATACAAAAGTAGAAAACTCACCACATTTCCATTTTTTATACTTTTAATTGTTTATATGAATGGGTAGTATATATTTTCATAAATACAATACCAATACTCAAGTGTACAAGACAGCTTTTTAATAACTGAGCCATGGCTTACATTAAGACCGTACGACACACACAAAAATACTATCTAAATAATCACTCCCATTTTACTGAAAATTAAAGGAATGTAGAAATCCCCACCCCACAAAGGTGTTTTGAGTATATTCTACCTCTGGCAGGGATCAGTATTTTTAAAATGTGGTCAGGCAATATTAAGTTGACCTCAGCTACCAGATGTCTTCATTAATAAGGTTCTAGTTGCTACAGTACAGGCCGTTGCCAAAGGCAACTACAGATTACCACCTGCAGGAGGTAATGATTTACTCAAATTGCACCAACATATGAAGATCTGCACAAAGGACAATTTTTTAAACCTCCACCTTTTTAAAACTGTGCAACTATAACACGTGTGTGTGGAAGTCTCAACAGGACCCCACCCCCTAATTTAAGCTAGAATCTTATATGCTTCCCCTCTAGATTTACACGAGTATATTGTTAGGCTTTTTCTACAACAGTGACATGTTTTGTCGGGGGGAGGACAGGAAAGGGTTAGGGAGGAGCTAGGCCGGGGGGACGGGGACTGGATAGCCAAACTAAACAACTCTCTGTGAAGTGAACTGAATGAATACAGGTTTGCCTAGCAATATGCAAGTGGGTTGGACTAGATGACCCTCAGGATCCCTTCCAACTCTACAATTGCATGATTCAGGCTAAGATACCATTCAGTCAACTGTTCAACAGGCACAGAGTCTGGTATACCAAGCTTCTCGTCCTCTCTCCAAAGGCCAGCCAACCAGCATGTCCTAACTTTTCTCCAGTGGATTTGACTTGAGAACAAACATCATGTACTGTGAATTTAAGACTGGCTGTACGTTGCTGAAACTTTCCATTGCCTATGACTGATTTGTGCTTCTTTGTTCTCTTCCACAACAACCATGTGCAAGCTGTGAGACTACTGAAAAGTTATGCAGCACGTGAATTTGTTTTCAATTGCTATAGAGTCAAACCATTAATAGGTAAAATATGTTTAATTGTCCGACAGCCTTAATACTATTGAAATAATACTTTCCCCCAGTGCTTCCCCCCTTCCTTCCGAACTGTAGCGACTTTCTTCCCTCTCCAAAAACACAAACAACTATCTTGGAATACCAAGTAGTGACCTGCCAATGAAGCAGCATTGTTGGAAGACACAAAAATTGAGCAAGTTTCACAGCCTGATTATACCCCATCATTTTGTTGATTTTGTCATTTTTGAACATGCTGGAGTGGCAGCAATTCAAGCCCATTATGAAAGTGCATTCATACAAGTTTTTTCTCCCAGGAACTGCTTAATGCAGAGAGAAGGGCAAAGTCCACTGCAATGTTTTCCTCTTCTACTTAAAAATGCAGGAAGGCTGTAAGCTGTTTGTACTTCTGGGTGACAAGTTTTACTGCAGTAGAATTGTGTTCCATTTGTTGTCAGAGGTCTCCTAACATTTAATTGGAGTATATATCATGGAGGGATTTCACTAAAATGGAAGAAAACTGCTACAGAAGTCTGAATTGCAAACACACTGCTACATCTTTGAATTGTTTGAATTGTATGGCAGACTTAGAAAGAAACAAATGAGCTACACTTCCAAAACAGCATCCAACGAATAGAGCATATTCTCCACAAGAGACTAGTCTAGCTTATCCAACTTTGAGAACAGGTCTTTCAAGCAGTTTTAAATCACTTAGTGCACAATCCAAACTCCTGATGTGCCAAACAGAGCTTCTGTGGGATGGGAAGGGGCTGAGCTGACCTAAGATCCAGGCCCCATCCCTACAATAGCTCCAGAAGCAGAATTTTGCCTGCCCTGCACCCTGGCAATGAGAGCAATAGAGCTGCAGATGTTATGGAAGCTCCGCTGCTCTATGTGTTTCTGCTGCCCAACCAGGGTTTGGATTGCTCTGCCAGCGTATTTTCAATACCAGTTTCTTTAAAGACTTGTCATCAAATATTCATACCCTATGCAAATAATATTTTAACCAAAATGCTTGCTTGGTTTTTTAAAGATATGCACCAGAACCAAGAAACACAAGGACCTTTTTTAAATAGATAGATCCTTTTTATTGGCCAATTCTCACAGGTTTGAAACTATCAGCATTATGCAATACAGAGCTGGAACTGCTTATTAGGAAAAGGATAGGTGCTTTACAATATGCAAGCTAACAAGATGAATATATAAATCAAAAGAAGACACACCTGCCTTACTCACTCAACACCATATTAATAGGGTGCAAGAGGCATTTTAAATACAGTGTGTGGACAAATGAAATTTTTAACTTGTGGGATCCATGGAAAGTTTCTTTGTATTTGCGAGCGCATTTAAGATCTGCAGGCAGGCAGCAAACTAGGGCACTATTCTGGCTGTAGCCCCACCCGTGCATTTCACAATACTGTACTGCACTATGG
This sequence comes from Podarcis erhardii, assembly GCF_964252035.2. NCBI lineage: Eukaryota > Metazoa > Chordata > Lepidosauria > Squamata > Lacertidae > Podarcis > Podarcis erhardii. The sequence continues at coordinate 81,014,632 of NC_138508.1, forward strand.
GAGATTGGCTGTTCCAACCCTTTATGCAGTGGATAAGAGCAGAGACAGGAAGACTCCAGGGCAGCCTGAATCACTCTCTACTCTATGATAAGTGTGCCATGCTCAGAGTAGTAGAATGGTAGCTACATGTTTCATGCAATGAGAATCTGAACCATGGAGATACCTAGTCAACTTGAGTGAAGAGCACCTATGTGGGAAAGCAGTTCACATTAAGATTGCGCACCTCATCTTAAGAGTAAGGCTAGGTTAAGTTTCAGTGGATCATTTAATAGTAAATCTTGAAACTGAAAAGTTCATGGTTATGCAAGACAATATAATACAGCTTCCTGCTAAACAGTTGTCCCGGCCCAGATTTCATGCTGCATCAGCTCTTCCTGAGTAAGTAATTCTATGCTACGGATAAACATAAAACACAAGTTTTAGTGGAAAGTCATTTGTAAGCTTCATGTTTTGGATTATACGTATGTGAAATGAGCTGGTACAAAGAGATGTTTCTAGTGTTTATGCACCAATGTAGGTTGCTTCCTTGTGACTATGGGGCAACTGCAGATAAACCTATGGAATGAATATTACCCTTCCAATAAAGCAGCCATTTTAAAAAGGAACTCCCCACTGCTTTTCATCTGATAAAGGCACCTCCGTCATGAGCCCTTTTAAGTTAGTGCCTTTTAGCAAGAGATTAGATGACACCAATTTGTCAGCAACTCTGTAATATATGCAAGGACTTTGGGCCAACACTGCACTAGGAAGATCCTAACTTGCATATCAAGAGTTTGGCAGCACTGCAGTGTTCAGACTTGACACACTTTTCTAAAAACACTCTGTGCAATTTTCAAAAGCTGAATTGGTGGCCATTAATTTAAAGCAAGAAACACCTGTTATGTTTCCCAAACACAGCTTCTTAACACCTAAACTGGACAAGTCCACTGCAGAAGGGAGTTAAAACCCTCCGACAATTATCTATATATCCAGAGCCCTCAGCCTCATTTAGGGCACTGGAAGGATTATCATTCCTTTTACAGCCCTTGTTTATCTTCTTTGTTTGCTCCTAGTAAATCAACTAGAGTTTGGCAGTTCTGGAGAGATATCTACCAGGCCTTGCAGTTAGCTGAATTATTGTGCACGTGCACAAGGATTCTGTACCATGCAAATCCATTCAAGCTGCCCAAAGTTTCAAATTGTTATAGAAACCTCATCTCGTGCCATAAAGCTGATTCTAGTTCATCCAACTGTAGTTGACAGCTGATCTGGAAAGTTTAAGAAAGCCAGCCATTTTCTTGTAGGCAAAGATGTACTAAGTTTATAGTTGCTTATGGAAATTTATTCCAAAATCCTGAAGTAATCAAGTTCAAGAGAAGCCACCTGTCAAAGTTACAGCTCCCACACAATTAGGTATCAGTTAACAAGTTTAATATTATATTTTACTGAGCACCCATAAGTCTTTTGAAGACATGGGCATGAATGAGAGTTCAAGAGAAGACAGGAGTTGACCAAAGAGTACTAAATCATCCAACAACAAATACTCTTTGTAGGCAGTATAAGAACATGCTCTCCTGTCCTTTTAGAACCTTTGTTTTGGTGCAGAGCAGGAAACTGCAAAGTGAAACTTGAGGGAGCATCATATAAGCAAGCTAAAGTTGAATTTCAGGAAAAAGCAGGTATCACACCCAGAATAAAATCCACTGACGATCAAATCCATGAATGTATCTTTAAAGAATCCAAACCATTAAAAACACACACCAAGTACACATAATTTGTTAAAGTAAAATAAGTATTCATTATTTTGAAGTAAAAGGGGAGACTAGTCTCATTAGTCCCAGGTTTGTCTCTGGTTTCCCTAATCTTTGTGTTTTAATGCCTTTAAAACATTGTAAATAAACTACTCTTGAATTTGCTATACGGTATGTAGCTTTTTACTTCAAACATGCCTCTGCTTTTTTACAACAGGCCCAAATACTTCAGCCTATAATGGCAAGGCTAACTTTAATGACAAAGGTGAGAAAAGGAATCCTGGGGAAAAACACTTCAGGATATACATAGCCACCATCTACTGAGTTGGGATGGAATAAGGCAGACCAGTGATTGCAGACTAATAATCACATACAAATCCATACTGTATCAAGTCAAAGCAGCACAGCAAGGACACAAATTCATGAGTCATACTTGTTCTAAATTCTATACTCTGGCCTACATTACTGGGATGCCCAGGTTTTCTCATTGACCTCATGCTATAGTGAGAAAGATTGTATGATTTACAGCCTAATCCTGTGAATATTTACTTGGGGGATAAAGTCCCACTGAGTGCAAGAGAACCTGTAGAAATCTCTGCAAGATAACAGCTTCATATCACCAGTGTTATACAGCCAGTGATAAAGGTACTGAAACTAGACAATGCCACTTGGGAGAAAAAATCCAGCAGAAGACAACTACTATCAGGAGAGAAGAATTTCACCTTCAGCTGGGTCACCTATTACATTCTAAGTTCCTTCACATTTGCTACATCTAGTTTACACAAAACACAAGTTTGGGAAGATGGTGAATGCCTTGCAAAACAGCAGGGATACAGAACCTCTTTTAGATGGGAGGACACATTCCCATCTGGGAAGCCTTCCTAAACCACATGGGTGGGGCCAGAGGTAAAAGTGGGCAGAACAACAAATGTAAATTTCACCCTTGTACAGCAGGTTGGTTTGTTCACTCTCACTCTCAAACAAGCCTTCCTATCCTCCATCCAGAGAAACAAGACAACTTATCAGAGTTTAGCCAAATACTCACAGGAAGGCTGCAAAGCAGTGCAGTGAGGGTCAGCCAGAGTGGCCTCAAGGGAGCATCGCCAGTTTTGTTGGTACAATCAAGCAGAGAGGAAACTCTCAGTGCTCTCTGCACCAATATACCAACAGTGAAAGTTATCTATTTCAAATTAGCAGCATGCGAGGCCTCAAGCACAAGAAGGCAAACAAGTTCTCTTGCTCGCACCTGTCGTTGCTAGAAGAGGGCGCTTCAGCCAAAAAAAAAAAAAGTTGTTTGCAGAGCTGCTGGGGGAAAAACAGAACATAGGGACGCAGGATTTGAACAGCCTTCAAAACACAGTTGCCTTGGAAGGAGAACAATAAAGTGGCAGTATGTTTCTTAAGATATGCAGCTGCAGCCAAAAGGAACAAGGCGTCAAGGTTTAAGGTTACAAAGCCATCCACACCCTGGGTGTGCAAGCTAGGCAAAGGTTGGAGCAAAGCTACAGCAGCAACTAGTCACTGCCTCACAATACAGTGACCTGGAGGAAAAGTAGATGGTCAGCTCTTTAGATAAAGCTCCGTGATTAATAATAGTAATTTTATTATTTATACCCCACCCACCTGGCTGGGTTTCCCTAGCTGGGCGACTTCCAGCACATAAGGGGAGAAGGATGGGGGGCGACATGGGTTTCGGTATACAGCCAATTCACACCTGCCTAACTGAGGAGGAGAGGCAGCGCCTTTAAATGCTGAAATCCGCGTTAGCGGTTGCACTGCATTAAGTACACCGTGTCCTGCACCACCGTTTCCCACGGCGGAAAACAGCCCTCTTGCTTCTCCCTAACGCGGAGAGGCTGCTCTGCCCTCAGGGCCGCGTGGGAGGCCCGCCTGCCCTTTGGCGCAGACACCTGGCCCGCTAACTTCCCAGGTGCCGGGGGAAGGAAGCGGCGACCCGGCGGCCCGGGCTCGGCTCCAGGGTGAGGCGCGGTGCCAGCCCAGCGCCACACGGGAGGAGGAGGCCGCCGCCGCCGCCGCCGCCTTTTTCCTCGCCGCGGGGCTTCCACGCACAGGGCCTCGAGCGGAGGGCAAGGGGCGGCGGCAGGCAGGGCGCTCCTTCCCTTCTCAGGGAAGCGACGGAGACCCGCGAGAGCTGAGGCCGGGGAGAGGCCTACGAAAAGAAGCCGCCGCCGCCGCCGCCGCGGATACTCACCCAGCAGGGCCGCCGCCAGGAGCAACCCCCAGCTGTACCGAGGCGCCATGACAGGAGCGGGCAGAGTCAGGAGACAGAGAGAAGAACGCGAAGCTGAGCGGGGAGCGCAGACTGAGGAACGTCGGCGTCGGCAGCACCGAATAACGCCGAGAGGCGCGGTCACGTGATCGACGTAGTCGTCGCCGTCGGCCCACCCCGCCTCTCCCACCGCTTTTTTTTTTTTTTAACCTCCGTCACCTGATCTTAATAAACCACGCCCGGCCTCTTTAATAAAGAATGGGGAGGGGGGCAGAGAGAGAGAGAGAAGACGGGCAGAACCAGAGCCGTGATCTCGCGAGAACGGAGAGAAGCAGGCCATAGGCTGAGGCCGTTGAGAGGCTTTCTCCCCCTCCCTTTTTTTTTTACTGTAGTTTTTTAACCGATTTCAGTTCGTTCTCACGTCACCGGGCTGAACTGCTAAAAGCGAAATACAGTGGTTCCTCGGGTTACAGGTGCTTCAGGCTACAGACTCCCTCGGGTTAAGAACTTTACCTCAGGATGAGAACAGAAATCGTTTGGCGGCCGCGGGAGGCCCCATTAGCTAAAGTGGTACCTCAGGTTAAGAACAGCTTCAGGTTAAGAACAGACCTCTTGAACGAATTAAGTTCTTAACCCGAGGTACCACTGTTTAGGGGAAGCTCGAATCGGCTTGTGGCGATTATAATCACTATTAGGCCCGCCGCCCATCCTGGCTGGGAATTTGTTGCGGGGAAAACGACGCTCTTCCCGTGCTTCGTCCGAGGAGGTCGGCTGGTGGCAGGAGTTTCGTTTCCTTTGGGAGGCTGCTCCGGGTTCAGTGCCAAGGAAATGACTCCAATGTCACATGAGCTCTCGCGATAGAGTCATGTTTTTTTAAAGAAATTTAATTATTGTGTGGGCGGAGAGGGAAAACAATTCATACCCGAAATATAAATCCTCTACTGGAAGGTTCTCAGAAAAAGCAAGAGAGCCCCTAACAAATGGGGCTTGTCGGTTGTACTGCCGCCACAAACGCGACTTGATAGGCATTTCAGCTACAGACATTTTAGGGCGAGGGGCAGGGAAAGCCACACAACAACGTGCCAGTGAGACAGCAGAAACCTAAACACAAGGTGCGTAAGTTTGAAGTTGCTTAACGTTGAGCTGAAAGTAGTTTGAAGACCTGCTCTGGCTTCGGAAGCCACCTGCAGCAAATGGAGGTGACAACCTACCAATGCCACGAAACCTGACTAAAATGGCTACTGCTGTCACCGGTCATTACTGCCTTTAAAAAGAAAAAGGACGCCAACGAAAGAGGTCAAGAGAGGGACTGTAAAAGGAAGAAGGTAGATACGAAAATGAGCTGGGCATCAGTGATTGCAAACAGGAGGCAGTCTTTCGAGTCCCCCGTCTTCCATCCCTTGATTGACAATTTGAGTCGAACGTTTCCCTTTACTGTATCTCTCTATAAATGCATCTCTAATGCAGTTGTCTCCCACATCCAAATGACCAGGCACAGAACACAGGAAAGCTGTAAACTGAACCATTTTCAGGCCATCAGTATAGGCAGATGTGCAAGCAAAAACTAGAACTAACTGAGAGAATTACTACGTTTATTTAAAATTGTAGTGTTGACAATAATAATTTATAAAATTCATGTTAACTTTTATATTTATATTTTTCTCTTTTATACTTTTTCAAGCAATCGATAGTTTTGACTAGTAAACTGAAGTAGGATCCTGATATATGTTGTTTTGGTTTATTATTTTGTTTTCCAGTCTAAATATATGTTGTTTTGGTTTATTATTTTGTTTTCCAGTCTAAATAATAATGTAGCTATATTTATTGTAGAGATATTGCCCATAAATTTGTTAACAGCCTTCTGTGCAAGCTTCCAAACTGAACAAGTGTTGCAGGAAATAAAGCAGTACTGGAGACAAGAAAAGAAAAATGAGGATATACTTTGTAAAAATACTGAAACATTGAACTAATCCCTTGTATGAATCATCATGAAGGTCCTGTCTTTTAGAAAGAGGCATACTCATTATAGCATTAAAAAGGTAGCAACACAATTTTACTAATTTTGGACAATACTCCATGCTATTGCAAATAGGAAAGAGATTGTCACATTCATACAGTGGAAAAGCAGTTACTATGCACGAGATCTGCTTTAAGTAAAAATCAGATTTAAAAGTTTCTATTTGCTTAATTTTTTTTTTTTTGAAACAGGAAAATGGGAAGGAAATTTCAATGAATGTTGGATTCATCACTAACTCATAGTAATGCAGATGAGAAAAGGATTTTAATTTGCAGAAGTCAAAATAATACAAGGGAGTTTATATAATAAACCAAGTTACTAATTTTATGCAAAGCATTTTAATAAAGATACTACTAACATTAATGACACAAAAGGTCAAACTCCCTTTGGTTTCTTTTAAACATACATCATTAGGCGTATCCTGTAAAGCCAGCAGTTACAACTGTCTGTTAACATAGCTTTCTTTCTTCAAAGTTCGGTGAATTTCCATGTAAATGATATGAAACAAGCTACTTCATCTGTCAAGGTAAAACTATGAGAACAATCAAATCTTCCTGCGTGCAGAAAGTCCAGAGAAACTTTGCAAATGAATGCACAGAATGGGATACAAAGGAGGAAAGCTACCACAATAGGAATATTTTCTCATGTTTTCTCATGTTTCAGCAAGTATGATCCGGAGAGGAGCTGGATTGTTTTCGTTACAGGGCAAAAAAGCCTTAAAAAAATATTTTGAAATTTTCTAAGATCATGCCACTGTAATTACCCTGTGTGTAACTTTTAGAATAAAACTATATTATCCTGTAGTTTCATTTTTTTTACATGAAAGGTTATAAACAATTATCCCAGAGCTAGAAAGTGCTTATTTGGTTCACCTTCATGTGGCCAAGAAGAAAATATATTTCACCAATGAATATCTGAGCTCATTAGAAAGCTCATCTATATTGTTTTTAATGCAGTTATCCTCTTGGCACTTGATCCATCTAAACAGGGATAAGGTATAGAAAATAAAAAAACAAAACAAAAATCTAACAGAACAAACTAGAATTCTTGGTGCATAGTTAAAACTTCAGTGTACCCCGAGACCACTGATTGTTCTTCAACAGTGTTTAAAAGAAACTCAAATAATTCTTGAAGCGAAAAATGGCAGCGTAAAGTATTTTTATGATGTGCTGTCAAACACACACAACCACTCTTCAGGCAAAAGAATTATATCATACAGAGGACAATTACCATTCACTCCAACTCCAAAATAAATTTTGAACAGAATTCTGAAAGAAATCAAGAAGCAGATCTAAAAATAATTGTCTCTGAATACCACCACAGATACTAGGCAAGGATGTTTCAAGTATCAGCAGTACATGCAGCTGCTTAATGAACATCATTCCCAGTTCTGCTAAAAGTAAGGTTTGGGAACAACACAAGTATCCATTGTTGGGAAGCTAATGTCCTCCTGTTTTATAAAAACAGTTTCCTCCTCATGCAACATAGTGGTACTGATTAGGGTTATCTTTGTCTCTCTCCATATAGTCTCTGTCTATGAGAGATTCAATCCGCTTTTTCAAGTCTCCAGGCTGTAATAAGAGAATAAGTTGACACGGTTTAGCAATGTAAGGACAAAGGAAATAAAATACTAGAGAGATGGAGACAGATGGAGACAACACTCTGAAAATGATAATGTATTCTGTGATCACAGTAATTTTACCATAATTGTGCTCCCAATTTCGCCTCTCCCTTACTGTATTATACATTAATATTTCACTCACCTTTACTGGAAATTTTAGCTGATTATATAACTCTGAAACAAGAAGATTGTGACTGAGTGTCTTCCTCATCTTCATTATTCGTACTATAGCTGCATCAATCTGATACTGTCTATCTTGAAACACCCTTTCAGTTGTGCTGACTTGCTCTTCGACCTGTACGGCAAGTATGAAAAATATGCATCAATTACCCTGACACACAAACACACACATGTGCATACATACATGCATATTATTTGGTTAATATAATTAATTGATAGTATGGAGAGAGGATCTATACCAAAAGAATTGGTATTGATGCTATGGCATGGCCAGCTTTTGGGGATTAGGCAAGAGTGAAACAAAAGTCAACTAATGGTTGCATCATGTAAATTTGCCTCTCAGAAAGGACAGGCTATGACTGAAATAAAGGTCAGATAAATATTTACAAATTATCTACAAATTTAACTGGCTGAATCCATAACAATGTCAAATGTTTAGTTTTCACCCCTCAAAACAACCCCCCTCTCTGAGTCTAACACTACAACACTTGGTTGAGCCCGGAACAAAAGCACTTCTATTCAGGGCTGAGAATACAACACATTTTTCATACATGTCTTAACATCTCTTGGTTAAACCCAAACACCACCGCACTATAGACTATTCCAAAGAGCTGTCCGCATTGAATACATACCGTTTCTTTCATCTGGATTTGATTGATCTTTATTCTGAACAATTTATGCTTAAAATCACCATTAAAGGCAAATTTGTCTCCATCTTCTACATCCTTTCCTCTTGGACTTTTATTCAGTACTCTTGCTTTACCACAGGCCAGAGACTGCAAGGTTCTTTTTAATTCGCTGTCCTCTGTGAAGGGGGTTTAAAATGCAAATACACAATGGAAAACTGTTTACAATTGCTGTATCAATTGCCATAAAGCACAGACTGAAGAGGAAATGAGCTGGAAAAGTGTTGAGATAGGGGCAGGTGGAGATTACTCTAGTTCAGTCCTGAAAATTTCCACATATCTACTTGCTTAGGGGAGTTAACAATATCCTAGGAGATCAGGATATTAAACAGGATATTACAAACTGCTTCTGTCCCCCTCCCTTCTGCTATGGTGCAGAAGACTGTGAAATACAAGCCTGTCATATACAAGTACAGTAGCACCTCGGCTTACGTTACCCTTGGGTAACGTAAACTTCGGGTAGCGAAAGTGGCAAACCTGGAAGTGTTTCACCCTGCACACATGAGCAGAAACGCTCTGCTACACCACAAGCATGCACAGAAGCAGTCCCTCCAGTTGAGAAAACCTCGGGATCCGACTGGAGCTCCGAAACGGATCCCGTCTGCAGCCGGAGGTACCACTGTACAACTACCATAGTAGTTTGCTTGGGGAAACACAGCAGTACTATTGTGGATCCGTGTGCCTCCCCGGCTTTTTTTCTATGCTTAAGTATAGAAAAAAGCATGAGGGAATTGCCAGCTACCATAATGCAAAGCACAATAGGCACAATATTCAGTTCAGAGCTCCATTCAGCTCAGAGCCCAGGGTCAACTACATCCTGTATGTCATAGGCAGTTATTGGAAAAACTGCTATTTGCAGCCTAAATGTGTTCCACAATATGTTCTGAAACAACAGTAGTAATATGTAGTAGTGGTATCTCTTTGCATTCATGTTTACCTCTATTAATAAAGCTCTTGTAACAAGTCATTCTCCTGTACAGTGGTACCTCTACTTACGTTCACCTCCGGTTATGTATCCTTCAGGACATGTACGTGGCAAACCCCGAAGTATTTTTCCGGGTTTCGCCAGGCGTGCATGCGCAGAAGCACTCTACTGCGCCGCATGTGTGTGCAAAACAGGCACTCCCGGTTGCAGAAACCTCGGGATCTGACCGGAGCTCCGGAATGGATCCCGTCTGCAACCAGAGGTACCACTGTATTTTAATCCGATCACATTTATGCCAGATCAAATCCACAAGACACCTGTCTTCTCAAAAACTATTACTTACCTATACCAGTGGCCATTTTAATTTCTTCAAAACTGAATTCATCTCCTTCATTGAACATTAAAAGCACTAATGTTTGGAAGAGTGACACCTGAAACTCCTTCTTTCCCTAAAACAAACAAAATATTTATATTTTTAACATTACACACATACACACACACTAGCTTGACTGTTAATGATGCTGTCCCCTGTTCTTTACCAAAGGTCATTTATCTGCAGCTGGATAGAACGATTACAAACAAATCATATACATATGCTGAACACTGGAATGGGTTAAGTTACCTGCCATACTCTACCATATCTTTAGGGGGACTTACTCTGGCCTTGGCTATGCCAGGATAAAGGACTTATGCCAACGTATCTCCAGATGAGCAGGTTCTATGTTGGAGAGCCAACTATTCTAAACTCCCCTCATTCAGGAGGATCTTGGGTTTGAGTGTTAGAAAGGCAGGAAGAAGGAAACTGATGGATGACAGGTTTGGCATTAAACCATTCTGAGCTCAAGTGAAATTCAGCCTAGGAATTTCCAAAACCCACCTCTGCTATTTCCAGAATTGTTTTCCATCCTTAGTTTCAAACAGAATGCCAAAAGTCATTGGCCCAGTTCAAACAGTACACTCCCTGACTCACTCTATGTGCAACAAAGGAGCAAGATTCCACCTGACACTTCTCAACATCTGTGCACAGACGGAGTATTTTAATAGGATAAAATGACATTAAATCTATGGCTAATTTTTTCTCAAATGAATCTCTGGAATGACCATAAGCTTCAGATCTACATGTATCCAATTCTAAATGCTGAACTCTAAATGTCTGCACAAGAAAGATAGGCAAGTTTCATGGCAAGAAGGCACAATCTGATTCCCACACCATGCATAGAGAAAAGATAAAAAATATCACGTGAATCAGAAGAAGACCACCAATATATTTTTGCTTGCACAGTAGAATCAGACTCAAAGTTGCAGCATAATATATATGGACTGATAAAAAAATCTCATAGAATGTTGCTTAATGTGAATGCTCCAATGTTCACCAAACAACCAGTGTTTATGTTCCACAGATTAAGTGCAAGTACTCTTTCACACCTAATTGACCACAACTGCTCTTATACAATGCAGGCAACTAGCAGCATAAAATAGTTCTGATCATCAACCTCTGAAAATCCTTATGGCTCCTGTAAGTGTGAATTTATTTTATGTATGGCCAGGGCTCTTTTTCTATAAAAAAAGCTGCCGGAACATGTTGACCTTTTTATAGAGGGGATTTTTTTAAAGCCAGCAGTCAACTAGCCAGGACAGGCAGCTCAGGCAATCTCCATGGAGGAGCTTTCAGGCCAGGCCAGCTCACCAGCAACCACTCTCCAGTCCTACTATACTGCTGCTGCCTTTGTCCTCCTCTCCCTCTGCCACCAAGAATCATTTTGGGGGACAAACTGCAAGCCTGCAGTAGTGGCTGGTGAGGCAGCATGAGTGGGACTCTGTTGCATTCCTGGCTTCCCAACACTATGAGTCACTGCAGCTTATTGAAGAAGGAAAGTGAGCAGTGTGTAGAGCTTGGCGCATGGTGGCAGAGTTGACCCTGATTCACTGCACTGAGTTCCTTGTGCCTTGTACTTCTTCTCAATAAGCAGCAGCAACTTGGGGTACTGGTAAACCAGAAGAGCAACAGAGTTACACAGACACCACCCCTTGGGCTGCTATGTGTAAGGGAAATGGGGGGTTTGGGAAAGCTGTAAATGGGAGCGGGGGTAGAAGAGCAAAGATTAAGTTATTCAAACACACCTCTTTAAATTCTGCTTTCAGGACAGCATGTCCTAAACTAGTTTGCCACTGAAGTTTTCGACCACTATGCTTTCCAAGATAAAAAGTCTTAAATACTTCTTGAAGTTTAACCATCTGAAATACAAGAAATAATAAGAAAAATAAACCCAGGCAAACACAAATCCAGGCATAAATGGCAGCTAAATACAAGTAACATTCCATGTATTCATTCGTGTCTATAAGTAAAGCAGAAAACCAAGCAAAGAATGCTAATTTGTACAATTTGCATGATTTGTTCCAACTGCAGGATATCGGCTTGTGGCACAGAAATGAATGCTCTCCTTGAACATCCCATTAATATGAATGACTAGGGGAGAAGAACTCAACAGCCCTTAATCGGTTTTGGAAAACGTGCAGATACACTGCATTTATCCAGGATCTTACATTTGGCTTTAAAAATTGTTAAATCAGAATTGAGTAGGCTCTAAGGCAGGGGTGCACAACCTGCAGCCCTCCAGATGTTGTTGAACTACACCTCCCACCATCGCTGATCACTGGCTATGCTGGTTGGGGCTGATGGGAGTTGTAGTCTAGAAATATCTGGAGGGCCATAGGTTGTGAACCCCTGTTCTAAGGAGTGGAAGTAAGTAGATAAAAGTATACTGAAAGGTATATTTTGTCATAGCACCCCTATATTTCATGCAGAACTACTGCATTCAGCCAAAACACACAACCCATTACTCCTGGGGATACTTCACTTTAGGATTCATGATGTGCGAGTATGTGCATACATGTGCACACATGGAGTGATTGGATGTCTGCATGCTCCCATGTCAAGAAGTTTCAGGAACAAGGTATTATAGGCCAGATAGAATAGTTTTCACATTCAGGAAGCTTTCGACATGAGAGTACATTCATGTATTCAACCTCTCCCCCTGCAGTCTGAAGTTATTGCATCCTAGGAAGAATTACCATGTGCATTCCCTGCACTACTGGCCAGTGTTTCCCAATTGTCGGGTGTTTATACTACATTTTTAAAGATTTGCCTTGAGAGAGTCTTTAAACCTCTTTTGTTGACCACCAGCATTATGCTTTCCATTTTTAAGTTTGAAATACAGTAGCTGCTTTGGAAGGTGATAATCAGGCATCCGAACAACATGACCAGTCCAACAAAGTTGATGTTGAAGAATCATTGCTTTGACACTGGTGATCTTTGCTTCTTCCAGTACACTGGCATTCGTTCGCCTGTTTTCCCAAGTGATATGTATAATTTTTCAGAGACACCATTGATGGAATCTTTCAAGGAGTTGCAGATGTCGTTTATAAGTGGCTCATGTTTCCACAAGCATACAGTAAGGTTGGTAGTACAATAGCTTTGTAAGCAAGCATTTTGGTTTCCCTGCGAATATCCCAGTCCTCAAACACTCTTCACTTCATTCGGGAGAAAGCAGACTGGGGCAGACCTGACCCAACCCTAAGGTGGGATGAGGCGACCACCCCAAGCGGCACCCCCAAGGGGTGGCGTGCTTGTTCCGCTGGTCGTCTTTGCAGCCAGTCTCCTTGGCTTCTGGGGCAGAGAGGGACCAGCAGCAATCTTTGAGGAATGTTACCCCCTCCTCCAGAGTTGGCGAGGGAGCAGGTATTCCACCATCCAGCTTGGCTGCTGGGCGGGCGAGGGAGATTTTCCCACCCCCACCTGGAGAAGCTGGGGTAAATCCTCGCTGCCAGGTGGGAGGGAGAAATCCAGAAAGGATCTCACCGCCACCATGGCAGGGGAGACCCTGCAAAGGCATCTCACAGAGGAGTCCTTACGGAGGTTGCTCCCAGTCCCTGCATTGTGGGATGCTTTGCCTCATGTGCCAAAACACCTCTGGTGGTGGAATTAATAGCATCTACAGGAGCTACACACTTCCTTATGAGCAGTGGTGAAGCTATTGTTTGGGGGCCCTGAAGCATGAGGCAACCAGCAATGAGGTCTGAGTAACAATGGGTATCTTCTCCAATGGTGTTATTCCACGACAGATCACCACACCTTTACAACATCTGTGCTACTGACTCTCACGACTTTGGGATTGTTGAAATATATACAACAAAAAATTAACCCATTTGAGTTGTGCTACTCAAATTGGACCTCCTATACCCAAAAATTTTAAGCAATGTGGACTAGAGTCACTTCTCGGGGCCCCTTAAGGAAAAGTGCTTGTCCATCAGCACATGCATGCAAGACTGAATACCTGATCTAATGACACAGAACAGCTTTCACAAAAAATCACTGAAAGCTTCTGTGCTCTGGTTTGTGCATGTGTAAATCCCAATGTATGAGCTTCCAGAGATCAAATCCAACAAACCAACGAACATCAATAATATGGGGGGAATGTCCCAACACGTCAGGTATAGTTGAAGACTTACCTCTGGAGGCAAAAGGACATCCATAGGTGTATAAGTTGGCCAGTATCCCATTGTAAGTATATTTACTGTTAAGTCTATATTCCCTGGGTCCTTTTGATTCTGTATGTACTATGATAAAAAAGGAAGAAAAGGATTTTCAGTCATGTTAATGAGTTAAGAGGTTTTGCCAGGGAACAAAGAAGGAAGGAAGAAAGAAATCACTACTGCTGCTGCTAATTATTATTTTCTACAAAAATGTCAACTTTATTCAAATAGTGTAGCAATTTCCATCAATATTTACAGCAAAATTGAATTTAATCATTGAAACAATGACTTAAAACTGTTATTTAACAAAGGTTGAATTCAGTGATACTCTACTTGCATGGTAATGTTATTAAAACTCAAAACAATCTGAAAATAAGGAGCTTAAAATAATATTTAGAGCTGATGTTGAGGTGTGAGTACTTTCCTAATTCTGACCTGCATTTTTACCTACTGAAGTATTAAATTTCAAAATCAAAGTTTGATGCACCTACGCTTTTAAATAATGCAACATTTCCAATTCCTAATAATACATTAGGATATATCTGTGTCAGTTAAAGTGAATTCAACTGATTGACAAATCTTATGGCAGCATATTCCATGTTAGTAATTAGCGTGGATTTTAAAACGAAAAATAACCCACTATATTTGCAAATGCTCCTCTCTCTTCTTTCAGCGCAGCTGCAAGGATGAGTTCAGAATATTTTGCTTATAGTTTTGTCCAAACATAGGGAAAATGTAGTCAATCTTAACTGTGATTTGTTTGACACAAGCCAACTTCAAATCAAGAGCTATGAAGCTACATTATATTAATTAAATTATATTAATAAAATTAACCACAGTTTAGGGTTCATATCAAACACTAAACAGCAGCTAACGAAAAATGAAAGCTTCTGATCTACTCATGGCTGTGCCAGAGGTCTTGGGTGGGGGTGGGGAGTGTGCAAGTCCAATGTTCATTGCAGCTCATTTCTGTTATGCTAAACCATCATTTATCAGGTCTGAAACTAGTCATATCAAACCAGCTCAAAATTTCACTGAACTATCCAACTGAAGTGAAATCTTACCTGTTTAAACTGAACCATAACATCTTTTGAAAGTTCCATATCCTTAAACATTCCTTCCAGTTTACTGGTGAAAGCAGCACCACATTCTGTTATATAAAACAAGAAAAAGTAATATGGATGCAGTAACTTGAACTGTCAATTTAGGCACACAGTGAAGGTAACAATCTCTTCAGAAGGAGTAAAGCAAACCAAACATGAGATTTTTTTAAAAAATGTGCATTTGTTTGGCATCATAGATTTCCAAAAGGACTAACCTGTTCCATTTCCCCCTATATAAGGGCACAAACTTGTAACTGAAGGAACCAAATTCACAAATGCTTACCATGCTTAAGCTTAGACAACATAGATTTCTCAGCATCTACTGAAGCGCTTTTCCCAACCAGAAGTCTTTTGGCCAGATCCTTTTTATAAAATGCTTCAAATACATCTTTACCTGCATGGACAATGTTGAGGAGGATGAGAAAAAACATCACTAAAGCACATGCTGTGACTTTTTTTTGAGCCACAGTAGAAAAAAATTAACTAAGAATATATATGTGTGTCTGTCTGTCTGTGAGAAAGCATAGGAATAATCCTATATTTAAAGGAAGTAGCAGAAGCAAGATTCTGTCACTTTGTTGTTGTTTAGCCATGTCCGACTCTTCGTGACCCCATGGACCGGAGCACGCCAGGCACTCCTGTCTTCCACTGCCTCCCGCAGTTTCGTCAAACTCATGTTCGTAGCTTTGAGAACACTGTCCAACCATCTCGTCCTATGCCATCCCCTTCTCCTTGTGCCCCCAATCTTTCCCATCATCAGGGTCTTTTCCAGGGAGCCTGCTCTTCTCATGAGGTGGCCAAAGTATTGGAACCTCAGCTTCAGGATCTGTCCTTCCAGTGAGAACTCAGGGCTGATTTCCTTCAGAATGGATAGGTTTGATCTTCTTGCAGTCCATGGGACTCTGTCACTATAGACCTCAAAATACTACAGCTTATACAAACGGCACTTGTTCAGTAAATAACTTAAAACCTGACCTACACGTTCTACCTGTGAAAGTGCCAAATTTCAAACTGAGCTGATAAAATTGCCACAGATATAGCAAGTTTAAAAGTGCTGGAAATATAAAATTCAACTCTTCCTCCCAATTATTAAGATAACATATATACTTCTTTCCCATTCTGGTGAAAAGTACCAATGTGCTTTATGTAGACTTGTTGCAGAACCTACATGTCTGTTGGGTTTCTCAGAAGTTATAACAATGCTTCCGCCCCATTTCTATTGAAAACAAGTAGCGGAAAATTGTGTTGTGCATAGCTGAAAGAAAAATTGAAGCTAAAGATCTTGTCATAAGTGCAATGTTTGTAGAGGGAGCCATAATTCCTATTCCTTTAGCTATAAAATATCATTGGGTGAATACACTTTAAACAGTTGTTTAAAAAGAGATTCCTTACCATGAATAAATCTAAATATTATCATAATTTTGTCAAGGATTCTTTCCAGCTCTTCATCTGTTGCTTCCTTATTGCCAGCTCTTAGCTTTGAGTCCACATGTTTTGCTAAAAAATAATTAAAAATAAACAGCTTAAAACTAATCTTGGGGGGGGGGGAAGGATCACTTGCTTTCCACATATTAGTTTTAACACATCTAAAACTACACTACGAGTTTTATAAAAGTTGAAAGAAACCACTCAATGCCAAAAACGTATAGTCTAATAAAAATATGACACAAAAAATGAAGGAAAGGCCAAAAAAAGAAGCAGTGGCAGTTTCCCTGTTACAATGCTGCAAACAAGTAGGCTGCTTGCATTTCATTGACTTCAGTGAGATTAATCCGGTCTGTGCATAAAACTGCAATATTTACAGGGTTTTAAAAAATCCAAATCCGTGCCAGACTCAGAGGAGGGAAATATGAGGAGGGAAACTTATGGGCAAAGAGTGGCAGAGATAGTAGATGGTGATGATGATGAAGAAGATGAAGATGAAGACAAAGCTAAAAATTAACAGTAAAAATAAACCGTTTGAAATTAATATACAAATCTACAGAAAGCCAATGATAGTGATAATGAGAATGATATAATCAGAGAGGCAAGTAATAATAATAATAATAATAATAATAATAATAATAATACAAGTAGCAGAATTGAGAACAAAAATCTGAAGCGTTCAATGTGAAGCAGGAAAACCAGTTAAAAATATTACAGGTTAGGTGCCGTGATAAAATTAAAATAGTAGTGAACAGAGGCAGTAAACTGGCAGATATGGGGAACTGATGAAAAGAGTGTGAAAGAGAGAAATTTAAAAAGATGGAAATTTAAAATATGCCCACATTCACCAAAACTATGAAATAGTATTTCCTCTTCCTGTACCTTTCTTTACTATACAGTGGAATATGTATACACACCCATACCCATGTAATCTGAATTTTTGTAAAGCTTCAATATTTATATAAAAAGTACTAACATATTTAAGCACTACTTATTAAGTTTTTCAACATTAACATACTACATGAAAGACCTAAACTTCTTTATTTATTTTTTGACTCTAAGCTATTGTAATGGCTTAAAACATTTCCAATGGCTTGATAGCCAAAAAAAGCCCCCAGGATTACACCATGAATCTGAAGATAAAAAGACCACCTCCTCCAGTTAGAAGTAGAATGAATGGAAAGGAAGAATGCAAAGGGCATGTTAAAAGGTGAGAACTCATTCTTTCACTGCCTTTCCTTACTCATGGTTGTTAGAGGCAGTCACTGTAAAAGCAGATCCAAAAGCCCCTTGATATAGATAGCACCAAGCTGTTTTTAAATATACTGATAAAGTTCTTATAAGCCATGCAAAATCCCGGAACCCGTGGGAAAGAGCAGGGTGTGCACATAATAAAGCAAATAATTTAATTTTCCACTCCTTATTACAGAGCTCTTAAGAGATTTCTACACAGATCTCAATCTAGATATAAATTGTGACACAACAGTCTCCTTCTGAATGCTTTCTGCACAAACTAACACCAGCTGCAAAATAAGTGCAGGCTCTTTTGACGGTAGGGCAGCTAAATGAGATTTGTTAGATGGTAACTCAGGAGAGGGCCTTCTCTATGGTGACACCCTGGTTGTGTAAATGCTAAATATATAGCTGGCACCATCTCTGTTGAATCTCTGGCAGGCAGCTAAAAACACACTTGTTTGAACAGGCATATGCTGAGCAGAGGGTAAACATTTAAAACACATTACTTCCTCAAAAGAATCCTAGAAACTGTAGTTTATGCTTCACAGAGATATAATTCCCAACATCCTTAAAAACTAGTTTCCAGGATTCTTTGGGGAAAGTCAGGTATGTAGTCTGTGTTTGCTTCTACTGCTGTTGTAATGTTGTCAATGGCTTTCATCTGCCCTGTGATTCACTTTTTATGTGACCATTCTGTTTAACTTGTTTTATTGTACTCTGACCTGCGACTGCTTGTTGATAAGGGGCAGGTTTAAAATGTTCATGATTAAGTAAGAAAATAAATAAATGCAGGATGTGGCCAAATTACAAGAGCTTATCAACTGAAGTCTATGTCCCACAAGACTTCTGCAGTAGGATACATAGGTTAAGGACTGCAGGGACAGTTTTTCAGTTGTTCTGCTCCTGCCTTGAGGGTCAATTCAAGAAAGCAGGAACCTGCTACTCAGCAGATGCTATTTAACATCCACATCAAACTGCAGAATGGAGGTCATCCACAGACTTGGGACTTGAGTGGCTTCAGAATCCTAACAACACTCAGTATCCTAACAACACCCACCCAACTAACCCAGTTAATTAGCCAATCAAGAGTATATTACCAAAGAGCAGGGTAAATAAAACTACGAGTAAAATCAGAATTAGATCACATTTCTTTCAAAAAGGAAAACTGGTTAAACATTAAAACTTTTGTATTTTATCTTTTTCCCACTCTCCACCCTCGTCCAAAAAAATCCATCCTGCATGTGATACCACTGCAAGAGCACTGGTGTAAGAGATACAGAAGGAAGTGTCTGCATGCCTACTCCCCTCTGAACTTTCTCTTCCCAGAATTTTACCTGTTGTTATATCCACTGCTTTTGGGAATACAAACTCATGCCAAATCCAGAATTTAACCAGACCTTCTATGTCCCACTTCCAATCAATATTAAGGCAGCTGTGGTCCGTCTGCCCCCCGTCCCCCCATGTTAGAGAACAATGGCACAACTTCTATGGCAGGGATAGGAAATCTGTGGCTCTCTGATGTCGACTTCAACTCTCATCACCACTAGATATGCTGGCTGAAGCTGATGGGATTTGGAGTCCAGCAACACATGGATGAATCATCTCTACTTTATGGTTTGTGTTCTTTGGACGTGTGTATGTGTTTGTTTGGGTGTGTTTGTTTTGGTCCCCTGAAGTCTTTACTTTGGAGACCTTAGGAAAGACCATTGCTTTAGATAGCTCTAGCTTCCCTCTCTTCTCTCTTTCATCAGATCACCCCAATAATAAGCAACACAACCAAAGTTACCTCTGCCTCTTTTGGAGCTTCCTTAAATAGTACTATGTTCTAACAGCACTCTAATTTCCATGCAGTTTTCTGAGCAAATGGCACCACAGTCAGAATAAAAACAAGCACAGATGCACAAGGAGAGGAAACAATCATGTCTCTTAAGAATGCAGCCAACATCCTTATCAGAATACACAACACAAGCAAATATTTTCATGGTATAGATATTGTACTGCTGGACACTGGCATATTTAGCAATTTAATCCTAGACAGTATAAGTTTTAGAAACAGTATTTTTGCAGAAAAATAGTTATACCTATAAGTTCTGCTGGTTTATTTGGTCTCTTGTTGATAAACGTTTCAAAAGATTCTTTCATCAAGTTTATACATTTCTCATTTTTCTGAAAACACACTTCTATTATATGATCCACTTTGTCCTTAAAATCTAGCAGCTCTTGCACCATATCCTTGTCTTTTTCAGGGTTTACCACTATTGTTGTCCCATAGTTCTGCAAAACAAACACTTTTGATCAAACGTGTTAATAGTACTTACCTCTCTTATTTCCTAATATTCCCCCACCATTTACATTGATAATAAAATCATTTAAATCACAGTTGCTTTAATGCACCTGAAACATTAAAAACACCAAAACATGAGAATCGCACTACATTTTAAAAAAAATAGACACTTAGTAAGTGTTTTTCCACCATGTGATGCTAATTGACACAGAAAATCTGTTTGTACAGTACTAGTTTAGGCACAATACAAAACTATAGTTTAGTAATACAAGAACAAGTCTTCTCTTCTGGCAGTCTTGCATACTCCTCCCACCCTCACTTCCTTAGCATAACCACAGGAAAGAGTTTGGAAGCTTGTGCTTCAGTTTTTGATTTAACTGCAATTTGCTAGGGCTATCCAAAACCCAAAAAACTGTGCTTAGCTTAACTATGAAGCTAGTTTGCTTCCACTAACTATAGCCAATGTAATTAGACCCAAAAAACAAAAAAACCAACAAAAAAACAAAACAAAAAACCACCATCCCTATCCCACCACTTAATTTTTCTTTCTCCTAAATAATCACTACGTTAAGCTGACGACATAAATTCAGAGGTAACATACTGTCAGCTTTAACCTTCCATAATGAGTGATCCACTTCTCAACCTGGTAATTCTTCTGGTCTTCTGTGAATTCAGCCTCTGTGATTCCAGCTACCAATCAGGAGAAAGCCCTCAAAGAATTCTACCACTCCTAGGTTCTTTATAAATATGAGGTGGTTTACGTTTTCCTAAGACAGATCTTCTTTGCGAAGGAAGCTAAACCATACTCCAAACACCAGAAATAGGATTTTCTAAAACAAAAATTGTGCTTAACGCTTAGGGTGCTTACTACTCCCATGGGTCTTTTGTATTCCCTCTCAATATGCAAATGTGGCCTTCCTGAGGATGGATTGCAGGCAGTAACAGTGCTTCTAGAAGGAGGTGGCTGCCACACAAACTGTTTGTTGCTTATAAGTGGTTTGCTGCAAATATTGCAAAATATAGTAGCCATGGTTTTTCTTCTTATCCTGTGGCATGTTTTGCCACATGCGAAGTGCACTGCTATATTCAACTTCAACAGGACTGCTCCTGAACAGTAGAGAAAACTGAAGTGAAGCAAAGTTTCACTTTTTCAAAGACTTGAACTATGCATATTGCCTTGCTTTCAGTATCTGATCATTCTTTTTGTTTATTCAATAAAAAGGGGATTTATTATGAATTGGTTGAAATTCTAAGTTACTCAGAATCTAGATCAAGCAAATCATTTTTGACTTTTTTTTAAAAAAAAAAGTACAACAAAACAGCATGTTTCTAAATACCTTGATGTATTCACTCCAGTGCTGCAAGAGGAGCTGTTGTCCGGTTTTCACACGGCTGAAAAGCTGGCACATCTGGGTGAGATCTGCTATTCTGTTTTCATCAAGCAGATTATCAAGTCCTTAAAACGAGAATGATTAACACATTAAATAAGGTGGTATTGTTAGAAAATGGAACAGAACTTTCTGTGAGTTTAAAGCAACAGCATCTAGACATTATGGTGGTTGCAAACAATGCAACTTTTCCCCCTGTAAAGAATATATGATTGACAAGTGCTTTATATACAAACTGAGTTTCTGTCTCTCATATTCATAGATTTTTAAGATACTATATCCAAATGGATTGGCTGTGGAATTCTAATGTGCTAGATTTGCAACAGCTTGTCCTAACAAAACTATCAGCCTGTTGAATTTAAAATATTTCAGAGGATTTTAGTTCATGGAAAAATACAGCCCTGTTATTGCTATAGCACCAAGAAAGAGCTCTGTCAGTTATAGAGGTCTGCGATTAAATAAGCAGTTTTCAGAGAACTATCCGTGACCCAGCATTCCTGGCAATTCCTTCACATACAATGTTAGCCAGTTTTATGAACAATTTTATGAAAATTTATACATATCCCTTAACTTTTATTGCTCTGGAAAGGGTTTGCTTACATTATTTGTTGCCAGTTGTGTGTGGGAATGTGTATTGGCCATCGTATTTTAAGAATACTTGTTTGTTCCAATGGCTTTTCCCAGGCCAAAGAGGCAGCTGTACAATCTGTTTTCAGTTTCCCATAAAATGTGAGCAGATTATGCAGCTTATATATATATAAAAAGCTAATTAGAAAAAGTACCTTTTTGCAAAACAGCTGATAAGTGCTCTCCTAAAAGCTGCCTCTCCACACAAGCAATGAGTGGCTTCCTGTTTAAGGCAAGAAAAAGAATCTATGAATACCTGTACAATTTAGGAGGAAGAGCCTTCAAAAGGTGTGCAAGTGTATACTCTTGGTTGCACATACAATTGTAGGTAAAATACAGATCTTAGGTTCACCAACTCTATGTTTAACTACATACACAGAGGGACAGTACTGTATAGCAGAACGAAAGTATTCTGTTAACAACCCAGCCATTCCTGATGTAGAATCATCAATGTGATCTTTACACTAATCAAAAGGAGTAACTTAAATATGAGAAAGAAGGCACTGACTGTTATGTATTAATCCTAAACATATATAGAACTTAGCAGGAGAACTATAGAGTTCTGTAGGTGGTGTTATACTGTCTACTTAAAGCACCTATGAAAAGTGTGTACAGAATCTAGATTAACTGTCCAGCAGGTTGAAGGACAGCAAGTGGACATCTGCCACATCAAGGGCTTACACCTGAATTATGCTGTCAAGTTCTCTTTTCACTTATGTACTCTTTCTTGAATACTTGCAGATTTGCCTTGTCTGTGGGCGGCCCCATTTTGCTGCCCTACTAGTTATCATGGTGCTCTGCTTCACCATGAGAGGGAACCATCAGAGAACTCCAATATGCTACAGAACGTTAGTTTATCCCCAGTATATTCTTGGCTCCCTACAGGAGCACTCTAGCCTACTATTATTTATGAAGAGGTAAAGTTTCAGGATAGCAAGGATTTCTTTTTCCATGTTCCATGTTCCTGAAACCTTCCTTTACTGTGTTAAAGAGCTCGGGTTCAGGATACCAGGCTCAAACCTGAACACATTATTGTTGTAAAGCAATAGAAGAGTTTCTAAATCGAAAAATGGGGGGGGTGTCCTTTTTTTCTTTCCTCCTTCCAGAAAACTGCCCATGCAGTGCAGAGAGGAGAGATGCACATCAGTTGTAATCCCTATCTCAAGCTTCTAAAAGATTTTAAGGAGTTCAAGCAGGTCAATCCCTGACCAAATTACACCGTCAACATTCCATAGGCTCTAGAAGCCACTGAGCAAAGATAGCAGCTGTGTTTTCTTTCTTCCATGAAATTTACAAACAAGTATACTTCTGCATAACTCTCAAGTATGCAGAAACCAGTACCTTATTTATAGTTGGCCCCATTTCACTGCCAAACCGAGAGTAATCAGACCAGCAAATTAAGTATTCAAAGAAATGATGATATACAACGCTTCAGTAATGAGCATTCATTAATAAAGATCTTGGGGAAAGTCAAAAAGGATACACAAACGTAAGAAGAGTCCTTCTGCATCAGAGCAAAAGCCCATCTAGTCTAGCATCCAGTTCTCACAGTGGGCAACCAGATGTCTGTGGGAAGCCCACAAGCCCATCTTCCGTGCCAAAGACGCTCATCTTCCATGATAGCGGAGGTGCAGCCACCCTGGTTCTTTGAAATCTGCCATTGCCAGATGTTCCCAAAGGCCTTATCTATTAACCTCTCAGCTTGTCTAGAGCAGCCACCTTGGTTGGCCTCTAGGGAACAAACTTGTCCCATGGGTGCCAGGAATGCATTGATTGCACCAAGCACACAAACACAATTCCTGCCAACAGGTATATAGTTCTACATGTGACATTTGGTACAATACAGTGTATAAGTCAAATCTCTGCTGGCTTTCTACCTGTATACTTGTTACTGTTGTTTACTGAGTAATTTACTATGGAGCTTCAGATTTCTGGAGTTGAAAAGTGGTGCGGGAATAGCCTGACAACACAGTAAGGAGGCCAGGGCAAACAGCTTTCTAACTTGCTTGCTACCTTGATGCTTTTCCACTGGTGCTGACGGCTCCCCATATTCGGCTGCATTATATTTATTGCCCTGACTAGCTCCCCGGAACTGGTGCTGCAGCCAAATTGTTCACAGTCCTCATTTGAAAAACACAAGGAGGTGTAATTCAGACTTGCATTGCAAAAAGCAAAATGTTATCTTGCAGCTGCAGTAAGCCAAAGCTCCTCTTGTAACTTTCAGAACAAAAACAGGTGATAATTAGGAACACACAGAGCTGCCTTACACTGTCAGACATAGGTCCATCTAACTTAGTATTGTCTACAATGACTGGCAGCAGTTGCCTAAGATTTTAGACAAGGTTCTCTCTCCCATCCTAGAGATGCCATGCATGGAAGCAGACACTACTACTAAGCTACAGCTCTTCCCCTATCTGTAACTACAATTACAGATGTTATCATTAAAGTTAATTATTAATGAACAGATAATCTAAATTGAGTCTTATGTAATGGACAGAATTCCAAAACTCCAACCATTGCTAAGCTTACCCAAATACCTTTTGCTTCTATTTCAAGAGCATACCGTATTTTTCGTCCCATAGGACGCTCCGTCCCATAGGACGCACCTAGTTTTTTGGGGGGGAAATAAAGGAAAAAAATTTTTCCTTTATTTTCCCCTCAAAAGCAGGTCGGGGAAACCGAACCAGGTCGAGGAACAGCGGGATGGCGGCGCTGCGCCTCCCTGCTGTCCCCCGAGCTTGTGGGGCTGGCCAATGTCTGTCCAGCGCACAGGGCGCCCTGCTTCAGGGCGCCCCGCCCGCCGTGCAGCAGGCTGCTATCCGCAGCGTGGGGAGCCCGGCGGGGAACTCCTGCAGGGTTCCCCACGCTGCGGATGTCTGTCCGGCGTGCGGGGCGCTCTGCTTCAGGGCGCCTTGCCCACTGTGCAGCAGGCTGCTATCCGCAGCGTGGGGAGCCCTGCGGGGAACTCCCACAGGGCTCCCCACGCTGCGGATGTGTTCCCGAAGCGCCGGGCACTCTGCTTTCAGGGCGCCCGACGCTCCGGGAAGCAGGCTGCTATCCGCAGCCTAGACATCCCTGCGGGACCTCCTGCAGGGCTGCCTAGGCTGTGGATGTCTTCCTGAAGCCTGGAGAGCGAGAGGGGTCGGTGCGCACGACCCCTCTCGCTCTCCAAGCTTCAGCGAAAGCCTGTATTCGCCCCATAGGATGCACCCAGATTTCCCCTTCATTTCTGGAGTGGAAAAATTGCGTCCTATAGGGCGAAAAATACGGTAATTTCAAGAACATAATTTAAATATAATTTATAAAAGGTGTCACCACTACCCCTTTAGATATAAAGAGTGTTGTGCAGTTTTCTATAGAACCAACTTTTAAAGCAAACAGAAACCTTGTATTAAAGAAAAAAGGTAAGAGGTACTCACTGTGTGCTGTGGTCTAAATATGTCACTACTCGATCTGCTTCTTCTTCTAAACGTTTGTTAACATGGTGAAGGTATTCTGGGACCTGTCAAATAAAAAAAAAGATATATCGAAGGGAATTTTGTACTACAAAAGGACAAGCAGTGTCTAAAAGTTACTAAAGAGTAAAACAGCATGACCATATGCTCATGTAATCATATAGATAACTAAATGCATTGATGGCTCTGCCCATTTATTTGTCATAATTCTTTTATCGCACCCCAGCTTTCGATCACAAAAGGCGGCAGTAATAACAAGAGAAAGTAAAACTGCTATTCATTGTGATTTCAGTCCTTTTTCTATGAACCAAAAGCAATTATTGCAGCAAGGATTCTCAAAATACACAAATGGCAGTTTTAATCTAACCTGCCAGATACTCACCCCACCCCCCCAAAAGAGAGAATTGAGGAGATATTAATATTTTTACAGCAGTAGGAACAATCCAGAAATGCACACACTGCTTTCAGTCCAGACATATCTGCAGGGTTGAATTCTCAGAAAAATAGCTCTGCAAGTTTGCAGCAGAAGCAGGCTGTGGACAGCACGGCTGACCTTGACCTGGCATCCATGATGTCAACAAGAAGCCTCTCTCTGGAGAGGTTTTTGCCTTCAGCCATGCTATCTCAGTACTCACATTCATGATTACTTCAGCTTCTCTTACGAGAGGTACAAGATACTGCATGTTTTATAAATTTTGTACACAACTTCAGAATCACATTTATAAATATTTGTAAATAAATAAATATTTAGAAATGTCTCTCTATATACCGAGGTGAGATTTTCTTTGCATGGAATTGGAAACATCTAAGTTCTCCAACACAGTCACGTGGAAGCCAGATTATTGGCTCTTTATATAATTTTTATGCTATTTTACTGCTTTCCTTTGGCTGTAATCCCTCAAATATACAAAAATCCCATGTTTATATATACAGCATATATTTAACAACAAAACTGTTTCAAAAGGTAATTGCTATGCATTATTATGACTTTTTTGTTCATATGCATAGAGTTATTGAACAATTCTGCCAAATACAACTCCCACTCAAGCAAATGAACTCGTATTGGGAGCAATTCCTGCTACATTTTGTTTAACTTCATACCTCTCTTTCTTGCATTAATCTTTGGCCTTCTGCAGTATATAAACGATTTGTATCTTCCAAAAACCTTTGTTCAAATGCATCTTTATAAACCTATTTAAGAGACACATTAATGTAGTTTATCAGATTAGTGCCTAAATTGTACAGCAATTTGTCAATAAAAGATAAAACGTAGCTTCTATGCAGTTTTCTTCTAAATGCAGGCTGTTTTATTCATTCATTCATTTATTTAGATTACCCGCCATTTACAATAAGATCCCAGGATGGGTTACAACAATGAAAACAAATAAAATAGAATAAAAATAAAAACAAATAAAATAAAATAGGTACAACCATAAAACAAGTGAAGTGTAAAAAACAATTCCCCATCTTAAATGTTTATATTGCTTTTACAAGAAAAATAGTTCCAATACAGATGCAGACTAATTTCATCCATTCTTCAAACAACCCTGTGGCATAGGAAATATTCCTACTTACAGTTAGGGAACTAATAGTGAAGGAATATCACTTGAACTAGTTTTACAAAATTATTGGGCTCATGCATTTCCTTTTTTCATTCTCCTTCAGTATGGGCACAAAGAGAAAATCAAAAGCTTTCACTTCCTCTTTCTACTAATTGAGGTTTGCAGCTACATTCTCATCTGGAACTGTGGTTAATTTTAACTACGGTTTAAGAAAACAGTTTGAGATCAGAAAGCATAGTCTACGCTATTTGAAGTTGGTTTGTTCCACTAAACTTTAATAATAATAATAATAATAATAATAATAAATTTTATTTATATCCCGCCCTCCCCAGCAGAATCTGGGCTCAGGGCGGCTAACAACAATAAAACAGTACAAGAGTACAACACAACACAACTCTAAAATCATTCCTTATAAAATTAATTCAAATTTAGGTAGGCTAACCAGAGTTTCTCCAGGTTTTGACATGCCTAAGGAAGAACAAGCCACAACGACTCTCAGCCTCGCATGCTCCCCCCTTACCTCTCCCAAGTGAAGGAGCTAATGGTATGATGTGCTGTCCAAACCCAAAACCATGGTTAAAGTTATGCTTAGTTTAAAGAAAGCTTCAATATGTGCACAACCGTGCACATGTGCGTCG
Organism: Podarcis erhardii; assembly: GCF_964252035.2. NCBI lineage: Eukaryota > Metazoa > Chordata > Lepidosauria > Squamata > Lacertidae > Podarcis > Podarcis erhardii. The sequence goes on from NC_138508.1 coordinate 81,042,272, forward strand.
AGCCAAACCCGGACGTGATACGAAAAGTCACAAAAAGGGGCAGAATGGGATGCCTTGGAATGTAACCCCCGTGTAAATGGGAGGTTGCCTATGTTCAAAAAGACTTTCATTCCTACCTCAAAACACTGCCTTAGTGATAATAAAATAAAATAAAATAAAATAAAATAAAATAAAATAAAATAAAATAAAATAAAATAATAATTTATTATTATTTGTATCCTGCCCATCTGACTGGGCTGCCCCAGCCGCTCTGGGCAACTTCCAGCACATATAAAAACATAGTAGAACATTAAACCTTAAAAAGCTTCCCTATACAGGGCTGCCTTCAGATGTTTCCTAAATGCTCCTTAATATCTTATGGGCAGGCATTCCACAGGTTGGGGGCCAATTCCGAGAAGGCCCTCTGCCTGGTTCCCCTGTAACTTCGCTTCTTGCAGTGAGGGAACCAGCAGAAGATCCTTGGAGGAGGACCTCAGTACCTGGGCTGAACGATGGGGGTGGAAATGCTCCTTCAAGTATATAGGGCCAAGGCTGTTTAGGGCTTTAAAGGTCAGCACCAACACACTGAATTGTGCTCAGAAATGTACTGGGAGCCTATGTAGGGCTTTGAGGACTGCTGTTATATGGTCTCAGTGGCTGCTCTCAGTCACCAGTATAGCCGCTGCATACTGAGATGATAAGAAAGCCCACTCTGAAGCAAGTTGTTACTTAATTGAGCAGGTCATGTGATATGGTATGACTTTTCATATAAGTATCACTACAAATACCATGCCAAGTTGGAAATTTCAGCTTTTTTCTGTGAGCTTTTGCTGAGAGTTTGGGGTGGGAGGAGGAAAGTGTCAGTGAAAGTCTACTCAATATTGATCCAGTGTAGATTCCAATGTATAGTTAACAGAGTAACAACTTAAACACCTTGCAGGATTCCCAAAAAATAGACCAGAGGCAATTGTAGTTCATCCAGCAGAGCTTTACTGCTACTGTAGGCAAATGAGCCTAATGTTCACAAATCCCATAAATTCAGGATTGGCAATGTCCATAAGAAATCCAGTTGCAGCAGACTTAACTTAAACTTACAACAACTTATAATAAGTCTAAACCTTGACACAATCTATGTACAGATGACCACACCAGAAGGAAAAGAGATATAAAGAGAAAGTGAAACCTAGGCTCCTTCTGGCCTTACTTTTATAGTCAGCGTGACCTTGACAGAAAAGATAACAGAACCAGTTCAAACCAGCTGTACTCAGCTTCTCTGAAGGAATAACCCAAACAACATGAACCTTCTGCTTGTTTCTTTCACAGAGAGAAGCTTCCAGCACCCTCTTGAATTAAGTAGAATAGGAAAGATCTCTACACATCAGATCAATACATTCTGCACTAAGAAATGCAAACTGACAGGAAGGCCTCAACTTTCTACACATTCCCATCCAGAAAAGCAGAACAACAAGGAGTCTGTTTACTTGCCTGTAGCATTGTACATATTTGGCTTTTATACTTACTTGCAAATCAGACAGCATACTTAACAGACTTCGTAACAAGCTTCTATCTACAGCTTCACCATTCCGTTCTCGTTCAATCAACAGCAGGATTCCATCAATTGTTTTTGTTTGAACTAATTTATCATTAATAATATGGCTTCTAAAAAGTTCTAATCCCATATCCCTGTAAAATTATAACAGGTTAATTACATTTTGATTTTATATAACATTACATGTTCTTATAGACCTAAAATCATATATGCTTCTATTCCACAGTGTGAAAGCTCCGAGTTTGCTCCCTAGTATAATTTCAACTATAGATGCCTGCATGGCTTGAGAACTGGTTACCATTCCTTTTGCTGAAATTTAGATCGGCAGGAACGCATTACTTGCAGTTTTAGGATTATGAAACCAGAAGGGGCATAACAGAAGCCCTGTCTAAATAGCTATTAAAGTTCTAAGAGTATTTTAAGGGTGCAGGTTATCAGTTAAATGGGAGCAGAAATCACCTGCTAAAATTCTTCTTTTAGCAGAGACAGTAGTATATGCTTGTGGAACCTAGGGACCTCCAGATGCTGTTGGACTGCAATTCTAATCATTCCTGAACATTGCCCATGCTGACTGGACGTGGTGGGATTAGGAGTTCAACAACATCTGAAAAGCCACAAGTTCCTGTGTAAAGGTACAAGGACTCCTTTACTAGCAATTTTACGTTTTACTAGCAATTTTACAGCCCATATATCCACATTACACACTGCAGGTGCGTAATGGCCAACACTGTGATAAGAGATCCACACACTGCCAACATACATACTACTTAAATACTGTACCTACCATATAGAAGGTAGCATTGAATTCTGAAGAACATAAGTACGGTCCAAAAACAAAAAAATGCTTCTAATCATGATCTGCAAAAAAACAACCCATAAAGAAAGAATTAATCTTCCTTGCTTATGCATTACCTCTGCCATATATGTCACATTTCCTGATTTCCTATCCTCATCAATACCTAGGGTTATTATACATTCAGAATATATCTTGAAGTTTCATCACGAGAATCTACAAGCCAAGAAAGAATTTATACAGTATATGATCACCAACAAATAAGAATTTTAAGGAGTTTTCTTAAACGTATATATGTTTCCTAGAGGTGTAATAATTTGGAGTGAAAAGCAGTAAAATAGGGCCATGATAGACATAATATTGCTTTTCTTAGCCAATATCAGCAGTTCAGAAGCAGCTGTGATTGCATAGTCAATTCCCTATAACGTCTTAATCTTAATCAACATTAATGTGTTACTAATCCAAAATTAATAATCTTAGCTTGATATTTTATGAGCACGACTGCTAAAGACGTTTAACATAAAACATATCAAATATGGGGTGGCATTAATCCATAGGGCCAAATGACCATTAAATGTGAAAATTTATATATAATCAAACAGTATATAAATTTTGTTAAATGAATATTGCTAGCTAATATAAAGCCAAAATATACATAATATAATCCAAAATAGCATTAATTGGTGATGACATCGTCATTCTAATTTTCCTAATTAATTTTTCTTTTCCCAGCCAAAAGTTTTCTTAGGAGAGTTAGCAAAAAAGCTTGTGATTTATCTGTGCCAGCTGTACTGAGTTTTGTTTTCTTAAAGGGCCAACCTCTGGCCCAATAAACTTGATAAGTGACTTAAAACAATGGAACATCAAAGCTTAAACCCACTCACTTCCTGCAGTTTTGTCAAAACGTTATTGCTTGGGTGAAAAAGGCAACTTTATGTAATTCAAATACTCAAGGGGATTTCACACATTCCCCATAGTCAAATAGCTAGTTCCTAATGAGCTGCACCAATGTGCAATTAAATTTGAAGCCAGCGAGCTTCAAATGTGTTATGCAACTTCATATTTGTGAAACTAGGTAGCAGCTCAAGCACTCTTTGATTGGGAAAATGAAGAAGCAAAAAAGCAGGGATGCAGCTAGGAAACGAAGTTGATGTGAATTTCAAAGTGTTTCAAACTCTCACAACACAAGAAGAGAGAAACCAAAGTAATGACCAGTTTTGCAAAGAACACCAAACTCATACAATTGCCCATATAATCATGCTACAAACTGTTTTTCAAAAGCAGATACTTAATTTCATAGGGACTTGGTGATAAATTGTTTTAGTAGTAACAGAATTGAGAGCTAACCAATAACTTTTCAAGCAGTCAAAAGCTGTTAAAGTGCTACAAAGATCAAAGTTTATATATCCAAAGGAATATAATTGGCTTCAGCTTTCTCATTCAGTTTTTGTAAAACCTTTTCAAGTCATAAATACATATATCTTTTAGTTAATTTAACAAAGAATCTAAGAGTTGAGCCAAGCAAATACAAATTTTCCTTAATTTTATTAATGGGGGTCAAACAACAGATGTGAACCTGAATTGCTTCTATGAGCTAACTGTGTTGCACAGTAGCTAGTGTCATCGACTATGACTAGGGGGTCCTGGTTGAAATTCCACACTAAGCCACAAAGTTCACTGGGTGATCATGGGGCAACAATCATCTCTCAGTCTATCCTACCTCATAGGACTGTTGTGAGGCTAAAAATGAGAATCATACATCAGCGATGGGAAACCTGTAAACCTCCAGATGTTGTTGGAATACAAATCATATCATCCCGGAGACCCCAGACCATCCTGGCTTGAACGGATGGGAATTTTAGTCCAAATATATCAGGTTCCCCATTCCTGATGTACAGTGGTGCCCCGCAAGATGAATGCCTCGCAAGACGAAAAACTCGTTAGACGAAAGGGTTTTCCGTTTTTCGAGGTGCTTCACAAGACAAATTTCCCTATGGGCTTGCTTCGCAAGACGAAAACGTCTTGCGAGTCTTTTCCTCCCCCCCCCTTTTTCTAAGCCGCTAATAGCCGCTAAGCCGCTAATGGCCGTGCTTCGCAAAACGAAAAAACCGCTAGACGAAGAGACTCGCGGAACGAATTATTTTCGTCTTGCGAGGCACCACTGTATATCATTTTGAACTGCTTAAAGAAATGTGCGAGATACAACTTTTTAAAAAATAGAAATAGAAATATGCATTATGAACTACATATAACTTACCATTTGTCTGCAGTGATCTTGCCAGCATCTGTTTATTTTCTTTAAAAACAGGAGACTGTCGAGAGAATCTGTGCTACAAAGGTTAAGGGAAGCTATCTATTTTTTTTTAGTCAATATATCAGTAGTTACTCTCTAGACTAGAGATTAACATAGATTGGGATTCTAGCCGGAATTTGGAGCTATCATTTCTGAAAGAAATTAATGCTTCAGATTAGAAGAATTTCTAGACTTTTACAGTGACAACCACATCAAGTCTTAGAATCTGGAGTCTCCCTGAAAGCATCCAAGAGGGGGAATATATGATTCTTAGCATAGTTGAACAAAGGAAATTATTGCACTGATGATTAATCATACCCCAAATCTTCAAGAACTGTCAGCAATAGATTCTCCACTCTAGAACACAATCTAAGCCAAGAGAGACCTAAGCAAGACTCCGGGGAAATTAAGAATGCAGGTGGCCTTGTTAACTTCAATATCACTGTGAAAAGATGCCAACATGCTACAAACCTAAACCATAAACAAGACTTTACTTTTCAGATTCCAACTACATTCTTTGTGAAGCATTTTTACTTTGGTGAGACTAGAGTGTATACTTTATGAACACTAAAACTATTAATAATTGTTTGGCTGTGTTTTTTGTATATAAAAAGGATATTCTCTAAACTGCAGTATTTGGGCTTTCACGTGGTCTTCACAGACTTGTCTTAGCTGTTTATACAGCATAGGTGATGCTTTATAAGAACAGACATTTTCAACAGCCTGGGATATAAGGACAGAGAAAGAAAGAGTTCAACATCATCAAGTTATCCACCACCACCTCCTTCCCCTCCCCCAGGTTTCAGATCCTTTTTATTTTTTATTTTTAAGGAGGGATAGAATACTTCTGGAAGAGATATCCCAGGGAGAGACAACAGATCTCCCCGTCCTCTTCGAGGTAAACCTATTTTGTCTTACTCAACTATATTCTTGAAACAGTTCAACTTATGGGAAGATTTCTGGGCAACTGCTTCACCAGACAGAATACTAGCAGTTCATTCAAGCACTGAGAATAATATGGAGAAAATGCTCCAAAATAGACAGTTCAAAAGACCCAAATGATAATACTGGGTGCAATGGGGGAAATGGAGTGTCCTGGGAGAAGGCATGGCTGCCTGACTAGCTGGACTCGACAATGCATTCCACAATGCATTATTTTCTTGCAGGCTCCCCTTGTATATTTATAAATCTATAAGAACACACCAATCCTGACATTTTAATAAGATTCATTTTTTAGCTTCTTGCCATAGGTCCAACACTGCAGGCAGATCCCCCAACTGTTCCATTTCTACTGGGACATCCCAGATGACAGAAGCCAATTCCGTCTTCTGTTTTGATCCTGGAATGTTCCATTTTTTGGTCTGGTTCAAGCACTGGACCAAAAGACGCTCACTCTGGTGATTGTCAGCAGCGTCACACCAAAGCGCCTTCCCATCCAGCACTGTGGCATGACTCTCCTGATCGCCAGAACACTGGGTGAGAGTGAGTGGCGCGAGGGGGCAGTGAGGGTGAGGGAGAGTGGTGAGAGCAGGGTGGGGGGATGGAATGGGGTGTGTTCTGAATTTAGTTAGGAATAAATTGGCGCATAGGTGCAGGTAAAGGATAGAAATACCTGAATGCACCCCATGCACACAGAAATCTAGGCAGGGAGAAATCTAGGCATCAGGGCATTAGAAATGTCCAAGAACAGGTTTTCCACGTGATGTATTCTTTGTGTTATAGACAGAAACTCTCCCAAATCGTTACTTCTAAAATATCCATTTTATTCATACAAGTTTTTTAAAAAAACCCTCAAAACTCTTACTTGGTAGAGCTCTTCAAGATTATATTTAATAGAAGTACTGCTTTGAATTGCTCTGACTGCTTCATGAAGCTTCTGCCATGTGTCCTGAGTATAGTTATCAGGCAAAGTGGGTCTCTCTGCATTAAACAGATAAAGAACAAGGGGTGAGGAATGGTATATTCTTTCACAACTTTATAATTTTGAGTGTGGTTTCTTAATTGATAAATAAAGCATATTCTATTTTTATTTGGAGATTACAACCTTTTGCAACAACAGGCAACATGAAGAAAAGTGCTTTTTAAATGGAAATAAAACAGTGTGATAAAAGATCACACACCTTTTAAACTTTGTATGAAACACCATTCCATACAAACACGCATTGAAAAATACAAAAATCCACCAAATCAGCAGTCATTCAACCACTACTTCAAACGTACAGAAAAGGGTACCCTTATATACACATGATCTGCGTTAAGAGTATTCTGTGCATCACTCTCTCACACAAAGACTTCAGTCCTATGTATGCTTGGAAGTAAGCCCCGCTGAACTGAAAGGGATTTACTCTCAACTAAACATGCATAGGATTAGGCTGCATATGTAGTACAAGGAACAGGTGTAATTTGTACTTTATCCCATTTCCTGTCACTTGATTGATGGTGATTAGTGCTCCACTTCTACATGTTAATAGTCAGTACTTTATTAAAGGGATATTGGCTTCCTCATAACTAATTTGGACCAGCATTTCATTGTGCCCTTTATTCCAGCCCTTTCATTTTTAGAGTCATTTTTTTCTTATTTAAAAAAGTTGAAGGTGAATTTGTGCATCTGTATCCATTCATCACAATCACCCAATTTTTTCAGCTAATTTCAAAATGTGAGGATATGGAGTGGATTGCTTCCAATCTCGCACATGTTCTCTGCTGTTATTCTTTTAATACCTGCAAAATTATGGATCTGTCTCTGGATGCAACTGCCAGTATCCAGCATTTTTTTTCTAAAGGTCAAAAATTCACATTATGAGGGAACACACATGAACGAGGAACACCAAAATTTTACTACCGGAACAAGCTATTAACAAATGAAGGCTGCAATTCTGTGCAAACTTACTTGAAAGTGAATCCCACTGAACATATTGGGACTTGTTTCTGTGGAAACATGCATAGGATTCCCCTGTACGTGTAATACCTGTTGCTGCACATATATTCTAAAATGAACTATCACATATGTATATGTCCCTGAATTTGTTATGCAGCACTAAAGTGGGTAAGGGTGAGAAAGAAGGGTTTGGCTAACTAAGTTTAGGCAAGTAACAATGTTTTGTGAAAAAAATACAAAGCTCAGCTTCATAGGAGTGAAATCTCTCTTTTGGAGATGTTTAACTGGACACATGAGAGGTATAGATGCTTGAGAGTGTATACTTCAGATTGAAAAAATTAGTTGTTCCTTAGCATACTTTAACTTGCTCAACATTTCAGGGGATGTCTACAGATTCTAATTTGTTAATGATAGAGTACGTTAGACACAATTAAACAACATGCAGTACACAGCAGCTTGCTGTCATTTGGTGGACTGCAGACAATGCAGCAGGACACCAAGCAACAGATGAAGGAAATATGATATTTAAAACTGCCTCTGTGATAACAGTAACAAAATCTAGTTTCACTCTTATAGAGAGGTCCCATGTGGACAGTAAAGTGAGGAAAGGGCAATGGATGTCACACGTCAACGCAAGCCAAGCGGGCCTGTGCTCCTGATTGGCTGCCAGTGACTGATCTGACCAGGCAAAGTGCCAAACACTCTTATACTCCTGCATGTCAAACAAGGAAAAGTTGCTTAGAATCCTTGGTCAGCCTGACAAAGAGCAACCCCTCCCCAGCCAGACTTCAGATGACAGCAAGTACATCTGTATGCTAAATATCAAGTTTCCTGCATTCAGGCATGTTTACAAGCAAGCTTGTATGTATGCAAGCAAACATATATACTCACACTCTTGCGTGCCTAAATAGCTTTTAAAAATCAAGGAACACTTCTGGAATTCTGCTGACTCATATTAATAAGTCAACAGCATTATGATCAAAATATGCGAATCTTAAAGATACAGAGAAGACAGACTGTTTTCACCAATCAGTTTTAAAATTGCTTGCTGTCTGTTAGGTCAAATCAAAATAAAAAAATTCCTTCCAGTAGCACCTTAAAGACCAACTGAGTTAGTTCTAGGTATGAGCTTTCGTGTGCATGCACACTTCTTCAGATACACTGAAACAGAAGTCACCGGACCTTTCTATATAGTGAGAAGGTGGGGAGGGGTATTACTCAGAAGGGTGGTGGGAATGGGTGATTGGCAGATAGCTGCGATGAGCCTGTTGACGACTCTTAACGACTGCAATAGGTCTAACAGGAAAAAGCAAGGGGTGAGAAGGTGAAAAATGGCTTTGTCATGTATAATGAGATAAGAATCCAATGTCTTTATTCAAACCAGGTCTCTCCATAGTTTTAAGTTTGGTGATAAGTTGCAATTCAGCAGCTTCTCTTTCCAGTCTATTTCTGAAATTCCTTTGTAATAGAGAACTAACTCAGTTGGTCTTTAAGGTGCTACTGGAAGGAATTTTTTTATTTTGTTTTGACCATGGCAGACCAACACGGCTACCTATCTGTAACTGTTAGGTCAAATGTCACTTTTAATGCCACATGTGAAAATGTTCTGAGCTACATTCACAAGATCACACCCTTTTACTCCACATAATTTTTTAGAGAGCCCCATTCCATCCTCATAATTGCAGGTTCACCCATAAGAACATAGCAGGAGGCTTGGGGGCAAAAAATTAAGCTTCTGTCTTTAACCCCATCCTCAAATGCAACTAGGGTTGCAAGCCTATGCATACTTACCTGGGAGGAAGTCCTATTGAAGTCTGTGGGGCTTACTTCTGAGTGTGTGTGTGTGTGTGTGTGTGTGATGTGTAGGCTTGCACTGAAAGGCAGGTTTCAAGGATATTAAGAGATAACCCCTGGGGTATAGGGCGGTATATAAATTCAATAAACAATAACAACCCTATCCACATTTGTGATGTTGACTGCCTAATGTCCCCAGGTGCAAAACAAGGCAGGTCAGTAACATTAAAACAAACAAACAAAAACCCCAAACCGACAGTGTAGGAGAAACCATTTTGTATCCCTAGCTCGTCACCCAAGGAAAACCCACTTTTACACCATTTTTAGAATCCCGCCTTTGAATCTGACAACCCCTTAAGCACATCTGCAAAGGGGTGGGGGGTGGGAAACAAAAACATCACCAGGTTGCATTTCGAAACGAGCTATTCAAATGGGGACGAGCAAGAAATCAGAACAAAACGTTTGAAATGAGGGTGTTGATGAGCGCGACACGTTCACTTGCAAAAAAACCAAAGCCCAAACAAACAGGGGAGACGAGTCCCACACGCGAACATCTCCTTCCACCTCCAGCATCCTAGGTGCGCTTGCACACCCACCTCTGAAGTTCTTGATCACTAATTTCTTGGACGTGGCCCCTCCACCAGCAGCTCCAGAGCCGGCCGGCCCGCTTCGGACGCCGGCCACAGCTGCCAGGGAAGCGGGCTTGGTGAAGCCGTTGGTGTGCCCCACCAGCGCCGACAAGTGCTGCTTCTTCTGGGGCTCGCCGGCCATGTTCGAGCCAGCAATCCCGGGGGTGGGTGGGGTGTAGATTTCCCTTGCTGCCCCTCCCTCCTTCCCTCCGGCTTTCCTCTCAGTTTTGAACGACGGCTCTCAAAAGGGGGCGACGGTAATAACTACAACGGTGAAGATCCTCGCCGCCAACGGGGCGCCGCCTCAGCGACCCAGGCGCTTCCATGAGGGGCGCGCGGAAAGCGGAGAAGGAGGAGGCCGGAGCGGAGCCCCCTTCCCGGCCGCTGGACTCGGCGTGTGGGAACAGCGAAGAAGCGGCAAGCAGCAGACGACGACGCCCCCGATGCCGCCTCACAAAATGGCTCCTTTGGTCCACTCGGGTGAAGGCCGAAGCTGCTGCTGCCTCCGCCGCGGGTCGGTGAAAGCAAGGCCGAGGCGGCGGATGCGCCTCGCCGGGGCAGATACCTACGACTTCCTCGGCCCGGAGGAGGGCTCTAGCCTGCTGTCACGGGACTCGGGCAGAGGCCAGGCAAGGGGGTGGTGGGAGGCAACTGGCGAAGCAGCACCTCCGACACCGCCGCCGCCGTTTCCACAGCAGCAGCTCGGCGTTAGGCAGGCCAAGGCCGCAATCCTATATCCCCTTACCTAAGGGGTGGGGGTGGGCGGTGCGCGGGCGAGGGAGGCGCTATTTCTGCTTTGTTTTGCTCTTACGTTGTGTGGTTTTTTTGCACAGTAAAAGGGCGCCGTGTGATTCTTTGCATTGTGAATTAAACGGAACGACAAATCAATCAGTCAAATAAATCAAACAAACAAACCACCCCCCATCTCCTTTGAACTCTACGCAAGTTCATTCTGAGTAGAGAAAGAGAAGCCAGGTTTATTCGTCGTGGGAACAAGCTGATACTGTATAGTAAGGTCACCAGACGCCCTCGTTTCCCGGGGACAGTCCCCGGATTTACAAGTCTCAAGACCAAGCAGAAGACGCTGCGAGGTTGGCATCCTGTCTGCCTGAGGAGACAATGGAGGAGAAGTGGGGTGAAGACAAAAAGCACAGGGAGTTGAAGTCCCAAAACATCTGGAGGGCTGAGTTTGCCTATGCCTGCTGTAGAGCTACCCATAGGGGAGAGACATGTTTTGTTGCAGCCGGGGTAGGTGGAAGCCTCTGAGATCTGCTGCTGCAGATTATTATTATTATTAAATGAATTTATATACCACCCTATATCCAGATGTCTCAGGGTGGTTCACAGATGCACCATTCACAGTGAGCAAAGATAATGAAGCCATGACATTGACAGTTTATTTTCAGTTCTTTTCCTAACATGGGGTTTGCCATTTTGCAGCTGCAGAACAGCTGTCAACATTTTCACTGAACTATCTAGCACAACTCAAATATCTCTTTCCCTGTCAGTCACTACTATTTCAGTGTATAAATAATATATATGTAGGGGTAGGGCCTTTTAGCTGGGCTAGAACTATGTTGATAGTATAAGTTTGAACACAAAGTAAGACATTCATATCTGTTAATGATCCCCACTTGGCACAAAGTCTAGGCTCCTTTATTAAAAAGAAAGGCCCATTTATTAAGAAGACCAACTGGGTTCAAGTATTCCATCAGCTTGCAACTTCACTCATTACTTGTGCAGCATGTAGGGCTGCCCTTTGAAGGGGGCAAGTCATATTGAAATCAGTTGGACTTAACTTCTGGTAAACATGCACCACCACATTTGCTGCTTTCCACATTTGTGGTTTGCTTTGTTGGAAGCGGCCCAGAGTGGCTGGGGTAACCCAGACAGATGGGCGGCATATAAATAAATATGATTAGATGATTACATGTGGACTGTAGTCAGGTTTGCATGAGACTCTCACAGACTGAACACGGGTTTGGATAGTTTGCTCGAGAGTCTGGGCCGCTGGTTGTTGCAAATTGCAATTCTACTGTATAAATAGGTATAGAGATGGCACGTGATTTTCTACGTACATATAAAGATTATATGCAAATGCCTAGAAGGTAGGGCGGAACAGCAACAACAAAAATGGAACAACAGAACGGGATGAATTTAGCACCCCTGATCCTGTCATTTATATCGCCTTAACTCGGATAAAATCCTTCCCCGCCCCTAAAACGAACCCTGAGCCGGTTGCGATTTAAATAGGAGGCTTTGGTGAGGCCCCGCCCCCTTCAATCTGAGGTGAACGCGAGCGGAGGCCCCGCCCACCCACCTCTGCCGGCCTCGCGAGGAGCCGCGACGCAGGTTGTATGGCCGAACATGTCACGTGAGCAGAGAGGAGTAGGTGGAGCCTTGAGGTGGCGAAAGCCAATCCGCGAAGGGGTAAGATCTCGGCGGAAAGGAAGTTCTTTTTTTTTTCTAAGCTAACGCATCGTTGTCGGTGCGACTCTTCACTGCTGGGCTTCCTCCTCGCGAACCGCCGAAGCGACGCGTCTAGGAGTTGCGTGTGCTGAAACTCGGCGGTAGGTCGTCAACAAGGGGCTCGCGGGGGAGGGGTCCGATGGAGTGGTTGTTCTGCGCATGCTCGGTGTGCAGCGTGGAGGACTTCTGGGGCGCTGCACGTCGGGATCAGGCAAGAAAGTTCATCGCTCTCCAACCCTGAAACCCGCAAGGCCTTTTTCTTTGCAAAGCTTCTCTCGTAATAAATGTCTGAGCCTTTCAAGTGCCCCAAACCTTCCTTCCTTCCTTTCTGAATGTACTTCTGAGCATGTGCAGAGTTCCTTTTTGGAATGTTGTGGTTCTAGCTTCCACGTCAGATAGATTATCACATCCTGGGGTGGATCATATTCTCTCCAGTTTCTCTGCTTTTTCTTTCTATCTAGAAGTCTTATGTATATAGCAACATCTGAATTTTAATTTAGCTGGAACATAGCCTGCTGTGCAAAGGCAAGAGTCACATCCATTATCCCACCCCTTTTTAGCCAAGCTTTCAAACATTTGAGGAGGGTTGAGGATAGTTTCCCCAGTCTGGTCCACAGAATAACTATTTGTCATCATGATTCATAGTGTTCTTTTTGTTTTGTTTTGTTTTCAGTATAAGGTGCTTACTTGCTTTGGAGCAACACCCTTTCAATGGCACATATCAGTATAAATCAATATCTGCAACAGGTAAGTGATACACTTTTGTGCTGAATCTTACACATCCTAATTTGGAAGCAAGTGCCATTGAACTCAGTGGTGCTTACTTCTGAGTAGACATGTCTACCTTGGCCTTATCAGCACCACACTCTAATCAACTGAGCTAGCCATTAAAACTCTTATTAGAAACTAATTGACTGGGCACAAAGTCTCTTCACATATTTACCTTTCTTTGCCTTACTAAAATCACCCATTGCTCACTGGTATTCTTTTAGCTGCTGGGGATATAGAAGGCTGGTCTCTGCATTGGTGCAAGAATGAATGTCACATTCCCTTGCAGTGAAACTTGGAGGTTTCCCCACTCTTGCACTAGGAAATTGTCACTCTCCAGATGTTGTTCGACTCAAATTACCGTCAGTTGCTGGCAGCATGACTGCTGGCCAGGGATAATCAGAGCTGAAGTCCAACAACATCTTGAGGGTACCAGGTTCTCCTCCCTAGCTTTTTCACCAAAATGGCAATTGACAAAACAAGGAATGAGAATATTTCTTACTGCTTCTGTGGGTATGGCTAGGGAATTTGTTCTATAATATTTTGTGTGTGTGTTCCTATTACAGGTGTTAGAATCTATTGACAGCAGAGATGGACTGTTTTGTGCAGAGTTGGTGTCATTTAAACATCCTCATGTTGCAAATCCTAGACTTCAGGTAAGAGATTTGGGTTGCCATCCTGTATACACTTTATCTGCAAGTAAGACTAGTGGAACTGAATGGGGCTTACTAAGCATGTTTACTATGGAGTAAAACGATAAAGGTAAAGGACCCCTGGACAGTTAAGTCCTGTCAAACATGACTATGGGCTGCGGCACTCATCTTGCTTCAGGTCAAGGGAGCTGGCATTTGTCCACAGACAGTTCTGTGGGTCATGTGGCCAGCATGACTAAACCGCTTCTGGCACAACAGGACACCATGATGGAAACCAGAGCGCATGGAAATGCCATTTACCTTCCCGCCGCAGCAGTACCTATTTATCTACTTGCATTGGCATGCTTTTGAACTGCTAGGTTGGAAGGAGCTGGGACAGAGCAATGGGAGCTCAACCCGTTGCACAGATTCTAACCACCCACCTTCTAATCGGCAAGCAAGAGGCTCAGTGGTTTAGACCACAGTGCCACTATGGAGGAAGCCCCACTGTACATGGTGGGCGTTTATTCTGAGTAAACATGTATAAGTATGAAAATCTTTAGCATTTACATTAAGGGAACTCAACTGCTCTGCTGTATTTGTACTGAAAAGGTAATTTCTGTTGTAACCATTTCCAGTGTAAAATAATTGCATTCTGTTATGTTATTTTGGTTAGTTAATTTATAACCGGCTTCATATTTCAACTATGTAGTTTACTTATCCCTACAAAAAGGAATTGGAGTGATGCAAATTCTGCATTCAGTACCAAACAATACCACTAATATTACTACTAATAACAATTCCACATTTTAAGCAAGATAATTAAAAACGAATCTCTCTAAGTATTGTATTTAAATAAGAACCACAAAAATAAAACCTTAATTACTAAGGCAAGCCATAGACCAAATAGTAAGATCTTCAGCAGCCCTGCCCATATGTTCAGCTCTTGAATACATTGTCTTTTATTGTACTTTATGAACTTGATTTACATGCATATTTTTTTCTTGTCACATATTATAATAAATGTGTTTGCATGGATCTGATCACTTTCCCTCATATGCACACCATTTATTGAATATGCACTGACGTTCTAAATTTTCTCACAGATAATTTTAAAAATGTTAGCTCAATAGGCCAATTTTAAAATGTTAGCGCAGTAGGCCAATTGGCCACACAGGCCACTATTGCAAGCTTTGTGAATGAAGAACTCCTGCTGTTGTTTTTTCACGCTGTTGAGTCAGTAATTGATTGCACAGTGTCCAACAAGCCCTGTTCCCCTGGTGGTTTCTTTCCCCTAAATCTAGCCCTTTTTGTTACATTCTTTTGCATGTAACAAGGTATCACATTTCTCATTGCATTTAATTTATTATTAGCTTTCATCTCCAGAAGAAAAATGTCAGCAAGTGCTGGAACCACCCTATGATGAAATGTTTGCTGCCCACTTAAGGTAAAACTTTTTGGAGGGTTATGGCTTGAATTCTTGAAGATTCAAGCTACAAGTTGTATGCATATTTTACCTAGGAGTAAGACTCATTGAACTTAGTGCAGTGCAAAATGGAGGGACATAAGCATTGGAAGCAGTGATAGTAAAATCAGCCCCAGAGCTCTGTATAATGTGTAACCAGGTTTTGTGTATGCTCACTTGAAAATCAGTCCTGCTTTATTCAGTCTGTACAAGATTGCAGTCTGTAAGCTGGAAAGTAAAAAAATAAAATGTGTTACCTTTTCATATTCTGCTCAAATATCTTTTTAGTGTAGAGGGAAATAACAAGTATTACCTGTTGCCAAATACAAATTTTTAGACTTCAGTGCTGAAACAAACGTATTTGCAAGTAAGCACTCTGGGTAGATATGGGGGGTTTTTTGCTGAGCAAATAGGCAAATAATTGCCCTTATCAATCTAGCTAAAATAAATAGTATAAAGCTTTGCTATTGTCTCATGAATCTTAATCTTTGTCTCTCCTCTTGATAGATGTACTTACGCAGTTGCCAACCACGATTTTGTAGAAGCTTACAAGTGCCAGACAGTTATAGTACAATATCCTTTATGATTCACTCCATTAAAAGTCTGCTGTGGAGTTCTGAGTTCAGAACCTTCAGCATGGTCTAAGGAATAAACAAGTCTGTGTTATGACAATATGGGCTGTTGGCTGCATTCCCGGGAGAAGATAATGTTGAACTGAAGGATATGGAGAGATGCTGGGCTTTCATTAGATAACTGGACAAATGGGACATTTGTGCTGCTGGCTGGATGAACAATATTCCCCACCAGCCTGGTTTTGTCCAGATGTTGGTTGGCTACAACTCCCATTACTCTCATCAACTAATGGGATTTGTAGTCCAGCAACATCTGAAGAGGTTCAAGTTAGGGAAGGATGCACCTAACTTCGAGGTACCTGCATAATTGCCACCCCATTGTGGATGGAATTCCTTTTCTCCTTAAAAACCACATTTGTTGTTTGGTAGTGCTGTTATATCCATTCCTTGCTTTAGATATCTAAGTGATATTGGTGGCAGCTTCTGGTGGTGTGGTAGCTTCAGCCTGGATACAGACAACCTGGCTACTGGCAGCCACCCTCTGGTAAACATCTGTAGTGAATTACTGAAATACATGGTCCATGAGGCTGCCCAGTCGCTGTTGCCATTATTATTGTCTGTGTTTGCTTTAAGAACACATCATTGTATAAATCACTGTGTATTAATTTTCCGTAACCCTTGCACATCTTTCCTGAGAGCCTTTCAAGCGCACAAAGAGGAAAACTGGTAAGTATCTGGTAAACATTTAATGAGAACTATGCCGTTGCTAAATAGAACGGACTTTTCACCTAGAGGCAAATGCCATTTCTTCTGTTGATGGTCAAAATGCCATTGCATTTAAAGCCATCTCTAAATGTTTCATCATTAGTTGTGCATAGGGCCAACTAAGGCTATTAGAAATCATGAAAACAAAGGTTGCTCAGCCCCCAGCAAGAAGGATTGAAAGGACAAATGTGAAGAGAAAAGATGGAGCGTGGTGTAGGGGAGCTGGTATCAAACAGTACCATGAAGGGGGTATCTCTGAAGGCTATATCAGGTTTGCTTGCGGGCAAACTTAAAACTGCCCTGTAAGCTGTTAGACTTGGGATATGGTGTATGCATTGTTATATTGTATTTTCTTTTTTCCCAGGGCTTTGCCTATTATGTATGCGGTAGCCCTCGATCTTCGAATTTTTGCTAATAGTGTGAGTAGTATCTTTAGTGACTAAGTTACTGGGTGCCAATGAGGTTGCTGGGAGTGGTGGTGGTGAAGGCCTATCTGATCTGGGGAAAACCTTGGTGGTTTTCTGTGCTCATCCTGAGACTCGCCTTGCCTTGCCTTGGGGGCGCTTGCTTTGCATATTGTGTTAAGGTTTTCTTACACGCAAGCAATACATAAATTTGGTTAAAGAAATTGTTCTTGGGGTCTTGTTTGCAGTGTAAGCAGGACATTTCCTACAGGGCAGTTGTTCTGACTGCAGACAATCCAATTTTGTTGGTCGTGTGGTTGGGAGGAGAGAATTGGCTTACGAAGTGTTTAATGACATGTTGAAGATGTCTGCTGCTCAGAGCAAAATGGTTAGACCCTTGATTGTGCAGCTGTGTGTTTGCAACAGGCAGGATTGGGGGGGGGGGAGGTTTTGATTCATCCTTTTCGAATGCATGTTTGAGTTCTACACTTCGTCTTGGTTACTGTTAGGAAAAGACAAAGGCCTGCCAGTAGGAGTATGACACTGACTCTCGGTTGCTTTGTGTCACGATAGGCTGACCAACAGCTGGCAAAGAAAGGCAAAGGCAAAGTTGGCGACATGTTGGAAAAAGCAGCAGAACTCCTTATGAGCTGTTTTCGAGTATGTGCCAGCGACACGTAAGTGAATGCGCTGTTTAAATTGGACCAGGAGTAGCCCGTGTGTGTCTGTATATATGTGTATATGTATATAGGTGGCAGCTTGGTTAGGTTCTGTTGTTTTTGTCGGTTTGCAAAAAAGTGGATCAAAGGCTTAGAGGATTTTATTTGTATTTTTAAAAATCCTGCCTTTTAAAATACAATCTGATCCTGATGCATTTTTAATGTTTTTTTATAGTCGAGCTGGCATTGAGGATTCCAAGAAGTGGGGCATGTTGTTTCTGGTGAATCAGCTGTTCAAGATTTATTTTAAGGTACGACCTTGAACCAAACTCGTAAAGCAATCCTGCCATTTTGTGTTGATTTCCCTCTGCTAACGTCACACTCGTTTCCAGATCAACAAGCTTCATCTGTGCAAGCCGCTGATAAGAGCAATTGATAGCTCAAATCTTAAGGATGAATACAGTATGGCACAGAGGGTTACATACAGATACTATGTTGGACGGAAAGCCATGTTTGACAGTGACTTTAAACAAGGTACTGTACTGGTTTATTGGTTTCTTGCCAAAAGTGTTATGCGGATTGATGTGGTTTTGTGCAGTTTTAAGCAGTTTGCGTTGGTGCATCTATCCGTAATGCCATTGTGATGTGACGTGTTGCACTGGTGAGATAGCGTTTAAGGTGAAGGGACAAACTATCTTCAAGCCACAAGTTCTAGGAGTGGGTTAGCTAGCCTTGTTAGCTAAATCTCTCTGCAGATGCACTTCTGCCCATGAAAGAGTGCTGTGGGTGCGTAAGACTCTTTCCTATCTATAATCTGTCATTTGAATTCTACTCAGTATTGATCCAGAGTAGATTCCAATGTATAGTTAGCAGAGTAAGAACTGAAACACGTTGCAGGATCCCCCCCAAAAAGACCAGAGGCATTTCATCCAGCAGAGCTTTACTGCTACTGAAGGCAAATGAGCATAATGGTCACAAATCCAGTACATTCAGGATTGGCACTGTCTATAAGAAATCCAGTTGCAGCAGACTTAAACTTATAGTTTGACTAAATCTTAACACTAGATATAGAACACCACACCAGAAGGAAAAGAGATAGAAAGAGAGAGAATGAAACCCAGGCTCCATCTGGCCTATTATTATAGTCAGCATGACCTTGACAGAAAGAGAGAACACAACCAGTTTAAACCAGCTGTACTCAGCTTTTCTGAAGGAATAGCCCGAACACCATGAACCTTCTGCTTGTTTATTTCACACAGAGAAGCTTCCAGAACCCTCTTGAATTAAGTAGAATAGGAAAGATCTCTACACATCAGACTTTCTGTACTAAGAAATGCAAAATGACATAAACCCCCTTCCCAACCTTTCAGCTTCAGATGAAACTATGGCTAGTATTACATCTGAACCGTGTGGTTTCATTAACCATAGTTAATGGCAGCCATGATTAGAAATGGGTTTGCACCAACTGTGGTTTGTGTCGATGTTACACTGTCCATAGTTAGCCCTGAAGCTGAAAGAAGAAAAGGGGATTGTCCAGGAGAGAGCCAAGGAAGGGAGAATGCACAAAAGCCCCAAAGCACTGCTGATGTTCTAAATCTAGTTCTGTGGTAATGTCTACCTGAAACTAAAGTGGGTGGAGTTGTATTAATATTGTAAGCTTTTTAAATACATATTTTTCTTTCTCTAGTTTTATTTATATACTACTTTCAGTGTTCAAAGTAGGAGGAAAAAAGAGAGATAGTTTGGCTTCACATTAAGCCAGCCTCAGTTATATCTGTTGGGGGGGGGGGAGGAGTGAAATGACCTGAAAATAAGTAAAACGGCTCTCATTCAACTTAGGTCACATACTTAAAAAAACCAAAACAGTGTGTCAGAGTCTTTTGCTTTCCCAAACACTTCAGTTTCTGGCAAACATTGGAAGGCAAAAGCTTATTGCAATTCAGGAAAGCTGATATCATAGAGCTGACAGTGAGTGTGGAAATAAATGCCATAAAACTTATTATATACAAGCCGCACTCAAATATGATGATAAATACTTTGTTTGGGTGGGGGAAGGAGTGGTGGAGGCTGGTTTTATTTCAGTGTGAATACTTGCAAAACTGTAAAATAAAGGACAAAAAGCCGTGTACATTTTCCAGGTAGCTTTGACACCATTATTCTAAAAAGTGTTTCCTTACCATTGGTAAATATGGGGTTCAACCATGGCATTAATCTTCTTTCTGTGTTTTCAGCGGAAGAGTATCTATCTTTTGCCTTTGAGCATTGCCACCGCTCCAGCCAGAAAAACAAAAGGATGATTTTAATTTATTTGCTGCCTGTGAAAATGTTACTGGTGAGTGGCATCTGAACATATCAAAATCCTTTTGGCATACTCCAGCGCTTTGTAACTACGATCTGTGTATACCAGGCTGTTCAGACAAGTATAGGCTAGGGTGAACCTGCACAACATGTAACCTCACAAGCTGAACGTTTGCCGCCACCACCCATGGAGAAATCCAGCCACATGCTTGATAACTAATCGGCATTTAAAGTTCCTAGTTCGCAGCAAAACCAAGAGGTGTATTCAGTGCCTGGTAGTTTATGCTTGGTTTGGTGAATCACCAAGTCAATGGCGAAAATTGCAGAATGGCTCAGTTGGAACTTTGCTGAGAACCATTCCAGAACAGAGGGCTGGAATTCTTCAAGAGCAGGCTGTCCTAAAGCTGTCAAATCAACTTCAGACTTTGCTTTAATTTCAGGGCCACATGCCAATGATCCAGCTTTTAAAAAAATATGACCTCATGCAGTTTGCTGAAGTTACAAAGGCTGTGAGGTAAGTTTCATTTCTTTGACAGAATCTAACCTTTTATGAGCTGATTTCCACATTCACAACAGGGCTTCAGCTTCCTTCCCTCTCCCCTAAAACCTTCCCTACTGCATAGAAAACTACTGTGTCCAGAAGAAGCAGTTCTCCTTTTCCCAGGCCATCCACATCCTTCCCTATGTCTATGTACCATATGTAGGAAGGACATGCTGTATGCTTCTGCCCTGAAACAAGCCCTTTCAAAACGCTTCTTAATTTTAAATTCCTCTAGTGAAGGGAACCTTCTTTTATTGAACGAGGCTCTGGCGAAACATGAGACATTCTTCATTCGCTGTGGTATCTTCCTTATTCTCGAGAAGCTGAAAATCATCACCTACAGGAATCTCTTCAAGAAAGTGTAAGAAGAGTATCACTCATGTTGTCTGAAAAGGCAGTTGTGATGAATATGTACTTAGAGTTAATAATTTCTGGTGTTAAATATAGGGAAAAACCATCTTGGCTTGAATCATGTTACCTCTTGCCATTTTCGTTAACAAACAGAGTCCCGTGACATTTTGAATGGCGGAAATTAACAAGCTGAAGTTTTTCCTTCAGAGCAATTGGTTCCTTTTACACCTAGGGCCTAATAATTAGAGAGCCAGTGTGGTGTAGTGGTTAAGAGTGGTAGACTCGTAATCTGGTGAACCGGGTTTGGGTCTCCGCTCCTCCACACGCAGCTGCTAGGTGACCTTGGGCCAGTCACACTTCTTTGAAGTCTCTCAGCCCCACTCACCTCACAGAGTGCTTGTTGTGGGGGAAGAAGGGAAAGGAGAATGTTAGCCGCTTTGAGACTCCTTCGGGTAGTGATAAAGCAGGATATCAAATCCAAACTCTTCTTCTTCTCTTCTTCCTAACTGTAAGAGTGCTGATTAAAAAATGTATTTTCCTGTTTGTAGGCCTGGATTTACACCTGTACCAGATATTCCTGGAAGCAGTTGTTAATGTAATAGCCATTATTGGTTTTCAAATCCATTTCTTGGTTTGAGATCTACCTGTTAAGATTTGGGTTATAGTCCTGGGAAGTTTTACTTGAAAAGGGAAGACCGTCCAGGATGGGGGAAAGACTGACTCTGACCCTTCTCTTGACTCTGCCTCTGGTCCTGCTGGCATACGAAGATTCAGCCAGGCTGCCATGTTTGTTTGTTTTGTTAGGTGACTCTCCCTTTTGGTAGCCATGATGCTAGTTACCGTGGAAAAATTTCTAGGAACATTTCTCTGAATATGAACAAAGCTTGTAGAAATCAAGTTAGGAGCAAGAAGTAAAAGTGAATTACATTGTATTAAGTTTGTTCTCGTTCCTTTTTTAAAAGGTAAAGAAGTTGACAGATTCAGGAACAACTGGCATAACCAGATTATTTTGCCCCCTAACCCTGTGCTTTCAGTACAGCCTTAGGTTTCTGTCCCACCTCAAAAATAAAGGAGGACACAATGGATGCAGCTAAGCTTGAGATTTTAGTGACTAAGTGAAGTTTATTTCCCCCTTAAAACTTTGTCCATATATTATAACAGGTTGCACCCAGCTTTGACTCTCTGCTGAGAAAAAATAATAATTGGTTGGATTAGCATGGCTTGGCCTTTAGGTGGGGCTCAAATATGGTTTCCCCAGATAGAGAAAGTATTTTGTACTCCCCCATTTACAGAAATATGAATTGGTACTTACAGGATAGAGATGGTGGGACTCGCATCTAGGTTTGCTACAATAACTGAGGTGTACTTGTTCTTCTTTCAGCTATTTGTTACTCAGAACTCACCAGCTGTCTTTAGATGCCTTTCTTGTTGCCCTGAAATTCATGAAAGTTAATGATGTTGATACGGATGAAGTCCAGTGCATTCTAGCTAACCTCATATATATGGTGAGCATCGTGGTTTTTCATTCATCATGAACAAATGAAACCATTCTGCAGAAACATGTTGTCATACCAGGCCTATATAAAACCACCAACTCTCAATTCGTTAATGAACACTGGCAAGTTATTTGCATATATGGTGGCATGCAACGACTATACATAGACTTATGGATATTCAGTGCAAATAGTTTATAAATCTAATACTAAAGTATTACGCAAGGGGCATTTTCTTAGCAGTGGTTTTACAAACTACCACGATACATGTACAAAAGGATGTCTATTATCCTGTGCAGGCTTCTCACATTGCCCACTTTCTTTTCTGTAGAAAATGAAAAAGGTTTGCCATTTTTCTGGCTTTTCATCCACTATTAACTACACAGCGTACCATTTAAGTAGCAAATGAAAACTATGTCTTTTGTAACGTGATGATATTGTTTGGAAGCCCTGTGCACTTTACTGAATACATATCTCATTCCAGCAAAAGTCTATAAAGGGTTTTACCTTCGCAATACTAATATTCATTTTCCTGTTCCAGGGTCACATCAAAGGCTATATATCGCACCAGCACCAAAAGCTTGTTGTCAGCAAGCAAAACCCGTTTCCTCCACTGTCTACCGTCTGTTGAATCTGCTGTGACCTAAATGGAGATGTGCTGTCCATTGATGCTGGTTGCTGTTAGAGCAGGATGGAACTGGCTGTGAATTTAGACCAAATCTGTTGGGAGTACTCATGAGTATTTAAGAGACTGCTATAATGAAATGGGGCTTTCCTGCTTATTCCTCCAACCCAAAGCCACTCTGCACTGCCATAGGACCTTTTCAAACAGCAGGCAGGCAAAGGCTGCAGTAGGCTAGGGCAAATGCGAGAATCTGGCGAGGCTGCCTTGTGGAACTGTGCTGGATCCAAGCCTTGTAGAAAACTGCAAACTTTTTTAAAAAATTGTTTTTTGTAAAGTTGTGTCTTCTTTTGACACCCTTTGGTTAAATGTTACTGTAGCTGGAACAGTTGAAAATGTGTTTTGCAACCATTTGTATCTGATATTGGTTGACTAAATACTGAATAACAGTAAACATTTATCTTGTGGTATTTGTATGCTCAAACAACAGAGAAGGGCTAGAAAATCATTTTTTTCTGAGAGGATTGAAACTTTTATTTATTTAATGGGACGTTTTTAAAATGCTTAGGTGTGGCTTGTTTGCTTTCCTCATGCACTATGTGCGACCTCTGTTTAGCATCTTTTGAAATAGTTGACTGCAGAAAAAAAGACATTGAATTTACAAATAATAATAGTTTGTCTGGTTTTGTAAAATAGTTGCATAGCTCCATTTTGTTAAGCATTCCGATTCCTTTCTGCAGTGTGTATCCCAGGAGTCACAGAAATAAATGTGATAATTCCCACTGAAGAGACTACAGCGGTGAATAAGAAGAATGTTTTTCGCATAAATTTATAGTCAGATTTTACACCACGGTTTTATCAATCTATGCAGGTGACATTTATACGCAGATGGGCTTTCAGTGACCCTGCAAGATGGCATGTAGGACAATGTCTTGAAGTGTTGTCTGAAATCCTGTCATACAGGTGCACCCTTGCTTGCTAAAACTCATGCAAATGTAGCCATGGAAATCAAAAGGCACCAACAGTTGCAACAACTCAGGACCAGATAGTACTGTGTAAATAAAGCTACATTATTATTATTATTTTTTAAATGACGTTAGTAATGTGTTCTGTTAAAATGCATAGGTCAGAGGAAGAAGTTTTATTTTCAACAGTTAAGTGCACGTAATTTTTACAACTGACTTCTACACAAATACATACAAATGCCAGGCCTTGCCATTCCACATATTCCTCTGCCCTTGCTTTCAATTAGTCCATTTTTTGCTTAAACCACATCATGTATCGTGTTGTCTTAGTGAATATAAGTGTTTCCCACTTAGTTGCTTCTGTTGCCCATGGTTCTAAAACACCCGTCAGAAACCAAGTGCCTTTATAGTCAACAGCGCTAAAGCTACCTCCAGCCAGTAGTTCTCCCGATACTTCGCGGCTATAGCCACAGAATTCCCTTGTTATCAGTGTCCTGTTGAGGATTTGCTTGCATTCGTCTCCGTTGAGGTACGAAACCGACAGCTCCGCCGTTGAACCTGTGGAGTTATTTCCATCGGCTTTCCAGCCACTGAGAGTGGCCTCCCGTTCTGAAATCAGAACGTGCTCCGCAAAATCCCTTTCTGGGATGCATATGGGCAGGTGGTGGCTGCTGCAGCCAATATGCTGTTCGAGTTCAAGCAAAGCCAGGTTGTTCTCACCGGTGTCGATATCATAGCGGATGTGTATATTTATCTGTTTCACAGGTATTTCTTGCCTAGCTCTTTGCAGCCTGTTGATTCCTGTGCAAGTAATGATGTACCCGTTAGTTGTTGCAATAGCATTTGCTTGGAATAGGCTCACATTGGCAAACAGTTATTATAGCAATAGTGCCTTGAATTGGAATAAGCACATAGCCATTTCTCAATAGGCCTTAACGACGTTATACTTGCGCGATACTGTTAGTTTCCAAATGCATCTGGACTGTCAGCAAATCCTTTTTTGGTGAGAAGAGCAAACATTTGATATGGAACTCGCAGGAATGCATGTGTATGTTTACCACCCTTCACCCCAATTTTTATAGGGGCAGAAAGAAAAGAAACCACAGAATGCTACAACCTTAAAGGTAAAGGGACCCTTGACCATTAGGTCTAGTTGTGGCTGACTCTGGGGTTGCGGTGCTCATCTCGCTTTGTTGGCCAAGGGAGCCAGCATACAGCTTCCGGGTCATGTGGCCAGCATGACTAAGCCGCTTCTGACGAACAAGAGCAGTGCACGGAAACACCGTTTACCTTCCTGCCGGAGCGGTACCTATTTATCTACTTGCACTTGGATGTGCCTTCAAACTGCTAGGTTGGCAGGAGCAGGGACCGAGCAACAGGAGCTCACCTCATCGCGGGGATTCGAACCGCCGACCTTCTGATCGGCAAGTCCTAGGCTCTGTGGTTTAACCCACAGCACCACCTGCGTCCCATACTGTTGTTGAAAATGTCATTTACTCTTGCCCAGGTCAAATCCTGAGTGGGTTGACTTGTCAAAGCTAGGAAAGTTCTCTAGAATTCTTACAACTCTTAATACGGATTTGGTAAGGTTGGGTATGTGTCACAGTCGCCTGCTTATCTTGAAATGCAATGGTGAAGTGTAATCTTTTCTTGGTTATCTACACCAATTGCCTGAACCAAAGTGGTTGCAGTCTTGTTAATAATAGTTCCTGCACAACCCCCAGTGTGAAATGTACGGGAAGTGCACAAAAAGTACCTTCATGCGTTTTTGCATTGCAAAGAGGAGACATGCCTGAGATGGCTGTGAGCTTTCAAAACGGAGATAAAGATGTCATTGAAATTCTATTCAGTATTGATCCAGAGTAGATTCCAATGTATAGTTAGCAGAGTAAAAATTTAAACATCTTGCAGGATTCCCCAAAAATAGAACAGAGGCATTTCATTCAGCAGAGCTTTACTGCTACTGAAGGCAAATGAGCATAATGGTCACAAATCCAGTACATTCAGGATTGGCACTGTCTATAAGAAATCCAATTGCAGCAGACTTAACTCATACTTACAATAACTTGCAATAAGTCTAAAACTTAACACAAAGCATACTATGTACAGAACACCACACCAGAAGGAAAAGATAAAGTGTGAAACCCAGGCTCCATCTGGCCTATTATTATAGTCAGCATGACCTTGACAGAAAGAGATAACACAACCAGTTTAAACCAGCTGTACTCTACTTCTCTGAAGGAATAAGCCAAGCATCATTAACCTTCTGCTTGTTTCTTTCACATAGAGAAGCTTCCAGAACCCTCTTGAATTAAGTAGAATAGGAAAGATCTCTACACATCAGATCAATACTTTCTGTACTAAGAAATGCAAACTGAAAAAAGGCTCATTTGGCTACCTACCAATCACAGCGATGACAGGAGTCAGCCGTGCACATTCAGCTGTAGTCAGGACAAAGTTAGTTTTCAGTAGAACACCACCACAGAACCATTCTCCTTCTGAGTTTAAGAGCAGGACCTTGAAAGCACAGAAGACAGTAAGGTAAAGGTAAAGGTACCCCTGCCCATACGGGCCAGTCTTGCCAGACTCTAGGGTTGTGCGCCCATCTCACTCAAGAGGCCGGGGGCCAGCGCTGTCCGGAGACACTTCCAGGTCACGTGGCCAGCGTGACAAAGCTGCATCTGGCGAGCCAGAGCCGCACACGGAAACGCCGTTTACCTTCCCGCTAGTAAGCGGTCCCTATTTATCTACTTGCACCCGGGCGTGCTTTCGAACTGCTAGGTTGGCAGGCGCTGGGACTGAACGACGGGAGTGCACCCCGCCGCAGGGATTCGAACCGCCGACCTTTCGATCGGCAAGCCCTAGGCGCTGAGGCTTTGACCCACAGCGCCACCTGCGTCCCACAGAAGACAGTACATGGCTCTAATTTCGTAATTTTAAGTCCATAGGGCAGGGTACGTTGTTCTTCTGCACCCCATTGCTGCTCAGAGCACAGCTTCAGGGAACACACCATTACAGAATAAAAGCTCATTTCTGGTGCAACGGCAACCAGTCAAAGGCATGCTGAGTGCACTGCAATTTGGGCAAAAGTTTAGAGGGGCAATTGAGAGGAGGGAAGAGAGCAAGCTGTGGTCTGAGCAAGGAAAATGGGGGCAGACCTGCCTAAGCACTGGTTAGGCACATATTTATAGCAAGTCTAGATAAAGGTTGTGTTCAACATTTCACATACCTGCCAAGGGAATCCTCTCTGGATTGTTTCGGTTGCATCCAGCTGCACTGGTAAGTGGTCTTTATGTCTGCCACATGCACACTTATCTAACAATGGTAGGGAAAAATATGGAGAAATGCTATGGGTGGCTTCCAGAACTTTGATTCATTTTTAATATTAACTTCTTTGTGGGGGGGGGAGGAGCCCAGACACACCACCAAACCCAATCAGATCCTTGGATGACAAAAGCAAGCATTTCCTTTCCATTTAGCTATAGTTTTGCGTGGCGGGTTTTGTCACGACTCTGAAACTAGGTATTCGTTTCTCCCCCTCAAATTTGCATTGTAAAGAAGGCTTGGGCTTTATACATGGCATGCATGAGTTTTAAGGACGATGTGCACATGTCACAACTTTATGAATGTAATTTGTTTACTTTCTTCCATGGGAAAGAAAAAGTAATTTATTCCTATGGGTTGGTGGGGAAGGTACTGTTCTTTTGGGCAATGTTGCAATGGGGGTAGGGCTACCTAGTCTCCACCAGAAGGAGACCCCAATGGGTAGGCATCTCTGCCTGCAATGTCCACGCATCTCTCTCTCTCTCTCTCTCTCTCTCTCTCTCTCTCTCTCTCTCTCACACACACACACACACACACACACACCCCAATCCCTACAAAATAACAGTTCTCTTTGCATACTCCAACCAATCATAATGATATACATTTTTTTCACAGTTGTAGTAACAACAACAACAACAACAACAACAGGGGACAACCAGCAGTGCCCACTTATGAATGGAAGGAACCCCCAGGAGCAGAATGGGACTTCCCCTTCCTCTCCTCCCCTCCCACTGCAGCTTCCCCACCTCCAGAGAGTTGGGAGACAAAGGACCAGAAAAGAGAATTCCATTGCACAGTCTTTGCACAGGGATGTACATAAGGGCTTTCGGGGGGGGCATCCCTGCAATTCTTAGCAACCCACTAAGAGAGGCAGCTATCCCCGTTTCACAGAAGGGGAAGAATGAGGCAGCCAGAGGCTTGCAAAGAGCAGCCACTGGATTTCATGACTGATGCGATGACTTGAATCACAGTTCATTTTCTTAACTACTATGGTACATTGGTCTGTATTGTTGCCTCCTAAAATAATTATTTTCTTTTCCATTTTCTAGACTTACCTTGGGGAAGGCATGATTTAGAATCTTTCCCAAGTTCATAGGCTTTTGCACACGAACAGCGGTACGACGTCAGTTCTGGATAGCAAAAGTGCTGGCAGCCCTCGTTTATTTCATGGCGGCACTCATTTTTAGCTACAGGGGGGAAAAACCACATTTAAAACTATAGAACAAGCATTTAAACAAAGGACAATGTCCAGTGATGTCCACTCACTTATGCAGAGGAAATATCCTTGCACAACAGGACTTCTGGTTTCACTTCTCTCTGCTGTAGCCTCTGGTGTACCTTGCAAAATCTAATCTAAGGGCTTCTTCAAAACTTCGAAGCAGTTTTGGGGGACTTCAGGAGGGAGAAGTGAAGGAGAAGTCATGTTGCGCAAGCAGATGCCAGCTTGTACTACGGTATAGCAGATCTCACCCCAAATTAACAATCAGCTGAAATTATCTTGTGAAAATTAACATGGGCTCCCTTTCTCTAATATTTATTTATTTGTTCTTTGATGCTCAA
The DNA here is from genome assembly GCF_964252035.2 of Podarcis erhardii. Lineage (NCBI taxonomy): Eukaryota > Metazoa > Chordata > Lepidosauria > Squamata > Lacertidae > Podarcis > Podarcis erhardii. The sequence continues at coordinate 81,071,075 of NC_138508.1, forward strand.
TTATTTTTCCAGCATCTACAGGCTTAACCACTAGTCCCTATTTTTGTGTGAGATACATGACACTTGCAGCATCCATTAATTCCAGCATCCATTAATTAATAAACAGTTAGATTTCACTTTTGACTATGGAAGTCAAGAGTTTACCATTTATCTTGGGAATAAATTTAAAACAAAACAAAAAACAAAGTAATTCACACATCTATCATTTGCCCGAAGAACAACTGCCTTTATGATCAGAAATGGCGAGTTAGGTTCAGAATTGCACCCATGGGATATTCATATTAGAGAGCTGGAGGGAAGAGGTTACTCATCAATTTATTCTCTCTGAAGCCCTCCATGCATCCTGAAAATCTGTTCAGGATGTGGTTGTTAAGATCATCCCACAAGCAGCATGGAGGTGGCATGAGAAGCTGTAGGAGGAAGGCGGTTAAAGCATTGTAAATTTAAACAGGGAAAACAGGTAGAGAAAAATGGGATTCCACATCGCTGTCTGGTGGCACAGTGTTATATTTAGAGAGATTCTAGGAAATGATGTGGCACATGCCTTTTTATAAATAAACATTGCCATTTACCAAAAGCACAGTTGGCTCCTTCAAAGCCATCTTTACAATCACATGTGTAGCTTCGGATGCCGTCCTTGCATACACCATTATGCAGGCAGGGGTTAGAGGAACATGGTGCACCTTCTGGGGCCGGTGGGAGAGAGGAAATATTATTAGTAAGTACATATAGAATAGTGAGAATATTTCCTGCTGCTCTTCTGCGGCTGCATCAAAATTGTTTTTGTGAACCCCATTCCCTCCCCTCTAAAAACCCACACTTCAATAAGGGGTGTTGCCCAGTTTCGGTAGTCCTGATTTTAGAATGTGAATCTTGGCAACTCTTGGAAGGCATTATAAAGGTAAAGGGACCCCTGACCATTAGGTCCAGTCATGACCGACTCTGGGGTTGCGGCGCTCATCTCGCTTTATTGGCCGAGGGAGCCGGCGTACATGTGGCCAGCATGAGTAAGACGCTTCTGGCGAACCAGAGCAGTGCACGGAAATGCTGTTTACCTTCCCACTGGAGCAGTACCTATTTATCTACTTGCACTTTGACGAGATTTCGAACTGCTAGGTTGGCAGGAGCAGGGACCGAGCAACGGGAGCTCACCCCGTCGCGGGGATTCAAACCACTGACCTTCTGATCAGCAAGTCCTAGGTTCTGTGGTTTAACCCACAGTGCCACCCGCGTCCCGGAAGGCATTATACCATCAAGTTAATCTGTATGCAAACTGCTTCTGAACCCAATTTTTCTGCCTGCTTGCTTGCTGCTGCACCTGCAGTGGGAAGGACAGAAATTTATACCCTTTGCAACATAGGAAGCTGCTTTAAACTGAGTCAGGCCAATGGTCCACCTCAGGTGTCTATGCCGATTGGCAGCGGCTCACCAGGGTTTTGTACAGGGAACATCTCCTACCTGGAGATGCCAAAGATTGAACCTGAGGCCTTCTGCGTGCAAAGCAGATTCTTTGCCAGTGAGCTATGGCCCTCTGACACTTGGAAAGCAGCTGTTGCTGCAGCCCAGGTGCCAGGAATGCTGGGAAATTCAGCTTTCCCGGCAAAAACGTGCAAACTCTATTTTCCCGCACTTCTGGCATCTGTTTCACAGCTGTAGCAGAGTGCCAAGTACCAGATAAGTCAATTTGGCTCATAAGGGGACTTGGAATAAATCTAAACACTTCCCAAGTTTGAAACAGAATAATTGGGTTTTCTAGACCAAATTACTAATTAGACCAAAGCATAACTGGAGTGGTTTGCCTCATCACTTATTTCAAGGGCAAATTTTCTGCAATAATTTGGCTCACACCCTACTTCTGTGATAATCCAGTTCATGAGGCAAGTCCAAGAATAGAGGAGAGCTGGAGGAATTAAATGGACTTGTTATTTATGTCTTTTCCCTGCCACAAAACAAAAGAGCAAAAGGAAGTGCTATATTAGCCTCATAACATATGCTCTATTATCAACAGATTTCCTTTAGTACAATGAGCAACTCCAATAAATCCCTTAGTTTTTAATATAATATCCAATAAAAAATAATGAAACAAACTGAAAAACTACTTACCAAAGTAGCCATTCCAAAACTTGTCCTGGGGAAAAAATGTAATGTTTTTTTGTTTTTAACAGTGGACCATTTCTCTCTCTCTCTCTCTCCCCCAGCAACATATTGTACCAAATATAGGATTACCACCTGATTTCTCTGATGATTTCTCTGTGTGATTTTGGACAGAAAAAGTTAATGGGGTCAAAAAGACTGCTTAAAAGATCCTTAATAGTAAGGGGTGAGAACCAATGTGGTACAGTGGTTAGAGTGCTGCACTAGGAATTGGGAAACCAGAGTTCTAATCTCCACTCAGCCTAACCTACCCCACAAGGTTGTTGTGAAAAATAGTGCAAGAATGATTACATCTTAAGAATTTATCATTGGTTCAGCAATTGTAACGATTGTGTCATGAATTGGATTTCAATGCCAGGACTACAGCTTGATTGATATGCCCATAAAGGAAAAGTTTAGAATACATACAGTTTTCTCAGTGTCTTCAAATACTTCTCTAGCCTCTTCGTATGTGCACCTTTCTTCAAGGCATTCTCTTTCCAAATTACCTTGGAGGATCTCTTCGAAATACATGAATCTGGCACGCTTAGACCTTGCAACAACTTGATTTGCATCCCCGGCCGACAGAAACACTGAAAAGAGGGGAAAGGTGGAGGGGAGCAAATAGATTTTGCCCACAAACCTACTGGGAGCAATCTCTCTCCATGTGTATTTCGCTTCCTATGCATGGAGCGATCAGAATAGCTTTCTGTAGAGTCAAGCTGGGGGAACTTCTTCAACCTTTCCAGGCACCCTTTTGAGTAGATTGTGTTAGTGGTGGGTAGTGCCACAAAGTGTTCCAGAACTTTGAAATGTATTTCACAGACCATGTGACCGAACCACTAATTTTGGTTGCATCTGATGAAGCAGACTCTATTGCTGAGAGCTCACATATATACATGCGTATTATTTCAGAAAGTGCAGATTTGGTCAATTTGGCTTTAAAAATGTGAACCAAATCAAATTTCACTACCAAATAAACTGCATCTATATAAATCACGGAATCTGCCACGTGAGTCAAACCAACTAAGTTTTCACCTAAACATTAACTGAAGAAGACTGTTTTGGAGGGGAGTAACTCTCAAAGGTACAGATTAAATGACAATTCTAAAAGCCCCCAACTCCCATGTTCTCTCTCATATATATATACAGTGTGTATATATATATATATATATATATATATATATATATATATATATATGTGGCAAATTAACACCGTGGTGGACAAAACACCATACCTTTCAATTCTGCCTGATGAAAAATGAATGCAAGGAAGAGAAACCATATTGTCCAGTTGTTGTGAGTTCCCATTTTGGTTCCCTTGGAACAGTTAATTGGATTTCGCCTGCTTAGCAGTTAGCTCTTGGGTGAAGTTACTGAATGACTAAAGTTTAAAGTTCAAGAACCCAGTAAGAAAACAAAAGGGCAATGGCAGGACCTAATGTTTACAAATGGAAGCTCTGAAAGAAAGGACTTTTTCCCTACAGAAACAGAAAACAAGTGGCAGGAAGCATTCCAGGGTATCTCTACAACTGACCAAAACTTACCCCGTGTTGTGGCAAGATATTTCAACCCCCTTCCCTCAGCAGCTGAAAGCAAATTGGGTTCTGTAAACGGGTGAGGGCATTGAAATACCCTAGAACTTCATCACGCCAGCCTGTTGTATGGATCTTTTGGGACTCTGTCGCTGAACTAGGACACATGAAGCTACTTGTCTGCCCTAATCCAAAACAGATTGCATACATTCAGTTGCGATTACAGTTTTGCGATTTGTTCCACCCAAATGGTTTTTAGGAATGAGATGCTTAAGAGTGTAATTACTGTAAATATGTGTACGATTTGCATTTGGCTTATGGATGTTAGGATTTTAGGAAGTTGGAAAACGCTGAATGTTATTCTATTGAATCAAAATCCCTCATCTGTAACACTGTTTCTGCATTGGTACTTTGTGGCCACAAGAGGGAGAACACACACAATTTAGTGGACAGGCTTTCTGCCAAGCTATAGACTGGGAGATTGCGAGTCACTAGAAAATGGGGCTACAATTCAGCATATGGAATGAAACAAAGATCATCAAGTATTACCTATGTACATTCTCTAGCCAGATAAATATGGGGAGGTTGGCCCATTCAGATGCAGGCTAGCAGATGATTTGTGATTTCTGAACAGATTGGAATACTAACTTTCTGTGGCAGCTCTCAACTCACACGGCCTGATAACATGATTTCAAAAAACAAAACAAACCCAGCAGCGTCCACAAGGCATATAATTTGTTGCTACTGTAAAGGATGCATTGTTGAAAATGATGTATAACAACATAGCGTTTTCCCATCAGATAAACGTTAACACTTTCTTTTATTATGGCATTATAGGGACGGGGGAAGAAATTCAGTTCAGTTAGCATTTAAAGGCTAACACGGAATTTGTGCTTCTATAAAGAATACATGAAGCAAAACATCCTTCAAAACTTGCACTTCTCCGAATTTTGCAATCCAGTTCTCCAGACAAGTAAATGTGCACAAAAATGCATGTACTAGGTGGGCACAGAGTACATATAAATGAAAATAACATACAAGAATGCATTGCATTAGGCAAAACTACATACTATATTGATCTTTCTTGTTCTGGAAGAACACCTGAACAAGGCTTTTGAAATGAAGAGGCCATTAAAGTAACATAGTGTAAGTCATGCCTCACCAAGCCCTCGGGATGTTTTGTACTACAACTCCCATCAACGCCAACCAGCATAGCTGTGCTGGCTGAGGCTGATGGGAGTTATAGTCCAAAAATAATCCTGGTTGGCAGAGGCTGGTTTAAGTCCTAGGCAAAGCGACCTATTTAATTCACCCGTGGAAATGCCTGTGTGAATCACGACAATAAACCATGATCAGGGAGACAATGGTTGTCCTCTCACGCTCCACCGTGTTACAGCTTTGGACGCATTATTCTCCTCAGCCAACCTATGAATCTCGACACCTTGGTATAAATCCCATATTTCCCCTCCCTTGCACACCCTTCCCCCCAGCTGATTACACCAGTCACAAAATAAGTGTCCCAGTATTGAGTGACATGTGGTCCTCCGCTGTCTCCCTGACATGCATCTTGGGCTACGGTATGGTAACCAGCACAGAACATATTTTCAGTGATTGGGAAATTGCTGGACAGCTTGCAGATATGCCTCTCGACATAGGGGACATCAATTTTTTTGAGCGTGGCGGATACTCGGCCTCTTTCGTGGAGGCGGCCAAAGCCACTGATCATACCCTTTCCTGCTCTCATCAGCACTTGATTTGCAAAGTCGGCAGTGGGAAGGCACGCAGGGATCACGTTTTCGGAAAACTGGATGGGGGTCTTCAGCTGAATGAGGGCTATATCGTAATCATAGGTTGCCAAAACAAATTTTTGATGTACGTATATCTTCTCCACTGTATGAACAGTCCCTGTTCTTGCACTCACTGTTGTGTTCACTTCCCCTGCGTGAGAACAACACAGTATAATTATTATGTGATATAAATATGAGGTGCATTGGTATTCAAAATGGGTGGTGTTGTTATTATTCTCTCCCCCCCCCCAGTTAGAATATAATAAAAACAACAACACTTGTCCATGACATTTGATCCAGGATAAGTACAAAACTTGCCGATCTCTCACAAAAGTATGTCTTTCCACCCTCCCAGAACCCCAACCTCTGGATGTATAATGATAATAATTCTGACACCTATTATTTGACACCTGATAATACATTTAACCGAATTAACAAATAGATTTTTAAAAAATTCAATGGAAGAAAGAACGAAGTACAGAGAAGGGGGATGAAAACTGCAATATTTTCTGAGATTCTGTGGCAGCTGCCAGAGGTAAAGCAGGGGTTGTACACACCTCCTGAATCGCCAAAAAGGTAAGGAAGTCGCGCCAGGTATCTTCAAGATGATCTGCATTTCCTCTAAGTCTGCATACACACTATACACTTCCTATCTGAAGGACATTTGAAGCACATTCTTTTATTCAAAGAATTCTGGGAACTGCAGTAGTCTGCTACTGGGAATATTTCTGGGACCAATCTTCCCACACATAGCGAGGGCAGCTTATTTCGGGAGTCACAAAAAGGTTGGAAACCGATGGCAATTTGTTATTGTTGCATTTTTCTTGCCAGGAAAGGGAGGAAGTACTTGTGGGATTTGCTCTCATCAGGTGACAGAATAATTTGTCCAACTTGGGTATTATGCACCTCGATATATGTGTGCGTGCGCACACTCACCATTTGCAGCTCTGACTCACAGTTCATACCCAATTCATTCGCACCCACCTGCCCACTTCTGATTTATTCTTTTAAAAATCCCACATGAGATCAGTAACACACACACACACACACACACAACCACAGCTCACAGCCAAAGGCTTATTTACAAAACATGAATGTTGGTGAGATATTGAGTAAAATACAAAAAACTATTAGTGTTTACCTCTGTGTACCTCGCCTACCAATTTATTTATTTTTTACAATTTAGCGTCTTTGAATAGGTGACAAAAATCGAAAATACCCACCAACAACAACTTTCAGCGTTTTTGTCTGATTTATACAATGAGCCGCGGTAAGCACATACATTGGGCTCAAAATGGTGCCTCCACAAAACCCTTCTCCTGCATCATCTATCAGAAGTGCCTGAAAAAAGAAGCAGTTACAAAAATCAGGATTGTGTGAGTAAGTAGCTTTTTTTCCTGAGGGAGAAATGACATCGTAGGATGTATTGAGTCTTCTTTCTAGAACACCTGTAAGAATCAAAATTAGGCAGAGCCAAATTTGGGGGGGGGGACTAAATAAGGACATACAAAGACAGGGAATAAAAGAGCAGATTTACAAAAGCAACTTTTAAGTGCCTGAGTGATGTGGTGCATTTCTATCAGGGGTTTAATGGGAAGAAGGGCCGGATCTACCGTTAGGCAGAATGAGGCAGCTTTCTCAGGCAGCAGGGGAAAGCTAAGGGGCAAGGAGTGGGAAAAGCTGTGAGGGCCATACAGCCTGGCCTGAGCCCCATAACTCAGCCTGCTGCCTGCAGGTGTAGCGACAAACTCTGCCCCATCAACTAAGGCTGAAGTAAGAGTTTATGAACAGAGAATGGAGGAGATGCCATCTTGCCCTTTGCCTCAGGCAGCAAAATGCCTTGATGGGAAGAGCCCAGGGTTGGTTAAGGAATCGCCAAACTTCAATTCCAAAAGAGATTCGGTCAGGATGGAACATGAGCTACATAGTCTACTTCAGAATCTGAAGTCCTGTGGGTAACCTGATGAGGCTGCAGGCCCATAGCCCTGAATCTCTTCTTGTAAAAGCTATTTATTGCCTTAAAAAAATAAATTTTAAAACAGGTAATCCAGCCAGCCACAGCCTGGAGTGGGGACCCTTGCTATTCCCCACTTTAATACAATATGGGAGCAGTTAAAAATGATAGAATCAGTGTCCATTGTTAAATATGGATAACAAGCGAGTATATAATATTTATACAAGATACATGACAGAGTAACTTACCTGCCAAGGACACTGGCCCAGTTTACAGTCCTCTCCATTAACTATTCTGACACCACGGTCCTCGTCAGGATCTTCTTCGACCCCATACAATGGCTCTTCATCTTGGGGATCAGGGCTTGGGAAAATCTGTGTGTCATTATAATCCAACTCTTCTAAATAACTTGCCTCTCTCTTTGCCACCTTCTTTTTCTGAATCCGACCACATGGATATGGAACTGAAAAACCGGCATTTTAAATTAGGCAACACAACCAAGCCAACTTGCGCCAATGAAACAAAAAAGTCAATCTTTTAAAATATGCCTTTTCCTTCGGAAGGCTGAAATATTCTTTTTATTATTATATTTATTTATGTCCTGCCTTTTTCCCTGATGATACTCAAGACAGCTTACAGGTAAAAATAAGAACCACTAAAACCATAGAAAAAATAATTAAAAATTAGAATCCATAGAATTAAATCTCTCCCTCTGCCCCATCTATTAATTTTTTACAAAAAAAAGCACAGCACAAGGCCCCTCATTAAAAGCAGCCAGTTTCCAAACGCTGTTGGAACATGAATGCTTTCACCTGTTTCACAAGGAGGGAGCCAGTCCAGCTTCTCTAGGGAAGGAATTCCAAAGTTTGGGAGCTGCCACCGAAAAGGCCCTGTCCAACATCCCTACCAAGCATATCTGTGAGGGTGGTGGAAGCTAGAGAAGGGCCTCTCCCAAAGATCTCAAAGCCCAAGCAGGTTCGTATAAGTCCTTCAGACAGCTTTGACCGAAAGCTGTTTAGGGCTTTCTTAGCCATAACTAACACTTTGAATTGTGCCCAGAAACAGATTAGTAGCCAGTGGAGCTGTTTGAAAAAGGGAGTCATATGCTCCCTGTAACCAGCCCTGGGTCAAGAAACTGGCTCCAGATGTGACTCGGATCCAGGAAGATGAAAGGTGGACAAAGTAGGTAAAGAAGGGAAGTCAGAAGACAAAGACCCGTTGAACTCAATGGAGCATTATTTTTGAATAAACATTCATAAGAGTGCCTTACCAACCTATGATTACTTAATTTTCCTGTGACCAACTATCTTTTCATTGCACCTTTCAAATATGATGAAATTTAAAAAGCACAGAGGAAAGACATAGGTCACCTTAAAAGGAAAATATCAGCTAAAGGACCTTCAGATTTAATAGTCAAATCAAATTCTTTTTCACCCTTAAACCACATCAGAATCTGTGCACTCATAGTTAGAAACAAACTACAGTGGTACCTCAGGTTAAGAACTTAATTCCTTCTGGAGGTCCGTTCTTAACCTGAAACTGTTCTTGAGGTACCACTTTAGCTAATGAGGCCTCCTGCTGCTGCCGCGCAATTTCTGTTCTCATCCTGAAGCAAAGTTCTTAACCTGAGGTACTATTTCTAGGTTAGCAGAGTCTGTAACCTGAAGCGTCTGTAACCTGAAGTGTCTGTAACCCGAGGTACCACTGTATATATCAATAATAAAGGATGTAGAACACAAAGTATAGATAGAAGTATTTTGTGGTTTTATATTATGATTTTATCCTGTGAGCCGCCCTTAGACCTGCGGGCATAGAGCGGTATATAAATCAAATCAAATCAAATCGAAATAAATAAATAAATAAATAAATAAATGTGGAACATCACAGAGGTTTAGATATGAAATTGGGGTTTAACTTTAAAATGCATCTTTTGTGGCTAATGGTAACTAATCCTTTAAAAAAACAAACACTGATATTGTTGGGTGAGGAAAAAACGAGGGGGGGAAATAGTCCCTCCAATGTCTGTCTTAACATATATATTTTTGGGTACTATGATTTATTTTAAGGTAGAAGTCAAAATAACAAATTCTATGGATGCTTCCGAATGGCTATTTATTGTGATATGGGTGCTCTTCGTGCATGCAGGACTTTAATTTTGCAGTAGCCAGAAAACGTTGTCAGCATCAATATGCCAGCCCATATCCCTCTTCCTCTGCTTTCACTTATTTTGTGAATAGAAGACACAACAACTTTAGATGGCGGAAGAATCCTGAAATTTATGGATTTATTTCAGAACATGAAGAGAAAAAATGGAGATAAGAAAGTTTGAGAATATCCTTGTAAAAAGGGGAAAAGCAAATTCAAAATTAAATTGTTGGTAGCATTAAAAAAGACAATGCATTAAAAAATGCACCCCCAAAATAAGAATATATAATTATAACAAGTTGCTTCAACCAAACAAATGGCTTCATACCTGTAGGAATGCAGGATTGTCCATTGTTTTCCAGAATATATCCATTGGCACAAAAGCATTCAATATTGTTTTCTACAAGCTTGCAGAACTGCTTACAGCCACCATTCTGCACTTTGCAGGATCTTTGTATGACTGTATAAAAGACAAATACATGAGTGCTGAAGAATAAATTAACACACATTCTTCAGGCAATGGTTAAAATGTTACTTAGAGCCAGAGCCATTTTCCTCTAGGTTGCAAATTCTTCAAGGCATTTTTTTTTTGCACTGGGTTATATTTGTGTTCTCTACTGTATAAGCTAAAGCTCTATCAATGGACAAATGGGGCAATTGTTGAGGGTCACTGAAAAGCCAAGTGCTTTTCAGGAAAATTGGTTTGTAGTCTAGCCATTTCATGACCGCAAGCCTGAGCATAACGTCCTCCAAGACGTAGCAGCAATTTTGAAAACTGTGTGCTTTGCTCCAGTGGGAGAAACAAAACAGGAAGCCTCGTTTATGTTTGAACCAGAAATCATGGTTTGTTGTTCCCTAACAAGCCACGATCAGCAAGCCAACAAAAGAACAACAAATCGCGGGTCAGGACTGGCTAGCTATCATGGTTTGCTAGGGAGAAAGAAACCACAATCCCTGGAGGAGTGGGGTAGGAACAATTTGGCAGGAATTGCTCATACACAATAAAACACAATAAGCCAGATAGTCAAGCTACCATTATGAGCAAATGCAACCATTGTGTGGATACCATAAATGCATAGGGACATAAGAATCAAACCTGCTGGATCAGACCAGCATCTTATTCTCAGTGATCAGCAAGATGGCCATGAGAAGCATTCTTAAATACTTATCTAATACATATGGGAATCCTGTTTTGCTCAAGTTACATTTAAAGAGGAACTTTTTCTTCAGCCCTGCAGTCTGATGCATAAGCTCTCCCCTTCCATAGGATCTCACCGTAGGGAACATTTAAAAGGATCAGGGAACTGAAATGATAGGTGATGTCTGCCTCTAGTTCCCAGCTGGTGCTGTGCAGCATATTATTTATGTGGGTGGGTGGGGTAAAGGTAAAGGGACCCCTGACCATTAGGTCCAGTTGTGGCTGACTCTAGGGTTGCAGCGCTCATCTCGCTTTACTGGCCGAGGGAGCCAGTGTACAGCTTCCGGGTCATGTGGCCAGCATGACTAAACCACTTCTGGCGAACCAGAGCAGTGCATGGAAACGCCATTTACCTTCCCGCCGGAGCAGTACCTATTTATCTACTTGCACTTTGATGTGCTTTTGAACTGCTAGGTTGGCAGGAGCAGGGACTGAGCAACGGGAGCTCACCCCTTCGCGGGGATTCAAACCGCCGACCTTCTGATTGGCAAGCCCTAGGCTCTGTGGTTTAACCCACAGCGCCACCTGCGTCCCTAGGTGGAGGGAGAGTCCCCTAAACCAATAAATTAATAAATGGTAAGATTTTGGGATATGAAGGGAGAAATACAAGCTGCAGAGTAAATCCTGGCCTAGCCTATGCAAAAGGACCTGGCCAAGCATGGGCTGTTACAAAACAATGTAGAGCCACTGAGGGCTATTGGCAATGCAAGAGAACTGTCAGGGGTGCCAACATGAATAAAATATTGTTGGGGCCCGGGTAAGCCTTGCCCCACATAATCTATCACATGACGCAGTGCACACACAGCATTTGATGAACAAAGTCCATCAACTTTGTGAGGCTCAAGTCCCCACGAACTCCAGGAGTTGGCTCCTAATTTTCCAGTGTGAAGAGAGACAAGATGCCGGGGTAACTAGATGTAATGAGACAGGAAGAGTTTAGGGGCCTTTCACAAAGCTTGGAATAGCTGAAAAATGCAGGACGATTTAGGTTGGCTGGCTGGGAGAGATGCCTTGGACTCGAATACTGTACTGTTGTGAGGGACAAGTCCCTCTTGAGATGAACATGCTGTAAGATCTGTAGTTCCTCCACCTAAATTCATGTGTAAATATGTGAATAAATCCTATTTCTTAAAGCTACGACAGCCTCTGCCATGTCTTCAGTTCTCCAAAGGAACACAGACTCTGGTCGAGGACAAAGACCACAGTTCGGCAGGGACTGGGGTGGCCTGTTAAAAATGGGATCTGTGTTTCATGAAGAGAAGGCCTGGGAGCAACGTGCACCTGAAGTAGAAAATGGAGGGAGGAAGACCAACAACCTTCAAGCCGGAATGAAAACTAGCAGAGACAGAGAAAGAGAAATGGCATTGGCAACATATTTAGAACAAAAAAAAATTCCTCCCAGTAGCACCTTAAAGACCAACTAAGTTAGTTCTTGGTATGAGCTTTCGTGTGCATGCACACTTCTTCAACATATTTAGAAATGCTGTTCCGTATCGTCTCAGCCTAGGATGTTTGTATGGAGCTGTATGGAGCCCACCACCAGAGAACGTAGTGAAATAAACCAACAAATAAGAGAGTCACTGCTATTTTGCAACTGAAACACAACTTACCACTATCACAGTTCGGCCCATCATAGCCATCCAAACATGTGCAGGTATATTTATTAATGCCATCTTTGCACGTTCCACGGTCATGGCAAGGGTTTGAAGCACACTGGTCCCCATCTAGCATTTGGAAAAAATATATATATATTTGTAATATAATTTCTTGTTATCCAAGGTATTAATGAATGTGTTAAGAATGAAAATATGAGGTTACCCGGTGTCACTTTTAATACTGGCTCTCCAAAGTTCATCTAGTCCAACTTCCTGTCAACACAGGCATCTACCACTATGATGTCCCTGAAAGGTGACCAGTCAGCCTCTGCTTTGAAACCTCTTACAAAGGAGACTCCACCAGCTTCTAAGGTGGTCTGCTCCACTGTTGCTACAGCTCCTGTGCCTAAATCCTGCACATTATATTGAAGTAAGTTCCACTGAAATTAATAGAACTTGCTATTGGACTGGGGTCTTATAAGCACACTTATTGTCGATGTGTAGGACATACAGATTAAGAGCTAAGGGTTCAGCTTTCATTCCTATTGCAAAATGCTGATCATAAGTTCTTGAAACAGCTGCTCACAGCTCTAAGAGTTGCTGCCATCCTTTGAAAATAGGAAGCCACCTTTGCAAATGTGGATTGTAATCCCTTGTTTGCTTTAGCTCTCTCACTCTCACCCCCACCAAAATGTAAAACTCTTCCAGCAGGCTTTGCTTCTATTGTTTCAAATGCCATATATATATATATATATATATGCAGGTTTTGGTGTCCTCGGGTGTCTTCCCGTGTAAAAGTTGGGGTGTCTAGGCGACGTTTCGACGAGGTCTCACTCGTCATCTTCAGGCTGGTGCTTTCGGCTTCTTGTTACTGGAACAGAGCAGGATCTCAGTGTTTGAGTTCCTATAAATACTGTAGAGGGGGTGTGGTGTATAGCCTCCAATGTTCTGGGCAGAGAGGAAGTTCCCAGGCTAGTGTGCCTTTTCTTCTTTTGTTCCTTAATTACTTGAGAGATATCTTGAGTGATTTCTTGAGTGATATCCTGAGTACCACTTAGGTGGGTCATTAGGTGTGGAATAGTTGTTAAAGTCTTTGTGTCTTGACCTCTTGAACTTTGTGAAGAGTTTTCCTGAGAAGATGGCTGTACTGTACTTAGTTGTGCTCTGGCTTGGCTTCGTGTATAGGGGCGAGCTGTGGTTTTGTGGCTTGTGTCAGCCAGCTCGCCCCTATACACGAAGCTCGCCAGCCAGCTATACAGCCAGCTCGCCCCTATACCACAGCTCGCCCCTATACACGAAGCCAAGCCAGAGCACAACTAAGTACAGTACAGCCATCTTCTCAGGAAAACTCTTCACAAAGTTCAAGAGGTCAAGACACAAAGACTTTAACAACTATTCCACACCTAATGACCCACCTAAGTGGTACTCAGGATATCACTCAAGAAATCACTCAAGATATCTCTCAAGTAATTAAGGAACAAAAGAAGAAAAGGCACACTAGCCTGGGAACTTCCTCTCTGCCCAGAACATTGGAGGCTATACACCACACCCCCTCTACAGTATTTATAGGAACTCAAACACTGAGATCCTGCTCTGTTCCAGTAACAAGAAGCCGAAAGCACCAGCCTGAAGATGACGAGTGAGACCTCGTCGAAACGTCGCCTAGACACCCCAACTTTTACACGGGAAGACACCCGAGGACACCAAAACCTGCATTCCTGTACCCGTGAAAATCTACGAAAGCAAATATATATATATATATATATATATATGTGTGTGTGTGTGTGTGTGTGTGTGTGTGTGTGTGTGTGTTTTGAAGGCACCAATCAGTCAATATGTGGCATAGGGTCTTCCTTTATCAGTTTTATGCAGCCATGGGAGAGTGGAAACACACAATTTAGCATCTCTGAACATGTTTTCTACTAAGATACAGGCTGGGGAGCATTAAAACATGGAGCTATAATTCCTTTGTCACAATCAAAGTAGTTTACAATAACTTGGAGCAACTAAAAACTGTTCCAGCTAAAAAAATGCAATTGAATCTGAAATAAATGAATAAATAAATAAAGTATATCCCATGTTAGTTATACTGTGAATAGACTCATAGAAGTCAAGCAACTCAAATCTACTTGGATTATTGCCTTAGTTGGATATTACCCAATGAAACAAGTAATTTATTTCTTATCTAATACATATCAACAGTATTTTAAAGAAATATTTGGTTGAAAAAAACAGACACATCTCTTACCTACATACACATTCCAGAACTCCTCCTAATAAGAAAACAGCAGATTTTATTTACAACAATATAGCAGTTCTTCCAACAGCAGCAGCAGCAGCAGCAGCAGCTCTTCCCATAATCTGGCCATGTTAGAGCTCCAATGCCTTACTTCACTCTAGCTGTGACCGCTGTCCCAGAAGCACAGGTGTACCTGTTACTTTGGATCCTTACTCACCCCAATGAGATAGTCTTCAAACAGACTCAGCAGAACCCATCAAGAAATGTAGACCCACTTGTTCATATTCAATGGGCAGCAGTGCCGCTTTTGTGATCCACCTTAGGTCAGGCTGTGACCCAACTGAGGACCAGTATAGACAGGCCAACAGTATAGACAGAGTATGCCAATTAAGGACATATTTCAGTCCTCTGCCAACTTCTGCTACAGCCTGCCGCCTAGCATAATGGAACTGCTTAAGCCACCTGAACTGATCTAGCAAACAGTACTAACGTTGTGTTGTAATGTAACCCACTTTGGCACCTTAGGTGGGAGGGCGGGTAGATTAAGAAGAATACTCTGTCAAGTATCAGCAAGAGCTGCATGTATTCACAACTTCAAACAGATCTGGGATTATTTGCAAAAAATAATTGCATTTGGTTTAATAGTGGCAATTGACTGCCATTACCAAATACAAAAAGAAAAGAAGCATTAGCTAACTGAGAGACAATATTGCACTACCTGGACTAAGGCAACTTGAGGGAGGATTGCTATTTCAGAGTTTCCCCTTTATCACTTGCAGATTCCCCCCTTTCCTACCTGTGGAATTTCTTTATTACCTTTACTCTTGTCTTTCTGGCTTGTTGAGCAGATGGCCATAATTTATGATAGGTAAGGGTGAAACAGACCACTCATGAAAGAGTCGTGAGAATTATAAGGGGTTGGAATTAAATAAATGGCTTCTGGCCATTCAGTGCGTTGAACAAAATATTTGAGTTTATTATGAAGTGTGAGAGGAGCATAAAGTATTAGAGGGGAAGAAGAGGAATGCAATGAAAAGGTGTGGATTGATGCTTTTCTTTTATTTCTCTTTTGATAAGCAGAAACCCTTTCTTCCAACGCTATGATTCTCCTTTCATAGTAGAATTGGCACGTAAATAAACAAGGAGATGATGTGTTGCAAGAAAGAAGATAGCTGCTGTATTGTTAATTTTGTTTCATCACTGTAATGTTTGTAACACTCTAATATTTCTAATACGTATGCCACATCAGTGTTAAGTTCCTGTTTTTCTTAACTTACCATAGCTTCTATGCCTTAAGTGTCCTTAATACCTTGTTACCCACACTGTTAACATTCTTAATATTTCTAATAATTTTAATGGCTTATGTTTTTGGTCTTGACCGTTCTATAGCTTATGAAGAACCACGGTATCTCAGCTCTTTTTGTACAGTAATAAAAATAATAGAAATATGTTAATAAAATATTAATAAAGGAATCAGCTGCTGCACACATATATGTAAGCATGGGAAAAGTATCATTTAAGATGCAATATAAAAACAGGGCCAACCACACACTACTGAGTGCACCTTCACAACAGAGTTGTCAGAGTGGTATTAATCAACAGTCTTGACCCTTCCTGCTTGTCTACTCTCTTTTTCATTATTATTACCCACAATTCCCCCCTCCTCTGCTTTGTCTAGGACAGGGATGGGGAGCCTGCAAAATGATGTCAATGGACTACAATTCCCACCATCTCTTACCCTTGCTGGCTGGGACTAATGGGACTAATGGGAGTTGGATTCCAACTGAAGGAATGGGTTTCTGTGCAGTCAGTTTAAAACTGACTCGAACCCCCCCTTTTCTTCTTAGCATTTCTAAAATGCATAAACTTGAGCTCTTGAGCCAAAAGCCAGCTGTATAAACAAGTGCTCAGAGCCCTTTCCTTTATCAGTTTGTGACAGCAGGGATGGCCTTGACTATACCAGTAGAACAGAGAAGACACGTCTGTGCCTTATCTTACGTTCTGACCACAAAGACGCACAGACCCAGTCTGGGAACAGCGCCAGAGGGTGTTCTTGGAGATGGTGACCTCTTGCTCCAAGATAAAAGTAGGAACAGGAAGATCCTTTTATGGTCAGAAGTATAGGATGGAATACCCTTTTATGGTTAAGAGTGCTGGAGCAGGGACATCTGTGATGTCAACCTGCATGTACAAGCTGACGTGGTTGGATTCCTGGGGAAGGGGGAGAGGGTGCCTGGAGGATATATATACTGCATGAAATTTCTCATTTCTTTGGACTTGCTGTGGACTGACCACGCAAGTGCCTTTCTGCTGTTCCGGAGAGCAGAAATAAATAACTCTTTCTCTGAACTAACCCTCGGTGTCATTTGACTTCCTTTCTCCTGTCTGGGAGCAACGCAGACCCAATCGGTGAACCCCAGTAAGGCTACACAACAACGTCTGTACAGTCACAGATTCCCCATTCCTGGCTTAGGGAGAGAGATATGGAGACATATGGCTGGGTTCCAGTTTGTTCTCCAGCTGGAAGAAGCGATAGTAGGTAAGAAGAGGGGAAAGGAGTAGCACATGGGGAGAACGCTAGGGTATTGCAGGAGTAGGAAGCTGTTAAATGCAGCTGACAGTTCCACTGTGAAGGCACGGCTGGTAGAACATAGCTGTCGGCCCTGTTTTGATCTTGCTCTGGAGGACAGAGGACAGAAAGTAGCAGTCATATGAAGGCAAAGCAAACACACTGGCCAGCTTTGTCCTTACAGTTTTCTCTTGGTTTTCAAAGGCTTCTCTGGCTTCTTCCTTGGAGCATCGCTCTTCCATGCACTCCCTTTCAATGTTTCCCTGCCTAAACTCCTCAAAAGGAGAATTGGCACGCTTTACTCGTTCCAAAAAATTGTTTGCCTTTTTATCCTGTAGAAACACTAAAGAAAACAACAACAAAAAACAACAACAACCAACTCATGTCTCGTATGCATTGCGGAAAACTCATTTTGCATTTATAGATGAATGTTGCACATGGTTTCACGTCTCTGCTTGTGATAGAAAGCACACCGTGGTTCGTTCTCTGTCTCTTTCCGTCTCATGTGCATGTTGTATGAGGTAGCATCCACAGGGCAAGTGATTCAGTTCTCAGGCTAGACCGTCTGGCTATGGAGTGAAGATAAGCCACCCAGTGCTTGTGGTGGCTGCTGCTCCCTAGAGGAGGTTGACTTACTTTGCTTCCAGCCTTCTCATATTTCACTTGGGGGGGAAAGGAGAAAGCCACCCCCATTTTGCAGCTGAAAACAGCAAGCTCATTCCAAACCCAGCACACCCACTGCATTTCAAGTGGCATTTGCAATTGTTGTACACACCAGAGTGGGAGGAGGGAATGTATTCACTTGATGCACACTACCTGTTAGGTTTTTGCACCCCTTGCAACCCGCTCCCCGTCTGTGCATGTGCTGTAATCCCTGCATGAGCAAAGGCTTTCTCAAATGCACACACCTCAGCTTAGCTGTGAAGTGAAATTGGCTTAAGTTTTCCTTTTGAATTGAAACTGGAAATTGAATTGAAAACACATCAAACAGCAGGACTGCTCAAGAACCTACAGGATAACTCTGCATGGCAGGTAACACCATGTGTACACGAATCAAAAAGGCAGGTGATGTGGGTGCACTGGAACCAGAGGAAACAGCAATGTGTACACAGCTTTAGTTGCTCCCACAGCAGTAAAGTCCCTCTGAAACCTCCCACAATCATTGGATGCTCTCTTTCCATACAGCATGGGGTGAAGAAACAGGTGGCATAATAGCCTGTAGTTGCAGGGTGGGTGGCTAACACAGGCATCAGGAGACTTCCCTGGTCTATGTCTCAGGAATTCTAAAAAATCCTACTTAGACCACCATACTGGATTTCACTACATGCCACGAAGATGTGGAAGTAAAATCCATCATTCTGGGATTGCCACTCTGCACATCTTGTAAGCAGTCACTTTCCGCAGGCACCACCTTGTTGCTTTCAAAATTGCACACACTCCATCTTTTTTGTCATTTGCTCCTTTCAGGGTCTGTAGTCTGTTGATGCTCTGTTGACTCTCTCTCACCAACTCCCTGGGCTCTGCCTCTAAATCCTGATGGCCAAACACAAAGCTCTGGCCTTATCTTTGGTTCTTCCTCTTCCCCCCCCTCACCCCCCCCCAAATCATTGCAGAAATCTACCGATTCATCTGCAAAACCTCAGCTAAAACCTCAGCTGCATGCTCTGGCCATCTCCCACCTTGACTGTTCCAGCTGTTTTCTCTGGCTTACACCTTTCATACCTTTTCCCTCTCAGCTCTATCCCTCAATTTCCACTGCCCAAATTATTCACTTCTCCTATCACCCTGAAAATTCCTCCTCTGAAGTTTTCAATTGCATGGAGGAGGAAGCAGGTAGGTGAGGAAAGGCTTATTTTGCCTGCATATCTGCTGTTATGCTAATAATTATCAGCCACCTCCCCCAGCATTTAAGTTGCACATCAAGTGCAAAGGTGCACTTAACATCATGTTGTTTGGTCCCCTAAACTGGTAGCCATCACTACATCGTGTGTGGCAGTGAATTCCATAATTTTAACTACCCGTGAATAAATACTACCTTTTGCCTGACCTATTCCCTGCCAACCATTGAGGACTCCCGAGAAGAGGTTTATGAAGACCCAAAATGGGGCGGTATCATTTTTTCCACTAGATGCTATTGTTTCCGTGCCCCTAGTCCCATCCCGTATCGGCCACTTCAGTTGCCATGGTAGCCAAAGCACATGAAGAAATACAGATCATCATTCGACTGGGCCGATTGCATGTGATGTACACTATAATCCTAAGCAACCGTACTCAACAGTGGGTTAGAGTTAAATTAACATGGCTTGCTTCCATGCCCAACCAAGTGTTTACTAACAGGGTGTTAACATTCATAAAGCCTATATTGCTTTTGCTGATGACATAAAAAGGAATTTAAAACACCAAAGCCAGCTACTTGTTTAAAAATATCGTTAATGTATTTTTAATCTTTGTTGGAAGCCGCCCAGAGTGGCTGGGGAAACCCAGCCAGATGGGCGGGGTACAAATAATAAATTATTATTATTATTATAAGCATATTAAATTTATTGCCACAACTTCATTGATCTGTGAAATGCTATGATACCCCCCCAACTAAAACCAGGTGCATTTCTTAATTTCATAGAAACATTACTTCCACTATCATTCTCACCGTTTCTTGTTTATTAACTCCTTCTGCGTCACACTTTTTATTTTTCTGGGAACAATATTAGATATATGTTTCTGCCTTCCTCATCCGAAACATTTATTTGCTATATAAAGGCTCTTTCCCTTGTCATGTACATCATTTTCTCTCCCATCACCCCTGTAGCTGAAAGAGAAGGTATTTTTACCATCTCACAGACAGAACTGCATTTCAGGGTGCTTTTCCACACCATTTAAATCACATTGAAAGCAACACCCCCCAAAAAAAGAATTTTGGGAAAGTTCCTCAATGCATTGTAGCTCTGTGATGGGTAATCTATAGTTTCCAGGATTATTTGGGAAGGAGGGGGAAAGTGTTTTAAAAGTATGGTGCATATGCAGCCTAGAAATTAATTCCCGCACCATACACAGGCAAACAAGATGCATTATACTGTATAATATACTGAGACCCTTTCGGTGGAGAAGACTTCTCCTAATTTGTGACCCTTACTTTCTTCCTACACACAAAGGAAAAATAATAATTCTTATTCGAAATAAATGAAAGCAATTGTAAGGAGAGACAGAGAAATTATTTAAGGCTCTCTTACCATTTCTTTCTGCCTTCAGGAAACTTGACAGAGAAGTGAGAATCAGAATGAGGAACAGCTGGCTAGCCATGGTGCCTATCCGTGGAAAAACAACACACTGTTCTACTGCAGGGGCTAGTCGTGAATAAGGTTCAAACAGCACACTTCCTGTTGCTGGGCTGCACCTCTTATCACACATAACCAACGGGGTTGTGTTTGGATACGGATTCTCCAAATTATTGTGCTGAATGATAAGACATCCTGGTCTTTTCCAAGTAAGGTCATAAGAGGCAGAGCAAAGGCAAAGCGATACCTTGGATGCTTCAAAGAGCAGCTTCCCTTGCTTTTCTCCTCAGATATTTAGGCACAGAGGAAGTGTGTCTGTAAGTCAAAAGCTGATTACATTTACGGGAATAAGCCCTCTGTTCACAACAAAACCCATTTAGGCAATTTGTTCCTAATGAAGTCTCTCCCCTTTCCTTTCCAAAAACACATTGTCATGGGTGTCCCTTTTGCAGTATCCGAACAAGAAAGTAAAAGAGAAGAAGAGAAATGCATATATTAGGGGTGTAGGTGCCTAAAAATGAATTACGTTAGTGAAAATAATATTCAAACATGCTTGCAAAAATGCGCACCTTACGTCAAAACTGCACACGAAAGCATGGTTACTAGGAGGTATTTGCACTAAAATGCTGAATAATTTTCATGTTGTTTTTTTAAAAATCGCAAGCTGTTACAGAAACGTAGAGAACTGAATTTAAGAGTGGAAAAACAAGCAACAGAGAGAACCATAACCGACATATCCTTTCATCCGTACCCCTCATTGGGAAGGTGGCCCCAAGATGATCCTCTGATCATTTTGGTTGCTCTTCTCTGTACCTTAAATCAGGTGCATGTGCATATTGGTTAACTCAGTCTAACCTACCTCACAGGGTTGTTGAAAGCGTAAGAGCAGGGATGGGAATGTACATAGCATTCACAAACCGTGTAGAAAGGAACAAAGCCAAGACAGCATCCCTATCACTTTAAATACTTTGCCTTATGCAAACTGAACTATGCGTGTCCACTCTCTTTTGTACTGAAACTTTTAAGACTGCAAGAATCAAATCAAATTCTTATTTTTCTTGTAAGTGAAAAATGTTAAAGATTACACTACAATTATAAACAGCGTATGCTCCCTTCCTGGTCGCAATGTTAAAAATAATACTGAAGAATAAACTTGTGAAAATGAATAAAAGTAAGTGTTAATTCTGTATATAGCCTTTAATTGATATACGATGCTTGAAGAATGCTGAAAAACAAGTGTAAAAAAAAAAAAAAAGGAAAGTGCTAATGAAGGCTGCAATGCTATATACATTTATCTGTGATTAAATCCCATTGAACTCAATAGGCCTTAATTCTGAGAGGGTGCATGTACAACTGCAGTGCTAGAGGCATTCTGCATGTGATTATTTAGCCACCCAATGTATTCTACAACATTGGTGTAAACTCCGTATGTTCCCATTGCCGCACAGCCTTTACCCCAGCTCACGATCCCTGTTAGAAACCACGTGTTCCTGTACTCAGTGGCGTGAGGCCCACCACTGTCACCTTCACAAGAGTCTCGACTCCCATCAAGGTATCCTGCGCAGAACATGTTCTTTGTAATATTTAAGTTAGTGTGCTGAGCACATTCTTTCCTATGCATTTTGACGAGTCTCACTTGCATAAGTGTGGCTGACGTAGCCCCGCCTTCTAAGAGACGCCCCCATCCACTCACTGTGGAGTATTCAATGAAGCTCAGCACATCTGCAGCAAACCGCTGCTGAGGCAAACATATGGGCACCACGTAATCTGTGAAATTGACAGGTGTCACTAACTGCAACAAGGCAATGTCATTTTCAACTTTTTTGGGAGAATACTTTTCGTGGATTATGATTTTAGCAACTCTTCTTTCCTGTTCACCTTCTTCTTCCTGGTCTATCCTGTATTTACCTGGAAAAGCAGGAACATTTGTTAAGCAACGGGTATCAAAATTCTTAATAGCACAGATCTCAGAGTCAAGCCAGGTCTTTAGGCTCATCTTCAGAGAGGATTAATGGCACAAAGACTGTCCTTATTTTGGGGTCACACACTGGCAAAGTTAGGGTTGTGCAATTATAGTTGATTGGGAGGTTTTGCATCAAAGAACCCACCTTCACAAGACTGGACATTTTGTAAAGTGAAAGGAAAATGTGCTGGAATGTGTGGAATAACATTAGTTTTGATGCATCATCATCATCCAATTTCCATGCAAACTAATCAAAATAATTTGTTATTCTCTAGCCAACACTGTCTAATCTCCCTGGAAACAAATCAGGATGACCACTCAACAAACAGGTTGTCTGGAAGCACTGCATGGTCATTAATGGTTATGTTTTCAATTATTTTCTTGTTACATGGCAGAATAATTTCCCATTATTGAACCTCCAGCAGGTACTCTTCCCCAGAGCATTTATTTCCTTCCCTGGGACCTCATTCTCCCTGACAGCAGGGGACCTATCACTGTGGGAATGGGACACAGCTGTAACATCCCTGAAGGCCTTATCTGCCAGCTACTCTGCATCTTTTAGCTTTTCCAGGTCTGCCACTTTGGTCTCAATGGAACAAATACATTCCCAGGGAGCCGGGAACTCACTGCACCTTGGAGAAGCCTGTGACTTCTGTCCAACAGACACAAAACACTGGAAAGCCTTGATTCCCCTGCTGGCATTCTACCGGCATAATATTTTATTTAGTTTAAGCTACCTTACTGATAGTTTGGATTTTATGTCAAGGAAAGGAAGGGCATAATGGAATGTCCTGGTCTCCTCACAGATGAATTCATATTACAGACTGTGTTTGTAGAAGCGGAATGTGTCACACTGATCAGATTCCGATGTCCAAATATTTATGCTGACAGTCTTACTTGATCTACATACCCAGTGATCCAGTTATTGGCCATTTGAGCTCCCTGCATGGCATAGCACTCAATAATGTTTGTTTGTTTGTTTGGTTGTTGTTGTTGTTGTTGTTGTTGTTGTTGTTATCTTGTACCTCCTTCTCCACTTTACCAGGGAAGCTTGTTCCAACTGTCCAACCATATGGATCAAGCTTTATGTAGTTTCAGCACAGCATAATTGCAAGCATCTCTTTACTAAGTTTATCTTCTCAATTCCACTGAGGACTGTACTCACCCAGCTTTATCCTGAGTGTTTCGCGGCGTGTTTGTGAGAAGCAGTGGGCTGCAGTAACTACCCATGACGGAGCAATCAGAACGCCTCCACACCTCTGCATTTGACCTTCTATCATTAGAGCCTGAAAATACAACAACCATCCACTGCAAAACCCTTTACAAGAAACATGATTTACTTGGCATTTATGAAGGACCTGTCAACACATCTACCAGGAATGTGTTCAACTGAATGGAATGGTTAGGTTGTTTAAATAGCACTTAAAATTTTGGGGAACTGAAATAATCAGAAGGATGCAGCAACTTCCCTCATTTCCAAATGAGGGAAAGTTACAATGTTTGTGGGAAACAAACAGATGAGTAAGGAGGGGTGTGACTGACTACAAATGTATGTAAGGTGCGGGGAAAGTAGGGAGAAAGATGTTTCTATCTCTCTTTCTCTCATAATGCTAGAACCCTAGGAGCATCAAATGAAGTTGGATGGCAGCAGATTTAAGACAGGCAAAAAAAAATAGTCCTTTAAAAACAGCTTTAAAGGGCGATTCAGCATAGTTAAACTACGGAATTTGCCAACAGAACATGTAGTGATGGCTACCAATTTAGGCATCTTTAAAATGAGATTAGACGAACTCCTGAAAGATAAATTGTGATAGCTATGTACTACCACCAGAATCAGATGTTTTCAACACCTCTGAATACTCAATTGCTTGGAGATAACTGCAGGAGAACATCCTGTTGCTCTCATCTCTAGCTTGTGGGCT
The DNA here is from genome assembly GCF_964252035.2 of Podarcis erhardii. NCBI lineage: Eukaryota > Metazoa > Chordata > Lepidosauria > Squamata > Lacertidae > Podarcis > Podarcis erhardii. The sequence goes on from NC_138508.1 coordinate 81,095,387, forward strand.
TTCAGGGGCATCTGGTCGGCCACTGCAGGAAATAGGATGCTGAAACTGACAGGCCTTGTTCTGACCCAGCAGGGCTCTTAGGTCCTTTTGGCCAAGGAGAGCACCTGAGATACCAAAGCAAAGGCAAGGGTCTAGGCATCCTAAGAGTGGTTACAAAACTTAGTACGTAGGGGCAGAGCTGAGTGAACAGCATCTATGCCTGTCTTTTTTCTGCCCCCAGAGCTATTAGCAGCTTTGGAGAGTGGGAGGTGAGAGGTGGTTTACACTGTGTAAAGGTGCAAAGTTAAGAATCCTTTCCCAGAGAACTATACACCCAATATCTAAAGCAAAACAAACAGCACACATAACTTTGGGTTTGATCTCCATTCAAGCACATTACACTTGTGCATGTTCTCCCTCAAGGTTGCGCTTCCCAACATCCAAAATACAACTTCTTGCTCATGTTTCTTACCCCTGCCCACACCTCATAAATAGGTGTGCTGTTTGACTGCTGTGCAAAGAATGTGTTGTTACTATTCCTATTATCAGTCTAATTTTTATAACTATTTAAAAAAATGATTTTTTTTTTAGTATAAAGTATCAGTATAGGAATGGTTGTCTAGCCATTTAAAAAACAAGGCAAGCTTCTCCTGTCTGCACTGAACACCTTGCAATGTTTTACCACTTTGTGAATGTTATATTGGAGGTTTTGTTTGGATATTGTTTTGTCTCTTTTGAAATGTAGGGCTCTGGCACAGTTTTCTTTCCCCCTAATGCACCATGCAGTGTATGGAAAGTCAAGAGGAACCTATTTGTGCCCCTCCCTCATTTCAGTGTTTCTGATGCAAAGACAGACAGACAGACAAACAGAGAATTGTACTAAAGTTACTTGAAGACTCACTTGCCATGGGCATTCACCTGGAGGACAGGTATAACCACCTACAATTCTTCCCTGTCGGTCCTCCCTTTTTTTGGCCAGAAGTGGTATTTTGCCACAAGGATAATCAACTGCAAAAAGATGTAGCTTTTGTTATGCATGAAACATGATTATGAACCTTTCTCCACTTCTGAGTTCGGTCTGTATCACAAAACGCCAGTAAATAATATTTTGAAACATACAGTTGAGCTTTCAGACTATAATACCGTGACCTTGTTTTTAAGCGCAACTTTCCAATCTTCTGTTATTAACTACAGTGGTGCCCCGCAAGACGAATGCCTCGCTAAACGAAAAACCCGCAAGACGAAAGGGTTTTCCGATTTTTAGCGGCTTCGCAAGACGAATTTCCCTATGGGCTTGCTTTGCAAGACGAAAGCCCATAGGGAAATCTCCGGGGACAGCGGGGAAGCGCAGTGCGCCTTCTCCTCTGTTCCCGGACCTGTCCTGAAGGCTTGCGGTGGGAGGAAGGTTTTCCTCCCCACCGCCAACATTCAGAAGGCTGTTCTGAAGGCTGGCGGTGGGAAGAAAAGCCCTTCTCCCCCGCCAGCCTTCAGAAGAGTTCCCCGCAGGGCTCTCCAAGCTGCGGATAGTAGCCTGCTGCCCCTATCCGCAGCTTGGAGAGCCCTGCGGGGAAGTCCTGCAGGGCTCCCCAAGCTGCGAATGTCTGCACTGCGCGAGGGGTGCTCTGATTAAGAGCGCCCCTCGTGCGGGGCAGCAGGCTGCTATCCGCAGCTTGGAGAGCCCTGCGGGGAAGTCCTGCAGGGCTCCCCAAGCTGCAGATGTCTGCCCCGCGCGAGGGGCGCTCTGCTTCAGAGCGCCCCGAGCGCCCGGCAGCAGGCTGCTATCCGCAGCCTAGGCAGCCCTGCAGGGACTCCTCTGAAGGCTGGCGGCGGGAGAAGGGCTTTTCTTCCCACCGCCAGCCTTCAGAAGGCTGTTCTGAAGGCTGGCGGTGGGGAGAAAAGTCCTTCTTCCCCCGCCAGCCTTCAGAAGAGGTCCGGGGACAGACTGTCCCCGGACCTGGTCTGAAGGCAGTCTCCCTAGGAACGCATTGATTTTCAATGCATTCCTATGGGAAACCGTGCTTCGCAAGACGAAAAACTCGCAAGAAGAAAAAACTTGCGGAACGAATTAATTTCGTCTTGCGAGGCACCACTGTACTATGAAATACATGGGATGCGGGTGGCGCTGTGGGTTAAACCACTGTGCCGCTTGGGCTTGCCGATCGAAAGGTCGGTGGTTCGAATCCCTGCAACAGGGTGAGCTCCCGTTGTTCAGTCCCAGCTCCTGCCAACCTAGCAGTTCAAAAGCACACATTGCAAGTAGATAAATAGGTACCACTCCGGCGGGAAGGTAAACAGCGTTTCCGTGCACTGCTCTGGTTTCATCAGAAGTGGCTTAGTTATGCTGGCCACATGACCCGGAAAAACTGTCTGCAGAAGCGGACAAATGCCAGCTCCCTTGGTCTGTAAAGCGAGATGAGCGCTGCAACCCCAGAGTCGTTCGCGACTGGACTTAATGGTCAGGGGTCCCTTACCCTTTCCCTTTCCTATTAAAAAAGCTCATTCTCAGGTGGGAGTTTTGTATTGTGAAATCCTTTCAATCCACTGATTGAATGCATTCAAAGAGTGTGACATGCAATTCTTTTTTTAATTTCTGTGCCTCATTCCCAACAGGCTGTTACAGTCACATCTGGCCTAGTCAACAAACCAGTTAAGCGGGAGTAGTTGGACTGAAACTGATGTATATATCCCAGCAAAGTCACAATCTGCACTCCAGCCACAAGTTCTGTACTGCTGCGGCATGACAGATATCCATGCAGTACAGTGGTACCTCGGGTTACATACGCTTCAGGTTACATATGCTTCAGGTTACAGACTCCGCTAACCCAGAAATAGTACCTTGGGTTAAGAACTTTGCTTCAGGATGAGAACAGAAATAGTGTTCTGCCGGCGCGGCGGCAGCAGGAGGCCCCATTAGCTAAAGTGGTGCTTCAGGTTAAGAACAATTTCAGGTTAAGAACAGACCTCCAGAACTAATTAAGTTCTTAACCTGAGGTACCACTGTATAGTTACTGAAAATGGAGAACAGAACAGTAGAGCACCTGCCACGTTTAATCCCCAATATCTCCAGGAAGGAGAAAGGCCCATCTGAAATCTTGGAGAGCTGCTGCCAGTCTGTGTGGACACTATTGAGCTATGTGAACCAATGGTCTGACTCAGCATAAAGCATTTTCCTTGCACTGCCAGTAGTTAGATCCTGGGCCAATGACGTTAAATTGGTTTAGCTGGATTAGTATTTGAAGCCCTAAAGTAAATATTTCAGTTTATATGCTGGTAAAGATGCAACTGCTAAGGGGGAAAGAAGAATTTTATCTGAATGGGGAATAGAATGGAATCTTTTTTTTCTGCCATCATATTTTAGCCTACCATTTTATTTTAAATTAAAATTGCAAGATTTTTTTTTTTTAAAAAGATTTTTAAATATTCTCTGGCATCTATCAGGACATGGATGTAACCTGAAATACAATTGGTGTGGTGATGTGTTCTATACCTTACCTTCTGGGATACAAGATTCTTTATCACTTCCCAGCCTATATCCCTCTGCACAGAAACACTGTCGTACTGCATTTGGGATATCGATGCAATAATGCTCACAATTGCCGTTGTCATAAATGCACTTCAGTCTGGTTTCTGGGCCTAAATATATGAGAACATATTAATTCACCAAATGCCTTGCAAAAGACCTGCAGAATTATATTCTAAATGTTATAGAGATACAGTAGATAGATAGACTGATAGATAGATGATAGATAGATAGATAGATAGATAGATGATAGATAGATGATAGATAGATAGATAGATAGATAGATAGATAGATAGATATAAATAGATGGATGGATGATATAGATAGATGGATGATAGGAATATCTTACCAATTTCACAGTTTCTGCCCTCATAATCTTCAGGACAGTAACAATTGTACTTCTTGTACTCATCATGACAAGTCCCACCATTCTGACAAGGGTTGGAGTCACACTCATTAGCATCTATGAAAACACTCAGGTGTCAGCAAAAATTCTAGGAAGAGCTCCAACAGCAAATTTTCTTTTAGCATGAGTCGGCTTACCTGTGTATTGTTTCCAGAATTCCATCTGAGTAGAAAAGGACAGAGATACAGGAGAAATAATCAAAATGAGCATAAAAACGGCAATATCTAAGTAAAACAGCATCTACACTATACAGTAACAGTTTGGGAAAAGTCATCTACTAACCTTCAAAATACTAGTTTACTTCTGGGTTTACTTGTAACTTCCCTATTTTTGAACCAAGAATTGCTTCTTAAATTGGCTGATCCCACTCAGACACTCCCCAGTATCACAGATGGAGCTTTTCTGTCTGCTCTGTTAATTTCACCTGCAATAGGTTCTTTTTTGGTGATGCAAAAGCCAATTGGGCGTGTGTTCTTTCGCTTAATGTTTCACAAGGAAATTATAAATGCTGTGCCCAGTATTTCAAATTGAGTCCCATCAGATGCAACATAGGAAATGGTACGTTGAACACCACATGTTGTTCATGTACTGTATGTACATTTATTACATTTACGTGTGTTTGTACAAGAGATATGATGCACTTCAGAGATCTATCCCCAAGGCCTGGCAAAGACTGAAGAATCTCAGATCTATCAACTCCCACTAATGCATTTAAAACAAGTCATCTCCAAAACCAAACATCTCTCACCAAAGGCAGAACAGGTATTTTACCAGACACAAGAACCAGACTGAACCTTTTTGCTATTATACAGTATCAGAACTGGCAGATTCTCCTCCAAACAAGAAGTTGCAAATCACATTCAAATTGGCAAGCTACACTTTGTACTTGCAATCAGGGTCTGCAGTTCTGGTTTGGAGGGTGAGCACAACCCACAGTTTGCTGGTTTGGATTTGGGAGGGAATTGGAGTGAGCAAGGGGATTAGGGAGGAAAAGCATGAAGCCAGTGGTTCCTCATGTAATGTCAAACCATGGTTCAGTTTGTTATAAACCATTGATTCTAATACAGATTTGGCAAATGTCATCAAAATGGAAAGACGCCCTTCCATTACTTCACATTACTTACAGTCCTTTCCCTATCTTTGTAGATTTCTCTGGCTTCCTCAAATGAACATTTCTCTTCCATGCATTCTCGTTCCAGCGATCCCACTTTCAACTCTTCAAAGATGGTGTTGGCTCTCTTATTCCTTTGTAGCACACTGCTTGCTTCCTCATGCTTTAAGAAGACTTTAAAAACAAACAAACAAATCATTGGCTTTCTGCCTCCGCAAACCACAGTTATTAGGGATATCTCCACAGATGAGAAAAGCAGGGAATGGAACTAAACCGAGATTACTGTATTTTATGTCCATTTTGGAGAGTATAAAATTCATTCTGTGGGGGGATTTTGTGTGGATCAGTGTCCCCTGGTCTCCAGGTTGCCGTTTCTCAGCTCAACAATTCCTTCTTGCCCTCATTTGCTTTCACTGCTACTGTATTTCACCTTACTGGTGGTAGCAACCCATATGATTTTTGTCAAGGGTATCATAAAGCTATGTTGGTAAACTGTGCTTTTTTTCCAAGACAAAAAGGTAGAGGCATGTTGAGGCTGCTCAGCTGAGGCAAGGGGAGCCTTCCATGCCTCAGATGAGCAGCTTAATGAGCCCCCACTGCGCCTCTCGGGCTCACGTGAGCCAGAGCATCTGGGGCTTGCTCAGCTGAAGCACAGCTTTCCCACATGTCAGCTGTTTGTTGGGGGGCTGAAGAGACTCAGAAAAGCCCTGCTACACCTCTGGTTCACAAGGAGACTGTTATGTGCTGAGTTGAATAGGATCCAAAATGCAGCAGTCTGATTGGTCCTAGAACAATAGGATTCAGAATTCAGCAGTCTGATTGGTCCGCAGGAGCCACCCAATCCAGCTCCAGGTGGAAGTGATTCCGCAACCTGATTGGCCTACAGGAGAATCCCAGAATTAGCCAATCGCGTGCGGCCCATTGTGTAAATAATGTATATAAAGCAGATATTTGGGGGGAACTTTCATTCCTCACTACTATGAGCTGAATAAAGAGCATGAAATCCACACTTGACTCCAAGTATATTTCAGAGATCTTCTCCGGATCCCTGCAGAGGATGTCCCCTTTGGGCTCCTTGTGAGCCAGAGGCACAGCAGGGATTTGATGAGGGTGGTCTGGTCTCTCCCCTGACTGTTGGGGGCATTTTGACTGAAAAAAAGCCCTGCTCATACACATCATGTGATCACCACAACCAACCAGGAGAAACAGTTGTGAGGGGAAATGAGGCTGAGGGCAGTGTGGGTGAAATTTGTTTTGAGCAATTTCAAAATAAACATCAAAATTGAGGAATACTTAGCACAGTCCTAGTAGAAATGCTTCAAGCCAGAAAAATACTTCACTGTTCATTGTCTTATGGGGCATTGTAATTTTCTTTTGTGTTACAAAATAACCCTCTCTGTCCAGCCCACAGAGAAACTACTCCCCATCAGATCCGAACGCAGTTTCCAATGAAACATTCAAGAAATATAATTAAAATTAACAAAGTTGACTGCATGGCTCCTTGCATCCAAACAACTGTTAATTAAGAGGCATGTGCATCTTTGTGAGCATGCAATTTCCCCCCAAGTCTATCTTTTTAAGATTAGCTCCTCACTTGAGTGCAAGTGTTCAAATTTACTTCATTAATTCAAAGTCATGAATAGTGGGCTTAAATATAGTGGGGACTGATAGTTAAGTAAGTCATTCTCATAGTAGCCCCACCAAAATAAATGGACTTAAGTAAGTCAAGTCCCTGTATTTCAGTGGGTCTACTCTGAGCATGACTTGTCGGATACAACCCAGCATATCTATATTTCACAAGGTTTCTTTTTCTTTTCCCCCTAAACAAACATCTGTCTGACAAAGAATGTGCACTCTGAAAGCTGACTCTGTGTCAAATAACGAGCTGACTCTATAAAGAAATATTATTCCTGTTATGTTGCATTCAAATAGTTTAGTAACTAAATTATATTTTTGGATTAAGCAAAAGAAACCCAGGAACAAATATTTACCATCTTTAGCTTTAGTCACATTTTATCCTTCCAGTAAAGAATAACTTAACCTCTATTTTCAATTGATGTGTATCACAAATAATACATAAGTTTGAATAGTTACAGATTATGATTGTAAAGAAGATTAGTCTATAGCTAGACTCACATATCACTTATTTGAGCCAACGGACAGTTCACACAACTTGTTTACTAATAATTCACAAAATGTAAAGAATCTCAATTTTTTGTGATTACGGCCCTTCCTCTTTAGCTTTGTGAATGCCAGAAAATTTGCTCCCCCCCAAAAAAAACCTTTCAGTAATTTTGGTAAAATTACTGGTAAAATCCTGAATGTGGAGACAACACAGTGATATAGGTTTCTCTCTTCATGATATTATTCTACAGGTTCTGTTTAAACAAAACAATTCCCAACAAAGAGAAAACTACATGGAAGCAATAATTGATAATGGTGGTTTTAGAAATACATAAAAAAGAGTTGGTCAGATTTGCTGCTTTTTTGACCTCTCAGTTTAAAACCTGGTTTTTGATCTATCTGTGAGGCACTGGGGAATTTGGTTAACTATTAAGCTTAGCAGCAGATTTTTCTAAATCATTATGGTAATCACATGAGCAGCTGTGTCACACAAAACAGTTTGGTTTTAGGAAGATTTAGAAGCATTGGAATCCTTTCTCCAAATTGCCCTGCACTTTCAATAAGAAAATTACAAGAAAAGGAAACATTTCAAGTTTATACATGAGTCATACCTGCAGCCGGTGAAAGCGGATACACCAGGAAAAGGAAGAAAAACAGAATGCTGAAGTGACAGGAAATCATGATGAAACCAAAATGCTTGTGTCCCAAATTGTGTGCTGATATTTCAGCAAGATCGCGGTGACCAAAGTTCTGCTGCAATTGCTCCATTCATAGGAGGGGGAACAGAAACACTGGAAGAGAGAAAACTGAAGCCGTAACAAACCAATTTTCATGGGCGGAAAGATGAACAAACAAGAAAGATCAGATTTAAGTTCATTTATTTCAGTTTATACCAGGGGTGGGGGAACTTTTTTCATCCCAAGGGCCGCCTTCCCTCATCAGAAACCTCCTGGGGGCCGCATGCTGGTGATAAGTGGGGCGAGGGGCAAATGTTGTGGAGCAACAGGTGTGACTCTTGCCTTTGCACACCAAAAAGCCAATATATTTCTACATATGCGAACATCCCATACGTATCTCTCATTCCTCCAAAAAGAGGTCTTGTCGTAGTTCAAGGACACATTCCAGCCAGAAAAAAAGCAGTTGAGGAGACTGCAGAGCCTGACCACTGAGGGTTTTCGCCTGGGAAAAGGGTGTGTGGATCGGGAAGGGGAATGAATGGCCTAAGAAGAAGGTCGAGGGCTGTGTCCTGGACAGATGCATTCAGCCTCTGACCATGAGGTTTCCTACCTCTGAGTAAAGGCCTGCTTTTCTACAGTGTGAAAACCAGCCGACAACAGAACCAGCGAAACACAATGAAGAAAATAAAAGTATCTAAAGTGTGTAAACGGTGCTGGAACTAAATCCTAGGAAGTTGAATATATATCCTAATACTCGATTGCATTTTCCTCTTGGGATCAAATCAGTTATTCTTTTGATGCGTTTGATCGCGAGGCCTATTTGGTAATCTGGCACTGTGTGTAAAGTAAAATTAGAAGAGCCTTAAGAAAATCGCAGGACACCAAACCATTAAAACTTCTTAGGCGGCAAATGCGAAAGATAAAACAAGCCTCCTCACAAAAGGAAAGCAAGCATGTGGCCTCCCCACAGAAAGTATGGTATACAGCCCTGAGAAGGCCTCTCGCACGTCTCCACCAAAAACACTTCAGATTTGGGTGGGACTCCAGTCATGTCCTCTTATTGTGAAGGGGAAGAGTGGCTCCTTCACTTTGTCCTCTCCACCGCACTCTCAGAGGACTGGCCCACAGGATAAAAACAAGCAAGCCCTAGCGCATGGAAGGGGTTGGGCAGCTCTGTTAAGAAATGGATAAAAAAGGGCACTGCTTTCCTTCCCGTATTTGGCCTTACTCCTTCCAGTCCTTTCTTAGGCCATAAGCTTCCTTTGTCCTCTGCTACAAACTAATTATAAAGTTTCACCAAGAGGCGCTTGTGTGTGTGGATAAATTTCTTTTTTTCAGTCATACTGAAACTGTTGGGATAATTCAGGTATAAGTGGTAATGAAATAACGTTGGTGGCATTTAAAGAAGCTCTGTAAAAGTCTAAGAAATATTGCAAAAAAGAAAAACAGGTATCAAAGGGTATACTAAAAGGCAATAGCAAATTCAAGAAATGTGTAATTAAAAAATCTAATTTGGATGATTATCAGAGAGGCTGAAGGAAGTCCAAAAGTGAAAAATTTGTTAAAGTTGTAATGTGATGTGATACGTATTTTTTATGATGAAAAATAATAAAAATTATTTTTTTTAAAAAAGAAAAGAAACTGTTGGGATAATTCTGTCACCCGTCCCTCCCCCAGGAATATTTGGAGAATCTTCACCGCCTCCCTGATTTTGCCACTCATAAATAGGACGGTGAATTTCGGGGAGCCCATTTTCAACAGGGTCTGACACTGACCTTGGTGAACGTTGTCACCTTAATCTAGGAGGAAATGAGGGGCTGCCAATAATAAAAACAATCCCAATTTGTACTTGCTTTTCTGTATCACCGTTATAACTGGGTCATCGGCGTGTCTTTCTTGGTGGTCAGATGTGGGGGACCTACCTGGACAGTATTTTTGAACCTTGCAATTTTGTGATGATGAGATATGCTCCAACATTTCTCTGATGGAAATAGGAATGTCCTATTCAATAATATTAATCATAATAATAATACCCCACAAATCTGATTGGGTTTCACCAGTCACTTGGGGTGGTTTCCAACATATATAAAAACACAATAGAACATTAAACATTAAAAAAAACCTTCCCTATGCAGGGCTGTTATGTTGGGGGGGGGTCACATAACTCCATACCCTCCAACATTTTTCTGATGAATATAGGGACGTCCTAAGGAAAAGTGGGACATTATGGGATCAAATCAGAAACAGAGACAGCTTCTGTAAATCTGGCACTGTCCTTGGAAAACATAGACGCTTGGGTTTTTTTGGTATTCATTGCAGATCCTCTAACACAAACCCCGTAATACCTATGCACTTTGATTTTATCAAATGATTGATTAATCCTTAGACTTGTTCTACAGCTCTAATGAAGCATAAACCAAAGAATGTTTCCATTCTACTACTGGAATTTTCTAGGTGGACAGTATGAACTGGCCTTTCCTTATCTCAAATTCCTATTCCTGGTACGAAATACATTCCTTGCACCAGGCAATGTTAAGTACAGACTATGCTTTGGTTGTCTGGTACCAGGAGTATCTCCCCCCCCCCCCAAAATGAAGTTAACGTTAGTCCACAAAAGGTTATGCAATCTTTCATCCGCTTGTCTTTAAGATGCTTTGGTACCTTGCTGATTTTGCTGCTAAACAGATTAACATGGCTACGCTTCCTAAAGTTGGGACAAAGAGCGTATTTGTAATGTGCAGGAGATAGCTACAGAAGTGCAAGGTTATGTTGACAACAGTGGCTTAAAATGGAGTGAGGTTATTCTTCTCCACTGTGTTTCCAGACAGATTAGCACAGAATTGTTCACATCAAGAGGTAGAAAGGGGGATTTCTTCACCACACACACACAAACCTTTTTTGGGGGGTGTTTCTGCACCCTGCAACCCTATTGTCAACTCTTATCCATGAAGCTGTGATCTGCACAAGCTGTGATGGCTGCCTCAAATGTCCACATTACCACTTACATCCAGTTTTCTAGTCAGATTGAAGTTGGTGTAAGAGAAAAATCCACCAAACAGCAGTATTTGTCAAGAAACGACAGGGTCGATATGAATTGTGACTAATGCTATGTGAATGTGGTTTCAAAAAACTAGCAGTGAGAGTGCATTAGATGTGGAGCAAGTGGTAATATGAACATGCCTCAACATGGGAGTTCTATAATGTACTGCAGTAACTTGGGATACATTGGCAGAATACTATGGGTTTAGTCTGTGATATTGGTGGTTAAAAATACAATGCACAAAGGAAGTGGGAGGGAGGGAATTTCTGCAAGAGAGGAGACGAGAGGAAGTTTTGGAGACCGTAGGGTTAAGAGAATTGAGAAATGTTATAGTGGCAGTGGTCATTGTTTTTTCTTCATCTGAGATGATATTATAGAGATGATGGCAGAAGTCTATGCAGGTTGCAAACCACTTCTTCAAGGACCAAATTAGATTCCATGCGAACAATATACAATTAGGGTCTCCCGATAGCAGCTATCTGGCAGAACATGAACTGGATTGAGATAACAATATGCTGACAGTTTTTATTTATTAAAAGTAGTAGTAATAATAATAACACTGGTCAACAACAAATTTGTTGTCTGCGTTTTTTCAGCTGATTTAGGACGAATCTGATGCGCTGAATCCAAAAATCACATTGGTTTTGCTCAATCAGGTCAAGTTTTTGAGCTATGGCCACATGTCTTTTTTTACGTTTTTGTTCACATGTACGCTTGTGTGGAGCATTTTAGAAGAAGTTGGTGGGGGTAAAATGCCTTGTCAGATAATTGTTTTGATTGGAAATGATTATTTTAATGACAAGAAGTATTCAGGTCCGATAGTTCTGGGTGATTATGTCGAAAAGGGATCAGTTTGAAGTCATAAAACCTCGAAATCTTCCATAAATTGGTCCAGCAAAGCATAAAGTTGGGGGATCAAAACTATGTTAATGGGGCAGCCACCCCACGAAGTATCCTGATCTTCAATCAGCATGTTGTCCTGTAGCTCATTGTGATGAAATTCCAGTGCCTATCTTCGGAGAACTTCCTGACATTAGTGATGAAGATGCCTCCAGTGTTGAAGGACATGAAGAAGAAGAAGTGGTTCTTGAACATGATGCTCCACATCCATTTTCCCAAAAGGAGTTGAATGATCTAGTTCGCGACCTCAGCTTGTCAACGGACTTTGCCGAACTGTTGGCATCCAGATTGAAGGAAAAAAACCTCCTCTCTGACAGGGCTCGCATCAGCTTCTTCCGCAACAGGCATCAAGAGTACCTCCGTTTTTTCTCGGAAGAGAAGGACTTGGTGTACTGTGCAGATATTGCGCAGCATCTGCTCAAGCTTGGAGTGCCACAGTACGAACCCAAAGATTGGAGACTGTTCATTGACAGCAGCAAGCGATCACTGAAATGTGTTCTGCTACAAAACGGCAACCAGTTTGCCTCTATACCCCTGGCTCATTCGAGTACACTGAAGGAGAACTATGAAGCGGTGAAGTATGTGCTGGAGAAAATTGGTTATGATCAGTATAAGTGGTTTATTTGTGTTGACCTGAAGATGGTGAACTTTTTGTTGGGACAACAGTCTGGCTTCACCAAGTACCCATGTTTTCTGTGCATGTGGGATAGTAGGGACCGTGCTCAGCATTACACGAAGAAGGACTGGCCTGTGCGGGAGGAATTGGTGCCTTGCAAAGAAAGGAACGTCATCAACGACCCTCTGGTGGACAGAGACAGAATACTCTTCCCACCGCTGCACATCAAGCTCGGCTTAATCAAGCAGTTCACCAAGGCTCTGGACAAGGATGGTGACTGCTTCACTTACTTGTGCCAGGCTTTTCCAGGATTGACCATGGAGAAGTTGAAAGCTGGCATCTTTGATGGTCCTCAGATCCGTCAGCTCATCAGAGATCCAGAGTTCGGAAACTCAATGAACGAAGTGGAACTGGAAGCGTGGAAGGCATTTGTTCTGGTAGTGAAGAACTTTCTTGGCAACAATAAGGCCAGAAACTACGCAGAACTTGTCAACAACATGCTGACTGCTTTCAGAAACCTGGGCTGCAACATGAGTGTCAAGATGCACTACCTATTTTCACATATGGACCGGTTTCCTGAGAACCTGGGTTCAATGAGTGACGAGCAGTGGGAGAGATTCCATCAGGACATGAAAGAGATGGAGACCAGGTATCAGGGTCGCTGGGACGCAGTCATGATGGCTGACTACTGTTGGACTCTGAAGAGAGACCTCTGTGCTGCTGAGCATTCCAGGAGTTCCAAGAAACAGAAGTTCAAGCCCTGAAGTTTGAAAAATGGTGAAGCAACATGCAATTTACGTGTACTTACCTTTATCAATGCCCACCATTCAGTTTACAGAAAACCTGACCTGATGGAGAGAAACGGATGCCATTTCCTGATTCAGCAGTGCAAAAATACCCTAAATCAGTTGTAGAAATCTAGACAACATTCAAAAAGTAAAAAATTGTTGCCCAGTGTAATCAGATCATGTCATTTCCCCTATTAAAACAGATACAGATGCGTAGCCTTATCAGGAAAAACCACTGCTGGTTTGACAGAACAGCAGCAGAGAGGGGCATTTAAATCTGGAAAACAGCATATTATACCTTCTCCCTGCCGACTGCCATAACAACAACAATTTCATTTTTTATATGCTGCCCATCTGACTGGGTTGCCTCAGCCACTCTGGCTAGCTTCCAGCAAATCAAAACATCAAACACAGTAAAACATCAAACATAAAAAAAACTTCCCTGTACAGGGCTGCCTTCAGAGCACTGGGATCCTAAGCCAGTCTCTCCCCCCCACCCCACCCCATGGCTGCCAATGAAAATGGGTCAGTAAAGATGCCTTCCTGCATGTTCCAGCAACCAGATTGCTGAAAGTAGGGTGGCCACAATTTCGAAGCATTTCCTCTTAAACATCCAGCACTAGCCTCTACTTGGCCTAAGATTACCAGGCAGACAGAAAACCAAACAGACCCACTAGCTAAAGGTTTGCATCCTTTCCATGTTCAATGTGCAAAAGCCATTTAAAAGCTGTAATAGAGAGCTTATTGGCTGCCCTTAAACAGGCAGCTTGGAATGAAGAGAGCCATCTGAGTGAGGCTAACCTCAGGCCCTTTGCAAGAGACATTATACGCGCTCTGTTTGCGCTCATTGCTGGGTCTGCAAGATTGCCATTTGAATAGTATTGAATCGTCAACCCAAGCTGAGGTAGAGGATGTGCATGAAAGGGAAACCCCTCTTATTATTTAGAACCCCTTTCTGCCAGAATTTGTTAAAACACATTGCAATTGGTTAGAAGTTAAGGCTTGAAATAATTTTGCCTGATGCCTGCAACCAGTGCTTTTTTTTTCTTTAAAAAAATGTTTAGGGGTACTCTCACTTTTCTACTCATATTGAAATACTGCCACTCAATGAGGCCAAACTTAGATCCACAAAATGCTGGGGGTATGCGTACCCCCTGAAAAAAAACACTGCCTTCAACAGTCTATCCAATGCTATCCACCAAGTCCCTTTCCATCTGCAATGTACACTTTAGCAAATTCAATCCTGACTTGCCGTGGATTCAATGACTTGGTATCTGTCACAACAAAAAGAAAAAGAAAAGTTTTTCTGGGATAGGGATATTACTGCTAGTGTTTAGGATGCCCAGTAGACACAAATATATATATATATTTTAAACAGAGGACAGGCACACTTTAAGGAGCACTCCCATAACAAGATCTGCCAAATTAAGAAGCTGAGGAATACACCAGATCTCTAGCTCAGCCAGAGATATGCTGGTGCTGAGCAAAGAATCTGGGCTCTGGAGTTGGGACCAGAAAGGGAAGATTTAGGTTGGATCCTGAACCAGTTCGGCTCAGTCACATGATCTGGCAACCCAACGCAGAATATTATTTGAAAATCTTGTTTCCCCTCTGTTAGGCTTAGGCAAAAGCCTAAGCTGAGTGGGGTTTGGATCTGGTGTAGCTTTCTGCTGGCTTAATTTACAAATGTTTTGCTTTACGCCAGCTTCTTGTACATAGGATTCGTCCCTTAAGACTTGCTGCGTCAACTTCCGACACACTGTGGTACCATGTTAACACACCCACACAAAATAGACATCACCATCATGTTGAGGAGACCCAGCAAGAAATGCTGAATTTTATTCAAAGTTTCATACATATACAATAAAGACATCGGATTCTGTAATTGTAATTTACAACAGCAGTAGAAAATTGAAACGTGGGTCATATTAAAGTGCAATGGTATATGTACAACCACATGAACAAGGAAAAGGCATTGTCAGGGACAATGTAAAAAGAGACAGCTTCTAATATAAGGGCTTTCTCTGTGGTTTTCGTTCCCCATAATAACTCCTCTCACTTGAGCCAGAGAAGCAATAAACCAATTTATTAATTCTATGCAAGAAAAGTCATTTATTTTTTGGCAGTATCCCAAGCTAGGGCCACTGACAGAGGAAGGGTGTGTGTGTGTGTGTGTTTGTTTGTGTTAATGATGATGAAGGCCTGTGGATGCATCATAATTGTATCCTTCCTTCTAGGACGATTTTGTAATCGAGGGGTCCCCACTCCCAAACTCCTATTTACAAAATAAATTACAAAAGACTATTGCTATTTTATAACCACAACAGAACAGACAGTGCCTTGGCTGGCACAATCTCGTTTGTTTAAGATGCTTTCAAGAGATGCACTTTTCTGTGCTGGAAAATATATAAAGTAAAGCCTTGTACAACCTTTACATTGCTGCTGTATTAAGAAATTTAGGACATACAGAGGCCATCTTTAGCAGCCGGAAGTGTATAAATACATATTTTACATTAATACACATACACACACAAATATATATATATATAAATATGAACATATACAAATAGATATAAAATACTGCACTGACCAGAGCCAGTCACAGTGTGATTGTTAACTATAAGCCAGAACTTGTTCCTGACATTTGAAACAACAATCTGAGATGCTATTTATACTTCAGAAAAAAAGCAAAATCCAAATTAGTTTTATCTTGCCAGAGTCTAATTGCCTAGTATTCATTAAGTGCTGACCACCAAACATTCACTTCTTCAATAATATATGAATGAGGTTCATACGCTATGAGCTGTAAGTTAATTCGGGTGTATGGATGAATCCAATGTGGTTTATACATCAGTTTACATACAACTAGCCTTTGGCAAGGCAGATTTATAAATCGTATCTTAAAGGGGAATAGCAGTTTACACAGCATCACTCTATTTCACATGTGTTAAATGAAATGCGTATGGTTTTCATCTTCGTTTATTTAAAACTATACCCACAATGATTTTTCCCTGCTCAAATGACATACTCATGCATTTCATAGAAAATTAATCACCAGGAAGGATTTAGAAAGGTTTAATTTAGAAGAATTGTAGGCATCTTCTAACAGTAAAAGACAATTGCTTGCTATTATAGAATGTTTAATTTCTGGAAGTTCAACCCATATAAAACATGTTCCGGTATTTACTTGACAATTAAAAAATTGGGTTTGTTTTAACAAACAACTTATGAAATTACCGGCATTCTGTAAACAATTGTCCTTGATGGTAAAAATATCTCAAAAGGGCTATCGCCATAGATTGTTTTTAAAAAAAGGAAAGGAAAGGAAAGGAAAGGAAAGGAAAGGAAAGGAAAGGAAAGGAAAGGAAAGGGATAGTCTCTGTTGAAGTGGAATTGCTATTTCTTTTGAAGCAAAGATTATGAACAAGCTCATGGCTAGATAAAGCACAGTGGTTCAAAAAAAACTAAGCCAGAAACCACAGCCAGATCAAAGCGGATTCCCCTGATGCTGTAAGAGATTTCCTGCATATTAACACATTGCCTCAAGGAGGATTTCACGTAAAATGACCTGTAAAGATCACGTTTCTGTTTCCTTCTACATGATCAATTAACTTCATATTAATTATATATTAACATATATTCATTGTTTTACTGTACAGATTCACACCAATGGACACAACCTGGTTTCTTCATAGTATTCTCCCACATTATCCCTGTCCAGGTTCATTTTTTTCTAGGAAAATGATAATGCACCTTCCAGAAGATTCTCTTTCCAACAAGGCGCACTTCTTCCACTCCATGCTGCTGGCAATCCTTTACATCTTCATTCAATGTTTTTTTGTTTTTTTATATAAAATTTTGTTTTTTTTAATTCAATGTCTTTTTTTCTTTAAAATAAAAAAGATTTTGTAAGCTACCACTGAAACATGTGTGTGTATGTGTGTCGGGGAATGGAGAGAGATGCAAGTGATGGTAGCTTCTCTGTTTCATTTAACATCCAGCATTTGCTTTAGAAGTTTGACAGTTTCGCAAGAGTCTTCATGGAGGTTTTAACAGGTTAGCCCTTTATGTCCGAGAAGCTGATGCTGCTGACGTTGCAACTCTCACTGTAGCTTGAAGATGAGCTCAGTGTACTGGAACCAGCTGCAGACTCTGGATGGAAGGAACACAAATTTACAGAGAAATATATTTGTAGCTATTGGGACGCGGGTGGCGCTGTGGGTTAAACCACAGAGCCTAAGACTTGCCGATCAGAAGGTCGGCGGTTTGAATCCCTGCGACGGAGTGAGCTCCTGTTGCTTGGTCCCTGCTCCTGCCAACCTAGCAGTTCAAAAGCACATCAAAGTGCAAGTAGATAAATAGGTACCTCTCTGGCGGGAAGGTAAACGGCGTTTCTGTGCGCTGCTCTGGTTCGCCAGAAGCGGCTTAGTCATGCTGGCCACATGACCTGGAAGCTGTACGCCGGCCAATAAAGCGAGATGAGCGACGCAATCCCAGAGTCGGCCACGACTGGACCTAATGGTCAGGGGTCCCTTTACCTATATTTGTAGCTAACTTGGTACTGGGCTCTTTGACAAATTAAGTGCCACTCTGCTAAACCAAAGCATTTACAATGAAAATCATACCTGAGCTGCTCAGAGATATAGCAGATTTTGAGTTGCCAAGCAGCACCAACAAACTGTTGACTGGAACCCAACCTTCTTTGCTTGTGGTCAGATTCTTTACATACCTAGGGGAAAATTTATTTTTTTTGCTTTTAAACTATTAAAAAAATTATAGCATTGAAATATTAGGCCTCATTTGGAAGCAAAGTAGCCCTTGTTTAGAGGCAGCCAACATTTTTTTGTATTTCTTCTGGTGCATATTGTAATACTCTAAAATCAGGGTTTCCCAAACTCGAGCTGTTTTTGGACTACAATTCCCATCATCCCTGACCACCGGTCCTGCTAGCTAGGGATGATGAGAGTTGTAGTCCAACAACAGCTGGAAACCCGAGTTTGGGAAACTGCTCTAGCCATGTTCAAATATATAAAAGGATGTCACATAGAGGAGGGAGAAAGGTTGTTTTCTGCTGCTCCAGAGAAGCGGACACGGAGCAATGGATCCAAACTACAAGAAAAAATATTACACCTAAACATTAGGAGGAACTTCCTGACAGTGAGAGCTGTTCGACAGTGGAATTTGCTGCCAAGGAGTGTGGTGGAGTCTCCTTCTTTGGAGGTCTTTAAGCAGAGGCTTGACGACCATATGTCAGGAGTGCTCTGATGGTGTTTCCTGCTTGGCAGGGGGTTGGACTCGATGGCCCTTGTGGTCTCTTCCAACTCTATGATTCTATGATTCTATGCTCTAAATTAACAACATTCCATGTTAGAGAGATAGAGAGTTGAGGGCCACATGCTTCCTTCCCCATAAAGTCTCCTTTTCTAGTGAATTCCATCCATCAATCTGATTTCTTTAACCATGGTTAAGGGAATACTTTCTTATCAACTGTATCCATGGTTTGCAAACCAGTTTCAGGAACTGAAAGAGGTCAGAAACAATACTGAGAAATCAGCAATGGGAACTGAACAATCCCACTGTCCTTTCCAGATCTCTTAACTATATTTACACATCTGGACATTGCACCAGGCCAAGGTGCTTTTGCGGACATTGTGTCTTAAAATATTGGTCTTCATACCAAAGTCCATCTTCTCCTTCATGCATCAGCTGAACTAACTCTCCGCTTTTCAGCACCAGGTCTTCAGGGCCTCCTCTGTCATGATCGGCCACAACAGTGTATTTACCAGGAGTCTAAACATACACAGTAGAAGATACAATTGGTTTAATGAGAAATAATCAAATAGCTATTAACTCTGAGGCAGATTTTATGGTGATCTAAGTGCCAAAGCTAAATCAGTTTTTTAAAATGTGACTTATGTGGAGCATTTCTCCCTCATAACTGAGAAGCAGAATCACATCCTCTAGAGTGACTATGCGTAGAAAAAAACCTTATTTAAAATACATTTTCCAGGGTTGCCACAGTCCTGTACAACCAAGAAATAGAACAGGGAAAGGGTTATGGAGTTCTGAATTATTTCACCAGCATTCCATGGGACTTAACTGTGTCAGTTTGGCCCATGATTAGCCAACATGGTGCCAACTACAAACTCCTATCAGTCCCAACCAGCTTGGTCAATTGTTAGGGATGGTGGGAGTTGAAGTTTGGAGGGCACCACATTAACTATCTCTGGTTTAGCCTTTCTCCAATGGTACACCAAAGTGCACCCTGTTCATTTTCCTCCCATCCCCCCCCCCCAATAACAACATACTGCAGATACCAATTACAGAGTTAGGCTACATTAGAATAAGTGCTGCAAAACTATTACCAACTCACTGTTCATTCTACCAGTGTCACTGAAATAATAAATACTACTACTACTACTACTACTAATAATAATAATAATACCCCACCTTTTTTTCTCTGACAGGGACTCAAGGGGGCTTACAGATAAAACAAAAGGTTGTCATCTGATTGACAACCTATTTCCAAAGACACCATCTCCAAGGGGTCTATGGGAGATTAGTCACTGCGGCCAGGTTCATACATTATATCTTCCTCCCTCCTATAAACATGAAAATACATTAGTTACCAGCTTTTTCTCTACTTTTACTTCTTCTTCTGCATCTGAGGAATTAAGTGGATCCTCTGCACTGGACCAGCCATCATTTTCTTCAGAAGCATCAAGTGACTGAGATGTTTTAGACCATCCTTAATAAACAAACAAGCAACTGTTATTGAAGCTTATGAGTTTAGAATGCAGGAACAAGAGTTGTGAGGAAGTCCAAGGATGAGAATGAAATGTGGATATTGGAAAATACTATGTTATTATGTATGCTTTTTTATTGTTCAAAAAATTTAATAAATATATATTTATTTATTTTTAAAATGAAGCTTCTCAAGCAAGTACTGAACTGTTTTGATATAATAGCCATGAAGGGGTTTTTTTTTAATACTCAGAAAAGTATTATTTATTTATTTGACATTTAGTTGCGACTTCTATATAAAACAGGGGGTTACACTTCGAACAGTTACAACAAAACACTAGATATCCTTTGAACCAATTCAATTGTACTAAGTGATATGCCGTCTTGGTGCTAATAGGCAGCTAGTGAGATAAACAACTGCAGCCAGGTGAGAAATGAGAACCTAACCAAAAAACAATGGTTTGATCTAGACTTAAATCAAGCTTAGAGTAAACCCACTGAAATCAATAGGACTTAGGTTTGTCATTACTAAGTCCCATTGATTTCAATCCATGAGTCTGGATCCAATCCAATGTTTTTCCCCAAGCCGAACTACAGTGGTACCTCTGGATGTGAACAGGATCCGTTCCGGAGCCCTGTTCATATCCAGAAGCGAATGCAACCCACGTCTGCGCGTCTGCAGGTCGCGGTTCGCCGCTTGGGCACATGCGCGTGACATCATTTTGACCCTCTGCGAATATGCGAGCGGAGAAACCCGGAAGGAATGTGCTCTGTTACTTCCGGGTTGCCGCAGAGCGCAACCCAAAAATACTTATCCCGAAGCTATTTCAACCCGAGGTATGACTGTATTATTAAATTTATTAGATCCTATAAATAAGAGATGGCTAACCTTAGGTATCAGGTATCTCAAGAAAATTTTTCTGGTTCTCTGAAACCCCACTGATTTTGGGGTTGCAGGAAAAAATTAAAAATCCCACAATGTAGATATAGAATTGGGGTGAACAGAAGGGTTTAAAACACTTCATCCCAACATCCTTATGGAGATGCAATTTGTTTCAAGTCATCCGATTGCTCATTTGATGAGCAGGGAGCGGGCAATGATCTGCATAGATCAGGGAGGCTATGAGAGTGTTCAAGGAGTGACATTCACAGATGCCATGCTTCCCTGGAGTGCTAGACAAGGATTAATGCAATCTTTGGGCCAAAAAGGGTTAGCCACTCCATGTTGTTGGTGATTAACCTCAGCCTGTTTTTCTATGGCACTGCTAGAATAGATAACTCATTCTGATGACTCCTCAAAATCTTGTTAGGTGACAAAAACTTACAAGGTAAGAAAACAAAAGGCAAAAAAAAAAAAAAGGAAAATAAAAGGTCCTGCTATTTATGTCATAAACGGTAATTCAAACAGTGGGAGACAGGTGTGATTAGTCAAACACATCACAACGTGCTTCAACTGGTACACTTTTTAATCTGCCAAGTGTATCTGGCTCAAAATGCAATGGAATATGACACTTTACTCCCAAGTGCAATTTAGGATAAGAACTTTCACACAGATTAATGGTCCGCTAGTGGTTCATCAGGTTGGGAATGCCACGCTTTCATGTTGAACACTAAAGTATCCCTTGGAAGGTCATGAATATCCATTCCAATGAATAAAACATGTATTTAGTTTATCATGTCGCAACAAAGCAGCATATAATTTGATCTCTTCTTGTCTTTGTTTTTCTTTTTTCACACCTATGTGCTAGCATAGATATGGCGTGTGCATGTGTGTGCATACTTGCTTGAGTTTAAAGCTGAACAATTCTATACTGCAAAAAATTACCAATTCTCCCTCTATGCCTCCCAAATAGCTTGCAATGAGGAAAAATCTCTTCATTTGTGCTTTTTGTATCATACATCATCATCACAACAGGATACAACAATGGACACAATAACAAATCATGCACATGTTGGCAATGGTACACTTGTATTTCTCACTGAGAGTAGACTAAAAGCTACCGTTATTTCTGAGTATCTCATCTTCTAAATAAATAATCCCAAATAAAACTCGTACAACAGATTTCCAAATCTGCTTATTGAAAAACAACCCACTTCAACACAGCTACAAGGATACTGTATGAGTTCCCTGCACTCTCTCTGTGTCACATTCCCCTAGTGTGAGCAAGAAATGAAATCTATAGTGCTGCTCTGCAGATTAAAACCAGTCTGATTGTCAATGCCTTCCTTTAATTACAATTAGGCAAATTCAATGAGCAGCGGTTGGCAAGACCCTTTGAGGTGGATCAGAATCTGCTCTTCCCAAAGAAGGTCATTGGGACGTTTGCTCCCCCAGCCCCATGCTGCCAATAAATACTGTACAGCTATTTACTTTCACCTGTATAAATGCAAATGGCTGCCATTCATGTCTGTGGAAAATGTGGGAAGCTACACTTGGGGACCCTGTTATGATGGAGGCAAAACCTGCCCTTCTCATGTCATGAGATGCTGGATGACCCAGCTTCCACAAGGGACACAGGTGGAGAACAACTCCTTGAGAAGTGGTTGTGATTGCCCATGCTAATCATATCAAGGGGCTTCTTGCAAATATAAAGAACACTTTTATAGTGAATAGAAGGTTGCACTTGGACTAGGGTAATTTTGGGCTTAAAACCCTACTCTGCCATGAAGGTGCTTGTTGGTTGGCCTTAGGTCTCTTTTTCAGGACCAAAATACATTGGATGGAGTTCCAAAACTGGAATCCCTGATGACATTGCCTGGTTCAAATAGCAGCTTGGGGTGGAGTGGGGAGCATTAACCCTTTGCTATGATTCTGCAAAGCAAGTTGCTATTAGTCACGGAGGGAAAGATACGCACAATATTTGGGGAGGGAGGATCCCTGGCCCCAGTCTAAATCATGCTGCTTTTTGGACAATCCTGGAAACTCTGATTTTATCCTACTCAGTCCTCAGTGGAATTAACCCCACACAATGGAATGGGGAGGGACTACCAGGATGGTTGCTGTCCGGAGCTTTTTAGAAGAAGGATGGCATACAAATAAGATTCCAGGCAGATTGAAAACCAATTTAAAATGAAGGAACAATTCCCAATTCTAGCTATAAATGAGTAAAATGGAACAACCACCCCCCGAAATGAGGCTTTCAGTTTTTCGGCAGTTCCTTACAAGACTTGTGCTTTGTGTCATCCAGGACACTACAAGATGTTAGACGAAAGCCAAAGCAAGCCCTTAAAAGCAGCCACGAGTCACAGCACACATCACACCATGCACAAAGTCCATGTGGCCCCAGAAGAGATACGTTACCTTGCCTGCGCTGGGCTGCTAGTAAAAGATAAGTAGTGCTGACCCACTTGGCCCTGTTCCAAGTTAACACAGAACTTGCATCTGTGAAAGAACTGAATAATAAATATTCCCAGTGCATTATGCTGTTGCCATGATACCACCTTCCACCCTGAGCTTGAAATTGGAAGCTAGATTCCACTCAATCATACTTAAAATGAAATAGCCTTGTACTATTTATCGAACATAGATCTATCATTTCTCTCCCCCACCCTTCCTAATGTTTGCTATCTTTTTATCAGGTTATATGTTGCAACAACCTATCCTCCCCCAGCTCTACTCCTAGGTTCTCATCTCTCAGCTTTTCACACAATGTGGTTTCCTGGCACATTTTCCCCTGAACGTAAGTGAAGGTACAGAAAATTGCATTGCTTTGTTGGCTACCAGGTGTGGCAATTTCAGTCAAAGTGAAGTGCATGCTACTGTTAGGATCCTGCGATTTCAAGTTTGGAAAGTTGGCTCCACTCTACCTCTCAAACCCAAAGGAGTTGGATCACTCTTTACTTCATGTCGTTTAGTGTTTTTGTCTGGGCTGGTAGGAGAAGCTGCAGCAGGGCAAACAGGCAAAAAAAGACAGAGAGACAAGAAAAAGATATTGAAGAATTCGAGAGAGAAAAAAAATAGGTGGGTTGCATGCAAATTACCTTTGAGTTTAGACTGGAAAACAAAAATAGAATCTCATACTTTTAACTGCTATTCATAAAAGCAAGGAAAAAAAACATTTTTAAAATCTAGGAATAATCAAAAAGTGCATAATTGTGGTTATATGTACAAATATTAAAAAGCTGTTAGCAAGGTTATAATTAATTTGCAATTTTCTTTATTTTCTGTATTTATATATCATTTTATTCCAATGAAACTAAATCCTGGATCAATACCTGGTCGTGAAAGAAGGATCATTGGCAAAGTCTGGCTTTTAGCGGTAGGAGACGCTGTTTCTGTCAAGGCAAGCATGGAATATTAGTGCTTACCGATATGAACTTTAAGTAGCTGGCTGCACTCATTGGCAGCTTCTCCAGAAAGAACTCAAAGGTAATAGGGTTGTTAAAGAGAAGGAGAGAGAGAAAAAAGAGAGACTTTTCCCATCAGGGCGATGGATGCATAATGTTGGTCACTCCTTTCAATCTCATAATAGCTCCATGGTTATAGTGTGAATGACATCTCAACATGTCTTCCTGGACAATTTAGATAAGTTATTCACTATCAGCATGGAACCACTGTGCATTCATATAGGTGTGCACATGGCTCCCACAACCAAAGCACTGTAATAATAATTTAAAGCAGCCCAGAGCAGGGCAGGGCTTAAAAACGCTTTCATGTAAAACGGTACAAAGGAAAATGCTATCAGAGATAACAGCTCTGAGAGCAAGACTAAGCCCACCTTCTGTGGTGGAAAAACACACAACCTCTTTTCCTTAGGGACCTGTGAAAATAACATTTCAAAAGGGTCTCTTTTTTAAAAAAAAAACAGCTCGTCTTGATAGAAAGCTTTCTTGAAGGAAGCAAGTGCATTCCTTCTCCAGTAACAAACTGAGTTTATGATGATTTTACTTTATTATTTATACCCTGCCCATCTGGCTGGGTTTCCCAGGTAAGTTTTTAGAGATGACAGAACACAGCATGGAACATGAGAAAAGCGTGGAAGGAGTTGTCCACTGGGAACACATCATGACAGTGATCCTAAAACTGCATTAATTGCCTCCAAATATCTGGCAAAAATTAAGCCAATTCCAATTTATAGAGCTTGAACCTTACTTTCCTAGACACTGCGTTTATCTCCAAGTATAATCTCAGTCCTTAATAACCAGGAAGGACTAGACTGATTGATTGATTGATTGATTGATTGATTGATTGATTGATTGATACTGCCCCCACCTCACCCCCCAATCCCCACCACAAATGAAGTTTGAACATTCATTGTTCACAGAAAAGCATTCTGGTTGGTGTGCAACACATCGTACAATTTTTGTGGAGCTCCCTCCCAGCTCCAGGTCTCCTGTATTTTGTATTTTGAAAAAGAGATTAAGGAGCAAGGTCTTCCTATCTGAACAGAAAGGCAACAGCTTGAAAGTTTGGGTGATTTTTGGCGGGGAGCTCTGATGAAAAGATGCTAAAGCAACTTTTTAATCTTGTCAACAAAAATCATTTCAATCCTTCTATTCAGCCTCATATTTTACATTAGCTTCACAGCTCAAGGCCTGACAGCTGTCCTTTCGAATTGTTCAAGTCCTTAATTGGGGCTTTGAAAAACCAAGAGTTAAGGCTTTGAAGTTACAAGAACCATTTTGGAAATACACAAATCCTAACGGTTTGAATCCTAAGTACAAAGTTTCCAAGTCTTTTAATTCCTGTGCATTCAATGCCAACTACCTGCAAAAACCTGATCTAGAGGGTGTAAAGACTCTTTGGAATGGTGCATATAGGCCTCTTCCTTGGATTCAAGCCAATATTTCTACACATACAATCAGTGGCAACTACAGTGTGTAACTGAACAAAAATAAACCAGCTAGTTTTGTAAAATTTACCTTTCTGGCTTTGGGGATTAGTAATACTGTACATTACAATGTGTGTGTGTGTGGCATTTATGAATAATTAATTATTGAAATTGGAACGAATTAACAGAATCACCCACATGATTACTACACTTTTAGAATCATTTAATTTTTTTAAAGGGCTTGAATCATAATTTAGTAATGAAAAATCACCCTATGGAGACAAATAGGTTCCTGCAAAGAAATCAGTGTGGTTCTTCTATGGGATTTAAGACAGGCATGCTATTGAACAGATATTAAACAGAACCAACTAGCTAATATTTGTTCTATACCTACCTAAAAAAAAAATATTTTTATTTTATTTTTGCACACCTGTTGGTTTTATCTATGACAAGAGTTGACATCAGAAAATATGATCACATGACCAAAATATCGTTACAACTCCTTTTATGCAACAACTTATTCCACTTTACAGTAATTGATGCCCATTAATAACCAAAGGGTCCTTCAAATTTACCTTTGCCCTTTTCAGGATACTTTGATGCTACTGAGGTTACACATCCATCAGGACTTACAACACCAGCACTTCTCTCCTCCTGTTTTCTGATGTTCCTTGCCTCATTTCTTGAAGGACTGTTCATGGAAGAAAAATAAGACTACACTAAGGGCCAATACACTTGTTCCCATTACAAGATAACCACAACAATCTCAGACCAAGTAAAACAAACTTTTTCTTTTCCTTTCTTTTTTTTAAGCAAGACACAACCTTACAAATTAGACATACTTTCCCACTTAATGGGTACGGGGAGAGATGTTCTACACTACACACTATGGTATTGTGTTTGCCTAGGGCGTTCCATATCTACTATAAATATTTCAGAACAAAAATGGACAAATTTGTACCTGACACAGTTATTTTTAAGCTGAGACTTGCAGGGAATGCTTCAGGTTGCCTGCCAGTGAGGTAGGTAAAGGTGCAGGTAACCTGAAAGTTTCTAAAAATGCATGTGTACAAAAGTTGGGATCATCGTTCACTACTGTTTGTAAAAGAACCCATATAGAAGGTGCTACACGTAGATTAACAAGGCATTTAAACTTGCACACTGCAATATTTAGCAAGTAAGTTAAAAGCAAATAAATGGTTTTAGAGACAGGCAAAGCAGGAAACATTGAAATCGGAAGAGTATTCGATGAATCAATGTTTTATAAAGTAATTTGTGGAGCAGATAGCAGCTTACCTGGTATTATTAGACGATGCAGGTAAAGGGAGACTGTGTGTATGTTCTAGAACTCTATGCTGGCTAGCTTCTGTAAGGAAGACAGAGAGAGAGAGAGAAAGAAAGAGAAAGCCTGCCTATCAAAGCATCTCAGGCAAGCTGCAAACTTTTGGTTCAGATTTTAGAAGTTCTGTGCAAAGTTTGGGGCTCTCACCAAATACTGAAGGGGGACCAAATTATAAGGCTTCTGTTACACTACAACAAACTAAGCATGAACAGAACTCTTTGACAGTAACTGTGGGACTTTGGTTCCAAGCTGGGAGCAAATTAGCAGCAACCCCAACATCAGGACAGGGTGGGAAGTTTTGCATCCATCCCCGATTGCAACATCTTTAATCTCCCCACACAAAATACAATGGAAGGCGCTTATCATCAGTAAGGGAAACTAAATGCAGCC
Organism: Podarcis erhardii; assembly: GCF_964252035.2. Classification (NCBI taxonomy): domain Eukaryota; kingdom Metazoa; phylum Chordata; class Lepidosauria; order Squamata; family Lacertidae; genus Podarcis; species Podarcis erhardii. Next base: position 81,122,795 of record NC_138508.1, read on the forward strand.
ATCATACTGATAGCCACATTGCTATTGACAGATATTAGGGAGAAAGAAAAGACTTACGCCTGCATGCCTGTAACTGACTGGTCAGTACTTTCCTAATTTCATTTACCCAGGTGGCTTTGACTTCCAGGGTTGGAGCCTGCATCAAAAAGAAAAAGGCAGAAATTCAGCCAACTATTTGCCACAAATTAAGCCATTTCGAAACGAGACAGGCAGGACCAATGTTTCCGGGCCTCAAACAAAACATCTACAACTCCATAAAACTGCCTTTCAAAGGCAGCACAATGCTTAATTTGGGGGGGCGGGGGTTACCTGTATTATATACACTTCTTCCCTTGCATTATACCAGATTTCAAATTTTTTAGCGTCACCTTTAACGTTCTCTGTTATTCCAACAGCAGTCATCTGAAAACAAAAGGAATGTTAAATTGACATCCTGAATGACACCCTTGCTATTTTTGTGTGATATGTGTGTGTGTGTGTGTGTGTGTGTGTGTGTTTATGTGTGTGTTGCTGCAGCCGAAAAGGTATTATTTTTGCTCTACTATTTATTAAAATGTTTATATTTTTTTTAAAACTTATCTTACATTTAAGGAATTCTTGAAGCTGTATGAGGGTGCTTTCTCATATCCTTCTCCGTTTTCTTCTCTCTTTTTACAGAACAGTATTGCCTTTTCGTGAAGGAAAAGGTGCCTCTGCATTGGCTTGAAACGTGCCAGGTCCTTCACTTTCGAGTGCCCCTTTTTGTGATCAGTCCATACACTGAAAGATCCCTGCATCAGAAGCTTGCCAAGTTCATTCAGGTTTCCCTTAAAACAAAAAAGCAAAAACAAAAAAAGCAGACTGTTTACACTTTGTTAATAATATTTAGAAAGGAAGACCAGCAATGGGAGCAGCACCATGGGTAGAATAAAATCTTGTTTCTCATTTCTACTTGCCAGATAGAACAATCTCCCCTCCTCTTCCCCCAACATGCTGTTCTCAGGGTTCCCCTGACCCTCCTGAGTAAATTTGGGGAAGACGTGGGGGATGCACATAGGTGGGGAAGAGAAACGGAGAAAGTCCTGTTGAACCGGGGGACTAGGCGAACTAATACCAGTGAACTGGAGGAAGCAAAAATCACCAGTTTCAAAGCAATGATTCTTCAACATCAACTTCGCTGGACTGGTCATGTTGTGCGGATGCCTGATTATCGTCTTCCAAAACAACTACTCTATTCCGAACTTAAAAATGGAAAGTGTAATGCTGGCAGTCAACAAAAGAGGTTTAAAGACTCTCTCAAGGAAAATCTAAACAAATGTAGTATAAACACCGGCAACCGGAAAACACTTGCCTGCGAGTGCTCCAATTGGAGAACAGCCTTTACCAAAGGTGTCATGTACTTTGAAGACACTCAAACTCAGGGCGCAAGGGAGAAACGTGCTAAGAGGAAGGCATGCTTGGCAAACCCACACTGTGATCAACTCCCGCCTGGAAACCAATGTCCTCACTGTGGAAGGATGTGTGGATCCAGAATTTGCCTCCACAGTCACTTACGGACTCATTGTTAAAACCGTGTTTATGGAAGACAATCTTACTCGGCTACAAGTGATCACCAAAGAAGAAGAAGTTATGTTGGCTTGTGCAGGTGGAACAATTTAGTTGAAGCTGGTCCTAAGCCTGCATTATTCTCCTGCAACTGGGTGGGTTGGTTCTATGGTCTTGCCTCTTAAGTCCAGTGAACAGTCCCTTCCTGAAGAAATGGAGAACATCCAGAGTCTCGACTTGTTACATAAGGCTGCTGGGTCTCATGAACTAACCAAAAATGTTTCAGAGTTTTAGTCTCCCCTTCTCTCAGGGCTTTGGATGGCAAAAGTTAAATGTTAAAAGTCAGGAACCAGAATTAAGGTGTGGGATGGTAGAGAGAAGAAAAACCTATTTTATATAAGTCTTCTCAGCAACACCACCCTGCAGCTTTCTATTCCATTCTAAAATTAAATCGATGTGTGTATCTTTCTGTGGGCGAACGACACACACCAAACACAGGCTAAGTGACATGCCACCAGAAATAATGTAAGAAGGGAAAACATTTTCTCGTAAGTGCCAACTAACAGAATATACTGCAGCTCAATATGTTTTGAAACAAGTTCCTTCTTCAGCAGCAACCTCAAAACTTTCGAACTCTGTAGAACAGCAGAAGGAGCTTCGACACATATTGCAGCTCATCTAATACTGTTAGTAAAAGTGCAAGACAGGGCAAAAATATATGTTTGAGCTGCTGCAACTATTCTATATACCGTATTTTTTGCTCTATAAGACTCACTTTTTCCCTCCTAAAAAGTAAGGGGAAATGTGTGTGCGTCTTATGGAGCGAATGCAGGCTGTGCAGCTATCCCAGAAGCCAGAACAGCAAGAGGGATTGCTGCTTTCACTGCGCAGTGATCCCTCTTGCTGTTCTGGCTTCTGAGATTCTGTATATTTTTTTTCTTGTTTTCCTCCGCCAAAAACTAGGTGTGTTTTGTGGTCTGGTGCGTCTTATAGAGCGAAAAATACGGTGTGTATGTATGTGTGTGTGTGTGTGTGGAAACTTTTAAGATTCCTTCTACAGAAGGAAGCTGTAGTCTGAAATGCACTGAGGTGGAGCAAATCTTGTAGGATGTCATTTTTGATAACTGGCTTCTTTCTGCATTCTTTCAGTAGTTTTAACCATCATTTCAGATAAGTAGTGGTGGTGGTGGTATGGAAAACTGTTGCAGAAAATATTGGCACTACTGCTTGCATTATGTATCGCTAAAATGTGAAATTTTAATGCTACTACTTACATCATAGCCAGTGATTGCAATTTGGTGCATGGAATCATTAACTGCTTTAAGAATTCCCAATATTGATGTCAGTGCCTCTTGAAGATCTTCTGCTCCTTCACAATTTTTACTGTATTTTAGCATTTCCTGTGAAAGAAGTAAATATATAGCACCTTATGAATCTCAAGAGCAACAAAATTCTCTAGATACAACTGGGGAGCTACTACTATATGCCATAAAATAAATGGAGACTGCAATATAAAATATAAGGTTCCAATCTGAGAAGGGCAGAACTCGAGACAGTGAAGCTGGGAGACCTTAGTTCAAGTACCATATTTTCTCAGCACTTCTTATATGACCTTAGGAAAGACATTGGCCTGGTTCACACGTAATGATAAACCTAATCTGTACATGTTACGTCCTCTCATGCAGCAGAAGAAGGAATAAACCACAATTTAATATCTCTTTCTAGGATTGTTGGCTGGTACGTGACAAGTCAGAAATTGTGGTTTAAAATAAACTTTAGTCAACTGCAAAACAAAGTTAACTCTAAAATCTGGGTTGTGATGTGTGCTTGCTTAAACGAGAATTTATTCTGAACCACGATTCTTGGTTTAGATGCAACGGCAAACCAGGAAATTGAGAAAGAGAAACTGAATCTCATTTTGATTCCCCTCCCAGCTGTGCTGAGAGAAGAAAAGAAGAAAGGGGAATACTCCAGTTCAAGGGGTTCATGCATATAACCTCAAACCACAGCTCAGCATTATTTGGGAACCTGCCATTATTTGGGAACAATTATTTGGGGACTCAGCTTGTCAGCTCATAATGATTTACTTCACTGCAATCTTGCTGAAGGCAACTATAATGGAAGACTGTAAAGCATGCTGCAAATTGCAAACACTGTCAAAGCTATAAACTAAGGAATTACTAATAGCGGTCAGTTGCTCCTCTAAATCAGTCACTTAGAATCTCTCCCCCCCCCAAAAAAAAATGTTATTGGTTTTCACACACACACAAAAAAAAAACACTAACAAATAAACAGACAAACATAAATCATAACCTTATTAAAACTAATCTTCTTAACATTGTTAAGTGACTTCCTCGTATCCCCCTAGTTGGATTTCAATGAATATCATTTTAACGGTTTTCCAAATCAAAGTTCTTAAAATCTTAACTTAATCACTTAACATCAGTCATTCTTCCCAATTCAGCATTAAACATAATAATTTCTCGCATTACTTATTTAAATCCTAGGCCTAGCTGGTAATTGCAAGCTTTTTCCAATTAATTTAACTTGATGTATTTAGCTAAATAGTCATTAAATTTCTTCCATTCTGCTAGAACCTCCAAACAAGGTCACTTAGAAATTAACTAAAGGCATGGCTAAAATAGTATTATACTCCTACCTTTAGCAAAAGCTGATATTTGGTTATTCTTTGAACAGGTTTCAGTAAATAGGAATCCAAACTCAGCTTGTGGTCAAGTTTTCTCTGACACTCCTATAAATATAAATGAATAAAGAACTGAAAAAAATCCTTCTATGAGATGCAATTAGAAAGATAGTAATCAACTAATTATGTGTTTACAGTAAAATAAAGAATACCTGAAAGAATACAGAGTCTGAGAACTGCCTCCACAGACTTTCAGATCGAGGTTTATTTTGACAGTATTTTTCATAAATCTGAAAGTCTTCCATCTGAATAAGAGAAAATAATTATTACAAAAGTTTTAAGTTTTCATACAATTATGAAGTAAACTATCACACTTACAATGGGCATTCGACTAAGTCTTACTCAGAGGAGACCCACTAAAATGAAAGAAGATGGCTAAGTTGCTTTTAATGGGTCTACTCTTGAGGAAAGCTTGAATAACAACCACTCTTATTAATGGACTGTTGAAATATGTATGGCTGTTCTGATTGGCTAAAACTGAGTTGACATTAGATCACACAAAGTAACCCCCCTCCCTGTTAATTCATGTCTCTGTTCCTGTGGGAACTCCCCAAAAAAATCTCTGTATTATTTATTTAATATCTATACTCCACCCTTCCTCCCTGAGGAGCCTCAGCTGGTAAGCACATTACTGTTAAAATAATACAATGAAAAATAAAATAACATATTTAAAATGTCTTTTAAAAAACACCATGTTCTCATAATCATTTAAACGTTGCCAGGAAATTATTTAGCCATCTAATGTCTGGGTAAACAGGAATGTTTACCGTCCTGAAAGGTTATAAAGAGGGGGCAGATACATCTCACCACAGAGGAGACATTTCATAAACAGGGAATCTCCACTGAGAAGGCCCTGTCTCATAACAATGCCAACCAGGCAGCACCCAGCAGTGGCACTTCCAATAGGGCATTCTCTGCTGGTTGTAGGGCCCAAGATGGTTGACACTAGGGAAGGCGCTCTTTCAGGTACAGTGGTACCTCGGGTTACAGACGCTTCAGGTTACAGACGCCGCTAACCCAGAAATAGTACCTCGGGTTAAGAACTTTGCTTCAGGATGAGAACAGAAATTGCGTGGTGGCAGTGGAAGGCCCCATTAGCTAAAGTGGTACCTCAGGTTAAGAACAGTTTCAGGTTAAGAACGGACCTCCAGAACAAATTAAGTTCTTAACCCGAGGTACCACTGTACTTGGGTCCCAAGCTGTTTAGGGCTATGTTTGCCAGCACTAGCACCTTGAACTGGACTGGTATTACACAACGTGACCCACAACAGTGAAACTCAGCTGGGTTGATATGACTGTACTTTCCTAGAAGCTAGTAGAACTCAGAATTCTAATCTTCCTCTCTAATATGCATTTGTTTCAGCACGAAGGCCTAGACCTGTGGTTCCCAAGGTGGGGCACACACCCCACAGGGGGGTTATTTGATTTTTAAGGGGGGCAATTTGAGAATGACTTAGACCATGTTAATGGCCTTTTAGGCTTCCTCCAAGTGAATAGGAGGGGATCAGGATTTTAGAGATACTTAGGTGGGGCATGGCCACAAAAAGGTTGGGAACGACTGGTAGACATTTGCAATACAGACGTTACTGGGGAAGAACGATCAAGTTAGCAAAACAACTATGCTCTCGATCAGCTGGTGGGCGTACTTCAGGCTTGTTGAATCTATTTCGCTTTTCATGAGAACTCCCAAGGTTCACCAACCAAAGATAGATGCGAAATAATGGCTCAGCATAACTGGGAGCCGAAAATGTTTGTGGATCTACTGCAAGTCATTCAGCAATTTTCCACGAGATCCTGATCCCACCCCTGCAACAGACCACTTAAAACAGGTTGTGCACACATGATTTTTGTCACATTCATCGTAAAACTTTCATCATTAACCATATGTACCAGCTTTATTCTTGGTTGAATTAGGAACTTGCAACCATGGCTTAATTTCTCCTCATATTGCTGGTGCCAGAATAAAAACTATTCTACCAATGAAAGGTCAAGCACAAAAACTATAACCTTCATTTTCGTACTACTTACCCTTTCAAGGAAACACCTTCCTACCAGTTCTGGATATTCTATGTAATTTTCTAGTTCTCTTAAGAATATTCTGCAAAGAAAATAATTTTAATTTATTTGAAAAATATGGAGAAACAATTGATAACTATATACAGCTCCTCTACCTTTTAATATATACAGCGGTACCTTGGTTTAAGAACAGTCCTGTTTAAGAATGATTCGGTTTACAAACTCCGCAAAACCGGAAATAGTGTCCCGGTTTGAGAACTTTACCTTGGTCTAAGAATGGAATCCGCACGGTGGAAGGGCACTGGCGGCAGGAGGCCTCATTAGGGAAAGCGCACCTCAGTTTAAGAATGGTTTCAGTTTAAAAATGGACTTCCGGAACGGATTAAGTTTGTAAACCGAGGTACCACTGTACTGTCTGAAATATCAGAAGCAGGGAGCTGTAGTATCCTTATATGAAACTAAACAAAGATGAATCTAAAACAGCACCAAGTTCAAAGTAGCATTACTACTTACTTTTTTTAAAGATTTCACACTTAAATACAGTGGCCACTACATAAAGAAGACCCCTCAGGAATCTATGGTTACATTTGCATATCATACTAAACCATAGTTTAGTACAACATGAATAAGCTTCAGCAAAAGGAATGGGACAACCACAGTAAGTACTTACACAAGAAAGATTGGGTGCAAACCCTATAGTAATTTCCATGGAGTTTTTACAAAGAACCAATGTGCAAAAAAGCTGAAGCAATGGATTTGTGGACTACTGCTTTAAAAAGGAGCTTAACTACTGTGATTCTGCAAAACCAAATAATTTGGGGGTTTCTATGTATTTTTTTTTAAATCACAAAGAATATATTCTAATGTGTTCGTTTTAATTTTCTGTTAATATGACTAGAAATTTATGCACAGGCCACAAATCTTAACCTGTTGTGAAAGTGATAGATTTCTTCCATGTTTCCAAACAAGACGTCTTTCTTATTTTGCAGCCCTGGTAAAATGAGATGTGCCATTAAGGGGCTGTCCATTTCTGCAGCATAGCCCTGTAATACAAAAGGCAAGCAGATTAATTGCTTGCAGTTAGTTCCAACATCTCTCTCTCCTTCTTCAGCGAGTCTAGTCTGCTCAAAGCTGATAAACACACAGCAATATTTCAACATCATTGTGAGGGGGAGAGACTTTTCAATGTCCAGTACAGCAGCTCTCCCTTTTAATTCAAGCCCAGTTCTGCAAAAACAAAACAAAAAACCCCCACAAAAACACACACATCTGCCGTCTTATAAACAATTTTGGAGAATATTCTAGTTAAAGAGGAAGTTTACAAAAATCAGAATGTATTTTTGAAATGCATGTAAATTCAAGACTATGTATAAAAATCCATCCAACTGATAATTCCAGTGTTTTGGATCCTGAGCTCACCACAATGACTATGGATCCCTATATCGTGACCTTTCCAGCCAATTGTTCTTCTTCCTTCCTGACCTAAGTTCCTATTTATGACATCTGCTGTAGGCAACAAAGCCAGATCTATTCTTTAGCACTTCCACACAGCAGGAAAGACGCACAAACTTGTTTTAATTTGCACTTTTAAGTACTCATGTACTCTTCATTCGGTACAGCTAGGCAAGATTTTCCTTTTGCCTGGGTTCATATAAAGAACCTGGCTTAGAAAGCGAAACAAGGCAGAAATGCAATAGAATGCATTATGTCACCAGGCACACTGATGAAAACAACATTTTGATCTCCCTTCCATACCACAACATTAGGAGGTACATGGACAAAGGCCATTCTGCCTCCGTATCCTTCGTCACCAGGAACTTGGGAGATGCAAAATGTGATGGCCCTATATGGGAAGTATTTCCAAATACTATGGCAGGAAGGAGGAACAGGTCTGCACTGGGAAGCTGTCTTCAGTTGTAAAAAAAAGGTGAAGGTGAAGTAAAGTAAAGCATGAGAGCCAAACCAATTTTTAACAATCACCCCCCAGGGGTGATCCAAACAGTGGTGCAGACTGCCTCTCTTTAAGGAGCTGCAGAAGCCATTCAAGGATGACCATGTCAAGGAATTCGTAAAGCTGACTGGGTAGGAGATTCCTCCTCTTTTAAGTGCTTTGTCAAGAGAGCGGAGGAAGGTTCCAATTCCACAACAAAAGGGAGTTCTTTCTAGGGAAGCATGGAAAACCTTTCATTGCAAAAATCCCACAACCTCCCCTCCCCCCCACCAACTCAATCCTAATACCATTTGCTACTCATACATACAGTTTTGGAATGTGCACTGCATAGCAAGTTTGCTCAAGGGTTGTAGTTAAATGTAGCACTGCAATGGGGCTCAAATGCCTACCTCAAGAACGCAGAGAAGTTCTTCCACATATGCTCGTTCTGTTTCAAGAAGTTCATTCATTACATGTCTATGAACACAGGAATCAGATTAGTCAAGAGGTGGCTGCTCGAATCAGTCTTCATGTGTTTCTTAGATTAAGGACAATAGAGATCATGAGTAAGTCTCTGATACATACTAGCAACTACATAGGAGCTGTGTGGAGTTCCCTAAAAATGGAAGAACTGTAATGGTATTTTAGCAGCTTAGTACCACAGAAACCAAATAACGCCCTACCTAAATGTTGCTGCTGTGTTATACAGGGATGCGTTCAGCGAATTTGCTTAGATCATGGGTAGGCAAACTAAGGCCCGGGGGCCAGATCCAGCCAAATCACCTTCCAAATCCGGACAGCGGATGGTCCAGGAATCAGCATGTTTTCACATGAGTAGAATGTGTGCTTTTATTTAAAATGCATCTCTGGGTTATTTGTGGGGCATAGGAATTCGTTCATCCCCCCCCCCACAACAAGGTCTGAGGGACAGTGGACCGGGCCCCTGCTGAAAAAGTTTGCTGACCCCCTGGCTTAGATCAACCAAATCTCAGGTTAGATGCATAAAAGATGTAACCACTGGAGAAGCCTCTAACATGCTAACTGTACAATATTGCTCTGGTATGTAAAGTACTTACTTCCTTAACACGGCTAGGTTTTCTTCATCATCCATCACAGATCCACCTCTGTTTTGATGGATTTCACTGATTTCTCTCTGAAAATATTTTTTTTCCAAAGTCAACAGCACCATAGATAAAGCAACAAATCTACATTTAGGGTCAAACCAGAAAGAACATTGCAACCAGCCAGATGGGCGGGGTATAATTATTATTATTATTATTATTATTATTAACCTAATGTTCTTGTCTCCTCTCCAAAGTACCTTTGGGAGGGAGATTTGCAACAGAGTAGGTAGGGTGTGTTTGTGTTTGTCTTTAACTATCTCCATCTTATGCCTATCTGCCAATCTTACTCTAAATGCCACTCCTCAGATGCACTCCTCTCATGTGGCGTTCCAAACTTGCAAAGGCAAGCATGGTCTTGAAACTCCATTGGGAGTAGAAAACACAAGAACACAACAGCAGAGGTGTTTAGTGTTTCAGGGGGGAAGTGGTGAGCAGGAGTGGTCCCCTGGTCCTGCTTCTCTACTGCAAATCACTCTTCCAGAGGACACTTTCGAACAAAAGAACAGCCGGCAGGCTAACATGGCTACAGGTACACTGGCAATCACTCTCCTTTATTAAGTATGTGAATGGAAAGACCCATATTTAAAGAGATATATCTTCTGCCACCACACTGAGAAACACAGGCAGAGGTGGAGGCTCAAGCAGGTATACAAAAGTTGCAAAACTTGGTCAAATGTTTTGATGTTCTCACTTTGTATTACTTCACATGGAACACACACAAAATGTATTGCACGTCCTGGGTGAATCAAGTATGATGGCGTTTGATTTTTGCTGGGGAAATTGTGGGCTTGTGGAATGTTTTTGCACAAGGAGTAGGACCGAGGATGCACTGAAATTAAATGCTTTTCCTGCTTTCCATTTGGGAATAGATTGTTTCCTGATTTAAAATAGAAAAAAAATATCTTTATACGGTCGTATCTTGGTTTTCGAACAACTTAGTTTGCAAATGTTTTGGCTCGCTCCCAAACACCGCAAACCTGGAAGTGAGTGTTCCAGTTTGTGAACTATTTTGGGAAGCCAAACATCCGCCGGGGCTTCTGATTGGCTGCAGGAGCTTCCTGCAGCCAATGAGAAGCTGTGCTTTGGTTTTTGAATGTTTTGGAAGTCGAACAGACTACCGGAATGGATTCCGTTTGACTTCCAAGGTATGACTGTATCTGTTTACTGATCCTCTGAAAAACTGTATTAAAATGTGTTTAATAAAATGATCTACACTGTTTCAGGCCCTGATCGGACCCTGACTATTCATCCTCCAACCAAGACTCAGACCTTAGAGAGCCAGGAATCCTCTAACCCCACTACCGATGCTGAAGACCTCAGCATCTAGGGAAATACTTCACAAGGCTGGCTCCCTGGAAAGATCCTCAGGGCAGACACTTGATTCATCTGTGGCAAAAGAGCTGCCTCCCAGACAGCACAGACACTAGAAAGTCCTAGCTATGGCAGCCACTTGAAAGCCCAAGGGAACAGAGCAACTTTAAAGGAAGGTGCTCTTGGGAAGCAAAGAGCACAATTCAATCCTTGTAGCTGGTCTTGAGTGGGATTTGCCAAGACCAGACTATGTAAGCCTTCGGTTTAGTTTGGTAGTTCTTAGAACAATACAGGACTTTCATCTCTCAGACTGTTGCAACTTGACTTAACTTCTCTGCCCATGACTGACTCTTGGGACCTGAACTCAGCTGCTGTGCCCTTTGGATTGCAGTCAATTCTGGACTGCTTTCTTGCATGTTAAACAATGGGGCCACATGCCTGTAGTAGGTGGAGCCAGAGACAAAAGGGAGCAGAGCAATGGATGTGAATGCTAGTTCTCTGTGTTAGGTTAGTTTCTACACTAACCTTCCATCCAGCGTGATCAGAGTTCAAAGACACCTTCCACCCAGAGACATACAAAGAAGGGTGCAGGGCAGGCTGATGAGAGATGTCTTGGGGAGAGGGGCTATGGTCTTGAGGGTCAGATAGAGGTCTGGAGGGCTGTATTTGACCCCCAGGCCTGAGGATTCACCATCCCTGATACATCTATACATGCTTAAAAACACACATGGGCAGCCACACAAACACACGCCTACCTTGATTCTTCTCAAGTACATTCGTCGAACCATGAGACTGTCAGGGCTGGACGAATCTTCAGTGTCTCTTTGAAGGCCTGGTATGCAAAACAAATCCAACCATTGAAAGCCAGTCAAGTCATAAGCTTGGTTATTTTTGGATTCAACAGGTTCTAAGCAAGCCAGCTGCTTACCTGGAGAAGGACAAGGTGATTTTAAAGAGTTCTCTGGTCTAGGGGCCACGGGCTGAACTGGACGCATCTGCTTAGCTGCCAGTTTCTTAAGGCTGACGCGCCTCTTTTGAAACATTTCTTCCATGCTTTCCTGCTTCTGCAAAACTTTTTGTATGTGCTCCTGTGGTAGAAGCCAAAATTAAACCATCGTTTTAAACCATGTCCATGGTGCTTATTTATTTTTAAATCGAACTGCTTTAATCCTGCATTGTCAACACACAACTCAGTTGATAGTACACTAATTTCCAGTAATTCAATAATGATTTGGAAGAATAACGTTTTGTTTTTTTAATACAAAAATGGGTAACGAAGAACATGCTTGGGTTTAAAAATGAATAACATTTTCACACATTCCACACATTTAAGATTCTTAGGACAATACTCTAAGCAACTGAATTCCAATTCTGTAGTTCAGCTGCATGCCTATTTTCTCCCCAAACAAATCAGATAGCAAGATACTCATTTGTCTTGCATTTAGTCTTCTATCCTACTTTCATACAAAGATACGCAGCTGAAATTTCCCATAGCGGCAGCCCCACATGCTGCTCTGGAGTGTCCCATGAAAAGCTTTTCGTGGGCTGGAGGATTGGGCAGAAGAAAAAAAACAAGCAGAAAAAGCAACCAGTGACTGGTCATCCCATGTGACCAGGTACTTCTGCTCAGACAGAGTTAGCCAGTGTTTGTGAGTGGGAATCCACAATATTCTGGCCCTAGCACATGTTTGTAGCTATTGTGACACCCTTGCAGAAGTATTTTAAACCCTCAGCTTTAATTTAGGGACAGACTTGGGACTACCTGTGCCTCATGATGGGGCAAAACACGGGTTTTGGCTCCTTCAAACAAACAAGTTTGGGTAGAAACTAAAGCTATCTTGGCATAATAACTGGCATTAAGAGTACCATTAATTCCTCACTAAGGATGGCTTCATATTCTCTGAACAAGTAATTCAGTTCCATGAGCTTGTTGTCTCCACCCGTCTCCAAAAACTTCTCAATCTCCTGTAAAGCGGATTCTGCTCCATCTTGGGACTGGCATTTGTCAACAGGCTGTGAAGCCAGCAGGAAAATTCCTTCATCACACCACTTCATGGACTGTAAATATACAAAGGAGGCAGGCAGAAAAGGCACATCAGTAAACATCCTTGAACTGGAAAAAGATTTAGTAATACACACGCACACCCAGGCTTGCACCCCTACTCACTCTGCCTGCCAATTTCCTGCTATTCACCCCATATGAACTGCCTAGAGCGTCATCCTTCCAACCCAATTTCCAAAGCCACTTCTCTTTTCTGTTTCCACAGCCCTGCTTTGCAACTTTTTTCACCTTCACGCCATGCCCATGGCTCCCCCACCTCCTTTTGCGCAACCCCTCCCTTGTACAGAAACTACCCCCATGGTAACTTCTTGCATCTTTCTTCTCCCCACATTGCAACTACCGAGCAGCCTCTTCACATGTGACACTTATGAAACCAGCATCCCCTCCACTTCTTCAGACCCTTTCACACCCCTGCTTTCACTTTCAACCCAATTCCCATGCATCCTACTCCCTTTTCTTGCAACCCATTTTGCATTCCCGTTTTCACCTTCACTCCATTTCCCCCTGTAGCCTCCTTCTTTACTGTTCTGAACTCTCCCTTGCACACAGATCATCCCCATTTCCCTGCCTTAACCTCTATTCTGCAGTCAGTGTAGACCAGTAATCTTTGACCTTTTCAGATCTTGGATTATACATCTGTATGGTGGCAGGACTGCTGCAACTCAGTACAGTGGAACCTCGTGTTATGGACGGGATCCATTCTGGAGGCCTGTCCGTAACACGGAACTGACGCAAGCTGAAGCGCCGTGTCTGCGCATGCGCACAGCGTGATTTAGCGCTTCTGCGCATGCGGCAAAACCCGGAAGTAACCCATTCCAGTATTTCTGGGTTGCCGCAGGACACAACATGAAAACACGTAACCTGAAGTAGACGCAACATGAGGTATGCCTGTAGTAGGTCCTGATCCACTAGTTGAAGGGGAGGCAAGTGAATCAATGATCTGTTTCAGTATAACACATCTTCCTATGTTTCTGTTGCCTGTCACTCTAATAAATGAAGTTGTCTTTGGTTGGGTATTTTGGTCCCCATTGTTGTGGGGAGCTATTCCCTCTGTGTTACAGTAGTCAACAGTGACTGCCCCAGGAAGGGTCATCACATGCCTGCAATTTGATGAGCAAAATCAGGAAAGTTGGGCCTACCTTCTCCAGCTGGCTGTGCAACTCATGCGACTGGTTCAAGAAAGCCCTGATTTTATTCACTGCGGTGGCAATGGCATCACAGTGATGTTGGAGTTCGTTGCACTTGGGGAGAATGGAGTCCACAGCATAATGGTTGTTTTGTATAAACTGGTCCCCTTTAGAGATCAGCATCTTGGCCTTTCCCAAAATCTCCTATGAAAGTAATTGGTTAAGACATGAAAGCATAAGTTGTAACGTTATCTCTTCACAAGAGCAGCCTACCGAAAAAAAACATGGCATACGAAGAAACGTCAAATCTTTACATGCGATTTCTCTTCAGAGCTGGCGAGATCTTTCAGAATGTGCTCCACGTGTGAACAGCTATTTCCCACTTCTGTGAAATGTGACAACCTCTCAGATACACTATCAAGAGCTGCTTTGACCTGAAATGAGAGACAGCTACATGTAAATGAAAATGTGGAATTTTACACACCTGAGGGAACAAGTTTCACCTCTTTCATAAATCGTCAGTTATACAACAAGGTCTTCATTTTCTTTAGTCACACCAACAAAGCAAAGCTGCCAGTCATCTCATTCACTGAGAGTAATAATCATGGAAACTTGTATACTTTGAAGTATAAAGGGTGTCTTTTGAAGATGCTGTTCACTACGGCTTTCTTGTGTCAAATATATTTAAATCACAGAACGTTGATTTGAAACTTTGAGAAGGGATTCCGTGAAGTCAAAGCTGTGAAGCTGTAGGACTTATTTAGATAGTGAATGACATACTTTATGGAAGGTCACAAATGTAATTTATTATTGTACCTATAATATCCTGTAGATATTGATTCATCTGTTCTCTCAGTTACAACACTGGAATTGCTATGGTTTACATTTAGTTTTAGTCTACCCTGCCCTGAGATTGTTATAACGTATGGCAGCTTATGAACCCTAATAAATAAATAAATCTGACACATATTTTTGATAGTATTACATAAGGCAAAATTAATTTAGTGAATGGCAGAGGAGAGAGAGCAAGACCATAGCAAAGTAATACAACACACAAAATATTACTGGGTGTTGACTTTGAATTGCATTGAGGATAGCTCAGCCAGTAGAGCATGAGACTCAATCTCAGGTTCGTGGGTTCAAGCCCCATGGTGAGCAAAAGATTCCTGCATTGCAGAGGATTGGAATAGATGACCGTTGTTGGTCTCTTCCAACTCTGCAATTCTATGTTTCTCTGTCTGTCTGTCTCTTTCTCTCTATATATATATATTTAAAAGTCATCACCTCTTTGAACTCCAGTTCAAAATGTCTAAGTTGCAAGCACTGCTCAAGCTTCTGTTGATGTTTAGACCAAAAATCATCAAAGGCTGCTTCCGTTTCATCTAGCTGGGCTAGAAGCCTAAAAGAGAAAAGGACAATAACTCTATCCAGCGCAATGTAAGTGAAATAGAACATTTACATTTATTTTGGAAACAAATTAATTCTGGCTGCTTATTTGATTATATTTTTGGGGGAAATAAGCATGCAACACAACATACATGTTACAAGCACCAGGTTTACCTCACCTTTCCACAGTTGTTTGATTTTCTAGCTGATCCGGATTCATGTTGTACTCTGAGTTTTCAAAAACCGGTTTTCTAATACTTTTGAGAATATCTTGTCCTTGTATTAATGCTATCCTCAGATCCTCCTGTGGAAAAGTTAAAAAGGCTATGACTTTCCCCCCCTAAGCATTCCACCGAGGGTGTATCTTCAAGCTCTGCAAAAACTGAGATTGGAGACGAGTAGTCTGTTGTTGTACCATCTAAGCCACTGGAACTGCATCATTAAAAGGCTGCCTTGTTCACCTCCCACTGTCTGAGAAGGAAAAGCCTGACCCTGTCACCACCACTTAAGTATCTTCACAAAACTTATCCCCAAAGGCAGGTGATACATACGAATACATACATACATACAGAGACTTTAGAGATTTGGGACTTTTGCTGGCTCCAAAACAAACAACCAAATCTCCTTTGGAACCAAAGCAGCATCATTAGTGCTCATCCCATCCTGCTCCTACCTAGCCCTGCCTTTCTTCTCCAAGCTAGACTTCTGAGTTTCAACTGAGGTCCTGCTGTTCCCTACAGTTAGGGTTAAACACTTCAAAGTATATTTTGAAAACCGTCACTGGCAAAATCCTCGCACAACCAACACTACGTTGTTGTTTTTTAAAAAAGCAAAACATCTAGCAATTATTTTGTTTAACATATCACATTCAATACAATCACTTAGATTTGCAATAAGTTGATTTTAGTGTGCCTTTTTTTTATTATGACTCATTGACTTCCTCTTTCTCTAGCTTTGTGCCGAAAAACCTCTTTCACCACATTGCTTAAAAGTGAAAAATCCCTGAGCAAAATTATCCTAATTAATCAGTAATTAATTATCCAAACACTGATTCGGGATTTCGTGGGGGAAAGAGATGAAAGAAAGAAATGCTGTCGTAAGAAATGACAAAATACAATCAAGCTACTTTAAAAACTTACATTGCTACTATTCTTTTTGCTGGTACTGGTAACTGGGGAGAGGATGGCCCAAAGCATTTTAAAGGCAGCATGAATTCTATCTGGCAAAAGCATGGCAAACCAAGTTAAAGCTCTGTTACTTGAACTACAGTGGTACCTCTGGTTATGAACACTTCAGGTTACGAACGCTTCAGGTTATGAGCTCCGCTAACCCGGAAGTAGCTGCTCCTGGTTGCGAACTTTGGCCCAGGATGAGAACAGAAATCGTGCACGCAGCGGGAGGCCCCATTAGCGAAAGTGCACCTCAGGATAAGAACGGTTTCAGCTTAAGGACGGCCCTCCAGAACGAATTAAATTTGTAACCAGAGGTACCACTGTATTCAGTAAAATGTCCTCAGATATTGCTAACACCACATATATAACAACACAGCTAGAATACCTTCATTTTGTCTTTGTTTTCAGTATGTGCTGTAAGAAGGGCACTGGTGGATTGCACATCGTTTGGTAGCTCTGTTTCTGCCAGTTCAGTCCCGAAGGATCGAAGGTTTTTAGCAGTCTGCTTAACCATTTGAGCAAAGTTCTCTATAGCCTTTGGGATTAATGAAGGCATTACACACAGTCACACTCAGGAGTCAAATGCCATTGAATACAAACACATGCACACATAAACATAGAAGCATAAATAAAAAGTGACGTATCAGTTGGTAAAAGCCCACTAAGTCAAACTCAAGAGCAGACCTACTAACATCAGTGAACCTAAGTTACTTAAATTCATTGATTTCTGTTTGACTATTGTTAGATATCATTTGACATTTTTAGAAATATCACTCACAAAAATTAAAAGGCTGCATTAAAACTAAATGTCAAAACCTATGAATACAATGTCACCACCATTATCCACCTCATTAAGCGCCTATAAGAGAATTGTTCAATATAGTTTGAAACTTCAGTGGATGGTACCCAGGTCTACTCCAGTTATGACTAACGAGGGATATCACCTAATGGATCTAAATTTTCCTTTTAAAAGCACTTTAGTTGTTGCATTCTTCCTGTCTCGTGAGTTATCACCAAAAAAAGGCCACCCTCTTTTAACAATATATAGTAAATTCCCAAACTCCAAAGTCACAACTCCCAAAATCATTAATCATTGTATATCTCTCTGGGATGGCCAAGTTCTTCTGAAACATCTTCTCATATAAGCTACTTCAATTTGTATTCATAAGGCTATGCCCACAGTGACAGAGTGTTCAACAGAAGGACCATTGATACAACCAGTTAAAGGGAAATGACTTACAGTGCGATGTGTCAGCCACCTATTATGGCAGTAATCTAGAGTTCCTCCAAGATCTTCTGTTAGTTGTGTTCTGTCAATGTAGCTATTTAATTCTGCTAGTGAGCTCAGCATTATGATCTATACATCAGAAGCAGCAGGAGCAAAAAGAAAAAAGGTTATTTTTTTGGGGGGGGGGGGAATTTGACAGCTTTGGAAGTTTGCAATCATTTAATTTCATTTCAATCAAGCCACGATGCTTCCTTTTGCATGGGACAGTAACAGAAAAAATAATAATTGCTTAAGTCAAAAGGCATAACCAAAATGCATACATAAAGGTAAGTTGTAGTGATTTTGTAATAAAATATGCAATGTATCATTCATTCAAACATGGAATACAATGTATTTTTCCCCTAGTCCAAGGATAGAGGGGGAGGCTGGTTGTCACGCTGCACTTTGTGGCTACTGTCACCAAGCAAAAACATGAGGGGTTCATGTATAGGCAATGCGACCCCCTGCACACGCATCAACAAATGACAATGAAATGATTAATACCATTTGTTCTTCACATACCATGCATGCTGACATCTGGCTGCCTAAGATCTTCAGAAAACACACTTGTGGGTCACTTCATTTTTAGTGGTGAGGTGGGTGGTGGTGCATGATATAGCAGTCTGGAATGCTGGCCCTAGGGGGAAGGATGAAGCTTTCCCTACTAGGGAGAATCTCAGCTATCAAAATTAATGTGCTCAGAAAAATGCTGTTCTTATTCCAATCAATCCTAATCATGGATAAATCAAGTTGCCTCAAGGAATGGGAAAAAGGGTATTTTAAAATTTGTCTGGCGGGGAGAAAGCCGTGAATTAAACACAAAAAATTGTCTGATACAAACCAAAGAGGAGGCTTTGCCCTATCAGACTTACAATTGTATTATGAGGCAGCTTGCTTGTGTTGGCTAAGGGAATGGGTTGTACTGGAGGATGCACACATTTTAGATCTGGAAGGCCACGATATGAAGTTTGGCTGGCGTGCATGTCTTTGGTATGGGAAAGCTAAAATATATAAGAGTTTTATGAACCATGCTATCAGGAGAAATTTGTATAGTGTCGGGGAGAAACATAAAAACTTGTTGGGGGAAAAACACCCGTATGGTTATCGCCAATTGAAACAATAACGATCAAGAGAATTAACATGGATAGATGGTGAGCAACCTATAGAGATTTGTTTGATTTTTCAGGGAGCAAACTGATTGAAACCAATGGAAGAAGGAGCTAAATTACTGATTGACTACAGTATCAGCAATTATGTGATATGTTTGAATTAGATTTAAAAAAACATTATTTTAAACCAACGCTCACAATTTCAAAAATAGCTATTGATGAACAAGGAAAAACTATTGTCTAAAATGTACAAACTATTATTGGAATGGGAAACAAAAGATGAGCTGATTAAAGTGTCAATGACCCACTGTGCAATGGATATAGGACATAATACAGATTTAAACCCCTGGGACAGCACTGGATGTGTTACTCATACTTTCTGTTAGCTCCCACTACGTAAATGGGACAACATGGAGATAAAAGGATGGAGAATTAAACTTGAAATGCTATGCATAGGAATAAAACCTATGCATACAACAGAACTTCCCCCACAGAAAGAGAGTTTGGATTTAGCAAATACAAAAAAGATTGGATCTCGCTCACCAACCTTTTTCATACAGTTGTTAATTTGCAAATATCACATGCCAATTGTGTATGAAGAACTATTATAATTCAGGTCTTCCAAAACCAGATTAGTGACGCAAGCTTTTATTACCAAGTCTACCCAAATCACAAACAGAATTAAATGAATTAAGCACTAACCGGGAGCTTCATCTTATACTCATCTCTATGAAATTTGAATGCAATGTCGAAAATGGTCCTGTGAAAGAATCCCGTTGGTCTCAAAACCAGAACTAGCTGCAAATTTCCAGGAAACGATGCCTGCAAAAACCAAAAACCAAAAAGCCGGTTATATTAAAATGGAATGATCTCTTCATGGATTTTTGCCAAAAGCAGTGAAGCAGTGTTCCAGCTTTCTGTAAAATCCCATCAGGAAAGGAGAGAAACCATTGTTTGAATTTAAGTGGATTGGCAAATCATGGTTTGTGCTAACCATGGTTTGACATGATTTCAGAATGGCGGGCCATGGCTACAGCCGTTTCCCCTGCGCTATAGAACTGAAAACAGATAAGCAGCTTCAGAGCATTGTTTGTCTATGTTTGGAAGCTCATACAGTAGTTTGGGGTTTGGTGCAATTCATGGATTGGTGTGATGTGTAAACTTGAGCTGCTGGTATTTATTAATGATACAATATTTATTAATACAAACCATTTTGCGATGACAACTGTGACATGGGTTGAATTATTAAAGTTTCTAAACTGATAATGTAAGTTAATTTTGTTGCTTTCAGCCTAAATCCACAGTAAATACGGTTGTTCTTCCAGTTATTAGGACTCAAGTCTGAAGTGGGTATTGAACTGTTACCACAAATAGACGTCTGGCAGAGAGGGGGAAAAACACCCTGCTTTAAATCCAGGTAGCAAAGCTGTTTTCTTCTTCTAAAGTCTTTTGTAATAATATTGATGATGATGGTGATAATTTCATTATTTATACCCTACCTATCTAGCTGTTCTGCCCTAGCCATTCTGGGCAGCTTCCAATACATATTAAAACATAACATCAAACAATTTGTAAGCTGTATAAAATACCTTAAGTGAACAGACAGATATTGACCTGGACCTTGCCTCTACATTTCCACTCAATTCTACCTCCACACCAACCCAACACAGATGGATTCCACATTTAGACCTGTGCAAAGCTGCTGGGATTCTGTCTCAATGTTTCACCCCAGGCAACAAGCTACTGTGTTATGTTTGCTCACTAAGAACTGCTCCTGCTGCCTACAGGATTGCCTGGATTGCCGTTCCTTCTGCTCACTAAACACTTAAATTTTGTTGCAGGCAGAAAGTAGAAACCAAATTGCTTCCTTCTGAACTACAAAAAACACACGGTTCATGTTTCCAATACATAATGCATTGGCATGCTACGGACACTGTCACGTCACACAAAGATGCTGAGCAAATAATGAACTGATGAGTTCCAAAATAAATACAGGAAGCACTGCCAATTGGAAGGACACATTCTCAATTTTCTTCACAGCTGGATATTTCTCGGTTCATCAAGTTATATTGCCCCCAAGGAGCTGTACTGCAGAGGCAGCCAATGTTGGCTCCAACATTAGGCCTCCTAATGTTGTTGGACTCCAATTCCCATCAGTCCCAGAGAGTCGGGACAACAGTTAGGGATAATGGGAGCTGGAGGCACCATGCTGCCTTCTCTCTTGTATGGTATCCAATTTGCTACTTCCTAAAGTTTTAAAGTTTAGCGGGACGCGGGTGGCGCTGTGGGTAAAACCTCAGCGCCTAGGACTTGCCAATCGTCAGGTCGGCGGTCCGAATCCCCGCGGAGGGGTGCACTCCCATTGCTCGGTCCCAGCACCTGCCAACCTAGCAGTTTGAAAGCACCCCCGGGTGCAAGTAGATAAATAGGGACTGCTTACTAGTGGGAAGGTAAACGGCGTTTCTGTGTGCTGCGCTGGCTCGCCAGATGCAGCTTCATCACGCTGGCCACGTGACCCGGAAGTGTCTTCGGACAGCGCTGGCCCCCGGCCTCTTAAGCGAGATGGGCGCGCAACCCCAGAGTCGGACATGACTGGCCCATACGGGCAGGGGTACCTTTACCTTTACCTTAAAGTTTTAAAAGTCAATTGGCTACTACCATTACCTTAAAAAATGATACAAGAATAAGCAACATTAGATGAGAGAACTAAGTTCACAAGGACCATCTCCTCCCCACAATGTATATTCCCAGAACAGAATGACAGTGTTCTTTTAACCTTGTGTCCCCAGTTATAGTGGGACTACAACTCCCATCATTCTTGAACATTGGGTCAAGCTGGCTTGGGATGATGGGAGTTATAGTCCAACATTATCCAGAGACCAAGGTTGGAAAACACTGGGGTATGGGGCAGTACACCACCAATGACCATGCAGAATTCCCACTACCATCACCAAAGGAAAGGAAACTGGCAGACTTCTTGAAAGACAACACATGGTAAGCAAGCACAGAGCACAATAGGAGACCCATTTGGGAAATATGCCACAAGCACAGAGCACAATAGGAGACCCATTTGGGAAATATGCCACAAATAAGCTCCCAGCACTCATTGAAGAGGAGATAGGTACTGGCGGCTAGGGACAGACACTAAACACTCCTCCCATTAGCACTGTTGGTCAAACAATGCTGCACTTTATTTCCTTGCAGACGCTTAACCAGAAAGTGAGCATCATACATCAGATCCTCTAGGAAATGGTGACTTCTTCAAAGGCAACACAAACTTATTTACAATATTAATGCAATATAACACAACTGATTCCTCTCAACCGATGAACCCTCAAAGTTCTGATAAGGTAAGCACAAATTTAGCCGGAGTGAAAGAGCACAATAAGTGGCATTCGGACTCCCTGCTATAAGCATTTAGTCACAGGGACCATCCAGGTAGACTGCAAACTATTGGTTCCATCTATTAACACAAGCCCTTTCTTTCAATGAACCTAAACATATCTACAGCAGCAAGGAGATGCTTGATGCAAGAAGCTAAGGAGGACTGCAGCAGCAGCAGCAACACTAGCAGCTGTGAAAGGTGGAGAAGCAGATGGCCACACGAGATCCACCCACTGTAGTATACAATAAGCGCTTTCAATAATGCAATCTGTATTTGTTTGTTTGTTTTTTAATTCAGGGATGAATCTCCAACTCCCTTCTGCAGAATAAACATTAGTAGAGTTTGTATGCTCCAAGAAAGGGAAGGATCAGTATCTTCTTGGTGGTGGGGACTTCAGCAATTTGGTCAGAAGCTGGGCAGACCCAAACAACCAGATGCCCACCTGACCATGAAATAATGCTACAGGACAATACTTCATAAACCATCCTGTTGGCATTGTATTGCATACTTGACAGCTGTCTTCACAACCAAAAATTGGCATACTCTGTGGCAACCTTGGTGGCTTGGAGGCAAAAGGAAATCCTCAAGGGTGTCAACGTTGGCCAGCTCAGGCATGTTAACTATAATAAGTTTAGTTGTGGATCCAAGGTTCTTTCTATAAACAGGTGATTGAAAAGTTCAACTTCTCACAAGTTAAATAGCTTAGCTAGCATCTAAAAAAACTCTACTGTAGAAGTAACACCCTTTTCAGTTATTTAAGGGGGGGGGGAATCACAGGTTGATTATCAAATAGGGGAAGCCTTGAGGAAGTAGGCTCTGGCCTGCCAAAATGAGAAGTGACACTAGCTTTTATATGTATTGGCTTTTTTTTGCTTCCAGGAACAACAATGTGGCCTTATGAACACACACCTGATCAAACTTTTGTATTAACTGCAAATGGTTTGTCAAATTGGCTCTAGGGAAGTGGAAATCATTTACTGTTTTAGATGATGATATACTTTTAACAAATAGGGACACAGGTGGTGCTGTGGGTTAAACCACAGAGTTTAGGGCTTGCCAATCAGAAGGTTGGCGGTTCGAATCCCCGCGACGGGGTGAGCTCCCATTGCTCGGTTCCTGCTCCTGCCAACCTAGCAGTTCAAAAGCACGTCAAAGTGCAAGTTGATAAATAGGTACCGCTCCAGCGGGAAGGTAAACGGCGTTTCTGTGCTCTGCTCTGGTTCACCAGAAGCGGCTTAGTCATGCTGGCCACATGACCCGGAAGCTGTACGCTGGCTCCCTCAGCCAATAAAGCGAGATGAGCGCCAGAACCCCAGAGTCGGCCACGAATGGACCTAATGGTCAGGGGTCCCTTTACCTTTATACTTTTAACACAAGGACATTGAGTCTTTGTAATGGAACATTTTACGATTATGGTAATGTATTTTGGTGTTGTCTTTCTTAGGTGTAAGAACAAAAAGAGAAAACATGGCCAGTATATTTTAGTGCCAGAAGGTTGTTGCTTTACACAGAGAAGTCTAAAAAGCCTTCTGGTGGACTGTGTATATCAGGCATAGGCAAACTCGGCTCTCCAGATGTTGAGACTACAATTCCCATCATCCCTGACCACTGGTCCTGTTGGTTAGGGATGATGGGAGCTGCAGTCCAAAAACACCTGGAGGGCCAAGTTTGCCTATGCCTGGTGTATATAATATAATAAAGTAAATGCTTATCAATCCATTTACTGTTTTGTATTATTTGATATGAACTACACGCCTAGCTAATAAATGTTACAATAGCAATACTTCAAGGTTTTCATGTGAAATACCAATTGTGCTTTAACTGAAACCTGCTAATTTGTCATTTTTTTGAGCTACATTGTTAGAAGCAAGTGATTCTGTGGGCATCATAAAATAGCTCTTCCCCCAACTTCCCTACAATCACATACACAGTTAAAAATCACAAGACCGTTTGAAGCCCACCCTCCTTAAATCAGCATAACCCTAAAGGACTGGATTCACTCGATCACCACATCATAAAGCAGCAGGTTCTACAAGCATCCCATTTTTAGTGCATTGCATATTTTTCTATTGGTACAGATCATTTCTGCCTCTATTGCTATGCCATATATAGCATTGTAAACCACTGCACATACTGTGACCTGAGTTGAAATCAGAAGCAGACAATTATTATATAAAGCTGCCAGACAAAGGGATAACATGCAAATACTTTGGTGAATGAAATTTGTGTAGGATTGTTAAGAGAGTCGAAAGACTTAATTGCATAACAGCTCACCGCAATTCGCAGTATAGAGGCTTGCACTGAAGTCCATTTGTCTTGCCTGCGGTCTATGACAAGTATAAATCCAATTCCAGCATCTTGTGAACTAATGGGGGGGGGGCACAAGGGAAAAGAAAAGGAAGAAGCAATTATGGGAAATGATACAAGTGGTTGAAATTCTCAAGCAATTATTTTACCGTCAGGAATGAACCTTTTCCTACCAGAGACTAAGTTATCAGTCTGCTGAAATCAATATGCCGATGAAACTCAAATGCAATATGCACAACCATTAGAAGAAAGAGACCTTCTCAAATGGATTACACATAGCTTCAGCTGGTCAAACATCCATTACCCTTCTCCACAGGTAGCAAGGCTTTATTAATTTGATATGCAAATATGCTTCCACTTCATTCTTTCAGAATCTGTCTTGCTGTTTTCTGCAGTACAGTGATAATCCATCCTTTAAGTAAGGGTCAATAAAGGTCACTCCAGAAGGAGAAAAATATTTTTCTTCCTCTTAACATTTTCTTGCCGGTACACTGGTTTTATTCCATCAATATATATGATTCCATCCCTTGAAATGTAAGCTCTTAGGTTCCAGATTCCAGGCATCACTTTAATCCTAAGGAACCTGAGATTTCTCTAGTCTTCTGCATTTCCGTGAGCTGCTCTTCGAGGAATTATGTAAACCAAAGCAAAATTTTCCCCACGTCATATATCAGAAAGGTGAGAAAAGAGGCAGTTTCTGCAACGGGAGTTTTTGTGACAGCACACAAGCTTGCATCCGTCTGGGGACTGGGAGGAGAATCATTGTTTTCTTGCTCTGTTCAGCTGCATGTGTTACAGTCACAGAGTATAAATAAAGAGCTCCACTCCTGTTTTATACTTTCACATACAAACCAGTTGTGTAATGCTGGCAGCTGACTGCTAGCCAATTACAACATAATGGAAATGACAGGCAACTAAAAGCCAGAATGACTTGAATTTCTATTTGTTTTGTGTATGTTTGAGCAGATTCTATATATTAATACCCATTACATTACTGTAAACAAGACCGTGGATTATATTAATAATAGCAATCGACAGACATATGTGTAAGGATCCCTGCATATTCCCAATTGGAGAAACAGACATCCTATTTGTTTTCGCTTATAGCATTTCACATGGTGACAAGTATGTGACTGAATTGGCCATATATGTAAATGCTACTTTCTAAAACAGCATTTCCTATTACGATGATTCCAAGTCAAATACATTAGGACTTTTCACTATCACAATTCTATATAAGCATCAAGGGCTTTAATTCACTCTGTTATCCCATCTGCAGTTTTCCAAGTGCATATCTGTGCTGAACACTATCATTCATTTACATTCCTAACCTGTCATAATACCCACGTTCTACTGTTATTTGTAACATTTTGTCAAATCTTTCCAATAACATTAAGAACTAAAGCATTAGATGTAGCTGGGATTTAGAATATGTACCTAAACAATGCCTGAAAGAAAAGAAAGAATAAACAGAAACTATAGATTACTGTGTGTTAGCATTTACACTAGGCTGGTTAATGCTAAACATGGGCAAACTCTGAAGAACCATTAAGAGCCAAGAAAATTCCAGAACTTTCAGGAATCACTTAGACCCCATTAGTATCTGGGAACAGACCACCCTAAGTTATGTCATATTCATGGGTCACTTTCTGTTCCAAAATAGGTTTTCAATGTGAACCAGGAAGTAACTGCAAGAAAGTAAGATAGTTTTTTCGAGCCCTTTTAAAACCATTGCTTCTCTTACCTCTTTTTAGTCACCCAATTCCATTTCGCAACCCAACCAGGGGTAACTGTGCCCCTGAAGGACCAGGTGCACAGCCTGGGAGTCATTTTGGACTCACAGCTGTCCATGGAGGCGCAGGTTAATTCTGTGTCCAGGGCAGCTGTCTACCAGCTCCACCTAGTACGCAGGCTAAGACCCTACCTGCCCGCGGACTGTCTCGCCAGAGTGGTGCATGCTCTAGTTATCTCCCGCTTGGACTACTGCAATGCGCTCTGTGTGGGGCTACCTTTGAAGGTGACCCGGAAACTGCAATTAATCCAGAATACGGCAGCTAGACTGGTGACTGGGAGTGGCCACCGGGACCACATAACACCGGTCCTGAGAGATCTGCATTGGCTCCCAGTATGTTTCCGAGCACAATTCAAAGTGTTGGTGCTGACCTTTAAAGCCCTAAATGGCCTCGGTCCTGTATACCTGATGGAGCTTCTCCACCCCCATCGTTCAGCCCGGACACTGAGATCCAGCGCCAAGGGCCTTCTGGCGGTTCCCTCATTGCGAGAAGTGAGGTTACAGGGAACCAGGCAGAGGGCCTTCTCGGCAGTGGCGCCCACCCTGTGGAACACCCTCCCTTCAGATGTGAAGGAAATAAGCAGTTATCCTCTCTTTAAAAGACATCTGAAGGCAGCCCTGTTTAGGGAAGTTTTTAATATTTAATGCTGTACTCTTTTAAACATTTGATTGGGAGCTGCCCAGAGTGGCTGGGGAGACTCAGCTAGATGGGCGGGGTATAAATAATAAATTAGTAGTAGTAGTAGTAGTGGTTTTTCTCCTCTCAACGTTATGCGCCATTCACTTCTTAAGGGACTGTTTGGGAAGTTGCTTCAAGCCTTTGATCAGAATCGCCCCCCCCCCAAGGAAAGGGTACAATATTTGGGCTTCTTAGTTTAGAAAAAGGCAAGTAAAGGGGGACATGGCGGAGCTGTGGAATAATATGCATTGTGACAGAAAGTCTTTCTCCCTTTTTCATAATAGTAGAACTCAGGCCATACAGTGAAGTTGAATGTAAGAATATTCAGGACAGAAACAAGAAGAAGATACTTTGCCCAGCACAAAGTTGCACTATAGAATTTGCTCACAAATTCATGATGACAAGGCTATCAGCAGCTGCAGGCCACAAGGGCTATGTTCTCCCTGTCTTGCGCGTTAAGAGATTCTTTCTGCTAGTGCAGTGTTATCCAAAACTTGGGTCTCTAGCTGTTTTGGACTACAACTCCCATCATCCTTGGCTAGCAAGAGCAGTGATCATGGATGGTGGGAACTGTAGTTCGAAAACAGCTGAAGACCCACGTTTGGGAAACTGTGCTAGTGCAAAGCTACTAAACATTAATATCAATGTAAATAAAGCAATAAGGATAAGTTAGGCAAGAAAGAGCAGGGCAGATAGACAAAAAAATAAACACATGAATTTGCAAATATTCAAATAAGCCCCATACCATACTAAATTTTGTGACGAAAACACACCACAGCAAAAAATTCTCTCGAGCAGTTTTGGTATATTGAAACGCTTTCCACATCTCAAACAGTACCACAGACATCATATCATTTGACCTTTTATTGAGAAGACAGTCAAATGATCTCATGCCCCTAGGGGAAGGGGTGGGAGTTTATAATGCAGGGGATGCTAACAAGCAACTTTCCCAAAGGGCGAGTGGAAGGAATGATCTGTTAGTCATTTTGAAGATCACTGCATCCTCGAAGGGATGGGTGGTGGTAAATGCTATATAAATCATGAGTTAAGTATTTCTTCTGGTATGAGTATAGTTTCTTCTTCATTCCTCCCTTTAAAAAGAATTTTATCTTCTATAACTGCAGATAATTCTTGAATAATCTTGCCAAGCTTTTTTTTGTGTGTGTGTGTGTTTAAAAAAAGGTCAATGAAGGCACCTTTAAATAAAAATATTTCTTCTGACAGAATATTATGTAAGAGTATTTTATCCAACACTGCTCTCTGCTACAAGCCGCCTCCACCATATGGGTGATCCTGGCTGAGTAGCAACCTTCACATTAGGAATCCCAAACACTAGCACTGTGAGTTCAAGAATGCACACCTAGCTCAATACACACTTCCAGCAAAATACCGTATAGTACAACTCAACGAAATAAAACGCTTTCCTATATTTCTGCTCCGTTGAAGTTACATTTTAATCTACCTGTGCAAATATAGCTGTGCTGCCTTAGTATTTACTCACCAGTTAAATGAGACTGACTATATGAGAGTGTAGCTTTGTCCCATGAGTAGCATCCAGAATGGGGACTCTAGAAAGATTTAGGCAGCTACATTTGAAATTAGAAAAAAAAATATCACAAAAAATAAGTCTCTCTAATCACTAAGGTTGCTACTGAGATATTTTGCAATATCCCACTTGAGCAGGGGTCAGCAAACGTTTTCAGAGGGGGCCGGTCCACTGTCCCTCAGACCTTGTGGGGGGCCAGACTATTTTTTGGGGGGGGGGGATGAACAAATTCCTATGCCCTACAAATAACCCAGAGATGCATTTTAAATAAAAGGACACATTCTACTCATGTAAAAACACACTGATTCCTAGACCGTCCACGGGCTGGATTGAGAAGTGATTGGGCCGGATCCGGCCCCCGGGCCTTAGTTTGCCTACCCATGCACTTGAGACTCTTTTTTTCTTTTCAAAAGAAAAAGAAGGGGGAAATATTTTGAAATGTAACACCAGCACCATCTCTTAATGCTCCAGGTTGAATCCTTTCAGGTATGGCTAGGGAAAACTGGAGGACCACTGTCAGTCGGTGTGGTTCAAGCTGGGAAATCTGTGGCCATCTAGATGTTCCTGGATTAAAACATCAATCTTCCCTATTCATTGACCATGCTGTCTGAGGGTTATGGGAGTTGTAGTCCAACAATATATTGTGTAGTCCAACAAATTGTGTAGACCAGGGTTTCCCAAACTTGTGTCTCCAGATGTTTGGGGCTGTATTGGGGCTCCAGCTGTTTTGGGGCTACAACTCCCATCATCCCTAGTTAACAGGACCAGTGGTCAGGGATGATGGGAATAGTAGTCCAAAAATAGTTGGAGACCCAAGTCTTGGAAACTCTGGTATACGCAATACAGCATTGAGATAGGAGGACCAATGTCCTGCCTATGGCAGTTTCCTAAGATGGCCTCAGAGTTTTATTAAAAATGACCCATGTTCATTTAAACCTATATTCTATACCATAACTCTGTGTTCTGTTCATTTTTGCCACTAACAGCCTCTTATATCTTATTTTATTATATAACAAATCCCCAACCAAGATACCAATTGTGTCACGTACTAGAACTTTCAGTTCAAATCTACGTCGGCACAGCATACCCTAAAAGCAAACAGCGTGAGTCATTCTCTTCTAGTAAGTAAGAATGCCATCTTGGTACAAAAATAACCTGAGTTTTAGCTGTTTAGACAAAGAACAACAATATCTTGAAGCCATATTCTGCTCCTGTGCTATTGTCAGCGAGGTCAGCTGTCTGAGGACACAGCTGTTTATAAATGACCGTGATAATAAAATAAAATAAAAATTAGTCACTGAACAGGCTATAGAACTTATGATGGACATTTTTCACATTGTATAGCATACAAAAAGTAATGTACAATCATCCAAATCTAAAAAAAGAACCCAACTCCTTGCTGTTAAGCTGTTGTCAACACGGTTGAAGCAAATAAATATCTGCCTGCCTAATGTCACGTTCAATGGTTTCTATATATTTATTAGAAAATAGCTGATGCTGTATTTTTCTGATTAATGAACAGAAATGGGTGGAAATCTTAAGAACGCTTGCCTCAGCACAGTAGGTTTTACTACCGTCATGCTAGAGCCTTGGTCAGCTATCAAGTTATTTTGATAGTTTAACTGGCAACTTGGTTTTCAGTTGGAGGAGAGGAAAAAGAGAGACGGTATCAGAACAGGTGTGTGGAATTTTTGGCCTTCCACATGTTGATGAACTGCAAGTCCCAGCAAGCATGGCCAATGCCCTGGGATGTGTGGAGTTGTAGTTCAAGCAACATCTAGAGCAGGCTTCCTCAACCTCGGCCCTCCAAATGTTTTTGGCCTACAACTCCCACGATCCCTAACTAGCAAGACCAGTGGTCAGGGATGCTAGGAATTGTAGTCTCAAAACATCTGGAGGGCTGAGGTTGAAGAAGCCTGCTCTAGATGTTGCCTGGGTAGACAAACTAAGGCCCAGGGGCCAGATCCGGCCCAATCACCTAAATCCGGACCGTGGACGGTCCAGGAATCAGCGTGTTTTTACATGAGTAGAATGTGTCCTTTTATTTAAAATGCATCTCTGGGTTATTTGTGGGGCATAGGAATTTGTTCATTTATTTTTTTGCAAAATATGGTCCGGCTCCCCACAAGGTCTGAGGGACAGTGGACCGGCCCCCTGCTGAAAAAGTTTGCTGACCCCTGATCTAGAGGTTCCACACACCTGCAACTAGAATATCCCATTTTCAGTGTATAAACCAAGGTCAGGGGGCCACCAGTCATCAGATCCGGCCTTCCAACCCTTCCCCAATAGCCCACAAACACCCAGTTTTATTGTGACAATGGCTGCTGGGAGGTAAAGCCTGCAGAGTCAAGCAGGGAGTTCCATAATTAAGGGGCCAATATTTTGTCATGTAACAAAATGGATGCCTTTTAGGCTTTTAAGCAAGTACATTTTTATTTAGCCAAGCCTTTTTTTAAATGCTTATTTGCTGATGCATTTATTTTCCTGCTTGGTTATGTAGCTGATGTGCTATTTTTTAAAAAAGATGCTTTGTAGATTATGCATTTGTATCGCTTCAAATTGAACTATTATTTTTGCATCTGCAAGCCCTTGTGGATGTTTTCTAAACTGAAAGGTGAATATAAATGTTTTAAATAAATGAACAGTCTAATAAATCAAACAAACTTTAGGTAAGTGAACACAGAATCCCTGTAATTAAAAAGAAAAAGAGAGAGAAATATAGTACCAGGACAGGCTAATATATTATTTGATTTGTATACCGCTTAATATATTAAAAATATCTCTAAGCAGTGTACAAAAAACAAGAAAACAGACAAATTACAACAAAATCTTACACAGTTACATATAAAAAGTTACATTAATACAAAGTTACATCTGCCGGTCGGTCTGTCTGTCTATCTATCTATCTATCTATCTATCTATCTATCTATCTATCTATCATCTCAATATCAATTCATTTTCCTCCTGACGCACCCTCCCGCTCAGCCTCCGGGTTTTCACCCAGGGTCCAGACAAACTCAGCTCACCCAGAAATGTCTCGCACTGAAAAGAGTTTCTGGAAACTGAGGACATCACCCTAGTTGTCCTCTCTCTCTAGACTTGATTTTTATGGTCAGGACCAAGAAGGATGGTACTTCCTCAGGCTGCCCACCGCTGTGCCCCATTCAGCTGCGCTCTTCAATTCCAGGCACACCAGGTTTGTTGTGTTTCCCAAGGGGTCCAGAAGCTGGGGAAAGAGTCTACCCTCCACTCACAACTCTTTCTTCAGCCTCTGACCTCTCCTCCTCCTCCAGCTGCTCTCCATATGACTACAATCTTACACTTTTCCCCAGTGAGATTAATTGAACTCATTCACATATTAAGTAAGCACAGAATCGTAGCCAGAGGCTGATTCTGAGTTGGAGAGTGAAAGCAGGGAGATGTAAAATATTTCAAATATCCACAAAATGTCTGGGCAAATGGACCTTTAGATCAGGCATAGGCAACCTTGGCCCGCCAGATGTTTTGGGACTACAATTCCCACCATCCCTGACCACTAGTCCTGTTAGCTAGGGATCATGGGAGTTGTAGTCCCAAAACATCTGGCAGGCCGAGGTTGCCTTTGCCTGCTTTAGATCATGCCAAAGGAACAACATTTCTAGTTACAATAAATTATTCTTTATGACAATTATTCATTGAGATAGTTATAGGGGAAACGGTATGGTTTGTTGCTTTTTAAGTGGCCACGTGCAGAAGTGGCCCTGCTTGTTATTGAAGGAGCATGTCAACTAGTCAAGTCAGCAGAAAATGTTATTTATTGCAAGCAATAATTCTTGAATTGAGGCTATATCTGTCTTAACTGCCACAAGTTGTACATGACAATTATATGATGCCTTACCTTCTTCTGTGGATTTTTAAAATAAAAAATATGCTATTTTTCTTAGTCTGACCGGAACAAGCTAAGCGAACTATTCCTAATGACTCTTATGATACTGTAATAGTAATATGAACACCACCTACTTTTTATAATCCATTTCCAAGGACAAAAAGACTCCTCTAAATCCTACGGGTAACTCCTAAACTGCCCTGCAGAATTAAAAATAATTAAATCTCAACGCTTTTCACAGTATTACTAGAACATTCAACATTGTCTCCTGAGACAGATGGATGCCAACATGAATGAAAAAGAAGAGACAGCAATTAAAAAAAAAAAAGATTGCTAGGGAAATTGTAAGGATATTCACCATTCTGTAGCAGCCTCTAGTGGTTCTTGCAAAAACTGAATCCAAAAATACTGGAAAAGCTCACAACATTGAGAAAATCAGGGAAGAATGATAAATGAACAAAAATACTGGGTGCCACTCACAGGGATGGGAGATAAATTTGGTTCAGCTTGCATTTTAATGCAAACCTACGTAATTCCCATTTCCAGAAACAATTCATTTATTTATTTACTTCATAAAATGTATACACCACTTGATTGTAAAAATACAACAAAAACCCCGTACATGGAAAACAATGCAGCTATCCTTCAATATTTGCACTTCTCTGAATTGTGCTATATGCAGTTCTCCAACCAGTGTGGAGAGCCAGTGTGGTGTAGTGGTTAAGAGCGGTAGTCTTGTAATCTGGGGAACCGGGTTCGAGTCTCCGCTCCTCCAGATGCAGCTGCTGGGTGACCTTGGGCCAGTCACACTTCTCTGAAGTCTCTCAGCCCCACTCACCTCACAGAGTGTTTGTTGTGGGGGAGGAAGGGAAAGGAGAATGTTAGCCGCTTTGAGACTCCTTCCGGTAGTGATAAAGCGGGATATCAAATCCAAACCAAACAATAGTTTCTGAAAATAACAAAAAATGCATACAATCATATAATGGATCCCAAACGCCTTGTAACTCGAACGTTTTGGCTCCTGAACACCGCAAATCTGGAAGTGAGTGTTCTGGTTTGTGAATGTTCTTTGGAAGCCGAACGTCTGGTGCAGGAAGCTCCTGCAGCCAATTGGAAGCCGCGCCTTGGTTTTTGAATCTTTTTGGAAGTCAAACCGACTTCCAGAACGGATTCCGTTCGACAACCAAGGTAAGACTGTACCGGTAGGGAAAAGCCCTTACAAAAATATTGGGGGCGGGCATGCTGATGTAGAAATGTGGAGAAATGAAATTAGGAATGGAAAAATGAGACAAAGAGTAACTGACAGATTCCTAGCCATCAAAAATGGAAACCCTATGACAAATTCCACCCCACATCCTACACAGCACAACTGAGCCAATGTCCTAGTAGTGGTTGAGTATAGATGGTCGAAATCTCAGCTTAATAAACAGAGATGCACATGAGCTTCATGCATCCAGATGCAGCAGCCATGTTTCCCTGTCAGGAAGAGCCAATGATGTGGAGCAAGGGTGGGAAAATGCTCAGCATCATGCAGGATGTAAGCTATAGTATATGCAATCACATTTTATGAAGCGAGGTTGGATCACAGAATCATAGAATTGTAGAGTTGCAAGGGACCCTGAAAGTCATCTCTGTCACCCAATACCATCTCCTTCTTCTCCATGCAGAGGACCTACTGCTGGCTTGTTCTTCCTCTTGCTTCAAATATAGCCAAAGATACTTTTTTAAAAATTATATTAAACCTCTCTTGCAAGACTGAGCTCATTCTGAGCTTTGGCCCACCAGACCTTCTCCCTCCAACTGCTGGCTACTAGTGCATACTCTTTCTTCACAATTTCTTCTTTCTTCCATTTCTTATATATGTCCTTCTAACATCTCAGCTCATCTGCAAGCTCCTTATGCAGCCACAGCAGTTTCATTAGGTGCCTCCCATTTTTCTTTGTTGTTGGCACTGTGTGCCTTCAACATTTCACCTCTTGAAGTCTCTTCTCTTTTATTATTTCTGATCATGGAATTTCACCCAGAGCTGCTGTTGTGTGTTGTTACTTATAATGATGTAAAGGTAAAGGGACCCCGACCATTAGGTCCAGTCGTGGCCGACTCTGGAGTTGCGGCACTCATCTCGCTTTATTGGCCGAGGGAACCGGTGTACAGCTTCTGGGTCATGTGGCCAGCATGACTAAACCGCTTCTGGCAAACCAGAGCAGCACACAGAAACGATGTATACCTTCCCGCCGGAGTGGTAGCTATTTATCTACTTGCACTTTGACGTGCTTTCGAACTGCTAGGTGGGCAGGATATAATGATGTAGTTCCTCCTAAACTCACAGTATCCTGATTGGATGATGAACAGAGAATAATAAGGAAAAGAAGTTCCAAGGAGAAAGGAAGCTGTGTAAACCTCACACATGGCTTACAGATAGGAGGCCTGCTTGGTAGTATGAGCTAGGATTTGTAGCTATATTAATGCAAATAGGTTTGGATGAAATGAGGGATGTCTCCAAGAAGGAAGATCCCAGGCTCCCCAAACATAGCCTGTCACCTTCACAACGCTGCTTTTCCCAGCACTGTCAACAGAATGGCATTGTATGGTTAGAGGGAGCTGCCTTAATACAAATCAGACTATTGGTTCATCTATCTCAGTAGTATCTGCACAGACTGGCAGCAGCTCCCTGGGATTTCAAGCCAGGACACATCCCCTGGTCTACTGAAGTTTGAACCTGAGACCTTCTACAAAGTAGATGCTCTACCATGAGCCATAGGCTCTTCCTAAGATCAGAAGGTAAAGTACTCTGTTCTTTTAGAGATTGCTCTAAAAAACTGGATGGAGTGGATCTGGAGATCACGTTTCAGGGCCGGCGGGCCACTTCCTGCAGCTTGCTATGCTAGATCTGGCCTGTGGGTTGCAGGCTAACCACCTTTGCTTTCAGTACATGGCTGCTTTGTGCTTCTGTATTCCACCACATCTTTAAGTTGTGCCGACAAGAGTAGCCGAGTTATCGTTTCGTGGCACAGATCGTTGCTGCTCATGTTTCTGCCGCCTGCTCTTTTGTACAATGTATGCTCAGTCATTGGGTAAATACCATGCAGTGAATACAGGACATAATATACATGCAATTCTCTCTCTCTCTCTCTCTCTTTCTCTCTCTCTCTCTCAACACAGGGTAGCGGAAGAAGATCAATACTCCAGAGTGGAAGGGAAGTTTTGTGAGTCCAATATTGCTCGGCTAGACATGGGTTACCAGTATTCACGTTTCAGCATGTTATCCCTTCCTCAGCATTAAAACCGGCCTGCATACTATATGCACTGCATGCACTGATGGGAAGCTTTCTGTTGGTGTTTAGTCTAGGGAGCTGCAGGAAAATTCATCCAGGGATAATTCACCATTTCGTTGAAAATCCTCCAGTCTATCCACCAGACAGGTGGTTCTGCTGCTCTCCTCCTTCCCTTCTCTGTTTTATAATTCGTATCCTTATTTTTTCTAACCTCAAGCCAACAGTTTTGAAATTCCCAGAATTAAGTAGTGTTGCTGTTGTTGTTAATGTGTGAATGGTTGTTCTTTTTAAAAGGGGCAGGAATCTGTACAAAACTGAACAGGAAGCTTTTCAGCAGCTGACCGAAGCATTCTAGTTCTGAAGAAATTTCCCTGTGTATGAAACTACAGTGTTCTTTCTGTCTTGATTATTTTACTTCCTGATTTATGGGGGAGTTATGTGGTAAAACTGGGTTAAGCACTGCAGTTTCCAATAAGGCTAGTTTACATGACATTGTTGACTAAGGGCAGAGACGATACAACACTCTGCCATACAGTTAAACAGTTCAGTGTACCATGCCATGAAGAATTAGAAATAAAGGCTTTTAAAGCGCACAAGACCAGATACTGCAAAGTGATTTACAAGGACTATACTCTTTGGCACGTCAAAGCAAATACTCCCAACACCACTCTCACGGAGATCAATTTTCATTTCTATTAAAAGGCAAACTTGAGACTCATGGATGCATATTAAAAAGGCTCTTACAATATAGCTTTGCAAATCCAACAGTTCACAAAGCTATATCGCAAGAGCCTTTAATAGCACTGGCTTTTTGCCAAAACACACTTTCTTTATTAAAAGTAGAGATCACTTGGTAATGTTTCTATGTCAGATGAGTGCTAGGGAGCAAAGCCTGATGACTGATTTGCTATGTTCCATAGCTGCATGAGTTGAACTGCTTGAAGCAATGTCCCTGAGATTCAGATGGTTTCAGTGTAATCCTCTTTTTTTCAAGGGAGCTGGGGTGTATGGCTGAACACAGCTAAGCCACATGGGTTCCTACAAACACTGGCTTAAGAGCCACGACTTATTCAGGAATAGGCCAAAACTTCAGTAACCAAAGATGTTTGGATGACGTGTTGCTTTGTCAGCATGCTTATAATGTCTTGTTGATACTCCATGGGCAGACCCTGTGTTTTGGATTTGGAAACCCAATTACAAGAACAGAATTTATGCCACAACAGTCATGGAGGAAGCACACATGTATAAATTGCAGCTTGCTCTTGTGAAAACAGAACATGCACAGAAAGTGGGGGTTCCAGTCCTTTGCCGCTAATTCTCTACCTGTCCATGTTCATCACTGAACCATATAAACATGGAACTTCTTGATAAATTTACCATTTCATACATACCGTATTGGCCCGAATGTAAGCCGCACCTGAATATAAGCCGCACCTTTAAAATTGGAGAGTGGGAAAGGAAAAGAAAAAAAGAAAAAATACCCGAATATAAGCTGCACCATTCTTCGTTGCTCCTCGCTGCATACTGGGGGTGGGGAGCCGCACTGCGTTGCAGGAGGTCTTTTCCCTTCCTCACTCTCTCCCTTCCCGGCCTTGGGGGAGAGGACGGGGGACTACACGCGGGGCGGGTGCCGCTTTGCTGTGCTCCGTGCTCTGCATACCGTAAGGTCGCGAATATAAGCCGCACTTTAACTTTTCACGGTCGGAATTTGGGGGGGAAGTGAGGCTTATATTCAGGCCAATATGGTATTCATATTTCACAACAAAATAACTGTATCACAAGATTGCAAACAAGGTTGATAAAATATGCATTCAACTGAAAGAACACTCAATGACTAAGTTACCATCGTTCTTTACAAAGGGCCTCAAAGATTTCACTCCTGTCTGGGTCATGAAGTGGCCTAAGGAACTGACTCCCCCAATCCCTGTTTTCACCTGACAGGAATGGGGGAAAGGACAAAGAATTTAGCAGTACTGGAATGGAGAGTATGTGAGACTATTGCTTAAGGACTGTGGAGCAGAGCTGAATGTTTGCATGTTCAGAGCTGTAGAGAAACACAAAAAGGGGTCTTTGAACCCAAAATTTATACTTCAAGGTGTTCCAAAGGCTCATTTCTCCTTAAAAGCTGCAATATGCTTTTTCAATCCCTGCTTTATATCCATAATGTTCTTTTCTTTATTAAACGGTTTACAATCTGCCAACTCTCTTCCTTATGTGTGTGATGTACCTAACGAAGCATTAACGTTAATTTGATAAGCATTCTCATTCCCTTGAGCACACGTCTTACCTGGGGATGTTAGTGAGGTATGTCAGAACACTCTGAAACTCCTTTTCTGGAATTTCGCTAAATGTTGAGTACTCTGGAAAAGTGATGACAGGGCAGCCATCTTTTCCTCGCCCACCTGGCAAGAAACACAGAAAATTATTTACTCACCACTCATTCCTCACAAAGAAGCTATAATTGCTACATCACTTTCAGACTTGAAAACAGATCAGTTAAGATATCAAATATCTGACGTGATTTACTTATGAGCCTGATAATGAGAATGCTCCTCAAAAAAGGAGGCTGAGGAATTGCTAGTAGTGAGAGTGCTTTGATTTATTTAAACTGTAATGCAGCTGCAGGTAATGGAAATGCTAAATATAAACAAGTCCAAAACAAAGTGAACCCAATGGAACCATCTACTATGCAATAATGCAACAACAATTTGTGATGCAGCTGAGCTTAGGAAAAAAAAAAGGGCTTGGGAAGCAAAAGTCCACGTGCCAGCGGCAACTCAAAAACTGCCGAATGAATGTACAGCTTGACAAGGAGAGCAGGAAGCAGGTTTACCCTCCCATGTGCACTGATGCATGCAAACTGCTAGGTGCCTCCTTCCTTGTTCCTACTCCCCTTTGGTTTGGCTTCCCAAAACACAATTTTTGGAGTTTTTTTCAATGCTCAGCTCCGGAAGATTCAAAGCAATAGTAAGATGTGGGGTTAACAATACAGTCTTGCAGACCTGTTTAAGGTCCAGGCAGCCATGCCCTTTTGGGGAATATTTCATCTCCCCCTTACAGTTTTTCCTCACAACAATAAGTTAGAAATTCATTATTCCATGCTCAATTCTCTCTGAGCAGGTTCCCCCATTATTTTTTCCTTTCTGCAAACCTCAGGGTTCCTCTGAGCATACTGATACCTGCATTTTCATAAGAGGGTTATAACACTTTGGCTACATGTGCAATAGAATCAGACTTCAATCAGCCACAGGTAGGGCCTCACAACATAAGTATATCCCTGATGTCCAAAACTTTTTACCTCAGGCTGTGCCTGGGGGGGGGGGGGGTTAAAGCAACATAATTTAAAGACAGGATTCTAACTTGGTGCTTATTTCATCTGAAAAAACTTACTTTAGATTTTAGAAGCACAACCAGTCTGCATGCAAGTCAGTGGAGCATGAAATTTCTTCATGCTTGATTTGGCCTAGGAGGAGGTCTGAAGGAGCAATTTAAGTTGAATGACTTAACCTTTATTGCAACCTAGAAAGTATGGGATTTTTTTGAAATTGGAAATTCAAACTGGCGTCACCTCTGCCCTACAATATTAAGTGTGGACTATGGACATGTATACACTTTGTGATAATTGTCTATGGGTGAAATAAACAACATAGGAAAACACAGGCAATGTACAAAAGCGAACTTTGAAAATATGACTTCCGTGCATTTCAAAAGCTGGGTATGTACAAAGCCTATACTTCCAAGCTACCCCCTTGTCAACATAGAACTGCAAACCTGCAATGGGGGCCTAATATCTCTAGACAAAACTGCAGGGTTTTTGTAAACCGTTCAGAACTTGGAACAGCAGTATTCAGTGTGAACTACATTGCAGGGCTGTCATAAGCCACTCTCTCTGTAACCTGTAGCATGGGGACAAGGAATGGCATTTGCTGTGGAATTCACTAGATGTATTTATTTATTTATTTTATATAATGTTTCACTTTAAATAAGAATGGAGTTATAAAAATCAGGAACTCTTCTATTTTCTGCTATTGTTGAGGTTTGGGGTTTTTTTGGGTGGACAGGGAAGGGGTTTTGTGGACACACTAGTAGAGTAAAACCTTGATTTTCTCCATTGGATTTGATGAGCCTCTCTCGCTTGTGTCCGTGGAAATACTTAAAACGTCCTTCCAATGTGAATTAGGAAATGACCTTTCCAGATAATGTGATTGTTTATCTCTGCATTTTCTCTGACTATTTGAGCATGAGTACAATCAGGATTACAACAGTAAGAACAGAATACTCCAAGCTGCCTTCTAGAAAGACTGCTTGTTCTCCAAGTTCTTAAAAAAAGAAATTGCACCAAAGAGATAATTTCAAGGAGTAGATAACCAGCTGTGAACAT
Source organism: Podarcis erhardii (assembly GCF_964252035.2). NCBI lineage: Eukaryota > Metazoa > Chordata > Lepidosauria > Squamata > Lacertidae > Podarcis > Podarcis erhardii. Next base: position 81,162,757 of record NC_138508.1, read on the forward strand.
AAGAAAGAGCTTCCTGGGTCAGGTCATCTCATCTAGCATCCTGTTCTTATGATGGCCAACCAGATGCCTATGGAAAGCCCAAAAGTAGAATCTGACCACAACAGCAATATCACCTCCTGAAGTTTCCACCAACAGGTATTCAGAAGCACAGCATGGCCATAAGGGTCAGCAGCCACTGAAAGCCCTATCCTTCCACAAATTTGTCTAATCCTCTTTTAAAGCCATCAGTGCCTCTTGCAGGAATGAATTCCTTAGCTTAACGCTATGTGATAAGTAAGACAGGTAAGTTTTCAAAAACCTCAAGAGTAAATATGGGAGAATGCAACAAGCCCATTCACTTTTTTAGCCCCACAGTCAACGTATTGCACTATTGTTGTTGGTGGTATCTGTCTGTTGAGAGAGAGGGAGAACAGAGTGCACTTCTGAGGACAAAGTCAAACCCAAGTAACCTCCTTGGGGCACACAACTGGGTAGTGTATATGTCCAGACAATACAACTCCCCTGTCGGCCTCACTGTTATGGTCCAAAGGAAAGCAAAACAATGCATTTGGCACCACCCTAGCCACAGAAGTTGTGGGAAGGGGGTGTGCAAGGCACCATCCAACAGTCTTAGGGACTTCAGATTTGTGTAGGGTTTGGTTTACTCCTTAGTCTTTTCTGTCTCTCAAGGCAGTGGAGGTTTAGGATCATTTTTCCTTCTCCTAGGTGGGCTACCTTCCCAGGTTGATGAGCCCCATCTGCTGCTCACTTCCTTCTACAGCACTATATGGGTCATTAAACCAACCCTATTCTTAATTATCTTTATGACTTCTGGGAGAGGAGACTCCAATGCCTTTCAACATCACGTTCTTCTGACCAGGTTGACTGCTCTCAGCATAACATTTTAAAGTTAACTTAATAACAAAGCTGTGTTTTTAAATCAACATCCATTTTAGTTTATCTTGAAACTACAGTGTCAGCAACCCTTAAGAAAAGTGCAGAATAACAACTGACAGCAGCAACACCCAAACTGGAACATCAGCAGAATCAAAACTGCAAGTAATTTGCTACATAAATCCCGTGGCAGACAATTAAATTCTGCTCAAATGTTGCAAGGGCACACTGCAGTGTATTATCACTGAAGTTGGCGTTTATCTTGTATGTTGATAGACAAGAGTGGGGGGGGGAATATGGGGCGGGCAGGCGGGGTCAGAGAAAGATAATACAGTATATATCTCTCTAGCACCATTTACTTATAAAATTGTAAGATCCACTCACCACAGAATCAAAAGAGTTAACTATAAATTAAGCAAAATGGAACGAGAGGGGGCTGTTTCTGTTATGCTCCACTGAGCTGTGGATGAATGCCCATTATGCTTGTGGATGTGTTAAAGCAATAAGGGTAGGAGGGATTAAAGAACCTGGAACTCAATTTCACACTTTTATGTAATCCATTTTCAAAAGCACCCCACTTTTGCTTGGGGGAGGGAATTACTCTTAATTGTTGTACCTTTCAATAAACAATGACAACTTTCCTTCTTTAAGCATGTAACAGGAGTGAAAGTGTTCCACCTCAAAGATCCAAACCTGAAAAGACTATTCCTGGGCTACCTTTTGATATCAGCTATGAGTTACTCCAGGCATGGCTGGCATCCTGGAAAGCTGTTGTCATTTGGGTGTAAGCAATACAGTGGTACCTCGGGTTACAAACACCTCGGGTTACAAACACTTCGGGTTACAGACTCCGATAACTCGGAAGCAGTACCTTGGATTAAGAACTTTGCCCCAGGATGAGAACAGAAATCGTGTGGCAGCAACGGGAGGCCCCATTAGCTAAAGTGGTACCTCAGGTTAAGAACGGTTTCAGGTTAAGAACGGACCTCTGGAAAGAATAAAGTTCGTAACCAGAGATACCACTGTACTGAGCTAAATTGGCCAATGGTCTCATTAAGTATAAAGCAACTTATGTTCAACTGCTATTATTGTTTTAACGTCCAGTTACAACAAAGCCACCTTAAATGGCTGGCCTTCTGTTCTTAGAATCAACATTTCATTTGTGTGGTATTCATTTGGTACCATTCAAGAAATCAACATGTACAAAACGAACCATAGAAAGAAATATACTATAGGGTTCATACACAGAATAAGAACTGAATTGGCCAACACTTTGTTCTTTAAAAAAATAAAAAATAAACATCTAATGTAAACATTCAAGCCCTTACCTGACAGATAGGCAAACTTCTTCCTTAGCTCGTCCTCAATTTCTGCAGCACAGAGGGGAACAATATCTTGATGCATGATTTCATCTGAAACAGATCCCCCAACAAACAGTTCATTATAACTCCCATGTAGAAATGCTTGGCTCACACAATTTTTATTTACTGAAAACATTTATGTGCCACCATTTCATGACTGCACTCAACGTTAATTAAAAACATTTCATCCAACCACTATAAAAAAAACCAAAGCCATGAACATTAAAACTCAAAACAACAATGCTTGTGGGAAATATAATGATTTATAAAATAAGCAAGATTCAGATTCTGAGGTTACATTTGGGAAATATTACAACACATTTGGGCAGCTCAGATGCATAAATTAAAGCATTATTCTCTTATAGAGTTCCCCAAATGCTTAGGCAATCAGCCTAATTAGAAGTGCATTTTAGTTAACAGAAAGAAACTTTTAAATAAGTAGAATGGCACTTTGGGTTCTTCCAAACACATTTTTTTTCCTGGTACTGGAAGGTGAATTAATGCCTATATGGTTTTGCCACTGAACCTGTTATCTAACAGTTTGAGACACATTTTCTTTTACCTCTGGTATTTACTGCTATGAACTGGGCTGTGTAGAAAAGATGGAATGTTGATGAAAAGCAAGTGAAAGTAGCTGATGTACAAATCAACTTAAGAAGCAGAACTGTGGTGTCACAAGTTCACCATGTGAGAAGCCTATGGACATCAGGGGAAGAACAATAAAAGAAAAGGAGGAAAGTCCATTTTTACAGGGGCTGGGTGCACAGGCAAAAAAAAAAAGCTTAAGCTGAATTTTGACTGACAGCTTCGTAATTGGGATAACCATATTTTCCCATCAATTCTCTGCATTTTTCATTAATGTGTATCTGTTTATGAGAAGACCACAGGAATACACATGTTACATGTGTGCAATCAGCAAACAAACAAGCAGGACTGCCTTCATGGGCCACATTTGGCCTAACACGGAAAAGAGCATGTGTCTTGATTGTAGGCAGGCAATGGGTAGAACAAGTAGGCATGTATTGACCGTACATTCATATGTTAATAACCCAATGTGCTCCTCTGATCTGTACACGAGGAGCCTTCAAATCTTACTTGACCCTCATCATATGTGAAAATTGGTACCAATGGAAAAGAACACCTATTAACCAGGTTTACCACCACACATACATACATCATATATGCAGGATTTGAGTCTGCAGGGAGTACCAAGAACAGCAGAATTACTTCAGCATAATCAAAGATAGGTTTTAAAAGCATAAACCAGATCTAATTTCCACCAAGCGTACCAACAGTGTACCATGGACAGCACCATCTTTCACATTTCCCACAAGGACATCATTTCCATAAAAGAAATTTTGCACCCTTGTCACACAGGACAAGCACATGAGCACCCGGCAATTCTTCCATCTATCAGGTCTGCCTGGGAATGTAAATGCCAAAAAAAAGAATAAAAAAGACTTGTATACTCATCGTATTCGGCAGCAGCTGATGTTTAAAATGATGGCATTATACATGAAGGCATGTGTGGAGTGTCCCTCTGTTTTAGTAATTCTGAGTATTTAGTAGTAGATGAATACCTGAATTAATAAATAACTTGGAAATCGATAGCCAACGGTATGATGAAACTGCTATAAATAGTTTAGTAAAGGACACAACTAATAGTATCCATTGGTATTAACAGGAACACAGGCAATATTTGACAGGCAAATTACGAAGCACAGTAGAAGCCTTGATGTATTTGTTTTAACTAGGCCTGGTCGATATATCACTCAGGACCGGTATAACGAGCAGACCGCGATGTCGGTTTCACTCAGCGGTATATCGCTGGTCAAACTGCCACTGCAGCCGAGTGCTTCTGCTAGAAGCGTCCATTGGAGGGTGTCAGGAGTTCCTTCCTCCAGCAGGTGTTGCTAGCACAGGGACTCAAGAGCAGTGGCGGTTTCACCAGCGATACATCACTGAGTGAAACCGCCATCCCACTCTGGCCTCATACGACGGAGAGGGAGATACAGCTTGTTCCTCCCTCTCCATCTTTAAACTGATCGACTGAGGAGTGTGCAGCTGCCCTTGCCTCAGTCGAGCAGTTAAAGGAGCTCCCAGCTTGGCGCTGTCTCCCGCAAGCCGGCAGCGGTGTAGCATGGGTTGTCAGCACCTGGGGCAAGGCAAGTAATTTGCGCCCCCTAACCCGGGGCAAGGCAAGTACAGTAATTTACTCTCCCAAGCAGCAGCAGCGAGGCTTCTCTTTCGCCCGCGTTCTCCCGGAGCTGCCTCTTTTCTTTCCTTTTTTCCCTTTCTCCAAGGCTTTTCGCTTTCTCTCCTTAATTGATTCCCCCTCCACACCGCGTTTCCTGGCTGCTCCCCCCCCCTTCCCCTCTCTCTCCTCCTCGCTCTGCTTGCCTTGCCCTGCCCTGCCTGAGGGCGCCCTGAGGAGACTCCGCTCTCCTTTTTGACCAGGCGAGGTGGAAAAAAGGGGGGAAAGTCTCTTCCCGCCCCCTCGCCAGACTCCCTGCTCGGCTCGGCTCACTACCCAGAAGGCCAGTGGAGAGAGAGCCACAATTACCATAAAGCTCCTCTCCCTCCGCTTCGCCAAGCTGCCAAAGCCCGGCAGCAGTGGCAACGGCAGCAGCAGGCACAGCCAGACCCCCGCCAGCCAGCCCGCCCGCCCGGCTTCCTCTCCTTTTTTGGCCCGCAGCAGAAGGCTTCGCTCTCCCCCTTCCGCGACCTCCTCGCCAAGCCGAGCGAGCGCGGGCTCCCTAACCCGTGGATTTTAGTAGGGGCAGAGAGCTGCTAGTGCAAGCGCGCCCCCCGCCCATGTTGCGCCCGGTGCGGCCGGCCCCCCCTGCAAGCCGGTGGTGGGGTGGGGGGGCTCTGTGAAACTGCTTGGCTGAGGGGAGTGCAGTTGCCACAGCAAGCAAGGAGCCCCGAGGCTCCAACAGCTCATGAACAAGCAGTGAGAGCACCGGGGCTGTCTCAGCTGGGGAGAGGGGGTGTTACCTCCCCCCAGCTGAGTGGTACAAACAAGTTGCATTGTCCCAGCCTTCAAGCCTGGGTGAAACCGCCTCAGCTCTTGAGGTAAGAGCTGGGGCAATTTCACCCAATGCACTTTGTTTTTTTCAACATTGCTGTATATTGCCAAGCTGATATTACCTAGACCTTGTTTTAACAAGTTAAAAAGAAGTGCCTCTCACACAGGCTTTGGGTCTTTTGATACATTTTGACCCATAGTATTCATGGATTTCCCCACTGCTGTTAATGTGGAAGTATTTAAAGGGTAAATGACTACTACTTGCAACATTTTGTTATTATGGTGATTATTATGACTGACAACCATTTTTTGAAAACTAAGAATGAGGGCAATTGCTCTTTCTTCTACAGCAGCAGCAATTTTAAATTTAGAAATCCTTAATGATATAAATAGGTGCATTCAAAAGAAAATGCTTGAGCTACAGATGCTCTATTTTAAGTGCACAAAATACAAAATTGATTATGTCTGGGAAGTGAATTACTACTCACAAAACACAAGTGAATGTCTTGTAGTCTACCAACAGATATCTTCACTAAAAGAAGAAGAAGACATTCCCTGTATTATGACTAATATAGACATTAATGTCATTCATCATTTACAAGTGGGAGTTGTAACCCTGAAGCAAATCCTTAATTCTTCATCCCTTTGGGGTCTTTATCTTGCCCCCTACCAATAGCCTTTCCAGCTCCATCAGTAAGAAGATTGGAATTACAAAGAGATTAGACTGTGGGGCCCTTTATGCGGAAGATGACTGCACGCCACTGTTAACTAACTGAAGAAACAGCTGTCATTTCGGACCTCTTAGCTTAGAAGCTCACTTCAACAAGTTAACAGATTCAGTAAGAAACAGAAAATGACGACATTTAAAAACACACTCTGTATACCACATAAATTTTATTAGCCCCACAAGGAAATCCAGAGGAAAGGACAAGCAGTTTGAGCACTCCATGCTCCATTCCTCCTCCTTGCAATATATTACTTGTATCTTGGGTTAATCTGTAACCCGGAAGGATGATTTTGCAGTTAAAGCACTACAGTAACTGAGATTTCCTCAGTATTTTCAGCAACCGTTTCAAAACATTGTACCTGAAAACTAAAGACATGATTTCTGCAGGATAGTTAAGAACAGGCTTAAAAATCAATGGGCTTTATAAGTGTCTAATGTTGGTGACTTAAGTTGTGTACCTCAATTTTTTTAATATGGTAGAAAGGGTTTTCTCCTGAACGTACTCGCTAATGGAAGCATTTTTGTTAGTTTATGAAGTAGCTTAGGACAACACCCAACAAATCTGCCAGGTTACTAGCCTATGACTAAAAAGTTGACCAAGTATAGGTGGTTTGTTGCCACGCAGGTTAGCGGTCAGAGAACCTTCTGGATAGCATAATGTCTATGCTCCCCTTCCTCTGGCTGGAGGCGATGTAATCAGTGTATCATGAAACGGAAGAAAAGACAATGTAAGCCTTGTAACTGGGATGGAAAAGGCTTGCTGTCTTTGAGAAACCAAAGCTGTGGCATTTGAGGGTTCCCTAGAACCTACTGGGGAGACACGTTCTGTTGGAAGTTAATGCGGTGAGCCTTCCATCTCATATTTATGTGTTTAGAAATAAACCTTGTATCACAGCAATGTCATAAGCCTCCAATGACCTACATCGTAAGGGACCCAAACCAAAGTTTCCATTGGAAACCCTCACTGCTCAAATATTGGGGTGTGTGTAACACTGGGATCAAGTGGTAAGGATAACTCTAACCCGAAATCACATCACATGCAAGGCAGGCAATAAGAAACTGGAAGTTACTACTGAATGCACTACTGCATATGATGCTACAAGCAACTGGGCAAAGCCTAGCCAGGTATGCTCACAATATAAAGTCTGCAGTAGCTGATCTTTACAAATTTCTCTCACTTGAAAGAGCACAACAAACGAGCATGTGGATAAGCTGTGGCAAGTATGTTCAGTGACCAGAGCTGACCCCATACCTCGGCTTTGAATGCATCTCATCACAACTCTGAATACCTTTCACTTCAGGTTAATTTTTATATGATGTAAAGCACTGAGTGAAGCATGGGGGGTGGGAAGGCTGCAGCCGAAAGAGAAACCAACCTCCACCTTTCAGCCCAAACACATGAGAAGTGAAATGGAAACGCAAGCTCCTTTAACATTCCTTCTTCAAGATGCAGTCAGAGCAATGCTAATTTCGCTTTACTAACTGTAATAAACCAACAAGATCCTATATAGCTGCTAGCATGCTTCTTTGTTGTAAGTTAAACATCCAAACCGAGGGTCGATGAATAATACAAAATTAGCAATTGGAGATGATCTCTGAGGTGTTCTATATACAGGCAAAGCAATGCTGTGCCGTTGCCCTGCACCACCCTACAGTTCCACTCCTGTCTACTTGAGTCACCATCAAGCTACTAAAAAAAAGACAGAGTGTCAGCACAGTTAAACTGGATTCAGATCTGAGTTGTGCAGTGGATGCAAATGAGGCAGTTGCTTAACAGCTTCGCCACATGCTAACAGATCCATCACCCCACATCCACAATGCAACATTTTGGTCATTCAACTCAGCAGATCTCGATCAAAATTTCCTGATCAAGTGCTGTTTCAACAAATGAACTTAGGCTGCAATGTCATGTACTCTTACATGTGAGTAAGCCTCGAAGAAGAAGAAGAAGAAGAAGAAGAAGAAGAGGAGGGGGAGGAGGAGGAGGAGGAAGAGGAAGAGTTTGGACTTGATATCCCGCCTTTCACTCCCCTTAAGGAGTCTCAAAGCAGCTAACAATCTCCTTTCCCTTCCTCCCCCACAACAAACACTCTGTGAGGTGAGTGGGGCTGAGAGACTTCAGAGAAGGGTGACTAGCCCATGGTCACCCAGCAGCTGCATGTGGAGGAGCAGGGAAGTGAACCCGGTTCACCAGATTACGAGTCTACCACTCTTAACCACTACACCACACATTGCTCCCAATGCAGCAGAGACTCATTTCTGAGTAAACATGCATGTGACTGGACTGTTAGCACATATAATATTAAGGTCCATATAGTTCAGGAACTGCAAGAGGTCTCTTTCTGCCAACTTCAGCTGTCTCTTTCAAAGCTACCTACCACCTAGGGTATTGAATTTCAAGACTGTGGCGTGCCCTCTCCACACCAAGAGCTGCAGGACCCTAGAAGTAGGAAACGAAATGTGAAGGAAGAATAAGACCCTGAAATGGGTCTTAGTGGGACCCTAGTACAGAACCTTCATTGACATAATGTGTGCATGGTTTTGCTAGAACTGTATACGCTACAAATTACAGTGGTGCCTCGCAAGACGAAAAGAATCCGTTCCGCGATTCTCTTCGTCTAGCGGTTTTTTCGTCTTGCGAAGCAAGCCCATTGACAGCTTAGCGGATTAACGCTATTAGCGGTCTAGCGGCTTTTAGCGATCAGCTGAGAAGCGGCTTATCAGTGGATCAGCTGTTAAGCGGCTTAGCGCTTAGGAAAAGGGCGGAAAAAGCGGAAAAAACCCGCGGGAACTCGCAAGATTTTTTCGTCTTGCGAAGCAACCCCATAGAGAAATTCGTTTAGCGAAGCGCCTCCAAAACGGAAAACCCTTTCGTCTAGCGGGTTTTCCATCTTGCGAGGCGTTCGTCTTGCGGGGCACCACTGTAATCAGGACATTTAACCAGTGCTTTTTTTTATTAAAAAATGTTTAGGGGTACTCTCACTTTCCTACTCGTATTGAAATATTGCCCCTCAATGAAGCCAAATACAGATTCACAAAATGTTTAGGGGTATGCATACCCCTGCGTCCCCCCAGAAAAAAGCACTGCATTTAACTATTGGTTCCAGTTGAATTTACCCCCAACTAGCTATCTTCCATCAGCTCTGATTGATTTGCACAAAAGCAGTTGGATAAAAGACATTAACTTAAGGTTATGCTCCCCTTGCCATCCAGTACAATACTTATTAAATTGAGGTCCCAGTGAAGCAAAATACCTACTGAACCAAAGTCTTTTTGATACTGAACAACAGAGTAATCTGTCCGCAATGAGGAAACAATGCCCCTGGTATGACTGTTTTCCAACTGGTCCTCCTGATGTAGGATCTAACAAAATGTATGAGAGTTTTCTGAAGTGCCTAACTGAATATGCTGCCTTCAGCAGTACTTGAAGGTCTTTTAAAGAGAATTCCACTCCAAATTCGTAAAAGTCCACGTGGAGATGGGAATGCTGAAACAGTGGTTCAGGTTTGTTATTTTTCTCTCTGTATAGCAATCTATGTAAAGAGCTAATCCAGGAAGTACAGCTGATTCTTATGTGACTTTTCTTCTTGCAGATCACTATAAAAAGTAATGCCCACTTTTTAAAAAGTTTTGGTCAGAATTGGCTGAAATTTGTAGGCAAGGTCACTTATTCTGAGGGCATATATCCCTGTCAGCTTTCAGAAGAAAAGTTGCAGTAATTTTCATGCAAGAGCAGCTATTGCAATTTTGTGGTGGGCAGAAAAAGGAATCCCTTAACCTCACATTATGTTGTCTGGGCAATTGGACTGAAAAGTAGAAGCATGAGAGAGAAACCTGACCAGCTGGAGACAAATAGATGCCTAGGTTTTAGGTCTAGGGACCTTTATAGTTCATTTTGGGGAGCAACAACATAGGATTTTTGTGGGGGGGGGGGACACGGTCTGGTCGATTATAAGCTAGAATTGTTAGTTGCAAAAAAAAAACCTCTCCCAATCCAATTCTGACACCTCTCTTAAGTTTAGACACATACGTTCCACTTGCAAAGGTGCTCCCTCTCCTAAAGAACCCAGGATGGAGAGCACTGATAAAATTAATCCCTCCGATAACCCAGCTAGACCCATCAGTCACAATGGTGCTCTTTCTCTGTGCCCTGGTGTTTTCTCTTCCTCCCCAATATCATTCCATCTTGGCCTTTTGGCTTTATAGTAAGCTTAGACAAATTACTTTCACTTTCAACAGATGCCTGTCTGCAACATTATTTTGATATCTGCACCACTGAGGTGTCGCAAAGTGTTTCAGGGATTTCCTAAATACCTCCAATGTATCCCACTTCACACCAGGATTTGCCTAAATCCAATATCCATCCCTACTTCACAGTTCCTTTCAAGCCAATCAATCACACCAAGGATTGGGAACCTGCAAGCCAATATTATTCACAACAGTTCTTATTATCCCTGCCCATTGGCCATGCTGGATAGGGTTCATAGAAATTGGGAGACCACCACCATTTGGATGGCCAAAGGTTCCCCATCCCTTAATTGCACCTTACTTGCATAAAACTAGTCTCTTCTTCCACATGACATGGAATAAATGAATTACCACCAGGAAGCAATTTCAGAGATGAGTAAGAGCATGTCCACATTTTATTTGCATGTGTGTAGTGACCGGACTGCTCAGTATTATAGGCAGCCAAACCTAATCTCATAATTTACCTCAGATTGCATACTTCTTTGCACACTGATGTCCCAATATCTCTAACAGCAGCAGCAACTGCAGGCTGATGGGCAAAAAAGGCCCACCCCTTTTGTTTCTAGGCCAGGAGCTACCGTTGCTTAATATCAGACAAGTTGGATTACCCAGAAAACACAAGGATTCTTACTATTACCCTATGTTAAACTATATTTAAAACAATTCATACAACACTATCTGGCAGCTAGCATAGAAGTACATTTTCCCCAAATAGAATTTGCTTAAACAAAATGGTTTTAATAATAGTATCAAGCAAAACATTTCATGCACAATGGCAGAAAACGCAGTTTGGGACGACTTGAATTTTCTAGTTGTTATCATTCTGTTTCCTTAAATGCTTTTTAACCTTAGCCTTGCATTCCTTCTTGTCTCCAGCAGTACACCAAGCCACAAAAAGCCTAGCACAATTCTCCTGAATGCACAGTGATGCTGCAGGCACACCCAGAGCCTTTGATAAAACTTACTTTAAATGGAAAACATCACATCTCCTAATACACGCCAACACTTAAAACTCAACATTAAATAAGTATCATTTCAGAGACCGAAGTGGTAGAATACAAATCACCAACCTGACATGTCACTGCTGTTCATCCCGTATTCCTCTATAGCAGTCATGCATACCAAACAGAACACAAGACAGGCAACGTGAACTGAATCAGCAGCATTTGGTTTCTCTCTCTCCCCCTCCCCTTCCCCAATTTCCACAAAAACAAGCTTTCAGTTTCACAGTGGACTGTAGCTTCACTATTTACAGCAAAGACTGCCTCCAATGCATCATTCATACCCTATCAGAATAAAGCGAGATTACTGTGGAAAGCTCTGAATTAAAAGAAACTGTAAGAAAAGATATGATAGCGAAGTTTGCTACTGAAAATTTTGGAAGAAGATGTAGTAGCGGAATCCCCTCCTTTGCCCTAGCCTTCTCACAAAGGTAATAAAATGCCTTGGAGGGAGGGTGACAGTCAAACAGCACATCGCAAGATACAAGGAACAGTTTCTAAAGGAGCTACCGGTAGGTACAACAAGGAAGCGTTCGTGATCCTTTAGCAAATATATTCTACAAACATTCTGTGTGATAAAGCTCACAATGAACACGTACGTGGCACTGACGTAACAATAGGCACTCTGGAAATGAAAAATACAAATGGGTGAATTGCGCAGCGGACCAGAAGATCCCTAACAGGTCCTTAATACAACATTCAAGAACTACTAGATTGCACCAGTCGTTTCAGTTCAGCGAAGTCACTGGAAGTGAAAACAAGAAAGGGAAGGGAAGAAAACATGAAAGGTAGACGCACCTGTTCTTTTCTTCAGAAGATACCACAGTTCTGCAATATCCTTGTACAGCAAGGAGATCAGGCTTAAGGTCATATTGCCACAAATCAATTTCGTGAAGAGCTGCTCAGTAGATGGTGACCTCTGTCTTTAAAATGCCGTTCAATATACAAGGAAAGCTCAAAACTTCACCTTTCACAGTAAAAGTCAAGCTGAATGGGACACAATACCTTTCTTCAAGTTACATGCAAAGCCAGTGTGTCTTTCAACAGGATCAGAGGTCCACAAAAGGGTTAGCGAAAGACTGGAAACTTCTCGTTTTCATTTTATGGTACAGAGAACTCACATGCAGCACACTAAGTTTATTTACCCAGAACGTAAAAGACAATAACTGAGCAAATTCAGTTAAAAACAAAACATGTTTTTAAAACAAATTAATTTCTAAACTCTCCTGGAGTGGCATGTCAAAAGCCTCCCTTAAGGAACCCTACTTTAGCAAATGGTAACCTATCAAGTAAAGCCATCTCTTTTTAGCCTGAAAGGAACAACACTGGTCAGCTGACAGCTGCTTCTCTCAAAGAGCTCTCTAATGAGACAATTCCTTGAAATGGAATGGGAAATTTCACATTTGTTTTTTTGGGGGGGAAATCCCTATTCTCACTTTTTTTTTCTGGAAAGGTGCAGAAAAAGACAATTCAATCTTTAATTGAAATCTTCACCAATATGTTCCTGAGCCTGATAAAACTTTTCTTCAGCTAGAATAAAAAAACTTATTTAAAATGCATGTACTCCAGAACATGTTTTATATGCCCAAGGCAATTCTCTTGAGAATTTTGCATGTGGTTTAAAAAAACCCTTAAATGAATGTAGATTTGTTTCTTATTTTTTTTAAATGACATCTACATTTCTTAGAATCATAGAATTGTAAAGTCGGGAGGGACCACGAGGATTATCTAGTCCAACCCGCTGCATTGCAGGAATCCATTGCAGGAATCTTTCACCCAACATGGGGCTCGAACCCAATGCTGAGATTAAGAGTCTTGAGCTCTACCAGCTGAGCTATCCCTGTGCTAGGTTTTTTGTCTTTTCTCAAAGTAACAGATATCCACACATCTGTTAAAAAAAAAGATGCACTTGCTATACACTTTCAGAGACTGTACACAATAGGGCAGAATAGTCAATCCATAAAGCTTATGTTATACATGCAGATCAGTAATATTACAACAGGCAATGTGAAATTAGAATGCCAGATGAAGACCTGAGAGACCAGGGTTCAAATCGCCATTCAGCCGTAAAGCTCACTGGGTGACCTTGGCGGCCAGTCACTGCCTCTCAGCTTGACCTACCTCACAGGGCTGTTGTAGGGATTAAATGAGGAAGAGAAGAAGCATGTACACCACCTTGACCTCCTTGGAGGAAAAGGTGGGGTGTAAATAAAACAGAACAAAATAAAATAAATTGTAGTGATATGTGTAAAAGGACCTTTTAAAAAGATGCCCAAGGTTTATAGAGTTCAAGTATGCCTATGAACTTTCACCCATTAAACGTTAAGCAAAGTCACTTGATCCTTTTAGGTAATTGTTTCAGAGCAGATTACCTGTTAATTAGTGACCTCAAGATTACTTACTAGCAATCTCAAATTCTGTAATACAGATAAACAGGACAGTAAATGAAAGTGACAGAAGCAACTGTTAAATGACTCAAAGACTATAACACACCCTTCCCCTCTGCTATTGGAGAAGACTTCTGCCTTTCCAAAGTCACCAGAAGGTCAAGAAATGAAAACATGGTGGATAACTCATGGATTTATAATTACAACTATTCAAACAGTAACAGTAAGGTTTCTTCTTCATTGTACATTTATATCTGGAAAAGCATTCCATTATGTGTACAAGTTATGTACAAATTTGTAAGAATCACATTAAGTATAAATTCTACCTAGTTACATTCATGAACAACTTACCCAACAAAACTACTTTTAATGCCATGAGGAACTTGCTTGGATAATATAGATTTGATAACAAAAAAGCACAAAAAGAACTGCAGTGAATGAGTGAACTTCCCATTTCTGATGATTAATTTTCTATAACTGGAGGAGGGGGCATCAGTGACAGCAGAAGGGAGACAGATGATGTTTCAGGCAGCCCACCTGAAACATAGTGGGGGAGAGGTAAGACCACAGAATGCACACCTGACAGTTCAGCTGGCAATCCATTGTTATCATATTATGGTTGTCTTTATCCTTACTGTTGTAGAAGGGCTTGTCTAAAGACTTCAAGAAACCAACAGGAAACCTTCTCATTATGTTCTATGCTTCACTTAGAAACTTAATAGAGATGAACAGATGAAACATCTTGCCAAAGGCTATACAGTGGTGCCTCGCAAGACGAAATTAATTCGTTCCGCAAGTTTTTTCTTCTTGCGAGTTTTTCGTCTTGCGAAGCACGGTTTCCCATAGAATGCATTGAAAATCAATCAATGCGTTCCTATGGAGACCGTCTGGGGACAGAGGGGAAGCGCCGCGCGCCTTCCCCTCTGTCCCCAGACCTGTTTAAAGCAAGGGGCGGCGGGGAGAAGATTGCTTCTCCCCATTGCCTGCCCCGCAATCTCCGGGGACAGAGGGGAAGGCGCGCGCGCCTTCCCCTCTGTCCCCGGAGATTGCGGGGCTGGCAACGGGGAGACCAGAATTGTACGACTTGTGGTAGACAATGTATCTGGTTTTTCAACCAGCAAATGTTTAAAGTTCTTTAAATTCTGCACAGAAAGCAGTCCGCCTGCCATCCACAGTACCTCCTATGACAAATCCCTGAGATCTTGCTTAGAAGCCCTGCCTGACAAGCTGAAAGTTTGCAAAAGCCCAGTCCTTACTGGAAGACGGTGCCTACACACCTCCCATGGTCCCTTCTCCCGTCAAGAGATACTGTCCTCATGAGACTCATTCCCATGTGGCATTGCTCACTTGCAATTTCTCTAATTCTTCTGTAAAAGTGAAGCCTCTTTGCAAGCAGCCGAGTCCCTCTTAATTACTAGTCAACCAACATACTGTACTTTTCCGTCTATAAGACCCTAATTTTGGGGATACGATATTAAGGAAATGGGGAGGAGATTGTCCAGAATGGGAGGAATGCCAGAAAAACCTCACCCAAATTCCAAATGCTTGAGATCGAACGCAAGACAGAAACCTCCTATCTTATTTCTGATCAACACCAGCAGCCGCCCATCACACGCCCAATTGCTGCAGCAGGGCCCAATCACCAACAGCCATTGTCACAGCAGCGACCAATCGCCAGCGGACATTGCTGCAGCAGCCTATCACCCACAATAACACCAGTGACAATCTACTACTCAAGACAGAAATCATTTCCACCGTCCCCCTCTCCACTACCTATGTATAAGACGACCCCAATTTTTAAGCGTTGTTTCAAGGTAAAAAAACATCATCTTATAGACGGAAAAGTATGGTACATCCAACCCACTATTTGGGGTCGTGTCCAATGTCCACTGACACTACAGCTCATCCATGGGTTGTACACTTGGCAAGAAAAGAAAGAAAGGACTCTCCTTCCTTAGAGGTTGTTAAGCACACTGTTGAACCATTAATATAGTTTGTGTAAGTTAAGAGAAAATCAGGCACTGGGTTTCTTTAAAAGAATGTGTAAATGATGTGTATGGTTGATTTTAGGCCATTTTCTTTTCTCTCTCTCTATTTGTACTTCTGCTGTGCTATGATAGATGTGGCTACACTTCCATGTGTGCTGCCTCCCTCTTGAAGCATTGTAGCATTTACTCAGTGTCAAATAAGGCTAGAAATCCAATGCTGTGGGATTTACTCAAATACCCAGGTGGTTAGCCTAACTGCTTAAGACACATATTTGACCTTACCATAAAATAGCAAACAGAAGCATCAATATAACTTTCCAGTGTGATTTGTTTTTTAATGTTGCAAACATTTGTAAAGTCGATTCCGATTCAAAACAATGCAAATTTCCTGGATTCTTTTCTAGGACATCAGGGTGGAGATTTAGTTTGTGGTTCTGATTTGGCCCACTAAGTCCTGATGTACATGGGTGGCGTGACGTATGGCAAAGAGGGGTTGAAATTAATCTGCACTCACTTCAGCATTTATGCCACGGATCAAATTGTCCAGGCTGCTCCCCAATGAAAGAACTGGGCGAGGCAGGGAGGGACTGATTTGTATTACAGTGGTACCTCGGGTTACATACGCTTCAGGTTACATACACTTCAGGTTACAGACTCTGCTAACCCAGAAATAGTACCTCGGGTTAAGAACTTTGCTTCAGGATGAGAACAGAAATCGCGCAGCAGCGGCACGGCAGTAGCAGGAGGCCCCATTAGCTAAAGTGGTGCTTCAGGTTAAGAACAGTTTCAGATTAAGAACGGACCTCCAGAACAAATTAAGTACTTAACCCGAGGTACCACTGTACACCCAACATAATACATGAGAAGAGGCTGCTGGATCAGGCCAGTGGTCCATTTAGTCCAGCATGCCTACAGGAAGCCGGCATTCAGGATCCGAGTTCAACAGCACTGTTCCCTCCTCCAGTTTCCACCAACTGGTTTTCAGAAGGATTGCTGCCTCTGATTAAGGTGGTAAGACTGCACAGAAAGGGGACAGGGAATCAATGGCTCTCCAGTTGTTGTTTGCATTCACAGCTCCCAGCCAGCCTAGCCAACGATCTGGGATGATGCAAGTCGTAATTCAACAACAAATCCAACCATGGCTGGGGAAAGTTGTCCCAAGAATGAAGCCAAGCTACCTCTTGCTCTTCACCATGGAACAGGCATGGGACAAGACACTTCAGTGTACATTAACCCCCCCCCCAATAAACCCCACAAACTTTCACTTAAACATTGTTATGGGAGCTCCAGAAAAATGCTATGATGCCTTCCTTACAGAATTGGGGTGGGGTTTGTTTTACACCAAATTATGAATGGAAAACAGGGCCCCTAAATCAACTGTTGCCAGCTATATTGTGTAAAGGAAATAAACTCTGGTACTTAAACACACTAAATAAAGACTGAGCATGTAAAGCTATAATCTGCAAGTAATTAAATCTATATGTTAACTATGCGCTTGAAAAATATAAGCCTACAAAACGTCTCACCAGTCATAAAATAAGCATAGCAGCATGGCAGTATACTTGTCTACTCTGTTAACCCAAAAGGAAGCATAATCTTACCTCTAATATTCTGTTTTGATCCCAAACTTTAGAACAATGGCTATTCTTTTTTTACTTTTGACTTTCCTAAGGTGCTTCCTGTTTTAGTCCTGCATGCAAGTAATGGGTGTGCAGGAACAAGAGCCACCCCTTTCCACATTGTTGTTTACACTGCTGCTTCTTTATTTACTTTCATGCTGACTACGGGTGGGGTAACACAAACATTAAAAGAAAATGCAACAGGAAATGATCTTGTTTAGAAAAGGCATTTTGCTTTAGTCTCCTACATGTCATATTCCACTATTGTCATTTTAGAATAGTATGCCCTACGTAGCCATAAGTAGTACACCAGTCTTCAGCCATTCAAAATCATTTGCAGCATCAAATATTCAAGGCATACAATACAGAGGCAGAGGAATTCCTAGCCCATTATGCACCCAAATCTTTTCATTTATGATTATTTGCCTTGTTAGGTTTGCAGCTTCTACTAGGAGTCCATTTCCATTCCTTCTCTGGTTTGTCTCTTACTTTTCACTGTGAATGTCTATTGGTTGTCATTTGTTCCAGCTGTCCCGAAACCCATCAGTGATTTGTTTTTTATACCCCCAGTGCTCTTTGGGGTCCATTTTAACTCCAGTCTTCTGATGGGTTTTCCAGTCTTGGGTAAGGCATGGAACCAACATTATTCCTTTCTTCCCTCCATGCCATTTTTCCATTTGCACCCATATCTTAACTGCATTCCTTTCTTTCTTCCCTTCCATGGCTTTGCTTGGTACAGTCTAGGGGATGGAATCAGTGACAGAGCACACTTTGCATGTAGAATGTCCCAGGCTCAATACCTTGGCTTAACATCTCCTTTCTTTCTTTTTTAAAGACAAAGGTAGACTGTAATGTGACACCCCTGACCTAGAACTGAAAGAGCTGCTGCCAGAAAGAACAGACAATATGGACTAATAATCCTACCCAGTTTCCAATACAGTGGTACCTCTGCATGTGAACAGGATCTGTTCTGGAACCCCGTTCACATCCTGAAGCGAACGCAACCCGTGTACGCTATTCGCCGCTTCCGTGCATGCGCGTGACGTAATTTTGACTGTCTGCGCATGCGTGAGCAGAAATAACCAGAAGTAACGTGCTCTGTTACTTCCGGGTCACTGTGGAGTGCAACTCGAAAATACTTAACCTGAAGCTACTTCAACCCGAGGTATGACTGTATTCCTATACAGTGGTACCTCAGGTTACAGACGCTTCAGGTTATAGACTCTGCTAATCCAGAAATAGTACCTTGGGTTAAGAACTTTGCTTCAGGATGAGAACAGAAATCGTGTTCCGGCGGAGCAGTGGCAGCGGGAGGCCCCATTAGCTAAAGTGGTGCTTCAGGTTAAGAGTGGACCTCTGGAACAAATTAAGTACTTAACCCGAGGTACCACTGTACGTAGCTGTGCTACTTGAAAGAGATTCAAGGACCAATTACCGTATTTTTCCTTCTATAACACGCAGATTTTTTCTCCTAAAAAGGAAGGGGAAATGTCTGTGCGTGTTATTGAGCGAATGTGTGGTCCCTGGAGCCAAATGGCGCGAGGGGATGCAAGAAAAATCAAATCGCGTGTCTTGGAGAAGGGAAACTTGAAAAGAGGAAGCGGCTGCTTTCCTGCATTCTGCCTCAGGGTCTTACTGCCCACCCTCCTCTGTTTCCTTGCTGTGTTTGCTCAAACGGAACAAAGAGCAGGGAAAGCCCCTCCCCTCCAGGCAAGCAGAGGGAAAGCAGAGCTGAAAACATGCAGGAGGGAGAGAGAGAGAGAGAGAGAGCGCGCGTGTGTGCGCGCGAGCTGGCTGGCTTGGGTGAGTAGGTGAGGGAAAACTTTTGCCTTCCTTTCCTCCCTCCCGTTATACCCCTGTCCTGCATTCTTAGCCAGCTGCTTCTCTGCACACCCCTCTCGTGCTCCTTGTCCGTTCTGTGTTTTTCCTTCCCTCCCCACTTAAAATGTGGTTAAAAAGCATGGATCCACATGGATCCTCAGGATCTTTGCATTGGGTCACCCCAAATTCACCATCAGATCACATAGCATGTACATGGCTACAGCCTGCCCCCCAAAAATTACGCACCCACTGTTGCCTGGGGCTGCAATGGTGCAAAAACGTGGTTAAAAAGCATGGATCTACATGGATCCTCAGGATCTTTGCATTAGGTCACCCCAAATTCACCATCAGATCACATAGCATGTCCATGGCTACAGCCTGCCCCCCCAAAATCACGCACCCACTGTTGCCTGAGGCTGCAATGGTGCAAAAACGTGGTTAAAAAGCATGGATCTACATGGATCCTCAGGATCTTTGCATTAGGTCACCCCAAATTCACCATCAGATCACATAGCATGTCCATGGCTACAGCCTGCCCCCCAAAAATCACGCACCCACTGTTGCCTGGGGCTGCAATGGTGCAAAAACGTGGTTACAAAGCATGGATCCACAGGGATTCTCAGGATTTTTGCATTGGGTCACCCCAAATTCACCATCAGATCACATGTCTGTGGCCACAGCATGAAGCACAAAAATGATACATCCACTGTTTCATTCAGAATGTTTTTTCCCTTGTTTTCCTCCTCTAAAAACGATGTGCGTGTTATGGTCAGGTGTGTGTTATAGAGCGAAAAATATAGTAATTTTGTTCCCCTTACTCCTGTGATCAATATGTGGTGCAGGGATAGCAAACATGCTGTCCTTAAAATGTTGTGGTCTTATTACCCCTGACAATTACATCACGCTGGCAGGGGCTGATGGTAGTTGTAGTCCATAACATCTGGAAGGCACCATATTGGCTGCCACTGATGTAGCAAGAAATCAGCATTGTGCAGTCTGGTGCTCTCTAGGCTCAATGCAAGCAAAAAGTCATAGCAGCTTGCAGCCTTCTCCTAGCCGCACCCTATACTGCAATATTGCAGCAGTAACTTCCAACCTTGTGAGAAAGGGACATTGCAGTTCTATTTAACAGCACCACCCTATGCAGTAGGTGGTAAAGGTATAGTCAAAATAGGGTTGGGTGTTCCTGAGCACTGAAACAAATAAAGACAGTAGTTGAAAGCAGCATGGAAGTTTCAAAGTTTATAGATTTGTTTACTAAATACAAATAAAATAACATGCTCAATTACATCACTCTCTAAGTAAGGGGCGGGGAACCTGTGGCTCACTACATCATTCACCACTGGACATGGTGACTGAGGACGATGGGAATTGCAGAACAACAATATCTCAATGGGCAGAAGTTATAGCACCCCTGCTCTAGGGTATCAGAAAATTTCCTGGGACAGACTGAAAATTTCCTAGAAAACCAACATCATAGCACACTACATTAAATTGTTTTAAGCAAGCTGGTACAGAGGCAAGTTGCAGAAACACACATGAAAGTGCATACACACAAGAGCAAATTTGACTTGTGCATCTTCCTACAAGATAAATAGAAACTGCTCCTTTGCAGAGGAGTGAAAAGAAGCAATACCAAGTCAGTGGCCTACCTACAGTACTTTTTCAATGCCTTTGTAATGGGAAAAGCAGCTCTTAGTCAGATGACAACTGAAATTGCCTGCTGTGTTGGGGAGGGATCATAGCACATGCTTCAGATATATAAAGGCTCAAATGCAACAGGCTGCATCTCCATTTAAAAGGTGATGTGTAATACCTCTGAAACCCTGAAGAACTCACTAGATTGTATAGGAGGGGCTAAATGGACTCTAGTTTGACCTGGGCAAGGGCAGATTTGTGGTATTGTGCCTGTTTGGAGAACAACAAAGAAAATTTTCCACATTTCTGTATGAAGATGAAGCAGCATAGTTCTTACCCTAATTTGTAGTACAGAATCTGATCCCAACTCATTATTGAGGTGTGTTTGGCTCTTATCTAGCACCCAGCAAAGCAATTATGGCATTATTAAGTTTATGGACTAAGCCTGTGGTACTCCCTTGCAAACTATATTTCAAAGAATGAAAACATTATTTCTATTTAATAAAGAACCCAATTGCAAAGTGAGGGGGTTTAGATGGATTTATACTCCCCAAACAGATACTTGACGGGCACAATTCTTCCTTGAATCACACAAAAATGCTATCTCAAATGAACGTTTGCGCCAACATGGCCTGTGGTGACTGGTACCCCTTAAAAATAGTCACCTGTAACCTCTGGTTTTGTACTCTGGTATAATTAATGAAGCCTCTGTAAATTATTAGAAGAGTGGGATTGGCAGAAAATGGCATGGTAAAAATTCACCTCAGCAAATGCCAGAAGCTACAAGTATCTGCCCTGTTACCTGCCATATAAGCGAGTCTAAGTGATATAAACACTTCAGTCCTCACATTCTACTACAAAATCAAATTTCTTTTACTTACCTTGAGCCATAGAAACTAGCCAGGAGCTGCAACTCAAAAAAACACTATAGCTTTCCATTTCTTTAACTGAAATTGCAATACAATGCATCTTCACCCAATCTAACAAGGAGCGAAATATTTCCTCTTCCAACAGATCATGCTTATTTGATCTGGCTTTACTTTTTGTGTGTGGAATGACCTTTGTTCCTTTTATTATCAGAAGTTAGACAAAGTTACTATGCAATTCCATCACCACCACCCATCGTTGCTGTCTGCTGTTTTCTCTTTAGTTATAAAATTGTCTACAGTCACCCAGGATGTTTACATAAAGCAGAGGTACCTAACAACTGGGTTACTACAAACCAGGCCTTTAAAACTTCAGGACAGGCTTCAGATCTGAAATAGTACAAGATACTGATATTTTTGGCTTTACCTAATCTAGAAAATGTATGAACCACTTAAATAGCTCTCCAGGTAAACAAACAAATTTGCAGATAAAATACAGCTACAAACTACAAAACAATTTAAAAAACAGATATACATAGAACTAACATCACTGAAACAAAGATTTAAAGAATCAGTAACACTTTAAAACAAATATAGGTAACTAAAGTATGTGTCTGGGTAGATTTGCCAGCACAAAAACCTTTTCAGCAGGCACCTAAAATAATATCACAAGGGCTTCTGCCTAATGTCAATACATTGCAGCTCAGTGATCTTGTGTAAACTCTAACACAGACAGGAAAATATGTTTTCAATAGAAACACATTTGTCCTAGGGGAGCACTTGCTGTCAATGTGAATAGAGTTATCAAATGTAATTTGCCGAGTTTGCAAAGGGTGAGGCAGGTTACCTGGTGGCAAACCATATTTATTACTCAGGAAATACGTGAGTGTCTTTCTGAATCTTTGGAAAAATATAATGACAATATGTAAATTGATTGCTTTTATTGAACTGTAATTATGCAGCAACAACTGTTTTTTTTTCATGATGGAGGAAGATGTATAAAATGCTAGAACTGAAAGAACTATCATTAAAATATATTGCAAGAAAAAGAATCCCTTCCTTTTCCAACCTGCAGGCATTGAGTCGTGGTTATGTAGCCAAAACAATGTTAAACATGCATAAGAGTTCAACGGGGGTGGGGGTAGCCCACCCACCAATGACTCATACTCCTGATTCCCACCTTTCGTTTTTTGATAGAAAGGAAGTTTCTAGCATTTGTAGAACCTGAAATATGAGACAAAATGTGCAAGCACTATATTCTCCATTTTTTTTTTTTTGGTAAGAATTTACAGAATGACACACACACCAAAACTAGTATGAAATGAATCACAAGCACCTTCAAGATTATTTGGCTGTGTTTTATTACGCCCTTAGCCAAAACCATAGCCAAATTTGTTGAGTAGATATTTTATTATTCCAAGGTACCTGCTGTCCAGCCATGTGAGAATCAGATTTAAACACACTCAGGGACTAATAATACACATTTGCAAGAGACAGGTGAAATAAGACCATTATCTTGAAAGCAACAAAAGGAGTCTACTGAATTGGATACCTTACACAACCTCATGAAAGAGCCTCTGAACCTCAGGCCTACTCTAAAACAGAGGTTAAAAGGAGCAGCTGTTAATCTCTATTCAATACTTGAGACTGAGGTTGACTTAATTCACTCCTGAGCAAGATTAACAGGTGCTTCTCAAAAGCCTATTATAAAATTAATAATGAGGGGGTGGGGATGATCCTGACTGAATAAAAAAAAAAACAATTCTGATTTTCACGGTCTAAAATTACTGCTAAACATATGAGGCAGTGCCTATTAAAATAAGGCTTCGTCTTTCATAGCAGAATGTGATTTCATTAGTGGTGCAAAAAGTCAAATTCATTAAAACAAATCCTAGGCTGGAAATTTGTCCAAGGTCTATTTACAGCCACCAGCTGACAAAACCAGGCCAATATGTATGTGTGTATTTCCTCCCCACACCCCCAAGCAGGTCACTGAGCAAAGACAGTTCAAATACCCAGATTGTAGTCCTAGATGTAAATCACGATCACTTGTGAACCCGGTTTTGTAAACAAGATTGCAACTCAGAACTGGAAGCAAATGATGGATTTTTATCTCTGCCATTCAGCCTCTGAATTAAATGCTCCTGGTGGCTTTGTCTCTACACCAATTATTGTAAGCCTTTAAGGCAATTAAGTACTAAACACAAGTTAAGGTGTATTTGGCCGGACACTTACTTACACACACCTCAGATATGAAACCTAAAAAGCACTCCTGTTATACTGCAGGACACGTACAATATCTGACATTTGTGGAAAGGTTGGGTGGGGTTAATTGCATGTACTTTTTTCCAGACTGTGAAATGTACATTGTCACAAACAATTACTTTATAAACAAGAATTATTTATACAATGCATAGTTTACATGCTACATAAAGGGTGACATTCATTGCTCATAATACAGTACCGTGACTAAAAGTACAGGTGGAATATTTTGATATCCACTGAGGCCCATTGAAATGCCATTTCAATCACTAGGATTAAAAGGTTAGGAAAACCTGATCCGATACCTACAAACTCTAAAATATATATTATACTGAACACTCACTTGTTTAAAAACTACATATTTTTTATTTGTCAGCATCACTTGGGACCATTAAATAAGGTTGTGCTATTACAAGTGCACTAAAAAACTGAGGAAGGTGTTGCCGTATTTTGAGAGCTTCTTAAAAGAAAATAAAAGAATAATGTAGTAAAAGTGAAGTGTCTGGCACATACAAGAATTGGCATGTGAGTCAGACACTTATACTCTGGAACATTGGTTAAAAGATTACAAATGATTATTCTGCAATCAAATCTTACCAGAATAGGCGTGGCGTGGGTAATTTCGCCCATGCCTCTTTGTCAGAGACCGCTGTACTGCTGAAGAAACACTGTGAAAGACATGGTTCACTCTGCGCAGAATTCGGAAAGGATTTTCTTGTCCTTCTCTTGCATATCCACGTTGCGACATTGTGCTATTGCCACATGAAACTTTTAAAAAAATGTTTCATACAAAGAGAACCCACAATATCTTTTTCTTGTAGCCTTTAATGTTCACTCCAGCGCTACTTAAAAAGGTAGCATTTTTAAAAAGTTGTCCAGGACTTTAGCATTTGGAGACGAAGGGTAACTCTTTGTATTTCACTTCTCATTAATAAACGAAGCAATAAAACACTTGGCGGATTTAACTGTAACCAATTTTGATCACAGTGACAATTTCTTGATGCACCTAAATTACACTGTATACTGCTAAATATATTTTACAAAATGTAACTAATATATTGATGCACGGAACACACTCACTGCCTCTCCTCTTCAGTAGCCGTTTTGTAATGCCAGAAATCTACATGAGAAATAATACTGTACAGAGATTTCTGAGTAGCTAACTTCTGTTCTTGGATCCAGGTGTGTTTTCAGTCAGAACCCATCATTTTTAGAAGAGGTCATAACCAGTTTTATAGTCCATCTCCTTGCCACATAGCTCTCCCACAATATTAGAGAGTTTTCCTTCATTTCCAAATCGCCTCTACCATTATTTACATATTTGCAACCTCCTTCTTAATGCCCAGGGGTATTCTGCAATTACCAAGCAACGTCTTAGGCTTCCACTGTAGAAGGGCACATGGAGTTTCTCTTCATAGATTCTTGTCAGCAGCCAGCCAGGCAGAAATCTATTGCTTAAATTGCTAAACTTTCAGCTCCCACATCTGCCCCATCAGGTTTATCTCTTCCCCTCTCCTTGAAGTTTGCAACGTTCCGCTGCTTTCAACACGGCAGAATAAAATAGCAAGGCTAAGTAGGATGCTATAAACAAATTATGCACCTTTCCTGTAACAGGTCCTCTTTTTAACTACTGCTGGAGCCCCAAGAAACTGAAGATATGCTGCAGCTGAGCTCTTCAAAGTCAGAATGGCTTTTTCCTCAAAGCGTTCAAAAGGGAAAAAGCTAAGAGGACACTTCCCAAGGAAATTCAAATAACACACAAATTACAGTGGGAAGGAAGGGAGGGAGACCACTGCTGTCTTAAACCATACCAGGAAGTTCTGCATTGTCTCTTCATCTTATTTAATACAGAAGAGAGAGAGGGGGGGGCGGGAAACTGATTATGTTGCTTTACTTGGCAAGAACCCCTTTCTATGAGACACTTGGCTAATTTAACTGTGGGTGTGTTCAGATAACTCGTATTTTCCCACAACAGCACACTGATGCTCACAACTACTGTGCAGTGTGATTTTCAAAGAAGTATGTACAGCTCCAACAACACACTGGACTCAGGAGTGAATACTAACAATTTGAGAAACACAATCTTCATGCTTTGTAATACGTATGAAACTTTTTCATCACAGTTAGGAACAGGAAAACCACAATGCACGAAGCAACTCAGCTGTTTCTTTGTGGCTTACAGAGTCCAAGTTATTTTTTGGATCGTATGATCCACACACAATCAAAGGAAACTAAATGAAGCTCTTTGGAATGTAATAACACTCTTAGTCAGAGAATATTAAGAATCTGTTCCTCAACACAAGACTTATCGCAGAAAGTAGTTAAAAGCAGTTTTAAAAAAAAGTCACTTTGTTCCTACTGTTGTTCTTAAATATTCATTGTGAAGAGAGGTCCAGCTAGAAAAGACTTTCAATATTGGTTATGAATCTTGAAAATGGTTTCTGTATGCACGAACTGAACTTGGTTGCCCGACTCTTCTACCTCCCCCCCCCCACTTTAAAAATGAAGATTATGGTGTAACAAAATGAAAAGTTAGATAAATATGACATATAAACAGAATTTACTCACAATAGCAAATCACTGTGATTGGCCTGTTACTGTCTAAATTAAAGCAAAATAATAAACCAACCAACAAACCTTGCACATCTGGTTAGTAGTATTTTACTGAATTACAAAACAACAAGTTGACACAAGGACCAAGGTTTAGTTCCGGTTTTTAACATGAGATGCATTGTGGCTGAGATATAACTTATTTTTCAGTTTCATGATCACTATGTACAACATGTTTTTCCTGGCTAGAAGAGTACAGATGGCTCTACGAACTGAACATAGGATCACTCAGTGTTGGAAACACCAAGAGGCAAGTAGTTCAGGAACTACATATCACAACATATTGGCGATACAGTCAAACACATATATGGAACCCTTGCAAATTGATGTGTTGCTAGTTGCTAAACCTTGCAGGTAAGTGTACTTTCCACGTCAGTAGCAACTTCCTATTAGGTGCCAGGTTCAGATTCAGTTCTTGGCATCTCTAGGTAAAGCTGGGGAAGAGATTTGCCTGACACTCTGACAATCTGTTGCTGATTAGACCATGGTGTGGATGGGCCAAAGTGTTGTATAAGGCAGATTTCTACATTCATTCACACTAGGGCTATGTACACAATGCCATTTACTCTGGCTTCAGTTCACTTTGACTGCTGATGTTTGGAGTGGAGTACACAAAACGCTAGCCACAATCCATACATATCATGTAGCTGCTTGAGAAATACTCCTGTTAGATGTGCTTTCCCCTCAAACCAGCTTCCAGCCTATTAGAGGATGGAAGCTGCAGTTAAGCTGAGGTGTGTACATTTCAGGCAGCTGGTTTGAGCATGTGCAGATGATGGCACATGGAGTGGTGACAGATTCAGTGAACTGGAGCTTGGCATGGGAAAACAAATCAGGTAATGGGCATCAGGTGAAGACATCCCCAACCAGTCTCTGCTGTGTGCAGCAAGGTAAGAAAGCAACCCAAAATGCAATGGGCAGGGGCGGTGTGTGTGTGTGTGTGTGTGTGTGTGTGTGTGTGTGTGTAACCTAGGCCTGCCGGTGATTCCTGAACACAGGCAGGAGCAGGGAGAACTTTTCTTTTTTTTAATCTCTATGGTACAAACATGGTTAGCTTAAAAACACAGATAATCAAAATGGAAGATTACAGAATACTTTAGTTTCCGCAAGAAGATGACCTACTGGCATGCTTTGGAAAAAAGCATAACATTAAACTATAGTGATGATGCAAATTGGCCGTACATTTCATTTCATGTACTCAAGAGTTCTGAGGTGCAAAGAAATTTGTCGCAACAATGATTGTGCCTGCTCAGAAATCTGAAGGAAACAGATGGTGTGACAACATCAAGGGGGGGGGGAATAAATATTTTTCTGGCTGCTGATTCCTACTGTTCAAAAATATATCCACTCAGGATTTCTTTTTCAGTCTCTGCCCAACCACCACCAAGCCAATTAGCAGCTTGAAAGACAGCAGTATCCTACCGTGTTAATTGGAAATGCAAAGCGAACTGCACCTGATCTTATCTGTCCCCTGTGCAAAGGGGAGAGTTGGTTTAAGACTTAAACCAACAGGGATAGTGAAGGACCAAGCTACAGTAGGGGAAAGCCTTTTTTTTACCTTTTCAATAAAAGTCTCAAATCCATTTAAAATGCACTTTTCATGTTCTTTTGAGAATATAATTGGTTTTTTAAAAAATGAAATAAAAATAAGCTTGAACAAGAGTGGTTCATTTCATGAGCCTAAAGCTCTCTGTAGCCTGTTCTCCTAATTCTCTGAATTGGCCTGTATATAAAATGCCACTTGGAAGGCTAGTTCTTCAGACAATTGATTTTCACATGGAACGATCTGTGCATATTGATTTTCTTTTATATACTCAATAACAGGCATCTCCTTCAATTTAAAATTACCATGCTACATACAAGCAGGCCTTTTTTTCTGAAGATGTAAATGATATACAGTGGTACCTCGGGTTACATACGCTTCACGTTACAGACTCCGCTAACCCAGAAATAGTGCTTCAGGTTAAGAACTTTGCTTCAGGATGAGGACAGAAATTGTGCTCTGGCAGCAGCAGGAGGCCCCATTAGCTAAAGTGGTGCTTCAGGTTAAATACAGTTTCAGTTTAAGTACAGACCTCCGGAACGAATCAAGTACTTAACCCAAGGTACCACTGTATATTTGATTTGAGAAATCCCAGTTTTTTCTAGCAAAAATTTCAAGGCAAAAATGGCATGCCTGGTTCAGCTCTAGCTGACTTAATTTAATCAAATATGCTTTTTGTTCTAAGTAAAAATTAGTTTAGTCATCTATGATTAGTCCTAAACTGAACATTTGCATGAAAAGTAAATCACACATGCCACTTCAGTAGACAAGCATAAGAAGGATCAGTTTAGAAGTGCTAGCTAGCAATGTTTCACTTTCAGGCCTCCAAAGCCATTTCTTCAATGTAAACCATAGAAAACTAACCTATATTATGTTAAAGAGTGTGAAATTTAATTAAGTGTCTTTTCCGTAAGAGATTTTATAGAACCGTTAGTTCAATACTACAAAGCAACAGAATTGAAAACTCTTTTTAAGTGTTATATCCACCATTTTGAAGACTACTATACACCTTCCAGAACATTTGCTATTGTGAAAACTAATTTTCCTCCCTAAAACATATTCCCTCCCATTAAGGAGGCATTAGAACAAAATACTTTGTTCGCTTAAAACAGCAAGCCAGAAATACAAAGTATATTTCAGAATAGGTAGCATTTTCTTCCTTAAATATCACAGGATTTAAAAAAATCAAAATCTGCCACACTGCAAAACATCATTAATGTAACAATTATTACTCACTTTTTGTTCTAGGTGAGAAAACCACCTTACAGTAAATTTGTTTTACACCATCATTTTAATACCCTATTTGGCAGACAGCTGAATGTAGGATTTTCCCACTGTAAAGTGAAAGTCTGTTTACTTGCTTTCAGAAAAGGTAAAGGTAAAGGTACCCCTGACCATTAGGTCCAGTTGTGACCGGCTCTGGGGTTGCAGCGCTCATCTCGCTTTATTGGCCGAGGGAGCTGGCGTACAGCTTCCAGGTCATGTGGCCAGCATGACTAAGCCGTTTCTGGCGAACCAGAACAGCGCACGGAAACGCCGTTTACCTTCCCGCCATAGCAGTACCTATTTATCTACTTGCACTGTGACGTGCTTTCGAACTGCTAGGTTGGCAGGAGCAGGGACCGAGCAACGGGAGCTCACCCCGTCGCGGGGATTCAATCCGCCGACCTTCTGATCAGCAAGTCCTAGGCTCTGTGGTTTAACCCTTCAGAAAAGGTAGCAAGGTGCTTTTTTTTTTTGCCTGGAAAGCTAGGTGCTAGGTGTTTTGTTGATTCAGTTGGTGCTACTTATGTCTTTGGTATTTGTTTTATGGTATATACATTACTTTCTTATACTCCTTAAGCTGCTTTGATATTTAGAAAAATGGCATAAAGTCTTTAAAATAAATATGACTTTTCCCACACAATTGTTCTGCAAAGTTAGCAAAACATCTCAGCTGCACAAAGGCAGGTCAAGTTTATTTCTTTTTAACATAAAACAAAAAAACAAACCAGCATTGAATTTCTATGGCCTTTTGTACTGCATTAAATGCAACAGAAGGCACTACCACATCACACAGTTGAGAATCAAGATTGAATGTGTCAGTCTACATCCCCTAAGAAGTATCAAAATAGGGGCACACAGTGATAAAGCTATTTAAAAAAATATATATTAAAAAACCCAGTCGGAAAATTTCAAATATGAAACAGTTATGAAACCTGCATTTGTTTTAACTTGATTAGTTAAGCAGAGAATCCTATAACAAAGGAGGAGGATACAGAAGCCATTTCCTCAGAGGAAAGCAAAGCAAACAGAAGCAAAAAAGCTTTGGGTGAGAAAGGTGTCTAAAAATAAATGGCAGTTCTGATTAGGTGAGAACCAGACATTATGTCTACAGAGTTTAAAGGAGCTGGTTTTCTTCAAGTTGTACAAGGAGAAGCCAAAGTAACTTTCATTCAGCTAGCTTACAGTCAAGGACTGCTGGGACTGCCTCTGTTTGGAAAACCACATTTCAAAATAATGTGCCTCTGCGCCGACAGCAGAGCTTTACAAGCAATACCCTGAGAATCCTCTTCTCTAGTTCTAAGAAAAATCTGAAGAAAAAAGAATGCACATAGATGAATCATAAAAACATAAGATGAGCCCTGCAGGAGGCACATCCTAGCCCTAGTATTCTTATTTTCACAGTGGCCAACCAAATGCCCACTGGATCTGACTGCAACAGCCCTCTTCCCAGCTGCAATTCCTAGCAGTTGGTATTATGTGGTATATACTACCTCCAGTGTTAGAAACTCAAATATATAATCTAGGTGCCAAATGGCTCCTTAAACCAAGGTTGCAACTGCCAAAATGGAATGTCTAGTTACCATATTTGGGCAAGACAACTCTAAAGCCTTATTTTTTCAAAGGATGGACTGACTGTGATTGGTTATCAATTAAAACACCTGACTAGTTCATATGACAACCTTGAACTGGGTTAAGAGCTCTGGGAACGTATAGAAGAAAAGTCACTTGACATTCCTGCACCTGCTCAAGATGCACAGAAAAAGCGTTTTTGGTTCCAGAACTTCATTACGATTGTGCAGATGAAATGTAACGGATAGAATTCTACAGGGTGGGGCATTAGTTTGGGAAAACAGACTAGAACCAATGATCCCCAGATGGTGGAGATGTCAGGCGTCATCCTTGCACCCAGGCATCTCCACTTGGGCAGAAGTTGTCAAAAGCCAGAAGTGGCCAAAGATAGCCTTATCATTCATCAGTTGATAAGCAAAGTGAAGAAATATTTTGTTTTGTCTCTTCACGATTATTCTCAGGCGATCTGGTCAATTCAAACGCTTGATCACAAATAATGATAAATTATGTAAGAGGAAACAGCAGTAAAGTTGTTGGGATCTTTCATCTCTTAATAACATTTCTTGCAGCTGAACCACATCAGAACTAGTCCTATAATTAGACAGAGGAAGCTACCTCAGGCAGTAGTTGTGGTAGTACCCCCTCACATACCACCACTGCATTCCCCCTGAGACCCACACCCCAAGGTAGCCTGTTGGTCCTCAGATATGATAGAATACAGAGGAACTTCGGAAGCCGAACGCCTTCGAACTCAAACGTTTCAGCTCCCGAATGATCGAAACCCGGAAGTAATTGCTCCGGTTTTCGAACGATTTTCGGAAGCCAAATGTCCAGCGTGGCTTCCAATTGGCTGCGGGACGCCCCTGCAGCCAATCAGAAGCCGTGCTTTGGTTTTCAAATTGTTCCGGGAGCAAAACGGACTCCCATTGGAACAGATTAAGTTAAAAATCCAAGGTACAACTGTATTCTGTTCAGTCACACATATCTAAGTCAACATTCAACAACCACTCCAGTCAGATTCTGCACAGATCCCCCCCGCAATTATGTTGTGTATTTTGGGTTTTTTATGTTGTAAACTGCCCCATGATCTCCAGGATGAAGGGAGGCATATAAACCTAATAAATAATAATGCAGATAATGAGAGGTGTCTCCAATCCCACCCCAGGTCAAAGTCAAGCCACTAAAATCCAATGTGGTTGCTTTCTTAAGTCTGAAGTCATTTGGGCACTGCCTGACATTCTAAGGATGTGTCCAGAGAAAATTTTCACTGCTATTAGATATACTGCAACAGATCTGCCCTGTTTCAGCAACTACCAATAGGATGCCTGGCCCTCACAGGTGAGACATTTTTGAAATAGAATCGGGGATCAAATATGTTGCTTGCCTGCAGTCGTGAGACAAGGAGAAGAAGTACCATGTTAAAGGCAAAGACTCAAACTAGAGCAGAAAAAGGAAGCCTGCAACATTTGGTCACATTCTGGTCCTGCTTGCGTGAAACACTTAGTCATAGTTTAGTATTAAAAAGAGAAGCCATAGAGAGCCTTCAGCTCATGGGCTCCCTCTCCCCATTTGTTCTTCAGCAAGCCCATAAGGAGAAGTTGGGAAACTTTTGTTTCTGTTTTTCATTAACGGAAGCTTGCCATGATTTCTAACCATGGGCAAACTTTTGGCTAATTTTAACTATGGTTTGCTGAAACAAGCCACCTTCAAACCATGGGTTACAAGTGAGCTTATTCACAAAGTCCCATTCAAAGTAGCTACAGCTTATGGTTCAGACGTAATGCCAAACTAACAGAAAATCTTATTGTTCCAATCTCATCATGGCCTTACCAGAGGAAGAAAGGGCAGAGCGCAAAAGGCTTATTGCAGTTCATTCTTGAAAATGCTAAACCACAGTTTAGCAAATGCAGAATCCTTTACAGTCCCAGTAAGACTGTAATTGAACATTTCTAATTAAACATTTTCCAATGTCTTACATGGTTTCAGATCTGAATTCAGCATGTTTAGGCAACACAAATTTATGGTTTAAATTCACTCCTTTCCCTATTTACAAACAAAGCAAGCAAGGGAGAGTGTATGACCCCCCCCCCTCCAATGTCTTACATGGTTTCAGATCTGAATTCAGCATGTTTAGGCAACACAAATTTATGGTTTAAATTCACTCCTTTCCCTATTTACAAACAAAGCAAGCAAGGGAGAGTGTATGACCCCCCCCCTCTTAAAAGTTGTAATAACAGCTTTGAAATCACCCAAGTTGGTGGTATAGCAATTCATTATGTCACATTTAGCAAATAATGCATTTTTTAGAAATGGGAAATATAGTAGTGGGAAATTCCCAAATAAAAGGAAGGGAAAAGCAAGGTCTTAGCTCCCCAAGGTTACAGAAAACAATACCAGATGGCAACAACTTCAAATGCATTTGTCAATGCCAAACATGGCTCTTCCCTGACTACAAAGTTCAAGCCAAGCCATGCTTTTTAAAAGCACAGAAGGAAACATGCCAAAATACATTAGGATGCACCATAGTCATCTATAATGAGGTATAGATATTCAACCAGGTGTACAAAACTCAAAACTAAGTAGTCTAATATGCCCCCAGCAGGCAGAAGGTGTTGGATCTGATTGGTACATCTCCAAGTGACTTGAAGCAACTGTTTACAAACTCCCAGCAATTTAACAATAGAAATTAATCTGGACCCTGCTAAGTATTGCAGAACCATTATCTGCAACAAGTAGTAGTAGAACGTCCATGAAGGACCAAAATGGATGACAAGTTCTGTGACACTTTTTTGGCAAATTGCTTTGATGATGAGCCCGAAGACAACACCGTATTTATCAACATAAATAGGTTGGCATGAGTCCTTTGGAAATATACCAAAGCAGACAAGGAGAAAAAACAACAACAGCAGCATGATAATGCATAAGGAATTATAAATATTGATGAAATGTTTCAATGAATGTGCTGGAAAAGAAAGGGTCGCAATTATACATTCCCCCCAGATAGATTATGGTAAACCATAGTCTACCTTTTATGTGAGTTCACCTACATTAGTAATTAAATTAAGGGAGAAGATGGGAAATTCCATCCTCCTGGCTCAGTTCCTGATCAGTATAAAGGGTGTTCAAAGGATTATTTCTTCTCTCTTTTCCTTGCTCTCTATTCAACTCAGCTTCATCTGCTGAAGGCCACAAGATCCTGGCTCACAGCCCTGGATGGATTAACTATGAACTTTATTCCAAAATGCTAAAATGCTAGGGAACTTTGAAATTTTCAACAAGATGGGTAGGGAGGAAGGAAGGCCAAATCTTCAGTTAGGATGGGACTGAAACAGAAAATTGTGATTGCTTTGTCAACTCAACTGTAATGCAATTCCTACACCATTTTTAAACCATAGGAACTTTTATTTCCCTATTCCATTGTGTTAAGTTGCTATCCTTTCCAGATTTCACAGTAACATGCAGATAACAATAAGCCTTAAACTGAAGCACTGGACACTAATTTTTTATATATATATAATATTTATTAAAGTTTTTTAAACAATAAACAAAAAACATACATAATAACATAATCTTTTCAAATTTCCACATTTCCACATTTCATTCTCCTCTTTGGACTTCCTCACATCTCTTGTTCCTGCATTCTGAACTCACAAATTTTGCTAGCAAATTATTTACTTGTTTCCATTCATATCATATAATTATCCAATATTAAATCTCAAATTTTAGAATTTAAATCACACTTTTGAGATCTTAATTTGAAATATTGTTTATCCAAAATTTGTCCTTTCTTTCAATTATATTCAAATTTATATTCCTTATTACTAATTTGTTGGAGCCGTGTTATTACAAATCTTACATCTTTCTTAGCATTCATACAATTTACAATGTTTTTGTAGATAGTCCTTAAATTTCTTCCAGTCCTCCTCCACCAGTTCCTCTCCCAGGTCTCGGATTCTGCCAGTCATCTCAGCCAGTTCCATATAATCCATCAGTTGCATCTGCCATTCTTCCAGCGTGGGCAAATCTTGAGTTTTCCAGCATTTAGCAATGAGTATCCTTGCTGCTGTTGTGGCATACATAAAAAAAGTTCGATCCTTCTTTTGCACACTCTGGCCGATAATGCCTAAAAGAAAGGCCTCTGGTTTCTTAGGGAAGGTATACTTAAATACCTTTTTCATCTCATTGTATATCATTCCCAGAAAGCCTTCACTCTAGGGCAAGTCCACCAGATGTGAAAGAATGTTCCTTATTGGATGGATTAACTATGAACTTTATTCCAAAATGCTAAAATGCTAGGGAACTTTGAAATTTTCAACAAGATGGGTAGGGAGGAAGGAAGGCCAAATCTTCAGTTAGGATGGGACTGAAACAGAAAATTGTGATTGCTTTGTCAACTCAACTGTAATGCAATTCCTACACCATTTTTAAACCATAGGAACTTTTATTTCCCTATTCCATTGTGTTAAGTTGCTATCCTTTCCAGATTTCACAGTAACATGCAGATAACAATAAGCCTTAAACTGAAGCACTGGATACTAATAAACCACTTGATTCGTTTCAGATACAGTCTGTGGTATCACACTTTTCTCTCCATCTCTTTGGGTTGCAAATTACCAAATCTGAACCCTGAGTGGAAGAGCCATTTAACATTGGTGCACTGACCAGGAATTGGCTGGATTAGATCCCAAATTAATAATAGATCATCGTGTACAAAAATACACTTTTGAGCACTTCAGTTCCCATTGCTTCCAATCACCCTTTAGGCACAAAAAACCTATTTCAATCCTCACAGCAATTTTTAAAACAGAGAATGTACACAAATAGATATTCTCATGAGAGATTGCCAGTGTCAGAATGAATAAGAATTGCACAGTTACATTAAAATTAAAATATGCAGAAGAGCAGCCAATGAAAACAGATGCAAGCAACTCCAGTTATTCAAGGTGTTAAAATGAGATCAAGAGTAAATCTGAAACTGTTTAATACATTAAAAGCCAATCCAAGGGAACGGTTAGCCCTCCAGCCTTAGAGGTTTTAATGTGGTCGATGACTTGGGTCTTCCAAGAGAAAATATGCTTTAACAAGTTTTATTTATAGTCAGCGCAGTGCTACAAAAGGTGAGATTTCACAGGAACCAGAACCTGAACATTGTTCCAGGGCAGCGAAACTTGCCAGGCATTACTAATCTAAAAACAGTCTTAGATCTCAAATTATCACAGACAGCTTAGTACATGAGAAGTCAACAAAGAAATCACTACAAATCTCCGAGAATTTTACCAACTACGGCTGATATGTCAATTACAGATGACCTAGGACAGGAATATTCTGGCCACAGTGATCCATGCACTGGTAACCTCAAGATTCAATTACTGGAATGTGCTCTGTGGGCGGCTATCCTTCAGCCTGGTCCCGAGGCTCAAGGTGGTGCAAAACAGACCACTTGAACTGCCTGCTTACTCAGGCCCATCACCCATTTCACTTGGCTCTCCCCACTCTTAACATCTCCACCCAATCCTCCTTCCTTGCCGCTACCCAACCATCTGAGTTCATCACTGCAGTAGGAATTGTTGAACACTAGATAGAGCCATAAAGAAAGCTGATCGCCAAAGAATCGATGCTTTTGAATTATGGTGCTGGATGCTCTTGAACATGATCAGAGGGGACCGGTTGGTGGAAGGGATTCAGGTCGGAGCGAAACAATACAAACTTAAAGCTTTTGCAGATGACCTAGTTTTGACCCTGCAGGAGCCAGAATCTAGTACGAAAAGAGTATTACAATTGATTCAGGACTTTGGTCGGGTGGCGGGATTTAAA
Organism: Podarcis erhardii; assembly: GCF_964252035.2. Lineage (NCBI taxonomy): Eukaryota > Metazoa > Chordata > Lepidosauria > Squamata > Lacertidae > Podarcis > Podarcis erhardii. The sequence continues at coordinate 81,199,378 of NC_138508.1, forward strand.
TTAAACAAACAGAAAACCAAGGTGTTGGGAAAAAATTTGACGGATACAGAGTCAGAACGGTTTCAGAGAGAAACAGAACTAACTGTGGTTAAAAAAGTAAAGTACCTAGGGGTAAACATAACAGCAAAAAATCTGAGTCTATTTAAGGATAATTATGAAAAATGTTGGTCTGAAATTAAGAGAGACTTGGACAGTTGGACAAAATTGAAGCTTTCTTTGTTAGGCCGAATTGCTGCTATTAAGATGAATGTATTGCCAAAAATGTTGTTTTTGTTTCAAACACTACAGATTGTGGACAAGACGGAGTGCTTCCGGAAGTGGCAGAAAGATATATCTAGATTTGTCTGGCAGGGCAAAAAGCCCAGAATTAAGTTTAAGATATTAACAGACGCGAAAGAAAGAGGGGGCTTTGCCCTGCCAGACTTAAAGTTGTACTATGAAGCCGCAGCTTTCTGCTGGCTAAAAGACTGGCTACTTCTCGAAGACACTGACGTACTGGACCTGGAAGGTTTTAACAATGCTTTTGGTTGGCATGCATACTTATGGTATGACAAGGTTAAGATCAATAAGGCCTTTAAGAACCATATTGTCAGGAAAGCAGTATTTAATGTCTGGACAAAATACAAAGACTTATTGGAAAATAAAACTCCAAGGTGGCTTTCACCTCTGGAAGCTAAGGCCCGAAAAAGACCCAATATGGAGGCCAAATGGCCAAAATATTGGGAAATATTAGAAAAAGATGGAGACAATTGGAAATTGCAGAGTTTGGAGAAAATGAAGGATAAAGTGCGAGACTGGTTACATTATGCTCAGATTAAAGAAGTTTTTAAAAATGACAAAAAGTTAGGGTTCCAGGTGGAGAAATCGAAGTTAGAAACAGAATTGTTAGAACCAAAGACTAAGGTACTATCTAGAATGTATAACTTGCTGTTAAAATGAAACACACAAGACAAAATGGTTAAATCGGCTATGATAAAGTGGGCACAGGACATTGGGCATAACATTATGTTCGAGGACTGGGAAAGGTTATGGACCACTGGGCTGAACTTCACTGCATGTAATGCTCTGAAGGAAAATGTAATGAAAATGATATATAGATGGTACATGACCCCAGTTAAACTTGCCAAAATATACCATTCGTCTGATAATAAATGTTGGAAATGTAAAGAAAATGAAGGAACATTCTTTCACCTCTGGTGGACATGCCCTAAGGTGAAGGCCTTCTGGGAAATGATATATAATGAGCTGAAAAAGGTATTTAAGTATACTTTCACTAAGAAACCAGAGGCCTTCCTTTTGGGTATTGTCAGCCAGAAGGTGCTAAAGAAGGACCGAACATTTTTTATGTATGCAACAACGGCAGCAAGGATACTCATCGCAAAAAACTGGAAAACTCAAGATCTACCCACACTGGAAGAGTGGCAGATGCAGCTGATGGACTATATGCAACTGGCCGAGATGACTGGCAGAATCCGAGACCTGGGAGAAGAGAGGATTGAGGAAGACTGGAAGAAATTTAAGATGTATTTACAAAAACACTGTAATTTGGTTGAATGTTAAGAAGGATGTTAGATTATAAAAAATTGGCCACCACTAAATTAGATTTTGAATTTGATGATAAGTGAGATTAAAGAAAACATAAATTTTATGGAGAATTGCTAGATTATACTTAAATGAGTGGATATAAGATCGTAAACAAGTTGATAATTTGCTTGGAAAAATCTTTTGACGATGTAAATGGGAGCGGGAGACGTGAGGGAGTGCAAAGAAGTGATGAAACTACGTTGTGATAGAAGTAAGATTGTTTATTATTGGTGCATTTGTATTTAAAAACTCTAATAAATATTTATAAAAAAAAAAATGAATTATGGTGCTGGAGAAGACTCTTGAGAGTCCCATGGACTGCAAGAAGATCAAACCTATCCATTCTTAAGGAAATCAGCCCTGAGTGCTCACTGGAAGACAGATCCTGAAGCTGAGGCTCCAATACTTTGGCCACCTCATGAGAAGAGAAGACTCCCTGGAAAAGACCCTGATGCTGGGAAAGATTGAGGGCACAAGGAGAAAGGGACGGCAGAGGATGAGATGGTTGGACAGTGTTCTCGGAGCTACGAACATGAGTTTGACCCAACTGTGGGAGGCAGTGGAAGACAGGAGCACCTGGCGTGCTCTGGTCCATGGGGTCACGAAGCTAACGACCTAACGACTAAACAACAACAGATGCAGCCAGTTGCCCACCTAGCTTGCCTCCCTCTGCTCCCCCTGGAAAAGGCAGGCTGGCTGGTGGGCAGGCTGAACCTTGAACAGGAGAACTTCTGTTAGAGCTGGGGGTCTACAGCAACCTTTGGTTGCAGATCCCACTTGTTAAATCGTGAAATGTGGATGGGTTTTTTAATATAACTTCCACAAGGCATTTTACTGGAAGCAGACATGAGCTTATGTAAAGCCCACTCCCTGATGGAATCATCGTTTCCCTCCCCCTTTGGGGTAATTTACATCTGTTAACTAATTGGGATGTCTGTCCCAGAAGCATAGGGACAGCATAGCTTTAACTCCATAGCATAGCTTTAACTCCAGAAGGGGCCAGCTACTATTCAGTTTGGGAGCTGACGATGGGAATCTGTGTGATATTGTTGATTGAAAAGTTGGAGATTTTTACAATAGGAGGAAAAGCATCCTTCCCCATTATAGTTTGGTGCTACTGGGCATATCAACACAGTGGTACCTCTGCTTAAGAACTTAATACTTTCCGGAGGTCCGTTCTTAACCTGAAACTGTTTTTAACCTGAGGTACCACTTTAGCTAATGGGGCCTCCTGATGCCACTGCGTCACCAGCGCACAATTTCTGTTCTCATCCTGAGGTAAAGTTCTTAACCCGAGGTACTACTTCCAGGTTAGTGGAGTCTGCAACCTGAAGTGTTTGTAACCCGAAGTGTTTGTACCCCGAGGTACCACTGTAAGGCTCTATTCTGCATGTGCTCCCCTCCCTTCCAATCCTTCATGTTACTGACATGTGTTAAGGTGACCAGAGGTTGGGCAGAGGTAAAACTACTGGAAAAAATGAAAACCTGCTGTGTCTATATTAATTTGGAGCGGTGTGGTCATTACTGAGATAATGGGAAATGTCATTAAAATCAGATATATGGGGGAAAGCGGGATTTCTCCCTTCCTATTAGGAATGGTTCATTTGTTTTGAAATATTTAATGTGCATAAACCTTTTTAAAGGCTGTTAAATCAGTACTGGTATTTTACAGTGGTACCTCTGGTTAGGTATTTAAATCGTTCCAGAGGTCCGTTCTTAACCTGAAACTGTTCTTAACCTGAAGCACCACTTTAGCTAATGGGGCCTCCCACTGCCGCCGGAGCACGATTTCTGTTCTCATCCTGAAGCAAAGTTCTTAACCCGAGGTACTATTTCTGGGTTAGCGGAGTCTGTAACCTGAAGCGCATGTAACCTGAGGTACCACTGTACTAAGTATACTCAGAGACTGTATACATGTGCAACTGCACATGCACATGATCATTGCTTTGATGATTTCACAATAAGTTTCAAGAGTTGTTGGGAGACAAACAGCAGAGAAATTTCACCCAGTAACTCCAATATGCATGCATATTGTACACTGTTACAGCAAACTGTGTGGTAAATATAGTAATTTTCTGCAAATACTACTACACAACAGCAGGTGGATGTTAAGTATTCTCCCCTGCTCCCAGCCAATGGCAAATGCAAACTGAAAACTTAGCAGCAGACATGGCTATGGCTCTTTCTAGTGTAGGTACTAAAGACCATTGTATATTTGACATTTTACTAAGAAGTACAATGATATACAGGCAACTCCCTGTTTGCATGGGGGTTGTGTTCCAGGTCAATGCGTTTGTCAGTGGTTGTGTGTAAGCCCGTTCTGCCCTATTCTGGGGCTGAAAATGGCATGCGTGTTAGTGGTCCCATGTGTCTTGGTCATACACAAAATGGCTTCTCTCTCTGTACATGTCTGCTCAGAAGTATGTTTGTGTGTAATAGGCCCTATTGCCAGGTATGTCAGCAACCATTACTACCTCAGCTTAGAGTTGCCCTGTGGGGTTCATGTATCCTTATAACAGCTGTGGGAGGGCAGAAATTCAACAGGGTAAGACTTTTGTACTATTTATTTTTTGAGCACTCCACTCTGCCCACAAAAAAGGACACAAATCTGCATATGGCACAAAGCCCATGCAAATCTGAGGCCTTTTTTGTGAGTGGTTCAGAGGGCCCAATCCACAGGCTTTCTCCCGGGTAGGCATTTGTTTGACAATACGAGAAACATTATTGACATTTTGGAACTCTTACAAACAAATATTAACACTAGAGCGGTGCTAATTTTTATTGATGCGGAGAAAGCCTTTGACAACATTTCTTGGATGTTCATGAAGAAAAATTTGGAAGGGATGGGAGTGGGACGGGGGTTTGAAAATGGTATAGAAGCAATATATTCAGATCAAAAAGCTAAATTGATAGTAAACAATGTGGTGACGGAGGAATTCAATATTGAAAAAGGGACACGACAATGGTGCCCTCTATCCCCATTATTGTTTATCCCGGTCCTGGAGGTGCTTTTGAATATGATTAGAAGGGACCGGTCAGTTCGGGGCATTGAGGTTGGAGTGAAACAATACAAACTGAAAGCATTTGCAGATGATTTGGTATTAACATTACAGGAGCCAGTTCCTAGCACAAAAAGAGTTTTGGATTTAATTTCTGATTATGGTCGGGTGGCGGGATTTAAGTTGAACAAGCAAAAGACTAAGGTCTTGGCAAAGAACCTAACGTCTACAGAAGCAGATGAGTTTTTGAAAGAGACAGGATTAAATGTGGTTAAAAAGGTAAAATACCTAGGGGTGTACCTGACTTCTAAAAACTTGAATTTGTTTAAGGACAACTATGAGAAATGTTGGTCAGAAATCAAAAGGGACTTGGAAACTTGGACAAGACTAAAACTTTCCTTGTTAGGCCGAATAGCAGCTATAAAGATGAACGTTTTGCCGAAAATGTTATTCTTGTTTCAGACCCTACAGATTGTGGACAAGGTGGTATGTTTTGGAAAGTGGCAGAAGGATATCTCGAAATTCGTTTGGCAGGGCAAAAAGCCCCGAATTAAGTTTAAAATACTAACAGATGCGAAAGAAAGGGGGGGATTTGCCCTGCCAGACTTGAGGTTATATTACGAATCTACAGCCTTCTGCTGGATGAAAGATTGGTTTTTGTTAGAGAACACCGATGTCCTAGATCTGGAAGGGTTTGATAACGCTTTTGGGTGGCATGCGTATTTGTGGTATGACAAGGTTAAAGTTCATAAAATGTTCAAAAACCATATTGTTAGAAGAGCAATTTTTATGGTCTGGACAAAATATAAAGACTTATTGGAGAGCAAAACACCAAGGTGGCTTTCACCGGCAGAGGCCAAGGCACGTAAGAGACTTAACATGGAGGCCTACTGGCCAAAATATTGGGAATTAATTGAAAAAGATGGTGACAATTGGAAGCTGCAGAGTTTTGAAAATGTAAAAAGCAAGGTGCGAGACTGGTTGCATTATGCTCAAATTCGGGAAATTTTTAAAACTGATAAAAAGGTTGGGTTTCAGGTGGATAAATCGAAATTAGAGACAGAATTGTTAGAACCTAAAGACAAATTACTTTCAAGAATGTATAATTTGCTGCTTAAATGGAATACTCAGGATGAGACAGTCAAATCCGCCATGATAAAGTGGGCACAGGATATTGGACATAAGATAATGTTTGAGGACTGGGAAAGGCTATGGACCACCGGATTGAAATTCACGGCATGTAGTGCCCTGAAAGAAAATATTATGAAAATGATATACCGGTGGTACATGACCCCAGTCAAGCTTGCTAAGATATATCACCTGTCTGATAATAAATGCTGGAAGTGTAAAGAGGCGGAAGGGACGTTCTTTCATCTCTGGTGGACATGTCCGAAAGTGAAGGCCTTTTGGGAAATGATCTATAATGAGTTAAAAAAGGTATTTAGATATACCTTGCCTAAGAAACCGGAGGCCTTCCTTCTGGGCATTGTAGACCAGAATGTGTTAAAGAAGGATAGAACTTTTTTTATGTATGCTACAACAGCAGCAAGAATTCTCATCGCAAAGTGTTGGAAGACACAAGATTTACCCACACTGGAGGAATGGCAGACGCAGTTGATGGATTATATGGAACTGGCGGAAATGACTGGCAGAATCCGAGACTTGGGAGAAGAAAAAATGGAAGAGGACTGGAAAAAATTTAAGGACTATTTGCAAAAATATTATAAGCTGTATGAATGTTAAGAAAATGCACTTTTTAGGAAATATTAGCCCCAGCAATGGTAATCAGGTGAAATGAAAACTAAGGCGCAAGAAGTGAGAGGTGAAATTAAGAAAAATTTTTATTGCATTATGTTTTAATCACAATATACAAGATCATGGTTACAATAACTTTGACTTTGGTAACATGAAATTGAAAGATACAATAAGTAATGAATTGAAAGATACAATGATGAATTGAAAGATACAATAAGTAATGAAATAAGATAATAAATAGCTGAAGACTCCGTATTATGAACATTGGGTTACAAATATACTGAAATGGGTAATATGACAAAATGAAAGATACAATAAGTGATGAAATAAGATAACAAAATGCTGAAGTTGGTATTATAAATAATGCAGATTCGGGAAGATGTGGGGAAGTCCAAAAGATTCTGTAAAAGAAATATGATTTATGAAACTTTTGTATTTTATTTTTTGTTCTTTTCTTATTCTGTAAAACTAATAAAAATTTAAAAAAAAAAAAAAAACAGAGGGCCCAATCCACATACAGCAGGCATAGGTAAACTCGGCCCTCCAGATGTTTTGGGACTACAACTCCCATCATCCCTGACCACCAGTCCTGTTAGCTAGGGATGATGGGAGTTGTAGTCCCAAAACATCTGGAGGGCCGAATTTGCCTATGCCTGACATACAGTATACTGGATACACACATACACACACCTGATAAATTACACTCATTTCTGCATAATTAGCACTATAACATTTTATGAAATGCAGGTTTCTGGAGCTTATATGAATATGTAGTGTTATGAATTTGACGAATAACAGTCCTATTATAAACATATTGCCTATACCAAATACCTAAGCCTTTTTAAAAATTATCACACTGACTTCTAGCATTATCTATGTAGCAGGTCTTGCAGAAGTTAAAAGCAAAACTCTTTTGACCTTGACTGTGTCCTTAGATTTAGTCCTATTGCAATATTTGCATTCCTGAAACAGACACACTTTCCTCCCCAAGAACTCTGTTAAGTATCTAATTCATTCAACATGTCCTGCTCAAATAACCTTAATAATAAAAAAATGGAAGTAGAAATTTAAAAATAAAAGCAAAATTCCTATTTCACAACATATTTTATGGGAGCTTAAAATATATTGCATGGTAGGAAGCACAAAACCTGTATTACGAGGCACAGCAAGTCATAGATTGAGTTTAAAGTTCAATTTTTGTGCACCCAGAGATAGAAAGCACCATCAGAAATTAAAGAGTAGAAGCCACATCACAGCGCATGGACACAAGCTCACACAACCCTACCTTAGCACTAATAAATAATGTACGACACTTAAGAACATACTTGGTTAAGAAATGTTTTTATTAGGAAGATTCATACTTCAACCTTTCAATGCACTCACAGAGCTCAGAGTGGTTTACAACAATATGAAAACCAAGAAAAAATAACAAATAAAATATAACAGCAACAAAGCAATAAGAAACAGAAAACGTTCAGCAGAGAAACCAAACGAAGATTATCAGCCATTTGCTCATTTTAAGCAAATCCTTAATACATCTAATCACCACAGCTCTACTATCATCAGCCATTTTGTTAATTATCTCAGATACTTCGTGAAAAAAAATGAAAGGACAGTTCGGAACCCTGGCAGAAAGGAAGCAACATTAATAGCATAGAATGACAAGGAAGTAGGATGTTTTTAATGTCCTTATGCTAATAGCGCATATGAGGAGGGCTCTGGGGATATTATTACCCCACCCCCAGCAGTATGGCATTTATACCTATTCACACAGCAAAGGAAGTCGGTGTAGGAAAATCTGTACAGTATCTAACCTTCTTTCTGGGCGATGTTACTCTTTCCTGTGCTATTGTAAAGCACCACAGATTACCATGTTTGATTGGGGGGGGGGGGGTAAAACCTAGAGAGAAAGGATGAATGTGACAAAGTCCCCTTCGTCATCCATCCTTGCTATGCTCTCTGGTCCATGGTAGTAGTTAGAACACGGGCAAACAAGTCAGTAGTTCAAATTCCAGCTCAGCCATGAACTCACTAGTTTGCCTTAGGCAGGCTGCTGTCTCTCTGCTGCCTTCCCAACGTAGTGTATTAACAGGAAGACAAATACTAGCCTACTTAATAGGCTTGTTTAAAGGATTACTTGGCTAATATATGTAAAGCATTTTTGGTACGGGGTAAAATCTTTATGCAAAATGATAAGGCACGGACGATTCAATTACTGGAAAGGAGCTTCTTCCACTGAAATAAGATGGAGCTCCTTTCCCATTGCAGGGATTGGACTGCAACTCTTGCTCCAAAGCCCTGGCTTGCTGGTGAAGAACATACAGGGGGAAATGCAAACTTGTTTTCAAATTAAGCAACATCTTCTCTTCAGTTTCAGATATGCAAAACTACACACGACACACATTAGCGTAGCACCTGCCCATTTTAATTGTTTCATGAAAGATGCATAGGGGAACTTCTGGAACTTCTGACACAACTAAGCAGCTATTAAACAATGATAAAATTCCTTAAACATCATTAGGTTTTTCAAGAATCTATGACTGTCTTCCTGATTCAGAAAACAAGTCCTGCAATAAAAACATTATTTAAAAAGCCGGTCTGAAGCTAGGCTAAAATTAACTCACAGCGTCCCTCTGTCGCACAAGTAATTTCAAGGTTGTATTTTTAGAAAGCAATCTTGGGAGAATCGCGATGGTTTGTACCTGATCTCTAGGAGCCATCTATGAACAAGTGTACATTTCCCCTGCATGCTTCAATACAGACCTTCATTTGCTAACAAAGACTGTTCAAGGCAAGGTCAGGTCCTAGTATCAATCAGCAGATAAAGTTTCCATCAACAGACATATGTAATTATCATGCCAATTACAACCAGGTTTTTTTTAAAAAAATCTTATTAGAAAGACCAAGTGTCAAAAACACATTACAGTATTTAAGACCTGCAGCTCCTCCTACCAGTGTGCTGAGAAACAGCATTCAATCTCCAGTCCAATTCTTCCAAAGCCATTTCTTCAGTTTTTAGCCAGCATCTCATTCTCTAACAAAGGCAACGCACAGGAAAGCATTCTTCTCCCCATCATCAAGTAGAAACATTATTGGGGGGGGGGGACCTACAGCACTGCTTCAACAGCACGGCATTTCAGTTACTGCACACAGACACCCCCCCACCCTCCTTCTCCATATTAGCTCAAAAGGAGGTGCAAGAACCCTTCCTCCGCAATGCACAGACAGGAGGGATGCTGTGGAGAGGCAGAGTCAGGAATGATAATTACATCAATATCGCTTTAAAAAAAAAAGTTATCCCCTCCTCCATGAAGCAACCCCACCACCCAGCCTTGCTCCCACGCTGAATTGCTATTAGATGTCAGAATTAACACGGAGCTTTCATTAGCCAGTTCTCCCTCGCTGGAAGAGTTAAAGCACATCCCTGCGCTGCTCTGCTTTAAGAGCACATCTATATTGATGCTGCCTGCTGCTTCCTTAAAAAGAGGAAAGCTAACACAGCTTTGAAAGATAATACAGCTCTGAACAGAAAAAGGGGAGGACACAGAATTTCCCTTCCATTGGAAGTAGCCAAGTAAACCTAGTTTAGATGAAATACTTGTTTTTAAATTTCTGCCTGGTTGGACTTTTTTAAATAAAATGAAATGAATGAAATCATAAATCCAGTGGGTCAAGTGCTATTGACATTTGGTTGTACTGTATCCCTTAAGTCTTTATATCAGTGTTGTAAACTGGGATAGAAAAGCTAGGAGCCAAATGGCTTCTGGGACCTGGGTTGTGGGAGCCAAAATAGACTGTCTAGTCATCACTGGGGGAGGGGGGAGGCAGTCAGCAACACTTTTTATTTATAATTTTAATAAGCATGAATTAATATGCAATTCACCTAAGTGACACACTGTTAATACCACATTTTTAGCAGAAATTGTTAATACATGTTTCATTGGGTGTTTACAATAAAAAATATTGGTACCGTACTTCAGTTTTCAAAACACTCTACTCTTTATTGTTAAAACACCTTAACGAATTGTCTATCCTTAACATATACTTTGAGGCTTCAAAGCACATACAGTGGTACTTCTGGATGCGAACAGGATCCGTTCCAGAGCCCCATTTGCATCCTGAAGTGAACGCAACCCATGTCCGCGCGTCGTGATTCACTGCTTTCACGCATGACGTCATTTTGAGTGTCTGCGCATGCAGCAAAACCCAGAAGTGAAGCGCTCCGTTACTTCTGGGTTGCCGCGGAGTGCAACCCGAAAATTCTTAACCTGAAGCTACTTCAACCTGAGGTATGACTGTACATTTCAGTAATCCTTGAGTGTCAGCTAGGCTCAAAATATGGCACCCAGACTTTTGGAATTGCTCGCAATGAAGAATCGTTAGGAGCAAAATGCGCCTGGCGCCCTGCTAATTTCGAACCCTGCCTTCAGTTTAAGAACGACTTCAAGTTTACTCAGCTAAGAGAGAGTATCAGCCATTGAGTCAGTAAGATCAGGTTTAAAAGCCATGGTGGACTCAAGTAGGCATGGTCCAATGATGGTCTTAACAAGGTACAACGCTGGCCACATATACTCTTCTCACTTCTTCCACTGTAACACAGCATGCTAAACCCTGAAAAGTTTGGGAAGGACTGGGAAAGAGTCTGTGATTTAGAATGAGACCTCAATTTTTCTGATTTACTGAGGACAAAGATCTCTTTCTCAGCCTTGCTCTTTTCACAGAACATAGAAAACAGATTCCACCTCCTTTAAGCTTTAAGCTTGTGTGTTTCTCTGGACATAATCCCTTGGCCATTAATATTGATGTGACACAAGCTTGAATTTTTCATGGAGGGTGGTAAAAAAATGTTTTAATACAAAACAGAATTTAATTAATCTAATTAGAATTAAATAAAAATAAAGTAAATTCCCCAGGGACTCCATGATTCCCTCTTCTTCACATGAGAAACTCCCACAAGCAGAGGCCTTACTTGGCCTAGGCAGTTTGACCCAGTGCTGGTGAAAATTCATAGTTTGAGAGGGGCAATGGAAGACGGAAGTGTTATGATCTTTGCAAAAAAGAAACAAACAGCCATGTTGTTTCAGATGAGCACTATTTAGTTAAGACAAAAGCCACATTTTAAATTATTATTATTCATAATGATGATGATTTGATTTATTACCTGCCCTTCATCCTATGGTCCCAGGGAGAGTCACAACAATTTAAAGTACTACATTTAAAATAAAAGACCTTGCTTAGAAGCCATTTTTTATCATGTTAGTTTTGGATTTATGAACATTAGAAAACTGAAATCAATTGACTGAGATTAAGCAGTCAAGTGCTGCATAAACCAGGGGGTAGCCAATGTGGTGATCTCCAGAATTTGTTGGATTCCACCTCTCATTAGCACAGCCTAGCCAACAGGAATTATGAAAGCTGTAGGGCAACTCAGTATGAATATCCTTCCTCTACAAAACCAGAATGCAAGCTGATTTTTGCTCCCATGTGTGGGAAGGCTGTGACGAGGAACCACAGAAATAGGCAACCCTTTGTAGGTTGCCTGGAGCCCTGCATGATCTGGGTCCAGAATTATGGACTTTCCTTGAACCAGAGATAGCACACGTGCAGGAATGCAAAGTAAGTGCAAGACCTGTGTCTTCAATAGCTATTTGGATCAAAAATTTGCCTGATTTGCTCAAATATCCACTAATTATTTCTTGAGCCCCGGTCCCTGCATCACAAATAGTGTGAGGATTAACACTGCAAACGTTAATGAGGCATTTTTGTTGTTGTCCTTATAGGTTACTAGGATATGTTAATCTTAGTTCTTGCAGCACAGAGTACTTCCTATAAATAACATGTTCTTAACAAATTCCACTTCCTGAAGGCAGCAATCTCTCCAGGAAACCTCTTAAGATACCCAAACCCCCATTTCCCCTTTCACGGTAGTTGAATTAACCCAAGAGCAAAGCCTCACGGCTTTTTAAGTAATGAACTCTCCATTTACTGTAGCAGAAGTTACAACAAATGACACAAACTTGAAGTACCCAGAGGCAGTTGAACTGTGGGATTTTTCAACTGGTCTGATGGCAGAATCCATAATTCACAGCACACTATTAGTTTTATTTATGTGCCTCAACTATTTTAAGTCCCAGGAAATTTATTTCCTTTTTAGCCTTAGCTATTTCTTCCCTTTTAAGAAAATTAATCTGATGCAGTAAGTAGCGAATAGAAGAAAACTCAATACCACTTGGTATTCAAGTCCAGATTTTTACTCTGCAAAAGACATGTCAAACAACGAAGTGATGATTTAAAATATTCTGGCCTTACCAGCGGTCCTGCTTGGATCACAACCCAGAAGGCAGCTACATTTATGATCTACAGCTTTTTGAACCTCAGGTCCCCTGTAGTCAAGTCTGACCCTCTGTCTAGGGTTGCAGCCTGAGTATTAAGAAAACCATTTGAAAGCCCCACCCTATCCCAAAATCAGCAGTAATATTATATCCAACCAAAGTATGTACATGGTATACTGTATACCTTTTGAGTTCTCCTATGTGTATAATAAAATTTATCCAGGGTGAGAATAGAAGTTTTTTTCTTTGTTTCTGAGAAAAATACACAACATTAAACAAAGCCACAAAGACTTGCGAAGTACCCAGACTAACATGAAATTATAATGTCTGGTTTCAATGGATTTTTCAAATGCTTAACTCAGTCTATTAGATAAGTTCATGAAGATACCAACAAAAGGTAAGTTCGGTGATACATACCACGGGTTGAATGTGCTTCGGGTTGAGCGCGTTCGAGTTGCGCTCCGCAGCAACCCAGAAGTAACGGAGCTGATTTTTGTCAACACATATCATCCTAAATATGTTTTTAAGAGAAAAAAATGTTTTTCCAACAACATATATTGATTACCTGATAGAAACATTGATTACTATAAACTGAATGGTGGGCACTGATAAAGGTAAGTACACGTAAATTGCATGTTGCTTCACCATTTTTCAAACTTCAGGGCTTGAACTTCCATTTCTTGGAACTCCTGGAATGCTCAGCGGCAGGGAGGTCTCTCTTCAGAGTCCAACAGTAGTCAGCCATCATGACTGCGTCCCACCGACCCTGATACCTGGTCTCCATCTCTTTCATGTCCTGATGGAATCTCTCCCACTGCTCGTCACTCATTGAACTCAGGTTCTCAGGAAACCGGTCCATATGTGAAAATAGGTAGTGCATCTTGACGCTCATGTTGCAGCCCAGGTTTCTGAAAGCAGTCAGCATGTTGTTGACAAGTTCTGCGTAGTTTCTGGCCTTATTGTTGCCAAGAAAGTTCTTCACTACCAGAACAAATGCCTTCCACGCTTCCAGTTCCACTTCGTTCATTGAGTTTCCGAACTCTGGATCTCTGATGAGCTGACGGATCTGAGGACCATCAAAGATGCCAGCTTTCAACTTCTCCATGGTCAATCCTGGAAAAGCCTGGCACAAGTAAGTGAAGCAGTCACCATCCTTGTCCAGAGCCTTGGTGAACTGCTTGATTAAGCGGAGCTTGATGTGCAGCGGTGGGAAGAGTATTCTGTCTCTGTCCACCAGAGGGTCGTTGATGATGTTCCTTTCTTTGCAAGGCACCAATTCCTCCCACACAGGCCAGTCCTTCTTCGTGTAATGCTGAGTACGGTCCCTACTATCCCACATGCACAGAAAACATGGGTACTTGGTGAAGCCAGACTGTTGTCCCAACAAAAAGTTCACCATCTTCAGGTCAACACAAATAAGCCACTTATGCTGATCATAACCAATTTTCTCCAGCACATACTTCACTGCTTCATAGTTCTCCTTCAGTGTACTCGAGTGAGCCAGGGGTATAGAGGCAAACTGGTTGCCGTTGTGTAGCAGAACACATTTCAGTGATCGCTTGCTGCTGTCAATGAACAGTCTCCAATCTTTGGGTTCGTACTGTGGCACTCCAAGCTTGAGCAGATGCTGCGCAATATCTGCACAGTACACCAAGTCCTTCTGTTCCGAGAAAAAATGGAGGTACTCTTGATGCCTGTTGCGGAAGAAGCTGATGCGAGCCCTGTCAGAGAGGAGGTTTTTTACCTTCAATCTGGATGCCAACAGTTTGGCAGAGTCCTTTGACAAGCTGAGGTTGCGAACTAGATCATTCAACTCCTTTTGGGAAAATGGATGTGGAGCATCACCTTCAAGAACCACTTCTTCTTCTTCATGTCCTTCAACACTGGAAGCATCTTCGTCACTAATGTCAGGAAGTTCTCCGAAGATAGACACTGGAATTTCATCACAATGAGCTACAAGACGACGTGCTGATTGAAGATCAGGATACTTGAGGCTGCTCCAGTTCTTTCTGTTGATCCCAGTCACATCAACAGCGCAGAAGTAGCAGTCAGTGACATGGTTTGCCGGCTCCCTCCAAACCAGGGGAATTCCAAAGTTCAGACTCCTCTTGCCATTGGTCCACCCACGTAGAGTCTCGGTGCATGCCTTGCACACCATGTGTGGTGCCCAAGCTTTATCCTGGTCACCAAGTTTAATACCAAAATAAGCATGGTAAGCAACTTTATGCTTTGCCACACCAATTTATGGAATATTTTGAGGTTTTATGACTTCAAACTGATCCCTTTTCGACATAATCACCCAGAACTATTGGACCTGAATACTTCTTGTCATTAATATAATAATTTCCAATCAAAACAATTATTCGACATGGCATTTTACCCCCACCAACTTCTTCTAAAATGCTCCACACAAGCGTACATGTGAACAAAAACGTAAAAAAAAGGCATGTGGCCATAGCTCAAAAACTTGACCTGATTGAGCAAAACCAATGTGATTTTTGGATTTAGCACATCAGATTTGTCCTAAATCAATCAAAACGCAGACAACAAATTTGTTGTTGACCAGTGTTATACCCCATATACTGCAAAAAGAGAAGTTTATTTCCAAAGAATTATGTATGTTTCTACGTGACTCTACAGAAGACTCCCACTGCATGGGTCACTGTTTCTCCCCCTAAATTTAAAAGAACTTCCAATCCCCCACATGCTTACACAGGAGGGCAGTGGCTGTCTTAAAGCCTCTTGGAAGTCTCCCCCCTTCATGTCCTTAATCTGAGAAACTGAAAAAGGGAGAGTGTGGAGACTTGCAAAGCACAAGGAATTCTGAGAGGTAGCCCTGCCCACCTGTCACTCATTTGACATCATAATGACAACATGCAATTGATAGGTAGATGGCCCTTGGGAGTCAAAAAGGTCCTCTACCCAATTTAAAATGAGTAATCTACACTACTGCACCTGTACACCAGCTCTCCCAGACCACACAAACTATTCCACTTCATAATTGCAGATACCAGCTCTGTGGCAAATTGGGCCTTAGATTTGGGTTGGGTGGAACAATTGCCTTATGCCTGTTTTCAGATTTGGTCTATCCGTTTGTCTGTCAAGGAACATCTGCACATTGGACTCAAGGTCATGTTCCAAAATACACGTTCGGTTAGTGTTGCAGAAGCATCTGTAGAACATATTGGTCCATGTTGGCTTAGCTTAACCACAATGTAGCCTAACGCAAACCAAACTTTCTTGTTGCTACACACAACATAATGGAGATCAATGGTGGGCAATCTTTCTTTTAGAGTAGCCTGTACACCATTACTGAGGTTTTTCTTGAGATGAGAAACAAAGGTTTCCTAGAACAGAAACTGAACACCTGGAATATAAATCTTGACCCAATATTCAATTCCTGAAGCTAGAAGAGGTAGACTCCCCACTCTGCTCAAAGATGCCCATAACTTGCAGTGTTTATTTTGCAAGTCAAGTATGGTGAACACAAAGAAGTGATAATGATACCACCAAGTCTAGAAAATAATGATATGCTCCTGAACTGCCTCCAATCCCAATGAAACTTGAAAGTTGTGATTTGTAATTGAGTATAGTCTTTATTTAAAGGCATCAGAAGGGGGTAATTTTATTTATAACAGAATTATAAAGAGACTGAATAAAGGCAAACTAAATTTTAATCCTTAATATTTCTCGCAAAGCAACAATGGTAGGGTTGCGGGGTTTGTTTGTTTTTTTGTTAAGATAACAAGTGCAGTCATGTACATTTTAAAATTAACTTTGACGATATAAAGCTCTCTTAATCCACACTCCTTATGACTCCCATGCAAAGAAAGAGATTAAACATACAAATCAAGAGCATTCATTTGAGAGCAAGTCAGGCTAATCTTAACAAACGCAGCAAATGGCATTTTAATAAAATGCCACATTTAATCATCACATAGCATTAATTCCAAAAGGTATTTCAGGACCGAACAAGAGTACATCACTAGTACCTTGTCAGTTTGAGTACATATCAAAGAAAAGGAAAATTCACCCTTGAGGAGGAAAGCAACTCATTATATCATACCAGCAATATAGTTACCTTTTCCTCCTTTCTTTAAAATATTTACAAAAACTGTAAAAATCTTAAATAATCTTAGCTTAAATAAAAAATGAAGAGCTTTGATATGTGAATACTGGGGGGGGAATTGGGACTATCAAATGATACAACATTTGATTTTGAAAGAACTCAATTGCATCTAGTTTCCCCCTTCTGTTCAGTTCCTTGACACTATTATATAAGAGAGCCCATGGAATTTACTGGTTCAATCACTGTTTTAACAAGGCTACTGGTGGTCACTGGACAGAATTAAACTGGGATCTGGGAGAGCTGGGTCTCGCCTCCTGAGGGAATATCCTCAGATTCCATTTCAAATATACAAAACAGGAATGTGTTCACATCTGCAATTCCTCTTGTAACCAAGCAAGATTACTACTGAAACACCTATAGTTACATTTACAGGGGCTTTCAATTTAAAGGCATTCATTCATAATCCCACATACAGTAGCTCTGCCCAATCACACAACAGAAGCAAAAATACAAGAAGTCATTCCTATAGTGCCCTTGGCATTGTTAGTGAAGGGCAGCTAGATAGCAAACTCATGGGGTGTCCACCCAACTGTCTCCCTTTAGTCATTACCTCTCTTTATTTATTTATTTTTATTATTTTATTTTTTATTTTTATCCCAGACTGGCATCTGTATTGGACTTGAAATTGTTTTATATCTGCTTTTTTATTGCTGATGGGTTTTTTTAAATTGTTAAATTGCTTTAAGATATTTTATGAGAAAAAGAGCCTAAATAGATCTGTACTTTTATTTCTATAGGATAACTGCCTACCATTCTGTGTATGTGAAGTATGCAAAAATCACAATGTTGGGAAAACCATGAAGCCAGCCAATGCTTCTCTTGATTCCTGCAGTCTCGGTTAATTTTGCCCGCTCAGCTGTACCCTGCCTCATGCAGGGGGGCAGGGATTCACAAGAGCAGACATGAAGCCAGCCAATGCCTCTACATAGCAACATACTGACATATCAGGCACTGTGATGTACAGTGGTACCTCAGGTTAAGTACTTAATTCATTCCGGAAATCCGTTCTTAACCTGAAACTGTTCTTAACCTGAAGCACCACTTTAGCTAAAGGGGCCTGCTGCTGCTGCCGCGCCGCTGGAGCACGATTTCTGTTCTCATCCTGAAGCAAAGTTCTTAACCCGAGGTACTATTTCTGGGTTAGCGGAGTCTGTAACCTGAAGTGTATGTAACCTGAAGCATATGTAACACGTGGTACCACCGTATATCATAATGTTCTAGACTATTGCGATGTTGAAAACCAGTTATCGCCCAGCTCTACTCCCATCACATAGAAAGGGGTGTGTATCTCAATTTTAAACACCAGAGGTATTGAATGTAAACAGTATAGAATGCTCCCCTTATCACCTAAAGGTTCTCTCCCTTCAGCCACTGTCTGCCCTCGCTCAAGTGCTTTCACCCTCATACTGGAAGTGTGAGCACCTGGGAGAAGAATTCTTGGATAGAGAGGCCATGGGAAGGGAGAATTCTGCACTTTCTATCCCTATGCCCGTTTTGCTGTTCTGCATCCTCATTCAATGCAAGGAGAAGGTGAGATTCATGTTCAGAATACAGGGGCCTACAAGGTCCAGATCAGAACAGCTTACTCTGAGCATCCTTCTTCTAAGTCTTATGCAGGTGACTTTGCTGAAGACTTTGAAAGGAATGGATGATGGTGTTATCTGCTGTCTGTCTCTCTGTCTTAATGGGCAGAGGGTCATTAAGGCCATGATCCTACTTTGAAAACAAGCCAGGGTAGATTACCCAAGCCTTAAAAATTGCCTTTTATGAATGAAACAAAGAGAATCTCCACATTTTGCCACTAGAACTGTGGTATATTTTACAATTGCATTATAAAAATTACTTTAATAAAGGTAAGTACATAAATATAAGTTTTGAGTCCTTTCATGACAAAAGTATCATACAGAATATTACTAAAACAGACACACATGTATTAATCCCTCCCATCTGTAACCAACTTCATCTACATGAAACTGTTCACATCCATCCCTTGCTTTCTTTTCTCTCTCTCACTCTCTCTGCCCTGACATTGTTTTCTTCACTGTTGATTTCAGATTAAACCCTCCCCTGAGGCAGGGACTTGTGTTTTTGTTGGATTATAACACTCCTTAAAGTGCCACATGCTGTAATAATAATGATTCTCCACAGCATTTTTAATACTACTAATAAAAAGTCCATGCTATTAATCTTCTTCAAAAGCTTTAACTTGGCTATCATTCACCCAGGGTTAGACTGAATCTTAAGGAGCAACTGCAAGTTCAGGAAACATTGACATGGAAGCTAAAAATCACAATAAACACGAATCTCTATCCCATCCCAACATTTGATGTTACCTATTAAAACCCTTTTAAGAGGCAAATGCAATAACTCTCCAAACTCAGGTTCTATATACTAACAGTAACATTAAATTTCTGTTATTTATAAGGGGGAATTAGAGGAGTGTGTATTTTCAACTAACACTTGCCCCAGGAAATCAGACTAACCTTTCCTGAAGCTTTCTTCAAAAGCACAATCCTATTTCACCACAAAGATTTACTTCATAAAGTTTAAGGAAGGTATCATCCACCACGTGACTAAAGCAGGAAAAGAAAAAGTGCAAGCGCTAAATCCCAAACCTGCAGTCACATAACCAACAAGCAGCATAACTGACAGATTCAACTTCATGCAGTCCCTTTGCAGCACAGTGGTTTCCTTGGAAACAGAACACAGGGGAGGGAGTTGGCACAGTGAAATCCTCATTCTCGAAAGAGATTTACTGGACACTTTAATAACCAGGCATATTTCACTTCGGGGAGTAACATCCAGTTTGTTCAAAAGTGCTGATGGCTCAATTCTATTTTACGTATTACGTTTAGAAGTCATATGATTTGTTGCATGTTTTTCATTTGTCTGTTGCTCAGATGGCGAAAGAGGGAGAGTTAAAGGGGAAAGGACTTGCTCACCAGGCTTTCTGTCTCCCCCTAGGTGGTATATACACTGCTTTGACAATCGCTGCCAACCCCTATAAGTAATTAAAGCCCTTCTTTTCCTCCTGTTTTAAACTCCCAGCCATGTCTCCATGACTAAGCCTGTGACATTGGTTCAACAGCAACACCTACTGGGGAGTAAGGGTTCATACACCAAATATCTCACCATCTCATCTGTGTTGGTGGGTTAGATGGCACTAAGAAAACCGCCATACAATTTCTAAAACAGTCACTGAGATAAAATGTACACAACCAATATGTTTTAATCCTTCCATGGTTGATGATTTGGGCTGGTTCTCACCAAAACCAGATATCGTGTGCTTAGCCTTCTGTTCTAGACCAACATTGGGGAACCTGTAGTCCTCAGAACATGTTGCGTCTTCAGCATCCTTCAGCTCTAGCCAGCAAGGATTATGGGAGTTGGAGTCTAACAAAATTTGAAGGGTCACAAGTTCGAAAACCCTGGTCTTGACTGTACCACTTAAGACTGCAGATGGGGGCTTAAATCATGGAACTTCCTCCATACAATCTTCCATATCTTCCTGACGACAAGAAGGATTCCAGCTAGCCTAGACATCCCCTTGATATGCGGCTTTCATGTGTGAGGGAATTTATGTATGCTCTGTTGTTGTGAGTGATGACCCAGAAGAAGAAGAAGAAGAGTTTGGATTTGATATCCCGCCTTTCACTCCCTTTAAGGAGTCTCAAAGGGGCTAACATTCTCCTTTCCCTTCCTCCCCCACAACAAACACTCTGTGAGGTGAGTGGGGCTGAGAGACTTCAGAGAAGTGTGACTGGCCCAAGGTCACCCAGCAGCTGCATGTGGAGGAGCGGAGAATCAGGGGTTGCCTGTATTACTGGTGTTTGTAAGAATTAGAATTCTGCATTATGTTTTTATAAACATAAACTGGAAATACATGGGACAGTGCTGATTGGTGAAAACATGGAATTAGCCCTCAAGGGCTATGATAAGAAACATTCTGTCCACATAGATTTTAAGGCCTACGTGGAAATAAAAATAAAGAAAACAATTCCTTTGACAGAAGCAAGGGGGGGTGCACCTTCCAGACCTTCTGTGCTCTGTCCATTTTATTATCTGAAAATACCCCACATGTAGGCCTTTGATTATGTCAATTTAACAGTTTCTGTTTTGTATCCAAGTTCAATTTATTTTTCTTTCAAAGCCATAAAATAGCAATCCATTTCCGCCGAGTCCTTTCTGAATAGTTGTTTTGGGTTTTTTTACACAAAAAAGCTCAGGAACTCAAGAGCCTGCCAACCCAAATCAGAACCACAAAGGCAGGGTGATTAGCCTCCCCATTGCCACAGCCAAAACCTCAATGAAAATCTCCCCTCCCCACAAAGGTCTTGCACAAAATACCAGTGACATAAATCCACAAAACCAAGAAGAACCCAGAAACTGCCAAATTACCTCAGACACAAAACAGACATTTTAATCAATGGCTATAAAAGCATCACTGCTCTAATTTCTTTGAAGCATGTCTGTGCAGAGACCTCTCACCAGGAATCAGATGAGGGAGATAAGCTACCAATTTCAGCCACTGAATTTGCTTTTAAAATGAAGAGGAAAGTATCAAAGGCCAAGGGGAGTAAAGAGGCCTATCTTCTGCATACAGCAGAAGCGCTAGATGCACCTCTGCAGGGATGGAAATACACAATTTAGGGGCTGCCACAGAGAAAAACCTCTCCCAAGGCAACATTTCCAGCACTCCAAAAAAGGTGGAACTATCAAGAAAGGTCCCTCTGTTCATCTGAACACTTTGGGAATTTGTAGGGAAGCCTCAGATATTTGAGGCTTTAAACACTAATGTGAGTGTCTTGAACTGGATCCAGAAAAGAACTGCAGCCAGTGCAAATGTTTTAGAAAAAGAGGTTAAGTGAGTTCTAAATGGAACCACAGACCACAAGCTAGTTGCTGCATTCTGGACCAGTTGGAAGTTTCCGAATTGCTTTCAAGGGCAGCCCCAGGTAGAGTATGTTGCAATCTAGAAGCCATACGAAGTACAGAATACAGTAACCAAGTAATACCTGCCCAACAGGGGCCATAGCGAGAAATAGGTACAGTGGTACCTCGGGTTAAGTACTTAATTCATTCCGGAGGTCTGTTCTTAACCTGAAACTGTTCTTAACCTGAAGCACTACTTTAGCTAATGGGGCTTCCTGCTGCTGCCGCGCTGCCGGAGCACGATTTCTGTTCTCATCCTGAAGCAAAGTTCTTAAACCAAGGTACTATTTCTGGGTTAGCGGAGTCTGTAACCTGAAGCATATGTAACCTGAGGCATATGTAACCCGAGGTACCACTGTACTCCTAGCCACCAAGATCTCTTGCGTCTCCAGTTAAATTTTGCTCAGGTCAATTAATGTCAGTTCCAAAAAATACCTGAACTGTGTGTGTTGAAGTTAACAAAAACCTACGTTTTCACATTCTTGGTCTACATTCATTTGGCTGAGGAAAGCTTTCTTCTGATTATCCAAATTCATCCTCCCCCCCCCCAATCATTTAAGCCATGGTGTGCATACTCCAGTTAGCATACTGGGCTAACTGGTACTGCAGAATATAAATGTGGATTAAAAACCCCATTTTAAAAAGTACTGTGGAGTTCTCCTTTGAAGTATAGTTAGCTAATCTAATACTAAATAAAGCCAAGGTTAATTTCAAGGTAGTATCAAGTAAAGCAAGCCTCTTCAGGGAAATTATTGTCAGTTCCAAAAAAAAAAAAAAAAAAAAAAAAGAAAAAAAAAAGGCACGTAACTTGATATAAGGTGGCAGTAAACACAACATAAAATATTTTTTGAATACCTCATTTCATATTTATTATGCTGAGCCAGTCTAGCTTAAAGATTCAATTATCAGCACAAAATGTAGCAGTAAAACTTTCCACTTACTTAAGTACACCCTTTAAGGGTAAAATTAAGTGGTGATGGTCAAAGCAGTTAACTAAAAGCAATGAAAACTACAATTTTCATCCAAGCTGCCTTCCATTTAATTATTTTAGGAAATAAAAACCTGAATCTTGGGTAACTTAAATGGGAAGCATTACTACTTATGTATCACTAGTTCACAAAAAAATGAAAATCCAAGTTCTGCACCTGCAGGGGGTTGGACTAGATGACCCTCTGTGTCCCTTCCAACCATACAATTCTAAGATTCTGTGATATATTCCTGATTTTCAGGAGGCAGTATGAGATTGATGAATGAAGCCTGTACTTGATAACTGGATTTAGCAAAATGTGTAATGCATAACAGACGACTTTCTGCCAGGGTGTGTGATTTCCTTTCTCATTTGAATTTCCACATTATTAAAATGACTACTATATTGATAATAAGCTAAGCTGAATCTGTTCCAAGATAATTAAAGAACACCTGCTGGAGTGCAGAATTACCATTTCTAGCAGTGTGCTGCTGAAGAAAGCTCTGCTGGATGTCAAACTAAGGGGAACTTCCCCCCCAATCTTAACCCAGCTTGCCTGATGACTGTCTTCACCCCCCCCCCACTCATGAATATAATTGCTCAAGATTTCTAGAGCCTGTGAACATAGCAGCTGTGAAATGAAATTTACATAAATGTATAAACTGACAATTTGCATTTTTGAAACAAGTTGAACAACTGACACACATACTGGCTGTGTTTGGACATGATAAACCATATTCTCCCCCCTGTATTTTCTCCTCAGTGCAGCTGAAGCTTTTACTTTCCTTTTTAATAACTCCAACTTAGCATTATACACAACCTGACCTGTGGTTAATCTGAACTATGGTTTATTGAAACAAGGCAGCTTCAGAACCATGGTTTGGCAATAGTTTAAGATTAACCACAGTTTGTCAGGTATGGGTGAAATGACAAGCTGAAGCTAATCAAAGACAGAAGCAAAAGCTTCTGAAGTCCTCCTTGTGGTCATGCCACAGAGGAGGGGAGGATGCACCCAAGCCTGAGCCTCACAGAGGCTCCTTCCCATCAAAATAAACCATGGTTATATTGTGACATCTAACTGCAACTATTACAGATTGATATGCTCTCATTTGTCTTGCTGTATTTCTATCATATGCCCATTTAATATCCTATTATCAATTTTAAACTGTTTTGTTTCCCAATCACAAAACATCTTATTTTTGTACATTTAGCAAGGCATTCCTTTAAAGCCCTAAATGTTTATATCCATGTTCAGTACAGAGGCTTCCTACGGAGGCTTTCTAATGAGTAACGGTTTAATTATTATTTCATTTGGGTTTTTAGGTTGGGATGTGAACCTGATCTCTCTGGCCCCCATGTGCATTAACTTTGCACCTGAACATTTGGTACCTGGAAATGGATTTTTCTCTTGCAAATTTGCATCGTCAAATGTAGATGACTTTATTCACCAGAATCCCATAATGTCCTTCCAGTATATGGTATCCATCCATTGCTAGCTATTTTCACCACCAAGTATTTCTGAACTGTACAGGAATTGCAGCAAACTCAAAAGCCTGTTTGTGCAATCAAGATAACTAAGCAGATTTCCCTAAAGCATTTTTTTCAAATTTAGCCACTTATCATTTGCGGGGGGGGGGGGGGGGAGGGAGGGGGTAGGTATGTGTGCAAAATATCCCAGGATTATTTTAATTTAGTTGTTTTCAAACACTTTATTAACCTGGCTAAGGAATGTGTCCTTGTGCAATACTTCCAGTTTTGAGTCTGATTCAACATTAACATCCTAGAGTTTCTGGACAGTATTATTGTCGGCTCACAATCAGAATGTTCATGGTGGATTTCAGGAAACTAAAATCTGCTTACATTTAATAAACCAGACAACCCTTTTGCTCTAAGTAGCTAGCTGCAGTGTATGGCATAAACGGGGGTGGGGTGGGGGGGAGGAAGCATCTGCAAAGTGGCAGATAATCGGGGGGCGGGGGGGGCGGGGACGACTCACTATTTTTCCAGAAACATGTCTACTGCACGCCAAATTAATTACCCTAGCTGTAAAGTATCAAACATTAGCTGAATAACCGTATTGAAAGCAAGTTCTGAAGTTCTAGGATGCAATGAAAAGATGCAAATGTTAATCTAAAGATAAGTTTATCACAAAACATAGAACTCGTTTATCCTACATTTTGCAGAAGCAGGAAATGGATGTGCTGATTGGCGACACAGAAGTGAGAGAACACAGGTGAGAGAGCACATATTACACGCAGACTGAAAAGCTATTGGCACAGCATCACACATTTGTTAACAAATTACCTCCTTCCTGCTCTTAACACTTTTTCTGTCATAAACACCCCTCTCCTGTGCCGTTTCTATATGAATAGGAGAAACAGGAATATAGAGGTGAGTGTGAGAGGCCACAGGGTCAAAGACGTGGGAGGAAAGGAACAGAGTTTCCTAGCAACATTTTAAAAAATGTATTCCCTCCTTTGCCCATTTTCTTTGTGACTTTATCTATGACATAGAGGAAGACTGGCTTTATTGTAAAGTGTTTCTAAGGTGTAGCACAGATTGCCTTACCTGGCTGTACTGCCAGCATCTTCTGCTTATCTTGCACAAGGCGGATGATGTCCGATACCACAATGTGGTGATCCATATCTTCTTTCCCTTCATTAGGCTGATTGTCTTTTGAAAAACAGCTGCAACTTCCATTTTCTTTACACAGGACAAACCTCCAGTAATTAGACATGAAAGTATCTTACTTCAATTCCTATAATTTAAAAAGAAAAAAAAAGTTTCTTCCACAAGCATGCTCATGTCCCCAGGTCTTCTGCACCTTGCAAAGTACAACACACCACCTAATTCTAAACTGGAGGCCACTTTGTAGGGACTGTTTCAAAAACTGGAATACAGATTTTGCATATTCTGTAGGCCTAACAAATATTTAATTTGTGCAAATGTTTTTAGACAAAAGACCAAGCTGCTCATAATGTTGCCCTTTGTAATGCTGTATATATTATCTCATAATGTAACATTCCTTTTCAGAAAATGATTTCTGGCATATTGAGAAGCATCAAATCACCTCTCACAAGCTGAACCTGGCAGGATTATAGAGATAGCTGGCAATGATTAGCCTAAATTTTCAGTTTTCTGAAGAGTTATCAGGCCAGAAGTCACAGAGGCTATGTCCACCTCCCTGGGAGTAAATCCTACTGAACTGAATAGGGCTTGCTTCTGAATAAACGCAAATAGGATAATGATTTACCAGTCAGAGTGCTTTTCTTATTTTTGGTTTCCTTCCAGAAACTTGTCATCAAGCTGAGGGCAGGAGGCTTTTTAAAATAAATAAATGTGTATGTAAAAGGCTATTTTTAAATATAAAATCCTGGGTCTTTCAGCATTCTGGCAGCCTGTGTCTCAAAAGCAACAGCTCCAAAACCAAGAAAGCGATAACATACCCATATTGCACAAATTCTCGGCAGAGATGAATTTTGCCCAAGACAGAAGACATTTAAAATGCATTAAATTCCCTGTTTTCATCCATTTTTAACCAGGTGACAAACTAAAAGCCATATATAGCCAAGGGCATTTCCAGTAGCAGCACCCCTCATCTAGAACTCTCCCCCCAGGAAAGTCTGGCAGGCTGTTTACGATGAATACTTTATTCATCTAGTTGACAAATAAAACTAAAAATTATTCCAGAGGGCATACATGGAGCAAGGCTATTCAGCTGTTGGCTTGCTGCTTGCAGATTATTTTAAGGTTTGGAGATTCTCATTTTTATTTGCTGAAATAGTGTATTTTTATGGTTATGGGTATTGATGTTATATGTTGTGAGTTGTCCAAAGGGTTCTACAAAAGCTTCACAAATCCAACGAAACCAAACCACATAATTTTGTAAAATTTAAATGGATATGAATTTTAAGGGGTATGAAATATACTTTACTTTAATATTTCAAGATATTAAGTTTATACCTCCCCCCAGCCTGCATTATTCTGCACCTTGCTAAAAAGTCACATATTTGGAAAACACATGGAAAAGTGTATACAATTTCCAGTGGAACAATTCAAGAGAACTTCAGTAGCTCAGCAGCTCCAAGTAAAATGTAACTGCAAATTAAATTGAGACACGGCATTTTTTCCTAACCACACAGGAAAAAAGGGAACAATTAACCTGAAAGAGATTATTATTACATGATATCTCTTCACCCTACTGGTTGCCATCTCTTTGTAATATTTACTTCTATGAAAGAAGAAAAACTATAGATTTTTAATACAGGACTCTTTCTTTAAATATAATGTACATTTTTTAACAGAAGACCAAGATAATCAATTCAACAATTGCTTCCATTTAATGGGGTTGTATTGTATACATCGTTGTGCTTAATGTAATCTACTCGCAAGTAAGTATGCCTGGCTGCACACCTTATCTGGGAGTAAACTCTGTTAAATACAGTGGAACTTAACTTGCAACATAACATAGGATTGGGCTTTTTCATTATCCATGGATATAAATTATATTTTTAGGCTGTGATGCTAATATCCACCCTATGTCTCTGGGGAGGGTAAGGATCCAGTAAAAAGTACAGAAGAGGCAATGCTACTGCCATTAGAGGATCCTGAAACAAGGTGCTTCAGCGGCAAGAGGGCTGCCCAAGAAACCCATCCAGGTAGGTGCTGTGTACAACTTATACCTGGCTGACAGGTATTGCAGGGCTTTTTATGCAGAATGGCTGTACACACTCCATCCCATTCCACTGCTCCCCAGATTGCCATTTGTTCATTAACTGCAATTTATGCACTTAAAAGCAAAAACAAACCACACTATCTATCCTTTCAACACGTAACTGATCCCATCCATGGCTGCAACCTTACCACCGAACTGAGAGTTAAGTCTCATTCATGAAAGTCAATGAGGAGCCAGTGTGGTGTAGTGGTTAAGAGCGGTAGTCTCGTAATCTGGGGAACTGGGTTTGCGTCTCCGCTCCTCCACATGCAGCTGCTGGGTGACCTTGGGCCAGTCACACTTCTCTGAAGTCTCTCAGCCCCACTCACCTCACAGAGTGTTTGTTGTGGGGGAGGAAGGGAAAGGAGAATGTTAGCCGCTTTGAGACTCCTTCGGGTAGTGATAAAGCAGGATATCAAATCCAAACTCTTCTGAATAGATATGCACAATATTACACTGTATACTAGTGGAGGTTGGCCCATTAGGGAGAAAATGGCACACTGTCCCACCATCCCTCTCAGTCTGGCCTGAACCAGCCCCCCCAGTTCCAGAGGTTGGAACTGCATGTGGCAACCTCCTCTTCCTTAGTTTTGTTGCTGCGCTTGTAAAATTCAGCAGTCAGGCAGGGGGTGGAAGCAGAATTTGTTGGCTCTGGTTTAGGGTTCCCATATCTCAAAAAGCAAAAACCAGAACACCCTGAAAGTTGCTGAACATTTTTTAGGAAGATCCCAAGACCTGTTCTTGGCTTCTCTACCTTACATACTCCCAGTTCCAATGGATACCCGCCACCGCAAATGTATACCAATATGCAATAACTGAAGCATGCGACTCTAATTAGGCCTACTCAGACATGTATATCTGATGTGTATTTTAATATGTAATTTTATTTTATAATGTGCATTTTTGAAACTACTAATTTAATTTCTATTCTGAATTTTTTTAAGGTTCCCTAAGTTTTTTTAACATCTGATTTTCCTGGCAATTTTAATGTCTGTTTCATGTAAACAGCTTATTCGTGTTGATGACTAAGCAGTATCTAACAGTGTTCGAAACTCCCATTGTTCTAGGCGCATTTTGCAACAGGGAATTTCATTAGCGTGAGCAGTTTCTGAATGCAGTACTTTGCCTAAGATTTCAGATTAAACCTTCAGAGTGGAATGAAAGGAGCTTTTTCTGCCTCCCCACTTCCAGCTACTCTCTGAAGACTGGGGGAAAGACCCCCCTAAGGATATTAAGGGGGTGGGCAGGGGAAGGCCTAGACCATGTGAAAAATGAACATAATATTTTAGCTGCAGTTCATTCATTTTCAGCTCTGTATTCTTGTTATAAAAGAAAGCTCGCCTAGACTTTTCGTCATTACGCCCGTAACCTAGGTTTAAGATGCCATTTAGCTCCCAGCTCAGTTTCTAACATAGTTATATAAACTTGTTAAAATAAATTCTCATATTCCCACTTGCAGCTGGGACCTTAAAGCTGATATAGAAAGCATATCTTGCGAACCGTCCTGAGATCTTATGATGAAGTGTGGGATATAAATAAATGTGAAAGAGGAAGGGCAACACACAACAGAGTCCTTGTGCCTTTCAGCTGCTGTGTGAGCAAAAGGAATTTCAGCAAGTGCATCTTTTCTCACGGCACTACCAACATCTATGACATGTCAAGACACACCTGGTCTAATTCCCTCCAATACACAACAATGGACATTACAGGTGGGCAACTCACTCTGGCTTTCGGGAAGCAGTCTTTTCACAGTTACTAAGGTAGGGAAGTCCCTTTTGAACTTAGTGGGACTTACAAGCAAGCGGCTGAAAGAGGGTGCATAGGAAGTCGCCATATACAACGCCAGACCCATATGGTCCCTGCAGACCGCCAGGAGCAATCTAGGGGTTTCAAGGCAGGAGTTTCCCCCAGGCCTACGGAAAGACAGAGCCTGAGGGGATTTAACCCGGCCCCTTTTGCATGCAAGGCAAAGCCCTCTCTTACCCCCGGGCTACGGCCCTTGCCTCCAATCCCCATCGACGAGCCGGTGCTCTGGAAGCAAAACTGGGTTTCTCTCCAAAACTCACAAAGGAACCGGCGGGGCGTGAGGGCGCGGGAAGCGCCGCTTTGCAGCTAACCTCCCCTCCCCTTTCTTTCGCAGCAAAGGCGGGCGAGTGAACAAACAACAGCACACCCACCCACCCCAAACTAACGCGCCCTGAGTAGGAGAGCTGGTAAAGGCGGGAGCAGCCGGGAGTCAAATCACTCCCCCCCCCCCACCCCATGGCTACCCCTTGACGAGGAGGAGCCGCCTGAACCCAAACAAACACACAAAGCACATGACTCGCGCTCACCTCCAGGGCCGGGATGCTGCTGCTGCTGCTGCTGCTGCTTTTTCTGAGGGCTGCGACGCTCGCCGGCCAGGTGCTCGCTCCCTCCTCGCCTAGCAGTCTGCCTCTTTTTCCGCGCCCTCCTTCAGCCGCAAGTTCCTCTCCAGCCCACGGCACGGGGAGGACCTGCCTCCTTTCTCCGGGGCAGCCCGGGGCGCCGCGTGGAGTTGGCGCGAGCGGGAAAGCGGTAGCAGCACCGACGGCGGCGGCGGCGGCGCCCCTCACCTCCTCAGCCTCGCCTGCAGGCAAGCCGAGCGCCGCCCACTCCTTCCAGCCCACCGCTATTCCGGGCAGGAAGGGGAGCGGGGTGCCCAGGGCTCCTTGGTTGCCGGTGGGGGAAGAGGAGGAGGAGGATGCGCTGCACTGAGCAAAAAAAGGGACCTGAGCGGGTGGGAAAACGGAAGTAGCCCTGTGCTCGGCTCGTCGGCTCTTCCCTCCCTGTTGCTTCTCCTTTTGCAGGATGGAGTCAGGCTTAGGCGGCTGCAGTCCTGGTACCTGCTCCCCGCCCCCGGGAGTAAGCCCCGCTGGACTCAGCCGCGCGCACTTCTGAGCAGACCTGAATAACATCTCGGTCTTGCTTCTGCTTCTTTCTTACCCGTTATTCTAGCTTCCCTCCCGCTTTCCGCCTGGGCAGCTGCTGCTCTTTTGCGCTCACAAAGCCTCGGTTCCGAAGGTGTAGCATCAGCCCTGCCAAACCTCAGTTTACCTGGGAGCTGAATTCAACAGAGCTTTCTTCTGAGTAAACATGGTGTTGTAAACAAAAATTGGCCCTTTTCCCTTATGGGGTATCCAAGAGCCCATATAGAGTCCTTACATAGGTTCCCTATTGGTAGGAGAAAATAACAGTGGCCAACCAGAGAATGTTGAGAAGCAAAACAGCTAGTAAGCTTGATCTTTATTGATCTGTTGCAACAGGGTGCTTCCCTCACCCGCAGGAAAGGAGGAGGAACCCAGAACAATGGCACGCAAGGCCTTATAAAGACTTTTGAAATTGCCACCCTGTAGATCAAGACCACCCCCAGAAACATCATACATACATCACAGAAGGGGTGTAATCTAAGACCACCCTCCAGATACATCACACCTACGTCACAAAAAAGGCGGAAATTTGAATGTTGAACAGAAATTTGAATGTTGTTTTTCTGATGTCATTGTTTATCTCCTGTCTGGCAGGTTACTTGATTGGATTGCCTGGGGAGCCTGGCCAGTCTTTTGTAATGATAAATACTTAGTTCTTGGGCCAGGTCACAGGATCACACCCTATTCATATCTTAAATGTGCCTTTAAGACAGGATTTGTGAGGAAAAAGACAATGGGAAGGTTTGCCACCTTGACCTTGCAGAGAAAACATTTGCTCAGTTTAGGAATCAAAATGGTTCCAGGTCGGTCTTCCTGTGATCAAAATTCCTGTCACAATGGCGAGGACTGTGCTGTGTAAATGGAGAGTTGTGTGCATGCATATGTGTGTAGACACACACTATCTCAACATAACAGTTTACACAGAACGTCTACTTTGAATATATCCGTCTCTATGTCTCTGAAACAAAATAAAGTTTTTGTCAAGAGCGGAGTTCTTGCCTGAAGCCACAGTGGTTTGAGGGGATGTGTGGGCAAGTGTCTTCCAGTGAGCTTTCCTGGCTGCAAGAGTGCTGTTATATACTGAAATTCTCACCCTGGGCCAGCAGGGGGAATACTGTGGATAGTTTTCACTCAGGTCCACATATGCAAATAAGGGATTGAAAGTGACGTTCAGTGATTGGATAGTTACAGAAAATGGTTACTGTTGCGTTCTAGCGGAGCTCTATATAAGCAGGCTGGCTGAACCCTTCAGTTCAGTTCTGTTCTGGCCTGTGAATAAACAAGAGCTGTTTGAAGAATCACTGTGTCGTCTGATATGTTCACCCACAACTTAACAAGTGCTATATGGTAACTTGTGTCCAATTCATACTGCAGTTAGGCTTGTCAGCCACGTGTCTAGGTGGCTTATTTCGGGGTGAGCAGGGAGGGAAACAATACACCAGACAATTTCACCCCCCCCCCCAAAAAAAACTGGTAGAGAGAATGTGAGGTCCAGACCAGGGGGATGGAAAGGCAGCTTCCAATTCTAGCCTTCCCCATGCAAAGTGTGTGTTAATGTACATAATGAGCTATATAAAGGTCAAATTAACAACAACAAAAATAGTGTGAACGCCAGGAAAAAAGAATAAGGATACAGTGCATAAGCGGATGTGAACAAATAAAACAGTTTACACTAGTTAAAAACTAGTGCAGAGCTTGTTTTCTCAAAAGTCTGTTTTACCCATGTATCATTGACACCATAGATTTGGGGGGGGGATAAGGGTTAGATACAGAGTAGGAACAGATGACAATATGACTATAGTCAAGTGTTTAGGAGAAGTGGTGCTGAGAACTATATGCAGAACAAAGCAAGCTTTCTTGTCCCCTAAAAGTAGGGAAGAGAGAAAATAAATACTTTAGGGTGTGTTTGTTAACTCATCCTTGAAGGACCCTCTTGCTAGTCTTGTGTCTGACCTTTAGATTTTACTTCCTGTTTGACAACCAATGGAAAGCTTTTTAACTGGTTGATATAGAAGCATCTGGAAACTAATTGTGGAAAGCATTTGGGAAATTTTTTTTACTGGTTGCTGGTTTGATTTTTCTGCTCAGCTTCATGCTGAGCCACGCACACTGATAAAATCAGAAATTAGACCAGAGTTACAGGCTAGATGGCGAACCAAACAGTGATCTGTAGTGTACACGAAGCAGTGTTTCTGTTCCTCTAGGGCTGTTTTCATCCTTTGCCATCAAATACTCATGAAAAATAAGGGGGGGGGCACTATGTGAGTAATGTAAAAGAATAAAGGGTAACCTATGGTAAATATTTTTTCAGATCACTTTAAGTTATCGCTTTATTTCGCCTTTCAGCAATAAGCACCCAATCCTGCTCTGCTAATCACAACTGCAGAATGAATTAATTCTTACTTCTCACTTCAGACAAACCAACATGCTTCATTATTGCTGGCTGCGTAGAGTACAACTGATACTGAAAAGCAGAACAAAGGAAAGTTCAAGGCATGGAGTCTTAACTCCAGACGATAATACAAAATTCTCTTCAAAGGTTATATAACAACAACAACAACAACAACTTATTATTTATACACCACCCATCTGGCTAGGTTTCCCCAGCCACTCTGGGCGGCTTCCAACAAAACACTAAAATACAATAACCTATTAAACATTAAAAGCTTCCCTAAACAGGGCTGCCTTCAGATATCTTCTAAAAGTTTGGTAGTTATTTTTCTCTTTGACATCTGGT
The DNA here is from genome assembly GCF_964252035.2 of Podarcis erhardii. NCBI lineage: Eukaryota > Metazoa > Chordata > Lepidosauria > Squamata > Lacertidae > Podarcis > Podarcis erhardii. Next base: position 81,232,475 of record NC_138508.1, read on the forward strand.
GGGAGGGCGTTGCACAGGGCTGGTGCCACTACTGAGAAGGCCCTCTGCCTGGTTCCCTGTAACTTGGCTTCTCGCAGCGAGGGAACCGCCAGAAGGCCCTTGGTGCTGGACCTCAGTGTCCGGGCAGAATGGTGGAGGTGTTACAGATGGTTGTTTTTTCAGCATCAGTTATTGGGTGATCATGATCGTGAAAAACCCACCCTCACAAAGGGAACGTTTTGAGTGAGCAGCCTTTTGGGGCTCTTGCAGAGGATGCTTTCATTGTGCATTGTTCACCTTGCTTTGTTCACTGAATTTTTTCAGAGGGTTTCTGCTCTTTACATTGTTCCTGTTCTTAATACAAATTGCCATTCTTTAAATGGAGGCAGCCATTTTAAGGTATCACAATCTAACATACGGCGGTGGGCTGTTTTCTTGACACGCTATGATTTTAGTCCACACAAGAACATCAAGAGGAACTAAATTTCATTCTGTTATGACAACAGAAGTGTTTCTATATATGAAGCTTAAAGTAGTTCTTCTTTCAGTCTGTTCATAACACCTACATCTTCTCTCTGGGTTTCTTCATCCAAAGTTAGGGCTGATTTTGAGTCCTGAAAATCCTGCTATAATGTGTGAGGCTGTATAAGAAAGCTTGCCCTGTGCAGGAATTAGCATTCTCATATCTTCACTGGTTAAAAAGCAACCACCATGGGGAATTAAAATAATCTAGCACTGTACACACCGTTTTGAGATTTAATGTGACTACCTGAAAGCTTCCACAGTTGGTGCACTAACGGAAACTCTCTATGTGGAACTAGTAAATGCCTGCAGCGTATAAACAAATGGGCAAAACTGCCATTAGAAATCGAAATGTCTGTTGAATGCAACATTTTCATTTTGAATTGAATATATTTCCCTCTTCTCCTCTAAATGACTTACCTTGCTCAGTAAAAACAAGCACACACCCCAAAACAAATATGCAAATTTTATTTTATTGCAAGCAGATTTAAACATCTACTGCTTTATACAATCTACAGAAAGTTCAAAAATATTAATATAAAGAATTCATGTTTAGGTATTTACGGAAATGAAAGTTTAAAAACAGCACTGAAAATAAACTTTACAGTAATGCACATGTATATCATATATATTTATATTTATTTATATTCTTAGTATTTGAGACTGCTTTGATCCAGTTAATGAAGTGTTATAGCTTAGTCTAAACAGTAGTTTTGAAGGCTGAATTATCATCAGATAAGTGCACCTATCATTATACCATTTAAAATACATGTCAGTATTTGGTGCTGATGAGTAAAGATATTTTAATGATTAATGCACTGATAACTATGATCCACCATTCCCAAAAAGCTTTGTTTGTTTGTTTTTGCCAATTACACATTACAGACTGAAAGAATATTGATAGTGCATACAAGACAGAATTTTGTTCAGATACAATGTACAATTAAAATTCTGTACTTCTTTCGACAAAGGTAAAGCTGTATAAACTGAAGTGTGCAATTGTGCAACGTACAATCATGTACATATTTCTCTCTTATAATACTTTGACAGAATTCCATTAAAGCTTCTCAACATGATCTCACTGATATCACCAACAAGTGCAGTTTCCTTCGTTTGATACTTGCATTACAGTGGAATAAATAGGCTGATGCAAGCAAGTGAATAAATGGTATACTGTATATTAAAGAGCTGAATAAATTAATAATTACTGAGGGCCATCAAAATTATCTGAATATTACTGCTAGCTACTCTAAAGAATAAGTAGTTTCAATGGATGTATATGTTTTAGTCTTAATGAATATTTGGTTGATGCCCTCCAGTTCCAACACATTTATGAAAGCATTTGAAAGGTTTTCACATTAGAGGTTCAACAATTCAGACAAGGCCATTTGTGTGACACGGAATGGAGTTTTTCATTTCATATAAATTTCTATCAATTTTACATTTTTGACTCGGGTCGCAACCCTACTATTGATCGTTGGTTGTTGCGCCTGACTAATTCTCCTAATCCAGCTGAGTGCATGGAAATATGTTTCTGTACATTGATCACCCTTCTAAAATTATTTCCTCCTCTCTCACTTGGTCCCCAAATGCACATGAAAAATCCTCTGCATCCATCACCAACTGTGACACAAGCACATTGCTGAACAGATGATCAAATTCTGACAGTTCAGACACTCTGATCTTCCAAGGGTAATGATATAAATCTAGGTTATGCCTCACCACTGACAGCATCAGTCATTTATTCAGCTGGGCAGATCCTCATGTGTAGAACAGGAGTGACCAGCCTGTGGCCCTTCAGATGTGGTTGAGACTCCAGCTCCCATCAGCCCCAATGAGCATAGCCAATGTTCAGGAATAACGGAAGTTGCATTCCAGCAACATCTGGAAGGTCCTAGGTTTTCTCATCCTTTTGCAGCATGTCTGCACCAAATTGCTATGCACAAGAATATCTAAGGCCTACTAGTTTGGCTTCTGTATTACACCTGTACATCTACAGTGGTGCCTCGCAAGACGAAAAGAATCTGTTCCGCGAGTCTCTTCGTCTAGCGGTTTTTTCGTCTTGCGAAGCAACCCTATTAGCAGATTAGCGCTATTAGCGGCTTAGCGGCTATTAGCGGCTTAGCGGCTATCAGCGGTTTAGTGGCTTAGAAAAAGGGAGAAAAAAATGAAAAAAATCGCAAGACTCGCAAGACGGTTTCATCTTGCAAAGCAAGCCCATAGGGAAATTCGTCTTGCAAAGCGCCTCAAAAACGGAAAACCCTTTCGTCTAGCGGGTTTTTCGTCTTGCGAGGCATTCATCTTACGGGGCACCACTGTATTGCAGAAAGAAAATGAAGGCCTATAGAGCCTTTCCTTCCCCCCCATTTAAACAGTGTATTTTTAAAGCTCTGATTGCTTAATGGAAGCAGAATTCCTCCTTTAAATTCAAAAATTTTATCCTAGTGGTGCAGCAATAAAATTGCTAGCACATTTGCAGAGCTAAGCAGGGTCTGGTGTGGTTTCAAACTGGATGGGTGTTGAGATTCCTGCATTGCAAGGGGTTGGAGTAGACAAGCCTTAGGGTCCCTTCCAACTGTACAATTCTATGTTTCTATGATTTCTCCTTCTAATGCAATACAATCAATCATAAGTGTTTGTTTTCTTAAGAAACAACAACTACCATTAAATATTTCAGCCTGTTGAAAGATCATTCACTTTTTAGGAAACAGTTGAGATGCAAGAATATTGCAGTAAACCATTTTTGTTAGTAGGCAGAGCAGGAATGCAGCATTTTCAAATCATCAAGCAAAGGGTCTTCTTACTTAAGGCTAAAAAGATGGAAATGAACAAAACAAAAACAAGGAACTGGTAGAAAGCTTCATGGAATAAAAATGTAAGAATAGTAGATAGCAGCAGCTGGTTGTAAGCAGAATGAATCACGTTAAAAGCTATTATTCACAAGCAAAAGCAAAAAAGCAAATTTTTAATAAAAAAAAAAATCAGTAGCTTTGGATGATTCCGAAACAACAAACCTATTTCTAATTTTAACATTCATCAGAATTTCAACATTCAACCACAATTCCACTATAAGCTAAACTCTGATCCAAAACTCATAGGTATAAAAAAACCTCTCTAAAACATACAGTTAAAAAACAATAGAAATGTTGTGTTAACAAATGTATGCATATAACAGATATATAAATAGCTACAGTATTGAAAAATATTTCAGTGCAAAGGCAATTTTAAGATTTCTAAAAAACCCATTAAAAATAATTTTGTTAACTACACCCGAACAGGAGATTTGTCACTACTACAGGTATAAAATCAATACTCACATCAAGTTAATTTTTAAAAAATATATATTTGTAACCAGTGTTTTATGTAGGGGACATTTCTACTGGACATTCAAGTATGTAATGTCAAATAAATATTAACTTCCGGTATATTACTATCAGTATGTGAACAACACTGGAAATGGAAAGTGCTTCATTTTAAATGACAAACGCTGAGATGTTGTGCGTTATGAGGGGGGTGAGACTTGAGAAGTATGGGAACAACTATCAGATTCTCTGTCTCTGTAATCTTTGGTATAATAAAATGTTCACAATTTGCCTTTCAGAGCATTATGTTCCCATCTCCCCCAAATCTCTGTTCAGGGAAGGCGAGAGAGAGAACCTGTACATATTCTTCCACACACAAACTTTCTTTTCCCCTATAAAGTAATCCTTCGGCAAAGTTGACACCCTAAATAAAACACTGGGAGAAAAGAAACAGAACTGATCTGTGTATGCTATTATCAAAACCAGTACACAGCAAAACTAGAGCCACGAATAGAGCTGAAGTACAAGCTGGCTGTAATGATTTAAAATGACAGATAAAGCGTTTGCATAATCATGCACATATTTTTTCTTTTCTGAAGAATAGTTGAATTCACATTCAAAGAGGAGGAAGGGGGAAACTTAACCTAGTGGTCATTACTGAATATAAGTAGTCACTAAGTAGACATTCTGTTAAACATTCTGTCTCCCTCTCCCTTTCAAAGTTCAAATCAAAAATTAAAAACCAGCATTTAAAATACAGTATTATCTAGTTGAGCTGTTATGGAAGCAATTACCTCCTTTCCACAACAGGGGGGAAAAAAAAAAACTTCAGGTAGCAAAGCACTTCCTAATACATCCGTACTCTACTATAGAGGTAGCAAAATGGTAGAATACTTGTTCGTTCTTTAAATTTCTAAGACTAAATTCTTAAATTCAGTAATTATTTTCAACTCAATACCTACAGTGGCCACTTCACTCGTTTGCTAGCCAGCTTGACTTCCCAAAGGTCTGTAGGCAGTCTAAGTAAAAATGTATTGGTCTAAAGTGTGGGGAAGGGTGTTGGGTCTTAAAATCACACATAGACGTCCTACTTGGTGACTTACAATAAAATGGATATTAAAGAGTGTTTCTTGAAAGCAGATTTGCACAGAGGAAACACCAGTTTGTTCTACAGAGAGAGCAAAGAAAAGACAAACACCAGTCAGAAACAGCACCTATGAAATATGTTCTCAGCGACTTTCACTGGGGGGTCTGAGACCGTTGCTTAGTTAGAGGGCTGACAAAATTTTAACCACTGATCTCAGAAGAGGACGTTTGACTAAAGCAGGACTCTTTCAAGTAATAAAGGAAAAGAGATGATGGGAGTCAATAAACATACAAAGGCTTTTGACAGGATGGAGTGAAATTACAGTGCTGTTCATCCTCACAGTGCCAGACTGTGTAGAAAAATCCATTGCTTCAACAGTTTAAAACATAATAAGGAAGGGAAAGACTCCTGGGAAAGATTTGTACTCCATGCTCTTTGATCCAGTTTGTCAGACTATTATATCAGACAGTTAAAGCCAGCAAAATTTCAATCAGTGCTGTTAAATGGTCATTTGCAGATGTAGTAGGAGCGGGGGTTGGAATGAGGAGGAGGAATAGTTGCTAGTTCTTAAAGGCTTGAGTTGGTGATCTCTCATAGGGATGTTTCCAGACCTGAACCCCTGTGGTAGTACCTGGCACTGGAATCACAACGCTTATTATTGGAATAGCCAAAGATGGAAGGGAGTACTGAATAATCATAGTTTCTCCAATGCGTAAACATTGTTTTTTTAGAATGAGAACTAGACCTTCTTGCTGGGGTATTTTTGCAGTCATTGCTCCTGTATCTTGGACTCTTCAGAGAGGCAAGAGGTGTGAATTCTGAAAAATGGTCCCGACCATGGCTTGATTTATTCTGCCAAGAAAACAAGCAATAGGTTATGAAGCTGTCATCGTAGTAATTAACTGAAAGGCTTTAAGGTGGTACCTAGCATAGGGGCAATATGGCCAGATGGAGACATATAAATTGCCAATAGAGTGCCACTGTTTGGATCATTTAAAAATGCAGACACAGTCTCAACAGAGGAGTAATTTCAATTTATTTTAATTCACAATTTTGTCTTCTTTTACATAGAGAACAACTTTTTGTTAACATTTTGCTTAGGAGGAATAAGATACTCAGATATGAACCACTTTTTATCCTGCCTTTTGGATGTCTGATAATCTTTTGATATTTGGAATGACTGATATGGTTGATATTTTCCTCAGTAGCTAGCAGATAAATTTAAATTGATAAGTTAATTTATACTGTCCTAGCCTGTATTTAGGAAATGTCCAAGAGTCTAGGCAATTCTGCACCAGAACAGATGGGAATTTGAATACACTCTCTTGATCTCTATGGAGCGTGTTGCTTTATGGAAGCTATTTTAGGAATCCAAATCATCTGGGCATTTGTGTCACTTTGGAAATTAAAGCACTTCCTTTTCTGAGGGCTGTTTTTATCTTTGAATAAATGTGTGGCTGAGATGAAATGCTTTTGCTTCTTGCTAATACTTGTGACTTGTAAAAAACCAAGTTGCAAATGTTCCTTGTGGAGAGATATGAAGACTCTAGCAGATATATGTGCCCTTGTGCATCTGCTTTCCCCCAGTTCTTGGGAGTCTGTAGCCTTTGCCTTATATTTGTTTAGCCAGGCTAAAAGCTGGTGCCTTTTGAAATTCTGCTTTATCATATTTCCACAAGGCACTGAGAAGGCAGGACCCAATATCATGGATTCATGATATTTGGAAATTATGCAGATATATTTGAGGGGCGCAAATGGGATTCTGAATTCTGCTCAAACCAATGTTACTAATTTAATCTGAATCCAAATACTTGTGGCTTATGCTTAGTCACTGAATCTCATTTGAAGAATAGCGATTGACACAAAACAGCTTACAATTCATATTTAATTAAAGCTGCAACCATGCACATAAATCCTATTAGAATCAGAGTAAAAAAAAAAAAAATCAGAACAAAACATGCAGCTTCTAAATCTCAACCTTCCCAGAAGACACGCCCAAAATACTACACAAAAAACCCCAAAACTTACCTGTGCTCTGAAATGCATTGAGAACAGACTGCGATATCAAAAACTGCAGAGATTATATTTAATTTGATAAGGCACAGCAAAAACTCTGGAGGAAGAAGTTTTCTCTTTGAAAACACCACAGCACACCAACAGAAATTACCAAACGGTAACACGTGCAATACTGTTACCTATCAATGATCTAATTATGCCTCGGAAGCAGAAAGGGGTCCTTCAAGGAGTGGCCCATCGTTGTTCGCCAGTGCATTAAGGGCAGTTTTATGTTTCGTACTCTTCTGCAAGGATGAGGAAAAACACTGAGACTATTGCTAAATATGGACATCTCGCGGTATTGGAGAGGAAAATAACAACTGCAGTGTTAGGATGGCTAACATATGCCAAATCATCAACACTGTTAATAAGAAATGAACAAACGAACAAGAAGCAGTTATTGTATTAGAGTTTACTAGCAGATGTATATTATTTCAGACCCTCCATGTCCTATTTACAGTGCAAATGGGGGGAAAGTGCATTTGAGATTGTTTGCAACAGCCTTAACGTCCTACAACATTTGTCCCAGTTGCAAATGGACTGTCCCTTTCTACTTCTGGAGAAGTTAACTTCTTAAGTAGGAGGTAATCTTCTAATATGTCCATGTAAAGGCCAATATGAAGGTCACCCTATATGTATCATTTAACTACCACCATCACAGGATTTAAACTCTTATCACATTGTTTCATATTTACTGCTTGACATTTTAATTAAAGGAAAACGTTTTGAGGTTTTTAGCAGATTCATGTAAATGAGGAAATTGTATAGCAATTCAGTGTTCTTCAAGTATGAAAGTTTGAAACTGGCATCAAGTTTACACTAAGAGTAAAATGTTAAAAAGAAGGAAAGAAGAATTAAGCAGAAAAGTTAACACATAAAAACAAATCTGTAATTCAAAATAAGGATAATTATGTATAGTAGGCATAAGCTGGAATGAAAGAATGCCCGCCTTATCACCAGCTAAATATTCAAATTAGATGAATATTGTGACTGGGGTCATGACTCTTGAAACAGAAAACAGAAACAAGATTTGGCTTGTAGTTTACCAAAAGAGACAGATTCCTCCAAAGCTTTTGCAGATTCATTGATTATAATATCCCAAAGCAGTTTGCACAAATATCAATATTAAACATTCTGAAAACACCAACAGCAAAAGAAGACTTTAAAAAGTCAGGGTTTTTTTAAATAAAAAAAACACCCTGAAGAGTCATGAAACAGTGATCTTGCTCACCACATACAGAGGTGACAGCTGAATATAAAGCGAGAAACACAATGAATTGGGAGTTTGTTAAAATGGAAAGAGAAAAGCTGAAGAATACAGTTAAATTTCTAAGTTCAAACCAGGTCATGTACAAACTACCCTGGTTTCTGATCTGGGTTTGCAGGAAAAGCACAAACCATAGTTTGCAGGTGTGAATGAAGCCCCAAACTTTGGTTTGCCTCAGACCAGGAAATAAAACAGCAAAATGACATGTGTAAGGATGGTGTGCACAAGCCTCAAGATACAACCAGACTTGTGTACATCTGAACTACCCAATTGCTCAGGAGCTCCCATCACACTTGTGTCTGACAAACAGTCCACTGAGGTGATTGCAACTCACAATGCAAACACAATGTGCATTGATCTATCAAGAACCACCATTACTTAAAATGGACAGTTCCTGCAATGCATATTATGCTATTCACATACAAAGAATGACAAGTTAAGTGCACATAACTATTTATGGTATACAGATACTTTTAGAAAAACGAAGAGAGGGGATGTCGACAGAACATGTTGTAAGTACCAAGAGGTTTAACGTACAGTTTGGATATGAAGTATGACTAACATCATATGAACTGTGGACACACTTTCTAAAGTCCTCTGAACGAAATGGCCAAGCATGCAGAAAGGCAGGGGGGAAAATCACCTTTTGCTCCATTAGAAACTTAGACTGCTTGAAGTCTGAGAAAGCATAAAGATGGTGGACTGCTCAACAGAAAGGCACTGATGTTTAGTCTGATTTCCCCCAGAAGGTTGAAGAAAGTACCCGTGTACATCATTTACAGTTTAAAGCAAGGTAGCAGTGATTTAGGAAAAGGAGGTTGGAAGACAGGAGCGTATTGGGAGAGGGAAGAGAAGAAACACAAGGAATAAATCTGATTAAATGCTAAAGGCTTTCTAGTGCATATTACAAATACAAGCAACAAGTTGCCTAGGAAGGAAATACTAGACAGTTCTTATTCCACCCATTAGAGTTGTCACTTAAAACTTGCAATACCAGACTGCTTAAAATCACAGCACATAGTTCCCTTACTATGCCCTTTTCTAGATGTCTTGCTCAAGTAGACAGACATCCAGTGTGTTAATAGTTTTTACCAGCTTCTGTTAGGTGACTACCATAACTCTAAGAGCAACTGTCAAAATGCTAAGGGATTGTTCAGCTTCCTAATCGTACTGAATTATTTCCATACTATTCCTGTAATTTTTTTACAGGCTACAGTACGCTAATTTGGTTCTTCGCTTTGAACTTCAAGCTATTCCCATGGTCCAGTTATGATTACTAAAAATTAGGTCATTCAGATTATTACATAAGAGTCAGTACGATGTGGATTATACAGGGGAGCATAATACTTCTTTTACATAATATCTAAATATTGATGATCTCTCTAAAATCATCAGCTGGGGATTAACAAGAAGGCAACTCACTAAAGGCATTCAATACTGGGTGGGGATGATTTTGGCAGGGCAAATTTGGTGAACGTGTTAAAGTAACACATAGACTGATCCAGTGGCTTCTGCTGAACAACCATGGTTCAACTTGCAACTATATATGGAATTACATTTTTGCTTAAATTCCAGTGTCAGGTTTTTGCCTTGCAAGTCAGGCTGCTTTGGAGAAATGCAATGATATTCAGGAGGGGAAGGGGCAAGGCCAGAGTGGTGCAAATACACCAGTGGGAGTGGCAGATTTACACCACCAGTGTGTTCGTATTGTGTTGGTAAGTAGCAGTGACACAGATGATTGAAGTCCAAGCGAGTGGCTGTGGTCCACCATGTTGTCTGCTACTACTGAATAGCATGGAAACATTTATCCCAAATTTTGATATCAGAATACCTTCCCTTGCCCCCCAAACCCTCTCCAAATACTGGTATTTTAATCTGGCTAAGAACTCTGATCTTAGGGTCGCCATATTTCAAAAAGTAAAATTTCTGACACCCACAAAGTTGTTGAGCTAGTGATTTTTAGCTTTCAGAGCTGTTTCTTTTTCCATAAAGGACATGTCAGGAATTTCCCTGACGTATGGCAAGCCTACTAATCTTAAACATCCTGGCTTGCAATTTATTTACTATGTATAACCACCGGCTAACTGATGGCAGTGTTTGTTTCAGTGCTGCAAAAGCTTTGTATCTTCAATTCTTTGCGAACAATTAATTGGCCTAGTCCAGATGAAATTCTCTCCTACCTCTCTTTAAACACAGCAGAGGAATGGAATTGCATCTTTCAACCCCAACCCAGCAGTCAGGTATGTCTGCCTTGCCTCCAACACCACTAGAGATCCATGCAAATTGAATAGGCTATACACAGGCAAACCCAGTGTATATAAATGCAAACTGTGCAATTGATTTCCTCTTCAAAAGCCCAGGAATTATCTGCTTGATTTAGGACCATGCAAGTTGGATTTTACATGTGTACATCCTACTCAAGGGCTAGGGTTTATTCAGGAAAGGGGTATCTAAATTCTGCTAGAACAGGAGCACTTGGTGAGTGATCTTATTTTCTCCCACAGCACATAAGAAAGTGGTAAGTGAGAATAGTGCCCAAACCAGGTAGACTTTCATTTTCAAATTATTGACACAAGAAGAGAAGCCACAGGTGTATGAAACTAATTTGACGCTTCATCATGTATCTACACAGATATTTGAAATTCAAGAATATTTTTAGCTATTCATCAAACAGAGGGAATTAAAGAAACAACAGATTAATGAAGGAGATGAAATATTGCTAACAGAAATATGATGCAGTTTTCATTAAACAATGTATTTAACACAAAAAGCATCTGTTGAAATTTCAGGACAATCTTTCTAGAAACTAGGCCTCAGAAACATGCAGCTTCAATGTTCTAGTTAAACATGCAACACACGTTATCATTCAAAGTTCACTATAATTTCTAAATTGACAACGTACTAAATTGTACTGATGGTTCCAGTTATTATCTTTAATGAATGATTTTTTATTTATTTTGACTAAAAATACTTTGCATACCTGAATTTGCTTCCTCTCATTTTTTAATCATGTTTATTATATTCTGAGCCAGTATTCTAGATTGAAAGCTTCTTCAAATACAATGGGCAATAAAGTGATACATAAATGTAGGATATAAAACTTAGCGGAGTTGTTTGGAAGGAGGGAGCTGAAGCTATCAATGCTAATTTGCATAGGTTACCATTATAAGTTAACCAAGTTTAAAACAGGCTGCTGAACAGTTTCATGTTGTTTTGTGCCACTGAAAGTAACAGTAAGGGGACTTTTGGGGGGGGGAGGTTATTAAAAAAAAACAGATATCAGCCCTGCATCTGTTTATTATACTTTCTTATCCACCTATCCAAGGAGGGTTACAACAATATGAAAATACAATAAAATCACTTAAGCAATTTACAATCAGAAAATTAGGGTGCCTGCATAGTGTTAGGTGCACCTCTGTGTGTTTGTGGGGGGTGGGAATAGCACAGCTTTGAGGCTGCTACAGGGAAAAGACCTCTCTCACTGTCATGTGGCCCGCACCTCTGCTAATCTGAATAGGGCATCTGTAGAGAAGGAGATTGTCTTTCAGACATTTGAAAGCTAAGACATTTAGGGCTTTTAAACACTAATGTGAGCACCCTAAATTCAGACTAGAAACAAACCAGTTCAGCTGTTTTAGAACGGAGGTTATGTGAGTTTTAAATGTCTGTATTAACTTGTATCTTGGGGCTGTTTCATATCTGGAAGCATGCTGCAGGGTGCTAGCGAAATGGGTTTTTTTTGGGGGGGGGCAGGATATAAACTGAGTAAAATAAATAAATACAAATTTATTGGAAAGCAAACCTCACAACCATCAGGTATGCTCACACCAGAAATTAGAAATAATTCTGAAAACGCGAGAGAAAATGGAAGCCACTTTGGTGGTGAGGAAAAGAGATTTAGAGGGCAGGTTTTTAGCAGGGCACTAGTACTAACCTTAAGCATGCAAATCCAGCCACATTTGTTTGTAAAAATAAGTCCCATTTGACCTCAGTGGAACTGAGCAGACTTCTCTGAGACTGGGTTATAAATCTAAGATTAGGCATCCATCATCAATTATCAAGACTAAGGGACGTTTACCTGGATTCTTTCTGTTGCTGTAGGCCATAATTGCCTGCATAAAATTTTCTTCAGAACATCTGGAAGAAGGCTCACCGTTATGAGCATAATAATACCCAGCCATGCAGGACCGCTAGACAGCATTTGCATGAACACATAGTACATCCTCTGGTAATTGAGAAAAGGCCTAATTGGGCAGAAGAAAAACAGAACACAACCATAGTGGATAAATGAAGTCGAACTCAAAATACAGATGGTTTCAGCATGCAATAATAATAATAATAATAATAATAATAATAATAATAATAATGTTTATTTATTTATACCCCACTCATCTGATTGGGTTTCGCCAGCTACTCTGGGCGGCACTCAACATAATATTAAAAACCACAATAAAACATCAAACATTAAAAACTTCCCTAAACAGGGCTGCCTTCAGATGTCTTCTAAAAGTTAGAGAGTTGTTTATTTCCTTGACATCTGATGGGAGGGTGTTCCACAGGGCGGGCGCCACCACCGAGAAAGCCCTCTGCCTGGTTCCCTGTAACTTCACTTGTCGCAGTGAGAGGACCACCAGAAGGCCTCGGAGCTGGACCTCAGTGTCCGGGCTGAATGATGGGGGTGGAGACGCTCCTTCAGGTATACTGAGCCGAGGCCATTTAGGGCTTTAAAGGTCAGCACCAACACTTTGAATTGTGCTCAGAAATGTACTGGGAGCCAATGTAGGTCTTTCAGTGTTATATGGTCTCGGCGGCCATTCTTATTCTTATTATTACCTCACTGTCAAATTGTGGCTAGGTTCAAGGTATTAGTGTTTCATAAAATTTCTCTTTGCATTAGGAGAAGAACCTTCTGGGTCAAGCCTAGCTAGTCCAGCCTGCTGTTCTCAGTGGCCGGCCTGGTCACCCGAAAGCAGAACCTAAGTCCAACAGCCCTCTGCCCCCTTGTGATTCTCAGCAACTGGAATTAAGAAGTATATTGTCTCAGACAGCAGAGGCAGATTAGAGACATTGTGGCTTGGGAAGTGTGGGTTATTAATATTTTAACATAAATAAATATTCTGCTATCCCTTGTATGCGATTCCAGAAGTGGCATTTTCAATTATGCTTCACAGGTGTTTCTTACCAGATGATCCCTCCCCAGAGAAGGGAAAAGACAATGTAGAAAAGCAGTGATCCCCAGATCACAAAGTGATTGATCCAAGTCCAGTAGTGTGTATCCAGTGCAAGCTGTAAAAATGTATATATATATTTAGATCATCGCCTGAGGATAGATGGCAATATGAATATGTGAGTATTCAGTTTCACCCATACATTTAACATGCTGGACTCAACATGACACGTACCTCCTATAACCTTTAAACTTACAAAACAAATGTGATGGGCAACCACTGAAAATTAACTCTTAAACAAGTCAACAAAGCTGACAATCTCCTTTATATGCTAGGAACAGACTTCCTTTCATGGCGTTCTACGTAAGGCTCTCCAGGGTTTCAGACAGAGACATTCTTAGCCCTACCTGGCTATTCCAAAGACTGAATCAGGGCTTTTATGCAAGCAAAGCTGATGTTCTACCACTGAACTATGGCTCTTCTTTAATTCAATTCTCAAGTGTCAGTTACGTAAAACAATTTTGGGACCATAATCCATCCATTGGGAGAAGTATCAATCAGTTTTTTCCTAAGCAAAATGTGCCAGAATTAAGTTTGCCTGGAAACTACACAATAATGCTTTGGCGAGATAGTTCTACTCTTTAATTATATAAGCATAGAAGCTGGTAAGAACAAATGCTAAGAGCTGTTTATGTTTTCACATGTAGTTCATATGAATGAAAAGCAGGCCATAGGCTGAACCTTGCCTCAAATCAAGCCCTGGTAGAAATACACATTGACTGTTTCTTGTGCAATAAGTAACAAGTCCCAAGGGGCAGTATTGCTGGTTCTTTATTCAACGGTAACTAAAAGTGCACCACAAGCTATTCAAGTAGATGGGTTAAGGGAGGTGGCTGCTTTTATCGAGATTCTCTGTGGAGAGAAGATATTTCTGAGAAACAGGGACAGGGGAACATAAGAAGAGCACTGCTAGATCAGTCCAAATGTCTAATCCAGAATTCTGCTTTCTGCAGTGACCCAGCCAAACACAAACAGAAAGCTCTCTCCTTCTGTTTAGGGCTTTGAAGTACAGGGAAGATACACAAAATCTGGTCCACACCTGTCAATAGGTGGGGCACCACATTCTGCACTAGCTACTGTAAAGGTTCCAAACCATCCTTATACAAGGGAATAGGACAGAACAGACACATCTCCAGCCCATAAGTCCACCAAGTTCCTTAGTATCATTAATTGCATGGTGTCACACTCTGCCTGATAGAGAAGGCACAAAGTCTGGGAGGGCTCCCAGACCCAGCTCAGTCACTGGAGATGCAGTAGACTTCAATGGCTAGGAAAGCTTTCTACCAGCTTCAGCTGGAAAACAATGGCAGCTGTTCCTGGATCAGGGTGGCTTCACAACAGTTTCCCACATATTGGTAACTTCAAGGTTGGATTTCTGCAACGCACACTTTGTGGGGCTACCCTTGGGGTGCGTCTGGAGGCTGCAGCTAGTACAGAACATGGTGGCTAGAACACTTGTGAGGGAAGACTACTGCCAATCTGCTACCAGGACAAGATTAAAGCTTTGGTGCTAACATATCAGGCCCCATACAGCCCTGGACCAGATTACTTGAGAGACCACCTTATCCCTCATTTACTCACTATGTCAGTGCATTCAGCAGGAGAGGGTTTTTTTCCAAGTCTCTAAAATATCAGAAGCCTGCTCCACACTAGTGCAGAGCAGGGCTTTCTGTGTGGCTGCCCCTGTTCTATGGAAAAGCATTTCTCTCACAGAATGACAAGTAACCACTACTTGTACTCTCTGAAAACAACTGAAAACATTTTTGTTTTGATGGGCTTTTCCCATTCATTCACCCATATTTGTTTTTGTCCTGAATTGATTGCCAATATATTTCACTGGATATGTTCAAATTCCGCTATAAGAGAAGGAAGGGGAAAGAACCTTTCTCTATTCAGTTTTCCATATAATCCATAAGCTTATAAACCTCCGTCTTTTTCTGAATTAATAATAATAATAATAATAATAATAATAATAATAATAATACCATGACCATCTGATTGGGTTTCCCCAGCCACTCTGGGCGGCTTCCAACAAAATATTAAAATACAATAGCCTATTAAACATTAAAAGCTTCCCTAAACAGGGCTGCCTTCAGATGTCTTCTAAAAGTTTGGTAGATGTTTTTCTCTTTGACATCTGGTGGGAGGGTGTTCCACAGGGCGAGTACCACTACCGAGAAGGCCCTCTGCCTGGTTCCCTGTAACTTGGCTTCTCGCAGCGAGGGAACCGCCAGAAGGCCCTCGGTGCTGAACCTCAGTGTCCAGGCAGAACAACGGAGGTGGAGATGCTCCTTCAGGTATACTGGACCGAGGCCGTTTAGGAATGAGGAAGCCCCAATTTTTTTTAGCCTTCCTCCATATTGGAACGTGCTTCAGGAAGTGGTGCCAGTTTGGTTTCAACACACATGTAGGAGATCATACCTTCAAGGTAACAGTGAATACCAGCACAGTGAATACCAGTGTCCCAAAGGTCCAGTTTCCAAACATCTATGAGGAAAACATTCACAAGAAAAAGAAGTTTCAGGTTATACAGTCTAGTATAGCGAGTTTCGTTTAGTATTGTGCAATGCACGAAAAATGTGGAAGTGTACACATTTAAAACTTTCCTGGGAATTAACCCAATTATTCAAGGGGAGATTTTCAGGTAGCCAAAATGGCCTCATCTATGCACAAGACAGAGGGAGTCATAGGCTCGCAGAAACTCTGAGGTTTGTAGACATAAAAAATGGGGAGGGGGCAGGAATCCTAACATTGGGTGGAGGGGATGATGGGTACTGAGTATACTTAGTGGATACAGAATGCTGATTGACTGCAGGGAGGGGGCAGAAAACCACATGGAAGGAGAATGGAAGGGCAAACCTGAAGAGGAACGCTCCACACTGCAACCTGTTTGCCAGAGGTCCCATTTTTTTTCAAATAGCAAGAAACATAAGCATAGTGAATGTGCCACTAATATATTCTCCCTTGCACCTTCATCACCTTCAGAATACTCTTACCATTTGCTCTCCACTAGATCTCTTGCTGAAAGCATCTTAAAAACTACAGACTTTTTAAAAAAATGAGATGAAGAGAGCAATCATTCTGCTATAACAACAAAGGGGAGCAATGGACTTTTTTATTGTATAGTCATGATGTGCTTGCCTCGTGAGGTTCTCTTTTGTTATCTGGGTTGTATGGATAAAATTCAATAAAAAATACTTTCAAAAATAATCAAAAAATGGGGGAAAGTTTAGACTGCAATGTATACCTGTGGCTAACCCTTTTCATACAATTTCATGGGCCGCCAATTCCAACACCTCTTTTGTTCAACCACAGAGTTGGATCCAGAAACCACAAGTGGAATTACATTCATGTATGAGCTCCCTCTACTCCACCTGAGGGCCACGGGTCCCTCTAGGATGTAGTATGGGGGCCAAAGTGAGAAGGTAAAAATTGGGAGTAATTGGGCATCTTTTTCACATTTGATCTTCCACAACCCTGTCTTTTCCAGAAAATATCCATAGTACTATTAGCATCAAAAAGTGGAAAGAATTAGAAACTGAAATTAGAAATGGACAAGGGTGCAGGATGAAATCTCAGGAAATTTCTGTTTACTGAATAAGCCAAAGCATTCTGCTAAGCAAAAGGCAATCATTTAAGTTCAGTTACTTCTATTTTTCATGGTGTTATCAAGAGGTTGGTGGCTGATAATGACAAGTCAACATTTTAAAAGTGAATATAAGCCACAAAATCATGCCTTATTGTTCAAAATCCTATCTTCATAACACGTTAAGGCTCACAAAGCTGGTGTTTTGTGTAATGAATCAAAATAAAATTAGTCTGATTTCTATATTAGAGGAAATTAAATTTAAAGATAACACAGATCTCACAAGGTAAAAGTGTTATAATAAAAACAAACAAAAATGCAGTATTTATCATTGTGTAGGTATTTTAATGCTAGGGACAAGAAAAATGCTATTTTGTGGCTGTACATCCTTCTTGACCATAAAACTATGAGACATTCCGGTTTTGTAAAAAGCCATGAAAACAGGACTAACAAAATCAGACTCCATCACACAAGCTGATCTTCCCTTCCCCCTTCCCACTTTTACAGAGAACTGCTATGGAAGTGAGAGCTGGACCATAAAGAAGGCTGATCGCCGAAGAATTGATGCTTTTGAATTATAGTGCTGGAAGAGACTCTTGAGAGTCCCATGGACTGCAAGAAGATCAAACCTATCCATTCTGAAGGAAATCAACCCTGAGTGCTCACTGGAAGGACAGATCCTGCAGTTGAAGCTCCAGTACTTTGGCCACCTCATGAGAAGAGAAGACTCCCTGGAAAAGACCCTGATGTTGGGAAAGATTGAGGGCACAAGGAGAAGGGGACGACAGAGGATGAGATGGCTGGACAGTGTTCTTGAAGCTACCAACATGAGTTTGACCAAACTGCAAGAGACAGTGGAAGACAGGAGTGCCTGGCGTGCTCTGGTCCATGGGGTCACAAAGAGTTGGACATGATTAATCGACTAAACAACAACAACTATCTTATCAAGATAACTTGATGCCTGCTATAGAACATTCTAGGACAACTAGGCCAGGGTGTACCCCTGATGCTAACTTCAAAAAATAACGCAAAAAGATTTCTAACACAGGGACAATCATACAGTCCAGCCTTAAAGGGTTGCTGTAACATATAGAAAGAGCTTTGAAAGCTTTGAAATCAGTAAGAACACATATTTGCTAGGGTAGAACCAAGGTAGGGAGAGTCCAGTCTTTTTATAGTCTGTAACAATATTTTTGATGGCTGAAAGTTCTACACATTTGGGATAAATTATTCCACAACAGACATTCGCCAGCTAGTTGCCATTCACTCCATTTAGGAAAATGAATTATATGTAATTCATATTGATTGACATGAAAATTAACCGACTGCCTAGAAGTTAAAGCTTATTACTTCTTTCCATGACCTTCACTGTTGGGGAAAAAATGTCATATTATTAAGTGCTGATGGAAGAAGTATAAAGATGATCCTGAATCTTGTAGACAAACTGTTCAGTTATTTAATTAACCATTGTAAATTGTTCCATCATATTATATGTATTATTATTTATAAGTTAGGGCTCCAAACTGTTGTCAGTTAATATAATACTATCCATTATAACTGTAAACAAAGATTAAAAATTGACTTTCTAGTTAACATGTTTAGTTACTTGGAAAAACTTGAAAAAACAACAACTTAAAGATGACAGTTCCATTGTTATTTGCCTTTTATTGCTTTTATTATAATATTAGGAACCACAGCCACCTGAAACTATCAGCGGTCAGCTGAAAACTCCTTTAGGCTTTGAAATGTAAGAATACTGATGGGTCTTGAATTTATTACTAACCCCACTCCTTTCGTAGTCTAGGTGTAGCTACTATGAGAAAATATTCTGTATTCCTACGTTTCCTAAAGAGAAGCATATTAGCTGATAAACCTTTTATAATTATTTAAATAGATAAGCATCTGTAAAGAGTATGCAAACATCTCTAGTCTTGAACTGCTTTTTCCTGCATCACCACAAACAAACTAAGCTCCCCTGTGGTTGCCAATTATTTATAATCTAGCATGACCTTGCCTCACAAGAGCTTGTAGCATGAGGATGATTCTGCAGCTGTAACAATCTGTGCCCATGACAATTACAGCAAGAAAAAAATATATGCAATGAAGAATATATTCTGCAATGACTATGTAGCAAACCAAGCTTATGTCTTTGGTCTCCCTGCCTTTACATTCAGGTAAACAAGAACAGAGAATTATTTTAGGTGCATATGGAAGTTATCCCATCTCGCAAGGAAGCTAAGAGGAGATGGGGTAGCCTGGAAAAAAGAAGGATAAGAGGAGACATTGCTGTCCCAACCTGGAGATTCCAGGGGTTGGACTTTCTTTGCAGTGTGTAGATGCTGTATCACTGTGCTGTGTTCCTTTCCCAACCAATAGGAGTCTGTTTTCAAGCCTAATTACAGTACAAGGAGCTGTGCTTTGTAGGGTGTGGGGCTGCAGCACATGGAGAGGGGATTCCCATCACCTA
Source organism: Podarcis erhardii (assembly GCF_964252035.2). Lineage (NCBI taxonomy): Eukaryota > Metazoa > Chordata > Lepidosauria > Squamata > Lacertidae > Podarcis > Podarcis erhardii. The sequence continues at coordinate 81,251,968 of NC_138508.1, forward strand.
AAAGCTGCATGGGACATCCCATGGGCCAGAATTGGTCCACAGACTGCCAGTTCACCACCCCTGCACTAAATCATGTCTACCCTAATTTGTACAAGTTTGAATGAGCTGGAATAAGCCTCAGATATCTGCCTTCCCATCGCCTCTCCTCTTCTCTGATATTCTTCCTGCTACCTACCTCATTCCCGTGATTTATTTTCCGAAGCTGACTTCAGATAAACAGTACATTTGTTTGTTTATTTCTGAACACCGAACTTTAAAAAAAGGCCATCCAGAAATTATATAATTTGTGTAAAATTAAATAAGCATAAAGAATTAGCTGCACAGGAAGAGAAAGTAACTAGAAAAGCAGGTACACACTTATAAGAAGCAAGATATGTATATTATTAAAAACCTGTAGCCTAAAGTTCTTTACTTTTAAAATGCAAATTAAAAGCTGCTTTTTTATGATTTCAGCACAGGAGGAAGGGAATAAACAGAAATTTCAAACTTTGGGTTTTAAACAGAAATATCTGATCTGTACTGAAGTTGGATAGGGAAAAAGGAAAACTCACATCATGACAAAACTACAGTAGTCTTACCATGTGGGTGTTGGCTGTCATTAGCTGAGGATAGGAAGAGAAGCAAGTAGCAAAAAAGGAAAAAAAGCAAGACACAAATAGACCACATAAATGTCAACATGCAAATAAAAAGCAGAAGGACCTTAAAATTATATCTAACGTCACTTAACAAGTACAAATAGAAATGCTTTGAATGGATGGATGTTGTTCTTTTCAAATTAACCGTGGTGTTTATTACTATGATATCTGAATGCACATTTCTTAAAATGGAAGTTATGAATAAATCAAGCAATTCCAAAATATAAAATATGCATCAATGGCAAAATGAACCACATTAATAATATAATGGTTCATAAAAGAAACTTTTTCTCCTTAATGGTACCATAACAACTTACTACAGCTTCTTGACATTCAGAATTAGAAAATCCTGTCAAACACCCCATAAGAACCACAAACCTTTCCTGTTTCTAAATAACCATTTTAATGGGAGCTAGGTTATGAAATACTGGATCATACTTAGTGAAAGGAGGGAAGGGCATAAGCAACACTTAAGATTATAGACACACCATTTCTTGATGTTAGCAGAGCAGCTTTAATCAAACAAGATACTCACCTGTCCATTGCTGGTCACAGTTGAGCTGTCAAACAGGAAATAGGCACCAAAGAAAAACACGGCAGCATCAAATACTCCCAAGAATGTCCAGTAAATGAATACACGCCAGCGCAGGTGAGCATTCTTGGCAACGTCCCTGAATAACGACAAAGTTATTAATTCTGACATGTTAAAATAAGAGAAATGTGAACCTGCACAATGCTTTTTTAAGTGACAGGAATGTTCTAGTGTTTAAAGGTGACCTGTCAATAATGCATCTCTCTGCATTCCTAAACGGATGTCCAATACTTAGGGGTACCATAAAACTCTTCAATTATAATCCCAAGTCCTTTTAGACGGGAAGAATCAATATTGTCACGAATGTTGACCTCATTTTAAATAACAAAACGTAACACTAGAGGTCTCCAGAAGATTTGCTTTCGTTTCAAGAGACTGGTCTTTGTAAACTGAAATAAGCTTCACGTTGTTGGCATTTTTAAAAAACACACTACTTTTACAATTAGCATTGAACCTGAGGAGACATGCATCAGTTACGTTACTGAGGTCATTTACTCATTAGTGATCTTGTTGGGTTCAACCCTGTGAGGAAAGTTAGGCTGAGATATAGTGATATAGGCCCTAGATAGCCTTGTGGCTGAACAGTTTTTTGAACCCAGGTGTTCCTGGTCCTAATCTGACACATAAACTACTAACTTACATTTTCTCTTTTATATATGCTGTATAATGGTATTGCTACAATTTTTGCATACACGCAAGTTGGCAACTTCCATAAAAAGTCCCTTTTGTAGAAATGCCTTCCCACAAGACATTTAAAGCAGATTCACACAGTAACCCCTTAATGAGGAAATGTAGGAAGGCGTTGCTATTGTGACCGTTGAACAGATGCAGGTATCGAATCCTTGCTGCCTTTCTTGGTTACCTGCGGAACACAACTTACTACATCCAATGGTAGTGGTGGCAGAAAATAAAAAAAATTGCTTCATGCACTTTGTCACAAAGAAACCAATGTGTGAATCTGCTCAAATGTACAGTGGTACCTCGGGTTAAGAACTTAATTCGTTCCAGAGGTCCGTTCTTAACCTGAAACTGTTCTTAACCTGAGGTACCACTTTAGCTAATGGGGCCTCCCGCTGCTGCTGCGCGATTTCTGTTCTCATCCTGAAGCAGAGTTCTTAACCCGAGGTACTATTTCTGGGTTAGTGGAGTCTGTAACCTGAAGCGTCTGTAACCTGAAGTGTCTGTAACCCAAGGTACCACTGTATTAATGTTATTTTGGTGTTGGTACGTTTATTTTACTATTCGAGATAATTTTTCACTGAAAATACACGGTACGTTCCCCTTGTTTCTTAAAAGACCAAAGAAAATGTTCCTGATTACAAAACACCCCACTACAAAAGCCCTGTTCAAGGTACAGTGGTACCTCAGCTTACACACGCTTCAGGTTACATACGCTTCAGGTTACAGACTCCGCTAACCCAGAAATATTACCTCAGGTTAAGAACTTTGTTTCAGGATGAGAACAGAAATCGTGCAGCGGCGGCACAAGGCCCCATTAGCTAAAGTGGTACCTCAGCTTAAGAATACTTTCAGGTTAAGAACGGACCTCCAGAATGAATTAAGTTCTTAACCTGAGGTACCACTGTATTTCTCACTCGTCCTCAGGAGTCCCCCCAGCCTCTCCCCACCCCCACCCCCACTGCCCCACAGCTTCTTTTGCCTGACTGATAATGCAGTCTTTGGAATGGAAAAGGTTCCCCCCATCCCTGACCTACTTCAGCATCTCATTGTTTCCCCATGCCCTGAAGAGGGAGGTTGAGCAGAGTGGCACTAACTGGTCACCACTGTCTATTCAAAGAATGTTATGAACTCTAACCTGTACAGTGTAGGGTCTCTCTTGAGTGTATCTGAACTGACATGTTGCTCCATGAGACTATACAGCAGGATAGGAAGTGAAGTGAAGCTGATATTGTACAGGGTAAGATACGCAGTATCATATAAAGGCTGCAGATGGAAAAAAACAGATAATATTAACCGGCTAAAATTTAATTTTACGATACTGTAATAGCAAAGATTCAAAGTAGGGAAATAAGCAAGTAACCCTATTTAATGCCATGTCCACTGTCCTGTATGTATTTCTCAGCTATCCAAATTCAATTTGACTGCACACTCCTCTATTCACGTTAACACTGGGTTTCCTAAATTTTGGTATCCAGCTGTTTCTGGAATATTTACTGCTTACTTTGCCAAACCTTTATTAGACATTACAAATATAGGCCATCATAAAACATCCATATGTAAAATTTTCAAATATATACAAATAAACATCCATGTAAAAATATGTAATAATGGGATACAACGCCTATCATCCCTAGCTAGCAGGACCAGTGGCCAGGGATGATGAGAATTGCAGTCCAGAAATAGCTGGAGACCAGTGCTGGATTAAACCCCATGGAGGCCCCTTTGCAGTTGAAATCAGGGGGAGGGGGGCTCACAAATTATCTCCTAATACATTTTCCTTTGACCTTTCCTTTCAAGATCAAATCAATATTATTTTGATCCGTTGTTGCAGGGCCCCTAAAAGGCATTGGTCACATAGGCCAGTGCCTACTCTGCCTATTTGGTAATCTGACACTGCTGAAGACCCAAGTTTGGGAAACCCTGATGTAGCACCTCAAGGAGAACAGTGTGTCCAGTGATAAAACATCAAATTAGCAAATTTTGTGAAAAGGACACTGGTCATGTTGTCAGGGGCGGAGGAAGGGGGCGCGGTGGATGCGGGCCGGCCCGGGTGTCACCACTGAGGGGGGTGACAAAATGCCGGGCGGCACTCACCGTGGGGCCTGCCGCGCACCCAAGCCACATGTCTCTCCGGGGAGAGACGCAGTGGCTTGGACGTGCGCAGGCTCCGTGCTGCCCAAACGCTCCGCCCACTGCCTCCCCCCCAGCTGTAGGGCGGCTCAGTGGGAGGAGGCAGGCAGACTCTGGAGGCCCCACAGTGAGCCCTGCCCCATGGCACACCACCCCAGGTGCCCGGGCGTCTTCCTCCGCCGCTGCACATTGTTCTAGTCCAGAAGGACACAATCCAACCAATAGTAAGTGTTCTTAGTTCCACACTGAATTCCCAGTGGGAAAGTTTAAGAACCAGCTTCCCTCTTCCATTGAATCCCACGGGATGTGGAAGTGCTTAGGTTAGCTTTGGCTGGATGAAGTCAGCTCTTGAGGGCAAGTTCACAGGTTCAACAACTACGTCTTGTTACTTGATAACCTCAAAACATGAAATTGTTATAAGTCAAATATCACATGATGAGTCATTATGGGTCACTGTCTGTCATCTAAGGTAAATAAAAGAGCACAAGAGACAGCGGTCAGCTGGTTCAAATAAGACCGGTCCCCTCAGGTGCTCTTTAAGCTAACACTGCTTATAACCTTACTCACAAGGGCAATGAATTTTAAAGATTTTAGGGTCATGTCACTTACTCACAGCTGTGTGTGTGTTTTTATGCTGAATTGTAAGCTAACTGCAACTGTGGGTTATACTTAAAATCTGCATGCTTCAGGGAGCATATCTCATTATCTGTGCTTCCGATAAACCAGAAAATGCTATACTTTTTCATTCAACACCATGCAAACCAAGATAAATTGATCAAGATACATTTAAAATTCTACTGGACCAATAAAGAACATGTTTCAAAATATTAACTTGGTTTAATGATAAAGGGGGGAAAGTTTTCTGAGATACCTGCTGTGAAAACCCACAGAAGAACTGGTATAAAAACTGAGGAAAAATGAAACAGACATTCTGGAAGACAAAAGCAAGATATGTTGCATGACGTTATCATAGTATATAAATGAACTGGCAGCTACACAAATTCAAACACATATTTAAGTTCAACTGAACAGAGAATTTAGCTTTTGAAAAAACAAAACTCGATAAAAGGGCAACTCCTTCAGGACTACATTGATTATGGCAGTGTAGAAAAGCTGTTTTTTAAAAGTGGCAAGCAATTAAAACATATTGATGCTTTGATTTTTGTTTGTACATTCTTGCCCACACCCTGGAAATGGAGATAAGAGCAAAAAGAGTTCTAGGGAAATATATGTCTAAAGGTAACATCTGGGGAACATAAAGTACAGTCTGGAAAAGGCGAGGAGGACTTGGACAACAGTCACAGAAATGGCTGTTGGTGATACGGAAGCAAGCACAAAAAAGAAGGCAAACAATGTAGTCCTCAGGAAGAGGAGGCAGAAGCAGTACTGGATGGTTGAAGAAACGAACTGCAGTCACCGAGAGCTCATCCAGACTTCCCCTTGTCCTGCCATATCTTTACCGCTGAATCACAGCAAATTTATCAATTGGGTTTCTCCAGAAATACGTTTGCTCCGATTTATCCCTATAAAGAGCAGGTTTTCCGGAGGAAAGTGGTAGGGCAAAGGGAAAACTGCTCAGACCCATGCTTTCTAGGCTGAGCCCTAAGATTACTTCAGGTCCAAGAAGTGACGCTGCAATGGCATGAATTCCTGAAATGCTGTGTACCTGTCTCTCTACACTTGTACATATTAATGATACAGTGGAGGAAACGTGGAGACACTGATACACAAATAAACTGGCTCAGAACCAGGAACACATACACATACTGCTACTCCCCGCTCTTTCTTTTCCTACATAGTAGAGTATAAGCTTCGGACTAAGAGATTTAAATAGTTTATAAGTGTTATTGCTACATTTGAGTTTACTCATCAGATTATTTACAGACGAGTGTTGCGCTAAGCCTTGATGTTATGAGAGCAGTGCATTGCTGCAGAGTTTAGGCTAGTTCAAATGGTTATTCAAAACTGTGCTAGCAGTGGAACGTAAACATGTTCCCATGGCAGAAATAAATCCTTCACATTGGTCCACATTTATATGTCTTTGTAATACTTATTATGCCCTATGGGGTATTGATGCTAGATTTCCTTGGTGAATTTGGCTATCTTATTTTACCAGTGAATTGGTGCATTGATTAGTATATCAAAGCGACAAAAAGGTGAAATAATCAGGATTTGGCTTACTGTAGTGCTGAGATGAGCTACTCCCCGAAGGAAACAAAATACATATGCCTAATGTGCTGATCTGTTGTTATAAAAGACCTGAGGTTGGCATTTTAGATTTACAACACAAGAGACTCTGTTGTTGTAAGCATACACTGGCGAAAGTTATCACTAATATGATCCGGCTATCAGTGTAAACATAAAAACAAACCCATCATTCTTCCATTCAGCTTGGTCAACTGAAATTAGAAGCTGATTCACATTTGCAGCCATCAAACCACTTGCTCTTTTACTTACTACATTACTGGACATTCTGGAAGTAAGTGGTTTTAGGAAAACAGGTTTTCCCCATATCTAGGAAGCAGAGTAGGAGGAATCTAAAGTTAAACTGGAAGAATGGAGGTCTGGAAGGACAATGGTCACACAGTGGAATCCAAGACAACAAGCTTCAAAATAATCTGCCTCTGTCTAAACTGTTAACAACCATAATACAAAAGCCCCAATATACCTTATAAAAGAAGTATTGCACAAGTTCAGATATCCTGACATAATAAAAATGCCCATGAACAAGCAACATTTTTTTCAAATGTTTAAATTTGGGTATTGCATAGTCGCTGTTTCTTGCAGCTTGGCGGCCTTCTTTCCCAATAAGGCCTGGAAGGAAAAACAAAATGGCAAAAAGTGAAACGATGCAGTGAAACTGAACTGGTGATACTTATCATTAGATTTCGTTTGAACTGGGAAACTATGGTTAGCAGGTTCAGAACAAGCAAGTATCTTCTCTCTCCATCATCATAAACTGAGGAAGAATCATTTGCTCCTAATGTTTAGGATGTTTCTGCTGCTCACAAAGTATCTTCCACCCAACAGTGAAATGGGGATTTAGCTACTGATGGGAAGAATACCATATTTTCCGCTCTATAAGACGCACCAGACCATAAGACGCACCTAGTTTTTGAAGGAGGATAACAAGAAAAAAAAATATTCTGAATCTCAGAAGCCAGAACAGCAAGAGGGATCACTGCGCAGTGAAAGCAGCAATCCCTCTTGCTGTTCTGGCTCCTGGGATAGCTGTGCAGCCTGCATTCGCTCCATAAGACGCACACACAATTCCCCTTACTTTTTAGGAGGGAAAAGGTGAGTCTTTTGGGCAAAAAATACAGTATATACTCCTCCACAATAGATTGAAGGAAACAATGGCAATGATACAAAGTACTAGGACCATAATAACCAGTGACTCAATATTACATTATGATGACAATGACTTTAAACTTGACCATAACAATCCACTTACCAATGCCAACGTGTGCTTCTAAGATCATACTGACATCATTTGCTCCATCACCAATTGCTAACGTGATTGGATGCTCCTTTGACCATTTAATTAATTTTACAATCTGGAAGGGGGAAAAGGTGCAAATGTTACATACATGTTTTTAAACTGCACCATTATGCTCAATGTTCCACTTGCTAGATATTTCGGCGGCGGTGGAAACTGAACGTAGTAAGAAGAAAGGACATTCACTTCATGGAATCTTCTATTTTCCAGGCAGTAGTGAAACAGACAGGCCGGCATTTGGGCCTGTTCACATATTACTTTCTAAGGAAACTCAGAATTCCCCTTCCTTGACCATGGAGAGAAAATAACAACCAAAGATATAACTGCATGATGTTTATTTGAACAGATAATCTCCACAGCTACTTGGCAGAAAATCTCTATTCTTTCTGATAAAAAATTAGGCAGTCAGGGAAATATTTCATTTGGCAACATAACCCAGTTCACTTAATACTTCTTTTCCACAGCAAGAGGAAGAGGCAGATTTTGCTTTTCTACAGGAAAGTAACGGCTGAACAGGCCCCAAGATGGGCCTAGTTGTTTTCTTTCTGTCATCCTTATATCTTTATCCAGTGTTATTCCAATTATCTTCTGATAAAAGCCTAATCAAAAGAATTTCCAACACACACCTATTCTTATTTCCTAAACACAAAAACACAAGGAAATAGAAATAACAGCTTTCCATGTGAGGTTAATGTGTAGCCTCACAATGTAGCATCAGCTGAAAATACAGCACTTTTCCTTAGTTAAATGAGCTCTTTTCCAAGTAGCATGTCAATCCCTGAAATCTGCTTGAAACATACATAAATCAGTGGCACAGCAGGGTGCCATTTTAATGTACCATTAACTAATTGCTTTCTTTCAGAAATTCTTTCACTCATTTCTCCTTGTTTTTTTTTCATTTTTTGCTTCCATTATCAATCACTGGAAGGTGGGTATTTAAACACAACACATTACACGGAGACTTTCAATATTTATATAAATATACATTTGTCATGTAATTGAAGACGCGAAACACAAACCTGTGCTTTTTGCAAAGGAGCCATGCGGCAGCAGAGAACCGCGCTGCAGTTCCTACAGATTTCAAGGAAGATCTCTCTGTAGTTACCAGAGCTCCCATCTTCCCGTGGTTTCATTATTAATGATAATGCTGCTCCATCAATAATTAAACCATAATCTTGCATTTCAGCTGAAAGCCTATTGAGTGACAAAAATACACAAATTAATGCTGGTTTTGCAGTTTAACCAACCGTGTTTTATACAGCAGTCGCTTCAAAAGACATGCTGAAATGCAGCACACTCATGGTATTTCGGGTTGCATGTAACATAGGGCTAAGGCTAAGGTTCCTTAAGCTCAAGATTTATCAGTGTGCAATGGAACATTCTTCCTCTTTTCTCCCCTCTTGTGCATCCTAATTCTCTTCTCTCTGTTAGCCCAACCCTCCGGAGAAGATCTGGGGACAGAGGAAGGAGGCATGCAGGGGGAGGAGAGGGGAGAAAGTCCCATTCCTTGTGCTGACAGGATAATTTGGTTGAATACCGTCTTTTAGATTTCTTGCCATTTGAAGTAACTAACTTGATACAGCAATCTTGTTTTTGCCTCCAATTACCACCGTGGAGAGTAGAAACCCCACCACTAGGTTTTTGTTCCCTCTACGCACTAGGATACTCTCGCAAGAAATCTATTCCCTCAATTTCCAATTTTGTTGCACAGGATAAAAGGTAAAGGTAAAGGGACCCCTGACCATTAGGTCCAGTCGTAGCCGACTCTGGGGTTGCGGCGCTCATCTTGCTTTATTGGCCGAGGGAGCCGGCCCCCAAAATAGGGGGCGTCTTATACATGGAAAAGTATGGTATATCTATATATGTTTTTTTAAAAGCTGTTTCCGATTCTGCCACTGAACCAATGCCAAAAAAAGGGTGCAAATTTTGATTTTGGTTGAATTTGTACTTTATACATACCCTGAGAAGGTGTCCCTTGTTAAGCTGCCGCTGTGTCTTAGGACAGTCTTGCTTAAATCAAACAACACATCGTGCAAGCTCTGCTCCTCTATTTTCTTGGTAGTTAACTCAAGTATTTGAGTATTTCTTCTGAATAGTTTGCAGGCGTAGCAGGCAGCTGCGGCAGTCTCCATTTTGTCTCCCGTCAGAACCCAAACCTTAATGCCAGCTTTTTGCAGGGATTCGATTGTATCAGCAGCCTTTTCCTGTAATCTTCGAGATACCAATCACAAATAATTATTGACAAACTTTAAATTAAAAATTAAGGGCACTTACTAAAAGGTTTCTATCATATTGGAAAACATGGCGGTAAAAAGGAGTTTGGACTTAAGAAGCCTTTGCTGTCATGCAATATTTTATTTATTTATTTACTCAATAGTTTTCTCTCCGTTGATTTAAAGGGTTCAGATGCTGCAGTCCAGAGGAGCTGCAGTGTATTTTAGTGCCCTTTACCTGTCTGTTTTAAAGCACATACTGTATAATCATGCTTCACAGCAATGTATTTCTGGGCATTTCCTGAACCCCACACATGACCATAAATAATTTTTTTATTCTACACTTCTAGCTGCACTGATAGCAAGGTAATTGATAAGAAAGAACCCATGTCTTGTTGCAGTTTTCAGCTAATCAGTATATTCCCGGGTTCAAACCTGGTGGCTCCAGAAATATAAAAATTAGGACCAGTCTAAGAAAAGGGGGGGGGGGGTGAGGAAGAGAGATAGAAAGCAAGCTAAATCTATACATTCCAGGTTGAACAATATGTTTCTATTCCCATTAGGCTGAGTTTAGCTTGACTACAGCCTGAAACAATGAAAAGGAACTTCGTACTAAGGGCTGGTCTACAAAACAAAACCTGAGCAAACACAACAACTGCACTTGTTCGTAATCATCCTTTTGTAGCTTTCTCTTTCCTTTCCCATTCAAATTTAGACTGCAAGCTTTTCAGGTCAGGAACCTGTTAAGTTGTGGGTGAATATATCAGATGACACAGCGATTCTTCAAACAGCTCTTGTTTATTCACAGGCCAGAACAGAACTGAACTGAAGGGTTCAGCCAGCCTGCTTATATAGAGCTCCACTAGAACGCAACAGTAACCATTTTCTGTAACTATCCAATCACTGAACGTCACTTTCAATCCCTTATTTGCATATGTGGACCTGAGTGAAAACTATCTACAGTATCCCCCCCGCTGGCCCAGGGTGAGAACTTCAGTACATAACAGGACCTTTACTGCTTACAGAGCTCTGTAAATCACAATGTGTATTGAGACCGCTCAATAACGATGATGGCAGTGGCTGCAACTATGAAGAAGCAGAAGGAGGAGTGATATCAATAACGACTCTCCCTTGCTCCTACAAATACTAACCATGGACTTGACTTCCTGTCTTTACGCCACGCAGCAGGCAGCAGTAGTGATACGTGGACACAGTTTGACTCAGAAACTGAGTGCACATTACAAGTATTCTTAGGAAGCTCAACCAAAGTTTGTGTGGCCGCAGGAGAGCAATGGAAATGGACTTTAATAACCCCCCCATTTCTAGTGAAGGTTAAATGCCAGAGAGACAGTGGGGCTACCTATTATCAATGCATCCTTGTTTCTTTTACAGTGTGTAATAACATCTGGGCCCTGGTGTTTTATTGAGGCAAATACACATGGTGGAAGTGGGAACATTTTGATGCAATGTACGAGTGGGAAGCCTTGCCCAGTTTGCGCAGGATAGTCTTTTATTTTCCTGCTTTCATTTTTATTGAGTTGGGAGTAGGTTGTTATTTTTAATAACTGGGACCAGAAAACTTGCTGTCAGGGAAAAGGCGGGGTATTAAATAAATATGCATATATTATAATTATAATTATAATAATGTTTAGAGATTCTTTTATCCCAGGTTTTTGTCATTTCACAGTACAATTAGATTCTGTTGTGGAAACAGCTCGTAGTGCTGCTAATTACTGTGTGGCCACATTGTAAACTACTAATTGTTATAATACTGCTTCTAAACGCTTCCACAAGACCGTTATTGAGTCAGATGTGCTAAGAAGAGATTAATGGGTCTGGCAGGACAGTGGGGGGTGGGGCGGAAAGGATGCTCCCCCATTAGGAGAGGGGGAGAAAGGACACTTGCAAAAATCCGTTAAGAAGGATTAGACAAGTACAGGGTTTCTTTTCTTTCAGCTCTGTACCACCCCTTTGATTCCAAATTCTGGTTTGTTAACTGGTTTTAAATCTATTTTAGGAAACGTTTACATTATTGTGTATTGGCGGCATGTTGGTTTGACCGCTGTTGTGGTAGAAACACAGCACATAAATCTAAACAAACAAACAATAAATAAATTGGGCTCTCTACAGACAACTGTGTCTCACTGAGACACGTATGAGCCTTTTGCCCTTGCATGTAGCTCTCATTGCCTTGATAAGGAAGTCTGTATCGTTCAAATCAGAAAACTGTGGTTAACAGATTCTGAGGAAACCAGGACCTTAAACCAGTTTTCAAACTACCGTATTTTTCGCTCTATAAGACACACTTTTCCCCTCCTAAAAAGGAAGGGGAAATGTGTGTGTGTCTTATAGAGCGAATGCAGGCGGGAGGCTCTGCTCAGCACTCCCTTTAAAGAGCCGCACACACACTCTGCGTGCTCTTTAAAGGGAGCGCGGCTCTTGGGGGAGCCTTGGGGGATGAAGGCTCCCCTTGCCCGGGAGAGGCTGCGCGCGGCCAAGCAAGAAGCCAGGACAGCTGCGCTGCGATCCTGCTGGCTGTTCTAGCTTCTGGCTTAGCCACGCGAAGCCTCTGCAGGGCACGGGGAGCCTTCATCCCGCTGCCCTGCGGAGGCTTCGCGTAGCTATTCCTGGCTTTTCTGGGAGGTGGGGGAAGGGACAGAGCTCTGTCCCTTCCCCCACCTCCCAGAAAAGCCCCCAAGAGCTGTGCTCCCTTTAAAGAGCGCACGGCTCTTGCGGGAGGTGGGGGGAAAGCCAGTAGGCTTGCTTTCGCTGGAACCAGGAGGGCAAGAGGGATCGGTGCGCACCGATCCTACTTGCTCTCCTGGCTTCAGGGATAGCCCCGCAAAGCCTCCTGAACGCTCCCTCTTAGCTCAGGATGCTTTGCGTTGCTTTCTTATTTCTTGTTTTACTCCCCTAAAAACTAAGTGCGTCTTATGGTCCGGTACGTCTAATAGAGCGAAAAGTACGGTATGTTCATGATCCTGGTGTGGTCTGAACATAGTAACCACCGTTTTCTTGGTCAGAGAGAAAAATGGGAAACTATAGTTTATTAGATAGGGAGGTATTCAAATACATTTTTGAGTTAACATCAGGGGACTTCCCTGTCTCTCCTACCCTCGTGCTATCCCCAAATCTGATCCGGAGGGTAGGGGGAAACCGCAGAACAGATTTAGGAGGCACATAGAGGGAAAAGAGGCATACCACGAAGAGAGGAGGGAAGGGGCTGCATGTGCAGGGAAGAAGGATTATAAACATATTGGCTTATTAGTCAACGCATGTGCAACCAAACCAAAGATATATAATTTGGCATCAAATATTTTTCTTTTTTGATTGCATTATAATTTGGAATGTTTTAATGTGGTTTTTATTGGATTGTTCAAATGGAAATATTATATATATATATATATATATATATATATATATATATATATATATATGTGTGTGTGTGTGTGTGTGTGTGTGTGTGTGTATGTATGTATGTATATGTATATATAATGTTTTAAATTAAAAAAAATGCACTAACCGGTCTTCAACTGCTGTAGCACCAAGCAGGATAAGTCCCTTTTCTATCTGCTCGTATGCCTCAGCCAGTTTCTTCTCCCGATCCCGAAGAGCCAGTTTGGCCTCCTGCAAATGCTTCTGCACATTCTCGTATTCTTCACAGGTGAATTTCTTATACGCTACACATAGCGTTCGCAGGCCCTCCTAAAGGAAATTATTTTAAAAGCACAGAGACGTGTTCAGTGAAAGTCTTCTGGAGATTTTCAGTTCTGCAGGTTAGAATTTAGGTTTCTGCCTCGTGTAGTGGTTTAATTGACTTGAGCTTAGAATGCAAGTTTATCGACTGCCTTGAGCAAGGCAACAATTTGGTTAACTTGAACATTGCCTCTGGAGAAGGCTATGAGAAAGCTGGAAACCCAACTTATCTACAGTTTTGGGAAAAGAAAGAAAATACTGCTGATAGAGGAGGGCAAACCAACTATGTTTTCCATCAAAAACCCATATGTGACAAGCAGAACTACAAGATTCTTGGGTATCTCTAAAAATTTATGCTGTGTGTGTGGCCTCTCACAAAAAGTGCACTGTAGGAGAATGGAAGTCAACACAATGATGACTTCCTCATCTAAACTTTGCCATCATTCCCTTATTTAGACGAGTTTGCCCTTACAAACTGACTTTTGCAGCTTTCTGCCTTGAATGCACACAATTTGCACATAATAAATGCCAAATGCTGGATCTTACCACTGCATTGCGCTCAACTCTTGATCTAATCTGGTCTATTTTGCCTTCTGCAACTCTGGGGAAAATAGACGAATCTGCTCCTTTACAAAACAGAAATATTTCTCCTGGAAATGTAAGCAAAACAAAATTTTAAAAGTGGGTTAAATGCAGATAAAGCCCTTGCTGTTCTAAACCACAGGTTCAAAGGATAGCACAGGGGAGTGGCTGGGTACGGGGATATCAAAGAAGGATGTCAAAAACACTAGTGTGATTAGCTCTAGTATTATTAAAAGACTTTCAGCAAAGTAGCCTGCCAGGTCTCCTAGCCTCTACAGACGCAGGACAGACAATGCAGCAAGGAGATGGCTGGTCTGCCCCGGGTCTGCAAAGGCTAGGAGACCTAGCAGTCTGCTTTGCTGTAAGCCTTCCTTAATAAAAAATAAAAAAAACCTAGAACTGATCACTCTTTGGTATCCTTGCACTCAACCACTCCCATGATCCCTCCCCATTGGGCCTATGGTTCAGAACCCTTGCCGCCAAAATATTTTAAAAAGTCTTCTTATGAAACAGCTTTTTGAAATTATCACACTCTATATTAAATGGACTCAAATTAAACCGAGTCAAAATTACAAGCATACTACAGTCGTAGCTTGGTTTTCGAACAGCTTAGTTTTGGCTCCCGAACACTGCAAACCCAGAAGTGACTGTTCCAGTTTGCGAACTATTTTTGGAAGCCGAACGTCTGACGGGGCTTCTGCAGCTTCCCATTGGCTGCAGGAGCTTTCTGCAGCCAATCATAAGCCATGCTTTGGTTTCTGAATGTTTTGGAAGTCGAACGGACTTGCGGAAAGGATTCCGTTCCATTTCCAAGGTACGACTGTATTCGAAAATATGACGGAACAGTAGAAAGCAGCAAAAATCAAGACAGGCTAAAGTGCAAAAGATCTGTGATAATCTGAGGCCCTTCTTCATGTACTCCCTTCCACAATAGGTCTGGAGGGTGAGAATGGGGCCTTTTCTGCAGTGGCTCCCCGTTTGTGGAACGCTCTCCCCAGGGAGGTTTGCCTAGCGCCTTCGCTACATATCTTTATGTGAGGAGCAAAAACGTTCCTCTGTAACCAGGCCTTTCTCTGATTAAACAGTCTATGGCCGTTTAAATGTGTCTGTGGGAGGGGGGTGGTATTAGTTGTTGTTGTTGTTGTTGTTGTTGTTGTCCTTATGATAGGTATTTTGTGTTTTCATTTTGTATTTTTATGTGATAAAGCGCCCTGTGATCTTCGGATGAAGGGCAGTATATAAATTTAATAAATAAGTATTAGATTTCAGACTTAAACCAAGTTCCCAAGAGCTTAGGGATTATACTTTTTTTCTTTTCTTTAAGTACCTTTTGCCGATTTAACTATCACACTCATTCGTCTCCTTACAGAATCAAAACTAAGGATTTCCAATAGTTCAAACCTAAAGGGGAAAAAACAAGGAAATGTTGTAATAACGTACGTTTTTATACACATACATACACACATACACACACACACGGAGTAAAACAGATGTAAATCCATGGTCCCTGTGAGATAAACATAGCGTTTCATTAAACTCCATACCCTTGGCTCAAAATCCAAACTGACAGATTTGCAAATCACCCCCGTAATAAACCATACAATCAACTAAACAAAGTGTTTTTCTCAAAGTTAACTTTTTAAAAGGCCATTAAAGACAAAACATACTTATGTACAGGACAACAGTGCACAACTTACCTTTCAATATCATTTTCTCGATTCAAGATTTCCATAAAATTGTCCTTCAGTCTTAAATAGGTGTAACCAAGCCTGAAATTCAACCGTAGATACACATCAGAAGTTACAACAACTAACTGTATGCCACCAAGTTTACAGTAGACTGAACTGTGTGGCGGGTTGTGTATTACTAGAAACAAACTTCTCTAAATTTCATTTACAGATCACACAAGTTATTATTTGCTCAAGCTGGCTCAAGATTTCTCTGTGGTTTTGTTTCTCATTTCAATGTTTTGAGAACAATCCTACCACATAAGCTGCTCCCACAGTTCAGGACCATTACTTTCCACCACTTTCCAAAAACACTGTACTTTTGGCTCCCCCTGTACTCTTGCATGGACACACAGACACACCTAAGTATCTCATCTGTGGCATGTTCACCACACCCAAATGACAACAATCAAGTAAGTATACGATGAGGATGGAATTAATCTTTTCCGCCCCAAAAGATATGGGCACAGAAGTACCTAGACCTACAGACACCTGGACCTGATTAGAGCCTGCTTCATAACAAGTTTATTTTTCAACAGAGACATTCAAACAACACCTCCCACACAGCAAGGCCTGACCTCTCCCCCCTCTCCATTTCCTGTGTCCTCCTTACTTTCATTTTACCCTCAGCATGTCTCTCACTTCAGGGACACCTTCACAAATATATTTCTCCCCAATCTTCTCCTTTGGAGTTACTATCAAAGGAAACGAGTCTCAGCTCTTACACAAACTGAAAAAAAGGCATTATGGTCCATACCTCTGAATCCCTTCAACTAAAGCAACTTCATCAGGGGACGATGAAATATACACGGCAGACCTCCCTGACAGCTGTGCTTTCTTCAACCCATCCACGTTGTCATCTTCCTTCACTTGAACAGTGTGACAAAGGCACAGAGCACGGAAAAAGAGTTCTTCTCTGTCCTAATAAAGAAGAAGAGGAGGAGTTTGGACTTGATATCCCACCTTTCACTTCCCTTACAGAGTCTCAAGGTGGCTAACAATCTCCTTTCCCTTCCTCCCCCACAACAAACACTCTGTGAGGTGAATGGGGCTGAGAGACTTCAGAGAAGTGTGACTGGCCCAAAGTCACCCAGCAGCTGCATGTGGAAGAGCGGGGAAGTGAACCCGGTTCACCAGATTACGAGACTACCGCTCTTAACCACTACACCACACGGGCTCCCAGGAAGAATGCTGCTAATACAGATTTTCAACTCCGAGGGAATTAGCAACAAAATTTAATACTTTGCACATGTAACAGTAGCAGCTGAACAGACTAGATTGTCATGCATTATTTAAGTTCACACACTAAATTCTTTTGGTAAATTAAAGGTTGTTTGTGGGAGGAAAGTTGCCCATCCTACACTCTGGCGTCACCTGAGATGCTTTAAAGGCCTCTACCTCTACGGACTAAGTTAGGAACACGGGTGGCACTGTGCGTTAAACCACAGAGCCTAGGACTTGCCGATCAGAAGGTTGGTGGTTCGAATCCCCGTGACGGTGTGAGCTCCCGTTGCTCAGTCTCTGCTGCTGCCAACCTAGCAGTTCGAAAGCACATCAAAGTGCAAGTAGACAAATAGGTACCGCCCCGGCGGGAAGGTAAACGGTGTTTCCGTGCGCTGCTCTGGTTCACCAGAAGTGGCTTAGTCATGCTGGCCACATGACCAGGAAGCTGTATGCTGGCTCCCTCGGCCAGTAAAGCGAGATGAGCGCCGCAACCCCAGAGTCAGTCACAACTGGACCTAATGGTCAGGGATCCCCTTACCCTTTACCTTTACGGACTAAGTGGGACCCTTCTAAGCAATGCAGGATACTGTTGTTCCCCCTTAGTACCCTAGAGTCCTCCCTATCTCTGGACTCTCATTTATGTTTCAGACCAGTTCATCTTGGAACAACAGTGACTTTATTAAGATGCTACCATTGGAATAGAAAAGGATTGCAAAGGATTTAGCATACTGACTAGATAAATTTGCTGTAAGCCACTTTAATTTGCTGTAAGCCACTCCTGAAATAAGCACCCGTCTAACTCTTGAGACATTTATTGCTGCTTATTTATTTCATAGAGCCATAGCATGAACATATAATTCTGGATATAAATATTCTTGATGTTTCTCCCAGCATCAGGAAAACAACAGTGTGGCCACATGGTGGGGTTTGGATGACCTAGGCCCTATGCCAAGGGCCACCTGAACTTTGGTGTTGTCCCTGGTTGTTAGTCTTATCAAAACTCTTTGGGTTCTCCTCAAACGTCCACAAATATCTCACTCATGGATGGGGGAGACACCCAGTTTGCTTTGTGTTTTTGTCTTTGCTAGCTTGTATGGAGCAAGGGTATCCTTCAGCTTTGCAAACGATTATTTGTAAATATTATGGGCAACAGCTCTTGAGTTATAGCAAAGCAGGAATGTCATATTACAAGGGGGGGGGATGGAACATTCTGAAAGCAAAACTCCTACCTGACAAAAAGCTACTTTATTTAACTGGGCCCCCCAAGTGTCATGTTTTCGGTATTTAATAATAATAATAAAAATCTTCGTACTTTGCTACTTCCTCCTGGGGAAGAATCAATCATATCAATACCAGCAGAATCCGGGAGAATTTGGCCATTACAGATGACATGAGGAACATACACATGGCCCTCAATGCAGCATTCTATGAACTCCATATTGTTCTCTGTTAAGGTCCCTGTTTTATCTGTGAAGACATATTCAACCTGAAGAGAAACAAATAGAACAATTAAGAATTAAAACAAGAAGAACAGAGCTGGGGGGGGGGCAAGGCAGGGGAAGTCAGATATTTCAATAGATGAAGGTTTTATGTGATACTTTTTTGTCCTCTGTCCTTGAAAAAGCATGCAGTACTTGTCTTTTCCAGTTGAGGCATAGGAACTTCCAGCCCATGGGCTTAACCTGGTTCACCAGAACTCTTTCTTCAGTTCTCAGCATTATCCATATGACACTGAAATATGTCCAGTTCTGGGCACCACCACTTAAGAAGGAGATTGACAAGCTGGAAAATGTGCAGAGGAGGGCGACCAAGATGGCCAAGGGTCTGGAAACCATGCCTTATGAGGAACGGTTGAGGGAGTTGGGAATGCTTAGCCTGGGAAAGAAGAATTTGAGAGATATAATAGCCATCTTCAGATGGCTGTCACATGGAAGATGGAGCAAGCTTGTCTTCTCCTACTGCAATGGATTCACGTTACAAGAAAGGAGATTCTGACTAAACATCAGGGATAACTTTCTGACAGTAAGAGCTGCTCGACATTGGAACAGACTCCCTCAGGAAGTTGTGGACTCTCCTTCCTTGGAGGTTTTTAAGCAGAGAAGAAGAAGAAGAAGAAGAAGAAGAAAAAGAAGAAGTAGAAGAAGAGGAGGAGGAGGAGGAGGAGGAGGAGTTTGGATTTGATACCCCGCTTTATCACTACCCGAAGGAGTCTCAAAGCAGCTAACATTCTCCTTTCCCTTCCTCGCCCACAACAAACACTCTGTGAGTTGAGTGGGGCTGAGAGACTTCAGAGAAGTGTGACTGGCCCAAGGTCACCCAGCAGCTGCATGTAGAGGAGCGGAGACGTGAACCCGGTTCCCCAGATTATGAGTCTACCACTCTTAACCACTACACCACACTGGGGTGGTCATCTGTCACGGATGCTTTTGTTGAGATGACCTCCGGGGTCCCTTCCAATTCTACAGTTCTATGATTCTATGACACACTGCCCTTTCTTGTCCCATTGCACAGAGAGCTGGCCATGCAGGAAGAGCTATTTCCAAGTAGAATGGTCTGTTCAATATCTGCAGGAATCTAAATATCAGAAACAGCTGCAAGATTTGTAGGATAAATTGTACGTGACTTGTTACCTGCCCCAACTCTTCATTGAGGTCAGACGTATTCACCAGCGGCCCTTCACCTGTTTCTTCATCAAACATTTCTTCATCCCAGGTAAGAAAATAAGAACCAAGAAACTTCTGCATTTCTACTGTGACGTACATGGATACAGGAATGATGTAGTTGAAAAGAACCATGAAGGCAAGGAAATCTGTAAATGCTGTAATAAACTGCCAAGGCGGCGGGGTTGGGGTTGGGGGGACAAAAGCAAAGAATTTATTTGGATATACAGTAACAGCAAGAATCTTAGGTGCAATCAAGCAGCTGGATCAACTTCTATCAAACATGCATAGGATTGCACTCTTAAGGTTGCAATCTTAAGTACATTTACTGCAGAATAAGTCTTATTAATGACTGCACTGTTAGACATTTGAGATATATAACTTTACTCCCTCTCTTTTCATCCCAGCATAAAATTCTGCCTCATCCAAAATAGTCACTGATCTGCTCTGCAAAAACAATCTTTAGATTTATTATATTGTTTATATTCTAAAATACGTATTTTTAAACTATAGGTGTATCATGAAGAAAAATCAAGTAGTTAGCTTAGGCCCAGTGCAGCCATAATGGGCTTACTCTAATAAACTACTGCTTGTTGGTGCACGAAGAATTGACAAGTTCAAGCACATTCTCCTCCTTGCCTAGCTTTCTGTTCCTTTGTGCGCGGAGCTGCAGACATGACTTCTATGTTTCTTAAACTAGTTTTCCACAACATCCCAAGCAGGAAACTGGTTTGAGCATTTCCTTCTTTCCAGTTCATCCCCTGTTCATGTGCTACAAAAACTGTGGTTTTTTGAGCAGCCCAATTCACATGCACTTTGCCAGTGCTTGCTTTTAACTAACAGAAGCCCCAAAGAAGATACACAGAAAGAAAAAGCTTCTTTATTCAGATTATCCTATAGGATTGGAAGGGTGCCGGAGCAAAGAATGTTGCATTTTATTTGCAAAGGAAGAACACTCTTGAAGGCATTACCAAGCAATTGGAGATATGTAAGGGCAGAAATATAGCAAAACTGCATCATCATCATCATCTGCCATAAGTTGCATCCAGCACTGCCACATAGGTGACAGTAAGGCTTCCATCAATGGAACAGGGAGAAAAGCCATTTTCAGCAATTCCTCCCTCCTCCTTAGAGGGTATGGGAAATCTAGGGAGCAAATTTAGGGAGCCACTGAAGGAGGGGGAAATAACTGAAAATCACTTCTTTTCCCATTCTACTGACAGAAACCTTATCATCAGCTGTAGTGACACTACTATGCAAAGCCCTTAAATAATTTATTAAACCTCAAGTTATTCACATACCACATTTCTTTTCCGTTCCAGTTCTGTTTTCTCATTATACCAAGGCTCATCGCGAAACTGCTCACTTTGCCACACGTATTTCAGGACAGTATTTATTAGTGATTTACTGATCAGAATACAGAGGTATACAATAAGAAATACATTCATGGATCTGAAACAAATGAGAGGAAAAGCTTTTTAGCATAAGTAAAAAAGAGATTTTTTTAAATATGTTAGCATGCTTTTGATTTTGTTTAAGCTTTCCCCACCCTCCATGTAAATTTGACATATCTAACAAATGCAGCAAAAGACCTTTTGCAGAAAAGGCATTTGCAATTCATAACAAGGAACAAAGGATTGCACAGTGCATATTACAAAGGTTATCAATGATTTTGATGAATCATAACCCACATGTATTATTTTGGTTTTGATAGGTGGACAAATGGGCAAATATCCCTCAGGCTATGCACTATAAACCAAACTTACTACATCCTCGGTTCAACAACAGTTATGATCAGCTCATTCTTCTGGAATGACAGGGCTAGCACTAGTTGCGAAATTGCCATGACCAAAACCATTATCTTTGTCTGAACAGTACTAACATGTGCATGCAAAGGCATTTCCAAAGAATTCACACTCCCACTTTTCTTCTCATTCTCACAACAAACCTACAGGTAAGCTTAAGCGGGAAGTACATAAATGAATATGCAACATGCTGCAAGACAGAACGATAATCTCATTTCCCCGGTCCAGATCTAACAATCCAGAAAGGTGTTTTAAATTTTTGCATTTGGCTGTTTCCAGAAGCAAACCAGTGAAGGAGGAACTGATGGGCCTTTCAGAGCTGTGTCATATTACATGCATTTTGCATAAACCACTGTGTGATCAATGGCAAGCATTGATCACCCGGCATAGTTAGAGGTGCCACCAAACTTGTACTCCGATGACGGGAAACTGCTACGAAGACGAAGCAAGCGTTTTGTTCCCCCAATTCTTCTGCAGCTCAGATGCAGTGGTAGTTTCCTTGCAGACGGTAAGACACTGGGAAAGGACTCTCCCTCCCCACTCCCTTCTCTAACAGACTGGTATGTTGCAATGCAGCACCTAGGAGCCCTATGGGGAAACTGTGCATTCTTTGGGGTATTAGAGGCTTTGAAGGATGGCATGTGCTGCATTGCAGCATGGCAGACCACCTAGGAACAGAATGCCCCTCATTTTCTTCTCCCTATAGTTTATTGCTGCCATTGGCTGTGCCAGTACCCTATTAAGTAAGGTTTAAGACAGGCAAGTCCAAAGTCCTTTTGGGGGGCCTAATTCAGCCCCCCAGATGGTTTTATCTGGCCCCTCCTGTAGCAGTTTATTTATTGGGGTCAAATCCTTAAAAAAAAAAAAACAACTTTGGGGTAAAATCGTAAAAAAAGGTCGGTTCACTTCATCAAATCTGGCCCTCTTTGAAAAAAGTTGGGGAACCCCTGGTTTAAGGGAAGGGGTTTGTGGGGATTGGTGGATATGAAGTGGATCCAATTTTGACTGGTTCAGAAATAAGCCCAAATATTTCCCAGTATAATGTATGAAACAAACTCATGCTTGTCTAAAAGAGCAGGACAAGTACAAACAGGAATGGCATCAGAAGCAGGGCTTTTTCCCTTAGCTAGAACTCGCTGGAACTGCGTTCCGGCACCTCTCAGTTTGGTGCCATTGCCATCATAAGAGAACAAGGAAGGTGAGTTCCGGCATCTCTTTTTCTAGAAAAATAGCACGGATCAGAACCTTTTCAAAGCTAGCAGTTTTAAACTGGCAATCAAGTGATGACTGTATCCCAATGTGTACGAACAAACAACGGAAGAACAAAACCTTCATAGCAGGCTTACGACACGATTAGTTATTTCCAAAGCAAACAAACACTGATAGGGGGTTTTCGGTGCTTCACATCATGCAGACATTCCTTTTCCTTTCCTGCTTCCCACTGATCTTGCCCACACATATTTGCATATAAGAAGCACTCATAGCTTTACTTTTCCACAGCAGATCGTTTCTGAGATTTGGATTGGTAGTTCAATGCCATTTTTGTTTCCATGCCAGTGTAGATAGCAACACCTGAAACAAACAGAAATACTATTTCATTAAAAAAAAATATGGATGTGGGTGAATGTGCATATTATGTAATATTACACACAACCGCTAGCTAATGCAGCTAATTACAAATTCTATTAAAAAGGATAGGATTGTGTAGGAGACACAGCTGTGGGCCTGATTTAGTGAGTCTGTTAATGGATGCATTAACAACTGCATACATTCAGCTGCGGGGCTCAGCTGAAACTGGAAGTGGTGGGATAATATTTGTTCAAGTTTTTGGGGGGTGGGGGGTTAGGGCAATAAAACACATCTAGCATTTTAGCAGATTTATTCCAGAAGGGCACAAAAAATGTTCATCCATTCAGACTTGAGGGCAATGCTGAAGCAGGAATCATCCGTTTCCCCTCCATAATCATATTACCAAATCGGATTGGCTACATAATGCAATGCCATAATTACTGTATGACATCTCCCAATTTGATGAGATGGCCAGTGTGACGAAATCTGGGGGAAAGACAACCCAGAAAAATGGCAACAGACTAAAAAAGCAGGGAAAGAACAACAACAAGCAGTGAATATTTGCAGAATTAAGTGGCTATTCAGGAATGATTTGATTTCAAGAACACTATTTTCAGCCCCCAAATATAATATATATTAATATATTAAGTGTTATAGAAATTAAACCATCACCACCACCATTAAAACAGATAACAGTCCTTTTCAATGGGTTGTTTTTCCCCACTTCTTATTTTTTTTAGCAGAATATCCTCTGTACGACATCAGAAGATGCTGCTGAAACTTAAATCTTCTCATTTATATCTCTGAATTAGGACTGTTACTGCTTTTATAGTAATTTACCAAATATTTTCTCTGTGTTCTTCAACGTAGCTCCTCTAAGAAGCACATTTTCAGATCCCAATGGCCTACAAAGGTAATAATATTAATTAACTGTCTGAAGTGGCAGCATGAAGGCAGTGTTTTAAACACAAAATAAATAAGGTTAAGTTTAGAAAAGAAAATAAGTTCACATTTCTGAAATGGCGGGCACCTCCAGATGACATTTATATTGAGTATTCATCCTGATTCACCTGTACGGAAGTTATATGTTTTCTTCAATGCTAAAAGCAGGTCATGCAATTGGTACAAACCCAAAACTTCTTATTAAAAAGTCCTTTCCAGTAAAGTAGGATAAGAGCTTTACTCATAAATGTGAGGATTCAAGTCAGGGCTTTTAAAAAATATACTTATTTTTACGTACAAGCCTTATTAGCTGCATTTTAATAAAAATTGTTCAACAGCATGACATCAGTAGAAAGACTACAACCAGCGTATAAACCCATAAAATATTAAAAGGAAATGCCACTTGAACTCAATATGGATGGCATTAATCTTTCTTTAGCATTTCAGCACTTAAGCACTGGCAACCTTAGCAGAAGATTTTAATCTAAGACCATCAGTGCTTTAAAAACCAAAATGTTCTATAAACTCAAGTAGTGCGGTTAACCAGCTAAAAAAGAACTTCTGCGCATTCTAAGAACAGCACATTAAAGGCTTTTTAAAAAGGACTCACTTAGAGTATACTCATTTTTATGGTTGGTTGCACTTGAGGGTTGGAGTAGGGTGGGGGCAGATTATTAGCCACAATTTCATTCTGGTAAAAGCAAGACAAGGGTGTTCACCAATCCTATCATCTAACTTTGTATTTAGCTGCCAAAATTTTAGCATCTGTTCCTCCACTGGCAGCTTCAATGGAAGCCGCATAGAGTTTTGTCCCCATACACAGTGCCCAGCCATACATAATCAAGTCCTTTTTGTGTCATGTTCAACTATGTACCTTTCATTCCCTGATCATCTGCTCCCTGATACTGATGAACAAAGTAAAAAACAGGTGGGCAGAAAGGGATTCGCATCAGGCTCTTGGCCCAGCTTTTTCAGGATGATGAAACCACCATCTCAAAGAAAACTCAATGCCCCTGATAGTCTTCCTGCTTTTCTCTGCTACAACGTGCCACGGTTTCACTTTTTGTTGCATATATTCTGAATTTAACTAGCCCTGACAGTGCACATGCATGCACTGATTTTTAAAAAACAATATTTCTACGCAACCCCAATACCAAAGTTCTTTGGGTGACGCTGATAAAATTCTTAAAATGCAATATATTGCAGCACAAATTAAGCGATAAAATCAAACACCATCAGGTCTTTAAAACTTTTTAAGGGTGGAGGGAAAAAACTGCCTGGCGGGTTGTCTGATAGTATTTGCTTATGGTAAGGATTGAATAACCCAGGCATTACATGTTTTAAGTCCTACCTTGCAACAGGCTCATCTCTGTCATGGTAAATATTTATCCGACCAACAAATCTGCAAGAGAAAAAACAGATTAGGAAATACCTCAATATCATTATGCCTGTAGGAATGCAGAGAAGAGTATTCCAGTAATTGTACAGCCTTGCATGCAAATAAGTTCAGCTATTGCCTCTAGGGAGATGAATCACAAATGCACCTTTGAAACGCATTGCATTCCAACCCCTTAATGCAAAACTTCTACAGCTTGTATCCTTAGCTGTCCCTGGATGCCTCGATGCAAACGCAAAACGGAACACCACAATAAATGAACTTGACCTTTCACCCAAAACTTATTTCCCTCGTTTCATCATATATTTGTTTACCTCATAGCATTTATATACCGCTTGATTGTAGAAAACCTCAAAGCAGTTTATAAGATTACAGTCAAAGTAGGGGTTTTCTTTCATTTGGAGTACTGTTTTCATATCCTGACTTCTAATTCCACATACTGTGACAAGATGTTGAAAATCAAAATTTCAGGATGGTGAACGGCGATTATCTCTAGGGGTGCACTGACATTACGCAGGGACAATGGAGTAAGATTCTGGAGAGAGATACTAGGAGAAAGGTAAGCCTGAGTTCCTATGACTGCTTCCAGGTACGGTTTTCCCCTCAGAGATTGCTGAGGCCTTGTCATCTGATTCAACCTAACACCTGCAATTATATGGGAATATTTCTTCATTATGAATTTTATATACAGTGGTTGGTACCTTGGGTTAAGAACTTAATTCGTTCTGGAGGTCCATTCTTAACCTGAGGTACCACTTTAGCTAATGGGGCCTACCGCTGCCGCCACGCCACCGCCGCACGATTTCTGTTCTCATCCTGAGGTAAAGTTCTTAACCCGAAGCATTACTTCCGGGTTAGCAGAGTCTGTAACCCGAAATGTTTGTAACCCGAGGTACCACTGTATCCCCCTTTTTGCTCGAAAATATTACAGTGGTACCTCTGGATGCAAACGGGATCCGTTCCGGAGCCCCGTTCGCATCCAGAAGTGAAAGCAACCCACGTCTGCGCGGGTTGCAATTTACCGCTTCTGCGCATGACGTCATTTTGACCGCCTGT
Organism: Podarcis erhardii; assembly: GCF_964252035.2. Taxonomy (NCBI): domain Eukaryota; kingdom Metazoa; phylum Chordata; class Lepidosauria; order Squamata; family Lacertidae; genus Podarcis; species Podarcis erhardii. Next base: position 81,278,375 of record NC_138508.1, read on the forward strand.
GCATGCACGAATGGCAAAACCCGGAAGTAACGTGCTCCGTTACTTCCGGGTCGCCGCAGCGCGCAACCCGAAAATACTTATCCCGAAGCTACTTCAACCCGAGGTATGACTGTATTACTATTTAAACAACAACAACAACAACCATTCTGCTGATTCCAAACGCCACCCCGCTGCTGATCAAATGGAGTATCAGAGAGATAGCAGCAACCATACAACAAAAGCAGCAGCTTCAGCCTGCAAGCAGTCACTTCCTGTTTCTTTCTCTAGCTGGCATCTGGTAAAACTGGTAGCTGCAAGTAGTTGTTGATGTTCCTGCCTCTACACACCTCTGCTCAATCTATCTCAATTACAATGTCACTCAAAGCATTCTCACCTAATTATCAGTTATAGACACGCATTCACCTGTGAGAATTAAGGTGTTTTCTTTATGCCTGCCAGCACTAAGCTGGGAGTCAGGACACACACACAGTTCTCCAAAGGAAGAGAGAGAAGGAAAAAGACAGGAACCAACTCAACTGTACTAAATATGCTGCTTACATAACAACAACAACAACAACAAATTTTCTTTGTACCCTGCCCTCCCCGGCCAGAGCTGGGATCAGAGCGGCTAACATCATATAAATAACACAGTATACATAATTATGGGACAATTGACAATTCAGGAAAATAATTACCACATGTTCTTACTTATAAAGATCAGGCTGAGGTTGTTCACATTCAATGGTAGCATGCAATGTGTCGATATCCTGTTCGCTTTGAAAGGCTTTTGTATCTTGGACAGCATAATACGTCTAGAAAGGACAAGAAAGTGTAGCTCAGTATCAAGTCAAGGTGTTTATGAAACTGAAGTGAGAATTTTGAAAATGAAGGGGGGGATACAAACCAACTTCTGTCATGAGTGCAATGGTCAACTGTTGTAAAATTCTGCAATTCTAAATTATTACGAGGTTTCCATAGCACGTTGCAAAGTAAGTCAAATATTAATAGAAAACTACAATTACCAAGTTTTAAACTGTTGCAGCAGCCCATATTTACAAAAAGGAGCAATCAAATTTTTCAAGCGTGTTCCCAAATGTGATTGTTTTGTTTATTAACAGAATATATTCTATTTGCCCTTGATAAAACTGTAAAGCCACAGGGGAATGTTTTATATTCTTTTACAATGACAAAATCTACAATCCTACAAAATAAAATTCACTAGTCGTAACTTGGAAGTCAAATAGAATCCGTTCCGGAAGTCTGTTAGACTTCCAAAACGTTCGGAAACTAAAGCATGGCTTCTGATTGGCTGCAGGAAGGTCCTGCAGCCAATTGGAAGCCGCGTCGGATGTTCTGCTTCCGAAAATCATTCAAAAACCGGATCACTCACTTCCAGATTTCGATCGTTCGGGAGCCGATTTGTTCAGGCATTTGAGATCCAAGGTACAACAGTATAAGGATAACAAGTTTAAGCTATTCACTCTAATAGTCATATGTACATCATTTAGTGCAGAAGCCTTCAGTGTCTATCTTTAAGCCTTATATTGACATTTCATCAAATGCTGTTCACCTTATGACTGGATTCACCATCCAAACTTGCTGTCGTAACAAAACATGTTCCATCTGCCCGACTACTGGACAAAAATATTAAGTCACAAGGGAATGTTTCGTCTTCTTTTACCATTACAATATCTCCAACCTGGAAGAGAAGAGTGTAATCAGTCAATGTTTAAGCAAGAATTTTAAGTTGTCAATCCCAAGTGTCTTAAAAAACGAAAATCCACGGTTGTCCCTGTGTTGTCCCTGCCTTTCTTGCAGTTGCCTATGCCTCAGGGACTGAGGCAGCAATCCCATACATCTTGTATGAGAATAAGTGCTCTTTGATGTGGTAAGACTTGCTTCCAAGTAAACATTCACTGCCAGTTCCTACTATGGCTATGGCTATCAAGTCTACCTGCAGAGGTTAAAAGGGAGTTAACAACAGCTATTAATTACAAATGCGTAAGAAGTTATCCATGCTGTAACATAATTAGTATACCCTTCTGTGGATTATATGAACATAGGTAACCTTTCAGCAAACTATCATTTTTAGGACTGCAAAAAGAAAAGAAAAGGTTGCTTTTTTAAAAAAAAAACCAACAACAACCAAATGTCCAAAATTATCCTATTGCATTATTTCAGAACAAGGCACTTCTATGCGGGGGTGTGTGTGTGTGTGTGTGTGTGTGTGTGTGTGTTTAAGCTCTGCTTAAACTAGAGCAGGATGAAAAATGTGAGCACATTTCTACCAAAAATACAGTCATTTTTCATGTTCTTGTTGGAGTAAAATAATATGCAAAACTAACTCTCCCTCTCTCTCTCTCCAGAGGAATGAGACAGAATCATCTGGCACAGCCTTCTCATTGACCTACTTGGCAAACAAAATAACCTTTCAAAGAATTTTAAATGACATAATTTACAAAGATGTGATCAATTCTTTTCCTAGCCGTGGCAACTAACTAGAGCATGCATATTTGGAAGCAGTATACCTCAAAATACTAGATATTAAGGAGAAACAACAGGGGAATGCTGTGCTTTCATGAACTAAAATAAAACAAGTGTTTCAGGCAGCCATCAAGCTATGCACTCATCTAGAAAACTGAATTTTAGTCCCTGCTCAGCCCTTGTTTTTCATTTTCCCCACTCCAACAGTTAGTTAACATTCCATGCTCACTAAGCATGCTCAGTACTCAATGAGCTATTTTAGGGTTGCTGTCGTTTTCTGCTTTGGGTTTCCTGACAATTTCTGAATTACAGAAATGAAAGGCAGAAATTCCTATGTGGAAGTGGCTTCCATGATGTAATTTTTTAAACCTATGGAACACTCTATACTTCTTAATACAATTAAGCTTGATAGCTTAAGATTTGTTCAGTATCCCTCCCCCATTTAAAGAAGGACTAACCTCTGACTAAAACTTTGCCAACAGCAGTTGTGGCACTCTACATGAGATGCCATTTCCAAGGTGGTTATCACTCATGCCACTGCCACTGCTGGATTTTTAGTAACCAATTTTAAAGGTATAAACCTGTGTGCTCAGTACTTAACATCAACCACTAAAAGGCCACAAGTGATGCTTCCCTCTTATGGGTCATCTAGCTCCTGCCACCACTGTTGCATATTTTTAGTGACAGATGAGGATCCCAAAATAACTACTTCTCTATTTGCATCCTGATTCTCTTTTTGAAGCAAAGTCTTCACCCCAGTTCATAAAAGGCTCTGCTGTGTTCTAGTGTAGCCCACCTTATACATGGGACTAATTTTTCTTTTAAAGGCAGGCAGAAGCAATATTTATGAAATGAAGAAAGTTATACTCATGGAATATATATCATGGAGAGTTGTATCCAACTTTCTCTCTTTCTGACACACCAAGTAATCTCCATCCAAGAAATATATTGAATAATACATGGGACTCACTCTGAGTTTGCGGCTCTGCTTTCTAACCAGTTTGCCATGTCGAATGAAATGAACAGGACACTGGTTCATTGCATTGTCGGCTTTGTGACGAAGCCAATCTTCATAGCCCTAAATGGAATAGCCAATTAAATATTTATAATTCCCCAGAAAGGTAACCGTTTATCATTTGTATTAGACTTGTAAAACATTGTTGGAGAAACTATAATTTCAAAAGTGTAAGGTGGGGAAGAGGCGGAGGTGGGGAACAGAGCAGGAGTTTGAAAATTATGATGATTGCTTGCTGACGTCTTTTTAAAAAAATGACATGACTCCTCCAACTCAATTCGCATACACTCCTGACTATAATGGCGTATCACAGGGGTCAGCAAACCTTTTCAGCAGGGGGCTGGTCCACTGTCCCTCAGACTTTGTGGGGGGCTGGACTATATTTTGAAGGGGGGAAATGAACAAATTCCTATGCCCCGCAAATAACCCAGAGATGCATTTTAAATAAAAGCACACATTCTACTCATGTAAAAACACGCTGATTCCTGGACCATCCACGGGCTGGATTTAGGAGGCGACTGGGCCGGATCCGGCCCCCAGGCCTTAGTTTGCCTACCCATGGTGTATTAGGTTCAAAATTATCACACTGCTGATGGTTGCATGGTTGGGGTTGCACTCATACTTCTGGTATCCAGAAAAACAATATCTCAGGAAATGAATTTAATTTTTTTTAAAAAAAAAAACACCATGCAGAATTTATACTATCTTCACTTTTAACAGACAATGCTCTTACCTGTTTAATAGCTGTTACAGTGATGACAAAGAAAAGTGGAAGCCCGCTTGTCACTGGGCTAGTTGGTGTGTCAATAATTAACTAGGAGGAGAAAAGAATTAGCATACATTTTCTAAAGAACAGCACTGTTGTTTTTTAAAAAATTGTCTTAAAACGTTTTTATTAGCAGCCTTTCATAAAGTACTCTGCAATCATTAAAACTGAACCATCTGAACATTAAGATGATAACCAGTGATTTATACATCACTTCCATAACATCTTAGAAGAGTTTGGCCACGCTGACTAATTCAACTTAATTAACTTATCAGAAAGCACGGTACTAGCGGCTACTGCACTTATTATGCAGAGGCAAATCTGGCTTACCACTGAGTGTACACTCGACAGGGATCTGAAATTAATCACAGACCTCCAATAAGCCTGCACGATTCAATTGTTTGCAAACACATGTTTGCTGTACACACAGCAGAGTATAAAGTGACCTTGAGCCACAGCAACACAAAGAATACCAACACAGCTTAAGCAGAACCATATACAGTACCTGGAAAGGGGAATGTTAAGTATTCAATTTTCCACTTGCAGTGAAATACCATTTAGCTTCCTGGAAAAGCATCTTACTTGTTGCATAGTCCATTGTACGTTGCATTGATTAGGTAACATGGTTCCCTCCCCCCTATCATTTTCTAATTTCACCTATGTATAGCTAAGCCCACATCCACACCATATATTTTAAGTGCTATTATACCTCTTTAATAGTCATGGCTTCCCCCAAAGAATCCTGGGAACTGTAGTTAAGAGTTGTTATGAGACCCTCCCTATCCTCTTCACAGAGCTCCATTCCCAGAGTTCCCTGGTTGTTAAACCACCCAGGAAACTGTAGTGAGGGGAATAGTCTGTGAGAGTCTAATAACTCTCAGCCCTCTTAACTACAGTTCCCAGGGTTTTTGGCAGGAAGCCATGACTGTTAAAGTGGTATAATAGCGCTTTAAATGCACATTGAGGATATGGCCTAAGTTTAATGGGATGTACATTCCTGAAAGGCAGGGTGATATTACTACTACTACTAGTAGCAGTATACTGCCCTATACCTGCAAGTCTCAGGGTGGTTCACAACATAAAACATGTAAGTAATTGTAAAGACAAAAACACTTCATGACAAATTCCCTTTCTACCCCTATAAAAATATAACATAGCTGAAGACTCAAAATATTTAATTTTGGACATCCATATCAAATATGTATATCCTGTTTTAAATGAAAGAACTAAAGAAAGAAATGTGTATATCTTACCTGTACAAGAAAAATGATGAGAAAATAAAAGTTAGCTATTCTTCGGAACTGCTCAAATAAATTCTTTGGGACAAAGTTCCAAAAAGTGTACTAAGAGAAAAAGAGAGGCAGAAATGGACTGTTGATGACATGCTGTGCTTTCAAATTTATCAAATGGTATACATTAGGAACTAATGGCTTTAAAAGGGCGGGGGAATCAATTATATATAGATCCCAGTTCTGAGAAAGTTAATCAAGCTTAAATCTTGATTTACAAAGAACTTTGGCAGAGTTAACTTTGCCTGGATCAATGGCATATATAAACTTAACTGCTCTAAGTAAGCACAAAACCTATCTGCAAAGTAATATTATTATGAATTGCATAACTTGAGGCAAGCGGTTGGCATTATTAAGCAGACTGACATATCAAATCCCAGCTTTTCAGAAGGGACGAACTTCACCTTTTTGAATTTGACAGTTATTTGAGGAACAGGGGCAGAGTGCTAGAAGGAATTCATGGAGCAACTTCGGAAGGTGTAGAAGAACGAAACCATACTTGGATGGTCTACCAAGAATTAACACCACAAATGAGCATGGGACCCAGAAGGAAATAACAGGTGTCCTGGCTGGGGGAGGAATATCTGTTTGGAGTAGGGAATTTAATACTTTCATAATTTTTACATGGTTGAATGGCTCACAGGTGTAGCTGCCATCTTGTAGGAGAAGGCTGAGAAAATCTGCTGGAAATTCAAGGGGAATTCACCTGTGACTCTTTCTAGAAATGGTTACCTATGAGATGGGGAGCTTTCCAGCAGACCCAGGCCTGGATCAAGGGAAACCATCTGCTGAACTTCATGCTAGTCCTCCTCTGGTCAGGTCTAATTCTAGAGGAATAGGCCAATGACTTCTCTTCTCATATTGGTCCTGGGTGATAATATATTTCCTTCCCACAATCCTCAATTCCTGCTATGCCTCCTACTCATGCTTGCTTCTTCATTCACCTTCCATCAGCAGTAGATGTCTCTACTTGAAACTACCAGGTTAAGTGATAAGATTCACAATGGGGGTGACATCTGTCAATATCACACAAATGCTAGCAACAAAATTCCAGAAAGCTATTATTAATATTCTATCTGCAGCTGGCTAGCCATTACTGACATGCCTCTGAGCAAGTGAGCTCCAATACGACCTGCAGGTGGCATTTCCGCTAAATATTAAGTCAGTAACACAATCAGACAGCTCTTCTGACACATACAGCCCGTAAAGCAAAGTGTCCTTTTAAATATAGCTAATAGGAAATTCAGATAGCATGATAAAGTAACTATAAAATGTAACATGGAAGTCTATTATTCTTATGGGTTCAACTGGCAGTGTTCGCACAGGGTAGTCCAATGTGTGTCCTCAAGGCCTTTTTTGATGGGCCCTCAACAACATCTGGTGATCAGCCTTTGCGGTGCTGTTGCCTTCCCAAAGCAAGGTAAGTGAGGCACTGGGATTTGGGAAGGAGGCATGAGGTCTAGATGGGAAGGAGGTCTAGATGAGAAGGAGACATGAGGTCCTAGATTCCTCTCGCCTCCTTCCCAAAGCCTAGTTAGCAGGTTCCAACCTTTGGACAGGAGGTGGGAGGGATCTAGGACCCTGCCAGAGGTCACTCATCACAGATTAGACATGCACATTCCTGTGCCTTCCCTTGCTTCCTTTTCCTTTCCCTGGATTCCCAACTTTTGCTTGACCCTTTGACCGCACTCACCCACCTCTCATCCTTTTGATTTCTATTTGCTGCTCTGGACTTCTGCCTGACCTGACGATGTACCCAATCCTGACTTGTTTGATTTAATTAACTGATTTGAAGCCACCCAGCACTTCCCTCTGACTGCTTGCAGGCCTGACCCCACAGGGTCCTGACACTGGGTTAAGAATGCTGTGATTATGATAGGAAGAGAAGAGACTGGAAGGTGTTGTTTGTCATTCAGCTGTTCACACAGCGATAATTACAACTTGCCGCAGGTAAAGCAGCCCAGCGGCAAATTGTTCTTCTGGTCCTCTGGAAACTGCCCTGCTAGATATTTCTGAAAAATGCCTGTTATGACTGTGTATCGTAAGAACAGATCAGCACTGTCTTGTAAGAGCACAGACAAGTGACAATTTGACTGCAAGCAAATTTTAATGGTGGGAAGCAACATCTACTTTTTATTATAATTCCTTTCCGAGCGGCTGCTGGTAAACAAAGGTAGCTCAGGAAGCAAAAAATAAAATTGTTGGCGGAAAAAAGAAAAAGGAAGCTGACAGAGCAGAGTCAAAAGCATTAGGCAAATTATGCAAAAGCACACTCTACCTTTGAGGAGACTATTCTGTTATCCGGATACCTCTGTGGAATGTATGCTTCAGTGCCTGCAGGGGGTTCACGATGCCCAACATAAATAGTCCGATTGTCCACCCAATTTTCTTCTCCAGCACACTGTGGAAAAAAGAATGTGTCATTTTATTTCAGTCAGTAGTTCTGCATAGACATGAGTCATACACTGAACTGGCTAGCCCCGTCTCTTGGCATCAGTTGATCCTTCATTCTCTAATAGCTGTCAAAATCTTAACCCGCCCCCCCACAAAAGTCTTTGCCTATCTTCTCCTGAGCGATACTTAGATGACACATAGGAGTGAGCTGTCAAAATCCTGCCTTTAATTGCCTTCAGTAAGTCCCTTACCCCTGGAGCAATAAAGGCAAACCCACACAATTCAAATCTGTTACTCTAAATGGCGAGTTTTATATTTTGTCCTCGTATTACTCTAAAAAGAAAAGAAAAGGCATGCACGCTGACACATCCCAGCTCTCTGAATACAGATTGAGAATATTTCCCTAATCATTTGCACTGTAATCCAAGGAGCTATTTCAGGAGACTGCCAGGGCTTGCGCATATTTCTCTGCAAACTACAAAGCTGAGGGGCCACTTGTGAAGCTCTTCCAAGTTTTGAAGCTATGCGACAAATAGTTGCAGCACCGCTTCTAGAAAGAGGGATTGACTATGAAGCCCTGCTTACTTGGGGGGTGTAACACATTGATTTATTCAAAGGATTCATATGCTGCCTTTCTTGGGGGAGAGGTGCAAACTCCTGCCATGGCAGATCACAAAAGATTATGAAAACCATAAAGTATGGATGGGGAACCCTAATATGAGGACAAAAGGTAGAAGGCCTTTATCTGAAATCTTCTAAAATATATATGTACAGAAGTATCCATGATTCTACGCATTATTATTTTGGATGTATGGAATTAGTAGGACTTGTTAAGGAAAGAGTTGTTAAGACTTTATATTCAATTTATTTTAAATGGTGTTCTTTTAAAAAGGAAGTTGTAATGGCCCCAGCCTCAAACTCAAGATTCAGAGGATAGGTTTAGTGACCAGGTAGAAGCTGGGGCAGAGAGCAGCCCAGAATCAGAGGCAGAAGTGGAGGCTGGAGTGGAAGGGGGCGAAGAGGCAGCAATAAATCAGGCTGGTAAGGAAGCCAGACTCTCCCATTTCTGCTGCGACCAGCTCCTCTCCCCGCTGGTTTCCCAGAATGAGATACAAGGTGAAGGAGCCTTAGGCTGCTGGGGAAGGAACCAGGAGAGGCAAAGAACTTCAGTCCTTGCAACTGTCTCATTGGGGGGCAAGACCTACTGGGAAGAGTTGTTGTGATCCCCAGGCCTGTGCTGTTTTGGTTTCTTTGAATAGTTAACTTCACTGACACTGGTGTTTTTTATTGCTGACCTACTTCTGACTCTGGCTCCCAACAGTCTTGCAGAGATTGCACCAGATGGGAAGCCATAGAAAGAAAAAGCACACCACTTTAAGCCAGGGACTTGGTCCTTTAAGATTTCACATTTCTAAGAAAGAGGAGTGGAGAAGCGGCAGGCTGGAGGGAGGGCCTCATCCTGAAAACTCAGTCCATCTTTGTATGAATGAGTTGTTCAATTGGAGTTCTCCAAGGTGCTGTACCCACCATCCTGCCTTCTGGTGTGAACTGGTCAGAACAGAGGTAAGGACAGGATTCAGACCTTGTCAAACTCTCAATGATGTCATAGGGGAGAATTGCTAATGGCCAAAGAAGACATTAGGAAAAATAGATTGTATAAGCCTGTTGAAATTTTTTTGCTTAAGACTTCATGTTCTGAACAGTTTATCATAAGAATATAACAAAACATGAACGAAGAACAATTGGGGGGGGGGGACCCAAAGTATTCCAAAATGCAGATTTAAGTAATTTACACTACATCCTCAAGAACTGAGAAGGCAACCTGTGCCTTGCTCAACAAAAGTAATACTGAATAACGAAAGAAGGCATGCGTTATTAAACCCATTATTCAACAGAACTTGATTCTTCTCATGAGGGTACTACATAGTTTAGAGGACAGCAGAACAAAAAGGCTTTCTTATACTGCTTATTGCCAATAATCGATATAAAATATACTATATACGAACAGCTATTGTGTCTACCAAAAAAACAACAACACCCCAAGACAGCACTTCCCCCCCCATCAAACTACCACTCTGTATTAGATTTCCTTTGGACAATGACACTGATATCCCTGCAAGGAAAGGAAAAAGTACTGCAGTGAAGTAGGAAGAGCAGTGAAGTGTATCCACTGCTTTATATGCTATTACTTAAGCCCATTAAAAGGTACATCCAAGAAACCATAAATAAACCTAAGCATTATGAGTTTCTAATAATAACTTAAAGCTCAATGTACCGAAACCCTATTCCATTGGCACATCAATGATGAAGCATTACTTTTCTTGCTTCAGCCCTGTCAGCAAATGCAGAACCCAAAAACTGGTGGAAGATCCATTATGCTGTCTTTGCTTCACGTACCACTGACCACAGTATCCTCCTGGGGAGCCTATCCAAGTGGGTGGGGGTGAGGGGCACTGCTTTGCAGGGGTGCTGTTCCTACTTGGATGACCGTCTTCAACGGGTGATGCTTGGGAAATGTTATTCAGCACCATAGGGCCTTCAATGTGGGGACACTCAGGGTTCAACTATATCCCCCCCACGCTGTTTAATATCTATATGAAGCCGCTGAGTGGGGTCATCAGGAGTTTAGGAGTGTGTTGTCAGCAATATGCTGATGACACACAGCTCTATTTCTCCTTTACATCTACAGGTATGGAAGTGGATGTGCTGGACCAGTGTCTGGCCTTGGTACTGGACTGTGTGAGAGCCAATCCAGTTAAGACTGAGACACTGTTAGTGGGTGGTTCCCTAGACTGGGTGGATGGAAGACTGCCTGCTCTTGAGGGGATTGCACTCCCTCTAAAGGAGCAGGTACGCAGCTTGAGGGTCTCCTGGACCCATTGCTGTCACTGGAGGCAAAGGTGGCATTGATGACATAGAGTGCCTTCTGTTAGCTTCAGCTGGTGGCCCAGCTATGCTGCTATCTAGACAAGCATAGCCTCACTTCTGTGCCCTACGATCTGGTAATCTCTAGGTTAGATTACTTCAGTGTGTTATACATGGGGGTGCCTCTGAAGACGGTTCAGAAACTTCAGCTCAAGCAAAATTCAAAGATCAGGTTGCTCAACCTTGGAGGGCGACAACACAAGAATAGGCCTTTTCTGTGATGGCTTTCCATTTGTGGAATGTTCTCTTCAGAGTAGTTTGCCAGGAGCCATCATTTCATGCCTTTAGGTGCCAGGTGAAAACATTCCTCTTTATCCAGGTCTTTAGCCATTAAACAACCTATGACCTTTTAAATGTGGTGGACCTGTTGTTGTTGTTGTTGTTGTTGTTGTTGTTGTTGTTGTTGTTGTTATTTCTGTGACTGTTATATCATTTATTATTATTATGCTATGTAAAATATGTTTTTAATATTGTACACTGCCCTGGGACCTTTGGATAAAGAATGGTATACAAATTGAATAAATACAAAAGGACATATTCAAGACTCCTAGCTTCATCAAGCTTGAATGATGATTTACCGTATTTTTCGCCCTATAGGACGCACTTTTCCCCCTCCAAAAATGAAGGGGAAATGTGTGTGCGTCCTATGGGGCAAATGCAGGCTTTTGCTGAAGCCTGGAGAGCGAGAGGCGTCCGTGCGCACCGACCCCTCTCGCTCTCCAGGCTTCAGGAACTCCCCCCCGGCGCACAAGGCTTGCGGGCGGCAGCCTGCAGCGCGGAGCACAGGGCGCCCTTTGGAGGACGCCCCGTGCTTCGCGCAGGTGTCCGCAGCCTGCCGCCCAGCGGGCGGGGCACCCTGAACCAGAGCGCCCCGCACGCCGGACAGACATCCGCAGCGTGGGGAGCGCTGCAGGACTTCCCCGCAGGGCTCCCCACGCTGCGGATAGCAGCCTGCTGCCCGGCGCGTGGGGCACCCTGAAGCAGAATGCCCCGCACGCCGGACAGACATCCGCAGTGGGGAGCACTGCAGGACTTCCCCGCAGGGCTCCCCACGCTGCGGATAGCAGCCTGCCGCCCGGCGAGCAGGGCGCCCTGAAGCAGAGCGCCCCGCACGCCAGACAGACATCCGCAGCATGGGGAACGCTGCAGGACTTCTCCGCAGGGCTCCCCACGCTGCGGATACCAGCCTGCTGCCCGGCGCCTGGGGCACCCTGAAGCAGAGCGCCCCTCGCGCCAGGCAGACATCGGCCAGCCCACAAGCTCGGGGGACAGTTGGGAGGCGCAGCGCCGCCATCCCACTGTTCCCCGACCTGGTTTTGTGGGGAAAATAAAGGGAAAAATTTTTCCCCTTTATTTCCCCCCCCCCAAAAAAGTAGGTGCGTCCTATGGGACGGAGCGTCCTATGGGACGAAAAATACGGTAAGTACAACTTTGTTTCTCAGTTTAAGGTCATGAAACTTTTAACATAATAGAAAACTTTTAAAAAATAAAATGGGGGTGAAGTACTTACAACAAACTCAGGGAAGTATTCAGTTTTCTGAATAATAATGTTTCTTTTTTAAAAAAAAAAAAAAGGAAAGAAAAGAAAATGCAAGCAATGGAATAACTATCCCATTATCCCATTCAAAGGGAAGAGCTACATTAATTTGCTGTAGCCCAAACAGGAAAAAACAAGGGGGGAGGGGAGAAACCCTGTGATACCTTAAGGCTTTTGTGACATAAACTTTAACGGGCAAGTCTACAAAATCTTATGGTACACTAAATTTGTTAACATTTAACCTCACTGGTGCTACAGCTGTCAGAATTCAAAGTCCACATTTGCATCCTCACAGGAAAACCTGTATATGGTAGGTTACAAGTATTGCCATTTTACATTCTGAGAAACAAGTCCGAGAAGTTTATAACAGCTTGCTCAATGCATGAGCTAGGATGGGCGTTCAGGGCTCATATTCTGTCCCTTGAATCACAATTGTTTATCTGGCAAGGTACTAAAAAACCATTATTTAAAAAAGGAAACAAGCCTGAAGGGGCTCAAACAATTTTGCTTAGTTGCTTAACTTACATTAGGTCAAGAAATATCCCAGCTGTCCTCCAGATAAGACTGGCATAAAACTGCAGGTATTTTTTTTCACCTTGCCTGTTAACATGAAAAGCCCATTTGCTTTTATCTTATGAACTGTTCTAGAAATATTTCTAAGCTTTGATTGTTTCTGCTCTCTGCAGTAGATGGGATGGTGTCGGCTACGTTTAAGTGATGAAATGGATGGGATGGGGAAAGCGGCTAAATGACCATCAAAATATGGTACTGAGATAACAATGGCCTATGGCCTTAACTCTGCTGGGTTACTACAGTGGTACCTCGGGTTACATGCGCTTCAGGTTACATATGCTTCAGGTTACAGGTTACAGAAATAGTGCTTCAGGTTAAGAACTTTGCTTCAGGATGAAAACAGAAATCGTGCTCCGGCGGCGCAGCAGCAGCAGGAGGCCCCATTAGCTAAAGTGGTGCTTCAGGTTAAGAACAGTTTCAGGTTAAGTACGGACCTCTGGAATGAATTAAGTACTTAACCCGAGGTACCACTGTAAAAGTATGATCTTGTCATGCATTTGGAAGAGGATGGCGTGATGTGGAAAGATACAGGGAACAGGGAACTGCTGGTTCCCATATATAAAACCTTATGAGCAACACATATATGGAGTTTTCCATCAGATCATACAATGGTGCTGGGTGATAACACCGAGGCCTGGTGCCTGCCCCCAACGCAGCATCGCCCAGGATTCATCACTCTGGTCTCCCATCACGCTGATGTGACCCATGTCCAGGGACATGAGCACATGGCAAGCAGAGTTCAAACAGAAGCTTAGCCTTGAGGAGTAATATCTAAGCCTTATTTATTGCAAATTAGAGCAAACGTAACAGAATAAAGAAAAACATGGCTTCTCTCTCTGTCTTTCTTCCTCAGAGAAAGGACTGCAAAAGCTATACAGAGCGGAAACAGCGTATCTCCTCTCACAAGGCTCCAATAATCAGTGCTGGAATGTAAACAGGCATGTGACATCTAACAGTCCCACATATCTGCAGCATGGGAGGAATGGAATTCTCAACAGATGGGCCATCATATAATCAGCAGACCACACATGTGCTGAAGCAGGGAATGGCTCCTGCATGATTCTCAACCTGGTATCCAGCAGTCCTGTGGCTCTGCTACATGCATGCTGCATGTGCGGGCAATGGAAGCCCAGAGTCCAGCACTGGGCTGCGTGAACATCTCTTCCAGGTGGACTTAATGTCTGGAAACAGATTGAGGACCCAACTCCAACCATTGGCCGTATAGGCTGGAGCTAATGGGTGTTGAGAGTCCAGCATCATCTGGCTGGCCATTTGTTTCATCATTTCTGGTCTAGCCCTCAGGCACAGCTGGTGGTTTTGAACAACCATCAGACAATATTCCAAGGGATGAAAGGATGGTGTTGGCTTCCCATCCTTCTCTATCTCCTCTCAGCCACTGAGATATGGTCTGAGAGCCTGAACCTGCCCTCTGCCCAGCAATGCCTAGCATTCTCCCATCAGCCATGGCTGCAATGAGTGTGGGAGCTGAGCACCATGCCTCACCAAAATGGTCTCCCTTTTCCTGTGCCGGACAGGATCTCTTACAGTTGGTTTGTCTGGAATACCATATACGCACTAATAAAGAATTAACAAAGACTATAACCTTCAAAGTGCTAGCAGGGCCACTATCTATGCCTCACTAAAGTGAGCCAGTTATTATTATGCCATTTTCATCTCACACATCCATATGATACTGAAATATCACTCTTGTTCTCATCTGTCAGGATAATGTCGCACATTAGTGGGGGGGGGGGTGAATTGCTGATTTTGCAAAGATCACATATCTTTGGCAATTTACAAAGCAGAATGCCTGATTTATGATTTTAAAAATTAATGGAAAGAAGATTTGCCTTAATGCAATATTCGAATAGCTTGAATAGGCAAATCTTCTCCCCATTAATTTTTAAAATCATAAATCAGGCATTCTGCTTTGTAAATTGCCAAAGATATGTGATCAAGCTAATCAAATATCGGGTTAATTATGATTAAGATCTGAAAATGAGAGTATTTTCCCAAATTGTTAATAACACCATAATAATTTTTAAAGAATATATCGAGAGTGTTCTGAATGCTTCACAATACAGCTTGGAAAGGTATCCCTGCATCATCTTACCGACTGGAGAACAGTAGCCTGACTATTGCCATACAATGAGTTCATGGCTTTAAACCAGAGAATTTCTGGCTCACAGCCACTATGCTAACAGATACCCTAGAAATCCAGCCTTTCACCAGCATAACCCTGCATTATACTGTTGAACATTTGCTCAAGGGGAGAGGGAAGAACATAGGCAGATGGTACGCTGACTGAAAGCTGTGCCTGGCCTAGCTCTGAATGAACGTCTCTCGGTTTACTATTCAACGCGACCGGCACAAGGATATGCCATGCATTGAGATACTCAGATATAAGATAACAACACTTGGCTTGCAGACATGATGGGGGTTCTGTAAAAATGCTGCAGAGTTCTGACCTTGATGAAGCAATTATCGCTGCTTTTCAGATTGCACTTGAAACGGTGTTGTTCTGACACTTCACAGAAATAGACCAGCAGCCCCTGCTCTTCTAAGCATCTAAAATCCGTACAGCCAATGTAGAAAATCACACATTGCCCTCGCTATGAATGCTACAGCATTCCTCCCTCCTCTACATTTGTTCTCATCGGATTCATCTGCAACCAAAGAGAGCACACTCACCGCTTAAAAGCAGATGCAGCTCACTGTGTAGGAAACTAAGAGGCCTGTTTTGATTTAATGTTCAAAGAATGACGTCTTATTTACCCATAAGGTGCTGCTGCCCTGTCTCGTCAGGCTAGGCTTCTGATTGTTATAACTGTGAAGCTTACATGCTAGCTGAGGATGAGAGACAATTGCGTCTCCAGGAGTCAGATTAGGTGAACTTAGGATCGAAAACTATTCCTATAGCCATTCAAAATGTTGCTTATCCCTGTCAGTACGTAGACACAGAAAGGTACGTAGGGAATTTCAAATTATTTCATCTAATAGCCAAGTGGGGGTCCCCCTCCAGCCAGTGTCTCCCCTCCCTACAAGGCAACAAAAAAGGGGCGCTCAGAAAAAGACGGAACTTTCTGCACAACTGGAGATTATGCAGGTGATGGTGGGGAACACAGTGGTTTCTCAATTTGCCACAAGGGGACAAATGCCTCCTCCACTGCCAAATAGGGAGGCAGGAGACTGCACATGCAAGCTCCCAATATGCTGTTATGGAATCCTGGCAACATGACTGCAGAGCGCAGGCACTAACTCTGTCTGGTGACAGGACACTTAATTTTTGCTGACTCTACAGCCTAACAGCTGCCACTGGAGGAATGATAGCATGTGCCCTCTGCCCCCGATTTCTATTTATTTCCGGGATCCTTTATGCTTCTAGGGCAGAGTTTCTTATACTTGGGTCTCCAGCTGTTTTTGGACTACAAATCCTATCATCCCTAGCTAGCAGGGCCAGTGGTCAGGGATGATGGGAACTGTAGTCCAAAAACAGCTGGAGGCCCAAGTTTGGAAAACACAGTTCTAAGGGATCCATCTCGCGAGGGGCATTGAACTGTCACTGGTGTGGGGAGGGGATTTACTAGAATCCACCTATACAGTCATACAACTGGTTCATCCACTTACTGGCAAGGGCACTCTCAGAGTTTCAGGCAGGTGTTTTTCCCAGCTATAGCTGAAGATGTTAGGGGCTGAACCTGAGAATTTCTGCACACTCTGGAGCTGAGCGAGGGCCCTTCCTCAAGTGCTAACAAGGGCACAGCTGTGAAGGAGATAGATCCTTAAAAGAGTCCTGCAGTGGAAAAATATTAAGGTCTCAACAGAAACGGCTACATAACGTGTGCACAGGGGTTAGTTACTGCTCAGGTTAGAACCGGCAAGTCTGTCACTTGAAAGGTTTAGCATCTAAGCTTTAAAGCTATTCTGCTCTGTTGGGAGATGGTAATGTTCCTTATCTTTTTTTTCTTCCCTGCCTTTTACGCCTCCCACCTTGCAACCATTAATTGTTAGCTCCTGAACTTTTATATTTGCTTTAAGAGCAAAACCAACAATTGAATGAGAATTCTTACAAGCGTAGGTAACCACAGCTCATTAAAAAAGTGCAACTAATTCAATGCTAGTTATTATATCAATTTGTAAAGGAAAAGAAAAGAAAAGAAACAGCTACAGTGGTACCTCAGTTTAAGAACAGCCCTGTTTATGAACTAATCGGTATACGAACTCCGTAAAACCAGAAGTAGTGTTCTGGTTAGCGAACTTTACCTCGGTCTATGAACGGAAGCCGAATGGCGGAAGGGCACTGGCGGTGGGAGGCCTCTAGGGAAAGTGTGCCTTGGTTTAAGAACGGTTTCGGTTTAAGAATGGACTTCTGGAACGAATTAAGTTCGTAAACCGAGGTACCACTGTACTTCTGTTCTGTGTAAAAATAGGAAAGCAGATATTTGGAGAGTGTCTGTGTCTGTTGAAGAAGCCGAACAAATACTGAAATGTTTGAATTATTATATGCAATTATAAATAAAACTATGAGAGCTAATGCATTTTGTGTAGCATCCATGGATTTTAACACCTAATATTAACAGTTCTAGGCACCTTAGACAACGTAAATTCATATCGGTCATAATCTGCTTCTTTATGTATGCTACAAATTAAAGGGTTGTAACAAAACCAACTTGCAACATGGAAAACTGCTGTTTTGGATTATTTTATGAAAATGACATAAAGGAAACCTTGTACTTGGTCATCTTCATGTTTTTAGCCACTTTTCTGTCAAAAAGGCCATCAAACTAGTTTATAAGATATAAGCATCAGAATCAAAACCACCATGTTTTTGCATCAATCATGCATCACATCCAGACAAGACTCCCCATGCAGTGCACCACAATATTTTTTCTAGGGATAAGGGAAAGAATCATCAAAATAACTTTTTAAGTAGCACAGCAGAATCATGCAGTCCAAGCATGCACGTTTTCAACATCACCTCAATAAACATATATCGTATTAGCCTCATACTATTCAACTGTCTTATATTTCCACTATGGCAGATTACTAGAAGCAAAGAAAGCGCTGGTGTTTGTTTCCCCTGGCAGAGAAGGAGAAGTTGCTGCCGTGATATATCACTTGTCATCTTGAAGCCCAGCCAAGATACATGAGAATTCAGACTGGCATGAACAGGGCATGCGGAAGCCGTAACTATACATATTTGGCTGCTCTGTGTTTTTACTTAAATATAAAACGTGACTGCCGGGCTCCTCCTGCACTCAAAATTTAACAAAAGGTGAAACTGAAGTGTGTAAAAAGAGCATTTCTTGGAGCAAAACGAAAGATGCACAGCAGCAAGAAACTGAAATGTTTGCAGAGCTGATCACTGTAATAAATATTATACAAATGTTCATAGATACCTTCTCAAACATTACAGTGTTAGTGAAACACACACACTCACACCTAAATTAGTTTTTTTTTTAAATTTTATTTTAAGCAAAGTGTCGTTCATCATGATGGTTGGTGTATATCTAAGGAGAGCTGGAAAGTGGCAAGGGCCTTTGGGAAAATGTGGTTCTTTTTTGCTCTACATATTTCTGAAGTATCAGGAGTGAGAGGGCAGCTTTCCCATCATTATAGCAGTGTCCCCAAGTACAGATCTTCAGAGGCCTACCTAGGCTCCCTTGCATCCTTGGCAAGGGGATGTAGCAGTGACTCCGAAGCCAGGAGAGACCGTGGACCAGAAACTCAAAGAGTTTGCTTTTCGGCGCCTTTCATACTCTGCCAGTGACTTCCTCCACAGCCACTGCGGTTGGGTCTGTTTTGCTCTGCCTCCCCTTCTCCTCTTCCATCGGTCCATTTGCCTGAGCACATGGACGGGAGATCAGGTTCCTAGCCAGAGTGGAGAGGGGCAATTTTTGTGCCCCCATGGGCCTGCACCTTTGGCAGAGGCCAATCTAGCCAACCCCCTAGGTACACCCCTGGAGCTCTTGTTTACTCAGAAATGAATGGCAATCATTCACTTACCTAAAAGGATGAGAGTAAATGGGTGCATGTAGGAGAAGAATTGGGGTGAAGATTAAGGTTGCTCCGTGCCCTTAGGGCTACTGAGAATGAAAAAGTTCTCTCTCTCCACACTTAGGTTCCCTTTCTGGGTCATGTGGAATGTGATGCAACATTGGGTACTGACTAGATGTAGCTAGAGAGGTACTGACATAGAAACCTGATAGACATGAAAGAAGAAAAATAGCACCATCTTCCATATACCTGAAGCTGTACTCTGTGAGGTGCCATGCACACTGATCACACTGCATAAGCAAGCAAACAACTCGAGTCTCCCAGTTACTTATGCTGCAGCATTCCTAACCACTGCTGTATGTTATCAGTGTTTATGGTACTGTGTCCAGTTCTGGGCACCACAGTTCAAGAAGGACACTGACAAACTGGAATGTGTCCAGAGGAGGGCAACCAAAATGGTCAAAGGCCTGGAAACGATGCCTTATGAGGAACGGCTAAGGGAGCTGGGCATGTTTAGCCTGGAGAAGAGGAGGTTAAGGGGTGATATGATAGCCATGTTCAAATATATAAAAGGATGTCACATAGAGGAGGGAGAAAGGTTGTTTTCTGCTGCTCCAGAGAAGCGGACACGGAGCAATGGTTCCAAACTACAAGAAAAAAGATTCCACCTAAACATTAGGAAGAACTTCCTGACAGTAAGAGCTGTTCGACAGTGGAATTTGCTGCCAAGGAGTGTGGTGGAGTCTCCTTCTTTGGAAGTCTTTAAGCAGAGGCTTGACAACCATATGTCAGGAGTGCTCTGATGGTGTTTCCTGCTTGGCAGGGGGTTGGACTCGATGGCCCTTGTGGTCTCTTCCAACTCTATGATTCTATGATTCTATGATTCTATGGTTCTCCAAGAGAGAAAACTGCTATCTTCTGTCTCCGCAAATATCACTAGCCACAGAGCAGGTGAGACCAGAAGGAACGGGTTAATATTTGCCTACTGCGCTGTCATGACATTACTGCATAGCAACTGGTTTCTTCCATGCGTAAGTCCTAGGGGAGTCGTCCACACATGGCAATGAGATTGGTTGGGGTAGCTGTGCTGTTGCTATGAGAATAACTTGTCACTAGTGGAGGTTTCCTTATTGTCATTTCACTGTTGTTAGAGCTGAGCAGAACAGGGTACAGCTGAACCATCACAAGCAGAGCCAAAGTAACTACCACCAGGTTTATCTTATGCGTGTTTACAAAGGAGTAAGTTCCACTGGGATCGATAAAGCCATCTCTCAAGGAAGTGTGTGTAGGACTACAGCTTGTAATGGGACCATAGGGCTGAGGTGCCCTGCCATTCTGACTCACTCTTTTTCTATGTATGCATTCTTGAAAATCCTCAGACCTCCATTGTGAGGATGGATTTAATTTGCATTTATTGCTCCGAAGGCATTCCACAGCTAAGTGGAGTCAAAGTACTTTGGTTTAAGCGAACCTTAGCCTCCCTGACTCTCTCATGCAACTAAATAAGCTTAAATGTGAGTACTTTAGTTTAACTGGGTCGCTGATGAGCCTGCAAGTGCACATAACCATGGAAACCTGGAAAGTGATGTCTTCATGTTTCTCCAAAGTGAAATAGCTTGTACCTCCAGGCTGTTTATCCCAAAGCCTTGGTTTTGTAATGTCTGATTCTTGGGAGAAGTCTCAGGCTAAATCTGCAACGGCATTTGACTTTTCTGGAGGTTTCCCTGCACTGAGGAATAGAGAATTAATTATTCTGTCTTAGGTACAAAATCCACTGCACCACTTCACTCCCATGGTGGGAAACACTTGTCCCTTAGCTTTACTATAGAAATATCCCTAATCCAATATTAACAGCACCATGGCAGAAAAACTGGAACTGGAGAAATGGCTGACTAGCTGCTGCCTGTTCTTCAATAATTCCAAGCAGCAGTCCCTTCCATTAGTTCCACAGAAGTCAATGGGGGAGTAAACTTGACTTGGCTATCTTAATAGATTGGATATTGGTCTAATCAATATCACTCCTAAGGGGGCCAAGATTATGCAAAAGTTTTTTTTTAAAAAAAAAATCTTGACATGATGAAGACATTGCTTTACACCATTTTACATGTCTAAATAAATAAATAAATATTGTCCAGTTGCACCTTAGAGACCAGCTAAGTTTGTTCTGGGTATAAGCTTTCGTTTGCATGCACACTTCTTCAGAAACACACAATATGCATGCACACGAAAGCTTATACCCAGAACAAACTTAGTTCGTCTCTAAGGTGCTACTGGACAATTTTTTAATTTTTTAATTTATTTCGACTGCGTCAGACCAACATGGCTACCTAACTGAATCATTTTACATGTTTTCCTGTGGAAAAGATTAGAATGTGCGCAGCAATAAAGCTGCCAGCACATTTGCAAAGCGAAGCAGGGTCCAGTATGGGTTCAAATTGGATGGGAGAAGTCATGTTGAGATTCCTGCATTGCAGGGGTTGAAATAGATTGCCCTTCCAACTCTACAATTCTATGATTCTATAATTAACACAATTATGTAAACAAAGAATGCTCGCCTCACCACCACCATCTCTGGAGCAAACAATATTTCAGTAATCTTATAGGCTGTAACCAACAGAGGACTGTGAGAACAATAGCACACTTTTATTGCAACAGCACCAGTTGTGCTTTGAGTTAGTAGTTTAGGCATTTTGGTGGTGCGGTTTAGTGTAGTGGTTACAGTGTTGGTCTAGGACCAGGGTTCAAATCCCCACTCAGACAGGAAGTTCAGTGGGTGACCTTGGGGGCCAGCCATTGCCTCTCAGCCTAACCTACCTCACAAGAGTTGTTGTGGGGGATTAACTGCGGGGGGGGGGGGGAGAGAACCATATCCGTCACCTTGAGCATCTTGAAGAAAAAAGTGGGATATGAACACGATAAAAATAATAATAAATAAACAACTTCTGAGGAACTAGTGAGAGTGGCTGTGGTCTGGGAATTACTAAGAAAAGTAGAACAGGCTCCCTCAGGAGATGTTGGATGGCAGAGGTTGGATGGATGATTTAGCTGAGATTCCTGTACTGTAGAGTCTTCCAACTCTAAGATTCTATGAATACACTTGTTTGACCAGGGGCTAACAGGAAGGGGAGTAGGAAAGAATAATGTACTTAATCCCTTAGCCCGGATACACTGCTCTCGTGGCATAAGCATAGCAGAGAACGGGACTGAATTCTAAGCAACCACCAGTTTGTTTGTAAAATAAGGTATACCTGGCTTAGAATCATAGAACTGTAGAGTGGGAAGGGACCCCGAGGGTCGTCTAGGCTTCTATGAGAAGGACAGAATGTAGTTATTTGTGCTACAATTTGAAGTAAATCGGAGGCGGCAGGGAGTGGCTTCTTAACATTTCCCTTTTGTATCATTTTTACACTGAAATTAATACATACACAGAGCTGTTTTTTATTTCTCTGAATACCTGGATCTTCTACCTGGCGGGCATAAAAGGCGGCTGGAGCAGGGGAGATAATTTTCAGTGGGAAAACAGCACAAAAGGAAAGTATTAAGACACACTGTCTCCCCACACACTGGTCTTCAAATTGTAGCTTCAGTGTTGCATTGTGCAGAAGAGGAAGAAAGTCTCTCCCCCTGCCCAAAAATCAAGGGAATACATGTATTGTATTGCTCCATCTTCAGAAACTCCCTTGGTGTCCTGAATATCTATGGAATCTTATTTCCTTTTCAAAATAGCACAGTAAACATTGCACAATAAGTTATGTATAAAAAAATTTATTTCAGAGGATAACAGCTTATCCCAATGATGCTCAAAGACCTCAAAGGGAACACTCAGCAAGATTATAAAAAGAAATGGAAATTGTTTCCCAAATGCACAACGTCACAGCTACTACGTGAAAATTAAAAGACTGGGAACTGGTTAGCACATAATGCTGAGCAAAACCATGATTTGGTGTGAATGAGAAAAAAGTTCCCACACTAAAGCCTGCAGCTGATGTTCTCCTCCCACAGTGATGCTGCACCACTCAGGGTTAAGTCCGTGTTTCGAGTGAAATCACCTGCTCCTTTCTATCTCTCAGGATCATTTCACAACCTATCCCCTAATTCCATAATTTCATCAACTCAATCTCCCACTGCTTCCTCACATATAATCAGTGTAATATAACTAGCCAGCAACTTACACACATTTAACTTGCGCATATTCAGCTTTACGCACTTGGCAAAAAGATATAAATAAATAAATAAATAAATAAATAAATAAATAAATAAAGGGTGTGGGCATCCATCCATACACACACACACACACACACACACACAAGACTCTGGAAATCTCGCCCGCCATTGCACCCGACGTGTTTTGACTACAGTAGTACCTCGGATTACAGACGCTTCAGGTTACAGACTCTGCTAACCCAGAAATAGTACCTCGGGTTAAGAACTTTGCTTCAGGATGAGAACAGAAATCATGCTCCAGCGGCACAGCAGCAGCGGGAGGCCCGTATTAGCTAAAGTGGTGCTTCAGGTTAAGAACAGTTTCAGGTTAAGAACGGACCTCTGGAACGAATTAAGTACTTAACTCGAGGTACCACTGTAAACAGCTTCATGAAAGTGCAAGTAAGTAAACCAATATCAAGCTCAGCAGTGGGTTTAACCTTCGTGAAAGCCTGGTCAGAAGAAAGTTAGTATAGATTTAATATCTGGAAAAGGTCATCCAATCATGCAAATATCTTGAAAAGTAATAAATTCACTCTTCTGGAAGGCTTTCTTTTTTTTTTTAGAAGCATCTGGCTAAAAGGGTTTAGGTTCAGTTAATGCTAACTCATTGCAGGTACTTGAACAGGATTATTTTTTGTGTTTCATGTGACCCATATCTTTTCATCACATACAGACAGCAACCCCATTAGGCTCCGATCTGCTTCATGAGCCAGGACTCTCACTTGAGGAGCTCGTGCAAATCCGAAAGAACAATGGGTCCCCTTGGTAAAAAGGACAAGGAAGCAAGACACAGGGAACAGCAATTTCGAATTGCAAAACTTTTACTTGCAGAACTTCTTTCGTATGAAACGTGACACCACACAAGTCTCAAATTCAATAAGAAGTGTTATGCTGCGCCACAAGCAAGATTTGATTATCAGAAAGCCTGAAGCAACAGATAAATAAGAGCCAACTGAAGTTTGAGGGAGGGGGGATGTCGGCATACTGCTCTCTGATGGGTCCCCTCAAACACTGTGCATTCATCCCTAGTAAGCCCTGGTGAGCTTACCTGCCATGGGAAAGGGGAAGCAAAAATACAGCCCTGATGAACACTGGGCACCTTGGAGCACACATTTAAAACTTCCTATACAGTGGTACCTCAGGTTACAGATGCTTCAGGTTACAGACGCTTCAGGTTACAGACTCCGCTAACCCAGAAATATTTCCTCAGGTTAAGAACTTTGCTTCAGGATGAGAACAGAAATCGCGTGGTGGCGGCGTGGCACCAGCGGGAGGCCCCATTAGCTAAAGTGGTACCTTAAGTTAAGAACAGTTTCAGGTTAAGAACGGACCTCCAGAACGAACTAAGTTCTTAACTCGAGGTACCACTGTAATGCTCTGGAACATCCTTGACATAGGATCACACAGGGATATTGCAGAAAATTAATTTTTATTTATTTAACATCACTTATAGACCACTTAATTATATATATGCAGCCTGCACAAAATAGTATGGCATTTTCATTAAAGGTACCTATACAATCAACAAACCCTTAAAAACAAGTAGACATAATAAAAGTAAAGATAAATAACGCAATGATAAAAACTCCAGACTCATCGAAGTACAGTACAGATAAATGAAAGAAAAAGAGTTTGATCAAGAAATTTTCTACATGGTTAACCAAATACCCCATCACCAAAGTGGTGCTGCCTATATTTTTATTTGCAATTTAAATCCAAAAGGTCAGTACTATGGAACTACCTTTTTAGTTGGGTGGTAAAAGAGACACGTCCTCGCCCAACAAGAAACGATGTACCAAAAATAAATTGAGGCAAATAATGTTATAAATTATCTACCTACTGGTAAAGAGATTAAAGGTCTGCATTTCAAGTACATTTGATAGCTGAAAGCCTCTGCTATGACCCTAGATCTAGGTAAGCAGAGATACTCTTGTGGAATTATTTTTCTTTCACGTTAATAAGCAGGGGGACGTATTTTATAATAGATTAATGCATTCTGTACTGCACTGAGCTTGATAGCAAATGCCATGGGTAAATTGTTTAAGTTGCTTCTGGGTGGGAAGATAAGGGTAATCACAACTTCCAGATGTCTCTGCTGTTCAGTGATACATTGAAAGGTTGCCTAACCTTTTCAAACCACAGCTTTCTATTCAACAAGAACAGTACACAAGGTGGCATGTACTACAGGGCTCTGATTTACTGCCAGGGGGTGTGCGAGAAGGAGGGGAAGGAGGCCATGATGGTTAACATTATCACTGCTTTATAAAGCAATAAGCTTCATGCAGGCCACATGATATAGAATGTTCTGAAGTCATGAGATGCTGTTGTTCAGTTGTGGTTTTGTTCCATTAGGGAGACCACCTGAGAACCACTTGTAAGTCACTCCGTAAGTCTCTGTGAGGGTGTGGTCTGCCAGGTAGTATTGGACTCCCATCAGCCCCAGCCAGCAGGGGCAAGCATCAGGGGTGGTGGGAGTTGTCTACCAATAACATCTGGAGGGCAGCAGATTCTCCATCCTCCCTCGAAAGAAACTCTCCCCCCCCTTTTTTTTTTGAGGGAATAAAAGGAGAAGCAGCAACTGGTGTGCAAACAGAAAACAGATGGAAGCTCAAGCTACAACAATTCTCTTTCCCACACACATTAGAGGGTCTCCTCAGGTACTTGGAAACTCTAAAAGTCCATATTCTGCATTACTTCCTTTGAACAAAAAAGGTGCCATGTTCAACCTATGACCTCTCTAGGTAATGATGGAGAACACCTGAAGAAACCTTGAAGAGCAGCTTCTAGTCAATGTAGATGATACTGAGCTAGATGGAGCAATAGCCTGACCCAAAGTAAGGCAGCTACCCATATTCCTAACCTTCTCGGAAAGTACACCCTAAGGGACAATCGACTGATGGCGCAGAATCAGCAAATGTCTCAGGAAGGGTCCCTAAGGTTTTCAGCAATTGGTACTGCACCCGACACAAGTTTATGAACTAGATGAAATCTATCTGAAAATAGGGATTTGAATAAAAACATAGGAAAGAGAAGAAGGCAGTGATCTCCTATGCTTCCCTGTATGGTAATAAAACTCCTCAATTAAATAACAAGCAGAAAGATCCTAAGTCACCATTATTACAGTATATAGCTCATGACTGTCTCCTCAAAACACAGAGTTGATCCATCATGGGATTTTTTCAGTGCTTAGCAAACAAGCACAATGCTTAGTAACAGGATTATGATATTACATTTGCTATAAATAGCCCAAAGCATGGGGAAGGGAAGCTGAACCTTGTGTTCCTACAGCCGCACAGTAACAGACAAAGTTAACAATGCTTTGGCTGTTGCGCAGATAAGCATTTAACAACTGAACGGAACAAAGTTTCTGTATTCTTAAGTCAGTAAGTACGAATATTGGAGACTGAATCAGGCTGTTGCTTAAACATCTCCACAAGCCAAAATGACAGTAGATGCCGTCTTTGGAAATTATGTCTGTGTTTAATGCTCACCTGCCATAGCCAAAGCAGTTGAAGGAGATGGGGGAGGTGAATGATGGTGGCTATTGGGTTGGATCAATCATCTAATCAGGCTCATTGTAAAGTCCCATTTGTTGTTTGGCCACACTTCTGAAAAAATATGTTTTCCCTCTCTGTAGTACACCTGCCTTGTAGCAAACTAGCCAGTCATGCAAGCCCAGAGTGCAACCTTCACTGGTGATATGAGATACCAGAGACAAGCCCAGAATAAAGCATTTCAATGATGTTCCCAAGGCTGGAACTATCTATTATCTGTAGCCTCACAAGGGATAAAGGCCATGTTCATATTTAATGACAAGCCATGTTTTCTGGCTGACATGTACTACCCGATTGTTTTCACTTCGCTTCTCCCCTGGTGCAAGTGAGAGGCACAAGGAACAAGTGGTGTGTCCTTTGGTCCTGATTTCTGGCTTTGTTCCTTGACTCTGACCTTCTGGCACAGCTCCTCATTGCCAGATCACCTCAGACCACTGCTGAGAACTCAACCCTGACATGTAGGCAAGCATAAACACTTGTGTGCAAGACTACATGCAAACAGCCCGTCACATGCAATAATTGCACTTAAATGTTACAGTGTGTGTCTGTATGCCTGCATGGGCATTTTAAAAACCTGTGGTCTGTGTTACATCTGTTTCAACCCTAATAAGTGATATTCCCTACAGGCAAACCTGTTCTTGCCCTCTGCAATCTTAATCCTGTCATAAACTATTTCTGCAAGTGCCCACTGCTCACAAGCTAACAAGGCCTTCATGAAAAAAGGAACATTTCCTTGAGGTCAAGCAAGCACATTCAGTTATGTTGAAGAAAGGGAAATTATTATTTGCTCCAAAGGTTCAGCATTAAAGAGAATGTCAGAAGAATTAAACACTGGTAAGTCTCCAAATGCAGTGTTAAATGCCATCAAACGGCTCACCAATATTGCAGTTTATTGCAGATTTCAAGTATTTTACTTGGCTCCTTGTATCATATTCTCCAGTGACCAGAGGAGGAATGTCTGCTGGGAGGAGCACAGACAGAAGAAACACCATGGCGCACCTGTAGCAGCAAAATCTGCCCACCTGCAATAAAACATGTCTCTCCAGTATCAGCCTCTACAGCCACAGAAGGAACTAACTCTCCAATAGTCGACTCTACCCCTGAAGGCACACTCTTCCACTGTCTCCCAAGACAGACGAATGCCAACAACAAGTGCCTGAGAAAGACATATTTATTTTATATCTGTATGAATTTCCGCTGCATTTACAACACCAAGATCACACCTCATGTGTCTACCCTTAGACATGCTTTATCAAAGTATTTTGAAAAATATTGGCATACAAAGACTTCCTGCCTGCAGACATTTGCACTGAATTTGTGAACCCCAGGGATGGGGCAAGCCAGCATGTGAAGTGTCTAGGGTTTGGCTAGTTGGCTCAGTTGCACTCCTTGTTATTACCATCTGGAGGGGAACTTTTGTGGTACAGCACAACAAAAACAGGATAACGAGCGCACACCCAGAACATTTGTGGCATGAACGGTTGAAGGATTTTAGTAGAAGGCTATGGGAGATGAACCTATTGCTGTTAAGTTGTGGGTTGACATAGCAGACGACACAGCGATTTCTCCAAGTAGCTCTTTATTTCGTAAGCTGGAATAGAACTGACTGCAAACAGCTCAGCCGGCCTGCTTTTATAGGCAGCCGGCTGTCAACATTGTAGCAACAACAGCCCAGAGTTCTCGCCTAAAATAACTGACGTGGACCTGAGTGAAAACTATCGACAGACCTGAGTGAAAACTATATACAGTATCCCCCTGCTGGCCCAGGGTGAAACTTCACTACATAACACCCCTCCCCACCGAGATAAGGCGTTAGTTACAATCGTAATGGTTTCCTTATATATAGCACTACGCGTAATGGTTCAATTAGGCACAAAAGCATATCGGTTACATTTCCCATACTTAGACCAACAGTGATACCTGTCCAACAACATAGTCCTTTAAATAAGTTGGGCGCTTGGGAACTCTGCCAGACCGCCGGGGACTGGTAGCCAAGTCCGGAGGGCCACACAGTTCTTGCTGAGGCTGTGGTGCGACCCTAGGTGGCGTTGGAACCAACTCCCCTGGATCCGCTGCTGTGGGTGGAGCCTCCGCAAGTGGAGTGGTCTGAGTCTGTGGTAAGTCTGGCAGACCCTCTGAAGCGGCTCGGTTCGGCTCCACGCTGGCAGTTTGCGAGGGAGGTGTAGGTGGGGCCTCGCCATCTGTACATGTCTCTTCTGGAGCCGCAAGCGCAGTTGGGGGCACCTCGGTAGTGTCCAAGTCCCCAACCCTGCGCCTAAGCTGGTCTATGTGCCGTCGCCACAAGCGTCCGTCTTCGAGTGCCACCTGGTACGAGCGAGGTCCAGTGACTCCCACTACTGTGGCTGGCACCCAAGGAATGTCCCCCACATAGTTCCGGGCAAAGACCTGGTTTCCTGGGACAAATGACCGTGGTGCGTTGGCACAGCCTGGGGGTTCAGCCACGGCAAAGTCCGGGTGTAGCCGGTCGAGCGGTGACCTGAGGTGGCGGCCCATAAGCAGTTCAGCAGGACTCCGCCCTGTGGCCGCATGAGGGGTGATGTGTTGCACGAACAAGTATTCGGCGACCCGCTCATGCCAGTCTCCCCGGTCCAGGCGCGCCAGTGCCTCTTTTGCCGAGCGCACCATTCTTTCCGCTTGCCCATTGCTGGATGGATGAAAGGGTGCCGTTAGGGCATGGCGGATGCCCAGTCCCAAAAGATACCGCTCAAACGTGCCTGACGTGAACTGCGGTCCGTTGTCAGAGACAAGGACATCAGGACACCCATGCGTTGCAAACAGGCCTCGCAGCACCCGGATGACGGCTTCGGTAGTGGTGGAGGGCATCAGGGCGACCTCCAGCCATTTGGAATAGGCGTCCACCACTACCATAAAAGTCCGGCCGTGAAAGGGGCCAGCCAGATCGATGTGCACCCTCGACCAGGGTGTCTTTGGCGTCTCCCAGGTGTGTCCCTTAGCTGCCGGTGGTGCAGGCCTCGACTCTTGGCACGCTTGACAGGCGGACACCCAGGCAGTGATGGCATCGTCCATTTTAGGCCACCAGACGTAACACCGAGCCAACGCCTTCATTTTGACAATTCCCGGGTGGCCAACGTGCAGAGCCTCCAGGACGCGCTGACGGAGTCCCTGGGGAATCACGACGCGGTCTCCCCACAGCAGACAGCCGCGATGAGCTGAGAGTTCATGTTGTCTGGTTGCGAAGGGCTGGAACTCTGATGCAAAAGGCCCTTGTGGCCACCCCCTCCACACCCAGTTGAGCACCCGGCTGATGGTGCGATCCTGGGCAGACGCGGAGGCCACAGTGGCAGCCAATACAGGCACTGCCGGAAGATCCTCAATCAGAAGGAGCGATGAATCTGGAGCCGGGTCTTCCACAAATGCTGGAAGAGGGCAACGGCTGAGGGCGTCGGCATGGCCCATCGATTTCCCCGGGCGATGGATGAGCCGGTAGTGGTAGGCAGCCAGGAAAACAGTCCATCGCAGCATGCGTGGCGAGAGGACCAGTGGAGTTGGACGATCACCGGCGAGGAGGCCCAGGAGTGGCTTGTGGTCAGTGATGAGGTCAAAAGTCCTGCCATAGAGGTATTCATGGAACCTCTTCACTCCAGCCACAAGTGCCAGTGCCTCCTTGTCGAGCTGGCTGTAATTCCGTTCCGTCGGAGATAGCGTCCTGGAAAAGTAGGCGAGCGGTGCTTCTCTTCCGTCTGGAAAACGGTGACTAAGGACAGCACCGATGCCAAAAGGTGAGGCGTCGCAGGCAAGGACCAGCGGCCTGGATTCACTGTACTGTACCAGCACACTGTCTGATGAAAGGAGAGCCTTGACCGCGTTGAAGGCCGCCGTCTCCCGATGACCCCAGGCCCAAGGCGTCTTAGTGCTAAGGAGTCGGTGAAGAGGCTCAGCCACTGTGGCTTTGTGGGGCAGGAACATGTTATAAAAGTTCAGCAGCCCCAGGAACGCCTGCAACTCCGTCTTGTTCTTTGGGGTGGGGGCCTGCTGGATAGCGTGGATCTTGGATGTGGTCGGGTGAAGGCCGGAGGCATCGATAAGATAGCCCAGGAACTCTACCTGTGGAACGGCGATCTGGCACTTCTCCCTCTTTACCTTGAGCCCGGCCTCTTGGAACCTGGTCAGCACGGCACGGAGGCGCTCGAACAGCTGCTGGTGTGAGTCTGCAGACACCAAGACGTCATCAAAATATGGTACCACGCCCGGAAGCCCTTGCAGGAGACGCTCCATAAGGCTTTGGAAGATGCCAGGAGCCACACTCACCCCGAACTGCAACCGGCGGCAACGGAATGCCCCCCGGTGGGTGACGATCGTCTGGGCTTCAGCAGTGGCATCATCGACTGGCAGTTGTTGATAGGCTTGGGCAAGGTCCAGCTTAGCGAAGACCTTACCCTCACCCAGGGAATGCAGCAGGTGTTGGACAACAGGAACTGGATAAGCGTGCTGCTGAAGTGCCTTGTTGATCGTGCACTTGTAGTCAGCACAGATTCTCACCGACCCATCTGGCTTGACAGGCGTGACGATGGGGGTTTCCCACTTGGCGTGTTCAACCGGCTCCAAAACTCCTTGGGCGATCAGTTTGTCCAGTTGTTCGTCCACCTTAGCCTTGAGAGCAAAGGGAACCCGGCGTGGCTTTAGCTTGATGGGGGTGACTTGTGGATCAAGGCTAAAGGAGATGGGCATACCTGTATATTGCCCCAAGGTGCCGTCAAAAACCTCGGCAAAGTCTTTGACCAGACCCTCAGTCTCTGCGTTAGAGATGCAGTTGATGCCGGTGACTTCCAGGCCGAGGGCATCAAACCAGTCTAGCCCTAGGAGGCTTGGCCGCTGACCTTCGACCACCACCAACCGGAGCAGGCCCGAAAAATCCTTGAAGGCGATCCAGAACCGGCCAACGCCTACCACTGGAATGTCGTTTCCCTGGTAGTCTCTCAGGTGTACGCGGTGAGAGTCGAGTTGCCTTTTGGACACTCTGGGTACCAGTCTTTTGATGGTGCTCCACGACACGATGGACAGGGCAGACCCGGTGTCGATCTCCATGTCACATGGAGCTCCTTCAATGAGCACCGTGACGTTCAGCTTGCGTCGCGTAGGCGAGTCGATTTGGCCAATCGTGGTTCCAGACGGGCAGCGGCAGTTGGTGAGAGCGAAACAACTTTCCTTGGCAGACTGGAGTGAAGACTTGGACTTGCGAGTCGATGAAGGGAGGGTGTCAGACGGAGCCGATCGGCAGACCTTAGCAATGTGGCCCCTTCTGGAACACTTCCTACAGATGGCGTCTCTGAATCGACACTTGGCACGGAAATTGTTGCCTCCGCAGCCGGCACATTCCGGTTGGCCCTTGGACTTCTGTTGGAACTTCCTGCGCTCCCGCTTTGTCTGGTGCACGTCATCGTCTTCACTGGAGGATGCCTCATCACTGCTGGCCTTTTCATGATGCACCGGAACTGGCTCCCTAGCAAGACGCGGGCTGCTGGACTTGCGGATCTCCTGGGCGGAGCGTTCAGCAGCTTCTGAGGCCACAGCCTCCTCAATGGCTTTCTGCAGCGTGAGGTCTGGCTTGGCAAGGAGACGCCGTTGCAGATGGATGTCCCGGACCCCGCAGACGATTCGATCCATCAGGGCATCGTCTAAGTCTCGGAACTCACAGTGCATTGCAGCCTGTCGCAGGGCAGTGGTGTAGTTGTTGATTGACTCCCCCTCTGCCTGGTTCTGGTGGTAGAACGCATGGGGGGCAGCAATCTTGGACAGCTTTGGTGCGTAGTGGTTGCGGAGCTTCTCTTGGATCGTGTCCCATGGTGTTGCCTGGACTGCTTCAGGCGCAACCAATGCTCGGGCCGTCTCAAACACCTCAGGCCCACAGAGGCTGAGGAATAGGCCCCGCTTCCGATCCTTTGATACTGCTGTCAGCTCGTTGGCTTGGAGGTAGCAGTCGAACCGAGCGAGGTAGGAGTCCCATGATTCAGAGGCTGGCGCAAACGGCGGTAGAGGCACAAGTGAAGCCATGATTCCGATGCCGGCGTGAAGGGCGATGGATGGAAGACAGTGCTCTTAGCCAGAACAGTCAGCTCTGAATTGGTTCTGTCCAGTGATTTCGCTCAGTGATTTCGCTCTGTGATTCAGCTCAGTGATTCAGCTCAGTTCAGAGGCTGGCCGCATCTGGCTGTGCTCTGATGTCCACCGATCCCATCCTCGTCGCCAGTGTTAAGTTGTGGGTTGACATAGCAGACGACACAGCGATTTCTCCAAGTAGCTCTTTATTTCGTAAGCTGGAATAGAACTGACTGCAAACAGCTCAGCCGGCCTGCTTTTATAGGCAGCCGGCTGTCAACATTGTAGCAACAACAGCCCAGAGTTCCCGCCTAAAATAACTGACGTGGACCTGAGTGAAAACTATCGACAGACCTGAGTGAAAACTATATACAGTATCCCCCTGCTGGCCCAGGGTGAAACTTCACTACATAACAATTGCAAAGCAAGCTATATGACCACCCCAAATCTTCTGCAGATGCAAATGGCCCCAATAACATCATGAACACAAATCATGATGAATGCCCAATAAAGAAGACGTCTGGGTCGTGAAGGCAAAAGGGTCCAAGCACATTTATTAAATGTGAACTCTAGCACACAAGATCAGCCAATAGGTCTAGTGAGAAAAGAAATACATGGAACTTTGCACTCTAAATGTTAACCTCAGCCACTTTGTAGTAATCAGCTTCCTTTCGTTTTTTAATACAGAGTACCGGAAGCTCCTACACAAGTCATATTAACCCATTCAAAAAAGTTCGTTTTTTCTGCCAAGGCTTAAAATGCAATGCAATTATCAAAGAGATACTCTACTTAGTGAAATAGGTACATTTACTGTGAACACAAGTCTATATATCACAAATTACTCTCATTGGTTAATGGCTCCTAGCATCAGGTTTAGGGAATTATGTCAGACACTATTAGTTTTTCAATTTCTATTAGGCATATGATGAGCTAGCTCCAAAATTACAAAGACTAGAAATAGCCTCAACTGTGGGTTTTCCTTTCCCAAACTAAATGAAATCTGGCAATTACTACTAAATCTACTATTCATGTAAGACCACAGAATGTGTTTACTGTTTACGTGGCTCAGAAGTTACAGTAAGAACTCTACCTTTCAGTCGCCTTGCTTTTTAGTACATGAGTGAATTTGTAAACCTTTGCAAACTGAAGTTGTGTGTGCTTGTTTTTATTTTAGAATCATACATGTGTAAAAGAGGCTTTAAAATGATTTGTAGTCTACTTCGTATCTAGAGCTGAGACGTGCATAACTAATACTGACACTCCACCCAACTAGAGTTTACTTTGATAGGAATGGATAGGTCTTGATTTGTAGTGAAAATAAATTACGTTTAAACACAGTGCTTCTGTCTGCAAAAATTAGAGGACGATAGCTGAAGATCCACTGAAATTGGTACACTTAAATAATAATAATAATAATTTAATAAAAACACAATAAAACATCAAACATTAAAAACTTCCCTAAACAGGTGTCTTCTAAAAGTCAGATAGTTGTTTATTTCCTTGACATCTGGTGGAAGGGCATTCCACAGGGCGGACGCCACTACCCAGAAGGCCCTCTGCCTGGTTCCCTGTAACCTCACTTCTCGCAGCTAGGGAGCCGCCAAAAGGCCCTTGGAGCTGAATCTCAGTGTCTGGGCAAAACGTTGGGGGTGGAGACACTTATTCAGGTATACTGGGCCGAGGCCGTTTAGAGCTTTGAAGGTCAGCACCAACACTGACCAGTTATTTCAATGGGTATACTTTGAGCAGGCCCGTGCAGAGGCAGGGGACATCCAGGTACACTTGCCCAGGGTCTTGGAAAGTTAAGCTGGCTAGGCAGCCCTGCCAGGGGCCTGCCAAACGAACACTGTCATGCCAATAAGACCCTGGACCTCCCAGCTGATCAGGGCCTCCTGCCCTGGGCTCAGACAAGCTCTGTGCAGCCTGACTTTGCGTATGAGTAATGCTGGATACCACCCAGAGGTTATAAGCAGGCTAAAAGCGCATTTTAAAGGAGGTTTTAAAGGTTAAAGGCATTAAGCAGCACATATGAGTCAGTTGTCCATAATCTAGAATAGGCGAGAAAATATGTCTGGCATGCAGGTAAATTTCAGGTTACCTCTGGCTAGCTGATTGCACACAAGGCAGAATATTCAATAAGCCTTTCATCTGATACCTTAAATTTATAGCATGTCACTGCACCACCAAATGATCGCGGCTCAGCTAAAGAGAAGTCTTCCAACGCGAAAGGCAAGCTGATTAGAGTGATGAAAAAAGGCCTCTGACATGCTCAGCGCTGGGGCTATGCCATCCTGTTACCAAGATTAACACAAGCAGATGCCTCTGAATATCAGATGCTGCGGAACATGAGCTAGGGTCATTTTGCTCATGACCTTCTCGTGGACCTCACAAAGGCATCTGGTTCGCCACCGTGGGAAGGGGATTCTGAGCTACCTGCTTGACCTGATCCCAGCATAGCTCTAACATAGAATGAATGGGGTGCAACTTGCAACTAGTGCACAAATCACCTTGGAAAACAGTCGTCTCTAGCACTGGTTCACATACTGAGAACTCTTTTACAAAAGCAGCTTCACTGCTTTGGAGTATATTCTAGGAATCAAGAAGGGTTTAGGGGGCAAAGACAGCCTGAATGAAGTAAATTTAATATACGTACACAGTTATAGAGGGTGGCGCTGTGGGTTAAACCACAGAGCCTAGGACCTGCCGCTCAGAAGGTCGGCAGTTCGAATCCCCGCGACGGGGTGAGCTCCCGTTGCTCGGTCCCTGCTCCTGCCAACCTAGCAGTTCGAAAAAGTGCAAGTAGATAAATAGGTACCGCTCCGGCGGGAAGGTAAACGGCGTTTCCATGTGCTGCTCTGGTTCGCCAGAAGCAGCTTAGTCATGCTGGCCACATGACCCAGAAGCTGTACGCCAGCTCCCTCGGCCAATAAAGCGAGATGAGTGCCGCAACCCCAGAGTCGGTCACGACTGGACCTAATGGTCAGGGGTCCCTTTACCTTTACACAGTTATAGAGTGAACACATCTTTATCTCAATCTAAATTCAGCTGCACTTTTAAAAGGTGTGACTAGTTGGGAAGGCACACACACTATATTGTTGCAGACACATGCCGAAAGCTTTTCTGTTTGGGAAAGTGCGGCAGCAGAGAGGTTGTTGTGGTGCAAACACAGCAGCAAGAGCACTGGGTTGGCTCTGACTATGTGTTTACACCTTACTTATCTCCCTACCCCTCCCTATAAGCAGCAATGGACAAGCTGTCAGGAGGCCAGATGAGCGCTGCTACCCCACCCATTACCACTATCTGGACACAATTTAGTTACTTATATTTGTTTCATCTTCACTTTAGCAAGGATATGTGATTTTAATTGGCTCGTGGATTTCAGCCAAGTTTCATACATAATCATTGGAGAATTTTTTGATCAAGCGGTTTATAAATTTTCTAAATAAATAGTTGCACCAGGATGTGGATGCACATTTGAAATGTACGTTTGAAGGTGCATCTCACGGAATGGAATGCACAAAGCAGCCACAGTAAACACACATCCAGTTACATCCTTAGCTCTTGCTCTAGCAATTTATGCATGTACCTATCCCTTAGCTAGATTTGGATGCTCATATATTTAATTTAAGATAGCAGGTTTAAGTGAGTAGCACTTCAGTTCCAAATCCAGAATGCTCTGCAGCATGAAGGTCCAGTGATTTCAGGAAATGTTGTAATGGGGAAAAGCAAACAATGCTACCCACAGGAAACAATGCAAGTCAACGTTTTTTCTATTATACCATTTAATGCAATCAAATGCCTATTGTCGCTAGAGGCCACAGGGATTATAGCAGAGCTCAGGAAATGAAGGCTATAATTTCGGTAAAGAGAGACTCAGATGAGATAGCATCATTTATGATAATGCTATGTGACCTTCAAGTGGGCATGATTCTAGTGCCTCATATCCTTGAATAATCTTTCTTGAAATGGTAGTATGTTCAAGCTGATCTACACGTTTTAAAAATAGGACTGTATCACTTCAGAACCTGGAGGGTAGGATGGATGTTTGAACAGCCTTGAGTTAAAAAACAAAGGAAGATTCTTTTTATATACAGTGGTACCTCGGGTTACATACGCTTCAGGTTACAGACTCCGCTAACCCAGAAATATTGCTTCAGGTTAAGAACTTTGCTTCAGGATGAGAACAGAAAATGTGCTCTGGCGGCGCGGCAGCAACAGGAGGCCCCATTAGCTAAAGTGGTGCTTCAGGTTAAGAACAGTTTCAGGTTAAGTACGGACCTCCGGAACGAATTAAGTATTTAACCCGAAGTACCACTGTATACCATATTTTCCCCAAAATGCTATCTTCTCAGCAGCAGTTTTGTTTTGTTTTAAATTTAGGGAGGATTCAATATGTGCAATCTACCACATGGCACAGCTCCAAGAATGTACATATGTATGAATGTTAAAGGACAATTAAAAATAAATAGACAATTAAACAGAATGTCAATGGATTGTAAGATCTACTGAGAGATGAAGGGATTTTTTTAGATTCCTCTTTTCACGCCATGGTGTCTTAACTTTAAGATAAAACACTAACAGGTTTCATTTATTCTTTTAAGACATTTATATTCCACTTAATCATTAGCATTTCAAAGCACAGTACATAAAAATGAACCATACGGGGGGGGGGGCAATAAAAACTCACCATAAAACCTAAGGTTGCAGACTGTTTGTCATGATATAATAGAGCAGCAGTCAAAAGAAAACATTAATATTATTCACTCTCCTGTAAAGAATTCTGGCCTGACTTAATGCTCAGGCATATTTCTCAGCTCCACTAGATTGATTTTCACTGCAGGCATCGTTGCAAGTTACCTTCTTGAGCCCTTCTGAAATCTAGCAGACAAGAGACGTGCTGGACTTAGACCACAGACAACAGGGTTTAAGTCCCTGCTTAACCAGGAAGTGCAAGTGCAATGGTGCAATTATTTTCTCAGCCTAACCTACACCACAGGATTGTTGCAAGAACAGTGTATTGAAGTTTATTAAGTTCCTGCTCTTGGGTTTACAACCTAAAAGTAACGAGACAGAAGAAGAAGGGTGTTGTGACGTGGGGTTTGTGATTTCAGCTCTCTTGACATAATATGCTGGAGACAGTTCTCTAGTAACACTTCTTTATTAAAAGCAACAAGACTGAAACCTGAGGAGGGGAGAGCTACATTTATAGGGACAGGGAACAAGCTAGAAGGGATACATTTTGGAGGGAACAATATCAGGCAATCACAGTCCTGCCTTTTGGAGGCAACCAATAAGACAGAGGATCCAAATACAGCAGCTTAAATGAACCAATAGTAGCTGCACCCTCTGGAACCAAAAGGCAGTTACTTTACCCTAATTCAATTACAGACAATAATAATACAGATATAAAATCCTTTGACTCAATACACAACACCCCTCCCCCCCTAGTGAGCACAGCAGACGTAATCTCTCAGGTACTGTGGGGTCCTACAACTTCTACTTGATCTCCTGACAACAGGTGTTGCCGGTTCTGGATTGGGTGTCACCAGTGGTAGGGGGGCTGCTATAGGGGTTTCGTCAGGAACAGATGGAGTCCCAGACATCTCAGGGTCCCCTACCTGTACCTCGTCATCCTGAGGACTAGCAGACCCTGGTTCATTTGCTGAAGCCCCTGGTGATTGCACCTCTGGGCCATTTTCACTCTGGTCTTGCAGCTCTGCGTCGTTAGCCAGGGATGAATTATCAGACTCCTCCCTGCTGAGCGCCCGGTGCCTCAGCTGATCTATATGTCTCTTCCAAACTTGCCCATTTTCCAAGGTCACATAATAGGACACAGGTCCACTAGCCCGGGTGACCACACCACCCACCCACCACGAACCTCGTGAATAGTTCCTCACCCAGACCAGATCTTCAGGGGCGAAATACCTTGTTGTGTCAGTCTCAGCCTGGGGGTTTGCTCTTGAATTACGGTTTGGCATTTTATCTGGGTGGACATAATCCAACACCGTTACCAATCTTCTACCCAAGAGCAGCTCAGCTGGCGACTTGCCCGTCGCAGTACACGGCGTCGCATGCTGCAAAAATAACATTCGCGCGATGCGAGCTGACCAGTTACCCTCCATTAAGCGCGCAATGGATTCTTTGGCTGTTCTTACCATGCGCTCCGCCTGCCCATTGGAGGATGGGTGAAAGGGCGCGGATGTGAACCCCCTTATGAAGTTATCAGCCAAGAATGCCCTGAATTCCTGGGATACAAAAGCTGCCCCATTATCTGATACAATGGTCTCAGGTAACCCATGGGTTGCAAACAGCTGCCTCAACACCTTGATTACGGCAGCTGATGCCATGCTAGGGACCATCGCCACTTCTAACCATTTGGAATATGCATCGACGATAACCAAAAAGACCTTCCCCTGGAATGGCCCAGCAAAATCTAAGTGCAGCCGGCTCCAGGGAGATCTGGACTGCTCCCACCAGTGAACTGGTGCTCTGGCCACTTCTGGCCGCACCTCTTGGCATGCCTTGCATGTTCGTACCCATTGCTCTATGTTCTGGTCCATTCCAGGCCACCACACATAACATCGGGCTAGCGACTTCATCCTGACCATTCCCGGGTGTCCCATGTGAAGCGTCTCAAGAACCCTGTTTCTCAGTGGTGCTGGGATGATCACCCTATCTCCCCACAGGAGACAACCCTTATGCATGGATAACTCGTGCTGCCTTGTCGCATAAGGCCTGAATTTGTCTTCATGCGGACCACCTGGCCACCCCATCCCCACCCAAGTGAGCACACGGGAGAGAACAGCATCTTTCTTCGTTTTCTCAGCAATATCAGTAGCCGTTACAGGAGCCCCCGGAAGTGTTTCCAGCATCATTATGTGCTCCGCTGGAGCAGGATCCTGCGTGGCACAACCGATCAGCGTGGCACAACCGTTTTCCCGGCACATGGGTCAAGGTGTACTGGAACCCGTTCAGGAATATAGACCAACGCAACATTCTGGGGGAGAGAATTTGTGGCGTTTGTTTGTTCGGGTTGAACAACCCCAACAGTGGTTTGTGGTCCGTTTCAATGGAGAAATGGCGACCGTACACATAATCATGGAACTTTTTGATTCCTGCCACAATTACAAGCGCCTCTTTGTCAATTTGAGCATAGTTGTGCTCCGTGGGTGACAACGTACCGGAATAGAAAGAGATGGGCTTTTCTGACCCATCCGGTTCCCTATGACTCAGCACCGCCCCCAGGCCGTATTGAGAGGCATCACATGCCAGGACCAGCGGCTTCGATTCATCATAATGAGCAAGGACGCTCTTGCTACTCAGCATTCCTCGCAAGCAGTCAAAAGCCTTCTGCTGCTCCTGCCCCCATCGCCACACATTCTTTTTCTGCAACAGTCTATGTAATGGTTCAGCTACCGAAGCTTTCTGGTGTAAGAACGAATGATAAAAGTTAATAAGTCCCAGGAATGACTGCAACTCCGTCTTGTTCTGTGGTCGTGGTGCCTCGATGATGGCCTTAACCTTAGCATCTGTGGGGTGGATGCCTGATGCATCAATTTTAAACCCCAAGAATTCCACAGTTGGCACCCCAAAACTGCATTTTTCCTTTTTTAGTTGCAACCCCGCCTCCTTGAACTTGAGCAACACTGCACGGACACGCGCAACCAGTTCCTGTGGGTCTTTTCCAGCAATCAAAACGTCATCAAAAAATGGCAAGACCCCCGGCAGACCTCTTAACAGGCGTTCCATGAGCCCTTGAAAAATCCCTGGGGCCACACAAACTCCAAATTGTAATCTGTTAACTCTGAACGCCCCTTTATGTGTGACAATAGTCTGTGCTTCCGCTGATTGTGGGGTTACTGGCAGCTGTTGGTAAGCTTGTGCCAGGTCAATTTTGGCGAACACCTTGCCCCCAGCCAGTTTAGCCAACAGATGTGATACGACTGGAATGGGGTATGAGTTTCCCCTGAGTGCCTTATTGATAGTACATTTGTAATCAGCACAGATCCTGACTTCCCCATTTGCTTTAAGGGGCGTGACGATTGGAGTCTCCCAC
The DNA here is from genome assembly GCF_964252035.2 of Podarcis erhardii. Taxonomy (NCBI): domain Eukaryota; kingdom Metazoa; phylum Chordata; class Lepidosauria; order Squamata; family Lacertidae; genus Podarcis; species Podarcis erhardii. The sequence goes on from NC_138508.1 coordinate 81,319,228, forward strand.
TTAGCGGAGTCCACGGGTGAGAGAACTCCCTGCTTGACCAATTTATCCAGCTCTGCTTCGATTTTAGGTTGCAGTGCAAATGGCACTCGCCTTGGTTTGAGTCGGATTGGGGCCACCCCAGGGTCCAATTCGAAGTCAACTGGGGGCCCTTTATAACAACCCAGTTTTCCATTAAAGAGACCAGCAAATTCTTTGCATAATGCCTCGCTCATCTCAGGGCAGGTTTGGATTGAATTAAGCCCTGATATACTCAGTCCCAGGGCGGGGAACCAGTCAGTGCCCAAGAGACTGGGGCGACTGCCCTTCGCAATCACCAGTTTGAGTACCGCCTGTTTGTCCCGGAACTGTACTCTCACGGCACACATTCCCATGACATGGATGCGGCCCGCTGAGTATGACTGCAAGGTTGCCGGGAAGGGCTCCAGAGGGGGCAACTTACCCCTGGGGAAGAATGTCCTCGCGGTCTGGTCCGACACGATAGTGAATCCAGATCCGGAGTCCACCTCCATGTCGCACAGCTGACCCTCAATCTTCACCTTGACGTGTGCCTTGCCTTGCGCTGGAAACTGCACGACCCTCCCGTTGATCTCCGTTACGTAGTGGCAGTCCTTTAGAACATGGTTTGCTGTGGCCAATCTGCGATGCTCCAGTCTAGGTGCTCCTGTCGCTCCCAACGCCGCTGATCTACAGACCCTGGCGATGTGACCTGTCTTTCCGCACGTCCGGCACATAGCATCCCGGAAACGACAACTCTTCCGCTCATGGTTTCCGCCACAACCAGGGCACCTGCCTCGGTGATCTTTGTGCACTGTGCAGGCCTGACGCACTGACTCGACCCCACGGACTGGGCTCTGGCTCGGAGTAGCCTCTAGCTCATCCATGGCATGTGCAACTTCTATCTGGGGCTTAGGGGCCCTGCGACTGGCATCAAGCTCCTCTCTTTCATAATTCTCCGTGGCAGTGGCCTCCTTCAAGACTGAAGCAAGGGTAACCTCTTCTTTAGCCACGATGCGTCTTCTGGCTTTCTTGCTGCTCAGACCACCGACAAACCGATCCAGGAGAGTCTCTTCCAGATCTTGGAAGTCGCAGTGCTGAGCGAGCTTCCGCAGTTCAGCTAGAAATGCAGATACAGTGGTACCTCGCAAGACGAAATTAATTCGTTCTGCGAGTTTGTTCGTCTTGCGATTTTTTTCGTCTTGCGAAGCACGGACTTTGGAAAAGCTTCAAAAATCACCAAAGTCTTCCAAAACCTCAAAAAAGGCTACCACACCGCGTGCTATGACTTGCTCCTCGAAGTCAAGTCGCAACTGCAACCCCTGAATGCACGGTTTTAAGAAAAAGGAAACAAACTTGCAAGACAAAGGAAACAAACTTGCAAGACGTTTTCGTCTTGCGAAGCAAGCCCATAGGGAAATTTGTCTTGCGAAGCAACTCAAAAAATGAAAAACTCTTTCGTCTTGCGAGTTTTTCGTCTTACGAGGCATTCGTCTTGCGAGGTACCACTGTACAGACTCCCCAGCACGCTGCTGCCTCTTATGAAACTCCATCCGCCGGGCCATCTTGGTCTCAGTAGGCGCTAAATGGCTTGTTAGGCAGGCAAGAATATCTTTGAGAGATGTCTCACTTAGCTTCGCTGGGGCAAGCAATGCCTTGGCCAGCTTGAAGGTCTCAGGCCCACAGCGTCTATTTAGGCAAGCATGCCCCTGATCTCCTGGCACGAATCTCCTGTTCTGATTGTTATTTTAACTGTTATGCCATTTTTATGGGCCTGTTTCTTTTATTTCAATTATGGGTGCTTTAATGTAGCTGTTATACAATGCATTTTAATTACAGGTATAATTAATTTTATTTTTTGTTATTTTGCTGTAGGTGTTTCTTCGACATCTCTTTCTTGAAATGAAAGGCAGTATATAGATAATATCAATAATGTGCGTAGGACTGGCCTTACAATGCAGTGGGAGACTGAGGCGTTTTAGTGCTTCAGATCCACGGTATCTGCTCTGATAACACAGATTACATGTGTTCTTAAAGAACTTGAAATACAAGATATTTAAGAGCAGCCTGTCACTCTCAGCAGCCTATAGCATTTGAAACCATGTCATCTCTGTTTGCAATGAATTTAGAGAAGGTGACTAATGGGTTTAGATACAGCCTGCCTAAAGACTATTACCACCATTTTGTCTTGTTTGCTTTTCTGCTTTGACACAATGGATGGTGAAGAAGATGATTAAAGAGGGTTGTCAGAAAGATTATCACTTATCTACACCAGAGGTGGATACACTGCTCTATAATAACCTTATCTTTACTGCTTCCCAGATCTAGTCCTTTAATTAGTCGTGAGGAACCTAACAAAAATTCGGTAGTGAAGGTTATCCTGGAAAACGTGTAGGGAATTATTTTGTCAGGTTATTTACAAATCCACTGGAAAAGAAGACATACATAAACACCATGCTAGACATAGTATAAAGGATTCTATATTGACATAACACTGAGGCCATGTGATGTGTGCTATTAGATTATGATCTGCCCCATCACATTACATAGCAAACTCTTCAGGCAAAGTGTACACTGAAAAGAAAATCGGATACCGAAAAGAAAAGAGGAAGGTACCACATTCAGACAAAACATGGAGAGAGCTTCCTTGTAAAAGAAGGTCGGGGGGAAACTGGGAAGTGCATGGGCACAGCTAGGACTTTTGTTAGGTAGGGACTTTTAATGGACCACGTCACAATGCAGAATCAGCCAATCCAATCCCTAGCTCTCTTTTTTCCCCATTTGAGTAAACAAAACAAAACAATACAAAACCCTGAAATTGGGCTGTTCTGCAACCGTTGTTAATTCATCTTCAGGTGGTCTCATCAACAGCATCCCTCACAAATGAGCACATAGATTTACTATGTTTCTACATAAAGGAAAGTCGTAAAGTCAGAAATCTTGTTACATGCAGCATTTTATAAATAATTTAGAAAGCCTATTTCCTCTTCTCTAGATCTGGACCTTTGCCTGCTGAGAGCAAGGAGTCTTTACCACGATTATTAAATATTTACCATATTGTTGTTCTGACTTCCTTGCAAAAAATACACAGTGTACAAATGTTACACTTTAGAAATAAAATAAAATAAAATAAAATAAAATACATTTAGATAGTAAACTGTTAGCGAATCAATAATTGTCTGCCAACGCCACGCAAACACTGGACATTCCAGCTTGCAGAAAAGAAGCCAGCCACAGTTATGTTTCACTTTTACTGCAAAACTTTAACTTGTTTTAGACCATTTGCCAGAATGCAAAGCCCTGTTTGTGCTATGGTGCACACCCAAACCTCCTGCACAGGCATGGTTTCCCATTCACTTCAACTGATGGGCATTTGTTCTGTGCAGAAGTTTGCATAAGCCCCTTCCACAGAAGCAAATGGGAAATAATTGTGGCTCAGATTAATCAGAATCCTTGAAAGGAATTAGCGTGCTCGTGCATGGAAATCAGTGCGAGACACCCAACTGATGGTCCCAGCAATAAGGCAAGCTCATTTTACAGTGGTCTGGGACAAACCCTTCTCAGTGCAGGCATTCTTGGCTGTAGAATCCTGGTTGTGCTTCAACACAAGTTACAACCGGAACCGTTACGGTCTACTTTTTAACGCCAGCTGAAAACCCAAGCTTTTGTGGGGGACTGCTGCTGCTGCCTGCTGTTTAGATATACTACTTATATTTTAATGACTATTTTGTTCATGGTGTTGTTGTCTTTAGCTACCTGTTCTTCTTCTGTAATCCACATCGTAGGCCGTGAGTTGCCCACTCATGTCTTAGAACTTGCCACCATAATAAATCCATATGGGCAATATTTCTCCCCTTCTCCAAACACTGTCCAACCCTGATCAAACCCAACTAGCAATTTACAGGCCATGAATGGGTGACAGGAATTGGGAACCAGGAACTTTTGCTGAGCACTTAAGACTTGATCATGGGTTATTCGTGCTTCAGTATAATCACTGTTCAGACTTCAGTACCTTATAACCAATATGGTCAGAGGAAAGTTATCATCACTAGTTAAGCCTTTTTCCAACTTTCATACGCATATCATTTGAGACAATACTATGACACCTGCGAAGTGGAAGAACTAGTTTGTTTTCTGTTAATTGCAAGTGTTTTCACAAAAGTTCCTTTGGGGGGAAAGTTAATAATAATAATAATAATAAATTATTTATACCCCACCCATTCTGGTTCAAAAACCGGGCTCAGGGCGGCTAACAACAAATTTAAAACACTTAATTATAAAAGCATAAAATACAGTATAAAAACATGAATAACAATAAAAATCAAAAATCAATTAGATAATCTCCAGGGCTAGCTGGCTGAATTGGTCCTACTTGGGCCAGCAAGGAGGTCAGGGGAGAATTAGCTGTGGGGTCTCAGAGTGGGTGATCTTCATAAAAGGGGAGGGGAAGGGAAGAGAAGCGAAGGGAAATAAAAGATCAGGCTGAATTCAAATTAAAGGCCAGGCGGAATAGCTCTGTCTTACAGGACCGACGGAAGGAGATTAAATCCTGAAGGGCCCTAGTCTCGTGGGACAGAGCATTCCACCAAGTCGGAGCCATCACTGAAAAGGCCCTGGCCCTGGTGGAAGATAGTCTGACTTCCTTAGGGCCTGGGACTTCTTAACTATGGTCATTCAAGGTCCTCTGCGGGGCATACCCGGAGAGGCGGTCCCATAGATACGAGGGCCCTAAGCCCTAAGTTGATTTAGACCTGTTTTTTTTAAAAAAAAAAAAAAAAAGCTGGGTACACCCATATAAAAAAAAGTTGCATTTTTGTTACTGTTATTTGATGTTAGAAGGAAATGACTGGGATCAGGTATAATACTCCCACACTTGTTCACACTTTTGACAACTTCCGATTTGTTTTTCATTGAAGTTACACTTCCACCGAAGTGGCAGTAGTAATTGTTCCACATCAAGGTACGAGAAAAAAGTGCAATTCAAATGAAATGCATCCAAAAAAACCCCCCCACCTTCTTCCATGGTATGTATGTAACAACTTAAGGAAGCCTGTCAATCAAGTAACAAGCAACATTTTGTTACACTTCTGTACAGTACTTGATCGAGACGTTGGGGCACAAGTTCTCATTACCACACCTGATAGGGTAATGTATGGGCACCATGGTAAGTCACCACACTTCATAAGCTGGTCTTGATAGCCATACATTGATTACCAGGTGTAATGGGATAAGGGGTTGCTTGTGCGTAAGCGCCAAATCGCTCCAAGTTGAGTGGTTGCTTAAAACTCTCCCTAGCCGGACAGCCCTCACTTCATGACTGTCTTAATCACTGGCAGAATCCGTCAGTGGACGTTTCCGGAACTTCTTCCAACATAAAAGTTCTTTGACAGAAAGTCTCCTCCTTGATTCCCTGCGCGACAGCTTTCTGCGCAGAGTGGGCGTTCCAAGGGGAGGTCCTGAGCTCTCACCGCTGGTCTCGCTCGAAGCGTCTCTGAGCCTTACCTCCGGCGCTATCTCCTCCTCCCCTCCTTCTTCAGCGGAAGCCCTCCCTCTTCCCCGGCTGGTTCCCTCCTCAGCATCCGAGAGCCTCTCCACCACCCTGAGCTCCGATGGTAGTTCCCTGACACCAGGTGTGCCTTCCACGTTCTGACAACTAATTCTGATTCACTGTGAAATAACTTATGTAAACCAGGCCTCAAGTTCTTCTATGAGATCTTCACATTTTGGCCTCTTTCTGTGCATTTTACACAAATCGTTTTATCGGTCAGGGTCCATTGCTCAAGCTGGCATAGCTCAAATGGGGGGAGAGCACACACCACTCCCTAAGCTACGCCAGTCAGAGACTCCTATGCAATATGAGAGTAATTTAGATGCTACACAGCTACATCGTCTTGCATTTGGCATCAATATTAAAGTAAAGAAATCTTTTTTCAAAGTCCCTGGTGACTATCCAGAAAACCGTTGGAAGAACCTAAAGCGCTTTTTTGAAAGTATGGATACAGTCCTGATGCCACTACTGGTAGAAATCCCCCTCTCTCAATAAAACACGATATAATGCATGTGAAAGAGGAACTGCTGAGCGCCTAAAGAGCTGATCTATTTTCTCAAGTTCAATCTATTCTTGCGCTTGGTACTTGAGGGCCATAAAGACTTGGCCAAAAGCACTTAATGAAGGATACACTCCACAGATCTGGCTTATATCCATGCACGCTCTTCAAGTTGCAACACATCGATGTTTCATTGCAATGGAATTAGATGCTGCACTCATTTATTTCAACCATGCAAATTGTATTCTCACCTATTTGCATCTGCTGAGAACTGACGCTAGGTGACCAGATAGGGAAGATTTTGTAAACTGGGTAAGAACAGGTTCTTTGTCTCTATCTTTAAATGTCAGTGTGACACACAGGGATGTACAGACCTGTGGATTTGCTTGCAATTCAGGCTGATGATTCTTCACCAGACGTTGTGTATGGCAGATGTGCTAGAGGTTTGTGCTGCAAAGCTTAAATTTTTATCTTGTATTCTTCCAGGCTCATCTGAACCTGCACTAGACTTCATCCATTGTGTGTACTTCATTCTTCACTCCATGTGTTAAATTGCAGGGAGGGGAGAGCAGGAATGGTATGTGTTCTGTTGCTATATTATTTTACTGCTCATCAGTATAAACAACAGCCAAATCCAGGGGTTCAAACCCCTCCTCCCATGGGCCACTTTGGCAGCTAAAAATAATGTAGCATTGTCTTTTTAATAAAAGTTTGGAGGAAACGGCCAGAACCCATTTCCGTCGCTTGCTTCCTGCTTTACAGGAACTCTATGTAAGTTTTGGAACATTATTCAGTACATAGAATTTCTGCATGTTTAGTTCCTTCTCTCTCTCTCTCTCTCTCTCTCTCTCTCTCTGTGTGTGTGTGTCCGTCCCCCTTAAATGTCCCCAGCTATCAGTTGTCCTTTTCTTTTAAAAATGGACAATCTCACACTCCAGCTACTTAGGTTTAAAAAAGATGCAACCGATATACACTCAACTCTGAGAGCAGGTTTAAGGACATAGCCAGTTTTGAGAGAGCATTGTATCTAAAGAGTGCTTGGACGTTTTGCTCATCTAATGCCCCTCCACCTTTCTCCTCACATGCCTCAAAAAAATCTGCTCTGGAGGATTCCCCAACCCTCTGGAGAAGATTTTGAGGGTGCATGGAGGGGAGCTGCAGGGGAAAGCAGAGGAGGCTGAAATTCTGTGGTTCAAGAGAAATTCTGTTGCACAAGTGGAACAGCAACAATGAAAACAATCCAGAGTTCCTTGGTCAAGTCAGGACAAGAACCTCAAAATTTTAGTATTATTTTTGGTTTAACAAGCCCTAAAACTGAAAATTCGTAAAATATTTGGTTCAGGTTTCCTTTTAATGATTGACACATCTGTGCAATTTGTAGCAATGTTACAAAAAAAAGGAAAAACATTCTAATATGCAAGGAGGCCATTTTATTTCACTATTCTGCCACCTGGTTATACCCAAATGAGCTCATAACAGTCTACATTATCTGCTCTACTGAAAAGCAAACTGTTGACCTAAATCTGACCTGAAACTGCTAACTGCAATATAATAATATTACTACTGAAAATGCTAAAACTATGAGAATAATTAAATTAAACATCTTAGATCTCTAGATTTGCAGTTCTGTTCCCATTTATGTATTGTATGTCCAATAAAGTGCATTTTTCTAGAGGGCAGGGGCTCATTTCACATTAAGACTGAATGACAGTTTGACATGTGATAGCTTTCACAGCCTACCTCCGCTAAAAGTAATGGCTCTTCCACAACAATTTAAAAACAACAACAACAGAACTAGGAATATAATAGGATACTAATCCAAATTGCTAATTTTAGCTTGGGGGGGAACCTTTTTAAAAAACAAAACATTTTCACTCTGCCTCTTTCTGAAAAGTGCAAGAAGTGGATTAAATAGGAATCTGTACACTCTAATGTTACAAATGGCTGGCTCCAGCCCCCTCCAAGCTTTTCCCAAGTTTCTTGCTCAGGCATAGACAAACTCGGCCCTCCAGATGTTTTGGGACTACAACTCCCATCATCCCTGGCTAACAGGACCAGTGGTCAGGGATGATGGGAGTTGTAGTCCCAAAACATCTGGAGGACAGAGTTTGCCTATGCCTGTTATTGCTCTTCAGGAGATGGTCACAAAACCCTCCTCTGTTTAAAACAGGTGTAGCCCTTCTCATCATGGGAGGAAGAGAAGAAGACAGCCTGCCCCAATTCTCACTATTTGGGATTTGGTGACATTCCTCGGTTTCACTCTTACAAAGAGTTCTTTCAGGGTTTTTCTGGCAATGACATTATTTTTTTCTACTCTGAGCAGATCTGCACCATACATTTAAAACACATGACTTTCCCCCAAAGCATTCTGGGAAACCATAGTTTCCCCTTCACAGAGCGACAATTCCCAGCACCCTTTACAATTCCCTGGATTTGGAGGAGGGTGGATGCTTACTTTAAAAGTATTCTGTGGGTTTGTCCCAAGAAGAAAAAGAGTCATTGACACAAACTTTAAGAGAATAACTCTTTGTTAGGAGTGAAACCAACCAGCAAATGCCATAAAATCCCAAAGAATTAGAATCAAGAACCAGAATGACCAGCTGCATCCTAAACTGAAGAAAGATCAAGGGAAATGAAGAATGGATTTAGCCCTTGTGACTTAGCCTGCAAAAAAAAAAAAAAAAACCATTACACCATTTACACAAAGCAGTCTCAGTAGCATGGGGAGCTTAAAAAAATGAGACTGAAGGAGGTCAAAAGAAGAATTAAAAAACAGACAACTGACATATTGACAGACAAACTGTTCACACAGATGAAGCGAAAGAAAGAAGTGTGATGGTTTGGAAAGGAGGTAGGGATCCAAAGAAGCTTTAAAAAAAATAAATCGGAAAACAATAGCAGTGCGAAGGCATTGGGTATGGTTGTCCCAGGCTACTTGTATAGACTGTTGCATATGGTATGTGGGAATGCATATTTTACTTGTACTGTATGTTACATATCTTTCTTGTTTGTCCACTTGGGATTACAGAGTTAACTTGGAAACCTAGCAAATACCCTACTATCAAGACTGCCCTGACTCACCCCATGGCAACAAGCAAGGAGGAACTGACTTGGCAGGATCTGTCAGAGGGAGAGGATGAATGTGAGGTGGGGATGGTTCGAGAAACCCTCCAGGAGACTTTCACAGCCAGCTATTTTGGATGCCCCAGCAGAGAAGGCAGTATCGTGTGAGTCAGCTATCACCCCACCTACTGATAGCAAAGTTGTCTCAGCAGCTGAAGAAGCATGTGACCCTGGTCGGATAGTAAGTCAGCTGAGCAGACATAGCCTGGACCGTATATTAGAACTCTGCTTCTAAACTATTGACTGTGTAACCTGTATTGCCCTATGTTTAAACTGTGAGCTGACTTCTTTGGAATAAGCCTTCAGGAATTCTCCACCGAACAGTCCAAGTACTGTGTCTGAGAGTGGGAGCCAGGACAGAGGCAGTGAAATTCCATTGCAGATGTAGGAAAGGCCCATGTCTCCTGTTTCAAAGGTTTCAGTCTACTTAGAGACAGAATCTACATCAACAGGTACCAAGCATAGAGGGTGATAAGGAAAAGCTCTGAAAGTCTGGGAGATGGGCAAACAAAGGGCTACTTCTCAAGAGTAAGATCCTGGTGAGTTTCGGGACTGTTTAGTCCAGTGAAAGTGGCTGGTGTTTTAACCTACTTCAGTTTTCTATTTTATTCCAGTGGGGATAGATTGGGTTTCTGTATACTCTGCATATATTTCTTTTTATTCCACCCCCCCCCATCTTATTAAACTCTTTGTTTGTTTCTTAAACCTGCATAACACCCTCACACTTCAGAAGCTACAATAACACACTTCTTTAAGAGGCTTCAGGGAGACCCCCAGGGAAACTTGGGAGGCTGACTAGCAAGGGGGAAGCTTTGTGGAAATAATTAACCCCTTGTCTGGTGGCAGGGAGGTGGGTTGGCGCTGTGGGTTAAACCACAGAGCCTAGGACTTGCCGATCAGAAGGTTGGCGGTTTGAATCCCCACGACAGGGTGAGCTCCCGTTGCTCGGTCCCTGCTCCTGCCAACCTAGCAGTTCGAAAGCACGTCAAAGTGCAAGTAGATAAATAGGTACCGCTCCGGCGAGAAGATAAATGGCGTTTCCGTGTGCTGCTCTGGTTCGCCAGAAGTGGCTTAGTCATGCTGGCCACATGACCCGGAAGCTGTACGCTGGCTCCCTCGGCCTATACAGCGAGATGAGCGCCACAACCCCAGAGTCGGCCACGAATGGACCTAATGGTCAGGGGTCCCTTTACCTTTACCTGTCTGGTGGCATCAAGTAGTTTAAGGGGGAAGGGTGGACTGAGGAGAGGGGTACACTCTGTGTGAGCCAGGAATTCCCTTCCTTCAGATGGCACAGAACCCGGAGTGACTGAGAAGTGGCTGTCACAAGCAGGTTTAAAGCAAGAAAGGAGTGCACAATGTCAAAGATCAAGTGAGGAAGAAAAAAGCAGGACCGTATTTGTTAAGAAGCAAGAGGAAATGACATGAAGAGTCCAAATGGTAGATTTAGCTGAAGAAAGAAGGGAAGAACTGTCAGAGGCAGAAACCGAGGGGAGAGGAAGAACATAAAAAGTAAGAGGATTTGGTAGGAAGGAAGAAACAGATAAAAATGCAGGAAGTAATGAACAGGGAGAAATTTTATCAACAAAATATGGGACAATACTATCTGAATAAATTGAAGGAGGACTGAAGAAAGATGGGTTGGGTTTTGTTTTGTTTTTTAAAAAAGTAGCAAATGGATATTGAATACGAGAAGGGTAAGATGAGATACGCAAGCTTGCTTGGCAGAAAATAGGGCAGATGAGTAGGAGGAAAGCATGAATTTATAATGAACAAAACAGGAGAGCAAGATTTGCACCAGAGACATTCAATGGCTCTGATGCAAAAACAAAAACAGGCCATTAAAAGGAGACAACCGAGGTTGAGGAGAAGGAAAGAAAACAAAAGGGCATGGGAGCTGTCTGAAGTATGAGAAAGTGGAGAACAAAAAAAAAGCAAGGCCGAAAATTCGAGATTGCTAAAGAGAAGCTCCCCCTCACACACACCTTAAGGCTCTAAAGGACGCTGATCTTGAAGAAGACTGGAAACTCAAAACACACCCAATATGCACTATTTCTTCTATGAATGATTGGTATATTTAAGCTCATTTGTAAATAATGTGCCATTGGTTTCCCAAAGCACATGTGTCATTCTGGTCAGATATACTTGCAGTGTAAGTACTTAAGTCCATTATTGGGGGCGGGGCGGGGGAGGCAAGCAGAAAGAAAACACTAGCTAGTGCTGCCATTAGGTTGCACAAAATGTCTGCTTTCTGGCTGGTTCTGCTTGGGAAGCTATTTGGCTGTTTCAATTATTAGACAAACAACACCTGTGTTTTGGGGAGTAATAGAAACCAGTTTAATGATCTGGAGTGCTAGCAAACAGAATTTAGGGATTTGAGCAGACAGGAGTAATACCTCTGTTACATCCTTGTTACCACTTAAGCAAAAAGTCAACTTATTTGCTGGCTAATGGTGGAAAAAGTGAAGATATAACTTAAAGCCTAGGCCCAAGTTCTGTTCCCTCAAATCCTTCACCACTTTCAGTAAACATGGTTGCATAGCCTATAGACAGCTACTTCCAAAATGCACCTGAGCTTTTTTCAAAACTGAATTGGTCACCTCAGTCCAAAGAGGAATTCCAAAAAATCAGTTACACCAATTGCTGAGCTTTGATTTTGTCTGCTGCAAGAAAAACAACAATCTATCAGCACCTTAACGATTAATAGATTTGTTCTGCCTTGAGCCTTTGTGGACTGTCTACTTCATCATTTGCCAAGTGTGTACAGAGGAACAAAGCATTAAGGAGGCATAAGCAATAAATAGCTATTACCACAAATCTGTGCCACCTCCCACATTCTGGAAGCTATCCTTAAAAGATCGCAAGGCTTGCATTTGAAGCTGGTATTTAACACAGTGCTTGAGATTATTACGATGAGACTGGCTTTCTACACAGAAACAATAAAATTATGCATTTATGATGCATAATTATTTTCCTGCGTTTATATTCAAATATAATATTTAAAAAGCATGAAGAGAAGACTTTTCTATCTATTTAGGATATATCTTGTCACTATGCAACTTCTAAAAAAAAATTTTTTTTAAAGAAAATGTTGCTAATTAATTTGACTAAGAGATCTCTAGAGCTTTAGCAGAAGTGCATTTCAGAGGATTTCAAAACATCATATCTTAGCAACAATGCAGTGGAAGAACCTAATTGTCCTTAATCCTCTAGTTAAAATAGGTTAGATGAAATCCTCTTTTGAGCAAAGCAGGAAGATTACTCAATGACATCAGGCAACAGAATCACCACTGCTTTGCGATTTAATTACTCAGCTATCGAGAATGTGAAAAATCCAAAGTTAACCGGCAATAGACTTTGGATAAGATTTAGATAATTGCAAGTGAGGAAAGGCAACTGCATTACTTATACCCTTTGAAGAAGCTAATGCTTACGCCTCAATGCTGGCAGTACAGTCTTCTTAGATCAACATCGGCTGCTTCAAGGCAATATACTATAGGCAGCACAGCTAGTCCTAACAGAGACAACACTGCATACAATCTTGTGAAACTAAGGACAAGGCAAATTCATTCATGTTTTGTGATAGAACTAAAAAAAGAAATACAGATAATAAATGTGTATGCAGCTTAAAATAAACACACAAACCCACTTGTAAGGTAAGCTCTTTAACAATCTTTGAAGGCTATACCACTAAATCAAAGCTTGGATAATCGAGATTAAGATAAGAAACTGGTGTCTGTGCGGTCTAAAGAGAAAAAAGCCTTTGTTTTTATCTAATCTACGCTGAATTTGTTGCCATGGCAATTAAAGCAGGAGAGATAACTGTATTGTTGTGTTATTCTGCCTTCTAGTTCAGGCTGAACTTCAGCTGAGTTTTCACTTGACAATTATAACAATAGAAACATTACAGTTTCCTGTTTCTTTATCATTGGAGTCAATACTTCAACAAAGTAATGTTGAGTAAAAGGTACAAGGCTGCTGCAGGCTGATATACAAGCAATCAGGTGTCAGTGCCTCTGAAATCAACAAGACTTAGGGAGCAATCCTATACACAAGTAGCTGGTGTAAATTAAAGTTAAACCAGATCCAAACTCTACTCAGCTACAGCCCTACTGCTGGCTGAGATGTCCTAAGCGTGGCAATGGGAAAACAAGCCTTTAAAATAGTCTTTGACTCTTTTTGCTGGCTTATTTTACACCCAAACCTAGACAGCATCTTAAAAAGCAGAGACATCACCTTGCCAACAAAGGTCCGTATAGTTAAAGCTATGGTTTTCCCAGTAGTGATGCATGGAAGTGAGAGCTGGACCATAAAGGCCGATCACCGAAGAATTGATGCTTTTGAATTGTGATGCTGGAGGAGACTCTTGAGAGTCCCATGGACTGCAAGAAGATCAAACCTATCCATTCTTAAGGAAATCAGCCCTGAGTGCTCACTGGAAGGACAGATCCTGAAGCTGAGGCTCCAATACTTTGGCCACCTCATGAGAAGAGAAGACTCTCTGGAAAAGACCCTGATGTTGGGAAAGATGGAGGGCACAAAGAGAAGGGGACAACAGAGGACGAGATGGTTGGATAGTGTTCTCGAAGCTACCAGCATGAGTTTGACTAAACTGCGGGAGGCAGTGGAAGACAGAAGTGCCTGGCGTGCTCTGGTCCTTGGGGTCACGAAGAGTTGGACACGACTAAACGACTAAACAACAAATTTTACACCAGGTTGCCTAGTCAAGTGATGAAGCTGCATGGGTTTAGGATTCCACCTAAGTCCCCCCTCTCTGGTCACTGGGTTTCCAGGTTTGTCTGGCGCTCTCTGTGTGGCAGGTAAAGAGCTTGAATCTCCACGTGGGTGGGAGTGCCTTTAATCATAATGCTTGAAATTATTAAGGACACTGAACATGGAGCATGCAAGCTTCAGCCCAGCAGGAGCTGGCTGCAAATTATAGCATTGTCTGCCCTTCTCCCTTCCCCTCTCCCAATTAACCTCCATCTCCAATGCCGTAACAACAGGGGCTTCCCCATGACATCACCAAGGGCTGCTCTTAGATCTCAGGTTTGGGTCCTGAACTCGCAGAAGCTGGGGTGCTCCTGACCTGGCAAAGCTACTGGACAGAACTCCCCTTTTTTCATTATGCTGGCTTAAAATATGCAGGGCTCAGCTCAGCCAATCGGGTACCAGCTGAGCCAAGACAGAGGAGATATGCTAACCTCTCAGCTCAGAGCACCAATAATATTTGAGCTAAAGTCAATATGATAAGATATAATGCCATTATTTTCTCAGTCATTCCTGTTGATTGCAACATGGTTCTGCTCTTTCGTAAAACACACACGCAGGAAGCATCCAACCCACCCCCCATAACTATCACAAAATTCCCTCAAACTTTCATCATATTCATTCTAGTTAAGGACATTTTAGCAGTTCTTGCATTTCTGAATTGTTTTAATTTGATGTGCTAGTCCACAGCATCTCTTGAGTGTATGCTTGCAAGAGAGAGAGAGAAATAAAACCTATAGCATAACTAGAATAAAAGCAAAATCTTCTTCTTTCTTTCAAAGTATAACTTACTGGTGCAGGAAAAATAATGACATGGACATATTTCTACCTCAAATGCAACACTATAATGTTCCAGCTCCAGAAATACCCCCCCCCCCATTTTTGTCCTTAGGTTATAAACCTGTACAAACTTACCTGAGAGTAAGCCCTATTGAATACAAAGAGACTTACTCCTAACTCCCATCATCTGAATAACATCATCTAGTGCTTATGAGTAAACATGTTTGCATAATTATTTTTTTAAAAAAAAGCTTTGTGTTAACAGTTTTGCAACTTAAAAATTAGATCTAATGAATGTCTCTTTTTTAAAAAAAAAAAAAGGTTTGAACATTATAGTATATTTAAGACAAAATGCATCAGAGCAGCATCTTGCAACCAATAGCAATTGGACTGTATGGCACTACAGCCACAGTGCTATATCTGCTATAGCCTCTGCACCACCAGTAACAGCATCTCTGGAAGCTACAAACTCTCCTGAACAGTGTGGGGTAGCTCAGGGCATAAATATCCACTTGGGCAAGAAGAATTACCCCAAATTGTGGAGTTGTTGCTTAACCAATTGCAAGTTAGTCATGGTTTTTCTTTTTCTTCTAGTTAAGTGTTAACAAACAAAACCCTTGAAAGCGAAAGTATTATTTTTGAGAAAAGCAGATGGGGTGTTAACTGCACTTTCCCTAAAGCAATATGTGAAAAAACTTAATTGGCTCATAATTGGCTTTAACTACCCCAAAAGGGAATCATAATTAATTCTAGATTTTTAAAAATCGAGTATTTCAGGCTTATGTACATTTCCTTTTGTAATCATTATTGTAGCAATCCCTATCATCTTTCCCATTCATAGCTGTGTTTTCAAATCACTTCTACTGTACTGGGAAGATAAGTATGCACTTATTATAATTTTTTTTTACCTTCTTGAAATTTTAAAGTCTTCCAGCAAACAGACACTGGGAAGTTTTAGGTCAAAGTAGGATATGGGTGCATTTAAAACAAACAGACGCACACCCAAATAAGCTTATTTCGAAGTAAATGCTACTGACAATAAAAAAGGACCATTTGCAGGCTAGCGTTTAAGATTAGAAAGCAAGAGACCAATTTTTAAACACATGTTACTGATGAATTCTTAAAAGGAACTGATCTCACATGAGATCAGAATGCCTGGCCCCATAATAATACAAAGCATCAGTATGTCAGCAGAACATATCTCCAAAAGACATAGAACACTTCAGAAGCCATGAACTTGTCAAAGGTCTACAACTGCCAAGTCATTCTAAACAGAGAAGAGCCAGCTGTCCTATTCGGGCAGAACAGGCAATTGCCACTGGCTGCAAAGGAGTTTAGTGACCACTTAATGCTGGAATCATCGCGTGCTCCAAGGGACATATCTTTCAGACTGCCTGAAACAGCAAACAACTTCATATTTAGACTGCTCCATATTCCGCATACAATGTTTGGTCACAGACTATACTATAGACGGATACAGTCTTTGACATCTATGGCAGAAAATATCAAGTTATATTTTAAAACCAGAACAAAATGTGGATATTAACTCATCACTAACTAGCCCCTGTGTGATGGAATCCCAGCACATTAGCAAAAAGCAGCTGACCTACCATAAATGAACTTTTCATTGTTAAAACTGTATGCAAAGCAGATATTCAGTGTTACAGTAGTAGCCCTTTCTACAAAAGGAAAGTTATTGATGAAATTTAATCAGAAATTCCTCCTGGCAATATGAATTAGTGACAATACTAGGAGCATTCTAATATTGACCATCCAATTTTGCACATTTTCCAAATGTCAGCTTGGAGGTAGAGATTTGGTCCTTCTGAGCAGAAGTCATTAAATGCCCAAGGCAACTAGCAACTCAGACCCATCTTTCAAGCTGACCTGTAGCACCCATGGACCCGATTGTGAACTGGAGAGATTTTTTTTGTTCTCACCCATGCAATGTTCAAGTACTGTTTATTTAAGTACTAAAGGTGTACTTTGAAGTATTTTTCCAGTCTTAAAGACTCTCAAACTTATCCATGAAAGAACAGAACAAAAGGAAAGGTTCGTGATAAAAGTTTTCACTTAAGATTTGGAAAACCAAACAAAATTGACTGTAGGAGTTCTCGTGCTCAGTTCTCAATACTAACAGGTTATTGTTGACTGAATTAAAGTGGAATCTACTTATCAGAAATAAAAAGTGTGTACTTCACTGCTGCTCCAACACAAAAAGCTGACGGCCAACAACAAAAAAATCTCATCCATATATTGCTGCATAAGCCCATTTTCCAACTGCATAATGAAAACAACAAAATAAAAATAAAATAAAATTAGTAGTTATGCTCTGAGTAAAAGTCATTTTCCCCACAAATATCGGTATTTGCATATTTTGCTACTGAAATCAAGTGCAGCTTAGCAAGAATACATTAGCAGTGAAGCACTTTATAAATGATTAAAAGGAAGTCAATTTAGGCTGCAATCCCCACTGAATAAATATTTCCATATATATTAAAGCAAAAGGCTGCAGTGAAGACAACATATTCTCCTCCAAAACAAAACCAAAAAAAGTCCTGTATCTGGTATTTAAGTAACTGAAGACATATATTTCCCAATCCCATATAGATCTTGTATAGTAGAACTGTTTTGATCAGTCCCCCTTGAATCAACAGTACTGTTTTCTACATTTTTATAACACTTTGGGTTTGAAACTGAGACAGATCTGCCTGCCATTCTCACATGACTTTCATGGAAGTAGCCTATTGAAGCAGAAGGCAATGTACTCAGATAAGTATTTGCAAGACGCATTATCCAAAATTCTAGAGTCATAGAATGGTAGAGTTGGAAGGGGAACCAAGGGTCATCTAGTCCAACCCCCTGCAATGAGGAATCTTAGCTAAAGCATCCATGCCAGAGGGCTACCCAACCTCTGCTTAAAAACCGACAAGGAAGGAGAGTCCACCACCTTCCAAGGGAGACTGTTCCACTGTTGAACAGCTCTTACTGTGAGAAGGTTTTTCCTGATGTTTAGTCAGATGTTTAGTCCTGATGTTTAGAGGGATGCAATTCTTGAGAACCACTGCTTCTTTTTACAGGACGGAACTTGCCACAAACCGAAATTGCCCAATGAGATTAAGTCAGGCTATTTTTGCAAATGTGTTTCACAAATGTATCTTGTCAGCTCTTCTTTGACACTAGAGCAGCTCATCAGGGTGGAAAGGGAAGCTGTGAATTTGAATTCTGAAAGTCAATGTTACTTTTAGTAGCTTAAATGGTATAGGCATACAGTATTTTTTTTTTTCTAGGCCAAAGTCATTCTGACAATACAAAATCAAATTGTTCTTCAATGACTGCTAGTCATTAAAAAATTGCAGCTAAA
This sequence comes from Podarcis erhardii, assembly GCF_964252035.2. Lineage (NCBI taxonomy): Eukaryota > Metazoa > Chordata > Lepidosauria > Squamata > Lacertidae > Podarcis > Podarcis erhardii. Next base: position 81,337,306 of record NC_138508.1, read on the forward strand.
TACAATTACAAATAAGTCTAAGAATGACAGAATACTTCCTGCTGCACATTTTAAAAAACTGTGCTGCTGCTTTTGTGCATTTGAGAAGCAATCGGCAATTGCACCTGGACTGTTTCACTGTGGGATAAATTACATACAAAACAAAACTGGCTTTAGCATATAATAAAGAGCTCCAAAGAGCATTGTAACTGTGCAGAACCATTGGAAATTACATAATAAATATATGCTATTTTTTTAAAAAAACACACAACCCTATTGTAATTCAATTTAAAAATTTAAAAGTGAATAATGTAGCTAAATACAACATTATCACCTCCAGTGTCGTAATACAGACATTTTCAAGGAAACTACAACAAATGTTTGTTTTTATTACTTCAAGCGTAGTTAAGTACAAGGAAACAAAAATGTTTTAAATTCAGTATGCCCTAGCAGTTTCAGACCAAAATCTTAAGGACACTTCAAAGACCCATGACCTCCTTGTGTAATTTTATACTTTACCTCCATGACCTGAATAATGCATAATATAAAGATCTTCTATTATTTATAATCCTCCAAAAACCAGAGACTAAATTCACATGTTCTGATGTAGTTCCACTGTGTGCAAGTAGCTGCTCACCCTGAGTGTTATATTCATGCAAGCTTATGTATGCAACACACAATGGCAACTCCTGTAAGCAGGGATTTCAATTTACTCTTCACTCATTGAACCTGCCATTGCATCTTTCATCAAGAATATATGTGCTGTCCACAGACCTGCTCCAGAGCATTGGGTGCAACCCCCGGAACAGATTTGGGGGTACACAGGGGGATCAGAGGGGGAGGGGAACATATCACTTGCACAAGCAGAAATCCTTGCACTGACAGAATGTTCACTTTAGCATTGACTATAACCAACTGTTCTTATCTCATATTGCTCATATGTTGCTTCAATCACGAGAGCTCCAGTGAGTGCAACAGATGAAGGATAGGAGCTTCTGATGAGAAACATCAGGAAAAAGCTCTCAGAATTCCAATAAATTGGTTACAGGAGGGAGGTGAGCCCCCTACTGTGTTTCACATCAGCGCTACTGCACCTTCTGACAATTCCAGAAAACATTGCTATCTCAGTTGTATACTCAACTGCTATTCTTGTTGCTTGTTTGGTTTTCTGACTCGGCAATCGTCGTTCCTGAAGTTCATCTGTTCATCTGTTATTCTGTTTTAATTAAGCAGTTTTATACTTCAGCTGACTGGTTATATGCTTGTAAAATTATTTCTATGTTATCTTATGCCTATTGTCCTTATGTTAATCGCTGTATTATTGTGGCCAATGGCTGAAACAAACGATGTAATTAATATTCAATTTAAGGTTTTTTTTTTCTCCTTTTGTTTTATAAGCCTAGCCAACAACTTTCCCCCACCACAGTCCCCATTAGCTCTTCCCCATGTCCCTCCTTTATTCTGTATAACATATTCACATTTTTTCCAAGCCAACTGCAGACAATGAAAAGCAAGGAGGTTATTTACAAACGAACAGCTAGTTAAGAAATTCTGCAATGGATTTTAATCTTTAAAGACACAGGGTCTCCTAAAAACCTTCCCTGTTATACCTCCCACCCAATTTCATGTTAATGGAGATCTGGATGTCCATTTTTATTGACAGCATCTCCTTTCATCCTGCAAACATGGCCAGAGATGCAGAAGAAGGCAGGGCTCCTACTATTGTTGTGTGAAGATACCTGCTGCAATACCTGTTAGATTCCCTCTTCCACACAACAACTAAAGGTGCCTGCAGCCCTCTGGCCACCCACCCTACAACCTACCCACATCAAAGTCTTAGAAGTTTCTGTGATATTTACTTTCCCCAGCTAACAAACTTTATATTGCCCACTCCTTGCAGGGAATAGAAACATGTCTTTTTTGCCTGTGCTTTATGGCACTATGTACACCAATTAACTACAACGGCAATTCTATCTCAAGTTCATCTTTGGACAGGCCACAAGAGCAAGGTAGTTGCATGTACTGCATATCACATGTATAGCTTCTAGCAGGTACAGCGCTGTCCCTGTGAATCTACAGAAGTGTCCCAAGCCTTCAGCCTTGCATTTCTGGTTTCTCCAAAGCACATACAAATAGGAGCCAGCAGTTGTAAATTTAGATCATCCTATTACGTTTGCCCTAATGGCGTAGTAGCAAACACAGGGATTCAAAAACTAAATGTGAAACTGGTGTTTGCTGATACCTGTTCAGCCTTAAAGCACAGGGAGCAAGTGAACCAAGGTTATAAAACTGCTGCATTCTATAAGTGTAAGATTACAATGCTAAATTCCTTTTTGTGTCTAGAACAACCACAGTCTCAAAAATGGTGCTAGCTCATGGCTGGAACAGCCCAATTTCTTTTTCCATAGGACCTCATCCCCATAAAACACAACACAAAGTTTGCATAGTTTTGAAGTCATAGCACAAATTTCTATACACATAGGCTGGAATTTGATGCTATACTATAACATACCTTCCATCTGCAAAAGCATTTCACCTTGCCAAGCATAACAGCCCTCCCTCTGCTCTTTGATAGGGGGTTCTCCCAACCCCCTTCAGAGCCAATTTCAGGGAGCATGGGGGTAAAGAAGGGAAAGCCCTAATGTTCTCTTCAAAAGCCCTTGCACAGAGCTTCCACTGATGAAGCTGGTTAGGTGAATCCCATCCACGGTTATTTTTTTTTTATTGATGAACCTGATCTGCCATCATTAACTGCATTTCATATACTTCTCTCCATTTGGCCCTCTGAAACACTTCCCTATGTAGGCACAATTATTAAATAAGCCCATAGACCTGATCTTGTTACTTGATCTGTTTGGACATAGACCTGCATTGTCTTCCTTTTTCAGTATTGCAGTTAATGAAGATTAGTATGCATAAGTGCATTCAAGTTCCCTACTCTACACATGCAGGGAAATTTCCTACATGAGACATTATCTACAGACCCTGTTTATACTCCAAGTATTTTCTTTTCTAGTTACTTCTTCTCAACATTTGTTTCCAGGCTAGAGTTTTGCAGTTATGCAGAGGAACCTGAGTTCAAATCTCCTTTCAAGCATGAGGCTTACTGGGACCAATCCTTGTCTCTCCACCCAACCTACTTTATAGGTTTGCTGCTAGGATAAAATGGAAACAGATCCATCCTTGTTGACTTGGGAGATACAAATGTGGTGCACTGCATTTGCCCATGTTTTTAAAATAATTTACTTATTTATGAATTTCCTTTTATATCCATCTCAGTGAAATTTACATACATTCCATAAAAACAGCCAAAAATAGTTTTACAAACAATACAAAAACAAACTAAAGATGGGTTTAAAAACAGAGGATACATTTTAATCCAATTGGAAAAGCTTGTGAAAAACAAAAATGTCTTCAATGGTTTCTGGAAAATATAACAAGTGGGGTGCCTGACTTATCTCCACAGGGATACTGATCCGCAAAACATGGGCAACCACACTGAAAGAATGCCCTGCTCTGAGTTACCAGGCCTCTGATATTTTAAGGGCTTGAAGGTGTAGCACTCCTGCAGAAGAGATAAGGCAATCTTTCAAGCCTGAGCTGTACAGGGCCTTATAAGTTAGTATCTGTAGTAATGACTAATGACAAAATTAAACACTGTCTCCAGTTATTATAGGCTGTAGTGAAGACTCCACCCTTTAGCTTGTACTTGCAGCTACAGCGGTACCTCTGGTTACGTACTTAATTCGTTCCGGAGGTTCGTTCTTAACCTGAAACTGTTCTTAACCTGAAGCACCACTTTAGCTAATGGGGCCTCCTGCTGCCACCGCACCGCCGGAACACAATTTCTGTTCTCATCCTGAAGCAAAGTTCTTAACCTGAAGTACTATTTCTGGGTTAGTGAAGTCTGTAACCTGAAGCGTATGTAACCCGAGGTACCACTGTACTTTCATTCTCCTACGCAGCTGTGTTCATCAATAAACTACCTTTGTCTGGGATTACAAACCGAGGAGGACTGCCTTATATTAAATAAAAACGTTAACAGCACCAAAACTTTGAACTTGGCCCAGTAACAGATCAGTAGCCAGTTCAAATCCCGCAAAGATGGTGTTATATATGCTGGCAGGAGTCTTCTGCCCACAAGCAACCTAGCCACAAAGTTCTCTATTTCCTGCCTGTGTTCTCTTCCCAGTTGTCTCTATTGGATTGTAAGATATTTGGAGGGTTGTATCTGTCTACTTTTTCCTACGTAACTTGGTAAGCCAACACATACATTATTTACACAGGCCCATCAGTGTATCGGCTCAATAAATATGCCATTTACCTCATCCTAGTTTTTACTTGGAAAGCTATCTAAAAGGTCTAAACGCCAGCTTGTAAATTTCTTCACAAGCCTTTTTAAATGCTTTTGTTTCTATTTGATTGCTCTTCTAAGCAGCTTAAATGATTTTAAGCCTGTTTCAATTCACTCAAATACAGGATGGGGCTGAACAGGGTGCAAATCCTTTGGAAATTAAAAGTACTCACGTACATAGCTTGCACCACAAAACCTGCAGCATTGTTAAGTTTGGCCACAGCACCTGGAAGCTCATTGCATAGCAGGGCTGAGGAGCCTTGGGCCTGCCGAATGTTGATAAACTACAATTCCCATCAGCCCCAGCAAACATGGCCTATGGCTAGGGATTGTGGGAGTTGTAGCTCAGCAAATTCGGGGGGAGGGGGCAAAGGTTTTACACATACCTGGTATACTGAATGAAGTGTGTTTGACTACTGGTGAAAAGTGTTTGTGTGTGTGTGCGCATTAAGATGGAGGATCAGAGGGTTTTCTTTATGATAAGGCTGTGGCACTGTGCATCTTCACAGAAACAAAGAAAGCCTGAGTGTCCCACTAGTGCCTGGGAATTGATCCTGGTGTGTGTATATGTATATGCATATGTGTGTGTTGTTGTTGGTTGTTGTTTAGTCGTTTAGTCATGTCCGACTCTTCGTGACCCCATGGACCAGAGCATGCCAGGCTCTCCTGTCTTCCACTGCCTCCCACAGTTTGGTCAAACTCATGTTAGTAGCTTCAAGAACACTGTCCAACCATCTCGTCCTCTGTCGTCCCCTTCTCCTTGTGCCCTCCATCTTTCCCAACATGAGGGTCTTTTCCAGGGAGTCTTCTCTTCTCATGAAGTGGCCAAAGTATTGGAGCCTCAGCTTCAGGATCTGTCCTTCCAGTGAGCACTCAGGGCTGATTTCCTTCAGAATGGATAGGTTTGATCTTCTTGCAGTCCATGGGACTCTCAAGAGTCTCCTCCAGACCATAATTCAAAAGCATCAATTCTCCGGCGATCAGCCTTCTTTGTGGTCCAGCTCTCACTTCCATACATCACTACTGGGAAAACCATAGCCCTACCTTACACTGTTTATTATTAAAAATGTGTGTATGATGTCTTTTAAGATTATACCCTTTGTTGTGTTCAGCAAGTCTCTTTTATTTCCACCTCGCACTCAAGTGTGCAGGGTATGTGTGTGGATGTGTGGATGCTAGCCCACCAAGAAAACGTTTCTACTTGTCTGATTGTGGGTGGGAGGTAGATATGGCAGCATGTTATTATCCTTATCTGTGACAACAGAGGATTGTGGAAGTGATTGTTTTGTGAGGAGAGGGCAAGTTGGCGAGCATTAACGCATATTCAGAGGTACGGCAAATCTACAGGAGTGCTCCGCCTGCAGAGATGCTGTAATGGGTGAAAAACTCAGCTTCCCAATAATCTCATATCTGGCCCTTATGTTGTCAAGATACATTGGGCAGTGTATGGGCAGCACCTGCTTAACAGAGGCAATTTTAGGGTAGCAAGACCGTTTCAGCCACCCTGGGTACCGCACTGCAGGGGGCACCAGAACAACGCTGTGGATTGTGGAATGAAGCACAAGAGGCGGAGGCCACCAAATGTTAGTCTCGCATAGGACACCACTGAAATTTGAGAGCCTGACGTTCACCACTGTGCTAACAACCCAGAAGCCAAAGGAATGCCTGAATAAGATTTACAATGGTTGGGAAATCCTCTTACCAGTCACGGAAGTGGTAAAACTAGAATAAAATTTACCCCAGACAGTAACAAATTATGGGTTGTAGCAAATGCTAGCGCTACTCAGAATAGATCCACTGAAGTTAATAGGCATGACTAACCAAGTTTTATTAATTTCAATGGGTCCACTCCAAGTATATTTATTGGCATCATTTCCGTAGTTTATACACTTAAGACTTTCTTGGCACAAAATTTCTGTGTCTTTATTTATTTAGAATGGAGTATGCACACAACTTTGCCTGCTCTATAGGCTAGCAACTCAAGAAACAACTGATACGACCACAGCCCTTCCAAAATCCTAAATAATATACAATTAGCTATTCGATGCTCATCTTGACCTACCACATTATCATTCTTCAACATTTCCAAAGTAACTAACAAAGCAGTCCTGCAAATGTGTGCTCAGAAGACCCACTGCACTCAGTGGGGCTCATACCCCAGGTAAGCATGCATTGGATTGCGGACTAAAACCAACCAACACACACTATTTTAGATGGGTTTCCCTCCACTTTCTTAGATAAGAAAGCACGCATTGTATCAGCATGCTCAGGAAAACACAGACAACTAAGCAATGGCTGCCTGCTGGAGACAATAATGTATAATTTGCCTCAAGGGCTTTTTGTTCTGACCTCAGCGCAAATCATGAGACCATCAGACTCATGACGGATCACTTACTGGAAAGCTTCAGAAAGAAGGGGAGCTTGTAAACAGACAGGCTCCATAGCCTTATTACATACACGAGCATCATAAAATGTGCATATCTGTCAATCTGTCTACATTGTGGTTTTTCAAAACCTTAACTGTAGCAAGAGGTTCTCTCCCTTTCTCTCCACAGGACTCCTAATGAAGTACAGGATCAAATACAAAGTGGCACCCCAGTTCTACAATGCTTATAATTTTCCACTACATCCATACACACCTCAAACCAAACATATTTACCATATTTTCCTGACTATAAGATACCCCCATGTATAAGACGCCCCCTATTTTTGGGAACACAGATTTAAGAAAATCCACCCTCGGCACTATCTGTGTATAAGACGCCCCCTAATTTTTGACATTAATTTTTAGGGGGGAAACCTAGTCTTACAACGGAAAAAATATGGTAATTGGAAGTAACTTCAGTTACTGTAGGCATTCATTCTTCACACAATTTTCTGAAAGTAAACTCCACTGGAGTATATGATGCAAGTATTATTTAGGATTAGTGCGATGGTTTAGTGCAGCTATCCAACCAATTGTCATCTGTTGCTGACCTTCAGAGGCAACTGTTGAGAACCATTTTCTTAATTCGATTTAAAGAGGCTTAAGAAAGCGCTGGCAACACATGTCAATTAATTTTGAGTGTTGCTGGCCTATTAGCTTTCCCCAAGTATGAATTACAGCAAGCAAATCATATGCTGGACTGAAATGTTCATGGCCACACTCTGCCCGGCCAAGTAGAAGGGTAATCTAATGTTATTTGATCAGTTCCAAATAGTTTTCAGCCTCCAGTTGCCAAGAGAAGGAAGCTGTGCTGCCAGCAGTGAAATATATATATATATTTTTAATTGCTTTTATTAGAGATTTTCTTGGGTTGCAAAAGTACATACAGCATCTCTATTTTCAGATCATAAGGTTCTTTCTACAGATCAGTTATATTATTTGTAAGACTTTAATGCTGTATAAAGCATAATTTTAAAAAAGTAAATTAGAAAGTTGAAAAAGAGATGATGGTTGTGCCTATGCTTGTTTACACAAAAGCAGTGCTTTTCCCCTAAAAAAAAAATATATATATGTTTAGGGGTACTCTCATTTTCCTACTCATTTTGAAATACTTCCCCTCAATGAGGCCAAACTTAAGATTCACAAAATGTTTAGGGGTATGTGTACCCCTGCGTCCCCCCCAAAAAAGCACTGCACAAAGTAATCCTATTACATGTAACTTGGTAGTAAGCAAGGAGTGCAAGGAGTGGGATTTACTGCCAAAAAATGCACATAGAACCAGGCTGCAAAACAGTGATCCCAAACCCATTTATTTAGGTTTAAGCCATGCCCAGCATCAGGCTGCAGGTATGCCAGCGCCAGTGAGCCTTCCAGGTAAATGTGTTTAAAAGCAGGTGGGAGGCCGATTTCCTAAATTCACCTATTTAGAAGCAAACTGCACTCAAGTGTAATAGGACTATCAACCGTAGATCAGGCACAACATCTATGAATGGGAAGGAGGAGACGCATCATCGAGGGCTTCAACCCTTCCTTTTTATCTCTAGGAAAATCTAAGGGGAGCGGCGGATCATTTGTCTCCGGGGATCAACATTTCACAGACAGAAAGATGAAGCGAGGAGGGACGCGCTGGGCTTTGCTCCCTTCGGGTCTGCAGATGCCCTGAAATTAAAGAAAGCGACATCTTCGCTCGGCTCGGGTGCCAGCGCGCCATGCCTGCGCGCAAGGGAGCGCTTCCACACTATGAGCAAAAGCCAGGCAAGATTTCCCTTTTTGTTTTGTTTTGTTGCTTTGGCGCGCTCGGCAGGACGCCTTGGCAACGGCAGGCAGCGCCGACCCCTGCCCGGATACTCACGTATCTATTAATAAGAGTCCTGAGGCGGCTGCAATCCATGGCGAGGCGACGGGCAGCTGCTCAGGCGGCTCTCAGCCTCCTCCTGCGCCGCCGCCGCCGCCTGCTCCTTCTGCTACAGGCGGGAGACGCCAGCCAGGGGGAGCTTCTCTCTCTGCCTCTCGGTCGCCGCCGCTCTGCTACTTCCTACATCCACCACCACGCCGGAGTTTCTGTCTCATGGCAGCCGCGGCCACATCCCTGCCCTGCCTTGACCTGCCGGGGATTCTTGGCGGGCGATTCTTCCGCTCAGTCATGCGTGCGCCAGGCTGGGGCGCCTCGCTCGCCTCTGCCCATGTGCGCTCAGCTAGCCAGCCAGCCAGCCAGCCAGCCGTCCCCGGCAGCTCGCTCCGAAAAGGCGGCGGTGGAGGAGGAGCAGGAGCAGGAGGAGGAGGAGGAGGAGGATTATGGGGGGGAACAAAAGGCAACTTTGCTCGGAGACTTGCGCAGGTAGCGGGGCGGCAAGGCCAGGTCCCCCCCGCGCTTCAGTGCTTCAGGAAACTTGGCCCCTAAGCCCGGCTGCTGCCCGCGCAATGGCTCTCCGTGTGGCGAGCTCCCCGAGAGCCTCGGGTTCTTCTCACTCGCGCTTTGATCTTTCCCTTGCTTAGCCAGTCAGCTCACGTCATACGGTGCGGGCGAGCATGCGCGCTCCGAACTTGTCCAATACAACAACACACACCCCTTGACGCCTCCCTCCCCTCTCTCTTGGTAATATATGTATTTTGCACACGGGCGCGCTCAACGTTGAGCGCATTACCTGAAGCTTGAGCCTGGGCTTCGCTCCGTACAGAAGTCACCCGGCCAAGCAAAAATTAAAAAAAGGTGGAGAGGCGAGAAGGAAAGGATGAGCTGTTCCACATCCGCCGGTGTGTGTGTGTGTGTGTGTGTGTTGCAATAAATGGAGAGCATCAAAAGCCTTTTTGTGCCCTGTGTCTTCTACAAGGAAGCTGTGAGAGCTGCTTTTTGTTTTGTTGGCTCGGCCAGTGGGGGCGTTTAGTGGGGGCCGAGAAACAATCCCCGCAACAACTTCCGTCCAAACTGCCACTCCGGGAATGTATATGCGCTGATGGTAGGGGGAATTATGCACAGAAGACGAGAAAGGCTTCATGTGTTGCAGATCTGAGAAAATGGCCAGGGAAGCGTGGCTAAAAAGAAGGGGACCTGCTGACAACAGGCCGTTTCCGTTTGTTTCCTGAGATCACTCCCCTCGCCCCCACAAAGGTAGCAGTAGCTAGGTGAGGGCTGCCTAGGTTGCAGCTGGAGCCCCTGGAGGGAGCATCAGAGGTGAGGTGCTGCTAGAAAGCTTTTGAGCCTCCTGGGAACTCCAGCACAGAGAAGACTGTCTTGGCGGCCTTGTAGGGGAAAACATCATGCATCAGCCACAATGAGAAAGGAATCTTAATTTTCCTCTAGAGTAGGAGAGCAGCTGGTTTACTACAGTGGTACCTCGGGTTACATACGCTTCAGGTTATATATGCTTCAGGTTACATACTCTGCTAACCCAGAAATAGTGCTTCAGGTTAAGAACTTTACTTCAGGATAAGAACAGAAATCGTGCTCTGGCGGCGTGGCAGCAGCAGGAGGCCCTATTAGCTAAAGTGGTGCTTCAGGTTAAGAACAGTTTCAGGTTAAGTACAGACCTCCAGAACGAATTAAGTACTTAACCCGCGGTATCACTGTACTTGAATATTTCTCCCTTCTTCTCTCAGAGAGTCCTTACAATAACAACACACAGCTTCAGACATCTACATTAACCAGAAGGGAAGGAAGGGCATTTTTTAAAGAGGATGTGGTGGTGAATGACTCAGGTACCCAGCATTTCTTCTGAAGAGGCACTGTGCTGGCTGTGGTGCAAAACCTGAAAGTGCCCTGAACCATAGTGGTCGTTCCCACTATCTGAGAAACACTATTCTAGAAGCTTGTCCCTCAAACTTCTGTTTCTACTTGTTTTGCTGGGGCAAAGATTAGGGACCTGTTACATACAGCAGATGGGAAAGAGGACTGGTGAGAGGTGCAATGCCTTGGGATGTCTGAAGGCACATTATTTCTGGAAGTGGCTCCACCAACTGTGGTAATAAGGACAAATAAGAACCTCCATTTTTCTAAACAAACATGGGCTTTCATAAGCATCTGCTTAGCCTCCTTTCACTTCTCGAACCACTGCTTTTATGTCGCATTCCAGCTGCCATTGCACCCTCCACATCTGCAATTTTAATTTTAAGAAATCAATACACTTTCAGTATAAATAATAGGAAGATGGGGTAAGGGAGTTTTCAGAAACGGTCCTGGAATCCACCAGCCTTTCAGGATGAATGGGTTGTCTTTCAGAGCCTATAGCATTTGCCCTGTTATGTACTGAGTTGAATAGGATCCAAAATGCAGCAGTCTGATTGGTCCTAGAACAACAGGATCCAGAATGCAGCAGTCTGATTGATCCACAGGAGCCACCCAATCCAGCTCCAGGTGGAAGTGAATCCACAACCTGATTGGCCTACAGGAGAATCCTGGAATTAGCCAATCACGTGGGGCCCATCGTGTAAATAATGTATATAAAGCAGACATTCTGGGGGAACTTCCATTCCTCCTCACCACTATGAGCTGAATAAAGAGCATGAAATCCACTCTCGACTCCGAGTATATTTCATGCCCCATATGAGTAAACAATTGTACTTGAAGGCATAAGTGGGTTTATTGATCTGTGTGTGGGTTTTACATTTTTGCTAGAATTTTAAACCAGAGTAATGTCAATTTATACACACTTCATAGGCAGTTGGATTGACTGGTTTCTCAAAAAGGTTTTTTATTTTTATCCTGGCTGTTTATTTCTATAAATTTAAGCGATTACATGACAAAAGATTCCCTAAACGTTCTCCATTATGAGAAACCACAACGTTTTGCTTTAATTGAACAAATTTATCAAATGCAAGTCTGTTAATTGATTCAAAAACTTCAGTCACTTGGCAGTACTAATAAACAATTATATAAAAACGCAAATGCCACCACTTGCCCAGTAGATTACACCACAAGATGCTACAGTGGAACTATATGGCAAGCTGATGCATGAATCAACTCTCCAATCCAGATATTCATGATGAAAAAGGACACTCAAGCTACCATGCACATGGTACAAAACAAACACTTTCTCAGCAAGCATATTGGAAAAGGTAACACAAAGTGGTTTGGTTTCAAAGGATTAACTGTGAAAATAAACAATGTGTGGATACATATTACTAATAATATCACTGTATTGCACAGAGCTGCTTGATTGCCAAAGAAAGGCAGCACAGAGGAAGTCATGTGGAAATATAAGTCACTGACTTGTCTTCCTTCAGTTTATGTAAATACTGTTGTGTGCAAACCATTCTCAGAGCAGTGAGAGACTCCAGGAGTTTCAGCCAGGGTTCGGATTGCTTGGAATGAAGGTCAATAGAGACTGTGGTGTCTTTAGGGCATGTGGTTTTAATTACACATATATGCAACCTGAGCATAGGATGGAAGAGCTCACAGCATTAATACCCTAAAAGATCTTTCCTCCTTGTTAGGCATCCATGGAAATCCCAAGCCACAGCTTCTGGTCCAGCACAGAGTAAGACAATTCTCTGTGTCTCCAGCTTAACACAGGAAAAATATGAAGGAGTATGAAAAGAGTGCCTCTGAACATGTGCAGATTCACAGCCATGATTTCAAAATCAGAATTATTAGATTCCCCCCCCCAACTCTGCTGCCAACCAACCTCACCATAACAGTTTTTGTCATTTCTATTTGGATCTAGAGCCTCACACTGACAATGTTGATGCACTTGTGATTTGCCTGAGCTGCCTTAGGTTTCAGAAGGGGCTGAAAGCAAGTTGACCCCTCCAGTGAAGTGTTAAACCCCAACGGAATCAGTCCTGAAAAACCCAGTTTGATGGGCAAGCTGTATAAGTCATGATTGGCTGAGTCTTCTTCATACATGCTCAGTGCTGTGGTAGTTTAATTCCTTTTTGTTGCTGCTGCTGCTGTTGCAAATCTGTTTCCCCACCACCTACAGTACTCAGAAGCCTGATCCTTTCACATTTACTCAGGAAGAATCCTCACTGAGCATAGGAAGCAGAAATGCATCTTCTTTCTGCTCCAGACAATTACTTCCCCTTTGTGATTCAGTGACTTGATTCAATGTAATGCAATGCATTTTAGAAATGCATCTTCGGGGCTTATATGCCTTCAGCATTCCAGCCAGTAACAACAGATCCTCAAATATAACAATCTAAAAACCGAGAGAGATTTTTGCCTCTCAGAAATACCTTTAGAATCTGTCTACTATGCAGATGCATCCATCTACAGATGTCACAACATTCTAATTCTCTTTTACATCAGGGACAAATAAAGCTTTTGGGGTTCTAACCACCACCTGAAGGTGTTAATGGGCTGGATTGTGGCTAACAAACTGAAGTTCAAACAGATAAGAATCTGATAAAATTGATAGTCTTTACTTGGACTTTGTTATTTTAACCCATGTGCAGCTGTACTCATCCTACCTGCCTATTTTATAGTTTTGTGTTTTTTTTGTTTGTTGTTAGAATCGTTCCCTCTGTTTTATATACATTCTAAAATGAGATTGAAGATAACCTTTCCAAAACAAAAAACAGACAAGAATGAGGAAGATTGAGACCCTTTTCCAGAGTCAATCAGGTTTGGATGGGGTGGGGGGAAAAACATGTTCTCAGTTTGGGAATGCTCTGGAATCAGATTTACATAGAGATAACCAGGTGGCAACAGAGGTCAGAACAGGAGTTCTTCTGCTCAGTTCAAGTAATTACTACTACTACTAATAATAATAATAATAATACGCCACCCATGTGGCGGCTTCCAACAGAATATTAAAAACACAATAAAACATCAAACATTAAAAATTTCCCTATACAGGGCTGCCTTCAGATGTCTTCTGAAAGTCAGGTAGTTGTTTATTTCCTTGACATCTGATGGGAGGGTGTTCCACAGGACGGGTGCCACTACCAAGAAGGCCCTCTGCCTGGTTGCTGTGCCCGTTGCACACATACCTGAGAAAGTAGGACATGGCTACATTAAGACATTTCTTAGTTACATCAGTCCTGGGTTACTGGAATGCAGTCTACATAGTATGAGTGTCCCCACCCAAAAGTCCAGTGCAGGCAGGTAAGGTCTATTACTTGTAACTACAGGTTGTTGACTATTTGCAGTTTATATGACTGAACCCCTCATGCTATAACATGGTGCCAAAGAGAAGCAATGAGGCAATGAGAAATGTGTTGTTTGTGATTTACTGCATTGCATGGGATTGTACATTTCAAAACTAACTTCTAACAACTTGATTTATTTGTCCATTTCGCAACAACAGAGTAAGGCACTAGAAAGACAATTTGTCCATTGAACAACAATACTAAGTCAAATTAAAAACTGAATTTCACACCCTTTACACAGAATCTGTCTTGGATTGATGAACTTGGGGGGGGGGCGATAAATGCTTGGACAGTGTTCTCAAAGCTACCAACATGAGTTTGACCAAACTACGGGAAGCCGTGGAAGACAGGAGTGCCTGGCGTGCTCTGGTCCATGGGGTCACGAGAGTTGGACACGACTAAATGACTAAACAACAACAACAAATGCTTGTCTGTACATAACATAAAGGAGAATAATACACAAAGTGGGTCATTCTTTAAACAAAATCTGGAATCAGTCAATAACATCTTCTACAAATTTGTTCTTGGAGTAGTTCTTCAACTTTTATTTATGGGCAACGAACAAACACAAGCCAGGCAATTGATCTCCACTCACTGTCAAATGTAGCCATGTTTTCACCCAGCACAAAGTGCTGAAGGACTGTTTACTTGTGCATGTTGTAACTGGGAGGGAAAGTGCTCTAAAGATGGCTATTTTAACAGTAGGGAACAGTTGGGTGTGGTCCAATAGTTCAGTAAAGGCTCATGCTGCATGTCACACAACGTTTGGCATATTTCTTTCATAAGTCTTTCTGTCCAAGTAACAGATTTATCCCCAAAGTTTTCAAATTTGTAAAGTTCCTGAATAGAACATACGGCATGACATATACCGTATTTTTTGCTCTATAAGACTCACTTTTTCCCTCCTAAAAAGTAAGGGGAAATGTGTGTGCATCTTATGGAGCGAATGCAGGCTGCGCAGCTATCCCAGAAGCCAGAGCAGCAAGAGGGATCGCTGCTTCACTGCGCAGCGATCCCTCTTGCTGTTCTGGCTTCTGAGATTCAGAATATTTTTCTTCTTGTTTTCCTCTTCCAAAAACTAGGTGCATCTTATGGTCTGGTGTGAAAAATATGGGTGTGGGTGGGTGGGTGTGTATATATATATAGAGAGAGAGAGAGAGAGAGAACCAAGAGAAAGCATGTTTTTCTTATCCTTCAAAGCTATTGCTTGAGTTTTACTAAAATGTATGCATTAAGACTCAGTTGATTAATCAGCGTAAGACTTATTTAAAATTTAGTAGCAGACTTGCATTTTGTTTTTATATTTGGGGAAACAATGGGAGGAAGGAGCAGGGTAAAACTGCTGTCATGTGGGGGGGGGGACTGCTGTCATGCATGCATGCATGCATGCATGCAATTTATAGGCTGCCCTGTAACCAACATTCCCTGGATTGCTAACAGGGAATAACACAAACAAAATCCCAATGAAAACAACACTATACAACCAATATGGGACCATGATGAAATCACAAATCACTTTGAAACAGAGAGCAGAGGAAAATAAACTTTGCGTGCATGAGCACAGGGGCATGGCTAATTTATTTTCTTTGCCCTACCGTGACATATTTAAATTAGTCTCAGTGTTCATGTAGCAGAACTGATAAGAGGAAGCAACCAAAAAAAGAAGCCCAGTTGCTTCAAAGACATATGAGCTGGACTCTACCTTAAGCCAGCGAAAAATGTCATATAAAAGAGGATCCAATCACACTGTCCCTCCAGGCAGTGGAAGATACAGACAAGATCAAAGAGGCACTTGACTTGACTTCAAATGCTCAGTTCCAGGAAACAAATTTTTGAAGTTGCATTAGAACCAGAGAAGGAAAAAGCCTATCAGCTTGCCAAAGTTCACCCTCCTCTCAGTTGTTCACAGGATCAAAGGTAGCAGCATTCTTAATACAGCAATCAGAAATGCTAAGCTGTGAGACTGCCTTTTCCATGAGACAATAACCTCCAAATAATTTGAAGATTCAGATAGTTTTAGATTAATGACCTATAGGGTTAGCTGATTAATTAATGGAACTGAGAGTTAAAAGCACCCTTTAAATTTGATTTTGCTCCAGTGTGGTAAAAATATATATTAAATATGGCTTTTCTTCTGATGTTTACAAAGGATGTTTGTACCTGAAGGAGCGTTTCCACCCCCATCGTTCTGCCTGGACACTGAGGTCCAGCACTGAGGGCCTTCTCGCAGTTCCCTCACTGCAAGAAGCGAAGTTACAGGGAACCAGGCAGAGGACCTTCTTGGTAGTGGCGCCTGCCCTGTGGAATGCCCTCCCATCAGATGTCAAGGAAATAAACAACTTTTTGACTTTTAGAAGACATCTGAAGGCAGCCCTGTTTAAGGAAGTTTTTGATGTTTGATGTTTTATTCTGTTTTTAATGTTCTGTTGAAAGCCGCCCAGAGTGGCTGGGGAAACCTAGCCAGATGGGTGGAGTAGAAATAATAATAATAATAATAATAATAATAATAATAATAATAGGAGCCTAACATGTTTATCCAGAATTAAGTCCTTCTGACTCCCACATAAGTGTATGTAAGGCTGCCGCTTTAACCATTTTTGAGCACAGTATTCAGAACATATACAAATGAATCAGGTTTTAAAGCATGTGGACTGAACAGTGCAATCTTATGCATGGTTACTCAGAATCACACAGTTTATGAAATACTGCCCTACCCTACGCACATTGGCTCAGAAGAAAGTTCTTTGGTGTTTACTCTGAAGAAAGTAGGACTTATTCCCAAGTAAGTGTTCGTAGGAACATAGCTAAACTAAACAGCTAAGCAAACAATGGCTGCAGATGCTTTTATTAGCAAAAATACACCAGTGCCTCTGTGGGGAAAAGTACGTTCTCTCTTTGCTGATCAGGTGAACTGCTGATCATAAAGTGTAATTACAGGGATGTTTAGGTCCTGCCCTGTAAAATGTCTCTGACACCAAATCAGGAAGAGTCCTGAAAATTAGATTTCAGGGGTCCGCTACATTGGAATATTATTCTGTCTAAGTCCCCTTAAAATGATGGGGTATGCTTGGAAGCACTTTTGTGCTCTTGCACAGCTTCTGTGGTTTGTGCCCCAAGACGACAGGCAGAGATTAAAGTATTTTCACAGTAAAGTCATGCTGTCAGCCCTGTTTTTTGTCCATTTCTCCAAGAAGTCAACAAAAATTAAAATCATCTCCATGGGGATTTTTTTTATTTTTTACATATATAAAAGAAACAAAATTGGTCTAATAGCAGGCAGTCCCTCTGGTGCCACACTGCACCAATCCAGACAATTTCTGATCAAGATATCTTAATAGAACCAGTTGAGTTTACCATAAACCTTTTAACAAAACCTAAGGCTTCTGTCCTCAGGCTTGATGTGAGGATGAAAACAACCAGTCTGGGCTTCCAATTAAATGGTTTGGTTATTTTTACTCAGTAACATTAATGCTTGTAAATAATAATAATAATAATAATAATAATAATAATAATAATAATAATTTTTATTTATTATTGCAATGAGAGACATGCCATGGGCCCTCCCCAGCTGAAGCCGGGCTCAGGGCGGCTAACAACAATAAAACAGTACAACAGTACAACACAACACAACACTCTAAAATCATTCATTATAAAATTAACTCAAATCAAACCAATGGCAACCAATGGGCCAGAGCTCCACAAAGATTGCTGAAGGAGGGAGTCAGGCTGATAATCATCAGCTAAAGTAGACAATCTGTCTAAGAGGTGGCAGACAGCATTATTCGGTATTTTAAGTGTCTTTGGTTTTTTGATGTACTCCAGTGCTGCTTAATGATTGATTATAATGCTTTGACCTTGTAGTTCTCCAAGTGCCAACACAAACTCAGCCTCAGAAAACATAGCAACACACCTTCTTGCCCATTTACCGTATCTCCTCATGCCATGGGGCCCATGGCATGTCTCTCATTGCATTATTCACCACCAATACCAGTTCTGCCCCCATAGTACCTAGAGGTTCTAATGCAGTATTTAACTTTTGACACCAGATAACTCCTTTGATCCTAGTTAGGGATTTAAAACTGACTATACAAGTAGTATTACCATATGCTCGGCTAAATCTTGGAGGTTATGCAGGGGCATTCAGATTAGATGTAATGCTATTAACAATCATAGCAACTGAGAGTTATGCTATAGCCTTACAAACAGAACCACACTCCGTACACTGCTTCACTTGGAAACTTTAGAAGATATCAATAATATACAATCGGTCCGCAAAGCAATACTAATTAGCAAACGATGCTAGAACTCTTTTTAGTCTGAAAGAGCACTTGATGCAAGGAAAGAGCATTACTGGATAATAGAAACTTAGACTGGAAGTCTCTCCCTTCTATTACCAGTTGTACGGGCTTTAATTCCAAGAACTCTGTGACTCACTGCATGTGCCTGAGGGAATTTTGTACTTCTGTGTCCTGAAAAGCAATGCCACGCCACATGGTTGCTCATCCATTAAGTATCCCAAGTGAAATGAGAGAGAATGCTATTGGCTCTTTTAATTTTGCTCCTGGGTTCTTTCCTTGTCATTGAAAGCTATCCATATTGGTCAGTCGGTAAATCACTTGGGCGAGAAGTGGTGCAGATCTGTATAGCGACTTATTGCAACTCTGACAGTTGTGAAATGATAACTCATTGTTGTCTTCTTACAGGGGTAACTATGCTGGTAAGAGCCACCCAGAGTGACTGGGGCAACCCAGTCATGGGCAGCATGTTGTTGTTGTCGTTGTTGTTGTTATCACCAGTCTTCCTTTAACATAAATCTCTTATGTGCTGATAGAAGAGGCTGTTTTCATGTAGCAGAAGGGGTCATTATGCATTATCATGAATGCGTTAATTGTCTTCCACGCAAGTGTCTCAAGGTGTCAGGGCTGGACTGAGGAGGAATGGTGGAGACCACCTCCCACTTCTCTTGCACCTTCCAGAGAAGAGGAAGACAGTATATAATTAGTGGTTTGCAGAAGAGGGGCAAAGCTGGGAGATAATGGGGGAGGGGAGCAGCAGAGCTGGAGCAGCTGGCTGACAGTTATCATTAGAAAGCATTCCAGACCCCCTTCTCTCAGAACCCGGTGAGCAGTGAAAGTGGTAGAGCAGAAAGCTAAAAGGAAAATGGCCTTAAGCTGTTGACGACTGAGGGGGAAGGGGGAAGGGAGGAGATTACTCGGATCAATGCCATGACCTGAGAGGCGACATTTCTAAGCCTCTCTCTGTGAACATTGAATAACATACATTGGTAAGAGCTTCTTGTCTCTCTATTACTGGCAGCCTGCCGTGAGGAGGAGGGATCAGATTCTCTGAAGCCTGACACAAGGTGATGTACAATAAAATCGGGGGGGGGGGGGATTAAAAAACCAACAACAGCAGATATCTTTAAAATAAAATGAAAACAGTGCAAAACATACACTCATGGCAAAGGCCTAATTATACCCTGTTGGGAGGAGAAATGTTTTCAATTGTTTCTGGAAAGTACAGATGGCGGATACCTGCCCTATCTTGCCCTGATCCAAGTTACTGCAGAGAGGACTTCTGAGATCTTCAGAACTTGCAGGAGAAACTCATCTGCAAACCCCAGTGTTCCACTGGGGATACAAGACATAAGGCAGTCTCTCAAGTAACCTCATCCTGAGCTGTACAAGCATTATTTGTTAGTACCAACACATTGAACTTTTTTTGGGGGGGGGTCTTAAATAAATTGAAACTGTGTCCAACAGTTGTCTGAGATGTACATAGCTGGAAACTCCCCCAGTCATGTTGTATGGTTGGATTTACAATATGGTTGTTTCCTCAGAAGAACAGTACGTACTTTCTGATTCCTTTCTAACTTACGAACTTACGAACACTCAATACAGTATCTGAAATCAGAGATGGAGAAACTTTGGCCATCCGGATGTTGGTGGACTCCAACTCCTATCAGCTCCTGCCAGCGTGGCTAATGGTCAGGGATGATGGGAGTTCACCAATCTCTGGAAGGTTTGTGTTAAACGCACAGACAGGATTGAAACATCAACAGGTTGGCAGATAACATGAATATCTTGCAGCAAAACAAATCTCTGGACTGGTTCACAAATATATACCTATTGTTTGACTGATATGTATGTGTGTATATCACTGGCTTAGATCCATTGAAAAACATTTTATCTGATGTGGTATTAAAGTTCTATCTGTAACTACTGCTCCTTGAAAAAGCTCTTTAACTTTTCACACACGGTTTCAATACATTCAGGGTTCCTCTTGTTCAAGGGCTGTGTTTGCTTCATTTTTAATGCTGTTCAAGTCTAGGGATCCAATCGTTATGAGAACACTTTATCTGAGATAAGAGATATTTATTGACTCCTTTTGCAGTAAAGATACAATCCACACCCATGGGGGAGGGGTGTTATCCTGACTATAAACAAGTCCTACACTTCAATGCTAGTGGGACAGTTGCCAATCTGGTTCAGTGTCATCAGAAGTGTTTAATTACTGCTGCTTGCTCCGCTTGTAATGTGAACTTACTGATGATGATCTCTGTGCCCAACAGCACAGATACTGCAATGTCAACTTCTCTTCCTATGTTTGTTGCATCCTGTGCCCAACCTTGGCTTAGAGACCAACCAACACTGATGTCACTTTTACTGAATAGTTTTTCTCTCTCTCTGTGTGTGTGTGTGTGTCTCCGACTTTCTGAATTCTAATGAGGCATCTGATCAAGTCCTGTATTTTAAAATGAGCTTAAAGATATATTTGCAAATGTTTGTATGTTTCATGCCAGGCAGAAACCAGCTGGCTAAGTACTTTGGCAGTTGTTTATCTTCCTGCTCTCCTGAGTAAGGGCCCCCCTGATTTATAGCAGTAGCAGGAAACAAGTTTCTCAAAGTTGTAAAAGGGAATTACAGGCTGGGAGCAAATGTTACACTGACCCTACATATTACAGAATACAATCAAGCTGCAAAAACACTAATTAAGAGTTGGTAAATAGTAAGATTTATTGTTTAACAGAAAATAATACCATGTGCCTCCCATCAGAATCTAGCCATATTTTCCTAAGGTTTAAGGTATACTGAGAGAGTTAAAGGGCAATAAATTTTGGGAAGAGCTAATGGGAAAAGCAGCTGGCTGGGAAAGGGGGGTGTAAACTGAAGAGGCTTCTTTTGAAGCTGTTTTTTACTGAGTTCCTTTTTACTTTGCAAAGGCCTTTTCTTCTAAAAAGCTAACTATGTTATGTATGAGATTTGTTGGCTTAATGTAATTGGGCAAAGGATTTAGAAAGTAAGAAATGTTAGATTCTTATGTTAGATTCTTATTTAATTGATGGTGTGTGAGAATGTGAACCCAATATCTCTGTTTAGATAGAATTTAATACCATGAGCCATTTGTTTTAGAATGCAGGGGCAACAGGGGCAAAAGGTGATCTGGTAATTAAGGTGCCTTGTCGAGGCAAATGTAAGATATATGGCTACTTGTCTGCCATTTATGGATAGAAGGAAATATAGCTCTTTGTCTCCCATAAAAGGTAATAGGAAATGGGTGTATATTTTATGATTGGTTCTAGCAAACAGCCAATAGGAATTTCAACCAGGCTGATTGGACAGAGGCAGCCAAAGGAGGAGCAAGGGGGCTGGGCTGAGGAAATATAAGTGCTGGCCATCAGGGCTGGAAGGGGCAGAGCTTTGGTAACCATATACCACTGTGCCTATCATTTATTTGTCTGACAAATAAATTATGATTTTAATTTCTCTATTGCTGCGTTGAATATTTCATTCCAGCTAAGCGTTAACCACAAGCAGGGTGCTACACTAACACAAAGATCCAGTGTAGGAAACAGACTGAAGCAGTACAGTACACTTTGCAACAGAAGAAGCAATCCTGTGGAAAGCAACCCAATCTCCTGTATCAGGAGAACACAATCCATTTGAGTCCTGACCTCATCCTTATTGCATGCCTCAGGCTAAAAGAAAAGTATTATTGAGCCTGAGGAATGACATTTATTTACTTAGAAAGCGGTACTGTGCTAGGATCTAAAGAGGCACTTAGGCACACCTACTTTGTGTGTACCCAGTGAAGAGTTTCTTTATTTCAACACCAGGTCCTTATGCCTTTAAACCAAAGACAAAGGTTGGCAAACTTTTTTGGGCTTGTGGGCACATTTGGAATTTTGAGAGTGTGCCACGGGCACACACACAACCCGCCCGCCCCCGTCGGTTTTCTTTGCTTGCCTTCCCAACAGACAGAAAGAGAAAAAGCACACACACATATGTTGTTTTTTCCATAGGGTCCTGTAAAAGTTAGATACAGTAGAATTAAAACAGAGCCTCTTGAATTTGCTTTATTTTACACAGCACCTCCCTAAAAGCCCACCACCCAATTAAAACTTACATTGGTAGACTGTAAGAATCGTAGATCCAGTGTTTGCCAGCACTACAAATGCAAGGATTTGAGGCATGGATCCTCAAGGATCTTAATGATTTTAAAATTTTATTTTATATAGGATGACAATGAAAGCAGCAACAAATCCATAGACTCAGATGGGACATGATTTGATGGTGGTTTCCAGATGATCCTTTGTAAAAAATATAAGGATGCATAATCTGAGCCGCGAATCCATGTTTTAGTGCCTTGGCAGTGCCAGATCCCAATCAATTGCAATAAAAAAATAAAAAATGCATAGCTTCAGCTGTGATTTCCCCTGCCTCCCCATTTCAAGAATTAAAGAAACAATGGAGGCACTTCCATAGAAAGCCACTGGTGCTTTAAAAATATCTATAAGCATTGTTTTATTTGAACATTATCATTGGAGAGAAAGAACTAAAGTCCTCTGGTAAATGCGTTTCTACCTCATGTTGACTGATCACTAGGCTAAGATCACTGAGCATTAAATTTAAATGGGTGACATTATAAAATATTCAGATAATCGGCTTATTATGTGCACAGAGGTCTCTGTTGGGCCAAGTCATTTTACTGCATTGGCCCCATTATCACTTGCATGATGCAGCTGTACATTGTGTAATGTGATACAGTCATGCTTAAAGTTAATCAAGCAGGCAGTAAGACTATCAGTCCAGTCCTTGATATGTTTAATTGTACGCCCCATTATTTCAGCAGTGTTTGTTGCCAAGTAAGAATGCTGAACCTTGCAAGCCTATAGCTTCTAGATCAGAAGCTGAGAAAACTGAGATTTCCTCATTTGGTTTTGGTCCAGCAGATCTGGATTAGAATATGGGGTGGTAGCAGAACTCCCACAAGTGCTAAAAAAGGGATCCATCACTCTTGCTGTAACTGTCTACCCACAGTTATAACATGTATGCCTCCTCTCATTTTCAGCAAATATTGTCCGCTGAACATATTACTTTTGCATCATGGGATAATATGGAGTTAGTTAAGCTATAGCAATTGCTACCCTAGTGTCGGACCAAGACCAAGCCTGAGGCAAACCACAAAATGGTGTCCCACCCTGCCAGAAAAGATGGAGGAGTGAAGCTCTGCACCAGGAACAAGGGTTGAAGTAAAGATCTGCATAGAGAAAAAGGGAGGAATAAAGATCTACATGTGGTGGGTTCCTTGGAGTGCCAACTTGGCCCCACAACCGTGGGTGCTATGCAGCATGCATGGCCCTGGCACCGAAATGTGTGGGTGCCCAGCCCCTTCATGGGGAATTTTGTGGGTGCTCAGGCACCCAGGGCCCCATGCAGTCGGCACCTATGGAGGCCAGATCCACTGCCCCTGTGTATCTTGCCACCTGAGGCTGTCGCCTCATCTTGCCTCATGGATGGGTCAACCCTGCCTAGAGCATTTTCTGCTCCCCCCTAGAATCATAATAATAATAATAATAATAATAATAATAATAATAATAATAATAATAATAATAATTTATTATTTATATCCCGCCCATCTGGCTGGGTCCCCCCAGCCCCTCTGGGCGGCTTCCAACAAAACACTAAAATACAATAACCTATTAAACATTAAAAGCTTCCCTAAACAGGGCTGCCTTTAGATGTCTTCTAAAAGTTTGGTAGTTATTTTTCTCTTTGACATCTGGTGGGAGGGCGTTCCACAGGACAGGCGCCACTACCGAGAAGGCGCTCTGCCTGGTTCCCTGCAACTTGGCTTCTCACAGCGAGGGAACTGCCAGAAGGCCCTCGACACTGGACCTCAGTGTCTGGGTAGAACAATGGGGGTGGAGACGCTCCTTCAGGTATACTGGACTATTGGCTATTCTGGCTGGGGCTGCCTGAAACTAGAGTCCAGCAACATCTGAAGGGCCACAGGTTCCCCATCCCTGCTCTAGGATTAGTTCTCTCTGATCATAGCCAGTGCTCTTAAGACCATAAGCAGGGTTCCCAACACTTTGTGATACAGTGAAAACAAAAAAACAAAAAGCTGTTTTTCCACAACTTCTGTGCTGCCACCTGGTGTTAACTGTATAGTAAATTACACACGATACCTTTAAAGCATTTTCGAGGCACATTTCTCTCCATCAAATAATTCTGAGCACTGCAGCTCACCCCTTCACAGAGTTACAATTCCCAGCAATACTTAACAAACTATAGTGCCCAGAATTCTTTTGAGGGCAAAAATGTGCTTTGCTTAGTGTGGCATCTATGCATATTCAGAGAGCCCTACCATAAACAATTCTAGCACCTCTTTGTAGTGCTTGCTAATAGTAGCAATTTATGGTTGAAAAAGAGTCACATTTGTTCTTCATATAGTCACCTTCCCCCCTTGCATGTAACCAGTGGCGTAGCGTGGGGGGTGCAGGGGGGGGGCCGGCCGCACCGGGCACAACATCTGGGGGTTAGGGTTAGGGGGCGCAAATCCACCGGTTAGGGGGCGCAAATTACTTGCCTTGCCCCGGGTGCTGACAACCCACGCTACGCCACTGCATGTAACATGCCTTATAGAAAATTGCTGAAAATATACTCATCTTTAATTATAAGCTAGCCAAATAATAATTACAACCTTCATAAAATGGCGGAAAGCTAGAAAGAAGAAAATTGTAAATTGAAGAGTTATAATTACCGGCTGCATAGAAGGGAGTTTTTGGTGCTACAGTACAAAGAGAAGGGTTTGTTCCCACGTGGCAGTGGTCTGTCCTGAGGGCTACTTACGTTCAAGGTCCAGACAGGTAAAATGGAGAAGAATGCAGCTCAGTCAGGGCTCCTCTTGGAAGTAGTGAAAGATTCTCCCTCCCTTTGAGGAGAGCCCCTGAAGCATTGTTTTGGGTTTATTATTCACTTCAGTATGGCATTTGTTGAGCTGTTGAGAAGCTAAAACCAAGGCTGCTCTACATTGAGCACATTTGACTGCAAGTGTGCTTATTTGAAATAAACAAAACACACTTCCACATACATTTGTTTAGGACTTGAATCAAACGAAGTGAACTGCAGTCCACAGGAGCTTGCACCACAGACAACTCCTTGTTTACGAGCATTCAAGATATGCCCAGGAAGTGGCATAATAATAATAATAATAATAATAATAATAATAATAATTTATTTGTATCCCGCCCTCCCTGGCCAAAGCTGGGCTCAGAGTGGCTAACAACAAGTAAAAATAGCACAGTGTACATAAAATCACACAATTAATTAAAATACATTCTAAAATAAATTCAGAATCAAATTAATGGCATCCATTGGGTTAGAGTTCTATTAGGATTACATGGAAACCAAAGCGCAGCTTCTGATTGGCTGCAGGAAGCTCCAACAGCCAATCAGGAGCCGCAGAAGCCCCATCTCATTCTCCCCCTGTCTCATTATTGATACAGGTCAGGGTGGATACAGATAGTCCACATCCTCCAGGAACTTCTGCAACTGCTTAGCCGAAACTCTCTACCACCTTTCCCAAGAAGGGGGTATTCACAACTGGGTGGTAGTTGTGATAATTGGCTTATTCAAACATGGACGCACTACCGCCTGTTTAAGGACAGCAGAAACAACGATGTAGACATGTGTTCACTCCCACACTGGACTCACTCAATCACTTCCCTCCATCCCTGGACTAGTTTTCAGAAGCCAGAATGGACAGGGATCAAGAGAACAAGAAGCTGGTTGCGTCACTGCAAGGTTCCCCATCCACATAAACTGAAACTCACCCCATAAAATATGGGAAGGTGCTATATTGGACATCTCAACAGGAATTGCTACAACTTTGGCATACAAGACACTATGGAGCTAAGTAACTTTATCCTCAAAGTGCTTTGCAAACTACTCACGCAATGCACTCCAGAAGCCCGCCCACCACTTCTGGTCTGCCCAGCCTCTGGACTGCCTGAAACAACTCTGCTGGATTGTTCTTTGAGGACGCAATGGAAGCAGCAGAGTAATTCTTCTATTTCCTAGTGATGCATTAAAGCAAACGCTTACTAGCTCTTGGAAGTCAGCCCAGTTACTTGGCAAGTGCTTCTTCTTCTTGGAAGGATGGAGTTTGGTGGTTAGCTGCAAAGCTGGAGGAGTGCACTTTCATGTCTCCAGTCTATAGGAATGCTAAGCGCCTGCCACTCTGGGCATTCATCCTCTTTCTGCCCCACCACTGCACACAAATTAGTGTGTTGCAATAGTGTCTCAAAAACACTTCACCTCAATAAGCTGGAAATCACAAGCATCTCTGGGCACTTGGCCAGGGAGATGGAGGCCTAAGCATCTATTGGATTATCTTTAATTTTAAGGAGCTATCAGGGCTCAGGTTAAAGTCTGTACAACTTAGAAGGTATAAAGGGGGGTTAGAATGAAGTAGGAAGTAAGAATAGCAAGTGTAAGTAAATACAACAAAGCAGGTGGCAAAGCAGAATAAACACCTTAAAAGCAAAACAAAATGACAAAAAGCAAAACGAAAAGCAAAACAAAATGATGGGTAAGACTCCCAACTAGTTGTTTTTAAAGTACTGTTGGTGTTGCTCAAGAGTTCGCGATTTTTTATTATCTGCTGGTAGATTTTTAAAAACTGTGCTTCATATTCTTGTAATGGTTTATATCTGTATTTAAAAATGGTTTTCATCATTTTTAATAAGACCATCTTATATACTTACAGAAATTGCAAATAACGATTCACAAAAGCAAAATAAAAGAACTGCAGGTATTCTGGTGTTTTTATTGTTATTGTTAATTGCCCAGAGAAATGGTTCTTGGGTACCTTGCAATCAGAGGACCATAAATAAATGATATTTGATACAAAGAAATCCGGCAGTTTAAGGGCCAGACAAAAGTGTTAGGTAGAAGGCTGAACAGGGTCTGGAGGAGCATCAGATATTAGCTTAATTTGCAGATTACGGGATCTTCCAGGCCAGGCAACATGTTTAATGATCATTCATCCTGATTTGTTTTTTAGGAGAAATTCAACGATGTTGCAGCAAGCAATTGTTATTCCACTTCCCAGTGTGTGTCCTTATTGTTATGTACTGAAGTTCTCACCCTGGGCCAGCAGGGGGATACTGTAGATAGTTATGCAAATGAAGGATCGAAAAGTGACGTTCAGTGATTGGATAGTTTTGTATGCAAATGAAGGATCGAAAAGTGACGTTCAGTGATTGGATAGTTTTAGAAAATGGCAACAGTTACATTGTTCTGGAGCTCTATATAAGCAGGCTGACTGAGCTCCTCAGCTTAGTTCTGTTCCAGCTTACAAAATAAAGAGCTGCTTTGGAGAAATTGCTGTGTCGTCTGCTATGTCAACCCACAACTTAACACTTATCACTTTCCTGATTGTAAAAAGCCCAATCTTTTGGGAAAGTGTTTCCCCGCCAGAGCTCCAAAGGCACTTCTGCACTGTCACTATTTTTGGGTGGGATTCAATCTCATACAGGCAAATCCAGGTTTTGCAACTACTTTTGGGAAGTCTTGCGCATCAAACCTGCGGTATGGGAAGTGTGTGTGTGTGTGTGTGTGTGTGTGTGTGTGTGTGTGTGTGTGTGTTACTGCTAGCAGTGAGTAGCACCATCTAACCTCCCTGAGATCAAATCTGAGCGGATGCGCAAGGAACAGGTCGTCTGAAAGGGATGTGATTGAATCCATTCTGAAGACAGTGGCAGTCATCCTGCATCTTTTATAACAATCCAAGAGATTTTGTTTTCCATTACAATGAGAGCAGCAGAGTTTATACAACCTCCATAGAGGAGGCGGCCGAAGCAGAGTCGCGCCTTTTTCTTCTTCTTACGTGCCCCGCGCACGCCCCGCTCTGATCATTCCAAAAGCGATGACGCCACGGTGCGGCCAGCGACACCCAGCTACTGGTGGAGGGACGCCTCCCATGTTTCCTTGGCGTCAGGCAGCCTTGACTTGAGCATGAATAAAAACGTGGCTGCAAAATGCCGGGGGATACGTAGATAGAAAAGATGCA
The DNA here is from genome assembly GCF_964252035.2 of Podarcis erhardii. Taxonomy (NCBI): domain Eukaryota; kingdom Metazoa; phylum Chordata; class Lepidosauria; order Squamata; family Lacertidae; genus Podarcis; species Podarcis erhardii. The sequence continues at coordinate 81,365,508 of NC_138508.1, forward strand.
CAAACACCCCCCCCCAATATTAAAAACTAAGCCCCGGGCAGGGCCCCTTGTCGGTGTTTGTAGGGGCCCGTTTGCAAGGCGGAACCTCCTCGCCGCGGCTTAGCGGCGGCGCGAGGGAAGGTGTTCGGCGTTGCACCGTCCGGGCTGCGAGGGGCATTGTGGGGGCCCGTGTTTGAAAACCGTTGCTTGCTTCTTTTTCTTCTCCTCTCTCAATTTTTATTTCCTCCCTTCCTTCCTTTTTCTCTCCCTTCCCCACCCCCTGCCACCACCTCTTCTCTTCTCCCTCCGGCGGGTTTTTATTAAAATGGCGCCCTAAGCCGCGGTGCAGGGAAGCCACCCGAGTTGGGAGGCTCGAGGAGAAGCGGCCCTCGGAGGAGGGTAAGGGCGGGCGAGGGGCGCGTCCTCCTCCCCACCCTCCTGCCTCCGATGCGAGAGGATGGCGAGCCCGGATCAGAAGTCGCCCAACGTCCTGCTGCAGAACCTGTGCTGCCGCATCCTGGGCAAGGGCGAAGGTAACTGCCTCCCCCGAAGACTATATATATAAGCCCTTTCCCGCTTGTCGTGAGCTTGCTCGGGTCGCTTCTCCGTATGTTTGTGTTGGCTTGTGTGTGTGTGTTGTGTTGCGTAGCGGCTCCTCCTGCCCTTCTGTCAGCGGAGCCGCTGTGGGAGCCGTGCAGTGGAGCGAAGGATGCTGTTTCTCACCTCCCCACATAATAACGTGCAGGCAGGCGAAAGAGGCTGCTGCTGCTGCATCTCGTGGGTGGTTGAGTTGAGCAGACGGACAGCTTCATGCCCCCTGGAATAACTTGGCTGCAAAACACCCTCCTCAGCCACCGCCTTGCCTCCTCCCGCCGAAAGAGGTGCCCGAAACAGTAATCAGAGAGAGAGACAGAGAGACGTCCTACTGTAAGAGTGCCTGGTCGGTTCTGGAAGTGGGGGCTCCAGGTTTCTTCCCTCAGTGGGTGGACTTGGCTGAGATTTGGCCCAGCCACCTGGGCAGCAGAGCTTCTTTGTGCCTATAAATAAGGTGACGGGGGTGGAAAAGCTAAGTAGGACCTCTGAGAGGAATAGGCTGGATGCTGGATCACTGAATATTGTGTGGAATAGCTATACACAAATGTAATATTCTGCATTTAGGGTGTTTTTTTGGCGGTGGAGAAATCAGATCCACATGTACAGGATGACACTCAACCTGACACCAGGAGGTGTGAAATGAATTGGTGTGTTAAAAAAACCCAACAACTGCTAGCAGGCCCCCCCTGTATGGTTTCGGGACCCTGTTGCAGGGGGTTGGACTGGATGACCCTCGGGATCCCTTCCAACTCTACAATGCTGTGATTCTATGAACCTAGTTAGCCATGGTATGCCGTACTAGGTGGCCACTGGCCTGATCCACTGGCTCATTTCTGTTCTTAACCTGTAAACCATCTAGGCCAGCATTCTCTTCTCACAGTGGCCAACCAGATGCCTGTGGGAAGCCCTAAATCACTATCTGAGTGCAACAGCGCTCTCCTGGTATGGGTCCCAGCATCTGGTATTCAGAAGCACACTGCCTCTGACAATGGTGGTAGAACATAGCCATCAGGGTTAGTAGCCATTGACAGAGTTATCATCCACAAACCTGTCTAATCCTCTTTTAAAGCCATTTTAGTAGGCATAAGCTGAAGATGAGACTGCAGTGCTACAGCTACAAAGGCTAATACAATTTTTGACTGCATCAGCAGATGCATAGTGTCCAGATCATGAGAAGTAACTGGTACCACTGTTCTGCATTGGTCAGAACTCCAGGTCTGGAGATTGTGGTTGAAGAAGGATATGGACAAATTAGAACACCTCCAAAGGGTGACGACAGATACAGAGGAGCCTAGAGATGAAGTCCTGTGAGGAAAGATTGAAGTCAGGTACAATTAGCCTTGAAATGAAATGATTAAGTTCCAGTGTATTGACCACCATAAGTATCTGAAGGGTTGTCACATGGATGGAACATACTTTTTCTCTCTCGCTCTAGGTAAGGAGTAGCCAATGTAGTACTCTCCAGATATTGTAGGACTGCAACTACCATCAGCCCCAGCTAGTGTGGCCAACTGGAGAACAACTTGTTGCCTATCCATGCTCTAGAAGTTAGGATCTGAACCACTGGATCCAAATACGAAGAAAAAACTTAGACAGAACATTAGGAAGAACTTTATGGAGGTAGAAGCTGTTGGACAGTGAGGCAGACTGCTTCAGAAGGTGGTGGACTCTCCTTTGCTAAGAAGTATTTATGCAGAGGTGAGATAGTCACCTGTTGGGGTTCTGTAGAAGTGGATTTCTGCATCATTGAACATTTGAGTTCTTTTCCAAATCTTAAGAGGCTTGATTAATTTCAGAGCTATCTCCCAGCTGATGAGATGCTGCTAAAAAAAGCTGTGTTGAGTCTTTTTTTTTTAGCAATGGAAAAAGAGGTACAGCAGGTATGTTGTGATTAACATCACATAAGTAAGCACACAGATGAGAAAATCTCAGGAAAAGTTTGAAATGCATTCTTGTTTCTAAAGCTAAAAGTCATCCCCTTTTGTAGGCTATTGTTCAAATACTTTGAAAGAACAATGGCTACTGAATGCACAACTTCCTATAAAACATTGTGAGAGATTAAATATACATGATTATGATATTTCTCCAGATACTGATATTTTCATAATTAAATTTGTTAGTTACTGCTGATGTAAAATCCGCTTCGCGAGCATAACATGCATTTTTGTATGTGTAAGTTAAATTTTCTTATTTGGTAGGAAAAAAATGTTGTACTGAATTACATAATACATCCTGTTAATCTGTTTGCAGTGAGAAAATAGTTACCTATGAACAGGACAGTTGAAAGATACAGCAATTTGATTGGATCAAAGATTATAAAAGCAAAAATGGAACTGCGGTATGTTTTCTGCAGACTTCAAGACGGCTAAAAGTCTGAAAACACTGATTAAAAATAAAAAAACACAGCTAAAAAGGAAACTAACGCAGGGGGATAAATATAAAAAAACAGTAAGCTTCATAAGAAGTAATAGGTAAAGTAGCATAATTAAAGACCGCATGGCAGAATTAAAAAAACACACACCCTACAATGAAGGTTAACTTATCTTATGATCCACTTAAGCTACCAAAAAGGAGGCAAAGCAAACCTCTTGGGATGAAATTCCAAAGCCCTGATTTAGCCCTATTTCTGGTCCCAGGGGTTATTAGAACCCATATAGGGCCTCCACTGTTGGCTTTATATGACCTGGCAAGATCATACAAGAGGAGATGGTCCTTTAGTTATCTTGGTCTCAATTTGTGAAAGGCTGAAAGTCATCACTAGCATTTTGAATTGGGTCCAGTAATCCAACTCCAATTAACAACCTGATTTCTGATTTCTGAACTGATTGAAGTTTCTGGACACTTTTCAAAAGCAACCATGTTAAGTGACTTTGAATGATCTGGATGTGTCATTGTGGTTAGGTCTGCTGTCTCCAGGAATGTGTGACCGCATCACCAGACTAAACTGGGCAAACATACATCTGACCATTGCTTTTACCTGAGTGTCAATATCAAGGCCACAGCCAGAAGCGCCCCCAGACTATGAACCTGTGTTGTGTAACCCCATCCAACACAGGTTATTTTATTTTTCTGATATTGGAGCAATCTGTATGTGTGGCTGCCCTGCCTTGCTAGGAGCTAAGCCATAGTTTGTCATAGCATTGTGTCATATTTGAGCTCATGGTTTATTTCCAGACAAACCACAAGCTGTAACCAAGTCTATGAATTACTGCTTGTGGATTGTGGGAGATAAACCACAAGCTATGGCTTAGCTTACAGCATTTTGCAGCAGCAGGACCAGAGGAGGAGCAAAATCGCCATGATCTCTCTGGGAACCCACTCATTTGCTGATTTGTGCTAAGTCATGGTCATTGTTTCAAATATGACATAATAAATATTTGCTTGTTCTTTGAAAATTAGTTAAGATGACTTGGATGTATACTTTATTGTGCTTTAAAAGTTTGGGGTTTCTTTTGGTGTGTGCAAGCTGTTGCAAATATCAAACACGATTCAGTAGTAAAGGACTTACTTGATTGTAGTTGGTTGGCATCTGTCTTGAGAGACAATGGTGTGTGCCTCCAGTGATGAAGTTAAATCACTGCGTTAGCAGCACTGAAGTGACGTCCCCTGGGAGCAGGCCTGGGCACTATGTATGGAGGTCCTGGAAAACAGAGTACTGCATTTGTCACCAGCTTGGCTGCAGGAGTTGCTGGAAAGGGGCAAATGAGGTTCCACCTGACCACCTTAGGGACTCCACTCTGGATTTGTGTAGGGTTTATTGCTTAGCCTTTTCTTCTCCTGACGGTATCCTGGAAGCAGTGTTCGAAACTCCCATTGTTCTTGGCGCATTTTGCAACAGGGAATTTCGTTAGTGTGAGCAGTTTCTAAGTTTTGGGTGCAGTACTGCGCCTAAGATTTCAGATTAAAACTGCAGTGTGGAAGGAAAGGAGGACCTTTTTCTGCCTCCCCACTTCCAGCTACTCTCCAAAGACTGGAGAAGAGACCCTCTTACGAATGTTAGGGGAGTGGACAGGAGAAGGACTAGACCATGTGAAAAATGAACATAATATTTTAGCTGCAGTTCAGTCCTTTTCAGCCTTGCATTCCTGTTATAAAAAAGTGTGCCTAGACATTTCATTGTTGCGCCCGTAACCTAGCTTTAAGGTGCCATTTAGCTTCTCGCTTTCATATCTCAGTTTCCAACACTGTCTGAAAGGCAGCAGAGGTTTAGGATCAGTTTTCCTTCTCCTAGATGGGCTAGCTTCCCAGGTTGACGAGCCCCATCTGCCTCTGACTTCTGCACAGAAACTGCCTTCTTGACTGTTGGACCCACTATTGTTCTTGTGTGCTCAACTTGTCAGAGCCTGTCTTTGCATGCAGAGGAAGTCCCTAACTCTCAGAGAGCTTAAGACCTATTGGCTATTCTCACTTGGTTTAGCTGGCCAGTCAAAGCCATTCCTGGGATGTGGCTGCTGTTGTATGCTGACAGCTTCTGGGAGCTGCAGGTGAGAACTAAATTCAGGGTGGGGATCAAAGGTGGGCAAACAACTCCAGATGGAGCACAACATGTACCCCTCCCATCCCCTAACATCACATACGTCCCATTTGATTGTCGTGAACAGTATAATTCACCTGCCCATATTATGAGACTGAAGTCTCTAGAGAAGAGACAGTGTGTTAAACTTGTGTGAATTTCACCAAATAATTGTTTATAGAATGTTTTAATGAAGGTAGATGTAATTGCTAATTGCTAAGTAGATAGATGGGTATGAAAATACAAATCTTAAAAATTGGGGAGAACTAACTTGTGGAATTTGCAAGAAGTAGGTTGTTTGCCTCTGGGGGAAAATTTGTGCATCTAGCACAGAAATGAAATCCCGACAGCACAATTCCATGCATATTTACTCGTAAGTACTGTATTACTCATTGTGTTAAGTGAGACTAACTTAAACATGCATAGGATTGTAGTATAATGCTACAATTATTTGCTCAGATCCTTGGGAGTAAGATGCATTGAATTAACTGTGACTTACTCCTAAGTACAGTAAATATGGAAATGTTTAGATTGCGTGTAGGTTTTGATCTTTTAGCTCACTTTGGGAAATAGGTCCTGAAGAACATGGTGTTCTATAAGCTGGCGATAAAATTAGTCTTTTCTTAAAGATAACTTGTTACTTGCAGCTTGACTTGTCTAAAGAGTTCAGATTGGGGGAGAAAGGTCTTTTTGTCTAAAAATCATAATCTGCCACAAGGGGAAGGGTGGCAGAAGACAAAACTGGAGGAATACCAAATTTACTCATTCCCTTGAACATTTTATCAGAAGTAGAAAGGCATATTTGATTTTTTTAAAAAATCAAATTCAAAAGCTTCAGAGAGCTGAGCTGAGCCAAGACTTGAGACCTGCTAAAATCAAAATAGCTTTGTGGTATAAAAAGTAGCAGTTACCCAGGTGATAGATTGAAAATTGCCTATCCTTATGCAGTTCAAATATCTTTACAAATAGGGAACTTTTAGAATGAATAATTTGTCTGAGGTTTATGTTTATAAAACTTGTATCATTTTGCTCCTTTGACATCTTGGACATCTTCCTTTAAATGCAAGTAATTGTTCCTCAGTTTTAACATTGTGAGAGATTCCTGGTAAACTTCCTACTGGTTGCGCACAGGGGCAATGGTTTCTTTCACATTGGTACTTTGGTGCTCATGCTAGTAATCAAATCTTTGGTGCTCATGCTAGTAATCAAATCAAATCTTTATTGATTCTTTAGAAGGAGGCCAGTGATGCTGTGTCCTGGAAGCGTCGAGGGCAACTCTAATCACATACTGTAAACATCTTTCTGTGAACAGAGAAATGTGCTGCTCTAAAGGTTCTTGACTGAGAGTTGCTAACTGATGAAGTGAGGGACCAGGTTGCTTGCAAACATTTGCAGATGGAATTGGGGTCATCAATAAGCTTCGCACAATATAATAGCTATGATGAAAATAGTTTTGTTATAGGTCACAAGGAAGGGTCTAATTGGGGCAATTTTTTTAAAAAAATTAGGTTTGTAAAATGATTTTGTAAACCTGTGGGTGCTATTGACCCCACCTACACAATTTTTGGTGATGTTATGATTTGGTGATTTGTCTGTTATGAAAATGGGCAGAATTCTGTTTCTTCATCCTCTGTATTATTTTCTCACATGAAATGGACACAACAGGCTCTGGGCTAAGCACCTGCAGATAGTGGCAATTAGTGAATAACCTTAAAGAGCATTTTGTGTGGCTACTTTGAGCCCTAGCACCCTATGTGCATGTTGTTTGGGTTTTCTTGGACATTCTAAGGCAGTAAAATTGACCTTAAAAACCATAAGTGAAACAACATTTCCCCCACTAAATTACACCCCCCCTGCATCCCGCCCAAATGCCAGATGGTACCGTATTTTTCTGTCTATAAGACGCCCCCATGTATAAGATGCCCCCTATTTTGGGGGACTCAGATTTAGGAAAATGGGGGGAGATGTATCTGTGTATAAGACACCCCTTAATTTTTGACATTATTTTTTAGGAAAAAACCTAGTTTCATACATGGAAAAATAATGATAATTTATCCTCTGTATTGGATGAGAACTAACTTTGTTTCAATAAAGGCTATTGAGACAAAAGTTTTATGGATTTTGTCCGGTGCTGTTCGGGGGTGTTTGACCCTACCCGTTGATAAAAGGTTAAACTTTCCTTTTCCCATATCCTTTGCCAAGATGGTAGCATTTATGCTTGAGGCTACAGGAAATTGGATTTCATGACTCCAAAGACCTGTTTTTGTTTTTTACTTTCCTTGTGTCTTTTCAGCAAATGGTACTTGAGGTCTTAAGTGCAAACCTTGTTTAGCTATTTTCAGTGGTTTTGTAAGGTGTGGGAAGGAAATCACTAAACCACATAATTTAACCATACATATTTAATTTTGTACTCTCCCTTTTTGGGAAATTTCTAAAAAGCACTAGCCATGACAGATCCTTTTTTTCTTGGATCATTTTGACTTTAATTTCCTCTTGCCTCTAATAGTTTGTCTACATTTTCACAGGGAATTTGTTCAGAGTTCTTTCTAGACTTTGAAATACGTATGCCAAACACTGCAATTCTGAGTAGAAATACCTCTGATACATTAGTGGAGATGGTGAGAAGGTTGTGAAAAATGGATGATAAAAGAAAATTCCCACTAAGCATTATTGAAACCTGACTTCATAGCAGCTACATAAAAGCATGCTCAATAAGAACGTGTCTCCTTAAAATTATTGATACTTTTGTTCTTTGTGTTCAGCACTTTGATAATCAGAATGCTATTTACTGGTGTTCTGAATTCTTTGGAGAATATTCCACAAATCTGTTCATTAAGAGATCCTGTCAGGGTACTCAAATAAGGGCACAATTGTGAAACTGCTAGCATTCACATGAGCTTTGAAAGGCAGGTCTATGGCTATGTTCCATCTCACATCTTTATCAATATCACACTTAATTTATATCCCACTTGCATTGTTTTCACATTTAAGAGGTGAAGGTCTCATTCATTTTAATGAGACTTTCACAGTAGAAAATATAATGTTTTGAAGGTCAACTTTTCTAGGGGGCGTACAAAGGAACACCATATTCTATGAGAGAGAGAGAGAGAGAGAGAGAGAGAGAGTGTGTGATGGATGCTAATTTGCTAAGTTCTCTGTTTAGCCTTTTGTTAACATGAATAATGGAATCATAGAATTGCAGAGGGTCATCTAATCCAACCCCTTGCAATGCAGGAATCTCAACTAAAGCATCCATGACAGATAAGACGCTTCCTTTGCATGTACCCTATATACAGCTCATTAGGAACTGCAGGATAGAAGTCTATTGCTTTATATTTGTAGAGCCCCTTCGCTTTACACTTGGCAAAGGTATTGCCTTTTGGAATTGAGGCTGCCCAGCAGTTTTCTGTTTTGCTGACCCAGTTCAGCCAAATGTGGAATGAAGTCTCTGGCAGGGGCAGAGACTTTTTAAAAAGCAGTTTGAGGAAAGAGTGCCTTTTCATCTCAAATATTGCTTAGGTTAAAATAATATTTACTTCTTCCTCTTGCTAAGCTGTATGGTCAATTTTATGGCCTAGCAGTTTCATGCACTGAGATGGTGCTGCCTTTATTCTGTCCAAGGTTCATCCCGTTGAAAGGGTGCATGTGGGACCCTGGACGTGATATGGTTGCTACATATATCTTGGGAATTCAGCACATTTTTTTTATTTGAAATTATTACATATTTCTAATGAACCTAGGGTTCTGATTTGAACTCCATTAAGGTTTTAGAAACTGTGTAATATTTTTTTCAGAAGCTGTACTTTGCCATTAGGAATATCAGCAGCTCTTCTTCATTCAGAATTTGGGTGGCCAACAATTTAAGACTGAGTGGACTGTGCTCAGTTAAGGTATATTAAAATAATTGTTATACATATGTTACATTCCTGTGCTGTGCTGTATGGAATTGGGTGAAAACCAACTCTGGAAAGCAGCTTGTCAAGATGTTTTAGACTATTCCTATCCAGAACTGAACACTACACTGACCTTAAATAAGTGTCAGCTAAGGGATTTGCTTTTCTGGATAGAATTCAGAAGGGATCTGCAACTAATTAGAAAGACAAAAAAAAATTCCCCTTGGTATCCACTCGCAAGAACAGAGCATTTTAGAGCTAGTTATCTCATCAGTTTCCGTAAGAAATGTATTCTTATGGAGCTGTGTTTCCAAGTGATGCCCAATGTAGTCCTAGATGGCTGTTACAACAAGGTCCCGTGCACAGACAGACTTTGTATTTGTGGTCAGCCTCAGGTGGAAGACATCACTCATCTGTTAGCTTGCCTCTTTATATAGGGACCCAAGAGTTCACTTTCTGAAACCTTTGGTTGCAGAAGCATGTATACCCCAGCAGAAATGGTTCAGGGCTTTTTGTTTTTGTTTTTTTGAGTGACAGTAATATCTTTGTAACACAGAGAGTGTTTATGCATTGGCTGCAAAAAAAAAAAAGAAAAAAAAGAAAAAAAAGAAAAGAAAAGGGATTTAGATAAAATTGCTATAAATTGTTTTGGTGATACAGAGGTTTAATCTGAAATCAGGCTAAATCTAAGCTTGTTGATGTCTCTGATATCTCTTCTCACGTCATGGATGTCTGCTTATATTATGGATGTATGTTCTATATTAAAGTGGTGCCTCGCAAGACGAAAATAATTCGTTCCGCGAGTTTTTTCGTCTTGCGAAGCACCCCTATTAGTGGCTTAGTGCTATTAGCGGCTTAGCGGCTATTAGCAGATTAGCGGCTTAGAAAAAGGGGGGGGAGGGAAAAGACTCGCAAGCCCATAGGGAAATTCGTCTTGCGAAGCGCCTTGAAAAACGGAAAACTCTTTCGTCTAGCGGGTTTTTCGTCTTGCAAGGCATTCGTCTTGCGGGGCACCACTAAGCCGCTAATAGGGGTGCTTCGCAAGACGAATAAACCGCAAGACGAAGAGACTCGCAGAACGAATTATTTTTGTCTGGCGAGGCACCACTGTACTATTGCTATGAGTTTGTCATGGCCTTTGGCTAGAACAGTAAACTTACGAACTGCAAGTGAAACTGAAAACTGAGTATTTCTAATGCTTTATTTCTTCCCCCATACTGTTAAAGGCAGAAATGCTTGCAAATACTGAGATTTAAAGTCGTGTTCAAATTGAGAGCAAAAGCCAAACAGCTGAAAAGTCTTTGGAATGGTGTGAGGATAAATACAATGTTTAGGGGTAGAGAAATGTGCAAATGATAGAGTGGGATTCATGGGCAAATTTCTAGGAGGAAATAGTTGGGTGTTCTCATGTATCCCTTCCTGGAATATCACAGAATGTATAATCCTCTGGACGTTATGAGTATGCCAGGGAATATTTACTTATCATTCTTTGTCATTGAAAGCCCCTCCTAGTAGTTCAGCAATAAAATTGCTAGTGCATTTGGAAAGCTAAGCAGGGTCTGGAATGATTTCAAATTGGATGGGGACCCATGTGTTCAGATTCCTATATTGCAGGGGGTTAGACTAGGTGACCCTTGGGATCCCTTCGAGCTCTACAATTCTATGATTTTTATGACCTGTGTTTAATGGAGGTGCCTATGAATGGACATGAAGCTTCTACAACCCTGTAATGAACTTCTGAAGTAATCCAAACTATGTTTCTTTCTTCTGCTGACTGCTTCTGAGCAAACTGTGGTATTAGACACCAAAAATCCTGTTTGTACAGGAAGACACTTTTACATTAATGATTCTGTATTACACATGGCAGATTAGTATGGGGTGTGTGTGTGTGTGTGTGTGTGTGTGTGTGTAGGTATGCAGCTCAAAATTAAATGCATTTTCACAGTCTCTTATTATTAAAGGTAAAGGACCCCTGACAGTTAAGTCAGTCACAAACGACTCTGGGGTTGCAGTGCTCATCTCACTTTACTGGCCAAGGGAGCTGACATTTGTCCGCAGATAGTTTTTCTGGGTCATGTGGCCAGTATGACTAAGCCGCTTCTGGCAAAACCAGAGCAGTGCACGGAAACGCCGTTTGCCTTCCCGCCGGAGCGGTACCTATTTATCTACTTGCACTTTGACATTCTTTCGAACTGGTAGGTTGGCAGGAGCTGGGACTGAGCAACAGGAGCTCACCCTGTCACAAGGATTCGAACCGCCAACCTTCCGATTGGCAATCCCTAGGCTCAGTGGTTTGGACCACAGCGCCATTCATAAAATTAAATGCGTTTTCACAGTCTCTTATTATTAACAGTTGACTAATTGTGATTTTATTTCAGCTGATGTAGCCCAGCAGTTTCAATATGCAGTGCGAGTCATTGGAAGCAACTTTGCTCCTACTGTTGAAAGAGATGAATTTCTTGTAGCAGAAAAAATTAAAAAAGAACGTAAGCTTATTTATTATTTTTTAACAGTGTTCAGAGCAAGTTTTATAATGTGTTCAATGCTGTGTGCGTTTTGTCTCATATGATAGAGCAGGTTCACTTTACTGTTCATCAGTATAAACTATTACTTTGTTTTTCACCATGCATATATGTACATATATATATATATATATATATATATATATATATATATATATAAAAGTTGCTGTAGACTATGTCTAACCAAGCTAGTGAATAGCAATACAACCATAAAATACAATAATAAAATGCAGCGCAATAATAAAATGGTTTATTTTGTTTCGACTATGGCAGACCAACACAGCTACCTACCTGTAAATAATAAAATTGTGAAAAGGTTTTCTCACACAATCCTTTATAAAAGCTTATAAAACTAATTTTTACGAACAAACAAAACATTAGCATATAAACCAGTACAAAACTATTTTCGAAGCTATTTAAAAAACAATCAGCATGTCCAAAAGACACATCTGTTAAAAACCATTTGAAACAGGTGGTTTTAATTCTTTTTTAATTCTCTCATATAGGAGAGCGAGAGAGTAATATGAATTGTAGTAATAGATCACTGTGTCAGCAGAAGCTATCAGGGAAGAAGCAAGAAGATAGTGTAATATAGAGTAGATGTATTTATTCTTTTGTCTGAACAAACTTCTGTCCTTCATATGTGGTTGTAAGGAAAATATGGAAGGAGATGTGTTAATTTATCTATTATTATAGTGTAGAGTTGAATATTCTACATAGAAACATATTCATATAGGGTCATTTCATTGGATGAGATGACACAGAGCATTCCTGTCCTTTGGGGGAGACCCTGTGGCAGAGCGATCACCATATTTGTCTCCTTTCTGCTAAATAAGCTAGGGTGGCAGGTGGAGGAAGCAGATTTTTTCACTTTCCCTTCCATTGACTCTAATGAGAGAGAAATAAATACAGTAGACTTATGCACATTTAACTTGCACACATTCAACTTTACATGCTTGGCAAAAAAATAAGTAAAAGAGCGGACGTCCAGTGGGGCGGGGAACTTTGGCAGTCACATCCACCATTGATCCAGCGTGCTTTGATGATATGCAATTTTGGCTTTATGCATGATCCCCATAACATAAGTTGTGGGCTTACTATACTCCAGGCCCAGGCCTGGCATAGTCTTGGGCCAGTTTGTGGGTGTGTCAGGGGATTTTAAATCTTGCCGATCCATGACTGCTGGAAATCCCCTTTTTTGACCTCCTCTGCCTGTGGGACATGGACCACAGAACATCTGTGCTCATGGATCTTCTTGCAAATTATCCACACATATCCCTTTCTCCTGACTGAACAACACTTAATGTTGTTTCTTAAGGTCTCTTAAGCACTAGGATCACAGGCCTAGTCGTAAATATGACACCATCCTTCTGGCCAGAATGAATAGTCATCTACATTGTAACAAAGCAGCTGGTAGCTCAGTGAATTAGATATCTGTGTTGATTGAATTTCTGTTTAGTTTAAATGCTAATGTTGCACATGGCAGGCTTGTAGTGTTCTTAACTTGCCTTTTCTCTTTTAAAGTTGTGCGGCAAGGAAGGGAAGAGAATGCTGCTGTATTTTCAGAACTCTACAGAAAACTCCACTCACAGGTACAGGAATGTGTAACCAATATGGAGACTAGTTGCTAATTGTTGTGTAAAGAATACCACTAATGTGGCTTTGCTAGATCAAGGAAATGAGTTGTGTTTGAGTTTGTTCTGATCTCCTGTCCTGTAAAATATTAAAAGCCCGTTTTTGAGGAAAGTAAAAAACAATCATCACGTGTTTTTGTTGATTATATGACTTCTTATGGGAAGGACATACATCAGCATAAAATGTGTTTTTCTTTTTATGTTAAACTTATCTCACCACAATCTATTTTTAAGATAATGTGTATTGATTTATTGATCAGGTTTTCTGCCGGCCTCTTAAGTGATCTTGGTTTTCTTTCTTTTGTACTTGAGAATTTATGAGTCAGTTTTGACAGTGAAGTTCAGCGAAGTTCACAAACTTTTTTATACTGCAAGCAAATCCGTTATTCCTTGGCATTAATGAGTTGACTTCCCTCTGCTATAGAGAGACTAGTTCAATAATTTCCAGACTTGTGAGAGCAGTATAGTAGCTGCCTAAAAACAGCAGGGCATGAATTAGCATGAAGTCCAGCTGTTGGTGGGAGATCTGTCAGTCATTTGTTTAAGCCACAGCTCAAGTTTTTCCGCTTATATTGCAAAGGTCAATTAATGAATTAGAAAATTTGAACAAACCGTACTCAAAGAACCTAGAACAGTGACCTGAACTGTTGAGAATAGCCATTAGGCACTTCCTAATACTTTATATCAGTACTTTTATCATATGGTTATGACAAGCTGCTTGCTGAAATAGCACTGTGAAGATAATCCACCCACCCTGGTTGAGTAGTATGATCAGATCAGGGACAAATAGGATATCAGCAGGGATTTAAGTCTCTTAAGAGGTGGGTCTGGTCTTACTATTATTATTATTAAAAAAGAACTTATCCAGGCAGAAGTAAGTGGCATATAACCTTCTGCTATATTGGCTGCAGTCCGAACCCACATAGAATTCAATAGGACTTTCCTACAAGTAGCTGTGATGGGTGTATACATGCACCACTTTCCATTTTGAACAAAAGTAGACCTGTAAATCTTTAATTGATTTGACCAACGCAGCCGAATGAAAAATTGGCGGTGGTTGGTTTTGTTTTTGTTTTGTTTTTTGCAGTAAAAAACGAAGCCTGAAGACCAGTCATGCACTACAGTTAGTCAACAAGGCTTGGTTTCCATTAATCTAACCTTGCGTCTCCCATCCATTACCACTATTAAATCATGGTAATACTTGCTCACGGGCAAGTAAAACTAGAACTAATTTTGAAACCACGTTACCATTTCTAATAGTTACCTCTTGTGGCAGGGAGTTTTGAAGAACAGATGGTCAATCCTCTACCTCTTGCTGAGCCTCAGTGAAGATCCACGCAAGCAGCCAAACAAGGTAGATATTTTTGTGGGTGTGGGTGTCTGTCTATCTTACATATAATAAACATGTAAGAGTATCATCAAGCTGCAGTTTGCTAGGCCACAGACAAGCGACATTGTGCACTACAGCATGGCAAGAGTTGGTGGATGAGCAGCTCAGGTGAGCTGGACAGCCGGAAGAGGCTGCAGCAGGCCCCCAGCTCTGCTGGCTCGTCCTCCTGCCCATTCTGGAGCCTCTGCCCCTCGGATTCAGGTCCCTAGGCCAGCTGCCACTGCTACTGTCCTCCTCCCTCCTCTGCAATTGGCCTTAGAATCAATCTGCTACTGCCAAGTAACATAAAGAGCAGCAGCAAGAGCAATGCAGGGATGAAGAAGGCATCAGAAGTAATGGCTGGCCAGTCACAGGCAGCATGAGGTGGAAAAGAGAACATCAAAGCTGCCCTGTGATGATCCTTTCAACCTCTGATGCCCGAGGTTGCTGCCACTGCTACAGAAAGCAACAGAAAATAAGTCTGCATTTTGAAATCTTCTCTTGTTTCCGGCAAGGGGCAGCGAGGAGGCAGGCAGACACAAAGCAGAGAAATAAGCTTCTTTCTCTCCTTTGTCTACCCCTCCTCCTCCACCACCACCACCCCATTCTGTGGCTCTGGGAAGCATGAGAAATGTTTCCTTCTTAGGCTTCCTTTAGTGGAAGTTGGTGCTTGGGAACCTCTCAAGGGATGGGAGGGAGTTTATGGAGCATTTTCTCTCTCTCTCTCTCTCTCTCTCTCTCTCTCACACACACACACACACCTTTTTTATCAGTGTTTTAAAGTTGATTTAAAAGTATTAAAGCTGGAAAACAAAAATAAAAGCCAATAAAAGTGAAATTATAAAAGCAAAACATAACTAAAGATTGTAACAATGTTTTAACGTGACCGGATAAGAAGTTTGTTTTTAATCAAAATTTTTAATTGATTTTCACATTTATCACATAAAAAATACAAAAAGATAAAAAAGATAAACATTAAATAAAGAAGTTTTTGCCTGGCGTATAAAATATAGTAGAGCTGGTGCCAGGCATGTCTATCTGAACAAACCTCACCTCTGATGGAGGTGGTATTTAGATGAAGGCCACTGGCACAAGATCTCGGCGTGTCGGCAAGTTGATGTGGAAGGAAACAGCAGCACCCCTTGAAGTACTGTATTATTACAACTCACAGTGTAAAAAACAGAGACAAACGTAAAGTTGAAATGTTAGAGGTTAGCCTTACTAACGTTTAGCGCCTGTTTAGAAATGTCTTTGAAAAGATTGGGGCTGATTCTGAAAAGTGTATTCTGTATTTTATTTTTTATTTTTTAAACAGATACCTAGGCAATCGGTTTCAGAAGGATAATGTGTTTATAGTCATTTAGCTAATGGCAATGGGTTTATTTTAAAACTTTGGGTTGTTTTCCCCCCCCTTCAAGGTATCAAATTTCGCCTCCCTGTTTGCTCAAGCACTGCCACGGGATGCCCACTCAACTCCGTATTACTACGCCCGGCCCCAGAGCCTTCCTTTGAACTACCAAGACCGGAATGCTCAGTCTGGCCAGAATTCTGCCAGTATGGGGAGTAGTGGAATCAGCAGCCTTGGCATGTATGCCCCGAATGGGCCAACACCAACCCCGCAGTCATTTCTTCCAGGGTAAATGAACATTTTTCATGTTGCCGATAACCGTGCAGAGAGACCTGTTTAAATATATAACAGTCAGAGGTGACAGTGAAGGTTTGCTGTTCAACGAAACTGGCCTGCATGGCAGCTGTCATCTTAACCTTGTACCATAGGTCAATTTGACTCTTATTTAAGCTTATTTTATATCCTGCATCTCAGTGTTTCTTAGGGTGGCATATTCTAAAATAGCAAAATCAATGGCAAGTCCCAAAAAAAAGATTAAAGAAAGCAGCAGTTAGAACAAACAGCGGAAACAACAGAGCAATAAAAAACATTTCAGAGGGAATTAAAGCTGTTGCAATTATTTTTTGAAAGACATCCAAGTAGTTTCTAGACAAACCTATATGGGAAGAAGATTCCATAGATAGGTCACCACTGCTTAAAAGACCCTCTCCAGTCACTGTCCTTCAGGGTTGGTGGAACTGCTGTAGTTAATATACCATAGACCAGGCTTCCACAAACTGGGCCCTCCAGATGTTTTTGGCCTACAACTCCCATGATCCCTGGCTAGTAGGACCAGTAGTCAGGGATGATGGGAATTGTAGTCTCAAAACATCTGGAGGGCCGAGTTTGAGGAAGCCTGCCTAAGACCATACAATGATTCAAAGTAGTTATGGGGGGAAAGCATCTGAGGGGTAAGTGCACTTACCTGGGAGAAAGCCCCATTGAACTTAGCAAGATTTGCTTCTGAGTAAATGCGCATAACTGTATTGAAAGTCTTATTGATCAAAGCCAGCTATCCCCCCTCTCTCTGGACCACACTAGTGTTGTCTACAAGACAGCACAGAGACACTCTGTCTTCTGTTAGTCAAAGATTATGCAAAACAGGAGCCCAACCTTAATTCTTGGTTAGAATATGAAGAAAGTAAACAGTTATTAGCTGAATTTCAAGAAGACTGGTAATTCTTTGGACTCTGCTAGACTGGTAAAGAAAAAGCGATTTATATGTGTTGTATGTGCGATATAACATTGTGTCACCAGATGGTGACGTGGAGTCCCGTTTTCTCTACCTGTTTTCCCTGTTTAACTTTACAACGCTTTAAACTGAAACACTTCTTTGATGTGTCCAGATCCAGCCTTTGTTGCTGGAAAGGAAGTTATGGTTCATTATAAGTCACCTTTTGATATACTTGCTAACTCGCCCTCCCTGATACCTTCTAATGAAGGCAAGTGCAAGTATAGCTAGGGAAAGGGAAAAAGAGAGAGAGGGTATATAAAAGCGATGTGTTCATAATTACTGGTACTTGTTTATTTATGGCTTGCATATCGTGCCTTTCTACCAAAGAGCTGGATTTCAGGCAAAACTTTTGCTTGAAATCATTGGATGACAATTGCGTTTGCTCCAGCACCAAGGCAGAATTTTTGCAGTGTGGCATTATCCCAAAGTGCCATGGGGAAGTAGCCATCACATTGGGGATAGCACTACATCTTGACTATGAGGTCAAGCTACTAGAATATTGAAGGAAGAGGCTTCCAAACTTTGTACACCAAACTAGTGGTTTGTGCTTATGGTTCAACTTTTATTTTAAGGGTGACCAGCATTTTCTTCTCCTGCCTTTAAGTTCCAGGGAATTCAGGAAGAATTGTGGCTGCTCTTGTTGCTTTTCCTTCTCAATGCCTCACAGTGGCACTGCAGGCACATTGCCACTTGCAAATTCCTTTCATGGGACCTTATAAGGGAAAAGAACTGATTTTTAATGTGAACTCGTATGAAGCCCGTAGCTGCCCTATGCCACTAAGGGAGCTAACTCTCAACCAGTGCTTCTGGGTGACTAATCCTAGTGCTTTTTTCCTATTGGTTTCCCAGAGGTTCTGTCATCCAATAAGGGCCCATGAGCCTTCCATAAGGACAAAAGGGGTGTTGAGATCTGGCCCTTCCTCTCTTATGGGAGTTATGGGAGGCTACTCATTTTCATTTCTAAACCACCATATTGGGATAGGGTGATAACAGATTTTAGGTGCTTGTAGAGAGAGCTCTGAGGTTATGTCGGGAAGATCTTTGTTTTCATTAACAACATTCTAGGATGTTATCCTGAGGGGCGATTGCCTTTGTATGTTCCATATATGATGACTGGGAGAGCTGAAAATCTATCTTACTTTTTAATTCCCATATTTTTGAAATACCAGAGGCAGTCGTCCCACTTTCCTGAAACTTGCAGCTCAATATTGAGATCCAAGAGTGCAAAAACAACATCAACAACTTTCAGTTGGTCTGAAATATATTTTCCTGAACAATTTGTTTCAGAAATGTTTGGTGTTGGATAAGTTTTAATAAGCTTAGCGGGCTTATCTTGCTGCTCTTGATCTGGGAAGCTGCCTTGCCCTTTCCCATGGCATATCTTAGCAACTTGACCCTGACTATACCCAAAATAAGGTGCTAACCCAAATATGATGATGCTTATCCATGAGAATTCAAGGTAAGAAACATCTGTTTCCATGAGTAGGGCTGAGTTACTAAAATAAAGTAAGAGCAATTGCTTTTCTATCTGCATTGACCTATTAGAGGTGTCAGAACATTAAGCTGAAGCAACTTTTTGGCTGGTCTCAAAATTGTAGAACAATCACGGTCACCCTGCTGAGGTGAGAGACCCTTTATTTTTACGATTGTTTTAGAAATTAGCAATTTTCCCACTGCAAATATTTACCAGGAATTATTTTCAAACGATTCTGTTGTACTTGCAGGGCTGCATTAGCCGTAGTTGGAATCGCAGCAAAGTCATCTGGCTCTGAATGGGTAGCTGAAATTTCTGAGGTGCTTTATGTACTCTGTTGCAACATTAGTAGGCATGCAACAAGTACCTTTTCTATACAACTGTCAAGAACTGCAAAATGGTGAATTTCTAAATGCATTCTCAAAGATAATTGGCCATGATAATGCCTTCTGCATCTGCCAATTTTTTTGAGCTGAAATTTTGTAGAAATATAAGTAGTTTTGCAGTAAGACAACTCAATAGCTACATTATAGCTTTTATTTCCGCAGACAATCCTATCAACGTGCAGGCGTGGGAGATTGCCTTCGGCAGCAGCTGGGGGCACGACTTGCCTGGACTTTAACCGCAGGCCAGCCTACATTACAGAACTCTACCTCAAAAGGCCTCTCAACCACTGTTTCACGTAATCTGCCAAGGTCAAGGCGGGAAGGGGACATAACGGGTGAGAAAAATATATTTCATTGTTTGTTCTCTATATTCTTGCGTCACAGTGCTTAGCTCAGATTGGGATGTTTCAGCTTTGACCTTGATACCAGTTGATAACAATTCCCAGGAAAATTGTGTACACACAGGTTCTGCTATAGGAACACTAGTTGTCTGAAATCTTAGCTACCTGAACACAAAGACTCATACCCAAACCTTACTACACAAACGGCTGATTCAGGTATCTCCAAATAGCTGGAGTCTGCTGACTTTCTTCCTCCTGTGTTTTGCTGGTCAGTGCAGAATGAATATATATATACATATACATATATAAATAAATGTATGTATGTATGTATGTATTCTCAAAAGAAAGCCTTAATAAGTTCATTGGAACTTACTTCCAAGTAAGAGGGTATTGGATAGCAGCATAAATGTAAACCCCCCCCCCCCAGTATTCAGATATTTCCTGAGGCTCAAACTATATGAAGCTTCATGGTTTTTTTACCCTTAAAAAAAACAAACCAGCAGAAAACCAAAAGTAATTTAAGGGATTAAGTTGAGGAATGACAGTTTGGGGGGAATGCATCTGCACCTATTTCTCACTTCCTTCCCCTTACCCTGGCTGTAGTTATAAAAATAGCTTTGGGGAGGCACTTTTGAGCTGAAGAACAGTTGGAAGGGAAAGGGTTAAAAAAACCCCAGTCTCTGCCTTAAACATTGTAAGGCTGCTTTTAGTTATTTAGATGATGTCATGTAACACTTAGTTGGAACCCTAGTCTAATAATGAGACTATACCCCACGGCAAACTGTTTTTGAAACCTAAATGATTTTGTGTGGCACCAAAATAAGTTATTTGGGCCTTTGTTTCATAAAAGAAATGGCTAATGTGCTAAGAACCAAAGTCACATAAGTGTGCTCTGCCACCACTGGGGGAACACCCATAAAGTGGTGCTGGGACACTGAGGTTGACATCTGAATTTGAGGCACGTATTTTGGTTATCTTCTGCTTTGGATAACTCTTCCCGTGTTCCAGAAACTACTTTTATAGCCATCATTGATGGCTCTGCCTCCTATGGACATCACCCTGTGCTGAGATCATCAGTTGGCTTTCTGCCTCTTCAGTTTTGTTTCCAATTGCTCTTATACAGGACTCTGGAAGAACAAGGCTAAGCATGGCATTTGCCCATTTGTGGAGTTAGACGGTAGGGAGGGTTTTGCTTCAGTGCCTGAGCTACATATATTTAAATATGGATATATAGATTTTTTGGAAAAAATGCATTAAATTGATGATTTCACTTCAAAACCATTTTTGTTTACGTTTAAAGTGTAAAGTGATTCTGATCATATTGCTGGAAATTAGTATCAACACTATGCACTCTAAAGAAGATAAGCTGAATTAGTATAGACGTGTAATAAAGTGGAATTTGTCACTGAGGGTGGTATCAAATATTAGGCATTATAACAGTTTATCCACTGCCTTCACTGAACTTAAGTATCTTTAGTCCATTGACTGTAAGGGGGCTACTCTGAGTACAGTTGTACCTTGGAATTTGAATGGAATCCGTTCTGGAAGTCTGTTCGACTTCCAAAGCATGGCTTCTGATTGGCTGAAGGAAGCTCCTGCAGCCAATCAGAAGCTGTGGAAGCCCCGTCGGACGTTCAGCCTCCAAAAATAGTTTGCAAACTGGAACAGTCACTTCTGGGTTTGCGCCATTTGGGAACTAAGCTGTTCGAAAACCAAGGTATGCCTAAGTATTTAAGAGCAACACTAGAAGGTGCCTGGTATAATCTCACTACAACAAATTATAGTTCATTCTTGTACTAACCCAATCGTTGGTACATTTTTCATTTAGAAGAGAGGTTAGTTTTTAAAAAGCTGGCTGTAAATGACCTTGTAGAACACTCTTGAGTTTTCTCAGTAACTTTCCAAAAAAAATTATATTGCATAAAACATTTTCTTGCCTCCCTCTGCAAAACCTGCACTTTGACAATCTAATGGAGTTCCTCTATTTTTAGCCCTCATCACCCTTAAAACCTGGTTGATATTGCGGTGCCACAGATACAGTATGATGTGAATAGAACCTTGGACAGCAGTAGCTTACACAGACAGCGGGGGGGGGGGGGAGAGAAACCATCTCCATTTCTTAATTTATTGTGTTTATGTTGTGCCAGTAAAAAAAAAAATATTCATTCTGTCTGGCAAGATGTAACAGAAGGAACAGATGCATTCTGCCATTCTATTATGTAGCTGCTACTAAATAAATTCATATTCCAAATTAAGGGCTTTTTTAAAAAAGAAAGCAGATGGGTTTTGTGCACGTATTGAGTATGGGAGAAACTCCTGCCTGTAACTGCAGAGCTGCTGCCAGTCAGTGTAGGAAATACTTAATTAGAGCAATGGTCTGACCTAGGAACATAGGAAGCTGCATTTACAAATTCGTTGAAAACGTTGGCGTAAAGCTCATCACAAAGTGTCATAAGCTGCTTGTTCAATGAGGTACCTAAACCTCTCAAGAGTCTTTTTTGGAGGCTATTACAGGTAATACTTTGGGTTGTAATGTCCACTGTTCCAGCCGCAAAGAGTGGATATGCATGTAGAAACATCCCGCAATTGGGGCTACTAGGAGTTACGTTTGACTCGTTGCATGAATTTTTAAACTGGCCGAAGGCTGTAAAGTATTAAGTTTGCGTTGTTTACATAGATGTGGTGGTTATTTTCGTAGCAAAAAATATTTCAGAAATTGGATATGACTTTGAAATATTGATTTGGTTTTAGATATCAAAATAATAGTAAATCTGGAACTGTGCTCCTGTTTGATGACTAACTTTAGGACTGGAATTCTATGCAGTTATACCCTGAAGAGATGCGGGTGGCGCTGTGGTCTAAACCACAGAGCCTAGGGCTTGCCAATCAGAAGGTCAGCGGTTCGAATCCCCGTGACGGGGTGAGCTCCCGTTGCTCAGTCCCTGCTCCTGCCAACCTAGCAGTTCGAAAGCACATCAGAGTGCAAGTAGATAAATAGCTACCGCTCTGGTGGGAAGGTAAATGGCGTTTCCGTGCGCTGCTCTGGTTCGCCAGAAGCAGCTTAGTCATGCTGGCCACATGACCCAGAAGCTGTCTGCAGACAAACGCCGGCTCCCTCAGTCTATAGAGCGAGATGAGCGCCACAACCCCAGAGTCCTCCACGACTGGACTTAACGGTCATGGGTCCGTTTACCTTTATACCCTGAAGAATGGAGCAAGCTTGATTGAACTAAATATAGTTAGGCTTTGGCTGTTAAAATGGCAAACATAATTCTTAAATATCCTGCATGTAGCTTAATCTGTTTGTTTCTTCCCACTTTTCAGGCTCTGTTGAAATAACAGAGGCATATCTTGTGAGAGACATTTTATACGTCTTCCAGGGAATAGATGGCAAAATCATCAAAATGTTCAATTCAGAGAACTGTTACAAAGTAGACGGAAAGGTACAGTAAAGATCTTATACCAGTTTTATATAGATAATTTGCACACAGGGAGAGGGAGGGGAAACTGTTCTGTATATCCACTCTTTTCAATAATTCTTTTGCCTTGGTTTTAATTTTGCTTTTTAAAAAATGTTTCTATCATTGTTGGCATCTAAGGCAGTTGGCAGTAAACCAGTAACATAAAAACAACAGATAAAAATCAGAAGTGCACTTGATACACAGTTAAATGGTAAAAGGAACAATAAAAAGATCCCTAAAAGCATTATTAACAGCAATATTATGAGTAGCATTCTCATCCCATCCACCCACAGCAAAAAGCCCCACAGTGAATTAAATCATTTCCAAACAAAAGCCCAAAAGAACAGACTTTGCCTGGTGTCTACAAGATAGCAACAATGTCCTTGGAAGGGCATTGAACATTTGGCCACAACCACAGAACCACCTGTTCCCATATGAATCTCTACAGCAGCCGAGATTTATCAGAGGCTTTTTTCCAGGGAGTTTTATCTGTGGAGTTTAGGAGGGTAGTTTATGGAAACACTCTGAGCTTCAGATAGCCCTGTATTTAAAAAGCTCACTTCAAGCTGTCAACCTACATGAGTGAGATACTTTTAAAAAAAATTGATTACTTATACATAATCCAGTCAAGCAACAGTGTATAGAGGGAAATTGGAGGTAGCCTGAGGAAGAGAGTTTAGTTAGAGCATTTGAGAGAGGCGATCCTTCTTTAAGGGTCAGTATATAAAATGTGAGGATTACTTCAGGAGCCACAGACATAACTGAAGGCCGCTTCCCATAGAATGATTTAGACTGAGTCACGGTAAGTAGTTGAAACGCTACCCATTTGGAGACAATTGTGCTTTCTAGGAATAAGAAGAAGATAGAGAACCAATAATAAACTGGTTCAGGGAACACAGGAGGCTGGCACAGGGAATCTAGCCCTCCAGATGTTGGACTTCTTCCTTGACCATTGGTCATGCTGCCTAGGGCTGATGAGGGTTGGAGCCCAACATCTGTAGGGCCACATGAACCATCCGGACTTACTTGTTTAATTTGCTTAAAACATTTTTACTCGACTCTTAAGGCAAAAAAGACTCTTAGAGCAGCTTACAAAATCTGTAATAACACAATTCATAGCTGCAAGCTTACAATTTAGAGAGCAGGACAAAAGTAGAGAATCCATTTGGAGTCTTGCCGTAACAGATTTATAGTGGATATGGAAATATCTGGCATAAGACCTGATTTGTTATCATGCCTGGTTCTGTTCCTCATTTAGAAGTAACTGCTTAATAGAATATTCTTTCTGTTGAAGATCAACAATACCGAATGTGATCAACACCTTGTCAGATTCTAGTAGAAAATTGGATTTATGCCTTACCTTGCTCATTAGAGCTTGTTTCATCCTACGCTTATTTAATGCCAGTCTTTCAACTATTTGTTCATCATTTATTTCTTAACACTTTAGGTGAGCATTTCCAAGTCTCTGAGAGATACAACAAGCCGGCTTGCTGAATTAGGGTGGCTGCATAACAAAATAAGAAAGTATACTGACCAGAGGAGCGTGGAACGTGCATTTGGATTAGTGGGTCAGGTATGTGGGCAAAACCCAGAAGTCTTCAAAATATTTGGTTTTGTTTATTTTGTTTGTTGTTGTTTTGCTTGACAGGATGTTACTGGTGTGTCAGATCTGTTGGTATGGGATGAGAGACCTGGCAATAGACAGGAAATAACACTAGAACTTGTGGACCTCCAGTGAAGCTGAATATTGGAATATTGGAATATTGACGACAAATAAAACCATGCCACACATGGTTGAATTATGGAACTTGCTCCCACTGGAGGCAGTGATGGCACCAACCTGGATGGCTTTGAAAGAGGATTAGGCAAATTCATGAAGAACAAGACTGTCAGTGGCTACTGTCCTCAATTGTAATGTTCTACCTCTATTGTCAGGGACGTGGGTGGCGCTGTGGGTTAAACCACAGAGCCTAGGGCTTGCTGATCAGAAGGTCGGCGGTTCGAATCCCCGCGACGGGGTGAGCTCCCATTGTTCGGTCCCAGCTCCTGCCCACCTAGCAGTTCGAAAGCACGCCAGTGCAAGTAGATAAATAGGGAAGGTAAACGGCGTTTCCGTGCGCTGCCCTGGTTCGCCAGAAGCGGCTTAGTCATGCTGGCCACATGACCCGGAAGCTGTACGCCGGCTCCCTCGGCCAATAAAGCGAGATGAGCGCCGCAACCCCAGAGTCGGCCACGACTGGACCTAATGGTCAGGGGTCCCTTTACCTTAGCTCTATTGTCAGAGGAATCATGCTTCTGAATACCAGTTGATGGAACCACAGGTGGGCAGAGTGCTATTGCACTCAGCTTGTAGGCTGCCCACAGGCATCTGGTTGGCCACTGTGAGAACAGAATGCTGTACTAGATAGCCAGCTGGCCTGATCCAGCGGGTTCTTCATCTCTTCTTATTATGCAGAATGAGGCAACAGTCTCAGGTGCTGGGATGGAGAGCAGAAGCACATGGGGGAGGGTTTCTGGTGTGGATCTTAATGCACAGGTTGGTTTGTGCTGGGAGAGACGTTCTGTTAGGTATTGTGGTCCCGAGCCATATAGTTTGAAACCCACAGTTTGAATTGGGCCAGAAAATACATAGGCAGCCGCTGCATTGGGCCAGAACAGTTTATATGTGGTGTGATCATCTGGGCCCAGTGGTTATTCTGGCTGCTGCAACTGTGCAGTAGCTCCTGTTTCTGAATGTCTTTAAAGGCAGCCCATGTACAGCCTTAATTGCAGTCATTTTTGTTATGGGTTTTATTTGAGTTTATTTTACCAGTTTCTCATTTGGTTTGATTTTGTATTTTGTCCAGGACACTTACTATCTCATAGCTGTCAACTTTTCCCTTTTCTTGCGAGGAATCCTATTCGGAATAAGGGAATTTCCTTTAAGAAAAGGGAAACTTTGACAGCTATGTACTATCTGTACATTTCTAATGAATGAACACAGTTATAGTTTAGTGACAAATTTTATCTTAATAACTCTGCAGGAGTTTTGTTTTTATTAGTCACCCAGTGGCTCTTTATACTCCCCACCCCATTGAACTGAAACATTTCATGCCACTTGGGAGTGCTTTTGTATGACCTCTTGAATTTCAAAGGTTAACTTGCTGTGAAGTTTATCCAAAGACCCAAAATCAGTGGTCAGGTTGTATGCAAGTCATTCAGAGCTCTTTAGAATGTATATTAACTGATTCCTTTTGTTCTTGTCTTACAGAGTTTTTGTGCTGCCTTAAACCAGGAACTCAAAGAATACTACAGGCTACTGTCTGTTTTACACTCACAGGTAAATAATTACTTCTGTTTTTTTGCTTGAGTCCAACAAGTTAGTTGAAAATATGACTTTTTAAACTATTTTCATCTGTAACAGGCTTGTAAAATAGCTACTCACTTGTGAAGAACAAGACCTGATTCCAGGATAGCACATTTTTGTAACTTTGGCTCTTCTTTCTGTTTCCTAACATACTCTATATGTTGCTTATGTTGTTTTGCATGGGCAAATGAGCCTGTAAACCTTTTCCTTATTTGAAAGTTTGCTATGTAATACTTCCCACGTATTTAGCTAACAGAAATGTTTGCAAAATTATGTTACAATCATACTGCTTTTACAGTAACAATGTTGAAACTTTATGGTGAACTCTTACAAAAGAATTTTTTTTCTTTCAGAATTTTCTCACTGTCCTGCCATTCATCATTTTGTATTTATCTGCTCTTTGATTTATTTTCAAATTATAGCTTTCAGCTACCCTTCCCTTTCTTTATATTACAACTGTAACATTTCTTTCAATCTAAGCATTATTTTTTAAAAATGCCAAAACATATTAGGCATGTGTATATCTGGGGTTAGAAATTAAAGCTTGTAGTAGAGGAAAGCTTGAAGGGCTTCTATTATTGATTAAATCTTCTTTGCCCCTTGTTGTTCTTAGTTGCAGGTAGAAGATGATCAAGGTGTAAATTTGGGGATTGAGAGTAGTTTAACACTTCGGCGTCTATTAGTTTGGACATACGATCCTAAGATAAGATTGAAGACACTTGCAGCACTTGTTGACCACTGTCAAGGTTTGTGGGTAGATATTTACAGCTACACATGGTGTGAAAATGAATGTTAAAATGGTAGGAGCTCTTCTGCTTAGAAATATGATTTCCAGGAAATTGCATTAATTGTATTACTATTGGGAGGGGTGTGTGTGTGCAGAAATGGATAATTCCAAGAACCTTTACATGTAGATATCATTCCAGTGGATATAGATGGAGTTAACTTACTGTTCAAATAATGCCATTTATCTCTGTAGCTGAAAGCACGGCATGCATTCATCATAACTTCTTTTTACTACGTATAATTACCCTTATGGTGGCAATATTGTTTTGCATCTCATATATTTTGCATTTAAAAGTGAGATTATTACATGGTTGATTTAAGACTGTTCATCTCTATTAGTGACTGAGGGAGTATTTTGGTAATCGGTATAAGCTTTAAAGGCAGGCACTGGATGAGTGCTCATAATCTCTCATGTTTAAGGCATGGGCCTTGGGAATACATGCTTCCTGCCTTCCCCTTCTAGCCTGGACTGTAACTACATGTTATGGTGGCTTCCACCGGAAAACAGCCACATTTGCTTGTTTGGGACCCTGAAGGGGCTCCCTCCCACAACTGTCTCTGCAGGCAGGCAACGTTAAAAAGTACTGAGAAATAGAATGCCTAGCTTCTGGCTACCAGGTACGATGCCATAACCCCTTTCTTCCAACAAAGAACTGTGGCTGTTGAAGGCAGCATGTGTTCCTGTGATCTGCTGTTAACCATAGTTAAGGCCTCAGGAGTGTTACATGTCCGCTGGCCCTAGGAAAGATTGTTTAGCAGAATACAGAAGCTATCCTCACTTAACCTCACAAGATGTAGATTGCTCTCAAAATTTTAAAGGAAGTGTGTTTAGTTTCCATTTCCATTTTCCCTTTTTTGTATTCTGTCTGTAAGACGCCCCCATGTATAAGATGCCCCCTATTTTGGGGGACTCAGATTTAAGAAAATGGGGGGAGATATATCTGTGTATAAGACGCCCCCTAATTTTTTGACATTTTTAGGGAGAAAACCTAGTCTTAAACATGGAAAAATATGGTATATGCATTTTTGCTTGCAGCCTGCCCTTCCCAGAGATCCAGGTGACAAACCTGCCAACATAGCGACCTCTTTATGATGGGGAAGATGCCAGCGTATTATTTTTTTCTCCCTGTCTGTCAGGATAGTTGAAGATAGGGAGAGGCACTCTAGTTGCTTCTTTGACCCCTTATTAAAAGTATGGAGGCAGGGGGCATATTTTCATTCTGCAGCACAGGTGAGGAACCTGTGGCCCGCCAACTATTGTGGAATTACAACTCCCATCATCCCCAACCAGCACAGTTAAGGGTCAGAGGTGATGGGAATTGGAGTCCAACAACATCTGGAGGGCCACATGTTTCCTACCACTGCTCTATAGCATTTGGGGAGGATACCCTGGCCAGTGGCTACTTCATCATGCTATCAGACCCACTTTCTCACTCAGTCCAGAAGCTCTCTAGAGGAACCAAAGAGCTGCCTTTCCATTCCCTGTCTTCCCATGTGGATGAAATAATTATGAAGCATTTCCTGCTCTAAAGAACGCTCTAATGAAGTAGACATTAGTGCTCTGCTTCTTGTGCTCTGTGCACTTTTTTTACTTGTAGCTATGGCAATCTCTTAGCAATTTTGGTGCTCTTCCAACTTCTCTGAACTCCCTCAAAAAAAATATTAGGCACAATGGTAAATTTGTCTCTGCCTTTGAAGAATGCTCTTCAAACGCCAGACAGCTGCTTCATAATGAAATTTGGTGTATGACAAAGCTGCAGATGTAGCATTAGTTTTCCAGGTAGGTGAAAATGTATGTTTAAATTTTCCTCTGTGTGTCATGTTTCTCCAGGAAGAAAAGGTGGTGAACTTGCATCAGCTGTTCATGCCTACAGTAAAACAGGCGACCCCTACATGAGATCCCTGGTGCAGCATATTCTTGGCCTTGTGTCGCATCCTGTCTTGAATTTCCTTTATCGTTGGATTTATGATGGGGAATTGGAGGACACCTACCATGAAGTAAGTTCTATAAACTGTTCACTAACATGAGGTCTGCTTTCTGTTTCCCATTTTGTGTAAAACTAAGCTGCTGAAACCCTTCTTTCACAATTGTTGAACTGAACCTACGCTGTAGAAAATTAAGAGGAGACATGACTAGGCAGGAAAAGTTGACATTTATACTGGAAATAGAGTTGCATGTGAAAATCTTGTGCATCACTTCCGTTTAGACACTGTGGCCAGAATCCAAAGAACCATGGAGTTAGTTTGGTGTGTCCAGTTCTTTGTGCTTGCAAAACAACAGCGGTAATGAAGGGATGCAGGTGGCACTGTGGTCTAAACCACTGAATCTCTTGGGCTTGCTAATCAGAAGGTTGGCGGTTCGAATCCGCGCAATGGGGTGAGTTCCCGTGGCTCTGTCCCAACTTCTGCCAACAGTTTGAAAGCACACCAGTATAGGTAGATAAATAGGTACCGCTGCAGTGGGAAGGTAAACAGTGTATCCATGTGCTCTGGCACTCGTCACGGTCTTCCGTGTGCCAGTAGCAGTTTAGTCATGCTGGCCAAATGACCCGGAAAGCTGTCTGCAGACAAATGCCAGCTTCCTTGGCCTGAAAAGTGAGATGAGCACCGCATCCCCACAGTTGCCTTTGACTGGCCTGAACCACCCAGGGGTCCTTTATCTAACCTTACCTTACCTTACCATACCAGTGGTAAAATATCACAGGTAGAACATGTATTTTGTTTCGTTCTTAACTATGCCAGCATTTCTGAATGGCCTGGTGTTAAATCTTTGGTGAAGTAGCAAATAAGTGGTCAGGATTGAATATACCAGCTGACTAGTTGCAGTGCAGTGTAGTAAGCCACATGTCATTGCTTTGGGCTGAAGCATTTATTCCCACATAAATCTGGTAAAGAAGAGCCAGCGATAGATTTGAGATGTGACTTCAGTTTATGCCCAGGCCAGACTAGACTTAGATGATCATTTTACCCTGTACTGCTTTTTTTGCATCAGTGAGATCAGTTTTTACAATATAAACTTCTTTGGAACTTTTATCAACAAAATAAACTTCCATGAGTTGTATAAATCCCTTGGGTGAAAGCCCCAATAAACTCTTACTGCAGTGACTATATTCTAGTGAACACGACCCCTACAATAAGCTTGTCATATAGCGCCTTTAGAAAAAAGAGAGGTTAATTACAATGGGGCATATGAATGTGTGGGTTCCCCTCCATCATATCCTAGCACTTACCCTCTGGGATACTGATTGCCTTTGTAAACAAGCTCTTAATTTCCCCGTAAGAAAATCACCCTTTTTATCTGTTGGTTGGAAGGCCTTGGCATTTGTTCATCAGTTAGATTGTACCATGATTTCCCATTTCTCCTGCACTCCTTTCTATACAAGATATAATAACAAAACTCAAAGAACCTTGAATGGGTACAGTGAATCAATAAAATAATTATATTGCAATTATGTTCTGACCTTGGTTTCCTTCACCCTTCCCAAGATCTCGTTTTCACAGGATTAATTATAAAATGCTCTTCTCTCTCTTTGTATTTTTTACTAGATGTTTTCTAAATACATTAATTGCATGTTACTTTGCCCTGGTTATAAAATGAGGGCTTTTATAACTCCCAAAGATGATTGAATTGTCTGATGGATTTTGAAATTATATTTTTCTCATTAATACTCCAATTAAAGCTCTATGCCGGTTGCCAAAGGGGACTATGGTAATAAATTTAAGAAGGTGATTTTTTTTAAAAAAAAATGCATGTTATATCTGCTTTTTTATATTAATGCATTAATATTGTTTTCTAGCATAGTTGTCATGTTTTCAAGTTTTACATCTTGTTTCTAGGGCACTTTTGAATGAATCTACCCCTGTTCTCTTTCCCACTGCCTCCATGCATACCTTGTTTGCACCTGGAACATAACAGCTGAATAAGGAAATGTCACATTTATTTGACTGAAGGGTCTCATGCAGTTGGCATTATATACAGTGGTACCTCGGGTTACACACGCTTCAGGTTACATACGCTTCAGGTTACAGACTCTGCTAACCCAGAAATAGTGCTTCAGGTTAAGAACTTTGCTTCAGGATAAGAACAGAAATCTTGCTCTGGCGGCACGGCGGCAGCAGGAGGCCCCATTAGCTAAAGTGGTGCTTCAGGTTAAGAACAGTTTCAGGTTAAGAACAGACCTCTGGAACGAATTAAGTACTTAACCCAAGGTACCACTGTAATGAGCTGTATTGGAAGTGTTGTTAGTTATAGTGAAGTCATTGCTGTGCCATTCTTATGTGACTAATGTATTTTGGTTCAGATTGCACTGTATCACACTGCTAAATGATTTTAGCATATGCCACCTTCAGTAAACAATTCTGAGACACTTGATCCACTCTATGTTTCAGATCCATGTGTTTCAGTATCAAAATGCTGCTGACCTGAAACAGTGGGGTGCAGTGAACTTACAAATTATTTAAAAGTGCATTAGTAGCTTATAGCTAGCAGGTTGTTTAGGTGAATTTTCTTGGTGGGTCTTAAAAGACTGGTTATTGTCTATACTGTGGTTCACGTTTAATTGTACGTATTAGAACAAACAGCTGGTGGTGTTTTATACATTATGCACATAACATCCCAGCTGATACTATTCCTGATAGCTTTCGAAAAGGAAGGTTTCTGTCTCTACCTAAGTGATGTCTCTCTGATTCTCTGTCTTAAAATGTATACATAACACTTATGCTTTTTTAAAAAATTAAGTATTTTTAAATTTTGTGTTCACAGTTCTTTGTAGCTTCAGATCCCGCAGTGAAAACAGATCGGTTGTGGCACGACAAATACACATTGCGGAAGTCCATGATTCCTTCTTTTATTACAATGGATCACTCAAGAAAGGTATGAAGGGAAAGGACTTTCCACCTTATTTCTAGACTGACATTTTCAGCTATTAATAACAGACATACAAGTGCAGAGGGGACCATTCTTTGTACTTTAGACATAAGTATGGCTCCAGACAGGGGCACAGTGAATCAGAATTCATACAAATAGATCTTTCTTAGCACTCAGTCAATCATGTTATTTGTATACTGTACTGCTTTTCCAAAGTTAAAAACCATGATCACTGTGGCTTGCTGTATAAAAAATTACGTACAGACATGACAAAAGTAATCATAACAATAAATAAAACATCAGAAAGTACAGAATTAAGGCGCTGTGGGTTAAACCACAGAGCCTAGGGCTTGCCGATCAGAAGGTTGGTGGTTCGAATCCCCGCGACAGGGTGAGCTCCCGTTGCTCAGTCCCTGCTCCTGCCAACCTAGCAGTTCAAAAGCACATCAAAGTGCAAGTAGATAAATAGGTACCGCTCCGGCAGGAAGGTAAACGGCGTTTCCGTGCGCGGCTCTGGTTCGCCAGAAGCGGCTTAGTCATGCTGGCCACATGACCCAGAGCTGTACGCCAGCTCCCGCGGCCAGTAAAAGCGAGATGAGCACTGCAACCCCAGAGTCGGCCATGACTGGACCTAAGGGTCAGGGGTCCCTTTACCTTTACCTTACATTTCCAACCTAAGCCATAAGAAGATCCAAAATAAAGATACAAAAAATTAATATAAATAATAACAACAACACACCTCCTCCTAAACTATAAAGCAACCCAAAAGTCTCTTCAGCAGCCTCAGCTTTTGTAGCTGGAGTCCGTCAGGGCCCCACCCTCCTAGGCCAGGTGGAAAAAATCCTGCAAGGCCGGGAGCAGGTCTTCACAGGACTTGCACCCATGTATCATTTCTTATGGTAAATTATCAGATCATCCTAATGATCTCTGTGTTGGCAAGAAACTAACCCCTAAACTGAGCTGAATGCTCCTGACTGTTGCTGACTTTGCTGTGGGCCTCCTTCATGGCTGCTTTTAACACTAGTGGGCCAATAGGATAGGTGCTTCTCCTCACCTGTGTTTTCTGTCAGAATATTTCAAATATATCTCAGTCTAGAAAACACAGTTGGAATGCACAGCGGTTCTTTTGAATATGATTTGTTTTAATATCTGCCTCAGTTTGGTTTGGTTTTTACATGCTGGTGAAAGCGAGCAGGGGTAGCCTAGCCATGGTGATCCCAGGAACCTCCCAGCTGGATTACCATAGTACGTGGGGTTGTCCTTAAAGATGACATGCAGAACTCGGCTGCCAGAATATGGACGAGTGCAACCAGAGTTGTTCATGTTTATGCCTATCATGAGAGATCTGCATTGGCTGCTTGTTCACTTTTGAGCTAAGTTTAAGGTGCTGGTACTTCTCTTGGAACAGCCCTAAATGGCTTGGAACCCATATACCTGAAACAGCACCTCTTCCCATACTAGCCTATCTGTGGCTTAAGATCTCCTGCAGTGGCCATGCACCAAGTATCCTCTTCATTAGAGGCATATTGCACTTCCACAAAAGGGGAGCCCTTTCTGCAATGGTGCCTTAACTTTGGAATGCCCTCCTCAAAGAAGGAGGTCGGACGCCAACAGGACAAGCTTTTCAGGCATTCTAGATTCAGGTGATTTTTGGACTTTTCTCCTCTTCTGCTTTTTAGGGTCTCTTCCCCTCACTCCAGATTTTCAGTTCACTTTTTGTAAGTTTGCATTATGTTTATTTGTTGGGTATAAATTGTATTTCTGCATTGTGTGAATTTTAGTCACACTTCGGAAACTGTCCTTGAATCTTTTGATGAATGACAGTTGAGAAATAAAAATAGTGTGCTACTTATTTATGCTGACTTAGTAAGTGAAATATACTTGCTGAAAATGTACTGTTTCTCTTTATAAAACCTTTAAAGAATAACTTCTGAAGATGCCTTTCATTTATATTTAGGTTCTCCTAATAGGAAAATCCATAAACTTCTTGCATCAGGTTTGTCATGACCAAAGTCCATCATCAAAGATGATAGCTGTGGCCAAATCTGCAGAATCTCCAAAAGATGGTATGAAATTAGAATAAGAGTATTGTATCATTATGCACTTTGAGTGTCACATAACGGAATACCTGCTTTGTTTGTACACATCACTGAACATCAAGGTTAACTTTAGAAGAACCACATTAGTCTTTGTTCTGACCTTGTTGATTTTGCAAATAATCTCTGCCTGAAACTATACGAAGTTCAAATTAGGGGCTTTGTGGGGTGGGGTCTTTGGCCAATGCATTGAGTAAACACTGTCTTTGCAGTCTACATGGTATCTGTGAAAGAACCTTTAGTATTCTTGCCAACTTGGATGGCAACGCTTGGATAATTGTAGGATGTATGTAGGAAGTGCACCCCTTATGGGAGAAAGAGTGATACCTGTTTGTAAAACCCCAATATTGCATCGTACCAGCTTTGAGGGGAGCTGTTTTTTGCACTTCTGGTATTGTACATCTACATGTAGGATGATTCCATGTGGGCATATGAAGTTGTTAGTACAAATGACCACTTCCCCATTGCATTGTGACTGTTACCCTTAAAAGATAATCATGTGATGACTCCTACTGGGCGATTCAGTTTGATTCCTCCAAGTGGCATCTGAAAAATATACCATGTTCTAGGAAGAACTTGTATCTTGCTTTTTTGTAAGTCTCCTCAAATCTGTTCCTTCATTTCTAACTGCTTATTTACATTTAATTGTTTAATTTGCACCAAAGCATTTTAGGGTATGCTTATAAGAAATGTGGCATTTGATAAGCACTACTTGGCCAGAACTTTGTGTCCATACTTTGATTATACCTTGCTTCTAAATGCAGCCACATGATTTATAATGTTCTGGTGTAGTGGTAGATCGTTCTTTTTGTTCAGACATTGCTTGTTAGTTCAAGAAAGTCTTGTGAGATAAGCTGCTAAGAATAGAATTTTTATTTGTCCGATAAACATCTTCAGTACTTGATGAAAAATATAAGCATTTATTAAAATGAATTGTGTATTTTTAAAAAGTCAGCTGCTCTTGCAACATTCCTTCAGCTTTCCTTTGCAGTGTCTAGTTTTTTTAAAAAAGAAAATAATAATTTTGTGTTTACATTTTTACCAATTTAAGCTGCAATCTACACCCTCACCTGAAGTAAGTCCCACTGAAATCAATGGGGCTTTTCTGTAGACTGGTACAGGATGGCGCGGGTAATAACTATTGCCTCAGTTCAGCTGTAGTCATGCTTTGCTGCTTGCAACAAATGGAGATGTGCAGTTCCATGTGGTCAAATGAGATCTGCTCTTTCACATCTACATCTGCTTGGGCAGATACCCCTTTAGCTAGCTTTAAGAAACAGTGAGTTATATAATGAATTGAGAGTGCATAGATCTTAATATTCCATTA
This sequence comes from Podarcis erhardii, assembly GCF_964252035.2. Lineage (NCBI taxonomy): Eukaryota > Metazoa > Chordata > Lepidosauria > Squamata > Lacertidae > Podarcis > Podarcis erhardii. The sequence continues at coordinate 81,400,717 of NC_138508.1, forward strand.
GGTGGACGTTTTCTAGCCTTAATTACATTAATTCAGGAGCTTTTAAAAGCGAGCTTGATAAAAAGAGAGTAATGTTTTTCACAAAGATAATGACTGATTTTGCTTTGTTGTGGTCACCTTCTTAGGCTGCAATCTTTTGTAAACTTACCTGGAAGCAAACCCCTTTGAGCACAGTGGCACTTACTTGTGGCTAGATTATGCTGCACATCTAGTCCATCTCTTTGTTCTTGGCTTCCTCCTATGGTTTGTTTGAAGAGAAGCAAACCATGAGTGCTGGTTTGCATGTAATGCTAAACCACTGCTGTGGTTTGTTTCCTTCCAGCTTGGCAAAAGGAAGAGCTGGGTGGGCACGATCTGAGTAGGGTGCACTAGCATTAGTATTGCAAAGCTATCTCTAAAATGTTTCTTACAGTTTAAGAATATGAAGTAGTTACTGTAGCTTTTGTGTTGGTAGAATATTTTATTTCAGAAGATAACGGATTCTGAAAATTCTGCATTTAGGGCCCTATAAAATTCAGATGTATCCTATCCCTTCCCATTCCCTAGCAAGCCATGGTATTGCTGAACTAATGTGTAGAAACTCAAGTCAATTATGTGTTTTCAGAGGTGAAATTCAGTAATTGTACACTGCTCTCATTTAATAATATATATATATATATATATTAAAAGAGTACATATCTGCAGTCTCGGTAACCATTTTCTTCTTCTTGTAACAGCTGCTGAAATGTTCACAGATTTGGAAAACGCATTTCAGGGAAAAATAGATGCTGCATATTTTGAGACTAGCAAATACTTGCTAGATGTTCTCAATAAAAAGTACAATTTACTGGAGCACATGCAGGCCATGAGGCGCTACTTACTTCTCGGTCAAGGAGATTTTATCAGGCACTTAATGGACTTGCTTAAGTAAGTGAATGTGGATTGTAATGTTATTGAATTTAAATGTTTGTACTGGAAGAGAAGATTGATTGAAATCCAAAATAGGGTTTTGTTAAACCTCTGGTCCAACAATAAAACTTATGATTAAAATACAAATGTACTTTATTGCTTCTATTAACATGTTCAGTGTTGTGTTATGCTGCTTTAGGTTCAGTATATAGTATTAACAAAGCAATGCTTTAGCTTTTATATTGGGTAGTATTTGGTTCTTTTAGGTTCTAAGTGGAACAGAATTGCCAGATGTTGAAAAACACTGCTCTTCCACAAATAAATGGTATCAATAGTGTTGTGCCCAACAAAGCCATTCCAATCTCCCTGCACCCCCAAATCTGCTCTGGGTGGTTAGGGTTTGGGGGTGCATGGGGGAGAGGTTGGGGAAGTTCCATTGCACAAGCAGAAGTCCTTGCACTAATGGAATAGCTGTTGGACACAACCTATAATCTGGAATTCCACAGTGAGAAACAAACCATGGCTTGCCCTGAGTGAGCAGTGTCCTGTTGTACGCTGCTCAATTCTTCCGTTAAACAATTGACAGTTTTTGACTGAGGACTGCTTGACTGTTAAGGAGCAAGTGAGTAGCATGCAACGACACCCTTATTATTCACTATAAGCCATGGCTTATTTCTACTTAGTTTACCGTGACATATGAACCAGCTCATCATTAAATGTATAATCTGTTATTAAACCATGTCCATGCTTAATGGCCACAAATTTAATGACTGTAAACATTATGCAACAAGACTTTTACACACACATACATGAGGGTGAAGAACAGGTGTAATCTATTACTTGACTTCCTTAGCCCCAGACATAGTTGGCAGCATATTACAACTTTTGAAGGACTGGGAGAGGTTCTGCTCTTATCTCCTTCTCCCATTTCCCTTTCTATTGTGTCCTATTTTATTTAGGATTACCATCCTTTTTATAATAGCACAAATCCTTTCAGTTTTTCAGTATTTCAATGTGCAGGCGACTAAGTACACCCAAGGGAGATAGCTCAGTCAGTAGAGCATTAGACTCTTAATATCAAGGGGTTTGAGCCCCACGTTGGGCAAAACTTTCCTGCAATCCATCTCTACAATTCTACGATTGCTGGAAATATTTTTGCTCTTTGCAGAGCAGCCATTCTAGTTTTGTGTTCATTGTGTATGAGCATGGCAACAGCATGTCTGTCTTGCATCTTCTATGTGCCTGACCTCCCATCTGTTGGTTGACCGTGTGTATAGTGTTCATCTCCAGTTGCATTTTTAGAGTCTTGTGTGCATACGTTTAATTGATGTTGTGTCACAGTTGCGGTGTCCCTCCCCAACCCCACAAACAACATCTACAGCGTTTATCTGTAGAATAGGCTAAGGCCGGTGAAGGGCAGGGCTCAAGACTACCAGTGGGTATCTCATTTTGTGTGTGCTGGCCTGTTTGTTGGAGAGGTAATGGGTTGCGCTGTTCTGGAGAAACAGTAGCGAAACCATAGACTTATAACTTAAAGTTGGTACTTTGCTTTACCGTATAACCCCCCAACCTTCAGCTTTTCCAGTTCTCTTTGTCTCATTCCACTTATAGGCTAATCTAGAAGTACTAGGGACCTAAATTCAGATTTGCTTGGGCTTTAACTATTCAGTAGCTGCTGCCACTGAATAACATTCTGATCAGCAGAAAGTGAAGACTGACATTTGATGAACATATCAAAATATATTCACCTTAAATGTGCACTTAAATCTACAGCTTTTAAACTTAGATCCTGTATTTAACATCAAACCCCCACATCTGCCTCCCTTGGTGCCAGTATTTTTTAAAAGCATATTGGGCTTTCCCTTAGGATGGGGTTTTTAAAGTATAAAGGCAGGCTTCCTGCATGTCGTCGCATTCCTTTTCCCCACCATAATGCTGATTTTTCATTACAAAAGAGTCCATTTACTTGCCAGACATCAAAGAGATGTCTGTTTGTCCAAGAGCTGAATTGATGTAGCATCTCTGCACTAAAGTGCAGCAGCATAATGATGAGACGTGAAATCAGTACGCTTTGGTGCGTCAAGCAGCGAAGGGGCATGTTTTAGTGCAAAGAAATATCTTTTGACGTGGAATTTTAAATTTACTGTTTCAAGTTTATCGAGAACGTTAGCTTAGAACCCTCCATTTTCTTTGGTGATAGAATTTAAACTGAAATGCCCAAGTTACTTGTTAGAATTTGGAGAGATTTTGCTTTCATTTTATTACTCTTTTGAAATGCTTTTAGAACTTAGGGTTGTTGACCAAATCTTGACATTGTTACTGCAGTTTTTGGTCTAAACAGTGGTTGTTTCTCAAATATGCAGACAGAGGCGGTTGTTCTGAAACGAAAGCCACTTTCCTGTCAATGCTCCCTCAAGCTTAACCTTCTTCTTTCCCCACCCTAAGTTTAATTATCGGCATTTCCACAAAACCCTGTCAGCTTGATTATGGGAACTTCTTTAAATAAGAAAACTATTAAAAAAAAATTGGTTGCCTCCTACCTATCCAAAAGGATATTACTGAATAGAAAAACCATGATGGACTTGAGTACAGTGGTACCTTGGTTCTCAAATTTAATCCATTCTGGGAGTCCATATGACTCCCAAAATCATTCAAAAACCAAGGCGTGGCTTCCAATTGGCTGCAGGAACTTCCTGCACTCACTTGGAGGCCATGGATGCCATGTCAGATGTTCAGCTTCTGAATAACGTTTGCAAACTGGAACACTCCTGGGTTTGCAGCATTCGGGAGCTGATTTGTTCGGGAGCCAAGCCGTTTGACTACCAAGGTACCACTGTACTGCTGAGTTGAGTGAGTTGTGACATTGTGGCCTGGTGCGGAGTCCTCCACAGTTGCTCGCAAGTCTAACAACCCACCTCTTCCAAATCCGAAAAACATAGGAACATACGACTTAGGAAGATGCTTTATATACCGTGTCAGACCATGTGTCCATCTAGCTCAGTGTTTCCTACATGGACTGGCAGTGTCTCTCCAGGGTTTCTGAGACAGGGCATTCCCATCCCTACCCAGAATGCTGAGGATTGAATCTGAAAAGGCAAGTGCTCCAGCACTGAGCAGCTGCCCATGCCCTGAAAAGTTGTGTGAATTTACTCTGTTTGAGAAGGTTGCTAAGGGGTGTGCAGCTGTAGCTGAATGTCATACTGGTCCCTGGCTCATAGGAGCACAGGCATATCGTGCAGGGTCATTTTTGTGTGTGGAAATCCTCAGCTTAAATACTCGTAATTACACACACACAAACATTTGATAGCTCACTGTTTGGAAAGGATAATCTGTTCACTATTGTGTGGGCTCAAAATATATTGCAAATATATTGTCCATTGCGCCTGCAGCTAGATGACAACTGGGCTATTATGTAAATTGTGTATCTATCTTTCCATTTATCTCCCTTTTATTATTTTAGGCCAGAGCTTGCAAGACCAGCTACCACTTTGTATCAGCATAATCTGACAGGAATCCTGGAAACAGCTGTCAGGGCAACAAATGCACAGTTTGATAACCCTGAGATCCTCAAACGCTTGGATGTCAGACTTTTGGAGGTACTTTAAAACAACAACAACAACAAAAAAAACACTTTAGCATATTACGAGAATATTGGCTTGTTTTAAATTTTTTTTTAATTGCTAAAATGGCATCTGAGGTCAGCATTGGAAAATAGCATTGCCTTGTCTTGCACACAAAATCTGATTTTCTCATCTGTCAGTGTAGTTCTTAACTATTATTTCTCTGAAAAGGAGCTTTGGTTTTTTATTTGTTTGTTTTGTTTATGGCATTTGAGTGCCGCTCCACAATGCAAGGCTTTCTGTGCAGTTTACAATGGTAACAGTGTGTTCTTTTGTCAGTTATAGATAGATTACACTTATAGCTGTGTGTGTTTATAAAAATTAGGGCTACAGTCCAGTTTTATTTTATTTATTTATTTTAAATAATTTTTTTAAACCCTGCTCTTCAACCGAAAAAGGCTCCCAGAACCCCTTACAAATGTCTGTCATAAGACTGTTCCTGTCCTCGGGCTTACAATCTAAAAGACATGACACAAAAGGAAAGGGGGCTGTGTTGGGGAAGGGAAAAAGCAAACTCAGGCACTTTATCTTTGTTACAGAGTGACTAGGTAGAATGGAAAGATTTCAAGAAGAGGAGTCAGGCGTTGCTCATTAAGAAAGCAGATGAAGAGGCCCTGCCGTTCCCTATCTGTCCCTTGCCCGTAGCCTGATGGAATAGCTGCTGACGGCAGTTGAGGAAGGAGCTTGGATGTAGCCCCTCTTTCATTAAAACTGATGGAGAGGCCTTTCGCTCTCATCTCTTTCCATCTGCAGCCTGGTGCAATTGCTGATCAGTATAGGTTCAGCATACCTAAGCCACCTTATTTCAGGGGTCAGAAGTGTGCTTCATTCTAGATTATGGTTATAGTGCTACTGAACTTACCCTGATGTGGTCCTTTTAAGGATGTGCTGAGGAGGTGTACTATCCCACTTAGTACAGTGGTACCTCGGGTTACAGACGCTTCAGGTTACATACGCTTCAGGTTATAGACTCTGCTAACCCAGAAATATTACCCCGGGTTAAGAACTTTGCTTCAGAATGAGAACAGAAATTGTGCTCCGGCGGCACAGCGGGAGGCCCCATTACCTAAAGTGGTGCTTCAGGTTAAGAACAGTTTCAGGTTAAGAACAGACCTCCAGAACAAATTAAGTTCTTAACCCGAGGTACCACTGTACTAGGGAGGACATGGTTCTTTCATGTTTATATGTGCTTCTCCCTGCTGACCTGGATATACAATGACAACACGGTCGTACCTCGGTTTAAGAACAGCCCTGTTTATGAATTATTCGGTTTACAAACTCTGCAAAACCAGAAATAGTGTCCTGGTTTGAGAACTTTACCTCAGTCTAAGAGTAGAGTCCAAACGGCGGAAGGGTACCAGCGGCGGGAGGTCTCATTAGGGAAAGCGCGCCTTGGTTTAAGAACGTTTTTGGTTTAAGAACGGACTTCCGGAACAGATTAAATTCGTAAACCGAGGTACCACTGTTCCTAGAAAGGGTTTCTACGGGACCTCCCATACCCTGTGAGCTGATAAACATGGTATCTCCCAATTTCAGACTTGCATTCTGTGCCCAATAAGAAAGTATGGGGAGGGGGGAATCCCTCCCAACCAATTTTGATTGAGTAAAGTAAAACAGGGTCATTCCTAATAGCTAAATAACTATTGGAAAACAGCTAAATAACAATATATGTGTTTTGGTTAAATGCTGATAATTCTTTTTAAGGTGTCTCCTGGTGATACTGGTTGGGATGTTTTCAGCTTAGACTATCATGTTGACGGACCGATTGCAACAGTAAGGATATATGTATATTTCTGTATCTCTAGCTCTATATCTATATCTATCTCAGTTTGTCAATTTTCACCCCCACCCCCACTTACTTCACTTAAATACTTTGTTACTAAAATAGCCTTTGTACTTTTAGCATTGCATGATTAAAGAGACTGCTTGGTATCTTGGATGTACCCATTGTATTAAGAGTATAGCCAAACTCTCAATTTTCCTAAATTATTAATGAGTGTTAAAATGCTACATTTTAAGACTTTCATTATTTGAAATAAATAATTCATTTGTTCTGTCGGAGATTTTTAGAAAGTACTTAATAAATGGATTTTCATTTTCATCCATTATTCTGAAACTGTAGCAACTAATTTGGGATAATTTGCAAGAACTGTGAGATGTATTTTAGGGGAACCTATTTGTACTCTTTAAATAAAATCTGATGTGTAGTATTCATTAAAACAGATGAGAAAATAGCAGCACTATTGTTCAGAATGCTTTTACTATATGTAAAGAATAGCATTGCTTTCTGAACAAGGTGTCAGAAGTGAGAGTTTGACCAGCAAGGTATGTATAGTTTAGTGAAAGGAAGATAATATCTCACTTTCCTAATTTGTTAATCTATTTTTTTCATGCTCTGATTTTCCTCTGTAGATTGTAAGTAGTTGCAGGGCTGTGTAACCAATTTCTTTATATTTAGGATATTGTTAACTGTTTGATATCTTCTTTTTTTAAACAAAAAACAGCAATCCATCTTTGGTAAAGAAGAAAAATGTAATGGAAGGCATCCTAACATCTGTAAAGCTTTAATGCAACTACCGTATTTTTCGCACCATAGGACGCACCGGACAATAGGACACACCTTGTTTTAGAGGGGGGAGAACAAGAAAAAAAATTTCTCCCCTTCTCTGCCCAGCGCCCCTTCAGCGAAGCGGCAGGAGGCGCTGCGCAGAGAGGGGGAGAATTTTCCCCCTCTTGTTTTCCCGCTCTAAAACAAGGTGCCGTTTAAGGTGCATACCTTGGAAGCCTGGAGAGCGAGAGGGGTCAGTGTGCACCGACCCCTCTCGCTCTCCAGGCTTCAGGTTCCTTTCGACCTGCTCTTTGGGGCTGGCGGGGGGAAGCCCACCACCAGCCCCAAAGAGCAGGTCAGGGACCAGCGGAAAGACGCAGCGGAGAGGCTGCTGCCATAGTTGCGCGTCACCTCTCCAGCCGGGAGAGGGTCGAGGGGCTATGGCTTCTTTAGCCCTGCACGCGCTCTCCCGGCTGGAGAGGTGGCCCGTGGGTATATAGGCTCCTGCCATAGCCGCTGTCACCTCTCCAGCTGGGAGAGGGTTGCGGGGCTATGGCGTCTTCGCTCCATAGGACGCACACACATTTCCCCTTCATTTTTGAAGGGGAAAAAGTGTGTCCTATAGAGCGAAAAATACGGTATATAAACAATAGAATTTGAACCTGTAAATAGAATGTAGACCTGTAGTTTGAAATTTGGTCCTCCCTATAACCTTAGCCATGGACTGACTGATTGGTCCTGGGCAAGTTATACTCTCAGCCATAATTTTCCATGCATTTTTGGTAAGCCAGTAAGAAAATTCCGAATACTAGGTTTCAATACATAAGAGTTTGTGCCAGTTAGGATAATGGGATGTCCCCTTGATCCTTGATGCTGTGTAGCTCCTAGCTTCTCCTGTGTAGTCAGGTGGGGGGAGGAAATTTAGTGGTTCTTGCTTTCTGTTCCAAAATTAATTCAATGCCCAGTTGATCAGATCTGAAATCCCTCCCTAATTTTAACATGTGCTTTCTTTTTAATTTCCTGTGTTTTCAGAGGGAAAAGATATCGTAGATGAGGCAGTGACATTCACAAGGAGGAGTGTTGCATTTCAGTATTTTTTAAGCATTGCTATTTTAGGGCAGCAAGGATCAAGCAAAAGGAGGATCTAGTTGTACTTGAGCTTGATCCCGACAGCTGCATCTCAGCCACCTGCCATATTCTTCCATCAGTAACCCCATGGCCAGGTTCAGTTTTTAAACCTGAGTTATTTCTAGACAAGGAGGGGAGAGATTTAATGGCTCTCTTCCTCACCTTCTCTCCATCTGGTTGGAATGGACTGCCCTGTGTGAGTCTAAGGACTGCCCTGTGTGAGTCTAAGGACAGTGGCAGCAGGTGTGGTCTGTCCGTGTACCCATTGTCTGTGTGTACGATGAAAGGTTTGCACAGTCCTCTGTGCATGTAGACTCCAACATGTGTAGGCAGAGTTGGGTTGACATGGTGCAAATGGAAGTGTTTCTTCTTCTATTTTTACATTTTTATCTCACCTTTCCTCCAAGAAGCTCAAAGTGGCATTCAAGGTTCTCCATATCCCCACTTTATGCTCACATCAACCTGGTGTAGGTTGTCATTGTTTGTAAAAAAAGAAAAGAAAGGGTTCTGACCTCCCTTTGTTGCCTCAGCCTGGTCCTCGGACCCTTGTTGGCATAAAAGAGTCCACGAGAAGAGTATCCTTGCAGAGTACTTTCTGCTTTTATTCTTAAAGGTCTTTCTGCAAAAGCGACTGACCAACTGTACACACATCAACACTACTAGCTTTCACTAACCAACCAACCAACCAACCAACCAACCAACCAACCAACCAACTAACATTTCTCACTCTATATATACAACCTGGTGCAGGCCACTGACTCATGCTGACCCAGCTTTTTTTTAAGCATTAAAGAAACAGCAGCCAATTTTTTAGCCGTGACTGGCCTAAGGTCACTCAGTGAGCTTCATGACTGAGTGGTGGATTTGAAGCTTCATCTCCCAGGTCCTAGTCTAACACTCTTACCACCACACAAGCTCTAAATGCTGCACAGATAACTTAAGCAGTAATATTAGAGGTTGAACCTGGAACACTTTTTTTCTACCTCTGTATTTGTCTTGTCACCTTGCTTCACACAGAAGTCCTTGTATGCCAGTATGGACTTCCCATGACTTTTGATGGACTGGATCTTGCTTAAATCTTGTTGTAAATATCTTAACTCTACCTCAAGTGTCAGTTGGTTGCTCTGTGAAGCTATCCAGAGACCCTGGAAGCAAGTAAAGCAGCAGCATTAAAGGCACTTAAAATCTCTGTGTTGCTCATTTTTGCAGGTGTTCACCCGTGAGTGCATGAGCCACTATCTGAGGGTGTTCAACTTCTTGTGGAGGGCAAAACGGATGGAATATATTCTCACAGACATATGGAAAGGACATATGTGTAATGCAAAGCTTCTGAAAAATATGCCAGGTAAGGGAGTAACCAACCGTATTACGGCAAAATTACACAAACAATTGTTTTCAAACCAAACCTCCTTATAGGTTGCTTTGTGTGTGAGAGAAATTTATTTGTACTGCTGAAGTCTCTCCAAATTTCAGAAGGTTTCCTGCAAGGGCAGATGTTATGTTATTTTTTAGGGTGGTTTGTTTTAAGTTAACAATAACTTAATTTCCATGTTTTTTTGTAATCCTGGTAACAAAACTGCCAGATTGCACACAAATAGGATAGGGGCTTTTGTTCCAGGCACCTAAAAAGTTGATGGTTCTTTGTAAGCCACTCGGAGGTCTTCATTCGAGTAAGTATATTGCGTTTGGTAAATAAATAAATAGGCAAGGGAGAGAACAAAATGGGATTCGCTTTCTGGGTAAAGAGTTTCCCTCTGGTTACAAGCTTGACGTGTTGGTCACAAGAGAGGTCACCCTCTGCCCACTCTCCTATTTGCTCTCCCTTTCCCCATCACTCCATCCTGGCATCATTCCTTATGTGGTGAGATTAGAGACGTTGCTGTAGCTTTTAGCAGACATTTTCAGAATTCTCTTTTCATCTGGATTGCCATTGTTCCTCAAAGCACTTCAGCATCGGCCACTTCAACTTGTGCTGCCTCATACAGATTCCACTTTTGCCTTCGATACACCTAAAAGTCCTCTGAGGCGTCTTTCTTCAGCTCAGGATTTGGGATTTGTCCAAATCCAGTGCACTACCCTAAAGTTTATTACATGGATACACATAATATTACGTGGAAAGCATAATGTCAATGCAGCAACCACCCCTTTGCCATTGTATGTATCCCATGGCTGCAGTAGGTAGCCAGGTATCACGTAAGCTGGGGAATCATGGCCAATGTGCAGTTGGTGGTGATGAAAAACATGCTTAGCACAATGTGATGTTGAAATGGCCCACAAACCTTTGGTGGGGTATTGAGGCAAACAAACTTGTGTCTTTTATTCTGTTACTGACTTGTAATTTGACTTCATTTCCTCTGTAGACTGACAGCAGCTAGTGCGGTAGGGTGTGTAGGGCCACACAATCCTATGCATGTTTACTCAGAAGTAAATCACATTGTATTTCATGCTGTTATTTCCTACTTAATGTGTGTTTTAGGATTGCGACCTGAGTAAAAAAGTTCTGAATTCAAATTTCACCTTGATCATGAACATATCTGAGCTCCTTTCCCTTAACGCAATATGAGTCTGTTGCACCACTAAGATACATTGGATGCTTAAAATATTCTGCTTACTGCATTGCTATATATAATTGTTGTTGTGATTGTGGTTAGATAGGTCTCTGGTTTTCTTAGTGGGTCTTCTGAATATGTTCAGAAATGTTCAAGCTGTCCCCCAGCCCCTGAGCTTTTCAATATTGTTTTAGGACTCAGTAGACCCTTCAAACTTTTTTCTACAGATCAAAACCCATACATAACTGATATTTTAATGACCACAGCCTTGACTTTTAATTGATCAGTTTTACAGCAAAATTAGTAGATTGCATCAATATAGTATAAAAATAAGAGCCCCTAGTTCAGGGCCTTGTTAGACTGTTGGTAAATCCAGCTGTGGTCAAGATAGTCGTATCCATTATCAAGAAAAAATAAATCAAGAGCAGGGTTAGCTACTGATATTCCTGATTCTTCTGGAACCTTTGAATAGACTACCTGAATGGAGCTCACAGTTTGAGAACCTCTGTTCTAGCTGAAAGGCTTCAATAAATGAGATTAGTGACCTACATATAACTCAGAATGCTTTTCAATCCACCTTTCCAATAAATTAAGCAGCAAACTACCTAGTTGTTTGCTCATGGCTCTGGTTGGTGGATCAAGTTTGTGTGGTCATGGGTAAAAGGACACTGCTCCTAAATATCTGCAAATACTCCCTGGTCTATGTGGCCAGGTGCCCATGTCTGGTTCAGTGGGCCAGGGGTAGCTCAAAGAGTTGTTGCTTATTTTCAAAGCCATAGGCTCATTTCTTCCCCTTCTTCTCTCTTAGCTTGGCTGTACTCTCTCTGTTTTGTTTTTGAGGCTGCTGCTGAGCTGTATGCATTCGTGGGCTGTAGCAATGTTGTGTGACTGGAAAATATTATTATGTAGTGAGTATATTTTCTATAATGAAAGAGTTTCAGTGGGGAAGTCTGTTTACTAAGATTTTTTTTAAAACAACAACACAGTTCTGCAGGTTTAATAAGAACGATGAAATTTTTGAAATAGCCTTGAGGGGGCAATAGAGCATTACGGTTCTTTATTGACCAGTGCCTTTTTCAGCTCCAGAACTCTCTTCCAGGCTTGCAGAGTACTGATGTATGTATTGCCATTTGTGATACTAAACTGAACTAGTCTTTAGACTAAATGGGTTAAGCCCTGCTTTGGCATAGAATTATATGCATTTTCTTGCTTTTGTGAATGGGATTTTATGCACATCACATTCTGGGTTTGTTTGTTTTCTGGGCATTGTTAGTCACTTTGGATTTCCAGTAGGTTGGTATACAAATGTTTTAATTAATATATAAATAAGAATCAAACCAGGGAGATGGAAAGTTCTTTGTGAGTGACTGCCAGAACTGAATATGCAGTGGAAACCTGGTAAAACTAGCATTCGTTATCAACTGCAGCTGCTGGCAATCATGCAAGGTTTTGAATCGTGCATGACTCTTTAGGCAAAGATTTTCACATGTTATGTCTAGGAAAAAGAATTCAGTCAAGATATAAAGCGAAGAATGTTAGCAATCCAGAATGCATGCCTGTAGTATGACACAGCCTACCTGAGGGATATCTTTGACTTTAAAGTGAGTACAAGCTAAAAAATAAATTGTTCAAGTACAGAGAGCAAAAATTTCCAAGGAAACCTGGAATGTTTGTTATGACAGACACAAGTGAATAAAATAGCATCTTTGGCCTCTATTCACTTTCTGGACAGTGCAAATGTGGAAAATATGGAAGTCCAAATTTCCACCTAGAATTACCTCCCTCCCTCCCGTCTTCCTAGGCTAAAATTCTCTACCCACCTTTCTGGGAGTATGCCCTGTTGAACTCAGTGGGACAAACATCTAGATAGATACATAGGAAATTGTGCAGTAAGAAAATAAAATATAGCAGGTAAACATATTGAAACATGACAAAAAGAAGGGCATTGTAGATGTTGGATGTTCAGGATAATTCCAATGAATTGTTAACTAGAATGATTTGTGAGCTAAAGGCTCCTGTGTTACATACCCCTATAGTTTTGCAAATAATAAACCATTATCATCCAGTGATCTGTTAAGACTCAAACCTCTAGAGATTTTACAGAGAGTTATTATATGGCAATCATGAGTTAGGAATTCTATGGGCTCGATCTCTTGGTTGCATCAGTTGTTATTTAAACTTGGCTACAAAGAATACAAACTTCGTTATATAAACCTGGGCTACAAAGCAGAGCAGGTACAGAGAGCTTTCTGGAGGACAGGGGTCTAGGTGAAATTCTTCTGCTAGGATGAGAAAATGCGTCTAATGTCAGAGCCTAGCACTGTTGGGAGGGTTTATTTAAAATGAGGGAATAATACCCAGTCCCAGTGAAAAGTTTTATTTGCAGCAAATTTACTGCAAACTGTTGGCATGGTTGTTAGGAAAAGGTATTTATACATGTGATGCGGCTGCCCTCACTTGACAGACTCCTGGGATGCAATCCTAAATTAATTGGAGAATATATCAAAACAGAAGTCCTTAACTCTTCTCGTGTAACACTTCTTTGTGCATACAGGGAACGTAAACCCCTTAAGAGTCGCTGAAAATTGCTAGAATTTCTATTGTTAGCAGCCAAGAAGGTGATTCCCAGCCAGGCATTTGGAAAGCTAAAACAATCCATTTAGGGAACAATTGGCTCTCTGAAATCAGTAATGGAGAAATGTTTTTACCAGTTAAAAGTTGCAACTTTTATCATTGTTCTTGTTTTATCTATAAATGCGGGGTTTTTTTATCTGCAGTGTTCACTTTTTAGGCAGTATTGCTCTTTAAGTGGGATCTTTAGCATAACACTAAGAGGAGGTCATGAAACCCCACTGAAGAAGCTGGACTCACTACTTGGTGCTGCTACTGGGTGTTTGTCTTGCACACTTGAGTCCACATACGATTCCTTCCTTCTGGGTTTTGTGGCTGTTTCTTTCTTTCCCATATGCGCTGCAAATTTTACATATGTGTTATCCGAGAGCGCAGGAATATCAAACACAGTAAAGAATGGTTTGGCCTTTCTATGTCACAGGTAGGTTGTGGCACACAGGTGGGTTTGGTAGCATGCTGTGCAAACAGGGAAGCTTTGGCATGGCCTTATCTCCTCTTGAAGCTTGTTCCACACTTGAGTACCCTTGACTGACAATGCCTTATCTCCTTTCCCCACAAAGTTTGGCCTAAGCATTTTAGTGACTCTCTCCCAAAAGAGAGTTGTAATCTCTGAGGATCATGCACTGGAAAGGCAGGCTCTATCTTCCAATGATGAACATAAATAGCCCCTGGAAAGGAAGCCACCAGGCAGGACTCCTATTATATGACAGTCACATATCTATGTTAATTCACAGTAGGGTGGATCAGGAGTTAGAATATTGGCCTGGGTCATGCATGAAAACCCCTGTATAACCATGGAGCTATTAGTGGCCTTGGGTAAGAATGTCTGCTATTGATTAAAGAGAAGGCCACTGTCATATTTTATTTGCCTTTTTAACAAACAAGATGTAATGAGACGGAAAGTGCTAAGGTATATAAAGGAGAGGAATAAGTAGAGATTCATGTTCGAACTGAAGTAACTCAATGTGATTGTTTTTCAGAACATTATTCTTGGAATTCACCTAAATAGACATTCTGGTTCCACAGCACCTTTTAAAAGAGAGTTGGACCAAGAAAAAAACAAACAGGCAAAGGCTGTATAAGAAAAATGATGAAGATCCATCATAACTGAGCTTCAGTTCAGAATTAAGCAATCTGTGTGATACTTCCTTTTCTGCGGCTTTTCCAGCAATCCCTGTTGACCACAATTCATGATTTCTCATAGGCTGTTGTTGCCATAACCTTCACCTTGGTATCACCTAGTCAATTTTCCCAATTGCCGTAGCCACTATTTTGACTATTACTGTTTACAGTTCATACTAATAAGCATGCAGACTCAGAATTTAAGCATGTTAACTCAGGAGGAAGCCTTGTTGTGTTTAATGGCTCTAACACCTATATTAGGATTATATCCCTAGTTTAGAGATCTTGACAGCATGATCCAAACGCAAAATTCATGGGGATGAGAGAGTTTGAGTTCAGCAGATTTTGGGGGTTTCCCATGGGCTATGCTGACCTATGTTCTTCACCTCAGCTGAGCCATACATACACTGGTATTAAGTCATTTACCCTGGTTCAGCCAGCAGGGCTTACAATGATGTAAGTCTCAAAAAGAGTGGGGCAAGGAACCTATTCCAAACCCTGTGATCTGGAATCCAAACCGCATCTAGAAGTATCCCCTTCCAGCCTCCTATTATTACAATTTCTCTGTTAACCAGGAATTCTTTGCTGTATACATTTTCTAATTATTAGGAAATATCCAGTATAACTATTCTAGGGGGAAGACTTTTTATTGCTCTTCATTCCATATATTTTCTGGTTGTTTCTGGCTGGCAGCTGGGAAAAAAAAAAATTTCCCCCACAGATAGCTGCAGGTTATTCTTTCTCATGTAATTTTTGCTCTGTATAGATCTTGGCAATTTTGCTCTGTATAGATCTTTGTCATCTTGGTATAGTCATTGGTTTGCTTCATTCATTCTGATGCAGTTTGCTCCTATAATCCAAGACAAAATTGGGTAGTGCTGATGTGCCTCAACCAAAATGTTGAGAGAGAAGTCCAGTTTGCCTCTGAGCTTTTGAGACATTTCGGAACAAACAAGAGATATTTTTGTATAATGCGTAATCATGCTGTATATGGAATATTTTCATCTGCTCTGCCACGTCACGCATTCCTTCCCCAGCACACAATTTCATCTATGAGGGACTCAATTTATTAACATTTATACTCACTGTACCATTAGTTAAATATTTTCCTAAGTAATCTTGTATCTTGAAAGTTCCTAGTTTGTCCTTCCAAATCTCTTGTGGCAAGCCAGAGGGGGGGGCTTAGGCATCTGATGTTTTGTATATGTTGCTGAGAAAAATTAACCTTCTCATAATAAGAGCTCTGTTCAGGCTCCTTTGCTAGTGGATTGCCACCTGTTACAGCAGTGCTAAGCAGACTTTGTTTCCCAGCCACAAAGGTCTTTTACCTATTATTCTGTTCCACGTTCTAATTCCTTTTGATTACAAATCTTGTTTTGTACCAGATCGCCAGAGTTTTGTCAACCTATACTATTAATTTCATTTTCTTGTTTGATCCTGCATTATATTTTCTGTTAATATGGGGGTGTATTTATTGCAGGCAGAGGCTATCATAGCTACCCCTCTGGAAAATACTGAACTTATGGCCGTAAATATACTGAGATTAAAATGATAGTCCACATATAGTCTCCTTTCTTTGAGAACCCGTTATCAATTTATATATGTCTTACTCCTTTCAAAGATGGGTGCAGGTAGCTGTTGTATTTCAGGTGTGTGTGTGTTTAAAAAATAATGGCTAGATGAACATTTCCATTCTAAGTTTTAATATACATATTCTTTGAATTTCTTACAGAACTTTCTGGGGTGCTGCATCAGTGTCACGTTCTGGCATCAGAAATGGTCCATTTCATTCATCAAATGCAGTATTACATTACATTTGAGGTACCCTTTAACCATCCATTTTGTTGTTTGTTTGTTTGAAGTTGGAAGAACGTTCTTATTGACGTGAGCTTAATTATGTCACAGAGGTATAGAGCAGAGAAGTTGCTATTTAAACAGTCTCTAAAACAAAGTGAATCTCATTGCTGGATGTTTTGTTCCATAGGTGCTTGAATGTTCATGGGATGAACTGTGGAACAAAGTTCAGCAGGCTCAAGACTTGGATCACATCATTGCGGCTCATGAAGTTTTCTTAGATACAATTATATCTCGCTGTTTGCTGGATGCTGACTCAAGAGTAAGTCTCATTTACCTATTTATATATAATGTAAACATTTTTGTAATTATTTATGCTTTTGAGAGTATTTCTGGCAACGCGCAATGGAGTTTTATTCGGAGATGAATTCCACTGCGTTCAGTGCGTCTTCGTTGCAAGCAAAAAAAAAAGTTTAGGATTAGAGCCCTGGTAAATTTAATCTTTTATGGAATGATCTGGGAGAACCTCCGTACTGAAATCAATTTTTCCATGTATCTCTTTGCTCTAGGAGGAGATATTAAATATAACAATCCTTCAGCAGTTTCTTATAGGCTGGCAAATCTTAGCTTTTCTTTGAGCGTTTCATTTTTGGAGGTTTTGTCTTCCTTTTGCAACTTTTTTTGTAGATGCTGCTCAACCAGCTTCGAGCCGTCTTTGATCAGATTCTTGAGTTTCAAAATGCCCAAGATGGCCTGTACCGCGTTGCCTTGGAGGAGTTGCAGTTACGGTTGCAATTTGAAGAAAGAAAGAGAGAGAGAGAGCTTGAGGTACAAAGGAGTTTTCGGTGGCATTTTAAGCACAAGAACGTTGTGAACACAACAGGCTGCTTGTGTTTAATACCAATTCAATACCAAATATCCCCTCCTTTTCTTTGAAAGACTGAGCAAATAGGTATTTGGATAAAGTATTAATATGAAAAGCAAGTGTGTGCATGTTTACTCAAAAGTAAGTTGCACTATGCTCGGTGGGGCTTCTAAGAAAGTACATATGCCTAGATTACACAGTACATTTAACCCAGATTGGGGTAACCTAGAAGCTGCAATGGACAAACCTTAATTCTGCCCCCCCCCCATTAAAACATAAATTAAATTCTTTTTCATGCTTGGTATGTATTGTTTGTAAAAAGTTTCTTCTGTCTTAACTTCTTGGCTTATAACCGTAAGAGATCACCAACTAAATTTAAGGCACTTCCTCTTAATAAAACAAAAATTAGCATGTGGCTTCAGATTTATTGATGTGCACCTGATAATTTCTCTGTTTTTTTCTTTTCTTTTTTACAATGTATATTGTTAAGGGTGAATGGGGAGTAAAGGCTTCAGAAGAGGAAGAGGAGACTAAAAGGATTAAAGAATTTCAAGATTCAATACCAAAAATGTGTTCACAGCTGCGACTACTTACCCATTTCTATCAGGTATTTTTAAAAAGAGGAATTTTTAAAATATTGACGTACTGATAGCCGGTATCTGTTTTCTGGTTTAAAGTGCACGCTGTCTTAATGCGGCATGCAAGCCTTTCCAGGATTTGGAAGAAGGCAATAACAATAAAAGTTATGTTATGAATACATTAGGGAATGTGACATTTGGCTTCAGTAGATAAAGAACCAAGTCCATAGAGGTTGTCCCAGACATAAAAGTGCCTACGTAAATGATTGCACTCCAGAGTCTGTGTTTATGCTGACCATTGCCACTGTAGGTAGACAACATTTTTACGAAGCATTCTCGCTAGAATAATTTTCGTGGATTGGCTTTGTTAAAAACCGCCCCGTCAAAACTCAAGACAGGAAATTCACTAACTTTTCACCTGCTTTTATAAGGACGGGGCATTGCAGGAGCTGCCCATCTCTTGCAGTGGATCAGTTTCTACTTGTTATATATAGTGGAATTTTCAAGGATTGCTATGGAATAGTGACATGCTTCACACCTTTATTTCATTACACATGTTCATTTGTGTGACTTCTTATGAATGCCTAATTTCTCTGTTTTTCTTTCTTTCTTTCAGGGCATTGTGCAGCAGTTCTTGGTATTACTGACCACCAGTTCTGATGAAAGTCTTCGATTTCTTAGCTTTCGATTGGATTTCAATGAACATTATAAAGCTAGGGAGCCCAGGCTTAGGGTTTCTTTGGGTACTAGAGGACGGCGTAATTCACATATATAAATCTCCCTGCAATGAATGTAAACCAGGATCATGGATGTGTAACCCGTTGTTGGTTGTGGCAGTCAACTTGGCATACTAAAACCAAATGGCATGCAATAGGTGTTTGTCATTATCGCAAGCAACCTGTTTTCGGTCATGTGATTGTGCAACACTTGTGCAGAAAGCAACATGGCTTATTTTTTTATATTTAATGGTTGAGATTACTAAATGGGTTTAAACTGTTGCAATTTTGCTTTGGTAGTCCATTAATCAACCAACTATATTTTGTTTGTGGCTTTTAAAGCACATTCCACCATCATTGATATTTGTCGTCAGGACATTTTATCCACATGCAGAAACACACTTGTTTCCTTTTACACTAAGCAGGGCTGTAATTTTCCATTTCAATTTAGAAACCACTTTTATTTTAAAACCTGCCAGTTTAAGAATCTGGCCAGAAATCTATCTTATTTCTTTTTCAGTGTTGTGGTGTATTGACTGTGTGGGAAAAAAATTAGTCACTTAAAATTACACACATTAATGTTTCAACATTTTCAAAACTGATTTATTTTTCCAGAAATTTTTTAACTGCTTTACAGAAACAAATATTAGAGACATAACAGAAGTCCAACACAACAAATAGTAGAAATGAAGTTAAAACCTCAGTGATCTCCAGTAATGAAACATGTAAATATTGAATAGATGTGAATGAAGTATTTTGTGTTCAAATCTGATGTATTAGAAATTAATTTGGATAATGAAGACTACTTATTTCTCTTTCCTTGCCTATTTTTCCATTGTAAATATTTATATATTGCTGTCCAGATGTTAGGGGGAAACATTTTTGTAAAAAAAAAAAAGTCACTATATATCATCACTCAATTATCCATTTGTTATATTCACAGGTAAAAGCTTAGAAAATAAACACAATTATCTTTCAAACTTTTTTCTGTTTCTTCTAACTGACAAAGTGCCTGATTTAATAAAATTATTACTGAATTATAGGGCCGCTTTTTCTTTAGCTTGTCTCGATACCCATGCAGAATGTCAAGTGTACATTATGAAACGACTGAGACCAGCTTACTACAGATACTTCCTTTTCCCCTTCATCCTGCCAGGCTCCAAGGTGGGGATGGACAGCACCCTCTGGACTAAAACACACTTGCACTGTGCCTCAGAGATGGAGATTGTTGGCTCCAGGGTCACAGAGTTGTTTCTGAAAGCTCTGTAAGTTATTATTTCAGTTGCATAGGTTGTGGAGCCAAGAGTATATTGTACTATTTCTGATTATGTGGTAAGATAATGTCCCTTACGAGGTGCTTGGGCTATGGGTTTTTTTTTGTTTCCTAGTAAGGATTTTTTAGAAAATGGAAAACACTAAAAGCTAAACCCTCTGCAATAGCTTCCTGGTCCCTTAGTATTCGGGTGTGCAATACATTTTTCCTTCGCTTCAACATTAATAGTGCCAGTGGGTCTTAAGATACTTAATACTGTTACAGTTTCTCTTTGACACTCATGCTGCAAAGAACTGCATGTTCTTGCAGAGTGCAGGGCTCTATTTTTTTCTATCCTCCCCCTCCCCCCAAATGTGAATTAGTGCCTGTTAAATAATGTGAGCACATATAACACTTCAAGCAGAAAATAATTTAATTGGACAAATCCAAGAAGCCAGATTAGCAACTCCTGTAACCCAACACCAAACCTATTTTTTATTATTCAATAGCATGATTGCAACATGTGTTCTCCAGGATACTATAGGGTTCCATCATGATTAACCATGGTAAAAATATAGGACTGCACACTTCTGGACAGCAGTCATACTGAACAACAAGTCCCTTCTCTCTGTGCTGCTCTAATTCGAATATGAGTCTGTACTAGAAGAACCTTTGATATGCTGAAAACATGCACAGTCTGAGTCATCATCTTGGGACAGTCTTGACTCCTTGGAGTTTTTGTTAGGGTCTAAAGCAGCAGAAACATTTGATGAAGGATCTTCAACCCAACTTGAGCTGCTGTAGCTATGTTGCTTAGCTGAAACCTTTTTGTGTCCTCTTCTGGGTTCTGTGGATTTGGGTCTATGCCTAGATGGTCTTTGGCAGATTGGTTTTGTTTTGTAACAAGCAGTATCTTTAGCTTGAAGTCTTTTATAGTCATGATCTTTGGATTTACCATAATTTCCTGGACTGTTATAAGAGCTATGATTGGTTCTGAAAGTTCTAGGTTTGAGGTTCTTACATGTGCTGCTGTTGTATGAAGGCAAACTATTATGGGCACTGTGCCTTGAAGGTTCAACTGGGAGCAGCAAGCCAGTGTCTTCTGGTGGGGAGCTAGGGGACAACATAGCTTTGACAGGATGGAGATCTAAAGGCTTTTTGATGTAATCACAATCTGTTGATGAAAACATTTCCGGTGGTGAACTTAAGTTGTTGTTGTTTTGATTGTCAGTTCCAACAGCGCTGTCTTCTAGCTGTTGGCTTCCTGTTTCCACAATGTTAACAGCATATTCCAGTTGTTGGTTTTGTGTCCCCCCAACGCCAGCATTGTAATATGGTTGTTTGCTTTGTGCTCCCTCAATGCCAACATTGTAATGTGGTTGTTGGCTTCTGGTTTTCTCGGCCGATGTGACTTCATTTTTGTCAGGTCCGCCTTTTTTGTCAGCATTTGTTTTGCCAGGTTCCCTAAGAGAATGATGAAATTGTTTTAATAGATAAAAATATTTTTATGAAAGGAAGCCATAACATCAAACAGTGATACAGCAGCCAAGTCACTCCCTTGCTCATTGCTGCTGCTTCAGGAAAACACATTGGCAGCTTATTCTGAGAGCTGTCAATTCCCCAACTTGCTTCCTACCTCAAAGAAAAAGAAAATAAGTTTGGTTGCATTGGCACTCCCTAGTTAGAAGAAGGGTATGTCCAGCTTGAAGTCCCAAGAGCTGCGTTAAGTGTATGGCCTTGTTACAGAGGATTAGATCAGCTTTATATACCATATTTTTCGCCCCATAGGACGCACCGGCCCATAGGACGCACCAAGTTTTTTTGGGGGGGGAAATTAAGGGGGGGAAATTTATTCCCCCCCCCAAGGCGCTTGTGGGGCCAGCAGCGGGGAGAAGCGCTCTTCTCCCCGCCGCCCGCCTTCAGACCAGGTCTGGGGACAGCGGGAAGACGCGCTGTGCCTCTCCGCTGTCCCCGGAGCTTGCGGGGCTGGCGGCGGGGAGAAGCACGCGTCTCCCCGCTGTCAGCCTCCAAACCACATCGGGAGACAGCGGGATGGCAGCGTTCCGCCTCCCCGCTGTCCCCTGACCTTGTGGGGCTGGCGCTGGGGCTCTCCAGGTTTCAGCTAAAGCCTGCATTCGCCCCATAGGACGCACACACATTTCCCATTCATTTTTGGAGGGGAAAAAGTGCGTCCTATAGGGCAAAAAATACGGTAGATAAATCCTAAACTGTGCTGAGCTAAAATCTCTGTGAAGGAGATTAGGCCAAGATAGTTGCCCAATCCACGGAGTAATCTTCATGACTGACTGAGGATTTCAACCCACCGCAGATCCAAACTATCATGAAACATTCTGTGCTGAGGAGAACGGGGAGTGTGGAGAAGGATGTGGTTATCACAGTTATGTAATAACGATTAGCAAAGTAAATCATTGTTAAATCTAGGGAGCATTTTTGCCTTTCATCTGGAAGAAAAGGACAGTGGAAAATGGGCCAGAATCTGCAGACTATTGATTTTCCAAAGCTGCACATGAAGCAGAACACACGAGGATGGGGGTGCTACCATATCGAGCAACACTAGTCACAGCAGTGTGTGCTATAGTGAATTGTTCTGCAATAAGGTACAGCAGTATCTGTGTTTTGAACTGACATGCAAATCTTGCCTTTTGCCATTATGAATTAATGCTGGTTTCAGAATCATAAAGCCTGTTGTTATTCAACTTGGATATTATGATTCTTAGATGGCTATGCCAGCAAAAATTGTATTTGATTGGCCTGCATCTAGTACTGCGTCAATTACGCCCATTGCGTTATATCAACATTCTAAAGTAGGCGCAAATGTCAAGGACTGGGTGCAAGTTGTTAGGAAGCAATTTGAATTATACACAGATGAGAGGGAGGAGAGAATGAAACAGTGACTTACTGCTCCTTCTTCACAAATAATGAAGTGTATATGTGCACAACAACTATTACAGTCAAGATCAAACCAGTGACAGCTACACAGGCTATGATGATGTGCTTTAGCAGGTCTTTAAGGTCTGCAGCTTTTGCTTTTCTCTTGCCCTGAATACCTAAAGGGACGAACACAGAACCATATCATATTATTCACAATTTAACAATGTTTCATTCTCAACGCTACTGCAATTCTTAGCAACACTGTTGTCAAAACCTTGTTGCTGAAAACTAATCTGATAAAGCTGTACAATACAGCATAGCTGTAATAATAAAAAGTTATTCTAAGTTACGGTAAATGCTGTGGTAAGTGCACATAAGTTTAAGCTAATATGCGCCCAAGTCCTACTTGCTTTTTTCTTTTCCATTATGTGGGAGAATCGGCAACAAAATCACAAACGCATGATTGCTAGACAGTCACAAACAGGGTCAATGGCACCATGGAGTTTCAGAACTTGTATAGAGGCGATAAGCTGTGCACAGATGGTGGATCTGCTCTGTGGAAATAGGTATTTGCATTCTCACACAAGTGAGAAAAAAGTTGGAAGGGCAATTAAATAAATAAAATATCCTCTCCTACTCATCTAAATACATTTAATGTAATAAGCAGCCATTGCAATATTTAATTAATAAATAAAAAGTATTCAAACATACATAGATTCCGTTCAAGTCAATAAAAGCCTTGCCAGAAAGAACTGAGTGTTAAATGCCAGCATTGGAGCTGGGTGAGCTCCCCTCAGCACCCACGGGAGCTGCTATTTATCCCCCCAAAACAGTAAATAGCTCTGCTCATTACTGAACCAACCTGGGCAGCCCTTCAAAGCAGTCTCCATCCCCCCAGCAAAGCAGTCGAGACATTCTCTCTGACTTTGCTGAGTGGCTGATTTAAGGAACTGCTCCCTGGAAGGCTGGAGGCCAAACTTCACTCTGCTCATAGAAGACTCTTGGGCCGAGCCTTGCAAGTAGGCTTTTCCTCCCAAGTTGCCTTCCATGGTGACCTGGAAATTCAGCAACTCGAATCACCTCTCCTTTTCCTGCTGTTTCCCCCCGAATGGTGACTTGATATTCTAATTTAACACATTGTTTAAAAACCCTCCACCCCTCTCTTCTTATCAATATTCACTGGATACCCCAACCTTGAAATGCTTGTGATATTAACACAGGTAGAATATATTTTAAAGTGACCCAGGATTTGCAGGCAGGTCTAGATTTTAGATCCTCACAAAACTTTAAAAGTTTTGAATCTGTGTTTAAATTATAAACATTTAAATAAAACAGAGAAGAAACATGCAAGTGGCACTTAAAGCAGCAAACAACCTAAAAACAATATAGTAACAGCACTGGTAGAAACGTCGGGAACATGTCACTACAAACTGGTTGGTTAAAAATTTCCAAAGTCTGAAAAGGACAACAGGGATGACTTCTCACAGGCTTCTATTGCCAAGGAACTCACCAGGGTACAGCCTACCAGACTAAAGGTTCAATTCCTGGTAAACACAAGCACCTTGGAACTGGCCCAGTAGTAAGTTGGCAACCAGGGCAGCTCTCTCAGCAAAGTAGCAGCATGTGTCAGTGACCTGCTCCTGTGAGCAGCCTGGCCACTGCATTCAGCACTAGTGACAGTTTCTGGTCCAGATATCAGGGCAGCCCACCACAAAGTGTGTTACAGTAATCAGGTCTTGAGGTTACCAAAGTGTGGACCAGGTTGTCCTGATCCAGGAATGTTCTTAGCTGGCATTTCAGCTAAAGCTGGTAGAAGGCACTCTTGGCTGCAGGTCACTCGAACCACTAGATGGATCAAGGGGTATCAGCCTGCTCTTCCGAGTAAGGGCAACACCATCCAGAACAGGCAATTGACCTACTCCTAAATTTTGCATCTCCTGATTTTGGTGACACTCCACACTGTGGTTTCAAATTCCCTTACAATCTTTTTAACTCTATGCTGTGCAAGCTGTTTAAGAAGTGTTGTTTAAGAGTTCCAATCCCTTTGACAGCTGATAGTGCCTTTGTAATGTTCAAAGGTCATGTTGCACAGCAAAGTCGCACAGGTTGCAGGTGCAAATGCAGGCTACATGCCTTTCCTGTGCAAGAGCATCATTATTTTTTTCCAGACAATGCAATCAAGCACTGCTGTTGACTACTATAGAAAAGACAGTGCAGGTGGCTGGCACTGCTTGCTCGAAATATCCAAAGCTGCCCTATCTGCAGCCTGTATGAAGTAAAAACTATTTGACAGCACTGCTTATAAGGCTGATGCCTATACCAGCTGTAATGGCACTCTGGTGGCAGAGCAAATTACCATCATAGCGCGCCTGCTTCTCACAATCCAGCCAAACCACTTTCCCATTCCTACCTTTTTAAATACTTTCCATTATGGTGCAAATATGAATGAGAGCTAGATGTAGGTTAAAACCCTTTGAGTTGTATGCTAGGGCTATATGCTCCATCACCTCTTTGCCACTTCCACAAAAGCAACTCCGCAATGCTTCTGTGCTACCAGATTTATTTATTTTTTCTTCAGCAATGCCACTAGGTGATGCAAGATTGCTGGTTTACAATCTTGTTATCTATTTGTCCTTTTGTCACTCCTGTTTTTTTTTTTTTAAGATGCAAGCAGAATGGAGGGGGGGGATGAAATTTATTTTCCACAATCCAATTTCACCGTGTTCAGTTTTATCCCATCTGTCTGGGGTATAAAAGTGACGTTTCCCCTTCCAGAAACCAATTGGGATCCTGTTTAGTATTTAGGACTGAGGCAGTTCGGAGATATGTCTCTGTTCCCTAAGGGCTGTGTGTGCTGACTCCACCATACTTCCAGGCCTGACTGCCGCAGAGCCAAGGGACTCGAGCTTGATCTTGGATTTGGAGACTCTGCCAGTACTTCCTTGGCTTCAGACCCAAGCTACAGAAGCCCAGAGAAATCAGCACACACAAAAGCTGGGCATATATTCCACTAAATCTGGCACGCAGGAGCAGTGCCCCTAAACCTGGCAGTCCTTAAGCCTTTGAATGGTGCAGCCGCATTGCTCTGGCATCCAAAATCCAGCATTTACACTGGGGTTTGTAGCTTTTACCTCATGATAAAAACACTAATGCCATTAAAAATCTCTATTTTCACTAGGGGCTGACTACAAAGATGAAATGTTTCTGCTGTGACTAAGTCATCTTAATCCGCATACTTTGAGCTTAACGAGGGTGTGGACAAGGTGGCTTCTTTGGTGTTTTTCATTAGCCTTTAGTACAGCAATACATTATTCGATGTAACTGTTCCTTTGTCTACTGCATCAAGTTCTGCTGACAAGTGATTCTAAGGACTGAGTTTCAGTGCTCCATTATAAATGTTCACATCATTTGTTTTTGCCTTGTGTGATGAATTTTGAAACTGCAGCTTTGCAGCTGGTTTTCAGAATTAAATGAAGTAAACAAATGAAGCAGTACCTATTTGTTGTTTTCCACAGCTCTGATTTATGTGTCTTACTTTATTACAGGTTTAAACTGTGGCTTAAGGAACCCAACAACAAAAATCTGCCCTGTTAATTTTCTAATTGAGGTCTAGGCAAACAATTTGACACAGGAAGAGAAAAATGTTTGCTCTCTTTCAGCTGAATACACACAAAATGTGTTTTAGCTGAATAAACCCAACTGAAAGGCATAAATCAAGTGTTTAAAAATAGAATGGGGATAGCAGTAGTTTGCTAAGTCAATAAACACAGGACAACAGAGCTGAAATTATACCCCTGATGTATTAGGTAATGCTCGCTTTCACAAAACTACAGCACATTACAGGAAGATGAGCAGGGAAAAGCAAGCTGTTAATCCTACCTTACCCAAAATCTTAATGGGTTGTTTTACTTCCATTTAAGTAGTTCATATTTACCTTCATATTTCTCAAAGAATTCATATCTTTGGGCATTATTCATATGTTCATTTGTCACTTCAGTAACCAAATCTGTAAAAAAACAAAGCAAAAGGTGAATAGCAACAAAACACAGTGTGTTTCTGCTCGCTGTTGACTTGTAGTGAAAATGTCTAAAAATTCTAAGAACTTTCAAATAAAACGTGCAGCTATGGAGCAGTAATTATTTTCTTTCTGAACTATTCTATAGCTGGCTTTATTGTTTTGCTTTGCAAATTTTATTTATACCTTGTTTTTTACATTGTGAGCTGCACTGAGCTGCAAGAGTTGGCAAACAAACAAACAAACTTAAACTAAAGAATCATGCAGCAAAGGTAGATGGACTTTCCTGTAGCTCTGGGTGGGATGATAGCTGATATATTGCATAGGTTTCTCCAGTCCAGAGAATCATGGGAACAGCCTCAGGCTACTTATCTGCACACACGCTCTCTGGCCATGAATATTCACTGTCTAGTGCAGAAAGATGGCCAGTTGTCTTGCTTGTAGCTGATGCTTGCTAGGGTGTGTTGGGTTGGGGGAAAGGGAAGAGTTGGTGGTTTATTCCTGTTCCGTCTCCCTTGCTACTGCTGACCTCTTACAGTCAATGTCAAACTGGCTGGATCTTCCTCTCCTACACTTCATTTGTGTGATTGTAATCCCATGTTCCGGGACATGGGTGGTGCTGTGGGTTAAACCACAGAGCCTTGGACTTGCCGATCAGAAGGTCGGCGGTTCGAATCTCTGCCACAGGGTGAGCTCCCGTTGTTCGGTCCCTGCTCCTGCCAACCTAGCAGTTCGAAAGCACGTCAAAGTGCAAGTAAATAGGTAAACGGTGTTTCCGTGCGCTGCTCTGGTTCGCCAGAAGCGGCTTAGTCATGCTGGCCACATGACCCGGAAGCTGTACGCCAGTTCCCTCGGCCAATACAGCGAGATGAGTCGGCCACGACTGGACCAAATGCTCAGGGGTCCCTTTACCTTTAACCCCATGTTCCAACCTTGGCTCATGACATTCTAAATGCACTACAGCTCGATTTTCACTGATCTGGCTTGCACGAGCAAAACTAGATTGCTCCAAGCATGCGGGAATAGTTGTGGCTGGAGAGCAATGGGGTGGCCATTACTGCTGATAATAATGTAAGATTGCATGGATAACCGTTTAACGACTTTACTTGGGACAGAGATTGCTTCGAGTGGTGGTTCGTCTGTGTACGGCAGAAAATCTGCCTCTTCTGGGACAGGCGCTGTCATCATGTTGTGGTTCTCTTCACTGTAACCTGCTTCTTCTGCAGCAAGAAACAATTAGATTTATTCAGCGACCATGCCACAAAACAAATGTGGATCCCAATGCTATTATAGCAGTACTGGTACAAAAAGAAATATAATATTAGGGGCCTGTCTGCACAACTGGTTCTTTGTTAAATGAATGCACATTTGCTGTTTTTGTTTTGTTTTGTATATAGGCTACATATCTCAAAAAGGTATGTTTTCCAAGCAGTCAGATGTATTGTGAAAATGCATTATTTTTGTTAGGTGGAACATCTATGGCAAATATGATTGCCACAGTAGCTTATAGCATATATAGCTTGCAAAATTGTTGCAAGCAGCTATTACTCAGTAGTGTAAGTCTGAAAGACAGGCTGCCTGTTGGCTTTGGATACATTCTGGAAATGCATCCAGAAAACTTTTGTGATTCTTTTTTTCCATCAGATTTTGTGCAGTAAGGAAAAAGCCAAAAGATTTGTGCAGCCTGCATGGGAGAAGGCCCTTCTATATGAATAATGTACATCTATTGTTCATTTGTTGTACAAGTTCCAGTTTCCCCTTGAAGAAAGTACTGTATTTTTCCATGTATAACACACCCCCGTGCATAAGACGCCCCCTATTTTTGGGAACCCTCATCTTATACACGAAAAAGTACGGTATCCCTTTTGGGGAGATGCCACATCTTCCCAGCACTCAACGTAAACATTTTACTGCTGGGAAAATGGAATTCGTTTCCCCCCACCTAGCAAGATGATTTCAAGTAGCCTTGGCAAGTTGCAGTGTGCCCTCGATGCCTTTGAGGTCACAGTGACCAGAGGCATCTACAAATGTACTCATCTGCTTAACCTTAGACAAGGAGGAGTCTTTTCCAAGTGGCCTGCCTTTCTGGCAAAGGGACACACCCCTCTTTGATTGAAGCTGTCCAGCAGAAGGGCAACAGCAGCACTGAACATGTAATTTTTCTTTTATTATTTGACACTTGCACCCTTCCAAACGTCCTCAGCTTTGATAGCAATTGCCACCTGTCAGGGACGCAGCGAGAGCGCAGGGAGGGGAGGAGATGGAGAGCGAGGGGGAGCAATCCGAGGGCAGCGTAGGAGAAGATGACAGTAGCCCGAGAGATTCCATGAGCCTCTCCAGCGAATCGGAAGATTCACAGAAGGGGGCGCCGATGGCCAGGGCAAGGGGGGTCCCAAGGGGGACACCCCAGAAGCAAGGGGCCAGCGGGGACTCCCAGAGCAGCAGTTGGAAATCAGGACCAGCTTCCCCACCAGAGCGTAGTGGGGGGGAGGAGTCCCAGGTATCAGGGCCAGTGTATTCACCACCAGCGAGAGAAGATGAGTCAGGGTTGGCCACGCCTCCATCGGAGAGCGAGGGAACGGTCAAGAGGAAGGTTGCCGGCTGGGCGCACGCGCCAAGTTCAAATGTACAGGCGAGCGGCACAGCAGGTAGCCCGGATAGGGAACCAGGTCCTAAAGCCCGCCGGAAGGAGGGGCAAGAATCAGGGGGGTCAGCGTCAGAAGAGTCCAGAAAGGATGAAACCCCAGCGGGCAGGAGGGCCCAGAGGAGGAAGGAGCTAAGGAAGAGGTGGAGCAAGGCTAGAGTCTTAAACTGGTGTGGAAGGGGAGGAGAGTCAGACGGAACTTCGCCGGTCTAGGCTTTAAGACGTAGAGTTGCACGCTGCGGCTTTGAAATGGAAACTGAACTTCAATAAAGACTTTTGTACATAACTACAGCCAGGCGTTGGTCCTTTGTGAGCTGGGACCTAGGGGCGGCTCTGACACCACCTTTCTGGAATGTGGGGCACTCAAGCTTTCCCAGTCTCAAAACGGACAGTGCAGGCAGTCATCTGGCAACATGAAATATATATATATATAATTGCCCAGTAGCACCTTAGAGACCAACTAAGTTTGTTCTTGGTATAAGCTTTTGTGTGCATGCACACTTTTCCAGATACCCTAACTTGGCAACATGGTTTGTGTATACTGCTGCCTATGTAAATCATTGGTTCACAACCACTGAATACCGAAACTGAGATGATATCTGACAGAAAGGATACACTTTTGGTACTTGGTCTCTTTTTCCCTTTCTCTGCTAATTCAATAAGGATTTTTACTCTGTGCAGACCAGCAAAGCCTCCTTGGGAAAGTTTTAAGCAACCATATGTCAGGAGTGCTCTGATAGTGTTTCCTGCTTGGCAGGGGGTTGGACTCGATGGCCCTTGTGGTCTCTTCCAACTCTATGATTCTATGATTCTATGAAATATATATATATATTACCAATCCTGAGTTTCTGGCATAGGGTTTGAAATATTTAAACGTAAGTGTAACCAATGATGCCCAGAGAATGCAAAATTCTATTTACAGGGCAACCCAACCCCCTTATGCCAGGTTGTCTAGGACTGGATTGAGCAGAGATGTTCCTGACTCTGCAGAGTGCTGGCGGAGTCAGCTGGGAGTTTGGATTGTGCCCTTAGTTGTGCCAAAAAAGCAATGGCAACTTGAGGACTGATACACACCCCTGTATCCAATGTATATGATGTTCATTCTGACTCCACTAACCTGATCTGATGTACTGTTAAACACACATAGGAGTGTGCAATCCCCACCTGGAGTTACTCAGTAAAAATATGCCCACCAAAAGACATTCTTAAGGCCAAACTACTTGTGATACTTTGCCTCTACATGCAGGATGTTTATTGTACAAATAACCAACATGCGGTCCCCAGTTCTAGATCATGACCCTGGTATTGGAATGAGGTCAAGTTTTTATAGCTTTGCCCCAGCTGGGATTCCAATATGGGTTGGGAGGGTGGCAGCACCTTTGGGCGCATATAACAAGGTTCCTAATACAAATCAGGGCTGCAAATGGAGGGAAATTAGTTCTCTTTCTTTTTATAGAATAAATGTGGGAGCAATGTTCTGCACTTAAAATGTTATTAATTAACACAACGCAAGTGGCGTTGTGGGCTAAACCACTGAGCCTCATGGGCTTGCCGATCGGAAAGTTGGCAGTTCGAATCCCCACAGTGGAGTGAGCTCCTGTTGCTCTGTTCCAACTCCTGCCAACCTAGCAGTTTGAAAGCACACTAGTGCAAGTAGATAAATAGGTACTGCTGTGGCAAGAAGGTAAACGGTGTTTCCATGCGCTCTGGTTTCTGTTGCGCTGGCCACATGACCCGGAAAGCTGTCATGCTGGCCACATGACCCGGAAAGCTGTTTGTGGACAAACACCGGCTCCCTTGGCCTGAAAGCAGGATGAACACCACAACCCCATAGTAATTCTGATGCACTCCAAACCAAGATTTACCTGGGTCTTCAAGTTCGTTTGATGAATAAATATTGTCCATCAGCATTGGTTCCTCGCTGTCACTGGTGGAAGGCCTACGAACTTCAGTTTTTCACAAAAGATGAAATGGTAACTTAAAAGAATTGCACTAGAAAACTTGTGACATAGGGCATGGCAGGCAAAAGGGACACTGCCGTGTGCCTCTTTTCCATTTATGTTAAATAGCCAATTAATTTAACAATCAGCCATTTGCTAATATGAGCATTTTAAGCTTTAATAACTGCAAAGGACCCCAAACTGGGGTGTTGGCTAATTGGTCTCAACTAGTCAGCCTTCTCAGTATGTAGCAACCCAATCCTTGAACTCTCCCAGCCCCCTTGAAGCACAGATGGCAACATCATTGATGGGCCTCCATCAATTAATTAAAACATTTCTCCCAGGCTTTTTGGAGAACCTGATCAAATCTATTGGATCTTAGCTTTGTTGGCCTTACAGTATTGTTATTCTATGGGTCTTTGAACAACAATAAAGTATTGATGTTGTTGTATTGTTCTAAGTTTATGATTTTTTTTTCACTTGGTTTTTGAGTTTTAAATGTTTGTACTACTTTATTATTATATTGTGCAACACTTTGGAACCACAACTGTGGTGAAAAGCTGTTTATAAATTCTAGTAATAAATAAATAAATACAATGCTTGAGTTCAGATATTTGCTTTCAGTAAAACACAGACATGTAAAACAAAAACCTCTGTCCCTACATACTCATTTCCCATTAAGTGAAAATGATTATACACAATTAATACAGAATCTAAGAAGGCAAAGCATATTTTATTTGACAAATAAAACTAAATTACATTCAGGAGTAAATCTGAACTCAATCATATTTAGGGGAATATCTGACTCCACAATTATGAAACTCCCCTATGCTGCCTATTTTTAACAAGTGAGCAATTTTAGAATTTAGCATTATTCCACCTCTTCAGAATTTTTGGTATCTGGACAGGGAATAAACCAATGATGACTACAGCATCCTCATTTCAACAGTAGTAGTAGGCCTACCGGCCTTGCTGATTTTATTTCCTCCCACATATCAATAGCCCTTAATACCGTATGCAACATGGTACATCCTCATTGCTATGATTACCTCATTAATACGTACAGCAGTCTGTACAATTCAGTGAAACAATAAGAGTTACCTAGATGTTCCTGTAAATCCTGAAGAATATCTTCCATTACTGAAGACTGCAATTTCTCATTAGTGGATGGAGTCTCTTGCTTCACTGTTTTCCAAAAATATCAACAATTGAATTAATTGTCATTGCTACACTGGGAAGGCTCAGTGAGAAGGCAAATAATTAGTTGCACACAAATCAACTGGAACCAATCTTAAATGAGTATGCCAGAACTATACCTGTTGCCTGTTCAACCAGAGGTTCTAAAGCAGGGATGTGGTGGCCCTCCAATTGTTGCTGGATTCGGTCTCCCTGGCCCAATGGCCACGAATTAGGGGAGCTGTAGTCCAGCAACATCTGGGCAGCCAGTAGTTCCCCATCCCTGACACAACAGCTTTAAAGAAGGAAAACCTAGATTTGAATTCCTGCTCATTCATGAAGCTTAACTTGCCAAGTTCTAGCCTTTGACAAGTCACAATCAGGCATAATTTTCCATCACTAAATTTCCCCCCCTGATGTAATTGATCATCTCCTTCCCTTTGGTTTAGGCAAGTGCCAAATTACGATGCTTCATTATGGGGTTGTGTGGACAGAAGAGATTAGCAGTGCAATCATAAACATGTTTGCTTAGAAGTAAATCCCACTGAGTTTAATGAGGCTTAGTTCCTACCAAGTGTGTATAAGATTGCAGCATAAGGGAGTTCCTGGGAAGGCAACCGGGGGTCTGCAGCAGAGTAGGGGCCCTTGGTGATCCAGATGTTGTGGAGTGACAACTGCCATCAGCCCCAGAAAGTATGGCCAATGGTTTCCCACACCTGGTGTATAGCATACTATGGACTTCCTTGTCCCTGGTCAGAGGTCTTTCTGGTGTGACGGCAGAAAGCTCTGCTGCTACTGCTGATCCACTAATGGCTGTCTGCACACAGAGGGGTCAGGAACAAGGCATTTGAGGCGTGTGTGTGTGAGAGAGAGAGAGCCATTGATCCAGAAGATCAAAAGCCTCCTTATTCCCCAAACAGACTGGAAAAATATGCAGCAGCACCTGTTAAGTGTTGCTGCAGTCAATGGGAAGAAAAATATAAAAGAACAATAATGGGGAAAGTGGAGAAAATTGCCCCAACATCATCTGCATTAGCCAGTGCCTCTTGGAAGGGCTGTGCATACAGCAGTAGCTGTGGCCAGGAACATAGGGTTGCTCTGCCTGTACAAAGTAAACTAGAAATTGAGGCCTAAAGCCCATTACATAAGCTTACTGTCTTAACTTTTAAGCAACACATGAAGGGGACTGATAAGTCAGCATCTATGTTCAAGAAAGCAGTATTTATTTCCGAGTTTTCTGGATTAATCTAACCTCTACGTTAGATTACTGCAACGTGCCACACATGGGGCTGACTCTACAGATGGTTTGGAGACTTCAGCTGGTGCAGAATTCAGCAGCCAGGTTGCTCACCGGGGCAAAATGGGTTGAGCATATAATGCCAATCCTGGCACGACTCTACTGGCTGCCAATTAGTTTCTGGGCCCAATTCAGAGTGCTGGTTTTGCCCTATAAAGCCTTAAACAGCTCAGGCCCTGTGGTCATTAGATAAAGGGCAATACAGTCATACCTTGGTTGTCCAACGCCTTGCAACTCGAACATTTTGGCTCCCGAATGCCGCAAACCTGGAAGTGAGTGTTCCGGTTTGTGAACGTTCTTTGGAACCCGAATGTCCGACGTGGCTTCCGCGGCTTCCAGTTGAGTGTAGAAAGCTCCTGCAGCCAATTGGAAGCCGCGCCTTAGTTTTTTTACGTTTTCAGAAGTCGAACGGACTTCCAGAACAGATTCCGTTCAAGAACCAAGGTATGACTATATAGAAATGTAATTATTATTAATAATATTTTTATAAGTAATGATTTATCTCATCAGTCAAGTTTTGGAGGTGTGATACCATGTCCTCCCCCCAAAAAAATTTTTTTTATCTGAGCAGACCAAGACTGTAATGCTAATAACAACAATATCCCCCAAATTGTTCAGAGTGAAATCAATAATGTCAACGAGTCCACAGCTCTATTTCTATAATGAGATTCTTATAAGAATGCTTTGGGAAACCAATTTGAAATACATTAGTACAATTTTATCAAAGCTCTGCTAATCTCTAATTTTAGAAAGAAGTTTTTTAAAGTAACGGAAGGCAAAAAATACATACCCCTTTCCATCTTCAGATCAGTTAGTATATTTTCTAGTTCTTCTACAGAAGTTTCTGTTTTTGTTGTCATTATGCTTTGTGAACCTTCATCTTTGAGTGCACTTGTTGCTGCAAGTTACAAAAAAACCTGACTGGTTTTGATAATGCAAAGCTATCTAATGCAAAACTATCCAACAAAATCTTGTAATTTGCTCTTCAGTGGTGGTAGAGGTTGAATTAACAGCAACAACTGATATGCCAAAGATTCAGGCACTTCGAAAACAAAACACAAAACTTCAAAAACAAAACATCCTGCAATTATAGGTACTTATTTTATTGTGATCCTTATCCCCATTGTTGCAATGCACAGTTTTTGAACAATATGTTTGCAAACCGTAACTAGACTACAACAGCCCTGTGGATGACCTCTGCAGTGATTATCTGCAAGACAATGGATAAGAAAGCTACATAGAATAATAACTATGAGCAAAGGTATTCTGTTGCTCCTATGTATGAATTTTCTGTAAGAGCAAAATCATTCAGCAAAAGAAATATATTAGGTTTACCAGCTCACAAAGAAATACTGCCAGTTCTCTTACATGTACTTATGTGTCACAGGGTTGTCTGAAGGTTTGAAATGATAAGAGAAGTGTAACTTGGCCTGGGCAACTGACTAACTGCTAGGCTGAAATACACACTGCATAATGAAATATAAACTTGATCAGCTTGACAGTGTGGAGCTCTCAGAGAAGGTGGAATCAATTCCAGAGAAATGTCAGAAGCATTTTGCTGCTGACAGCTCAACACACAATACCATTTTTAGTTCTGAAAAAATGTTAGTTCTACTACTAGCTCCCTTACTGGAGAGAAAATGGAACCATGGCTATGAGTGATTGCATGACTGCAGGGTCCTAGTCATTTATATAAATACTGAATGCACCACAGGACAGTGGAATTGTGTGCCACTACCATGCAAGCAGGGCTTTTTTCCCCAGGCAGAATTTCCCGAAACTCAGTTCCGACATCTCCCAGGTGGGCGCCATTGTCATTTTAAGAGAACAAGGGAGGTGTCCATGGTGAGTTCTGGCACCTCTTTTTCTGGAAAAATAGCACTGCGTGCAAGTCGAGTGTTAGCGTATCCACACATTGTCCCAGTCCAAGAAATCCTTCCCCTTCCCTTCCTCCTTCCGTAGTGAATGTATGTGGAAGCCCCTGTTTGCATTTACTATGGATTTTCAACGGTGGAGTGGAATGGGGGCCAATAATTCTACTATCCCATCATGCATTCACTATACAAGCAACTCCTGTTTAAAGCACATCCAAATGATTGTGATCGCATGAACATACATGGCGCCGAACCCAGAAGGAGCCCCCAAACATCACAAAAATGTCACAAAAAAGGATTGAATGGGGTGGGGGTGGAATGGGGTGGAGCAAGCTTATGCGTCCTCCACCGACATGTGGGGGGGCAGCCCAAACCACCCAAAACAAAGATTGCCTGTACATATTTTGGCAGAAGTGTGAACATACTATGCTTCTATACAGTTTTCACTCAATGGCACCACAGGCAGACAAATATTTCCAATTCTTTTTCTATAATGTTTGTGAAAGGCCAGATCCTTATATCTCCACCCTTGGAGGGAGAAATCTAGCAGGTGGGTGGGGCTGCCCACCTGTCAATCATTGTTGGGACATGAAAGCACACAATGGGGCTGTTTGAAAGCCCTCTTGCAAACAGTCTCAGGCTGTTCTTTGAACACTTGAGTGTAGAAAAATCCTAACATGGGAAGTGAGTCTCGAGAGTTGCACAAAAATGCCTCCAGTTTTGCTTAAACTATAAGCAGCTATAAGCAATGTTCATTCTAGCTCTGCATCTCACATACTACTTGAGCTAAAAGGCTAAAATAGTTTAAACTGATAAGTTCTTTGGTTCCTTAGTAGTATCGCTGTCTGAAAGCTCAAATCTATTTGATGTCATAGTTTTAATAGGACAATTCTACCATCATAAAATTGATCTATCAGTTAAATTTGTCTGTCACATTTCTTCCAGATGGGACAATATAATGCAGATTATCGAGTGCGTTCTTTGCAGGAGGACCCATAGCCTGTCAAATTTGACCTTTAATTCAAGCTATTATGCCTTCTTGCAAAAATAAATCCAACATTTAAAACTTTCAATTCCTGGTGTGTTAGCACATAAGAGATACTCCACCCTTGAGATGCAGTAATAATGTAGTCACCCAAAGTACTGGTGTAACCAAGGCTAAAACTACATTATCTGGAAACAGAAGAGGAAAGTTCCTTAATAGTGAGACAGGGGTTGGAGTGGCAAGGGAGCAATTGCACCTGCAAAGTTAACAGCAGGTATAACTAGATTTCCAGCACTGGGTAACAAGTTGTTGTTTTTACACTTGAAACCATTATTTGCAGTATTTATAAGCCTGCCGTTCACAAAACAGTCCCAGAGCGGGAACATATGTGATGTTCAAAAATCCCTTTCATATAGTAAGGTAAATCATGGGAAAGCAGCTCTGATCAAAAAACTTTGTGGTGCACTCTCATGTGCACAAGGAACTCCTGGTCAAGGAAGTTTTGCCTCTGACTTAAATGTGGGAGCCAGCACCACTAGCGCCAAGAGGATTCATACAGACATCTGCCCCCTCAACAGCGAAGTTATAAAAAGTATCTGGAATTCTGTGCGCACACTGCCAAGTTTCATACTCATATTAAAAACAACAACCTTGAATTGGGTGGAGGGAGAAACATACGTATTTGCTAACCTTTTCGGTTAATATCTTCATAAACCAGAGACTGGCTTGCAGGTTTTTCCAAGTGGGCAGCTTTTACTAGCTTGAAAGCTGTAAATACACATATAGCAAGTTTCTTAAAATAGAGGGGACAGGATTCAGTCTTGCCTGCTTAGACTCTTCACACATTATAAAAAGCGCAGCAGCACACATTTCAAGTCACATTATACACAGGAATTATTTCTGGGTCTACACAGTATCCAGGCCCAAGGACAAAGCATATTCAAAATATTCCTAAGCCCTCCACAGGTACTGACTGCATGAGAAGAGTTATGAACCCTGGTGTGTTGATTAGACACAAGTGTAAGTTCCTGTATCAGGTGTTGATTTAGCTATGACTTTCAGGCTGCAATTCTATACACACTTACTTACTTGAAAGTAAGCCCCACTGAACCAAACCACATGGGCTCCAAACCCCATAGAAAGCCATTTGTGTGAAAGTTTTCCTGATACGGTTTAGGAGATCATAAGCACACCAAGCACTCCAAAAACAACAACAGTAAACTAAGTGGTAGTTCCTTTACACAGATGGCTTCCTATTCATTTTACGTTCCCGGTAACAACCACACTACCAGTACAACGTAAGTCCCATTCCAAGGGATGGAATATACTTCTAAGCAATGCTGATTAGGGTTGCAGAATTCTCAGGATAGTATTGCACACCTGCCATATATAATAACAATCTTACAATTTATGCAAAGCTATTTCAAGTGTTCAAATCTTCACATACATTATCTCTGTAATCCTTACAATAGCCCTGTAAAGTAGGCAAGTATTCCTTTAATCACCACACTATTTAGGATCACCAAGTGAGCTCATGGCTGAGGTGAGATTTTGGTTTGGGATTTATTGGTTTGCAGCTCACCCTTAGTCACTATTCTCTCTAATAAAGGTGAGAGCTTTTTCATGTGCGGTCCTGTGAGATGCTGGTTTTAGAGAATTGAAATACTGTGGACTTGTAACGTTGAATATCACGAGCCATTCCTATCTACTGCATAGACAAAAGGGCATCAGTCAATTCAACCTCTTGGCCTAAAATCACCACAAGATTGTTGTTAAAAAGAAAGAATGACACAAGAACAGACATATGTTGTTCATATTAGAGGTGACATAAAAGTATAGCACACGTGACTAATTGCATTTCACTTAATTTCATTAGGGTACATAATTGTTCTGCAAATTCTATGGTGACAACAATATACTGACACAACAGTATGAAAATTTGTTTCAGGGTGAACCCCTACATCTCACTGAAAGGAAAAATACTGTCTTTTACCTGTGAAAGGATGGTCTCTTTTACTGCCATCTGCAGTGGTCTTTCCATGATCAGGTAATATCAGGGCTGTTCTTCTCCCTTTTTCAGGAATATGCTTCACATTATTATCCACTGAACTGTTTACTACCACTTGCAAACCATTGCCTTTTAATACTACTGTATCAGTTTTAATGCCTTGGTTCATAATGTTGCTGGCTACAACATGAATTTCAGGGACTTCTCTTGAATCTTTTAAATTGTAAATGTCAATCTCAGTTCTGCTTGAATTGTCAGCGGAAAGGAATCTTACAGTGATATTAGTTGCTCTTACTGATCTGCCAGCATTATTATCAGCATTATTGTCCTGTTTCAAGCCAGGAAGCAAAGTTAATTCTTCTTCGGTTCCTGCACCCTTCACTTTATTAGGTTTCACTGGTGTGTCCACAAGGATATTTGGGGAAATCTTGTGCAGCTTGTAACCAATCAGTACTGTATAGCTATTGGGAAAAGGGATTTCTTGTGTTGTTAGACTACTAGGAGTTGCCTTCACTTTTACAGAGGATCCTGAAACAATATAGTTGATATGTTAACATTTTTATGCAGGATATTCTGTACTACAAAACAGCCACGCAGACTACACAACCACACACTTTTCACACAACATCCCTTGGGACTATGACACCGAGCAAATTTGCTGAGAATCATAAATCTTGTTCCTCCAGATTAAAAGGGATAGGTATCCCAGTTAATGTGTTGTAGATTAACGGTGAAAGTAGTGGCTGAGTGTTACTGAGATTAAATGCTGGCCTTCTCCATAGGAAGGTTAGTAAACACAAAATCCAACAACAGGGAACCACCTGCCTTTGACCACATTCAAGTGTACAGTTAATGATCTGTGCTGTTTCTCTGAGGGTTCATGTTCATGCATCAAATTCTTTTGGTGCAGAACTTGGATTCGGTGATCTGCAAATAAAATAATCTGCATGAATATACATGTGACAATATCCTAACCAAAAAAAACAAAACAAAACCCCAAACTTTTAAAACTGTTGTGCGGTGTAGGTAACTGCGAGCCAGAAAATCTCCAATCTTTCCAATCTTTTTAATCAGCCATGAACTCACATGATGGCTGTAGGTAAGCTATGTCGCTTGAGCCTTTCCTGCCCTTGACTTAATTTGCAGCAACCCTATCTTACAAGGCACGGAAGGGGAAGATGAGGCCCAGGGGTCATATTGGGTTCTCCAGGCCTGCCTATCTGGCCTTCAGGATTCTTCCCAGGATACACCCATCCCCAGATCATGTGCCTAACCAGCTGTACTGCATTCCTTCCTTGATTGCCTTTTCCTGGCAGGGATGTGTCCTTGGACCTGTAAGAAATGCCTGGACGAGGAATGGAGATATATATGAATGCAGAAACCTCTGACTCTTGTGTGGCTGGTGTATAGACTCCTGGACAAAAGGTAAACGTAATTTGCATTTCTCCACCCATGTTTCCATTTTCCACACCAGTGGCAAACAGTCCCCAGAAGGTTGCCCTTGTGAGGAATGTGGTTCCCCACACTTGTTATAAGGAACTTTCAGATAATGTATGTGAAGTACTCTGAACACTTAAAAAAAAAAGTACTACATAAGTACCATTAACGATTGTCACTGAATTACACTACGTGAGAAACAGCTTTAACAGCAAATGGCAAGCTTTTGTAGTATTTAAAAGAGGGTAGCAGAAATAACAACAATTGTTTAATGACAGCAAGCCGATACACTGTGCAGTGCGCACACATGACATGGTTCCTTCCTATGGAGTTTAATAGTCGCAGCTCAGTCCTAAATGTATTTATTTAGACTCCAGTTCTACTAAGCTCAACGCAGCTCACTTCTGTATAAATATGCCAAGGATTCAAGTTAAGTGGAAGTCAGTCTAGGCATTATAATATCCACTCGTGACTTCTACCATCTGGCTGCAGACTTTTGTTGCAAGTGGCTGACTTTTGTAGAGGCATCCGCAGCTGGCGTGGAAGCTTGCCCACAATTTCTTGTAATTTATAAGCGAAACAACTCAGTCATTTGAATTATTGTGCTCCTTAAAATGTGTTCTCAATGTTGTACACTGTGCTGTGGGATCTTTTGATAAATCGAATAAATAATTGGGAGGAGCCATGAGGCAAGCTAAACTGGACAGTAGAAATGTGTGTGGCAATTTGCCATGTGACTACAGTAACATGTGGCTTAGCCACACAGTGCACAGCACAAACATCTTAAAATATGGTCTGGCAAAGAAATGGCAAGCATGGACACCAGGAAGGCACAAAAGGGACCAGAACATGCATACAAAATGTGATGCTCAATTGTGGTCCAGGAAGGGCTTTGTAAAATTAGGTTTCTGGAAGAGGAATAGAGAGGAGAAGATATGGAGGAGGCTAAGAACACAAGGAAAATCTTGCTGGATCAGAACAAAGTTCTATCTTGTCCAGCATTCCTGTTTTGCACGGTAGTCATTCATATTCCTATGGGAAGCCCACAAATAGGGAGTGAATCATACAATTCTAGTTGGGAGGGACCCCGAGGGTCATCTAGTCCAACTCCTGAATCTCAACACATGGTTCCCCATCCAATTTGAAACCATGTTGGACCCTGCTTAGCTTTGCAATTGTGGTTATCAGTTTTATTGCTG
The DNA here is from genome assembly GCF_964252035.2 of Podarcis erhardii. Lineage (NCBI taxonomy): Eukaryota > Metazoa > Chordata > Lepidosauria > Squamata > Lacertidae > Podarcis > Podarcis erhardii. The sequence continues at coordinate 81,441,875 of NC_138508.1, forward strand.
CACCACTAGAAGGCAATGGCCTTTCCCCATGGTTGCTCCCCTGCCACTGTAATTCAGTGATACACTGCCTCTGAACTTGGAGCTTCCACACAGCCATTGCAATTCGTAGCACTTTGTGAGCCCATCCATTCCCCCTCCAAAAGCATGCCTAGAAAACGGGGGGGCGGTTGGGGGGCAGGTATGCAAGCAAACAAACAAACAAACAAACAAACAAACAAACAAACCCAAAGACAAATAATAAGGAGCCAACATAAATGCATACTGTGAAAAACACTCTAATACACAGATAACTATTTTCAGATTATTTCGCATTTATGTCAAGTTTTGAGCCCTACTTTTCAGCTTGTATGTGGTGGGCTAGAGTTTCACTGGAAATACAGAGATTAACATTTTGTACATCTTTGTGCATTGATATGTAATGCTTATTTATATGTTATTCACATGGGAATATAACACGTGATAGAGAGCTGCTACTTACCAAGTAATTTAATAATTTCTTTAAGATTATTTTTTGAATTTATTGAACTGTTTACATCTGCAAAAAAAATAAACAATTTCACAATGACATCAGTTATAAAGACTACATGCCAGAGTTCTTTTGAAATTGCCCATCTTCTCATCAGTTATCATGAACACCTTTAGGATACACCTACCAAAGTCAGTGAGCATAGGATCAATTCTTTTGGGCCGGATTTCAAAATGATGAAAGCAAACTGAACAAATTTGTGTAGATACTGAACACATCCTAAATCAGCTTCTTCACACATTCAGTCTACAACTGAACTACTTTTTCCATGCCACTGTAAAGTGCTGAAATTGAACTGGCACGGTATAATCCTAGTCCAAATTCAGAGGCTGAGGCAAGTTTTCTAAGGTCTCAGGTTTGAAGCAGATGCTGCTGGACTGCAACTCCCATAATCTCTGGCCACTGACCATGTTGGGTGGGGCTGATGGGAAATGTAATCCAATGATATCTGGAGGGGTCACCGGTTGCCTGTCCCTGACCTAAGCCAAACACAACTCAGAAGAACAAAAGGATGGGAAGTTTCTATGGCTCCATGCCAACAAGAGGTAAGTTAGAAAAGCAGGAGAATGTTTATTTTTTGGCTTAAACTGTTCAAGAGACACACGGCATATTCTCAAGGAGGGTCTTAGTTCCTGTATGAATTGTATTGAGAGGAGACAACAAGGCACTATTTTAAATTAATTAGGTCTATGTAGTAAGTACAAAACTGAGCAACAAGCAAAGACAAGACTGAGTGAGAAAGTCAAGAAGTCACACTGAAAGACAATTAGAATTGCAAACTTAACCTTTGAATCTTTTCACAATGGGGGTTTCTTGAACTCATGAAGGTGGAAACAAATGGAGGATTTCACCCCTATAATGATCTAGCTTGGAATGCAGGGAGGAAGGCTAGGGAAATGGAAACCCCAGGGAGAGAGGGAGAGAGGGAGGGGGGGAGAGAGAGAGAGAGAGAGAGAGAGAGAGAGAGAGAACACGAAACAGCAAGATTAAACTGGGGACATCTAGCTGAGGAATTAAAACCAGACATGACTTTAAGGGTCTGGATTGCCTCTGCCACTAAGAAGATTTGACCCATCTTCATTGTTTGCTACTAGGGTGAGAGAACTAGCTATTTGCCTTCTCAGGAGCCACACATGCTTTACACAGGAGAGGTATCATTTGTTCTCTATGTTTTCTTCTGCTCTGCAGGTATTGCTGTTCTGCTAGTTGCCCGAGTTCTAAATGTTCTGCACTGCTATGCTTCAACAAACCGATTGATATGTGAACCTTTAAACGAGAGTGTGTTGTTGCTCTCTGTTTCAGTGGGAACTTGTGGCTCCTGTAACACCCTTCTGGAGGGCATCAGATTGTAGGGCTTGAACCATGGTGATGCTGAGGCCATCACACCAAAGCTGCACCATTGCTCTCAGTCCACATTAGAAACAAGCCAGTTTGATATGTTAATTAGCATATACCACTGCTCCATAAAAGAGCTTTGAGTCTGCCCTTGGAACCAATGCTAACTCAAATTTCAATGTTTTCTGTTTTCTAATAGTGAGCCGAAAGAAATAAGCATACACACCAAATGGCAATGACGCCTCTATAATACTACCTTCAACTCACTTGTTCTTTTTTTTAAAAAAGCCCACTAGTATCTGTTTCTAGCCCAAAATCCTGACTGGAGGTGTAGGAGAAATATATCACTGCTCACTTAGTTTGACTAAGGTCTATGGAACTGTTCATTCTAGCATGACCGACCATCCATCATTAGACCCATTCTGAATGCCACAACATATTCAAGAAGTATATGCATGAATCCAAAGTTCCAACACTAAACCAATGACAAAGCTGATTTTCAAATGGTCTTAATGACAGACAATCTGCATACCAATTGACTCATTTACGCACATGATAACTGAGAACAATACAAGAAAAATATGTAAAAAGGTCTGTAATGGTGCATGACAATTGCTTCCAAGTATGCTGACCTTTGGTAAACGAAACAAACAAAAAGTACAGTGCTCTTTTGACGAGACATTAATGAGTGATTAAGAATGAGTACAGCTGCATCATATGAACACTCGGTTAAAAATATTCTTTTTGCATTCAGTGTCAGTCTCATAATTATGATGGAAAACACTGTGGAAGGAAGCAAGCAAGCCTATGCAGTGAAATATTTATATTTTTACAATAGCTATATGGTTTTCGACAAAATTGTCAAATACCAGCTCACTTAATATTTTTCCAACTACTATTATTTATATGCAGACCCTATCATTACTATTACATGCTGGTACAGCAGTAGTTTAGTAAATTCTTACTTAATTTCCAATATCTACAGCCATTGCATATTGCCTAGATATTCTAGAATGCTACCTTTTGAATTCATTTCCTAAAATAATTACTTAACAGATAAACCCAACAGACAATCTGGATTTATTTTTAATGTGTGAAAATGTTTGAAAATTAAAATATGAAAGCTACATACTTTTAAAACATTAAAACATTTTTTAAAAAACATGTATTTTGGTATTTTTGGGTGGTGGACCAGAGCTATGGTTCTCAAAACTGAAGATGAACTAAGGAGGTACAGGCAGCTTCTAGGACTAGCAGAAGGTACTGATTTCAGCAAGGCTTTCAACAAAGTCCTCCATGATATTCTGGAGGAGAAGCTGGTAAAATGTGAGCTAGATGGTGTTACTGTTAGGTGGATTTGCAGCAGGCTGACTGGACCTAAAAAGTGCTCACCTATGGTTCCTTCTCATCCTGGGGGGAAGGTGACAAATGAGGTGTCATACTGCTGCAGGATTCTGTCCTGGGTCCAGTGTTGTTCAACATTGGATGAAGGAATTGAGGAGAGGCTCATCAAATCTGCAGATGACACCAATCTAGTTGGGGTAGCTAATACTTCAGAAGATAAACTCGGGAATCAAGATGAATTTAACAGATTATAGAACTGGGCCAAAACTAACAAATTTCAACAAGGACAAATATAATGTTCTACGCTTAAGTAGGAATGGTAAGATGCACAAATATAGGATGAGGAGCACCTGGCTTGGCAGTAGTACAGCACACATGAAAAGGGTCTAGTTGTCTTAGTAGACCAGAAGCTTAATATGAGTCAACAGTGTGATGCAGCAGCAAAAAAGCTAATACAACTCTAGACTGCATCAACAAAAGTATAGTATCCAGAGAAAAGGAAGTAATAGTACCACTCTGTTCTGCCTTGGTCAGACCACACCTGGAGTACTGTGTCCAGTTCTGGGCAACACAGTTTTAAGAAGGATTTTGATAAGATAGAACATGTGCAGAGGAGGGTGACTAAGATGATCAAGGATCTGGAAACCAAGCCTTACGAGGAACAGTTGAGAGAGTTGCTTATGGAGAAGAGAAGACTGAGGGGGGTTATGATAGTGATCTTCAACTACCTGAAGGACTGTCATATGAATAATGGGGCAGGGGCAAGCTTGTTTTCTGCTTGTTTCCAGAGGTTAGGATTAGAACTAATTCAAATTACAAGAAAGGAGGTTCCAAATAAACACCAGAAAGAACTTTCTGACGGTAAGAGCTGGAAAGGACTAACTCAGAATGGGGTAGACTCTTCTTCATTTTAGGTTTTTAAACAGAGGGTGGATAGCCATCTGTCAGGGATACATTAGCTGTGATTTCTGCATTGCAGCAGGTTGGACTAGGTGGTCCTTGGGGTTTGCTTCTAATTCTATTATTTTCTGGTTCTGTTATTATTATACCCAGTCCCAGCCCAGCCTGTGTGGTCCTGAATGGCTAAAAGGAGACATTCTGTTATGCCAACCTGCTCTCCTCTTGCACAATTAATGGAGCATAGACTGTCACTCATAAAGACAGCTCCCCGTAGCCCATGCCCTCAAAGAGAGTCAAATATATTAGGATCAAGTGACATTCCTAAAAAGGGGGAACTAGCAATGGGTAGGGTAGTGGTTAGCATATTAGCCTATGGCTAGAGAGACCTGGGTTCTAATCTCATAACATGGATCATGTGCCTGACCTCCAACTCTGCAAGCTTTAGAACAATGGCAAATACTGCTCTAGCAGATAATGTAATAACCTCTGTTGTTTCACTCCCCTGTGCTCTACACCACTGCATAGCCTGCTTAACTTGGAACGATACTGTCTGTTTCTCAAGAGAAAAATGCCGTTTGAGGCTCCCTGATTCACCATGTTGATCATACAGTCATCACAATTACAATGTGAAGAACCCTAATACAATGCACAAGGTATAAAGGACCTTGTACACCAGAAACCAAAGTCAAGTTCTGAGTGTATTCTACTTCCCATGTCTGAAGTAGTCTCTTCAGAATATAACCTCTCCTTACAAATCAGCTTAACACTGCACACCAGCAATAATATATTGTGACTGGCTGGGTACTTGACTCCTCCCTGCTCTGCTTCTGCAGTCCAGGGCATGCAACAAAAATAGGTATGTCAAGCCTGTGACAAACACCAACATACATGGCTGGTGCACTGCATTCAGCTTGGTGAGTCACAAATTGTGGAGGCTGGTGTAAAATGACCATTAGAATAATAACCTTGAGACTAAAACCCCACAGAAGCTGATCAATTATGTGACAATAACCTCAACAGGATATGCAAGGCCTTGGACCATGATGATTCATATAAATTATAATACAGGTCTAATTTTTGAGTTATGGCATTGGGCAAAGACTGCACCAGGTAACAAGAAACATTTTAAACAAATAAATTATAGTGTTTGCATCAAACTGGCTTGCACAGATACTTATTTGAAAAGGCTGTTCTATATTCCCGAGCACCATGGAACTGTTGACTACAACAGACTCCCTTAAATTCAGATCAACTTTTCAATCATGGATTCACTCTACAGGAGGAACTGCTGAGCACCGGTGGGATGCTAATTTGCAAGAGGAAGCAGGAAAACCTGGGAAATGGTACTCCTTCCCTTTTCCCCCCCGTCTGCTTTTGGAACTGTTTTTCAAAAGAGAAATCCTGAAGAAGGTTGCTCTCCAAGCAGAGTTGAAAGGGGGAAGTTTTGTTGCTTTCTTCTTTTGCTTCCCTCAGTGTCTCAGAGATCAATTAAAAGCGGTGAAGAGATCAGAGCACCACCTCCTGCCCTTTTGGGGAACAGAAGCACTTTGGAGCATTTTTTGCTTATGTGTTTTCTCTCTCTGTGTGTGTTTGTGTGTGTGTTTGGATCTAAAGGACAACATACATGTTTACACCATGTGAATGCATAAAGAGGGCATTGCTTCATACAATCAGCTACAAAACCTGAGTCCTCTTTATACCGAAAATAAAATACCTGCACTGAAAGATATGTGATGCTGATATACAAAGCACTTTGTGTTCATCCCTTCCTGTAATTTGGAAGGAAAATGTAGCCAATCCACTTTAAATTCTTCAATTGCAATGGTTCAGCAGCCAGCAATTATTTAACTTGTGGAGTATTTATTCTTTTGAGCCTTAGACTGCAAGCCTTTGCTACTCAGAAGTAAGTCTCACTGAATTGTGCACAGATTCTGCAGTCTTATACTGGAATCTTAAGCATTTTTTACCCAGAAGTAAGTCCCACTCAGTTCAATAGAGTTTACTCTCTGGTATGTGCCTGATAATCATCATCATTATTACTATTATTATTACATACAGGCATAATACTTCTTAGAATTCCTCAAATGATCTATTACTCTCTGAGATGATCCACTTAAGGTTGAATGAAAGCCCCCACCCCACCCCCACCGAGGGAATTGCACTATTTGGAGAGACTCTCTCTTCTACAGCCTCTTTCAAACTCCTTTTTATGCCCCTTATGAACAAATATGTTGAAGTGTGTGTGTGTGGAGGCAAGTGGGGTGTTCTCTCTCTCTCTCTCTCTCTCTCTCTCTCTCTCTCTCTGTGTGTGTGTGTGTGTGTGAGAGAGAGAGAGAGAGAGAGAGAGACACACACAAATAGGGTCTTTTCCCCAGGTGACAGAAAGCCTCGTTTCGGCCTTGCAGGGGTGGCCTCTGCCCAGCCGAACCCTCACGGAGCGCGGCGCAGGATACCTGGGCCTGGTTCTCGCTGGGGCCTAATCTGAGTGTTCCAGCTGGGCAAGGAAGCGAGGAGGACGAGGAGGCAGGCGGGGACGGCACCCCTAGCGGCCAGCGCCATATTCGCCACCGGCCACCTCCGGCAGGAGACTCCGCTGTCCTGGGAGCGACTTAGCTCCAGCCACCTGGCTACGCTTCTCCTGCTCCGGCCGGCGGGGCGCTCGGTCTCCAGGACACGGGGCGCGCGCCGAACGCTCCCGGCTCTGTGACCTCACCCTGCCGTCGGAGATCCGCACAGCCCCTCGGGTCGGGGGCTTCCAGAGCTGCTCGGCTGAGGAGGAAGCGGGGCGCTACGGGGAGCCCCCCCACCACCACCACCAAGGACGCCTCCTGCATGCAGCCCGAGCGCTCTTGTCGGTGGCGCACGGAAAGGCGCGAACTGGTGGGCAGGGAAAAAGCGGGATTTCGTTTCCCTCCCTGCGCTGGCCGCAGGCTGAGGAGAATGCGTGGGTCCCAAGAAGCAGGGATGCTTTATGCGGGGGTTTTCTGAGGGAATAGCCTCCGCCACCGCCAAGCGTCCAGCAACAACCTAGTTTCGCCAGTATCAAAATGCCCTGTAAAAATGACCCTCCAAACTCCGCAGTAGGGCAATATAGGCCTCTCATAAAGGCCACAAAATAGCAAGTTTTAGAGTTCTCCAGAATTTTGCAGGCGGCTGCGTTTTTGGGCGAGGAAGGAAACCACTGGCGTTGTTTTCGATATTAACAAGCGCTTACGCAACACCGTCGCTTGAGGTGCTTGCTGTTCACCTCAGAGCAGCCCTTACCCCTCCCTCCCACCCACAAGAAGCGCCCTGTAATCTTAACAGGAATATGGAAAGGTTTATTTTCTTTATGCCTTCCGAAGAGAGGCTTCCTTAAGCCTATGTGTGTAAGGAAATTGAGGAAGAGCAGCGGACAGGGGGGCAAGGCCTTGGCTTAACCCAGCATGGGTGGGAGTGGACACTTGACCTCAGAGAGAGCCTCCCATTTTGGATGGAAAGGGGTTGAACTGGTGGGCAAAAGCCACCCCAGTTGTGCAGAAAGATGGGGGCCTAGTGGTTTCTACAGTTAAAGAGGTGTGGTGGCTCCAGCACACCAGAAGCTGCACATTCTACCTGGAAGCTTTCCCTCCATCAATCCCAGAACTGAACTTTCTCCTGCTTGGCATGAAACTCTTGAAAGGATGGAACTGCCTGCATTTTTTGAGGAAGGCTCAAGCAGCAGCTTCCAGGGAGGCCTTGCTATTAAATAAGAGAAAGGCAGCCTGTGAGTACAATTCCTAGGCCTGGTCCACAGACCCAGCAGAATGAGGCGGTTGGTAGCTTTATACCACTTCATTCTGCAGGTGGGGGAGAATATTTTCTGATGTTCTTCTGCCCTGTAAAAGCTATCAGGCCAGGGAGTGTAGACCACCCAAGGAAATATTGAAAAATAACACAGAAGCACCCTTTGAAGTGCTGTAGTTTATTCTAGCACTTCAGAAGCTCACCACCTCATTCCCACGTCCCACCCCATTCTGCTGCCCTTGTGGGATTGGTGGTTAGAATGTCAGGATAGTGGGAAGAGGTTCATTTTCTCACTTGGCCGTACAGTTAACTGGGTGACCTTTGGAGCCATCATGGTTTCTCATTCTGATCTGCTTCTCAACCTCAGATAAAATGGGGAGGGGGAAAATGAAGAGGTTTGAGAACCATACACATCACCCTGAGCTTCTTGTAGTCTGCGTAAGATATAAATGAGTATGTAGACTAAACCCTAGTGCCAAACAAAGTGTCCTCTATTCAATTGCCTTCCACCAGACAATAATGATAAATGGCGTAGAGAGATAAATATAGAGAGGACCGTCCTTTTAATTTCTGGTTTGAATTGAGCTTTCCTCTCTCCCCTGGGAGAACAACCCACAGGAATCACTGGAGATTTTAACCTATCCATGGCTGGGCACCAGATGTTCCCCAACCCCAAACAACAGATAGCAGCAAAGACAAGAGTCTCTGCTCTTCTTCCTACCTAGGGTAGGATAGCAGGAGGAAATAGTGACTGAGCATTTGAAATCATAATCCATCTGTGTACAGGTCACTGGAGGAATTGTTGGCGAGAGCTGGATTTGGGCTAGGTGGAAGTCCTGTGTGGGGGCAATATAAACATTTTCAAGTACCATTATTCCAGTGGGAGAAATAAGCTTAAACATCTTTCGCTGGAATCAATAGAACTTAAGTAGGGTTATTGTATTGGTGTTCACAAGCAATACAACAAGGTAAAGCGTTGATGGATGGAAGTGTAGTGCTTTCAGGATTTCAGAGTAACAGACCATAATGGATATGTGATATAATTGCACACAATCGTTTGAAAGAAGGAACCTATGTGGGGCTGCAATATTGTTTGTGCAATACGGATAAATCTTTTTAAAATTAGGGCCGAACATCTAGCGATTCTAAATTAGATGCAGTAAAGAAATATATTTATGTGATGGAAAGTAATAATAATAAATGCACCTTAATGTTTGAGTGATTATAACAAGCTTTCAGTTTCTCTATTAAACTAAAAACATATTTATCTTCTTAAATTAGTGCCAGATAGATTTGAAAGAATGCATGGGTTGACTATCTCTAATGCGCTTGTATTCAGAAATATAAGTGTTTAAAATTCCCCAGTCGTATCATTTTGAAGTGGCTGCCCATTTCTCAGCCAGGAAGAATGTGAGACATGACATCTCAATGTCCATGGCCTTGACCAATAAGTGTGGGAGGCCCATTTTGCTCAACATGTCCCTGGTGAGCACCAACCTACTAGCTTACCCTCTGAGCTGGGGTATATGACAGCAGGCTCCAGTGAACTCCTCTCATGCTCCTCCACCTATGGAATCCTGTACTGACGCCAAGCCTCTGCAGTTTACTGCATTGCAGTTTACAGATACTCCTGTGCAGGAGACCTCTGGTACCGTCACTGTTCTGCGAAATTCTCTCCTAGTTCCTGTAGTGTCAGGAGAAGCTCACAGTGACTTTACTAGGGATGAAGAAGAGTGCACATCTGAAGACCCATGTGAAATTTATTCTGGCGTTTATGCATTGCATTTCTCAGATCAAGTGGCTGCCTGATGCACTTAAGACTCATGGCTGCAAATGGGATCGCTCCTGGCCACTTCCAAGAATCCTAACTGTATCCATGTACTTTCTACGTATGTGAATGACATGCCCGCAAACAGCCCTGCCCCATGTGATCTGAGTTCCTCAGACAGCAGTGCAGAATAAGCTACCGTATACATCATGGAGACTACAACTTAGAGCAGTTTTGGAAGGATCAGATAGATGGTAAGGAATTGCTGTTTTTATTAAACTGCAGTGACCATTTTGTGCACTTCCGATTGATGCGCGATTGCCTACATGCTGCTTCCGGCCCTGGAAGTGGGCGGAATGGGGAAGGGCAAAAGCAGAACAGGAATAGGAACAGGAAAGGGCTGATGCACTCAGTGGCCCGGAATGCAACCCCAGCGCAAACAGGGAATTGCCTGTATAAATAATTTAAATTTTTTTAAAATATAAATTATTTAAAACCTGAATTCCATAGGAACAGGAACACTGAGCTAGTCGTGTATAGAGCTTTTATGATACCCCAAAACAAACACTGGTTCATCAGGTCTGACACACCAACATCGGGGGTTAGGAAGCACACAGAAGGTTCATTCTATACATCTGATGTTGGGATGACACAGTCCTGTACAACCCAGCCCTAGAACTATGCTTAAGACCGTTTGGGCCATTCAGTGAAAATGGGGTTTAGCAGCCACACCATACGGTGACTTGTAACCCCTTGTATACAGTCACAGGCAATGTGATGATTGTGAAAAGCGATCATGACCCACTCCTAAAATCATGTCAAAGGGCATCATTCCATAACAGCACTTTCGGAGGGCATCCTTAAAGGAGGCAGGACTTGCAGTGAAAAAGGGGGAGGGGCACATGCCATGTTTTTGAGTGACAGATGGTACATGCCTTATATTCTTCTCACTTTTCAGTGTGTTAGTCAATGAATGAAGTCAAGAGCTGTGATTGGCAAGTGGTAGAGAACAACTTCATACAATCGCAAAAGGAAGATTCCAAAATAGCTTCAGAATGACTCAGAAAGTTACTTCTCCAGCCACTGGAGAAGGAATTTCCACATTCATTTTGAAGCCAGTTTGGGATTTATCTTGGCATATGTGTCGTTCTAGAATTCTTTCTAGATTTAGATAATAGAGAAATATTGCCTGCTTCATTTTGAAGGGACTTCCTGCTTCATTTTTAAGCGATGCTTTTTTCCATTTTCCTGGCTATAGAGAAGTGATTGTTGCCCAGAAGAAAATAACAGAAAATCCCAGTATTTTAGTGTAGCTGTGACTGGGGAGTAGCATGTCCACTCAAAAAGGAAAAGGTAGCAGTGAAGAGAGAAGCTAATTCTCTTTCTAAGGTTTAATTTCGTGCAAAAAAAATGCATTTTTCAACATTAATTTTTACACTGTAAACAAATCACCCTGATAATACAAATGTGCACTGTTAGTATATCCAGATTGTCTATATGTGTATTTGCAATATGGTGGTTGAGAATGTGTGGGTTACATCAGCCTTGAAAAGTAGCTTCATGTTGCTATGTTACTATTGGGTGGAGTGCTTAGAGAGGACAGTGGACTGTATTCAATGTAAGCACTAAGGTTAAAGTTCTGTCAGTGCAAGGATTTCACGTTGTGTGACAGAACATTCTCCCCTGCTAAATCTGTTCTCGGTGTTCCTCCAGTCCCCACAAGCAGATGGGGACAGTATGGAGCGCACATGGGGTGAGGAGGGGGGGGGGAAATGCCCTTGTGCTAGCACTAATTCTTGCAAAACGTTAATTGAATACCATGCAGTGTACAGTGATTTTGCAATGTGCTTCAGTTTTGTTATCCAGTCTCTTGATGGAATGTATGACTCTCCAAATGTCAATGGGCTCCAATTGCCACCAGCCCTGTCTAGCATGGCTGGTGATCAGGGATGATGGGATTAGCAATCAACAACCTCTGGAGGGCAAGATATTCCCTGGTCTATGGGAGCTAAATATCAGCTACTAGAATGTTGTTAACCAGATGCAGTTCTGCTTGCTTTTGGTTGGCCGGATGAAGATAGTGGCTTAGGTTGGGTTTATTTTAATTAATGCTGAATTTGTTAATTTCAATTTTGATGTGTTGGGTCTAGTTTGGAATACTATTTGTTTTATGTGGTGTTATTACTTATCTGTTAGTCACCTTGAGTTTCCTTGGGAAACAAGGTAGGGTGAAATTATTATTTTTTAAGAAAATAAATACAAGTTTCAGCTCTGTGATTCTAAAAGGGAGTCATGGAGGTCGGAATGGAACAGAACATTTTTGCAAAAGCTACCGTATTTTTCCCTCTATAACACGCAGATTTTTTCTCCTAAAAAGGAAGGGGAAATGTCTGTGCGTGTTATAGAGCGAATGTGTGGTCCCTGGAGCCAAAAAAGCAGGCAAAAATCAAATCGCGGAGCTTCACGGAGAAAGGAAAACTGAAAAGAGGAAGCGGCTGCTTTCCTGCATTCTGCCTCAGGGTCTTACTGCCCACCCTCCTCTGTTTCGTTGCTGTGTTTGCTGAAACGGAACAAAGAGCAGGGAAAGCCCCTCCCCTCCAGGCAAGCTCCGGTGCTGCTGGGGGAGAGGGAGAGAGAGGGGGGGAGGGAGAGAGAGAGGGGGAGGGAGGGAGAGAGAGAGAGAGAGAGAGAGAGAGAGATGGCTGGCTTGGGTGGGGGGAAACTTTTGCCTTTCTTTCCTCCAACCCGTTAAATCCCTCTCCTGCATTCTTAGCCAGCTGCTTCTCTGCACACCCCTCTAATGTCCCTTCTTTGTTTTTCCTTCGCTCCCCACTTAAAATGTGGTTACAAAGCATGGATCCACAGGGATTCTCAGGATCTTTGCATTGGGTCACCCCAAATTCACCATCAGATCACATAGCATGTCCATGGCTACAGCCTGCACCAAAAAAATCACGCACCCACTGTTGCCTGGGGCTGCAATGGTGCAAAAACGTGGTTACAAAGCATGGATCCACAGGAATTCTCAGGATTTTGGCATTGGGTCACCCCAAATTCACCATCAGATCACATGTCTGTGGCCACAGCATGAAGCCCAAAAATGATACATCCACTGTTTCATTCAGAATGTTTTTTCCCTTGTTTTCCTCCTCTAAAAACGATGTGCGTGTTATGGTCAGGTGCGTGTTATAGAGCGAAAAATACGGTAATTTGTAGGACAGCTAAAAGAAAAACTACAATTTAAGTAGATTTGAGCTATGGTTTGAACATTTACTTGACAAGTTCTATTTTTGGGATGGACTACACATTTAAAATAATCATTTGTTTTTTAAAAAAACAACTGGTGCTGAATATTATGTTTTCCCCAACAGAAATAAATTAAAGGAATCTAATTGAAGAAGTATACAACAGTGGTTAATATGTTGCTACTTGAAAAAGAGATGTTGCATCTTATAATCTTCTTTTATGGGTTTATGTTGTTAAATGTTTAATCAGGCATGTGAATGTATTCAGGTGTTAAAACATTCTATTAGCTATGAAAATTGCACTATTATTTACTGAGCTGTTTGTAATACATTGTTGTCGGCTTTTAGCTCTCTATAGTCCCTGTTTAATTCTCCCTTTAACTAAATAACTAACTAAGGTAACTTTCTTTCTTTCTTTCTTTCTTTCTTTCTGAAAGACTTAAGAGAGGAAAAACTAGAATAGATGAGCTAGGTCAAGAGTTAAATATTTTTTCAATTACAAATTAATTTTATTTCTCTTTTATTTTTTTAGAAAGAGGAAAAGGGAAAACAAATGTGCTATACTGTTAATACCTGTTTTAAGGACAGGGCCGTAAGTACTAAGGCAAGGACGTCATCCATCACAATGTTATGGTCCTTGGATCAAACCCCTTTTAGGGATGGGGAGCCCACATCCTTCCAGCTTTCGTTGGGACTCCAGCTCTCACCAGGTCCAGCATCCCATAAGTTAGCTTCTGTGTGGCAAAGCTGGGCTGCACAGATGGAGATAGATATAACTTTATTTGCATCAGCCGATGGCCATAGCAACGATAAAACATTACAATATACCCAGAAAAAAGGAAATTTTGTATAAAAGCACAGTTTAGGCTCCTGAATACAGTCAGATAGTGGCCCTTATTCTGATTGCCCCTGCTAAGAACCTAGCAGCCTTTGCTGTTATCTGCTCTGGTCTGACAGGAGAAAGGACACTGTGGCAGTGGTTGTGCGTCCTGGGATGGTCAGTATGAGTGGGGTGATGATCTTGTTCCTCAGGTCATTGTGGAGAGTACAAGAGAGCCACTGTTTTGGTGCTACTGTCTCCACAGGAGCAAAGGCGTTTCTCATGCAGGATCTTTTGGAATCGGCCCTCAAGTACTGCAGATGGCAAGACATTCAGTCTTGCGAGTGTAAAAGCACGTCTGTATTTTGGGATAGCTAGTCTGTGCAGGTATGGAACCAGAGAATCAAAATGGAAATATGGAAATTGATCATACCATGGGCAGAATTTCCGTATAGTGGCCCAGTTGTTCTGATGCTCGATACCTTTTAGACATTGGCAAATTAGACTGTGTGCTTTGGTAAGGCCCATAGTGAGTAGGTCTTGTGGGAATAGCCCTCAAGAGTGGAGTTTTTGGTGGACAGTTTTAAGCCAGGCACTTTTGTGGTAGTCTTGAAGTACTAGCGATAATAAACCAGGGGGATTTGAGTTTAGGTCGAGCCAGAAGTTAAAAGTTCTTTGCCAAATCCGTACTGAGGGGAGAGTTGCCTCTAGGTGCAATGATGCGTTTGGGACACAGGGCTTAAGAACTTTGATTGAACAGCTTCCCAAGTGCCAAGGTGGTTACCAGTGCTGGCTTAGTTGGAGTGGTCTTGGAGATTTTTGCATGCAGATCAGTGGAAAACATGGGTTAAAGGGGCAAACCACATTGCTAATATGTTTAACAAAGCCCCTGTGCTTTTTAAACAGCAAAGCTGTTTCACAAGGAAGGAATTCAAAGCAGGCAGGCGGGAGGGAAATGTGCAGAGTGTTTAACTCACAGGTACAGATTTTTAAACTTGTGAGCAGAGGTTTTGGGGTTGCCTAGAACAGGGAAATGAGAGGCAGAGAAATGATTATTAATCCACCATCACTTCTCCAGTCCAAATTGCCTCCCTCTAAAGCGGCTTTTTAAAAATTTTGCACCTCCATTCACATATTAATCTCCATATCAGAAGAAATAACAGTAAAGGTGTGCTTTCTCCTTTTGCTTTCCTATTCCCTTTAGCTTAGGGCCGTAAATTCCCACTGTTCTTTTGTAGACAGTAGAACAACTATTTTAGTCTATTTAAAAAAATATTTGTTCTCTTTTTAAATTTTTCACTCCAAACAGGGGGAAAAAATTAGAAGTTTAATTTTAGTTTTCTCTCATTGTAAAACAGTTCTTAGCATCTTTATTTAACTTTGGTAAAGAACCCTTTATAATCAATATATTTATTTTTTTCAGATTACAGTAATATTTATATGAAAAGAGCATGATAAATACTATAATTCAATTTTATTCGGCGTATAAGACTCCATAATGTTCTATTGTATGCAATTTGATTCTTCAAGGAATAGCCTCTACAGTTTAACTTATAGTTTACTATATATGCAAGAAGGGTAGAGAGAAACAACTCTGGATGTATACTGGGGTGTTACACACACAGGCAAATTACATGTCATGCTGTGATTTGTTGAAGTGGTGTACTTGTATAAATGTATCCTTAGATGGTACATGGAAAAGGCTTAGTGATTCATTGGCCAATACTAATTAATCCAGAGTAAAGTACCTGTGATTTTAGATTGGATTATGGTCCTTTCTCTCAACCAGACTCCAGACTTTACCGAATCCTCAGTTTAATAAAATAAAATTGTAAGAAAAAAGGACTGTTTAACCTCATGTATGAACTCTGCCTTACCCAAGTTAGACCTGTATTTACTCGTTTCGAACTCTGCCAAGAAATGACTATCTTTGCGTATGAGGATCAGGTCAGATCAAAGGCATTGTGTACCATATCCTGTCTTGTCCTTTATACAGCTCTCTTCAGGATAGATTCTTCTGTTCATTTCATAAATTTCCAGAAGGTCAACCAAATAATTTCAAAATTTGATGGTTGCTGGCTGATGTGAACTGGCAGCAAGAAATTTACAGGCTACCTTTTTTTTAAATCCAAAACATTTAATTCAAATGATTTGGGGAAAGTCATTACTTGTTTGACTAACTTTTAAGTTTTGATCATTTGCAATTCTGAACTTCGGTATGTTTCAACTTACTCTTAGATTGGAGATTTTCTTTTTTTTGGCGATTTATACTATAATGGGCATTGGTTGCAAATGATAAAAATCCAACTGACTACTAGGCAGTAAGCAAATATTTTAAACGGCCTAAGATAGATCACAAGTTATTTCTGAGACTACAGAATTCACTTTGACAAGAGAAATAATTTTGGTGCCTTTTTAATTCAATTGTAAACATTAACATTTCTCCCGATGACCACTCAATCTGATGTCAGAGAGAAATAAGTGTATATGGCATATAATCAAGAATCGGGGGCAAGGGGTAAAATTGGAGAACAGGGCGCATGAATGGTGCGGTGAATGTGCAGCATGTACACACACAAAAAGGGGAGAGTGTTAGATCATGACAAAGAAGAGAAAATTGGTCCTACACCCTATAGTTAATGTGACAACACGTAGTTAATGTGTACTTAATGACTCAGAGTCTTTTGGCTCATTTTTCTCACCATTTGAAGATGTCACTTGTTTTATACATAGCCGTGTAGCCTAAGATTAACTTCATTCCGAAATGGATGCAGACTACAAATCATAGGTCTTTAGAGGAGAAAAGAGTGAGATGGGAGACATATAGATTAAATATATGTACATTGCACATGTACATTGCACTCTATATAATTAGGCTCTCAAGAGACGAGATGTTTGATGGCAATGTTTGGGAGCTAAGTTCTTTAGGGCTGTATTTGCCTGGGTCTGAGCACTTGACATTCCTTCCTACTGAGCTGAAGCTATTCAGCTCCTACCTGGCTCAAACAGAGGCTTCGTGGGCCACTTGTTTGAATCCACCAGCAGTGATTATCTTGCTCAGCATTTGTTTGCAATTTGTTTAATAGTTGAAGCTCTGTTTTCAGTACCAGCAAGTGACCCAGTTTCACTAAATCCAACTTCTCAAGCCCCTCATGTAAAATCGTATGCAAAAAGTAAGAGTGGAATGGACAAAAAAGAGAGGAAAACCTTTCTTCCTCTTGAGGTTGGACATTCTAGGCTCCCTCCCCACTCCCTAAATTCCTAAAAGTGCCTCTGAACTGTTCATCACAATGCAAAGCTCAGTTGCGGGGGGGTGGGGGGGTGGGTTTGACACTAAAGGCAAAAGTCACAGAAGCTGCATCCTTTCTCACTGCTTCAGAACATTTTTTAAAAATGCAAACGCAACACGCTGGCTAATAACTTAGTAAATATATAATTGGTATAATGTCATTTAAAATATGAGAATAAGCCACTTCAGAACAATATATATATATATATCATACAACACATCTCACAAAATATACAAGTAACTGCAAGTTGTTATATGTATCAGAGTCAAACAAAGATACAAACAACCAATGTGTTTGTTCTGAACATTTAAAGGTACAGGCAGGATATGTGGCAATCCTAACCTTCACATCCCACTTTATGCTAACAGTACTTTGATGAACATTAACAGCAGAATCATCTAGGAATTAATTCCCACTATGGTCAGTGGAGCTTAATCCATAGTAGGTATATTCCGGGTTGCAGCTTAAATAAATACATAGCTCAATGCTTTGCCTGTTGAAGTAATGTGGGCTTTATGTTCCTATATTTTATTTTAAAAGATTGCACTTGCACAATTCACCCCCCCCCTTTTTTTTTTAAAAAAAGGCAATAAGAAAGTAAACTTCCTATCTCTCTCTCTCTCTTTGTGTGTATAATTTGTCCAAACTAAGTTCAAGGCAGGGCTGAGATTTTGGCCCTAAACTAATCTCCCTTGGAATCCTTTTCCCTCTCAAAAATCACCTCTCTCTTTGACCCAATATTTGCTGCCTGCTGTGCCATATGTTGTCCTGCTTTGAATTGTTCCTCTTCCCCCTCCATCTTCCAGACTGCTCATATTTGCAAAGACAAAAGGAAGAACAAATTTAATAACAAAACAAACAAAATGCTACATACATTGCTGATTCAGAAAGCACATAGGGGTTGATTGAGACCAGAACTGCAGTCCTAAATACATGTTTGGCAGAGTAAGCACCGTTGAGCACAGTGGAACTTACTTCTGAGCAAATATTCATAGGGTTCTGCTGGTAGTTAGAAATCAATTTGGAAAAGTCACAGTTTAAGACCTGCTTATCACAATGAGAACTGAGTACAACTAACCAAGTCATGGTGACCCACTGTGAAATTAATTTGTGGTACTCACTGCCACAAGCTTGTGGAGGTGGAAAATAGATCTGATCCACATGTGAGTAACGAAAAGAATCAGATGGGTGCCTAGATTCAAAATGCAGGGCTTTGCATACTCTCCAGTAGGGTTAAAACACTCTGAGTTAACCAGCAGCGTGCTGTGGAATATAGGTTGTTAAACCTTTTTACATATCTTGTTTAGTCTACCTTAAAGCTCTTGCCCCATCTCTTTAACCCTTTAGCAATGACCACATACTATTAAGTAAGTACTATTAAGTAAGTTTAAAAACTTTACTGACTAAATCCAGAAAAAAGCTTTACTTACTAAATCCAAAGGTCTGGTTCATGTGTAATACCATGCAGCAGCAAGGGGAATACAAGTAGAATACAAGGGGAATACAAGTAGAATATTATTGAGTGCAAAATGCAGATTATAGTTTCAAGCATGAGGTTTGAACTTTGGAGCAATTTCAGACATGTCTGGTCGGATACTTGTCTAGGAGTGAAAGAAAGGAAAAGAAGCAGCTTCACTTCCTCCTTCAAAGAGAAGAAGGGGCGTGACCTAGCTATGTTTAGGAGCAGACTTCTCTGGTCTTAACCCCTTCATGCACTAACAAGCACTTGTGCATTGTAATGTTTGACGGCAATTTCCCACAGAGCTGTTGTACTAATGTCTAATCTGCTGTACTAATATCTATATCTATATCTATATATCTATATCATCTCTATATATATGGATCATACCAATGAATGGAGGGCAGATCTATCAGCAGTTATTACTCATGGTAGCTGAGAACCAAAACTGGACATGTCTGTCACATAGTTTGCCCCCACATGGTTGGTTTTTAAGAATTGATTAGCTTGTACAGTTCCAAGCCAATTGGACTGCAGCAGGGGAAAGGGGTCTTAACAGGAATTCTGTGAATGGGCCATCCACAATGTGAGGAATGTTCCTATTGTCTTTCATCCCGCAGCAGGTGTGGTTTGTGTGTGTTTCAAATTGGGACCACAGTGCACGCAGAGTTAATGTCGCCTTCCCTCCCCCATCACAGATGACAAATTTCAGAGTAATGCAATTATCTTAATGGCTTAATAAGTCATACCTGATACCTTAAAAGATTTCAAGCTAAGGTTTTTAGAGGAATAGAGAACACATGTATACTTAAGACAAAAAAACCCAAAACCAACCTGCAAAGGATTTATACAAAACCAGCTAATAGTGTGTCAAGAAGAATGCAAATATGAAGATACAATTTATTTTTCAAGCATAATTTCTTACACAGAGTGTTATGTACAGAAGCGAAGAACAAAAATAAAGCACATATAAAGTTAAGTAATCTATGTTTTAAAATGTCAGTACAGAACAAACACATAGATTGCCTTTCTATGACATTATAATCAATTTTCCAGCAGCGCTTTGTCTCCATATCTATTAAGAATGCCTTGAAAGGGAAAACTGGAAGAAACTACAGCATATTCTGTATTTACCTCTTATTAACCTTATTTCCTAGACCTCTCTTGACTCAAAATTACCTGTAACTATGTGATAATATTTAATGTGTTCAAAGCTATTCTTAATTCCTTATATGCTGTTTCAAGAGCCTGTAGTCCCTAATTTCATTAATTAAGCATTGTCTTACTAGTCACCATGTATATATCTTCCCTGTAGCTGTGTTGGTTTTTTTTAGGAAAAAAAAGAAGAAAACAAAGCCAATATTCTTTCTTCTTTAAAATTTCCACAACTTTTTATTGGCTGAGAAGTTGTGTTTTTACAAACAAGTTTCTCCTTTAGGGGCAAAGGTTTAATTGCTTGAAAAGCTTGTGATAGAATCACACCTTTGCCAACAGCTGAGGGTACATAAAGCATAATTACAACGATGGTGATATAAAGCAATTCTGCAGAGAAAAAGTATGCGTAGAAAAATGTGTTGACTCCCCAGTCCCCATACAGTCTTGCCTCGGAAGTCGAATGGAATCTGTTCCAAAATGGCACTGCTTCCAATTGGCTGCAGGAAGCTCCTGCAGCCAATCAGAAGCTGCAACAAATGTTCGGGTTCCAAAGAACGTTCACAAACTGGAACAATCACTTCCGGGGTTGCGGCGTTCGGGAGCCAAAACGTTTGACTGACAAGGCGTTCAACTTCCGAGGTGCGACTGTACTGTACTTTAATCTTTTCTCTCTTTTTCCTCAAAGTGAATCAGCAGGACCTGGCTCCTGCCACTAGTAAATCTAGTTATATACATAGGTTTGCACTAGCATGAGCCACTGAACTTTGAAATATAGGAAATCATATGCATATAGGGGTTTGAGTTGCAGTCCTTATTGGAGTTCAGGGATTACAACTGAAGTCTTATTATGTGTACATCTGACAGTTAAGGTGGATTCAATACATCCCACTATCACATGTTTTTTCCTGTCATCCACATGACATTGCCCTCATCCAACTGGCAGCCTGCAATCATCCCTCGCCATTTAATTTGGATTTTCCTGATCAGCGGATAATGCAATAAAGGGGAGGGGGAATCTTTACATTAAATTTCTGATTACTCAAGTGTGGAAGTGCATTGTGTGGGTTTAATTTTCATAAACATGTTGAGTGTAATCTTATCCGCAGATTTTATACTCCTGTTCGCTCATATCCTGAGCACAATCTAGCCATTTTCTTTCCGTAAGCCCAAAGGGAAATACCTATTTCGACTGGTTGTTGCTGAAGGCTCTTTTTCGGTATTATTATTTTTTAAAGTTGTTTTGTGCAAACCTGCTCTTGCACAAAACAGCTGAATTAAAAGTCATAGTGAAATTGGCCCTTGCAGGTACAGGTGGCAGGAAAGGAAAAGAGGAAAGGAAAATTTTAAAGATGCTGTTTTGTAAATAGAAATAAACACGTTGTTCAAAAATACTATATGCTCAAGTGTGAAACATGCTGGAAACTTGGGTTTTGGTGAAAGTTGGTTGTTGTTGTAATCCACATGTACACAGGTAAAAACACTTGTGTGCATGCAGACCACAATAGACCTCAGGTTTCTGGAACTTCCACAGGGAAGGGAAGTGGTAGCTGTGGGGAGGGGACAACATATAGTGAGATTACATCTAATCAAGCAACATTCACTAGTGTGGACAGGAAACACTGAGATAGATAGTGTGTGGCTAAAAGTCCACAAAAAAACACATGGAAAAATAGGATCTGTGCAACATACATGTGTACTAACATCTTGGTGCATTCGCACATTGCACAGCAGTCTGGGGACAGTGATAAACCTTGTCCTTGGAGCCTCCCCCCACAAGAGACTAGACACCAAGGTATGGGTTCAAATTAGGCCACAACTTTATTGAATTTCAGATGTGGGAAACTTAGCACTGGCCTTGGAAGGTATCCCTCTCAACCCACCGGGGGCTGAGGATGTGCAGGGCAAACAGGTGCCATGTGAGGGAACTGTAAAGTGTGAACTTACACAGCGTGCCCACGCACTCTACCTAAGTTGGGAGTTTGACCTACTTGTTGCCGCTCTAGGGCCAGTGACTCCCACAAACACCCTTTAATGGGCCCTTCAAAGGCTGCCGCATGGGGGTGCATGAGATGCTCCCCCCCAAACTCGAAGATAGACTAAAGGATACCTAACAAGGCCCCAAAACCACCAAAGTTGTGAGGAATTGCTACGGAGAAGCCAAAACCTGCCAATGCAGGGGAAATTCCATCCCAGTTCTGAATACAGCAACCATCTTACGACCATATCAGCGCCCGCTGACCTAGAACGCGAAAGGTTAAGCTGCAAAAGAAGAAAAAAGAGAGAAGAAAGGAGAATTTAATTTTTTAGGGAGGTCTGGTGGGTAATCCTGGAAGAGAAGGAAGAAGAGTGAGCATTGGCCAAGGATCGGCCCCTGTACCTGTCCCAGGCCACACCCCTGCCAGCAGCCCATAGGCCTGCCAGGCAGGGGCGGGCTAAAGACACCCTGTTACCAGGTGGGTGGCACCCGGCCAGGTAGACCCTGTGTGGGGTCGCAAACTCCACCCACCCGTTGGGAGGGGGTGAGCGGGAATTGCATGTCCATTGCTCCCTCAGAGTACACTGTCATAGTGAAGCCAGGATGCATGGGACTGCAGGATTTTCTGAAGAGGAAGCAGTATGATTTGAGATAGATGGAAGGGAAACTATGGTTGCATTCACATGAAATGTCAAAACAGGTGTGCTATGGGAATGAGCAGGCACTCACTCTTCTCCTTTCCCCTTCCTCCATACATGAGAAGATCAGAAGCTTTCACACCTGTCTTGTAGCAAAACTATAGTGTACTGTTTTGTCCAAACCCAGAAAACTGTTTTGCAAAAACCACAATTTGCTTGTAAATCAGCATCACAAGTCATGGTTTGATCCTTCTTTCTGAATTCTGTCTAGTGGTTCGCCCTGAATTTTTATAAGTGAAGGATTGGTAAAGGTGAATCAAAATTAGAGATAACAATTTTAAGTGTCTGTAGGTTTTGTGTATAATATTTTAGCTATAAATCATGTAGGTAATCATGTGCCATGTATTCATATTAATTTCATTTGATTGCTATTTCTTTCTTTCTTTCTTTCTTTCTTTCTTTCTTTCTTTCTTTCTTTCTTTCTGGGTAACTCCAGTATTAGAATTTATTAGCTATAGCTTCTTTAGGTCAATTTTAATATATTTTGTTTCTTTCCATTTCTGATCAAAACAGCATTGTCTCATTTGAATATGTAAGGCAGGGTACATTTATTAACCTACTTAGTTATAATGCCATCATATATGCCCAAGGTTAAATTTAAAAGTTGAATTGAAGATGGGTTATTGAGAGAAAGAGAGAGAGAGAGAGAGAGAGAAGCTTAGGCTTTTAGTTTTGATTTCTTATTGATTTTCACTAAGAAAATAGAATTCCAAATCTTACAGAAGCCTGTGATGTTCATTCAATTTTGCCTTTGTCATGAAGAAGCCATTAAGAAAATGGAGAGGAAGAGGTCACAATAATCTTTTCGGAAATAGGAACTAATTTTATTCAAAGGTCATATTTTTATGCAAAGCTTTCAGAATGCACATGTCATTCTATTTTTTTTTCTTTGTCATTTACACAAATTAGTTGTGTAAGTTAGGAATAATGAGCTTCCATTATAGAAAGCTGTGGTTATTACAGAATACCTCCAACCATTTCCAGTTAGAGAATATACAGTGCACAGAAGAGAAGATACACTGAAAACATTTAGTCTCCTAAGACATGATGTGATAGATTTCTACAGCAGCCCAATAGAATCTTCACATCCATGTGGAAACTGGTGTGGCAAGGGTTGCCAAATGCACTGACTGATATGCGACACATCACACATTAGTCTTGTTGAAATCAATAGTGCCAAAGTAGGTCACTACTAAAGTCAACAATCCTAAGCATACTGCACCTTCATGCAAGTGATACCCACCCACTGGGAAAAAAGGGTCTTATATCTGAAATAGCATGGGATATATTCTATCTCGCCCGGCATCAACAAAGTTGTTTGTGGAGGAGAAGATCCCTCTATTGCTCAATGAAGACTTTTAGTTCCTTACCTATCCATCCCTGACACCGGATAACTCAGAATGGGAGACGTGTGCCTTCCATGGATAGCATCTAGTGGCTTTATCTCACATAACTGGGCTTCTTGTTCTCAGAAGGGATAACTGATGATGCCTGTGTTTGGCACTGGGTGGCAGTCCCATTCTATTATTTTAATGGGTCATGCTTGCAGCTAACTTTTGCTTGATTGAGCCAAGTGTGCATTCAACTCACGACTCCTCATCCCCCCCAAAAAAGGTGTGGGAGCATGTGCTCTATTTAAGTATCCCCAAAGAAGGCAGGAGTGGGGCTGCCCTCTCAAGAGGATGTTGCTCAGTTCATTGTGATAGTTCAGACTACCTGAAAACACATCCTTGAAAAATAGTTTGCTTTTAAGCATATATTCTATTTTGATATTTTGCTTAAACCACCCTATCGTTGAAGCATCAGGGCACGTGAGCTTTGAAACACTACATTATTTGTGAGTAACACATCCCAGGGGCAGAAGGAAGCTCCCTAGCTCTGTCAGAGAGAGAACTTGAGGGAAAAGATACAAGTTCCAACCTGACTACAGCACTACTAAAGCCCACAGTTGGCTCCCAAACTATTGGTGAAGGAACATTCTCTTAGACCAGGCCCTGATTGAAGGTAAGTTGTAACAGCGGCACTACTACTATCATAATTATATGGCTGTTAGGAATTAAGGAATGGGTTGCCAAATGCATTCTTGAGTTAAAAGTCGGAGAGGTCCAGAAGGTGGCAACACGAGAATGAGCCTTTTCTGGAGTGGCCTCCCATTTTGGGGAATGCTCTCCCCAGGGAGGTTCAGCTGGTGCTTCATTGTACACCTTTAGGCGCCACACCAAAGCATTCCTCTTTAACCAGGCTGATTGACATCCAATGCCCTTTTAAAATGTGTTGGGGGATGGGAGGATTATTGGGTTGTCCTTGTTTTTATTATGTATTTTGTGTTTTATGTTGTGAAAAAAAGTGAAAATCTGGACACAGAAGTTGCAAAATCTAAAAAACAAAAAACCGCATGCCAAAATATATACTACCGACATGGGTTAACAAATTTAATAAATAGTAATAATTTCTTTATATAATATATTATTTACATAATATATATATAAACTAGACTTGCCTCTGAAAGAATACCGCAGTTCAACCATGTCCACATAAATCTTGTCCACATACAGAGGATTATAATTATATAATACAGTAGTTGACATGAAATGTCCAAGATGTGTTATGTTCTATCCATGCCCAGTGGTCTACAGTGAAGTGGTTGTTGTCATGCTTTTGCAACAGGCTGACACACAGTCTTCATCAGCTTCTTGGTGTGCCATCACAAATGCTATAACAATTCTAAGATGGCTTCAGAACAAATATATGAATGATTTAAACAGGTCAGGATTCAAGAAGCTGCTTATGTATTTATTTAGAATATTTATACAGTATAGCACTTTTCAACAAAGAAGTTCTCATAGCAGTTTGCATAGAAAAAGGCAGCTTACAAACGTGTTTCAATAAATTTGTTTACAGCCTCAAGAGAAGTTGGCTTTGCTTCAGACCTAAGTCCACGCCCACACCATACATTCAAATCACATAGTTTGTTGAGGATGTTGGGAATTGTAGCTATGTGAAGGGCAAACTTCAGTTCCCAAGATTCTTTGGGGGAAGCCATGTGCTTTAAATGCATGATGAAAAGAAATAGAGTCCCTCAACTGAACCTTCCCTGGAAGTGCCTTTTCCATCCCGACCATAATTGGGTACAGATCAGATAATGTCCCGGCCAGGCAGACACAGCTGCTTCAGTTGCCCCACAACTGTCCTCTCAGGCGGCTGAAATCCTCACAGGGCAGGGCTTGGTGAAGATGCTCCCCTGTCACATTAATGTTGAGGGTGGTTCTGCTTGTCTTGGCTCCAGTAAACCCCAACTCCAGATCTCATCTGGGAGCAGAGCAGAGAGCAGTGTCCAGACCAGGAAGACAGGACTGTTTCTGAAGTTCTTCCTTCACGTACTTCATCCCTCATGCAAAGAGTTTATGCTAGTTTAATGGCATGTTTACTTTGGACTGCTACCTTTTCCAAATAGGGCTGTTGTGAATTCATGACTACTTTTGGAACATGTACACACAACAGGAGATTAGTTGTTGTGTTGAATGGTGTGCTATATACATCTCACACCTAGCTCTTGACCTCTTACTGGTTAGGGCATTTCACTGGCCTTGATTTTTTAGAAGTACCGTATTATTACTTAACCTACCATTGGGGTCCTAATAAAGGCCACTTCAATGCTATGCATTGAGTAGAGAAAGCCCTGGAAGTGTTAAATTTTATATATGGCCAATAACATCTATAACCATAAAAGGACAAACAAGGTATATGATAAGCAGGGGCTTAGTTAAAGATGCCTCAGATGGTGCAAGATACAGATCTTTTGCAGTGAGCGCAAGGTTTTCTGCCCCTGCTCCTTTTGAATATTGTGGAATTTAAAAAAACAAACAAACTTTTGATTATCTTTTGTGGAGTGGCTGGGTGCATTGCAAAACACAGTGCTTATGAGTCACCCCTCTCTACCATATTGTGTCATGCACCAATATCCTGAGTTCTTTAAGCACCTAGGAATGCCTCTGAATGACAGAATGAAAAACATGTATGTGCATTACAAGGAATAAAAATTTAAATGGATTTTTTTTTAAAAAAAAGGTTAGTTGTGTAACATTAGAACCAATAACTATACCTTTAGAATAATAATTAGAGCAATTACTGTTTTTGTTAGAATTACTTAGGTATGAATAATTTAAAAAAAAATATTTTTACCATATCAATACATTTTCCGTAATGATAGATTACATTTAATATAACTATTTAGGCTTTAACTCCCCTCCCCTCCCCAGAACATACATTTGTCAGTTCTCTTCCTAATGGAAGTCTGACTGAAATATAGAATAAATTGAAAAATGGCTTCTGAAACCTGGCTTAGCTGTCACTGGAGTCATAATTCTGTCAATAACAGACAGTAAATGCAGAGGCCTGACTTTTCCCTCTTATTTTTATTTATAAATTCCATTTCATAATAGCAATAAGACACCACAGGCCATGCATTTCGAAGGGATTACTGCACTTCTCTTGTGATTAAAGTCGTCCAGCCTCTAGCCTTCTGCCTCATAACGTCACCTGAGGTGTTCAGTAATAGTCCAGAAATGCACTGCATGCTGTGTCTTATTACTTAAATATATTTAGCTTGATCATACAAGGGGGTGAATAATGGCAGAAAGCAGAAGAAGAACTTCCTTCTCCGATTCCATTCTTTTTAATTTACTCAACAGAGAATTAATTCTGGAGTTAAGTTGCCTACTGTTTGTTAAAAGCATCCATGAGATGCAAAGTCAGTCGTTTGTGTGTATGATGATAATACTGTCCACCTTCATATAGAGGGAACTCCCAACTTGCACCATTCAAATAAAATCCGGCTTGTTGCACAATGCAGAAATCCAATGAAATTCCAAAAAGGGCTAAACTGATACATTCCACATTAAATTACCACTGTCGTTCAATTCATTAGAAGAGTTTATGGCGTTACAACATGTCTGTAATTTATAGCCTGCTTACTGACAAAGCTTAATGCTAACATATGCCTAATTTGCCAAGGTTATCTCAAGTTTCATTCATCTCCCCCCACTAACAATATGCCTCTGATTCCATGCTTCATGGATGAGGTACATGTGGTTTCATATTTAGTGCTATCAATCACAAGTAATTGCCTCTAGCTCCCCGCCTCAGCGTTCAAAGGGAGGTCTATACCTTGCTTGATGATTGATGAAAAGTGGATACTTAGCCAGAGGAGGGCGTCATCCTCCATCCTTAGCAAGGGGGGAAAATCTGGAAGAGAGAACTGGAGAAAAGATGAGATAGATTAACTGTCTGACATTTCCAAACTTTGGGGTTTGGTCTCCCTTTTTTTTTGCCTTTGTGATTTGCAGCCAGGGAAAGAAGTATTTCAGAAAATTAGGGTGCTGTGAAGTAATCATTCTCTTGAGTTTTCATGGGACACAATATCCATTACAAAGACCATTAATGCATGGTTCTGATCCTGCAAATCAGTATGTGTTGCTCTGCTCTCTGGAAACCCCAATGAGTTAAATAGCATTATCTGTTCTTGGGAATTATATTGCTGAGCCTTATAATGGGCATTCATTTTGCATTTGTGCTATCAAGGCATCTACTATTAGGCTGTTGTCTTCTTACAACAGTTTGGTTAATAAAACAATCCTGCTTCCTCACAGACATACAAATAGTTTTTAAAAAACCCCAAACCCTCATCATACATGCTTCCTTTTTTGTGATGTAAAGTTCTCTCGCTGTCTTTGCTAGGTGATTTTTCCTTCAATCTATATATTATATAGCTCATAGGTAGGCAAACTAAGGCCCAGGGGCCGGATCCGACCCAGTCACCTTCTAAATCTGGTGTTTTTACATGAGCAGAATGTGTGCTTTTATTTTAAATACATCTCTGGGTTATTTGTGGGGCCTGCCTGGTGTTTTTACATGAGTAGAATGTGTGCTTTTATTTAAAATGCATTTCTGGGTTATTTGTGGGGCATAGGAATTCGTCCCCCCCCCCCAAAAAAAAATAGTCTGGCCCCCCTCAAGGTCTGAGGGACAGTGAACTGGCTCCCTGCTGAAAAATTTTGCTGACCCCTGATATAACTATTCAATTTCTGAGGCACATTTTATTTTGAAATATTTTCAGCAGTTTTTTTTATTGGAAAGTATGCTTTCTGGGTACAGCTCCCACTTGCAGCTGACTTCCTACTCCACATCAGCACTTTGGTTCCGCAGTATTACTGCTCAAGTCACCATTCCCTTCCTAATTACCTCCGAAGCAATACCACCCAGGAGCACCTGATGGGCAGCGCTAGGGGAAGCGACAGAGGGACCTGATGCGGTCACCACTATTTATGGCATCTTATGAAACTTTGCTATCACATCAGTCTTTTCACCTTTTCTTTTTTCATATGAGGTCATATGTCAATAAGGGCTTCTACTGCTTTCATGTAACTACAGCGCAGGCGGCTCTTCAGAATCCATCTTGGGTCTGCTGTGCTTGTGTGCAGCTTTGCATTATGCCTTCATATCCCACTGAAGGAAGGGGAGATCTCTTTGATTTGAAGGGAGCTGGATTGTACTCCTGGCTCCTAACGTTGCACCGATCCAGCAGTCAGCAGCAGCATGCCTCAGCCTAAAGCACTTATTCGCTGGCACAGACATGAAATTAACATCAGCATATATTCAAAAAGCCCGTAAGAATAAGGGGGTTGGCTTCTGAATCATGTCTGCTGACTTCCTATTCATGTCATTTTTGACAAGCAGGGGGTGATGTGAAGCTGTGCAGTGGTTTGTGGGAATAGCTCTCTCAGTTCTGTTTCATTACATGGCTAATTAAGCAAGGTCACTGAGCCCTTTTTCAGATCTTTCAATTGAGGCATCTCTGTGGTTTGAATAGATCTGTTTATTATCTTACATGCCCTAACAATATAAAGATATTAAATGCACAGTGTGTGTATGGTGTTTGGGTGTGTGTTGGTGTGAGTGTATATCAGTATATATGTAGGCTTGCACTTACATAATGTGCACTCTCTGTGGATGTAAGTGGTGATTCTAGTAATAGCTAATTATTCAAAATATTTGCTGAGTTTTAAAGCCGTATGCAAATGTGCTGCAAGTATGATGAATATTTAATGCAAAGGAATGTAGTCTAGAACAATAAGGTTCACTTTACACTAACAGTCCAACTTATCTATGACACAGGATCACTAGAGAGGTTAATTTCTTTATGCAAGAGAACAAGAAAGGCATGCAGATAAATAATTAAGTATATAAACAAGTACATGAGCTACAGGATTACATAACACCAAGATAGGTCGAACTAAGAAGGGAGGGTTGAGGAGAAATTGTTTATAGACTGAAGCCACAATTCATGAGACAGTTGTCTGCATGTACGTCCCATTGTTTTCCATAGAACTTAAGCACATATAACTGTGATGGAATTCCTATGAATTCCCCATTCATATGATGATGTTCAGAATATCTCTTCCCAACTAGGAATCAATACCAAATATAATGCAGTTGGTGCCAGGGAAATTGCCAAATTCTGGTGTGTGCCTGCTTGGCTGATAAAGTAGGATTAGATGGTGGTGCTCCATTTGCAAAAAGAAGCAGGCTGCATTTTTGCAAATTAGGAATAGTCTGGAGAGTAAAGTGACTGGTTTCGAAAGTAATTGAAAACTGATTCAAATGTTTTAGCATTTTAAATAACTATAAGGAAGCAGTAAAAGAGAATAGTGTAAAGAACATTTGTGTGTGAAGGAAAGAGGTCTGCCTCAAGGTGTATTTGAAGGATGTGGAAACCAGAGATTTATACAAAGCAAGAACAGCTTTATGTGGAGAGGGAGCAAAAATCTTGGCCTTCAGTGGAGAGGTGTCACAGAAGGAACCATCTCAAGGACAAGGTCAAAACATACCAGAAGGAGAAAAGTACCTTAACAGAGAGTTTGTTTTCTCATAACAATGTTAACTAGCCTTCAGTGGTAGATAGGAGGGCAAAATTAAATGCTTTATGCAGATAATATGTAATGTAACAAGAATAGGCTCTTTGCAACTGGAAAAAACTGCTTCCAGATAGATTAGAGAGCAGCTGAAGAGGGTTTCTTTATTTCCTCGCCTGCCATTTTCCTACTTCAAATCATCCTTCCCAAACTCTCCCAATCCTACACACCCGAGATCAAGGGTTAAAGTGTGTGTTTCCTGCATGGAAACCTGTGTGTGTGTGTGGGTGGGTGGGTGGGTGGGTGGTAGGGTTGCCATATGTCCTCTTTTTCCAAGACATGTCCTCTTTTTCATGGGTATTTAAAATGAGAGTCATCCTTGTGATCCATAGTTAAAAGCAGAAGTTGGCAAATGGTGACCTCTTTTTCGCTCCTCAATATATGGCAACACTGAGTGTGTGGGTGTCTATGCAGAGGAAGGTTCAGCCTCCTGCTACTTCTGCAGCCCCTGCTGCCTACCAGCCCCTGAACCAACTTTAGCAATCTCAAACTCCGAAATGTATCAAAGATGCCTAGAATTAATCCCAGGATTAGTTTACACATGAGTCTAAGCAGCACTGATTTCACTCTGGGTGCTTCCAGATGACCTGTTTCTTAAGCCTTCGTCCTAATTTTATTTGCAGGCTGATTAGATGACATTGGCTATTTAATGATCATTCACTATTTATTACTTGTTTGTGGGGAGGTTAGATGACATTGCAAGTATTACCCCACTTTCTGGTGCATTTTCCCATTGCTTTTCATATAGCAACAAGTCTACTATTTGGGGAAGTGTGTGTGTTGCACAAGAACTCACAATCACTACCTGATTTTACTGGTATGTGAGTGAATTGCCATGGAAAATAGTGACAGTCAAAGTGCCCTCTGGGAAATAGTTGCTCCAAGGGCACAACCCTATCCAAGCCATGTTTCCCCCCTTCTTCTTCTTCTTCTTCTTCTTCTTCTTCTTCTTCTTCTTCTTCTTCTTCCTTAAGAGTGTTAGTAATCACATGCTGAAGTCTTTAGGACCGAGGTGATATACAACAAAAACAAATGCTGTTCCTCAACAGACCAATCAGATTTCAGTGAGTAATGTTTGAATTTGTGGTGCTGTGATATACACAGTGATGCCATTGATATATTACACAACAACAACAACACCCCCATGTGCGCATCATTTTAGGATTAAGAATGAATTATCTAGGCACATTCAAATATTGAATAAATGCAAAGTGATTGTTAGCAATTTATCCAGCATGCAAACTATAATTTCAGTCCTTGCATATCTTTCAAACAAGACAGAGAAATCCATCTGTAATTTTAGTTTATTAGATAATTTGATTTCATGACACTGTATTTTATCCTTGAACTAGACAGAAACATCATTGACAACACAACATGTAGCCTTTGAAGTAGCTTAGTTGAACTGCATAGTTGTATGCAGTACATCAGCTTCTTCCTCCATTCTTTGCAGGTGACATTGGGCTCTTTCCCCCCTTCCCTCCTGCCTGGCCAACATAGACTGTTTACCCATTTGTTGCTTTATCGCTGGCATTCTAGAAAATTGCCTGTAACTTTATTTGTTCAGCTCTATGTGCTTCGGAGAGGATGGACTCACCTGTCCTCTGCGATCTTCACCTCTATTATGTGTATATTTACTGGCTGCTTGTATTTGATGGTTCCTTACATTCTGGGTTCACCCCCAATAGCTTTTTTTATTAACATTCTTTTTCTCGACAACAGCTCATTCTAAGGGACCTGTAGTTTTCCACTTATTTGGACAGATTTTCATTCTCCGCTCTCAGAAAATCTTGCATTCTTTGTTGCTGCTTGCATTGTACAGTCCGCTTCATGCCATAAAAAGGGCACCACAACTTAGGAACTGCAACCAGCTGTTTATACTTCCCACAGAAACAAGATAGCATGATATGGGCATAAGAAGGGACTCGCTAGATCAGACCAGTATTCTCTTTTCAGCTGTGTACAGTTAAATACCCCAAAGAAGCTCAGAAGCAGGACTTGAAGGCAACAGCCCTCCTCTAGGGTTTCCCCCAATATTCAAAGGTATTCTATCTAAACATGGATGTTCCATTTAGCTATTGTGGCTAATAGCTTACGTGTACTACGTCAGCGTGTTATAGCTTGATACATGAATATAATGAAAATTGTAAGTAACACGGGGAGAGGGTTTGATGTAACCAACAAATCTGGTCTATATGAAAGAAAGCTTTGCTCCCTTTCTCAACCTATCCCCATGGTCTTTACTGATGTGTTCTGTGTGTATTGTGCTGGACTATTAGGCCTATGAAGTGGGAAACAAACAAAGCATTGCTTGTTTCCCCACCAACCTGAGAGGAAAAACTGGCAGCTCCTCTGTTTGGGAGGTGCAGGTGCTAGTGTTGGGAAGAAGCATCCTAGTTACTGGAAATCCTTGTTGGACCTTGTTCAGAAGACTAACCCTCCAGTGACTAATTTAAATTGTGGGTTGTCGTAAAATATTAGCTAAGTACTCCACCGTGCCATAAAGGACCTCACATTTTTCAGAATGTGAAATTGTCCATGAGCAAGCTCATTTGTTAATTTATTTAAAATTATTTGTTAACTTTATATTCCACCCTACACCCCAAAACATAGTAGATTTCGGAATAGGAAGGGCAGTGGAGCACAGGGTGATGTGAGTGTTGTTGTTGTTGTTGTTTTTAAAAAAGAAAATAAAGAGCTAGCCATACATTTGGCTTGATCATAAAATGCATATTTGCACTTTCTGGCTCCCAAATTGTGTGACTGAATGAGGATTTAAAGTGTCTTTCTGCTGCATAATCACATTCTGGGTAAGCTAAGCTGTGGCTGAGTTTTTCATTTTATCAGCCCGTTCTCCTCAACGTAAGACAATGACGACTGTAAGAAATGGTAAAATAAGCAGCCACACGGATGATGAACAGCACCTAGTTTCCATTTTTTCCTTCTGTCATCTTTGCTTTGTGGAGCAGATACATGAAAATCATTGGGAGATTTGCCACAGGTTTCAGTGGGATGGGAATTGCCCCCCTGCCTCCTTTCAATCTTATCTGAACAGATGATGTGAATAAGAAGAGCGCATCAGAATAACTTTAATCTACATAAAATAAAATATGTTATAAGGCTATGGGGGGAAAAACATTCAGATGATGATAGAAGAGGAATCACTTCTGGCTCTCATGAGTGCCTGTCCACATTTCACTGAAGTTGTCAGCATTGTGGTATTCCTCATCTACATCTCGGGGCATCCACCAGTCAAGAGCACTTCCTTTCATCTTTATCAAGCTTTACGGTTGTTTTCCTCTACACAGGAAGGCATACATTTTTGACACAGGGATAGATGTTCTCATGAGGTGTGAGTGGAACTTAAAGATGGCTGAAGGAAAAATTCTGAGAAGCTCCTAATGAATCCAATTAATGGTACATTTTGATAACACAAGGTCCTTTGGATCCTGTAATCCATGAAAGGGACCACCTGCTGATCCTTTTTTTAACAAGTTGCACATCTTCTCACCATCATAATCAGGTAGGGATGGTTGTACATAAAAGTCCTGAGATGTGCTTCAATTCAGGAAGCCCTGTCTTCCTCAGAACTGCCATGCTCAGAGTAACAGCCCCTAATTTGTAACTGTAAAAGAACTATGAACAGCTGAAAGCATCCATAATCAACAAGTGCTTGTTATCTTTGAGGACATATCGATGCAGCAACAAGCAAAGACCTGCCATTAGGCATAGTGAGGCAGGCGCTTCAGGCTGTAGATGTTGGGTAGCATGGTATGGGCAGCAGCGGCTGTGGGATGTAATCCACTGGGAGTAGTCAAGTACAACATTACCTTTTTTTGCTAGAGTGGTCATGCAGGGAATGTTTGGTCCAGCCTGTCGAAGCTTCCTGTTCCTCCTGGCCTGGAGCATCCTTCCTTGCATGTGACTAGTAGGTGGGCGTGACCTTTCCAGACCTGGTAAAAGGCCAAGTCGTGCAGCCACCTCCCTCTCTCCAATCTTCTTTTTTGCCCTGCAAACTTCCTGATTCACCTGGACTGTACTGCTGGCTGCCAGCCAAGCAGTCCCCCAGGTTATATCCTATATGGGGTAAACCTGTTTGTACATGTTTGTAACTTTAAGCCTAAAAGGCTGCCTTCAGGGATCATACTCTTCTCTGCCTGATCATGAGTAAAACTACTTTTTGTTACTTATGAAAAAGACTGTGGTGTCTTTATTCTTTTAGGATGGATCAAAGGGGTCTTACCAGGAATAATAGAACATACCCGTATCTTTCGCTCTATAGGACGCACCCGACCATAGGACGCACCTAGTTTTAGAGGGGGAGAACAAGGGGGGAAAAATCTCTCCCTCTCTGCACAGCGCCCCTACAGTGAAGCGGCAGGAGAAACGGAGCCCCTTTCATTTCACCTCCCGCTTCGCTGAAGGGGCACTGCGCAGAGAGGGAAAGCAGTGCAGCGCCTCTCCAGTGAAGCGAAGCCAGGAGAGCAAGAGGGATTGATGCGCACCGACCTCTCTTGCTCTTCAAGCTTCAGCGAAAGCAACGCGAAGCCTCCGGAGCGCAGCGGGAGCACTCCCGCTGCACTTTGGAGGCTTCGTGTTGCTTTTGCTGAAGCCATGTAGCCTGCATTCGCTCCATAAGACGCACACACATTTCCCCTTAATTTTTGGAGGGGAAAAAGTGCGTCTTATAGAGCGAAAAATACGGTATCTCAATCTGGGCAAGCCAGATTGAATTGTTTATTGTCTTAAGAGGCTCACATGAGTCTGCAACCAGTTTTCTGCTGTGTAAGAAGGGGAATGCACTCTGCTGTATATAGAAACTTGCTAGCATGAGTTAGGAAGGATATTAATAATCAATATATCCTCTCCTGCCATCATCAACATTCCCACAGCGACAGCCACCATGCTTTCCCCTCTGTTTCATGCAGCCCACCCTGCACCCCTTAAACTTGCCTCCTGTGCTCAGATGACCCTTCACCAGTGCTAAAGTAGGATTTAACAGACATTGTGGTCAGCTTCTGTGCATGGTTTGTCAATGAGGGCACCAATTGTCCCTTGCCTCAGGCAGCAAAATGTATTGAGCCAGGACTGCCTCTCAGGCTTTCTATTTATGCCTTCTACGCAGACCCCAGCGAGATGTGACGGCTGAAGTTCTCTCTAAAAAGAATACTCAGCAGGCTACAATTTCCAATATCCCTTGGGAGGAGTTGTGATGGTTAAACCATTGTACAAAACCCTTCTATACCTTTGTAGACAGGCCTTTCATTCCATGCAGCAACATAGCAGCAATGCTTCACACCAAATGCTGTTATTGGTTGTTATTTATAGAGCAACATTACTCTGCATGGCGCTTTACAGATTTCAAGGACC
The DNA here is from genome assembly GCF_964252035.2 of Podarcis erhardii. Classification (NCBI taxonomy): domain Eukaryota; kingdom Metazoa; phylum Chordata; class Lepidosauria; order Squamata; family Lacertidae; genus Podarcis; species Podarcis erhardii. The sequence goes on from NC_138508.1 coordinate 81,477,495, forward strand.
AGGATCCGAACAATTTGTACAATGACGCAGGGGAAAACAGCCAAGGAAGGGAGCCAGGGATAAAACATAAGTAAATAAGAAGAGTCTGCTGGATCAGGCCAACGGCCCATCTGATCCACCAACCTCTTCTCACAATGGTCAACCAAAAGGAGAAAAATATATCTTGTTATATCAGTTGCAGGTCAGCTGCAAGAATTGCTGAACTCACAGACACTGCTCCATTGTGCTTCCCTTATTTTTCTGACATAGTAACACCCCTCAGATCCCGGGTATCCAATGTGAACTTTGCTAACTTGTCCTGAGAGCCTGGTGGGGAGAGTTGGAGGGCCACAACTGGCCCTGGGTTTGTTCTCCAACCCTGGCATAAGATACGTGTTCACCACATATGTGTGTACAGGGATGATATCTGATCTAGTAATGACCCTGTCCTAACCTTGCAGCTTTATTCACTCCTGGTTTCTTTTTCTGCAGTTTTTTTTTTTTTTTAAGGAGGAGGTGAATAATCAATTTCTTGTACGAGACAGCACAGTCTTTAGAAGCTTTAACTGACTTGTTTGCTACTGTTTGACAAATTTCTGTCAACAGCTTTTTGGAGCTCTGACAAGCTGGTTCCTTCAGAATACGGGCCACATATTTAATAGCATCCCATGAGGAGAGTCTTTTCTCTCTCTCTCTCTCTCTCTCTCTCTCTCTCTCTCTCTCTCTCCCTCCTGTTACAGGTTTTTGATGTGATAATACCAACCCAATATTTGAGAGATTATGTTCCTCTTTTGTATAGTAACGGCAGAAAAATAGGAATATCTGAATGGAAAATGTGGTTGATGGTGTCAGGGAATATTCATCTACCTCCTTGGCTTGTTGGTCTCTCAAACCTGCGCCTTATTTATTTACGTTTTTAATGTACCTTCTGGGGGAAACAACAGTTCTCGCAAAATGTCATCACAGTTATACTTGAGTAGGTTTGGAATACCAAGCTGAGACCTGATTTGCAATTAACTGCTGCCAGTGTTGTCTTTGAAGGGTGACTACTTTCATCCCACCCCCCCCCCACCCCCAGTAAACTTTGTTCCCCTTTCCCTGTAGATCTTTGGCAGGAGTACTCCAAACACCTGGGCTCTCAGACCTGGTCTGGTAGAAGTACCCAACCACAGATGTCAGCTTCTTTTGTTGACTTCCTATTAGTAGCCGCTTAATGGATGGGAGCAAAACACTGCTTTGCCTAAGCGCTTATCAATAGACAGCAAACATTCTTCTTTCATTGGGCAAAGGGTCAAACTGTTTCACTTGGCTATAAAGCTCTGCCAGATAATTGCTGGTGATTAGCAATTTTAATTACCAGGTGCTATGGTTTCTAGTGTGTAGTGGGCTTTTCCCCCTGTTGTTGTAATTGGACAGGTTGCTAATAGGTACTGCTTATTGTAGCCCCGCTAGCATTTTTTTTAAAATAGTAATTGCACAACTACTCTTTTAAACAAGCATAATAAGTATAAATGAAATAACTAGTGTCTGCTGAAATCAAATTATTTGGTTATAAGATCAATGAAGAGGGCTTTTCGGGAGGGGGTGTATTTTTGTTTTGTTTTTTTAAAAAAACATTGTCTAGTGAAAAAATATTTAATACAATTCACAAGTCAGCTTTTAATCCTCTTGTAAACACTTGTATATACTTTTGTTACCAAAGAGAAGCGATGATTTAAAAATCTTTCCCTGCTACATTGGTCTTGTTGGAACTAAGCTTGTAGAACATGTTCTACCTCATTGGTTTTGCATGAAGACTTTTAGGAGGTTTTCATAGGATCACAAACCAACAACACAATTAGCAGTGAACTAATCTCTTTCCTTAAGCAGGCGCTAAAGGGGTTCAAAATAAAACAGTGAGCACAAAAGACGGGTGATCTCCCTTAACAGAGGATACAGCTATAATACTTGAGGAAATAAATGGCCACATTTTATTTTAAATATAATCTCAATTTCTTTTCACGCTAAGTAGCAAATTCAGCTTTTGTAGCTTTCATTGTATTGCTCAGGGAGCTTGTGATGCAAGATAATGCAGCTAATCTAATTTGGATTTGAGTAGTAAATTTTGAAGCTATCTCTAGTGGTTTTATAAGAGTGGCTGCTCTGTGTTCAGGAAAATAAAGGGATCCATATGAGGTGTGATATCTATTCATTTCTGCATTTTTCATTTTCAGCTTTTTTCCCTTTTTCCTTTTTGGTTACACTTGTGCTCAGCTTCTCCCATGAGTTGTGGGCTGGGCATGAATGCTAAGGAGAGGCACCTGGCGAGAATCAGAGCCACTTTGGGTGTGACAGTGTATTATGGAGCGAACTGAAAATGTGAGGAAAATAAATGTCGTTTCACGATACCGCTCCATCAAAAACAGACGTCAGTCTGTACGCTATGCTGCAGCTATTTGTCGTGTTATATAAGCCCAGTGGCATACTCAGGGCAGGACTTTAGCACAGGAGAAGAAGAACAAGAAATCCAGAGTTTGGATTTGATATCCTGCTTTATCACTACCCGAAGGAGTCTCAAAGCAGCTAACATTCTCCTTTCCCTTCCTCCCCCACAACAAACACTCTGTGAGGTGAGTGGGGCTGAGAGACTTCAGAGAAGTGTGACTGGCCCAAGGTCACCCAGCAGCTGCATGTGGAAGAGCAGAGATGCGAACCTGGTTCACCAGATTTTTGAGCGGGTACGAACCAGGCACCCCCACACAGGCACCCCCAGCACGGCACAACACGGTGCACCTCTTCGCCAGACAAGGGCCACACTGGCCAACCAGGCTCCCCACTGTGAGGGTGAGCAGGCATCTCAGTATGGCCCCACTCTGCTCCAGCGGGGGTGGGATCGCTGTGGTCGTGGTGAGCCTCCCTGCCAGGTGCACCCCCCGCCAAATGCACGCACGCAAACGCCAGGCGCCAGCAACCACAGCTACACCACTGAGTTGAGGTTCCCACTCTTCAGGAGGGTTCTCCAATGCAGCAGGGCTCCCCTACCACTCATTTTAAATTGTGTGTGCATGAAAGAGATATCATTTAAAGTAAGTGGAGTTATTACAATTTTAAAAGACACACACACCCCACCCCGTAAGACCACAAAGTCCATAATCTAAGCCCACAATCCTAAGTCAGGGTTGCCATATTTCAAAAAGTGAAAATCTGAACAAAAATGTTGTTGAGATTTTTTGGCAAAATCGCCAAAAATAACACTGCCAACACAGGTTGCCGCCCAGAGACACTTTCCGACAAGCTATGTCCAGGAAATTCCGGTCATATGGCAATGTATGGTAAATACAACAGGATTTACTTTTGAGTAGACATGGTTAGGATTGCATTGTAAAATTACCTAACTGCCTCATTGTACTGTCAGTACTAACAACAAGCCTTAGAAATTTTAGAAGAGCTCTGCTGGATCTGGCCTACCAGATGTTGTTGGACAACAAGGACTGTCATCCCTGATAATTGCTGATTGGGACGGATGGAAGTTGGAGTCCAAACATCTGTCGGGTCCAGGTTTCCCATTTCAGACTTAGTTCATCCATCATATAAAGTGTGAGCTAACACATATAGTAGAAGGAACACCCGGAATAGCTTTCTGTGTCCTTCAACTTCTTCAAGGAGCTTACAATGGGATTACAATCTCACAATAACTTGAGCACTGATGTTTATTATAGTTGAACAGGGATTGAAGCCTGCACATCATTAATGTAGACCCATTACTTCCACCACACTGCATTGCTCACAAATAGACTGGCTGAAAACCAGGAAGTGTGGGTACCATTCATGAACGCATCACTTCTAGACTGTAAATTCAAGGATAATAAATTATGGAAGCTGACAAAACGTTTGTAGGTATAGCGGCAAAATGTCAAAAGTTGGAAGTGTGACGCATACACATACCACCACAACAGCACATAAAATCGAAACACCAACAACCCATTTAAAAAGCTTACGTTAGCAGATCTTAAAAGCCTAGGAAAATGGGCATGTTTTTGCTGATGCCTAAATGATAGCAGTGAGGTCTCATAGGATATTTGAATGGCAAGGAAAATGCTGTGCCTCTCTTTCTCCAGTTGCCACCCATCACAATTTCAGCTCTTGGGGCACCCAGTAAAATGGCTCACAGGATAATCTCTGGATGGACGGAAGATTGTCTAACGAATATGTGGGTTTTGTACACCTCAGAAAATGTACATGGTAATTCTTTACACATATGGGAAGCTCACTGAAACCAGCAGACTTTCCAAGCAAATGGATTGGGATAAGGGTGCCAGTTATGCTTGCCATATTAAAATGTATCTCTGTATACACAGTTGTGATAAGAATTCAGTGTCATTTATGGTACAGTGAATAAGCCCAGCAGAGTGGGTTAAGGATACAAACTTAAGCATTACTTTTTAATTTCTTTGCTTTTGTGGCTTGAGGTTAGACCCATACTATGTTATTTGCACATCGTTTTTTGGTACTTTGTTGATATTAGTTACCTGCTGTGACACACAGAAGATGGCAGTTTCATTGTTGTACTCTGGAAAAAGCAGGTATTGTACACCTGAATTATAATCTCGCTGTGATAATGTGCTACTATTGAGTCAACAAAATGAGTTGTCTATTTTGTCTTCACACACACATCTCTTGCGAAGGCGAGATTGACAATCAGAACCATAAATATTTTGGCCTTCACATTTTGCGGCATGATGAAAAGCAAAGCAGTGCAATAATTTCAAAATGAAAACTTGCAGACAATGCTCCTCCATTTGTTCTAGTAAGATGAACTTCTTATGAAAGGCATTTATTCTGAAGAAGTGTTAAAATGTTACAGACCAGCAATCCTCAAAAATATGTAAACAGAAAAAATATTGTATATAATACGCTGTCTTCTGAAGTGCATGTAGAAAATGCACATTAAAATAATGCCAAAAAAATGTCCCATGCTCGCAAAATACTTGCTTTTTATATCTTAAATGTTTACCACATTGCAGTCTTTAGGTTTCTTTTGATCATTGGAAGGGAACAGATATTTATCGAGTCTGTAAATGGTAAACAATTTCCCAGGGAATACCACCATTTCCTGACAAATGACTGAAGAATAAAAGTGTGTGTGTGTGTAAGCAAGCAAGAAGGTGAGGAATAGAGTGATACTGATTTACTGACTATTTGTACTAAAGAAGTTCTACTGAATTCTTAGACTTTGCCAGTTTGCTTGTATGCTATTTTCTGTCTTAGATTGCACCCCAGGACCCCAGGGATGGGGAACCTGGGACCTTCCAGATCTTGTTGGACTTCATCTCCTATCAGCCTCAGCTGCCATGGCCAATGGTCAGGAGTACTAGGAGTTATAACCCAATGACATCTAGAGAGCCACAGATTCTCCACCCCTGCTATACCCACTTACCTGCGCACAGCAGGACTGGGTTCTGAGTAGACTTACGTACTACAGAATAAAAATATCCACACAGTATTCCACACAGAATTATACCTTTTCATTAGTTTTGTAAACAGAGAAAACAGCATTATACAACCTCTGGTAAAATAAACCTTTTTATAATGTATGGTTTGCCTGCATTTTCACCAGAACTAGATGAAGTGAAACGATGAGCTTTGTGTAAGGACATAGGCAATTCGGCATTTCTGCAGTATATATTATTTCCCCCTTTTTATTCATTATTATCATCATCATGTTCCAATTCTTTTTTTTGGGGGGGGGGTGAAACAAATTGTAAATAGAGATTGGATTGTAGCCAATGCTAGACCTACTCAGAGTAGACCTATTGAAGTTAATAGCCATGAGCAACTAATTGGCATCCAGTGCGAATGGACCTGGGTTGGCATTATATGCTCAACCTGTCTTGCCCTGATGAGCAACCTGGCTGTTGAATTCTCACCAGCTGAAGTTTCCAAAGCATCTTCAGAGGCAGCCCCAAGTATAATCTGCTGCAGTAATCAAACCTAGATGTTACCAGAGCATAGATGTTAGCCTATTGCTATCCAGATAGGGCGCAGCTGGGCAACCAGCCAGAGCTGATGGATTTATGCTAGTTTAGCCAGTCAGTTTCAGATATTTTGAAATGCTTTTGGGGGTGGGAAAAAGGTTTTGTTGTTGCTGCCGCAGGCTTTACAATGGAAATACTGCCTTTTCTCTAATAGGAACAGTTAAATGTTAATTAAAATATTTCATTTGTCTTTCCAAGTCAATTCACACAAGAGCAATCTTTGGAGATGATAGTACAGAATTTGAGGAGGAGAGATTAAAATTAAAATAATTTGAAATATATGTTGACAATGCATTGTGCAGTGCTTTCCTCTTAATCAAATGCATTGATGCGGACTAATTTTCCTCCAGTTCGCTTGTTGATATAAATAGACGCCCTGTATAATTAACAAAATACTACTATACATAAAAAGGGAAATGATAATGTTATACACCCTTCTTAGACTAATTAGCAAACCTTAGTGGACTATTGCTGCCAAAAACTGTACTACAAGTTTTTGTTTTACTTTGTTGCTTAGGAACACCTAAGATTTTTCACGTGGCATGGGTCTCTTATTTGTTTATCATTAGCTTGTTGTCTCTGATAATAGTCTAGCCCTGTCTAGCATTGGTATGCTCATAGCATGATGCTGTAGTTGTTTAAGCCACAAGGCTGGGATACTGTAATGTTCTCCACATGTGGTTGCTCCCTGATTTTTTGGAAGCTCCTGCAGCATGTAGCAGACCTCTTCCTGAGGGAGTGGTTCAGTAGGAGGGCATTATATCGGAGCATTAGTCTACCCCAGCTCTATATTGCGTTTCCATCATAATTCAAGAGACAGACTTTGACTCCATTGGTGGGACTCTATTGGTTCCACATATCATCTGATCCCTGTGAGACAGCTAGCTGATGTAGCACCATACTACCATCTGTAGCCGTGGTTTGGCATTGCATCAGAGACCATGTCAGCATTCTTCTGTTCACAAGCTGCTGGCACAGGGAATAAGCCATGTAGACCCTACAACTAGAGTGGCTGGTTCAAGAATACTGGTACGGGTACTTAATAATGATTTGTCAAAACCTAGCCTCAACAAGTGTGCTATATTTTATTTGAGCTGGCGTTTGATGTGTGTGTCATTTGCTATGACTTACCTGTTTTCGTTTCATTCGCTATTTTGTATATTCTTTGTTATATGAAGACTAAGGGCTGATTTGAATGTCCTGCTAAATCATAGTTTAGCATGATGAGAGCGAGTCCAGCAAAACTTGGGCTCCTATACTCTACCTTGTCCCTTCTATTCTGGTGCAGCCATTAAGCTTTTGCTTTCATTTAAGGTTAACTGCAGTTTGCTGGGTCATCTGAACTGGGACAGACTGTGGTTAATCTTAACTGTGTTTAGATGAAACAAGACAATATCATGGGCCCTGGAGGTGGGCTGGCTGGCTGGGCCAGACAGAGGAGTGGTGGACAGATGACCCCAGAGAGGGATATAGTCAGCTAGGAGGGCCTCTACCCAGGTTGTGAGAGCCCAAGAAAGAGAATCCTTGGAAAGGTCCTAGTGCGGAGAAGAGAGGGGGGAGGACTTCCCTTGCTTGATCCCCTCTCCTACCAATTGCCACAGTGCAAGACTTGGGCTCTGCTTCTTTTTCTGGAGCTATCAGAGGCTGGTTCTGGATCATCCACTTTGCCTACCATGCCACCAACTCTGTCTCTGCACTTGTCAGAAACTATTGTCCATCCTGCCTCTCCATGTGTATGTTACGCCACCTGGCCCATCTACCTCTGAGGAGACAATAACACCTCCTCCATTGCCCAAGTTGCGGAGACACCAATATAGGTGCAAACAGCTGTGGGTGGTTGAGCCTTCTTGCAGAAGTGCTAGGTGCTTGCCAAGTCTAGAGATAAGAACTGCTTGCTGCACTAAGTTGTGCCTGCCCCTTTTCCTTATAACTGGTTTGTAAGGTGTGTATTGTTGATGGATCAACATATTTGCTTGTGTAGCAATATATAGCACCCGTGGTGCCTTTGACTTGTGTTTTGCCTATGTACCACACCAATCTGAGCATTAAATTTTTGGGTAGAAACCGTAACCAGAGTTCAGTTTCTTCGTCAAGTGGGAGCCAGGACAGCCAATTTTGAACCATGGTTAATAAGGCGAGTTCCAGCTGACCATAGTTAAGATTATCCACAATTTAGGGTTCAGTCAACAGGCTAAACTACAGTTAATATAAAATGGAAACAAACTTTTAGTCTCCTCTTTGTGGCAGTGCTGGAATTGGGAGAGGGGGAGGACCATGTGAGCCTGAGGTTTGCTGAAGTTCATTCTCAAAATACTAAACCATAGTTTAGCATTACACCCAAACACAGCTTCTAAAGGAAAAAACTAAATAAATGACAGGAGTATCTATTTGTTCGCATTTGCCACTAGAATTTCATTTTTTGTGATACAGCTATGGTGTTGCCAGATCCACAACCTAGATGTGTTTAAGTACTAGGATTCAAGTCATTGATTTAAGTGGTTGGCCTGTTGAGTGGATAAAAATATGAAACAAATTCAGTGAACAGCTGAAGTGACTTTAAATCATCATAGAATTAAGAGAGAGATAGGTCAAGTGATGCTAGCAGTACTTCAACTGGGATGCAAAAATTAATATAATCAGGATTTTTAAAAAAAAACCACACACAACAAAACACACAACATAAACTATCTGGTTAAGGAAAGGAAATTGAATTATGATTTTTAAAACTCAGAAGCTATACTGAAAGGATAATTAAGAGGTGGAAATGAATTTCAGGATACCTTTTAGCCATGAACCAACTATTAAAGCATAGCATATTGCTGCTGTCACAAAAATTGGTGTAAATCGGAGGACTGACGGGATTATTTCCCCTCAAAACATAGATTTTCAAAGGCAAAAGCAAAGAAGCCATAAAACTGTGGAACTTTGACCTGTGTAGGGAAAGGTTATCCTGTCTTCCCTCCATGATGCTCAGATCCCTACAGCAACCTCACAAAGCTGAGAGATGGGACTATCACACTTTATGTCAGAAGCACATATTGTTTTATGTTGGGGGGGGGGGGATGCAGTAATGTCTTACAATAAAATGATCACAGTAATCACACTTACTCTCATAGCCGCCATGTATCCCTGACGGCAGTTTAGGCTGCTTTAGTTTGGCAGAGCCTCCATGAGGCAGCTGTCTTCAGTGGTAGAGAAGCCTACCAAGGACTCAGCTATACAGCTGCAAATAAAACGTTTTAAGTGTGTGATAAAGTGCGTTATACAAATGTGACACTAGATGGTGACAGTGAGCTATGGTAAATTCAATATATTTTTCAAAACTTTTTTTAAAAAGCATTTTTTATATGTGTCTAGATTCCACCCAAGTTACCTAGAATGCTGATGTGTGCTTTTTTAGCTTATTGCTGGTTTTAATGTTTTTGGACGGTTTTAAATAGTTATTATATTTTATTTTTTTAACCAGTAGTGCTATTGCTTTATTCTTTTTTTGTAAACAGCTTTGAAGCCTTTTTTTTAACAACAACAACAACCACAACCAAGCGGTATATAAATTTTATGAAATAAATAAATAAATATCCCAACAAGGTGGAAGTCCTGCATGCAGTGGTTCTTCAAGTCTGAGAACTAGTTAGAGAGCCTGTTCTAGATGGGGTTACATTCCCCTTGAAAGAGCAGTTGTGTATTCCTTGATCTGGCACTGCCACAGCTAGGCCCAGGTGGTCTCAGTCCCCACAGTTGATTAGTCAGCCCCAGCTGTTTTTAGACTGGCATAGCCTGGTCACAGTGACTCATGTTCTTGTAAGCTCCCTATTGGACCTCTATAATGTGCACCATATGGGACTGCCCTTGGTTGTGATACTACAATTGGTTTACTCAGAATGTGGCTGCCAGAATGTTAACTGGTGCAGGTAGCCAGAATCATGTCACACCAATTCAGAATAGTGTGCATTGGCTCCTATACTCTTTCCGGCAGAATTCCAGGTGTTGGTGTTAAACTAAATCACTTGGGACCAAATACAGTAGTACCTCAGGATGCGAACGGGATCCGTTCCGGAGCCCCGATCGCATCCTGAAGTGAATGCAACATGCGACTGTGCATCTGCCGCTTCCGCGCATGCGCATGACATCATTTTGAGCGTCTGCGCATGCGCAAGCTGCGAAACCCAGATGTAACATGTTCCGTTACTTCCGGGTTGCTGTGGAACGCAACCCGAAAGCGCTCAACCTGAAGCAACCTCAACCTGAGGTATGACTGTAGCTGAAGAAGCACCCCGAACTGCCTTTGCTCTTAAATCTAGTAGAGAGGATGTTCTAAGCCTGCTTGTGCCCTTGTTCTGGAGGAGGGCCCCTTCTCATTGTTCCACCATCGGGATAAGTGCACTATGTGATGACGTGGGATAGGGCCTTCTCTGTGGTGGTGCCCTGCCTATAGAATGCTTTACCCCTAGAGGCACCACTAATAATAATCCGGTTTCCTAGGCTTTTGCAGCTTATTTGAAATTTTGTTGCTGCCACTGATGAGATGCCCAGGTTGTGGCCTGAATGTTTTTTTTTTTAAATGATGCTTTGCTCTTTATCTGCTCTTTACTGTACAGTCGTACCTCTAGTTGCAGACTTAATCCGTTTTGGAAAAGTCCACAACTAGAGCACCTCTTCCATGCATATGCGCGGCATGATCGAGCGCTTCTGCACGTGCGCGAAGTGCGCAGATTGCTGCTGCGTGGGCGGGGAACCCGGAAGTAAACACTTCTGAGTTTGCCGTGTTCGTAAGCTGAAAGTCCGTAAGCAGAGCGGAACGCAACACGAGGTATGACTGTACTGATGTTCACAGTTTTATTGTACCCTGTGTCCATATGATGAATGGCAGACTAGAAATTATTTTATGAATAAATGCCAGTCTTGGAGCTTCAGTAGGTTTATATGGACCCATGCAGTCCTTCAGAAAACCTACTTCTAGACTGTTAAGGCTATTAAAAAAGGTTAAAACAGCAGACAGCCCAGAAGCAGGCCAATATCTCTTCTGTTCTATTCTGTGTCAACTATATCTTTCTCGGGTCTTTTAACTCCTCAGATTGTAGGACCAGAATTAGTTGCAGCTCAGAGATGCATCCTGCACAAGCCACTGCTAGAGACAAATAAAATAAAATTAAAAAGTCTGTCATAATAGTTTTAAATAATGGTCATTTACCATATTAACCCCAGAGACTTAAGCTGACTTTTTATTTCTGCAAATCCCCAAATAATCTTGTCTCTTCTCTTGTTATTGACTTGGTGATACCCCTCGTAATTCATCCCAAATTGTATGTAATTCAAGAGCAGTAGGAGAAGGAGGAAATTCAGAAGGAAAATGATGCACCCTGCTCCAAGATGGAAAATGCAGTATTTATCATTTTTAAAGAGAACAAAAAGATCTGTATGTTATGTGGGTTTCAGTGACAGTAATTATCCTTCTATTCAGGAATGAGTAATTACATTATTCTGTATGCTAAAGCGCACAGTTATACACACACACACACACACAAACCATGGTTGTCCCACGAGTATTGCAAACAGCAAAAGAGATTAAACAGGTGTTTATTCATACCAGTTAAAACTATGTCCTAGAACATTTGGTTTGTTTTTTTTACATTCAGATCATAGTTATCTGATTACAGAAATGAAAATTTTAGAGTAACTCATTCTATATTATAATTATTTCATTGATTCCACATCCTTTGCAAACCTGACCATTCTCAGAGATTAGGATGTGAAGATACAGCTCTTAAGGGATGTTGTGAAATGTTCTTTCCAAGACATTTCTTCAGATATGGCTTTGGAGACGCATCGTAACTAGAAGCTATGTCCAAGTTAATGAGGGCTAGAAACTTGTTGTTGTTTTTTTAAATCGAAACTGAAATTGTCCAAAAGACAACTTCTACCCAAATGTTTGATTTTCAGGTTGTGTTGTTGGTGCACAGGTACACATATTGTGCATTTACTTATTTATTATTAAATTTGTAAACTATCTTTCCTCTTAAAGGAGTCCAGGGCAGCAAATTTCAAAATGTGGAGACCACGCAAAAAAACAAAAAACAAGAAACAAAAACATTTTGAAGCATAGCTCCAGTTTTCGTTATAGAGGTCACATAGGAAGCAGAACTGTTGTCGTACAGAAACGATAAATTATGGTGATAGTCTTCAATTCTTCCTCACTACAGATTGACGGGTACTGTCACTGTGATGAAGCTTGGCCACCATTTAACCAAAGTTAATAACTTTTAAAATCCTATTTATTTTAATAGCAATAGTTCAGATAATGCGTTGATCTCTGCAGCTGAAATCAATGGTGCCTATTTGTGCTTACCTTGGGCTGGATCATGCCATTTATTTTCAAAGGAAGCTGTTCTTTTAAAGCATTTCCTTTTCCTAATGGCAGAACACGCCCTAGCAAAGATGCGTGGTCCTTGATTAAGTTTGACAGGGAGTGTATGGCGATACAGGTCAACCTCACCCATTGTCGTTTGACTTTATTCTCAGGTTGTTTCAAAGAAATGTTTACAATGACTGTTTCTATCTGGGGAAAGAGCTTTGCTTTCTGTGTTCATTTCCTGATAATATCGTTTGTTTTTGGTCTGGCATTCAGACAGTAGACTTAAATCCCCCTGGACCTCTTGACTTTGTATTCTACCTGGCAACAAATATCTTGGCTCCCTCCATTGTCACTTGATCAGGGATAAAAGAGAGCTGCAGTTTCCTAAGGAACACAGAAAGACAGCATATGCTCCCTCCCTTATGAATCAGCTGTACCCTTAGACTTTTTTTTTTTTGCTTTGAATGAAAGTGCAAATTTTGATGGGTGCTTGTGTTTTGGTTCTGGTATCGTTTCAAAATTGTGAATTGGATAGGTTTGCTTTTAAATGCAAAGTGAATAAAATTTCTGCCCTATCTCTAGCTGTCACCCCCCCCCCAGCATCTGTAGACTGAGATGTCTACCTTCCTTTGCTAAGACCTCACTGGCATATAAAGTTTGTGTCAGTACTGGGAGCCTGACCTCAGACCTGTGAGTGAGAATATGTTCACATGATCAAGTGTGCTCTCACTGCTGATTTTTTTTATTCATTTGGCACTAGCAACAATCCACGTCAATCCTGCAGTTTCTTGACAGATACTGTTGTTTGGTCGAAACAAAACAAAACAAATAAAAAAAATTAAAAAATTAAAAAATTCCTTCCAGTAGCACCTTAGAGACCAACTAAGTTAGTTATTGGGACACGGGTGGTGCTGTGGGTTAAACCACAGAGCCTAGGACTTGCCGATCAGAAGGTCGGCGGTTTGAATCCCCGCAACGGGGTGAGCTCCCATTGCTCAGTCCCTGCTCCTGCCAACCTAGCAGTTTGAAAGCACGTCAAAGTGCAAGTAGATAAACAGGTACCGCTCCGGCGGGAAGGTAAATGGCGTTTCCGTGTGCTGCTCTGGTTTGCCAGAAGTGGCTTAGTCATGCTGGCTGCATGACCCGGAAGCTGTCTGTGGACAAACGCCGGCTCCCTCGGCCTATAGAGCAAGATGAGCGCGCAACCCCAGAGTCGGTCACGACTGGACCTAATGGTCAGGGGTCCCTTTACCTTTACCTTTTAAGTTAGTTATTGGTATGAGCTTTCATGTGCATGCACACTTCTTCCACATTCACTTGATACTTCTGAATGGTGTGAGCATTTGAGGCAGCCATTGCACATGCACAGATAAGTGTGCATGTGCAGCTAATGTGTTCATGAACAGGAGGTTTTTTTGGGGGGGTGTTGGTTCTGGGTGCAAGGAAACCAAAAAGGTAACATGTGTCAGCTGAAGGTCCCCTCTCTGATATGAACAAAACCAAACATAGGCAAACTCGGCCCTCCAGATGTTTTGTGACTACAACTCCCATCACCCCTAGCTAACAGGACCAGTGGTTCGGGATGATGGGAGTTGTTTTCCCAAAACATCTGGAGGGCCGAGTTTGCCTATGCCTGACCAAGACTCTGCAAATGCAGCTTGAAACTCATGTGCGGAGGGGGGACCTTTTCTTCATCTTAAGCCGCTAATTGGACATATCCTGAGTGAGCAAAACTTGCTTCTACATGAGGGCACAAGAGTGTATATGTGTGTTTCTTAAAATATCTCATGGCCAGTAGGAAAATGTGATAATGGTTTGAAAGGTGGCACCTGCTGGCTTCAGACCGTATCTCAGTTTTACTACAGGGGTAAAGGCTAAACCACATCCCAGCGTGGAAAGCTACTGTTACATTTTTATCAAGCATGGAATTGAAACCTCAGTGCTGATCCTAGTGCAATATTTGGGTATCTTTAAAAAACAAAACCAAAAAAACCATACACTCTTCTATAATTTATTGGGGAGTGTAATGAAATATGTTTAATTTGATAGAAAGGCCTTGATAAGATATGATTAGTGGTAGCATGTTGATGGTTGCTAGCTGGAATTTGATCAGGCCATGGGTTCTGATAAAATCAGTGCTCGTTTTAAGTTGTTGTGTAATTGACTGCCCTGGAAAGGTAAAAAGTGAGCTCCCCTGTAACCAAGAGATTCTGTTCTCCACATCCAGCCAGAACATAATATACTGTGTTGGCTTGTAAGGCCTGTGGGATTTAAATAGTGTCTGCAATCTGGAGCCATGCTGATTTACTAATCCTTGATCTTAGTCGAACATGATCACAGTCCCTGCTTCTGTTCATAAGGGATAGGCTTACTGTTAATTGACAGACTTTGGCATCTTACCAAAAGAAAAAGAAAAAAAAAGAAAGGAAAAAAGGCTGCAGCGCAGAGAGGAAGAAACTAATGCAGCTACAGAGGATGTTCCTGACAAGTTAATTTGGGAATGGGGAGGTGTGGGGGGCGGAGGAAAAAAAAAATCTATTTCCTAGAAGTTTATACTGATTTCAAAATGTATTTTATTTGTTTCTTTAAAAAACACAGTGTGTCGTTTGCATGTTTGTTTGTTTTTTTAAAGGAGAGAGGTGCTAATAACAAAAGGGGTAATCAGGAATGTGTGTGTGGTGATTAAGAGATGAACGGCATCCAGGATCTTCCCAGGCACTTGGCTTTCCATTTATTTAATTACTGTGTGACTCTTCTGTATGTGGCTTGGATGTACATGCATGTGCATAAAAATTATCTGTGCATGCTGAATAGCAGATACAATGCTAAACATTAGAGGCTTGCTGAGAGCATTCCTATTTACTCAAGCTTTCCCTGCAGCGTGACCAAGCATGTGCTTTGATGTGCAAAATAGTATATATCTATATCTATATCTATATCTATATCTATATCTATATCTATATCTATATCTATATCTATATCTATATCTATAATCTATATCTATATCTATATCTATATCTATATCTATATCTATATCTATATCTATATCTATACAGTCATACCTCATGTTACGTCCGCTTCATGTTACATTCTTTCAGGATACATCCCATGGCAACCCGGAAGTACCGGAAAGGTTTACTTCTGGGTTTCGCCGCTCACGCATGCGCAGATGCGCAAAATGACGTCACGCACATGCACAGAAGCGGCAAATCGCAATCCATGCATGCGTAGACGCGGGTTGTGTTCTTTTCATGTTGTGAACGGGCCTCTGGAATGGATCCCATTCGCAACTAGAGGTACTACTGTATCTATATTTATATCTATATCTGAACTTTGTTTTGTGTATTTTGTTGTTGTTGTCCATCACTTAGATAATATTATTTGATCAAGAGGCTTAAAAAATAAATAACTTTTAGGGAATGCTTGCACGAAATAAATGCCTCCTTGCTACCAAGGACGGTGACATGGATGACCAGATTACTGAATACACACAATGGTAACTTACCAGTAGGTAAATAATAGCCTACGTTCACTAGCTGTGAGCCTGGCATTCAGAGTCATGAGGGAACTGCTGCTCACGCTTTGCAGAGATACCAGGCATAGCCTTTTTCTATGTCCCTTCATATGGTGTCTCCCCCACCCCCAAGAAAGCTCCTCCCTCTTACCCTTTCACTCAACCCTTCTTCAGGAGGAAAACAACATGCAGCAGTTCTCCATCATCATCCTAGCCAAGCTTTGCTGAGATAAAATACAGTACTGGGAAAATTCTCCCAAATGGTGTGAACCTTAAAGGGTTCATCCCTTCTCTCAGGTTCTAGAGACTTGATGTGTGCACTGATGAAGCTTCCCTTTAATTGCACACCAATTTTGGATCCAGATGTGCATTTCCTGGATGAACCTGGGCATACACAGCAATGCCACCTCATTCCATGCATTTCATGGTTGGAGTAGTTCCAGGTGTTCTTGGCCATCCAGGTCATGTGAGCCATTGCAGTGGCAAGGTCAGTACCAAAACTCGCTGGTGTAAAATATGCCAGTGTGAAAAGGCAGTTGATAAATCTGTTAGAGTTTGCTTGCTTCTCTCTCTCTTTCCCCTTCTTATTTTTAACGGTTTTGCTATTTTATACATGTCCTCTGCTAGTTCCTTGAAGCCATCATTCCTCACTCCTTCAGAAACCCTTCCACCTACCGAATGCAGCTTTCCTTTCATTAGAGAAGAATAAATATTTGCGAATGCTCATTTTAAATAAAAACGTAGCACCATAATGCAAAAGTGAATGCGTATACCTGCTGTTTTGCAAGTATTCTCACCATGAAAGAACATGCTAGCTCCTGCTACCTATCTTAAAACATGTTCAGGCTACCAACCTGATCAAATCTCAAAGATCTGCTCATAAAGGCTTCCATTGTCCTTTACTTGAGAATCTTGGAAGAGGCCAGTTCCTGAGAAACTGCTTGGGGTAGTAGGTAGAGTCTTGGACTAGGATTACTGAGATTTCACTTCAAATCTGCACTCAGCCCCAAAGCTCACTGGTTACCTTTGGGCCAGTCACTGTCTCTCAGCCTAACCTACCTCTCAGGGCTGTTGTTTGGGTAAAAAGCAGCAGGGGGAGAACCATGTAGCCACCATGAGCGCCTTGGAGGTATTGCAGAATATAAATGTACTGAACTAAACAAATAAAGTTAGTTCTCAACAGACCTTTTGGTCTTTGCCTAGTGACTGATATACATAAGTTCTGTTCCTAATCCCATAATTTTAAATAATGGAAGTAACAAAACAAAACAAAACAAAACAGAAAAAGCCCAAATTGCTCTCTGTTCCTTATGCTAGGCAAAAATCATCTTTAATGTCTTTCACTCTGGAGATGGGGAAAGCCTCTGCTATTGTGGCTGACATTTATAATTGTGAAAGGGACTAAGTGCTGACTCTAAGAGGGTCTCAGACTACACAGACTCAAAAACATTGCAATTAAATATATTAGAAGACACTTACAGATATGCAGCCAATCAGCTTGCTCAATTAGTAAATATTCTGAACCCTGTAATTTTGCATAAAGAGTGACCCATGCTGTGAGGGATGTTTACTGGATTGGTACGCTGGGTAATTAGGAGAGAGATAAGCGCTCCATAAGAGTTTTTGGGGACAGATTATGACGTGCCCTTGCACTGATGCATAAGTGGGCCTGGGGAAGCACAGAAAGAGTTCCCCCTCCTGTTGCGCAGGTTGCTTCAAGTTCGGTCAGATCTCCTGTTTACCATTTGCTGCTCCCAGTGGTTCCTTCTTTTTTGCCTGCATTTTGAAAAAAAACCATACAAGAAAATAGCGAGGAAAACAGTGCTTGAATTATGGGGACAAATGTACGGGCCCTTTAATGAAAGTTATAAGCCTCACCCCCTGAGTCCTTCCACTTTTAGCCAAATCATTATGTACACACAAACACACCCACACCCACACCCACACCCACACCCACACACCAGTAGCCTTCTTTAAGAAGGCAGTTAAGGCACCCATCGCAGAAGGTAACAGAGCCTGACCAAACCTGCTGTGCTTCCTCGGTAATTCAAGAACTGGACAGTGGGTGGACTTGCATAGACAGCCTGAACAAACAATGCAAAGCAGAGTGGAAGATCAGACTGCCCTTCCCAGCTAGGAACATAGCCAAAGACATGGTGGAGAGATCCAGGCATATATATATATATATATATAGTGGTACCTCGGGTTACATACGCTTCAGGTTACATACGCTTCAGGTTACAGACTCCGCTAACCCAGAAACAGTATCTCAGGTTAAGAACAAAACAAATTCCTTCCAGTAGCACCTTAAAGACCAACTAAGTCAGTTCTTGGTATGAGCTTTCGTGTGCATGCACACTTCTTCAGATACACATGTGCATGCACACATATATGTGTATATGTGTATCTGAAGAAGTGTGCATGCACACGAAAGCTCATACCAAGAACTGACTTAGTTGGTCTTTAAGGTGCTACTGAAAGGAATTTGTTTTGTTTTGACTATGGCAGACCAACACGGCTACCTATCTGTATCAGGTTAAGAACTTTGCTTCAGGATGAGAACAGGAATCGTGCTCTGGCAGCGCAGCAGCAGCAGGAGGCCCCATTAGCTAAAGTGGTACTTCATGTTAAGAACAGTTGAACGTTAATTAAGTACTTAACCCGAGGTACCACTATATATATATATATATATATATATATATATATATATATATTGTGGGGGACCCAAATCATACCCCCCATGCATTTTTGAAAAGTAGCTGTTACAAATGGTTGGTGGCTGTTCCCTGCCATTCAAGCCCTGCACAAAATGATCACACCTCTGAAATGTGAGAGCACTCAGACACAAGTCTTTGAGAAGCGTGAATAGCAGAATGAGACCTTGGACCCTTTCCAGATGAGTACTTTTGGGCCAGGTCAGGTCACATGTTACATTTTCAGCACATGCTCATAAAATATTTTGTGTGTGTATAAAAAGGATATGAGCACAATAAATGAATGTTTCTGATATGCTCTGCAGGGATCTCAGCTTGGCTGCGGGTGTATATAGAAATATACACTCCAAGGCAAACACAGGCTTGCTGCCCTGTTACTTGTGAACGGCCCACAGGCTTGTGTGTGTCTCTTACACATCTTTTTTCACTGCAACTTTGCAAACCGTCATGCAACCAGCTCTGAAGCACATTGTGATGTCATGTAAACACAAAACAAGTGATAATTCTTGAAACGTTTAAAATGTTGGGTGCAATCCGTCACCCATGGGCCCAGCTACATACATGTTAGGGAAGCCCCATAGTGCTCCATGAAGTCATCTGTCCTCCTTCCCTCTACCCCCAATGGCCCTTAAGCTGATACACAGCCCAGTGTGCTGACGATTACCTTCAAAGTGAGGCCCATATGCAGTAAAAGTATCCTTTCCCAGTCCTTGCACATAAGTTATTCATGCTCCGGGATGAGCATGGTAGCTTTCAGATCAGGTACCCCAAAAGGGGAGAGATGGCTAGATTCATGTACTACGCCAGAAGCTTGTGGATGCTGTGGCAAGTTTGAGAAGAATAAGTTGGGGGAGGGCAGGACTCTTATGCCTCCTATGCTAAGTTCCTTTGATTGCTGTGTTCACGGGGTGATGAATTGTGCCCTGTATTTATAGCAGGAAATGTAGCATGAGACAGTCAATCAATATTTTAGCAAATAGTGTCTTTAGTTAACAAACCTGCTCTAATAATTCAGCAAAAGCAGCCTGGGTTTTTGGTTTTTTTTTGCTATCATTCTTTTTCTGAAAGGATTTTCCTCGAAAAAGAAAAAAAGAAATACAGTTGCTTAAGTAAGGACTGAAGAAGATACATGTGGCTTTAGGGGATGATAGTAAAAAGTGTTGTGTGTGCTGTAGGGATAATGTAATATATTTCTAAAGCTCAAAAGGGTGTGCTCTGTGGAAGTATTGATAGGCAGGATGTCCTTTTTTAAAAACTCTTATCTTCAGGGTTCCAGAGCTTGAACGTGCCAAGACCCTTCACGTGTTCCGCACAGATTTCATCGGCACAATTTTACCAGAGATTTATGTCCACTGCTCATGAAAGCAGTGAGTAGGCAGCCTTTTTGTCCCATAACATTTAACATATTTGTTAGATTAACTGATTGCTTGCATGTTTGGGTTTTAAAAATAAAATAAAATCCTTATCACAACGGCAGTGCCAACCAACTTCACTCATCAATAAAAGGATGTTGGCTGAATATGCTCCTGTCTTATTCATGACTGGAAAGTTTAAGGTGAATTGCCTTAGGAGTATTGCTGTCTTAAGTGTTAAAAAATGTAGTATTTGGGACTTTGGGCTTTATTTTTTCTAGGTCAAGAAAGATTACTTAGGTATACATGGTGAAGACATATCAATTTTTCTCTTCCTCTGCCAGACTTGGAATTTGTTTATTAACACTATGCACTGGGTCACCTGGGAGTTGACACAAATCCCTAATAAAAGGCACTGCAGAGTGGGTGCTGATGGGAAGCCAGTAATCTTTATTACACACTCAATGAGAAAATGGGTTGTTAAAATAATGCCCGTTAAAATTCCACTCTACAAGGTGTCAACCTTTAATTTTTTGTTTATTGTTAACTTTTTTTCAAGGCTTGCATTTCTATATTTTACATTTCAATAATCAACAAAATAGTCCCATATCTCAATAAAGATTGTCTACCTTCCCTTCTTCGGATCACTTCAGTTCATTTGTCCATTTCTGTCCTCTCCAAGCATTTTTAATTATGGTTCTCAGTCAGTCGGCCTTTATAAGTCTATGGCCACATTCGGATTTTTTTGGGGGGGTAATACAGAGGTAGTCACCCCCTCGGGTCACTTCTCTCCCCCTTCCCATCAAGGAGGCAGTAAGGGGGGGGGACACTCAGAGGCTGGATGGAATTCACAATTCCGTAGAGGAAAAGAGTGACCTCTGGATGACCCAGAGTGTAACTGAAACAACCTTGAATGCCGTGGGTCAGTGGATAGTGTGACAACAATCTGGAGATAACAACCTCTGAATCCTTATTACTTATGGTTGCTTGGTTTATATGGCATGGCTTTTTTAGCAGCTGGTTGACAAACGGAATTTTAATAGAACTTTTAACTTGTGCACAGATTCAGCGATGGATTTTTTTTGGGGGGGGGATATTTTAATTTTTACTGAAGGCATTTTGAATGTCTAACAACGCAAAAGACATGGCATTACGTAACTTGCCAATGAACTAAATCCTGGTACAGTTTGACATTAAGGAGTAGAAAGAAAGTGGACACCAAACCTACAAAGCACCTTTGCGAGTCCCATTGATGAATCACCATGTGGCGCCACAATGCATGGTCAAACTGCCCATCATTTCTTGAACTGATAGTTTATCCACCTCAGTGGAATACTGCATTTGCTCATGCTGTGATTAGGGAGAGGTGTCATACCCAGCTAAGCTGCTTAAGCGGCTCATGACACCATGAGAGTGACCAGAGAGTGTCCCCATGAGTCTGGGTAGTGTTTGGTGATTGTTCAAGGACCATAGTTGCCATTCATATTGGCAGAACCATTGTAGATGTACTGGTATCTGAAAGACCTATCTGCCCCCACATCACTCACCTGGCTCTCCTTCACCTTCCTTACTCTTGCACATTGGGAATCCCAACTTTTTAGACAGCCCTTGCTCCCTCCTTTGAGGACAGCTTGTTCCGCAGATAGCAGCTGGTCATAATGTTTATCCCTCTGCCGTGAAGTTTTGCTACCTGATTTCTGAGCGTCGAGGCACAAGAACAAACCTGCCTGTTTTCTCCAGGTGGATTGGCCAGTCTAGCTGTTTACCTCTCTTGCTGCTTCTTCTCCTCCCCAAACTTCACTCCAGCATTCACGTCATTCTTTGCCCTTGTTATGTACAGAGTTGAATAGGATCCAAAAGGCAGCAGTCTGATTGGTCCAAGAACAATAGGATTCAGAATGCAGCAGTCTGATTGGTCCTAGAACAATAGGATTCAGAATGCAGCAGTCTGATTGGTCCTAGAATAATAGGGTCCAGAATGCAGAAGTCTGATTGGTCCATAGGAGCCACCCAGTCCAGCTCCACGTGGAAGTGAATCCGCAACCTGATTGACCTACAGGTGAATCCCGGAATTAGCCAATCACGTGGGGCCCATTGTGTAAATAATGTATATAAAGCAGACATCCTGGGGGAACTTCCATTCCTCCTCACCACTAGGAACTGAATAAAGAGCATGAAATCCACTCTCGACTCCGAGTATATTTCAGCCCTATAGATGTAGGCTGTCTAGTCTAACCCCCTTGCATAATGCTGGAAATCTGAAGCTAGAGCATCCATAGCAGATTTAGTCTACAGCCTCTGCTTGAAGACCTCCAGTGAGGCTGAGCCCAGCACTCCTCTAGGTAATTGGCCCAATTGTTAAACTGCTTTTACTGCCAAGCAATTTCTCCTAATGATCAGCCAAAAGATTTAGTCCTGCCCTCTCGGTGGGGAAGAGCATGAGAGAGGCTTGTGCTGCCTCCATTCTTCCTGGGCACCTCGTAGAAAAGACACAATAGGACCTTTGTAGGTTATGGACAGTCACAGTGCATGGAAAGGTTTGCCACCCACTGTCATGACCTGACTGTAGCCATGGCGCTGCTGTTCAGGACTGGCCTGGGTGGCAGCGAGGGAGGGGAAGCACTGGGTTGGCAGTGGGTGCAAGTTCATACGCATGCTTGTGCCTGCCACTGCTAACGTGGTTCTCCCCAGCCTGCCCCACCCCATCTTAGTCCTGGTGAGCACCAGTGCTGCTGCAACCACAAGGGATCTCTTCTAATCCACTGCTTCCATCAAGGTCCAGAACTGGCAAAAATATAGGAAGCAGCTTGGCAAGTTCTTTGCCTGGGCGTGTCTCTGTCTTAACTGATGATTATCAGCTTAGCTGCTATCCCTGTGAATGGGTCAGAAAGTGGAGAGGTGGAAATGACTCATCCTTTGTCCGCTGCCTAGCCAAAAGGGAGGAGAGACTTAGCTTCAGGTTTTTTGGAATTGAGGTTGGGAGAAGGAGAAAGAGCCCAAGTAAGAATCGGATGGAGTAAGGATTTCCTGTGAGGATGTGATGGTGCTGGTGGTTCTTCTAGAAATCTGCTTGGGAGATGGAACATCTGTTGGAGTTAAGCTGTATCTCCAAATGTGCTCAACCTGTACATATATGTAAGAAAAACAAATATCACAAAAAACCCAACAATTAAGCCTACAGTTACATCACTCAAAAGAAACAGAGCCCTGATACATCTGGTGCTTTTGATCTATGCACCACTCAGAGAAAACTAAACCTAACTAAAGCAATATATTTTTTGTGATATTTTAATAATGATATTGCTCAGTATTAGAAATTACTGTGAACTGCCTTGAGCATTTTTATGGAAAAAAGGCACAGGAGATTAAAAAATAATAGGTGTGCTACTTGGAACTATTATCTCAAGGCATGCTGACAGAAAGAAAGCAATTAATCATGCAAAGTGGAAGAACGACTGTCTTTCCTCTGACATCCCGACCCTAAACATATTTGCTCAGAAATAAACCCCACTGTGTTCAGTAGAGCTTTCTAGTAAGTATGCTTAGGATTGCATCCTGTATATTATATTCATAATTAACAAACATACATAAAATATTCTATAAATGTTGACTGCAATGTATGTGTGTCTCTGTAAACAAACAAAGATTGTAGATATGTTCTACATTTTTAAGCAAAATAGTATACAGGAGAAAGGCAGGGGTGAGGAGCTGAATTTAGAAAGCTGTGGCAATCATGAAATGAGTCCTAGTTGAGGGTAATACAGGAATTCAGTATTGGTTCTCAGAAGGGGGTGCTGTTACCTCATTTAATTTTCAGTGCATTGTATGCTGGAATACTCATCAAGATTTGGAAATTCAGCCTGACCAAACCCACCACCACCACCACCACAAAATTTCCTTACATTTATTAGCCTTTCCCCCCTTCAGCGGTGCTTTATTTTAACCAGTTGCAGCCCAAACCAGGACAAGCTCACTCAGAAATAAGTCCTACTGAATTCACAG
This sequence comes from Podarcis erhardii, assembly GCF_964252035.2. Classification (NCBI taxonomy): domain Eukaryota; kingdom Metazoa; phylum Chordata; class Lepidosauria; order Squamata; family Lacertidae; genus Podarcis; species Podarcis erhardii. The sequence goes on from NC_138508.1 coordinate 81,501,422, forward strand.
GCACCAGTTCATAAGTAACTGAGAAAGTTCATCTACAATTGTATCCTCCAGCTTTCTTTTGCTTTGGACATAAGGTGTGCATTTGGGTTTTCATTCCACAGTTTCATTATTATGTTAAAGAACTTGAAAATCAATGCATGCACGGCAGCCTAAAGAGGAAAAGGAGAACTAGAGCAGATTATTTACCTTTTGCATGGAAAACTATAAAACAAAAGATGTTCCATAGGTACAGATATATTAAAGAGCATGCAGTTATACTAACTTGATTGTTAAATAATAGTAGTTTACAAACACAATCTAACACAGGGTTAAATGCACTTAAAGGATAGGCTTCTACCTTGTGCAGTTTGATCACTGGTCTATCTTGTTCAATATGTTCCACACTATTGGGCAGTGGCTCTCCAGGGCTTTGGGTAGTGGACATTCCCAGCCCTACCTGGTGATGAGATTGAACCTAGAATCACCCCTTCTCCCTCATTCCTCTGAAATGGTTTCTCCTAGCCTTACCAAGAGATGCCAACCTTACCAGGGATTGAACCTGGAACCTTTTGCATCCAAAGCACTGAGCTAAAGTCTGCTGGAATCACTTATCTTTACCAACTTCACTGTAGCAGTGAAAGATTTAGATTATTAAAATGGCTGAATGTTGTGGCAGTCTGGGTGATAAATATATAACTGGGTTTGTTTGTTTTTCAAATGTAGCAAGAGTATTTATTTTGCAACCACCACCACCAACCACCTGTTGTTGCCCCAGCCATGCTGGGTGGCTTCCAACAAATTAAAACATCAAACACAGTAAAACATCAAACATTAAAACTCCCCTATATAGGTTTGCATTCAGGAAGTAATAAGTATACATATTGGGAAGCTGATGCAAGCATCTACCTAAAGTTACTCCTCTAGTGATATAAACTCATTATCCTTCCCTTCATCGATCCATAGTGGCATACTCAAATTCAGCTGTAGGAATCAATGATATGACTGACAGTGCTTTCTGTACAGAGCTAGTCAGAAATAAGTCCCACTGATTCTGTGTTCACATTTCCATTTACTGTACCCTCACTGAGTATCCAGTGCTGAGTATTTAACCCATGTTCATAGGATGCTATCTAAAATGCATACATATCCTGTATTATTTTGTGAAATACCGGTACTACCAATTGATGTGTTGCTTCTCAAACCATCTTCACACTGATTTGGAGTCCTTAAGCCATTCCTTAACTCCTTTCCAGTAAAGGTATGAACACCTTTGCGTGGGGTAAAGGCATCCCCACCTGTTGACACTCCCTGGTATGTACACAAACAGAAACGAATACGACACTAATTAAGCCATGTTGCTGTGAACAGCTGGTCACTGCTCTCTAAAGCGGTGGTGTGAACACACCCCAAGTTAAAAGGAGAAGCTTTTTCCCTCCCCCGAGTAAGTCTGTGCAGGATTGCACCCTCAGGCCTTGGTCCTGTATACCTGAAGGAGCATCTCCACCCCCATCGTTCAGCACGGACCCTGAGGTCCAGCGCCGAGGGCCTTCTGGCGGTTCCCTCATTGCGAGAAGTGAAGTTACAGGGAACCAGGCAGAGGGCCTTCTTGGTAGTGGTGCCTGCCGTGTGAAACACCCTCCTATCAGATGTCAAGGAAATAAACGACTCTCTGACTTTTAGAAGACATCTGAAGGTAGCTCTGTTTAGGGAAGTTTTTAATGTTTGATGCTGTATTGTGTTTTTAACGTTCGGTTGGGAGCCGCCCAGAGTGTTTGGGGAAACCCAGCCAGATGGGCGGGGTATAAATAATAAATTTTGTTGTTGTTGTTGTTACTAAGGCAAATAAGCGTGCTTTTCCAAAATGTCCATAGCATTCTATTTGGATAGAAGGTGGTGCAATTATTTTTAGAACAGTGATGGGGAATAAATAACAGATCCCCTGGGGTCTCTGACTTATAAACAGCATATCTTGTGTATCACATGTGCAGAGGTTTTCTGGAGTTCATTGTAATCATATAGTTTCCCATATCTGCCTTTGAGGATATGAGGTATAGGCTACTATGGGAATGGCATGAAGATGTGGCTATTGGGATTACAGGCATGGCCTCTCTTTCCTTCTCAGCTAAAGGTGCCTTAAAGACAGAATCTTCAGTTGCAACCACCACCACAAACATTTCTAAACTCCTCGGGCTATCTCTGTCTGATATAGAACATCTTGTTTGAACAAAAGGGCTTGAATGTTGTGAAACTTGTATTTGCTCACCTTTCAAATAAGGCTTGTTTTTAAATTGCAGGACTTTAATTTAGGGAACCTTAGGTTGCAACCTTCGCTTGCTGAGCAGAAAATGCTCCATTCTTTTTTCTTTTAAAATGCAACTGCTAAACATACAACTGCACCGAAGGATCCTGCACTGGTATAAATCCTGAAAGTGACAACTCAAGCTCCTGTGTAATCTAAGAATAAAAAATCACTAAAGACAGGGCTTACTTTTCTACATGGATAGTGTCCTTTCCATTGCGTGAAATTACACAAATTCCATTTGTGTGCTGTTGAGTACACGCCCCTCTGTTTTGTTGTACAGACATGCCTTGGGAAGCCCAGGCTGGTGGTGGATTACCATGACATGTACAAGTAGCAAAAAAGAGGATGTGTGCTCATCACGTATAGTAGGGTAATATGAGCTGTGTTAACAGTATCTTGCATGAAAATGCTACCTGTGAGAATGTTAGCAGACTTCCATACCTAACCTGGCTTTCATACCTAGTCAGAAATCAGGGGAGGCAGGAGAATGGTAAAACCTTCATCACCAGCAGGCAGTTCAGTTCAGATAACCAGTTTACAAACTGTGTATGAAACTCTTGCTAGTGCTTTAAAATAAATAAATAAAATATATGATTTCCTCCCATCACAATGGCAGTGGGGAAAAGGGGTTGCAGGAAATCAGTGTCCTGCTGAATATATCCAGGAAGAAAAGAGGTTTGACCGCTACAGAGTCCTCCAACGCTTGGTGAAGTCAGTACAAGATACTTCCGAAGAGAAGCTAAAAACACTGCGAAAATGCGTTCGCAAAGCACAGTTCTGATTTCCCTAAAAGTAACACTTTAAAGAGAGAGGAAAAAAAAGAGGAAGATTCCTGCCCTAAAGCCTGAAAAGTTAAGATTTGGAGAAGCCTGCATCTTTTAAAAAAATAATCCCAAGACCACAGCACTTGGGCAAAGGAGAGGGTTGGGTTCAGTTAAACCTCTTGCTAATGCTGACGTTATGGAGTCAGTGCCCGCTCTCATAGACGCCGTATCTGTGCATCAGATTCTTGTGGAGTTTCAATAACTGGACTATTGACTTCAGTTAATATTGCAGACCTCTTCCTTTTCATACTGCATTGTAAATATACAGGGACACTGTTATGTTTGTTGCAGCCTCTCTCTTTCTTTTACTTTGGTATGCACTTCCCATGCTATATATTCTGCATGTGTGTATATCAGTTGTGTAGCTCAGCAACCTTTCTCAGCGCAGAAGGGGAAGGCATCTCACAGTGCTGCTTTCGTCATTTCTTCTGAATTCCTCCCTTCACCCAGCTTTTCTTCTTAGTTCTCTCCCCCCCCCCAGCTTTACTTGCTTCTTTGTGCGCACACACCATACATTTAATAGGCCAATCAGGCTTTTGGTGCCTGACAGATACTTTTGTTCTAAACTGGTAGCTATCTTTACTACAAGGTTGAGTTGCCTCATATAGGCCTGATTATACAACTATATAAAACACTCCATGAAACTTAATCTAAAGTGATTTTCAAAATCTTTCAGTATTACACTGGAGTATAAAAAGTTAGCCACAACTGAAAATCCTAAGCTACAGACAATAGGATGTGGTAACCTTTTGGGTTTAGGATTAAAAATTATAGGATCATTGACCTTAAATGATTGATGTAGCCTGGGAAATCTAGAGTTAAGCAGCTTGGAGAACTGAAGACAAGCCACAATTCTGGGGAACAGAAGGCTTCTTCTCTCCCCCCCCCCCCCCCGCTGACATCCGGCATTGTTTTAATCAAAGTACAGGTAGTGTTTGCGAAGTGATGGATCATGTGAATATTCTGCCTCCATGTTATGGGAATATTTTTTTCATAAGGTTGATCCTTTTGACTACTACGTTGTGCAGTGTGTCACAGAATCCTATCATAACAAGCTACAGAAAAGAAAACGACATTTTTGCTATTAGTTGAGCTTCGAAACAAATGTTCTGGAAAATCAATAGCACGAATAAGAGGGCTGAAAGCATCGCAACGCGATTGCACCTAAAATTATCAAGATCTATCTACAGATCTATTTGTCTATAGATATATGGAGGGGAGGGGAACTAAAGTCATATTTTTGTCCCCCCCCCCACTAATTTAATTTGTTTCTGCTGATTGGATTTCTTCTTATATTTCCATCACACACACACACACAAAATTTTAGGTGGAAAGAAAATGAACTATAGCTTTTTGTAGCGTGATAGGCGACAGGTCAGAAAAGCATTTCAGAATAATTTTACACCTTTTAACCTTAAAAAATACTTTGCTGACAATTGAGAAAAGGCCTTAAAAGAAGTGCTGATCGGCATTCTCACAGCGGGGTTGCCATGTCCCATCACAGAGCAGAGGGTTTCTGCATAATGTATCCTGTAATAAGAAGTGTGTGCTGCTGCTGTTGCTGCTGCAAATCACAAGACTTGAGAAGCAGCTTTAAGAAAGTAGTCCTTGGCACGAACTGCTATTATGGATGACACTGAAAGTTTGGTCTTTAAAAAAAAAAATCTTTGGGAAGAGAAGAAGAAGAAGATAAACCATTTAAAATTTCGACTTCAGCTTTGGGAAGGGAAAAAAAAAAAAACCTTGTCTGTCATCAAAAATTGCCTGCATTGAATATACATGCTTTGAGTGTTTCTGTTTCTCTTTGGCTCGATGTTTATGCATGGACAGCCTTGTTAAATGAGCACTGCTGAATCTAGTTAAATGAGTATTTCCATTTCCTCTTCCCACCACCAGAAATGTTAATTGTTTGGAAAATATCTTAACAATAGCCTGCACTAACAGCCCAACTCACAACCTAATCAATTGAACTACTAGGATTCCAAACCAATTTCACCACTAAAATACAACCTTAAATACAATGTAGGTTGGCTTAACTGTGCTGCCTGTGCATTGGGTAGGTGCAGCCTAGGTTGCAAGCTCAGTCCCCCTGCCTGAAACCCTGGAGAGCCACTTCCAGTAACTGTAGACAATGCTGAGCTAGATGGACCCCTCGTCTGACTCAGTGTAATTAGGAAGCTTCATACCTTAACTGCACTTAACCCTTAACAGATACACAATGTTGAGATAATGCACGGAATGGGTTTGCTCAGCATTTTGTGTGAGGCCTAAATTGGACAGGTGTGATTTAGCATGTTCGATACTAGTGGCAATGCCACTAGTGTCATATTCTGCTTAAATGGAAGGTCTCTGCTATGCTGTGTTCCCTTGTTTCAGTTTTCCACCATGCTCTGAGCCAACTGTGTTGTCCCAGGAGTTGTTTCCAGCACAACACAGTTTTGTATATGGTTGGGGTCGCTAATGCATTGATTGATTGATTGATTGATTGATTGATTGCATTCATACCAGTTTTAAGCAGTGAACATGCAATGCTAAATCAGGGATCCATTGGGGATCCACTGGCAATATCAGTCCAGTACTTTTTGTTCTAATCACTTGCTTTCCAGAACACCACAATTTGGTAGAAAGAATATTATGTTGTAAGCTAATTTTCATTTTTGCTTATAAAACTTTGCTAGCACTGATGGTGTTGTATAAATAAATAATAAACTGCAACCATCCCCCAAACAGTTTATTATTTCGAACATTTCGAACCTGAGACGAGCACAGCCAGAATTTCAGAAGCTTTGCAGCGCAAGCTGCAAATTAACTGACAAATTAACATACAATTATACGTATTCATAACCAGAAATGTGGGAGTTATAGTGATTTGGGCAATTTTGGTTTGCTTCTCCTTAACTATCGGAAGAATGGCCATGTTTGCAGCAATAAGGCAGCGGTGGCGAGACTTACCTGAGTGCATCTGCATAGGAGTTCTTTTCTCCCAAAGCATCTCTCCATCCTTTACAGCCAGTTGAATAAGACCATGGACTGGGGAGCAGGGCATCAGCCTCTCTCAAAAATGGTGGCATGCCAGCTCCTAGAACAGGGCTAGGGAAGTCTGTGTCCCTCCAGATCTTGATGGTGCCTAAATCAGAGGCCTGGCTACCTTATGATGGCCTCAGCTTGAGTAGCCATGGCATTTCCTAGTTGGGTCAGATGGCAATTTCCCAAAGCACAATGAAAGGGTGTTTTGTTGTATACTCCCTTGACTCCCATGTCTTCAGTGGTTATGTATGCTCAAGTATACATTTCTGACTCTTACATACCAACCTCTTTTAAGAAAACTTTTTTTGGGTGGTGGGGGGGGGGGACAACAAACAGACTTTAGAAGTTCATACAGACTTGATTTGAAAAAAAAATATGTAATAATCTGAATAAGATACCTTCTTGAAACTATCTTTTCCCTAAGTGAAAATGTAAAAAGTTCATAGGTTAATAATCAGGTTAATAATAGCCTGGTGGTAGGAAAATTCCTGTCTGGTACTTTTATGATTTTATTTGTCATATAGTTCCCAAGACGAATAATGAGATATGTGTGTGTTACTTCTGAATTTTTAAAATGTGTTCCATGCCAATAAATAAAACATTTATACTCATCCAAAACAAATTGAGCGGGCTTGTTTCCAAATGTGAATTTAGCGCTAGCACTCTTGTGTTTTTACCTTGCTATAGGAATGGGTGCCTGCGGTTTGGGTGGGTGGGGGACAACTAAATACACCAAATAAATTGATAACTGAGCAGTGGCAAGTTCTGGATAGACCTCTCTCTCTCTCTCTCTCTCTCTCTCTCTCTCTCTCTCTCTCTCTCTTTGTTCTCAGTAAGCTGGATCCAAGCTGTTAAGGGTTTTATACACTATACAGTGGTACCTCGGGTTACATATGCTTCAGGTTACATATGCTTCAGGTTACAGACTCCGCTAACCCAGAAATAGTACCTTGGGTTAAGAACTTTGCTTCAGGATGAGAACAGAAATTGTTCTCTGGCAGCGCGGCAGCAGCGGGAGGCCCCATTATCTAAAGTGGTGCTTCAGCTTAAGGACAGTTTCAGGTTAAGAACGGACCCCCGGAACGAATTAAGTTCTTAACCCGAGGTACCACTGTAGGAATATCTTGAACTCAACCCAGTACCAAATCAGCAGCCAGTGTAGATCTCTGAGCAGAAGTGTTATATGCAGGGCATCACTTCTGTCAGCAACCATGCTGCAGCATTCTGCACTAACTGTAGTTTCTAGGGCAAGAACAAGGACAGCCTCGCACACAGCACATGGCAGTAATCCAATCCTGAAGTCAGTGGTATCAATCGTATCAATGATAATGATAGCAGGTGACCAGTTTGTGTCTGCATGGTTTGAAACCAAACTATGCATGCAAAGGCTGATCGGATCATCTGACCTTGTGAAGTGTTACGCACTGGGGCTTATCTGCAATTGCAGCACTGAAGTGACCTCTCTGGGGCATGAGCCTGGGCAGTGCGTATGGAGATCCTGGGCTGCCCAGATGACAAGACCTTCATCTCGGCCTTGCTGATGTGCTCTAAAGGAAAGCAGAGCAATATGTTTGACACCAGCTTGGCTGCAGGAGTTGCCAGAAGGAGGCATACAAGACGCCATCCAACCACCTTAGGGACTCCACCCTGGATTGGTGTAGGGTTTACTCCTCAGCCTTTTCTTCTCCCAAGGATTTCCCGCAAGGCAGTGGAGGGTTAGGATCAGAGTTTTCCTTCTTCTAAATGAGCTGCCTTCCCAGGTTGATGAGCCCCATCTGCCCCTCATTTCCCTCTATGGCATGTGCAGAACCCACATTCTTGACTATTGGACCCACTATTGGACTCGTCTGCTGAATCCACCAGAGTCTGTCTTCACATGCAGGGGAAGTCCCTAATTCACTGAGGTTTTGAGACCCATCAGCTACTCTCACCTGATTTAGCCAACCAGTCATAGCCATTTCCTGGGGTGTGACAATGAGTTGATCAGGTCTTGCAAAGCCATGTTTGTGGCATAAGCTGATCAACAGATGATGGTCTTGCAAAGCCCCATGTATAGTGTCCTGTCAGGGCCAGTGATCAACTGATTGTTGGGCCTTCTGAAGCCCCGTGTGCAAAGCTTTGCAAGTGCCAGTGAAATCTATGGGCTCCAGACCTTGACACCAGTTTCATCCAAAACATGCCTTCCCCTGGAGCCTTCTAGAAACGGAAATCTGGGTAGCCATTAAAAATGGTAGGGAGATGAGGCCCCTCTGCCCCCATATAATTTGAGTAACGGATTACTATAGTTTCTGCTGCATTCCTCCTCTCTTGCAGGTTCCTATAACTGAAAAGCATTTCCAGCTGACACCTGACTCCTGTCCCATTTTGTACCTCAACTTATTTTTCTCACCTTGAATTTTGCCAGTTGACCTTCCTTTCCTTTCAACTCCCCCCCCCAATGGTCTTTATCTTTGTAAAGCTGAGGACACACAGGGCCTGACTTCTTTAATTTTTTGTATGGCACCTAGTGGGTGTATGCACTTTTTAAATATCTGAGATAAATCCTAACCATGTGTGTGCTACAGACAAGAAACCATCTAAACATTCATGTCTTCTCTAGCATCCCACCACAACTTACCCTGGGAGGATATCGAGTGGTTATTTTCAACATGAATTCTGTCACTGCATTAAACTACATGCGTGATAGTTTAATGTGACAAACAGAGTTCACATCCAGAATAACCAACCGATATCCTCACAAAGTTACCATTCCCAAGACTAAGGGGGAAAAGACATGGTAGAAAAAACTGATTGATTTTTTTGGGTGGGTGTGTGGTCATTTTCCACCAATGGAATCCAGGTTTGGCCTGTAAGAAAGCTTAAATATTACATCACTTTATTTACATACTGTTACCTTTTATTATTAAAGCAGCCTACTCTTCTCTCTCACTTTACTCCCAAATATATTTAGCAAATATCTTAAATTAGAAACTTTGAGTTAAACCACCAGGCTTTTCTTGGGGGAATCTCTTACCAATTCAACTATTCTGCCTAAGGCTTCTGAAGTCTAGGAGAGCTGCTGTAGGCCTGCCTTTTCTCCTATTTATGGTGCCATAAGTTTGTTGTCCTTGTGTTCAAACTAAAATATTAAATGTGGATGTTGGTGTCATTAGCTTTGTATAAAGACATGAAGGATTCTTAGCAGCCTCACTTTGCAAGGGAGGCAGATGCTAGAGAGCCTTTTTAGAACAAGTTTTACATTGGTAAGCAGACCTGGGCCCGGGAATCAGATGCAAGCTGTGAAATCAAGCCTGTTCTTTGGAAATTGGAAGGTGTCTCCCTCCTCCTGTATCTTCTCCACTCTCCAGGTTAATCTAACCTAAGTAAAACAATCAAAATGTAGGTACGCACTTTTCTTTCTTAAAACACACACACACACACACACACACCCACCCACCCCAGAATTTCACATTGGGGGTGGGAGGAATCAGGGTGTAATATTCAGATAAAAACAGAGGGGTGGTCAGAGCAAGACTCATGGTAGGTTCTCATAGATATTCCTCACATATCATGTTGCTAAGCGACACTTAGCAATGTGAATCCTTCTCCTTCTGCCATTCAGGTGCATCTTCAATGCACTTTCCTTTTGTCTTCATGATGTGGCATTATCATTTGAAGCGTTACAGGTGTCAGACCTGGCTGGAGGCAAATCGCGGGAAATGTGCAGAATACGAATGACAGGCACTGGCCAGAAATACTTTTATGTCAAGATTCTATATATATGTTTTGGAGGGGTGGGTGGCGGGTGGAGAGGGAGGGAATCTGCAACCCATATTTCATGTGTGTTGCAGCATGGCCAATAAAGATGCCAAGTTCCTTTAATCTATGCTGTTCATAATAGCAACAATACTGGCTTCAGCCTTGGTAGTAGTATTAGAAGGAGCGGTAACATCTGTTTTAAAGCAGTAACTGAGATAACAAAGTGCCATTTGCATCTCGGAGAGGTTGCCATCCCAGCACCCTCTCATTCCACACACACAGCCTTTTTCTCACTGTGAGCTAAAGCTGCAAGATGTCTTGGGGCAATGACATGTCATAGAATAATAGAACTGTAGATTTGATAGGGATCACAAGGGTCATCTAGCTCAACCCTCTGCAATGCAGTAATCTTTTGCCCAACCTGGGACTTGAACCCACGATGCTGAGATTAAGTGTCTCATGCTCTACCAACTGAGCTATGAGATACTTGCCTAAGATGTCTTAGGCTATGGACCACCAGTGCACCACAAGAGCCAACCAACCCCAACCCTCTGCTGTCTGGGGAAAACAAGGCTGGGCCAAGATGAGCAGCTGTTGAGGTGGACAAGATGGTACCCACACCTGCAGGGCAGCAAGGGGATGCTGGCCAAGCTAGATGGTACACATGGTTCTGTCCTCCCATAGGTTTCCCTGGTTTCCCAGCATCTTCCCCCTGATGTGGCCACTTTGTTGTTCTTATGGCTTTGCAGAGAAAACAAAAGTTGTCACTCTGGCTCATCTGGTGACTGACAGTGCAGTAATCCCGAACACTGTTGAAAGGGCAGGTTTTCAAGAATCGACGTTGCCCATTTCATATGGACACAGGATGTGAGAGAACACTTCATGTGCAAAGGTTAGCTTAGGGCTTTCTCCCCTCACATTTAATGCTGTGTCCGATGTTAGCCCTACTTAAAGCAGACCCATTGAAGTTAATAGACATGGTGGCAAACCTAAGTCTATTAATTTCATCGGGTCTGCTTATTATAGCTTAGTTGGATATGACCGCCTGATGTCAGAGTACATTGTGAGTAACTGGGAGTCTCAATCAGAGAATTAAAACACCTCAGTCCACATGCAGTTACTGATACTGCTTGTCATTCTCCAGTAGTGGTTTGAGTAAGAGAACCCACCTTCAAATTCCAGCTCAGTCATGAAGCACACCAGGCACTATCTGCCAGCTTGACCTTCCTCACAGGGTTGTTGTGAGAATAAAATGTTAAGCGTGGCATACTTGCCACCTTGGAGGAAATGAGGTATATAAATGTAATAAGTAAATAAGTAATGAATAGCTCAATAGCTCCAGGTCCATTGAAGATCCCTATAATTAGGATTAGGCAAGTGGCCAGGATGTACTGAACCACCTCAGAGATCATTATTTGACACATGAGAAGTTACTGGCTCATCTAACTTGAAGAGCAATGGGTCGTTGTGTATGGCTGTTGACCAGAAGGTTGGTGGTTTGAGCAGGACCCCTGCATTGCAGGGGGTGGGGCTAGATGACTCTTGGGATCCCTACCAACTCTACAGTTCTGTGAGTCTATGGTTGTCTACAATTGGCCGCAGCTCTCCAGGGTTTTATGCAGGAGTCTTGATTCTCAGTGTTTGTGAAGCGTGCTTATAAAAGCTATTTTGAAATTCCCCTGGGCGACCAAGACAAGAAATGGGGTCTACATATTGTTTGTCACAATTGTGAGGAAATGCTTAGGGACTGGACAAAAGGAAAATGGAAGAGTATGCCTTTTGGGGTTCCCATGGTTTGGCGAGAACCCAAGGATCACGCAAGTGACTGCTATTTTTGTTTCCCAATGGTATCTACTGTACAAGCTGTTGTTATTCAGGTACTTGGTAAAGCCTTTCTGTTGTCCAAGCAAGAACTTGACCATTTTGAGATCCACACAGATGATCCAGTTGTGGTCCTCACCATGTTCACTTCCTTCATCTTCAGAAGAGACAAACACCTTAAAAACTGGAATTGGGAGTTCCTCAGAGTGCGGGATAGGCGACAGCATGTTGCTAATACTGGGATAGGCGACAGCATGTTGGTTTTTCTTGTCAATACCCTTCGTATTGACCAGACAAAAATAGCATAACAAAAATCATCAGGCTTGTTAAACATTTTTGTCTACTTGAAGAAGCCATGGTCCGATCTGAAAAATACAAATATTTAGGTTACAAAACTATAAAAATAAAGAAAAATTAAGTTTGCAAAACAATAATTACCATATGGTTAGGGTAGATCAACATATCAGTGTCCACTTATCCCCAGTGTAAATATGACATATCGGCAAAAGTCGGAAATTGAAAGATAACTATAGCATGTACATGAAAATCGATTTCAGATTTGAAATCATCATTGAAAGAACATATAAGAACAGTTGAAAAATCTCATGCAACAGAAAATGGAAAAAATTGTTCCCCAGTATACTGTGTATCCCAAGGGAATACATTTTTTTGCATACCTCCAACTGTACATAGATATTCATGCCATGTTCAATGCTATATAAGTCACTTACATTTATACTCATATTGTACTACTTTGGCTATGTGTTTAATAAAATATTGAATTCTTGCATTGTGAAAAACAAAGATTATGGTGAAAAACATGAATTGCAAAAAAACTAGAGCTTACAGAACAAAACCAACTTCAGATATGAAATCAGCACGTCAAAATTAGGTTGGAACAGCTGCAGGTGTCAATGCAACAAAATTTTTGTTCCCCAGTGTTATATATAAAAACCAACGCTCTGAATTGTGTTTGGAAGCTCACAACAGCAAGCAGAGACCTTGGGTTGTTACATACTCTTGGTGAGCCATGGTATTTCTTTTATACTTTATTTTAAAAACATTAAAATTCTATACTGCTTTTTATTGGCAACAATAATAAAGCACATCACAAGGCTCAATGAAACCAAAATCGTCAGTAAAAAAATATACAATACCAAGGCATCTGGTACAAGAGGTCAGGGATGGAAAAGCAGATGGTCTTTAATTGTCAGTGAAATCACTCTGAAGTAGGTGCCTATCTAATTTCAGTAGGAAGAGCATTCCTCCGTAGTAAGCGCACAATGGAAGAGGACCCTCCTCTGGACTTGGGTATATGGAGATGTGGATCGCATTCCTATACTCTTTAGATCTTTAACAACAACAACAACAACAACAACAACAACAACAACAACAACAACAACAAGAAGAAGTAGCCATTAAAGCCCTAGCCCCTGTGTACCAAATTAAACATATTCAACAAGTTGATCGAAACAATGCTTTTCGGCTGTATTTCTCAGCCAAAGATCATGCCCTGAAAATGCAGCCATTGCCCTCAAAAGTTTTCTGCTATTAAAAACGACGTTGAGGCAAATTTTAAGCAACGTCTAAAATAGCTAGCTGGGTAAAAAGATTTGCCGTCTGCCCTTTTATATGCCTGCAACAAGACCTATTGTTTTTTCCTCTGCTAAGCACAAAAGAACTAACGAAGGGACTGTTGAGGAGGTATGACTGGGATGATGTCAGAATATTTCCAGCAAAAGAATGTCAACTCCTCTCTGGCCAAGACCAGGAACTGCCACTTACGTGCTTTTTAACTCCTCCCCAACATTCTTCTTGTCCAGTTCCCACAGACGTGGAGTGGCACTGGAGGTCAGAGTGGACGAATACAAAAGGAGACCCCCTGCTGCCAGACCATCGTGCTGGGCTGTCACTTTGACTAATTCATGACTTCACCTTTAATCTCGCAGATCCATTATGGGTTAAAAAGAGACCCATTTTACAGCTGACAAGATTGAAGGGAGCACAGGCCAGGGTCCAAAAAAGGGGGGTGGGGGTGGGGGATAGAAACTCTTAAAGTGTGTATAATTGCAACCACCTGCTAAAAATAAACTCCCCCCCCAACCTTCTTCTTCTTCTTCTTTTGCTTTTATTCCTTAGCCAATTGTCTATGCAATTTAGGAGACGGCAGCTAAATTCTACTAATTCCAAATCTAGTAAGTATTTTGATAAAGCATATTGTTAAAAGAATAAAAGGAAATCGTGTGTGTGTGTGTGTGTGTGTGTGTAGAAGAGCATATGGTTTCAGTATCAGAAATATATGGATAGATAGATAGATAGAGAGAGAGAGAGTGGGGGAGTTTTAAATTGCTCATCATTGTGTCATTGGAGGTTTTGCAATTCCGAGCCAGATCACCATTGGGAGACAGCTAATAACTTTAAAATACTCATGTCAAGTGTTGGCTAATTAAGTCTACATGAATAAAAGCAGGGCAATAAACACACTTTTATACCAATTATTCTTTTTTTAAAAACCCCTCCCAATTACATTTATTTTATTTTATTTTATTTTATTGTCTGCTTGAAAAATACCGAATATGTTCTAAGAAATAATTAAGCATTCTTTGTGGCGGCTGATGGACAGTGTCTTCAAATATAATTCTATCTAACAATTCTTTTTGTTAATGGGGCAATCAATTCAAATATGTATTTACCAAAGATTTTTGTAAAAACTCCCTTAAGTGAGCCAAATGGTACTTTGTGGTGTTGAAAAGCAAGAGAAATGATATGTGCCAAAGGGGGGGAAATGAATACATAGTACAAATAATTCAACACTGCAGGCATTTCATACACAGAGCTGCGAATCAGCAGGTGCTGAGAGATCAAGTGATATACATTCATGTGTGAACCAACTCTTTCTGTGCCAAGAAATATATATTTAGATGTAACAATTCCCTGCACTTGTGCAATTTTGCAAACCATGACATTAAACCAGCACTGAAGCAGCTACCTGAGCAAGTATTTAGGATCAGGGCTGTGCTTCTTACTGACTGTTCTATGATGGTCTGACTTTCTCATTTTAAATAACCAAGGATAATGAATATGGACATACTGTATTAAAAACATTCCCCCCCTTAAAGCTCTGAAATGAATGATAGTCATACAAGAGGTCTTTGCATGTGCTCTATGAATCAGGAACCTATGAATTTAATTGCATGTGTGTTAGGAAAATGTCATTACTGTTAAATCATATAATTTAGTTTTAGCCTCATTAATATTATATCCTGAAACATTTCCAAACCATTGTTTTGATAAGATGCCTCATAGATTATACTGGCTCGGTTAAAGTACTCGTGTTTGCTGAGATGGCTGAATTCCACTGCCCAGTCTAAGCTATAATTAATCTATGAAAACTTACCGGTAATTATAGGTTGGTTCCCTTCCTCACGTGCTTCTAGTTCACAGGATGTCCTGATGAGACAATGGATTCTGCACTGGATGGAGGTGTGTGATCAGTTTTAAATGGGATTGCATAAAGAAACAAGCTTGCAGTTTTGAGGTTCTTCTGGACTCAGTGTTATATATGGGAATGCACGTGGCATTGGTGGCTAGCAATGTCTTCTACTAGCTTAGGTTGGTTTGGCAGATGCAACCCTATATAGAGAGATTAAACTTTGCTTTGGTTACTATGCACTATTGTAGTGGTAGACATCTGGCTTTCAAATTTCAGAAGCACCCCGTGCAATGCCAACCGCCCCGCTTCCCACCTCTCGCCTTCTGTTCTAAGTCATTGTAGTGGCACCCTGCCAGCTTGGTATCCAGTGCATGTGAACCAGTTGCGCTCCCCTAAATCCACTTCTACACTATTGACATCCCCACTGTGGAAGGACGTGTGGACCCAGAACTGGTCTCAATAGTCACTGTTAAGACTGTGTTCAAGGAAAACAATCTCACTTGGCTACGAGTTATGGAAGAAGGAGAAGGATAAGATCTATGTGGGACTGCCTTTGAAAATGGTTAGGAAACTTCAGCTGGTGCAACATTTCTCTGATGAAAATTGGGATGTCCTGAGGAAAAGCAGGACATTCCAGGATCAAATCAGAAACTGGGATGGCTTTTGTAAATCCAGGACTGTCCCCAGAAAACAGAGACACTTGGAGGGTCTGGCTTGAAAACATTTGTATTCTGAATAGCAGGAATAGCAACAAAATGGTCAGAATACTAATAATAACATCTTGCTGGCATGATATGCTCCGTCCCAGCATGTGCTACCACTCACCTTTTCGAGTTTTGCCATGGGCAGGAGTTTGAAGTGAGCCAGGAGCTGAAGTAGTCAGGATCAAAGGGCAGGTCAGAACCAGAGGACAAAAGAGGAGGCAAGAACAAAAAAATAACTGAAGATACAGAACCACACCAGAGCTCAGGGAAAACATTCTGCTCAAGCAAGTCTCACCTGGAACATGAAGCCCTTCAGACTCCTTCTGCCAAGAAGGATCCAGCCTGGGTTAGTGGTGTCACTTCAGAGCTGGAAGATTCTTCATTGAGAAGAATTTGCACTTGCAGTTCAGTGCTTAAGCACTCAGGGCTTCCACATACGAATTTCAGAGCAAGGAAACAGTCATACACGCCTCTGCCTCTTAAACTCTCCATGCCATGGATTTTTCCTTCATTAGTAGGATAACTTTTAAGAGCTGGAGTTCCAAAGAAGAACAATAGCCCCGCCTTCCTAACTACACACAGTGAAGAACCACTGTCGTTCTTCAGCTTCTGCTGTGGTTGCTGTAGGAATATAAAAAGCTGCCTTATACCAACTCAGACCATAGGTCCATCCAGTTCAATATTGTCTTACGATGACTGGCAGTGGTTCTTTCCAGCCCTACCTGGATATGTCAGGGACTGAATCTGGGAGTATCTGCATGCAAAGCCAATGCTCCACCTACAAAGGTGTGGGCTGGGACTAGGCATCTTAGCATCATTACCAGTAAATATGGAAACAGTAAACATTTGCCATGGAAGAAGAATAATTCAGCCAAGCTGCAGCAGATTGGTTGGCAGACTAGGGAGGTCCTGGAGACATGTGCTTTTATCTGACACTCCTAATCTATTATGGCCCTCTTTATTTATAAAACTACCCTTCACCATGTTACTGTGATGCATTTTTTTTTAGACTGCCAAATGATTATCTCAGAGATGAAATAAATGAATATCATGAATGAATAATAATGAATTTTGCAAACCAAGTAATGACAAGGAACAGCAGATGCCCATCTCTTATATTAATGCTGATTCCAGCCCCTTTTATATTCCAATTTGGCTGAGGAAAGTGGAGCGGAATGCCGTTATAGAAAGCCGCTGAATGAACCACAAAGGATGAAGATCACAGCATCATGTACAACCTGATGACACTGTTTTAATATCAGTGTAAATTTATATCTTTAGTACTTCTTTTTTTCATAAACACCACAGTGGATTGTTTCATGGGCTGTTTGTGAAGGCAATTTCCTTACTCGTATAACATAACTCGCAAAATCACAAAAACACAGGCAGTGCATTCTTACATAGGTTCTCTTGAAAGTTACTCCCACTCTGTTCAGTTGTTACTCATTCCCAGGAAAGCGTGTGTTAGGATTGCAACCATAGGCACTTGGGTTTGACAACAGGTTTAATTATTCTGGACTAGTCCATGTCAATGATAACTTTGTCCGAGTCCATCTTGCAAAAGAGAGCTCATGTGCTGTTCTGTCAAGTAGAAATTCCCAGCACAGCATCTGTCTGCAAGGCGACTTCTAGGAGCAGTTGGTTTGTAGCCTTTGGGAGCTGCTGCCTCCCTGCCTTTGTCATGCAGTTTGGGATGATGATGAGTTGCCTTGTCACTTGGCAAACTGCTTCTCTTTGGTTGCCATTCCAGAGATGGGCGGAGGGGAGCCTTTGTTGTTTGCAATGCACTTTTCCTTAAGTACCTCCTGTGAGCTCTCTAAATGAATTCTTTATAGATGAAATAATGAGAATTTCCTAGTGTCCCTATATGTGGTTCCCCTTTTATCCACCTGTGAAAAGTGCAACTTTTTTGTATATTCAGATCCCTGTAACCTGTAACTCACCACCACCACCAACAGAAAGCTCTTCTGTAATCTTTGACAAACTCTTCCCTTCCCTATCCTTTGCTCTTCTTTTTTTTAGGTTTGGTTTTAGTTCATGAGTGTATAAGCTAAATCTAGATGAATGAGATCAATAATGCTGAGAGATATTTGAAATGAAACATATGGCCCATTGAATATGCATGCAAGAATACATGGGGAGTGAACCTTTCGTTCTGGGAGAGAAGTGAATATCTGAAAAGTTTCCAAGGCAAAGTTGCGATACTGGACTATCTCTGCTGTAATGGCTAATAAACGGGAAACACAGCTAGCAACAACACTATGAGGCTTCAGAAAGCTGGCAATGTATTGAAAAGCATCACATGAGCTTAACAAAGCTCTCTCCTTGGGGAAGAACTCTATAGTAAATAATTTACGCAAAGCTAATAATAATAATAATAATAATAATAATAATAATAATAATAATAATAATAATAAATGCACCAGAACAATATATGTGAATGTAGGAAATATTTTGCATTGTGGCTGGTCCTTAGAGAGGAGGAAGAACTGTTCTGTAGTTTGTTACTCTGTAGTTCAATATGTGCTTGGAGGTTTCAGAAACTGGGGGTTTCTGTTTTGCGCTTAATCTGCACACGGCCCAAGGGGGAGGGGGGCAACCTGCCGTTGGAGAGAAAAGAGACTGTGCTGCTGAATAGGAGCGATTGGGCATAAAGTAGTAAAGATGAGGGCCTAGAAGGGAGGGTAAGAAAAGTGGGAGGTGAGAGACAAAAGAGAGGAGAGGAATTTCTTTCACAGAAAGGAGAAACTGTGTCATTCAGTGCAATTCCTGGAATAGAATCTTTAATGGGTAGAGGAATGGCAGAGACAGGACCAAAAAACGAAACGAAACAAAAAAAATCAACTCACTGCCCTTAAAAGTTCAGTTGCCCTGAAGCTTGATAGAGTTTCCTGTTTCTTTTTGTTTTGTTAATTTTATGCCCTTTTTTTATTATTAAAGAAAAAGTCCTTCTAAAAAAACCCTGAATTTAGCCACATTGCTATATAGGATTGAGGGAAAACAACAGAGCATTCTGAACGTTATCATCCCATATTTGCGATTTGTGAGCAATCTTTAAAACCGGATTCTTTTAAAGCCTTCTCTTCCCCCTTTGCTGTGTTTACATTTTTCACTATAGGAACTATAATAGGGTGTACTATCTTCAAGTGCTTTACAGAGGAAGCAACCATCTTCTAATCCTATTACCGGGAGAGGGGTGTGTGGTAGGAGTAAAAAAGAAGATGCTTCATTACAGCACATAATAGCCCTGGATAAATAAGTCAAAATCAGCCTATACACACATCATAATGAAGTCCTGTGGCTGTACCATTTTGTGAAAGGCAAAATAATATGCAAATAGATTCTTGTGCACAGTCACATTACCCACATGAAAAGAAGAGTTTGTTGCGGCTCTTCTTGAAGTGAGATGATTTCCAATTAAAAACAAACAAGCTAGGAAGCATGTGGTACTAGCCACTGGAATGCAGAAACAAGAATGATTTTGGGGGGCATGTGCACAAAAATCGATTTCTGAATCTTAAACCAGAGCTAGATTTACAGCTGCAAGGGATAAATGAGTGATTGGTGCTTTGATTCAGGGTTTTTGTGGGGAAGGCTGCATTTGCAAGAGAATGTGGGGTGTGCAAGGATCTTCTTCGACCCATACTTACGGTGCAACCATGTGAATAATAAAGGGAGCAGGGGAAACTGCTTGCAATATTAACAAAGTAGGTTATTTGCTCAGATTGATAGCTATAATAAAGCTGATGTTTTGTGTAAGCAGCTAAAACGTCTCTACATTTGTGGCTGGGGTTGCATGCGAACTACTTAGAATGGAATACTGTGATTCTACTCAAATTATTTTTATAGCATATTACTGTGGCTGAAATATGGACAATGCACACGCCAAGTTTTATAAGAAAAAGCAGCTCAAAAGATAACTGTTGAATACATCAAACAACATTGGCTGTAAAGACAATCACACTTTAGATTTATTGTGGAACCATTATCCAAATTCTGCTGGTTTCAGATGCTAGATACAAGCAACACTGCATGGCCCTCCACAAACAGTAAGGCATTTCGGCAGAATTAATGCAACATATTGAGGAAACTCTTACTGGAGTACAACATGAATACATGCTACACCATAAGCACAATATCCTGAAAAAGCTGAAATTTTAGATGCAGTAAGGCATGACTGTATACAGCTAGTTACCCAACTGAGTGAAGTCCACTAGTGGTATATTTCCCCCCTCTTCTGTGCTTGGGACCCCTGCCCCCCAATTCTGCAGTCCAGGCAGGCAGCAAAACCAGGAGTTCCTGGCAGGTTGTCAAACATGGCTGGTGGGCTGCTTTTGACTTCTATTTGGAAAGGTGGTAGGTCGTAACTTGTGCTTTTCTCAGGCAAAAATCTCACACCAAATTGGAAAACATCCTTCTGCTCATGAAGAAGGTCTTCTACTTTCAAGTGGGCACTGCTGGACCTAGCCAAATATCTTTTGCATTTTTCATCTCCCCTTTGAGAATGGTTGCAGAGATCAAGGTGTTGTACTGATGAAGAAGTACATACCAGGACTCATCAGCCCTGTTCAGACATTTAGCCTGATCATGAGAAGATTAAATGTGTAAAGGGATGGACACACATGCACAACCTCATTCCAACTTCTCTGTTTATTGGGCGTACTCCTCCCCTCAAACCTTCATACTTGAAGCCCAAAGGTCTGAAAGGGCCTCTAACCACCTCCTGCTAACTTGGGGGAGAGGGAGGCTCCGTGCAATTAGAACCCCACAAAATTAGGAGCCCACATGTGCAGGGACATTGTGGGGAGGCATGCTTGCATGTCTCTACCCCATTCCATATTCTTAATTCTTGAAAAGGGTCTGAATATGGTTATTGAGATACCTCAATCTTTAAGCCATGTTACTTATTTTGTTGTGTTTTCTTGCCCTTCTTGGTAGTGGCATGGAGCCTTGGGTTAAGGACTTGGAATGCATATTCCAGAATACATTTTGATATATCAGCATTCAAGGGTGATATCACATAGACAGCTGTTATACTTCACTGAAAAACAGAATGTTAAACAAAGGTTCTTTTCTTGGCTTATCACCTGTGGCCCGTTTGAACAAAACAAACTGCAGTCCCCAGTTCACACATAAGTCTAAGCTTGTTTGCTTGTGTAAAGTGAGAGCAGTAATTAACTATGGTTTGTCGTGATTTACAAACTGTAGTTTACATTTTTCCTTTGATAATGTTAAGCTGGCATTCTTGCTTGAAATGTACAGTAGAAATGGATGGAGTTCATGCTTGAAATTCATCTATCATCCACACCATAGGTGGTATTCAACTCACTTTTACTCAGAGTAGATTTATTAAAATTAGTGGACCTTAGTCATGTTCATTCATCTCAGTGGGTCTACTATGTGTAAAAGTGAGTTGAATACAATCCCATGTATTAAAAACCCTCTTATACCGCTTGAACGGTTCTGGGGAGTCCTGGGAACTGTAGCCTGTTAATGGTGCTGGGAACTATACTTCTGTGAGGTCAGCACTACGGTTCTCAGGGTTCTCAGTGACAAAAGTGGTATAAGAGTGCTTCAGATCTATGGTGTGGATGTGACTGTAGACTTTTCTTTTAGTGAATACCAATATACATTCTGATATTTCAGTATTAAAGGGAAATACCACATGTGTCTTATTTTAGAAGTTTTCATCCAAATGCCTCAGTGTTCGGGGAGATATTACAGTACTACCTTTTACATCTTTTCTGAATCCTTGGAAAACACATGTTGGGGCTAGAGAATGTTGTCCTGAGCTAGCACTCCCAATGAACTGGCTAAACCAAAGAGTGTGTTTTGCTCAGCCAATAAATCCCCCCCCCCCCATGTTCCAGTTTGCGGACTGAACTATAAGTAAGTTCTTGTCCAATAGTTTGAGCCCACAGCTACACACAGCTCTGGGCCTTATTAACTGACTCCAAATATGCTTGGAATTTGAAAGAAAAATCTCAAGTTTTTCTTAATTGGCCATGTTGCGCTATGTAGTCAGCTTATTCTTGTCAAACCCTGGGCTCCATTGTGAAGGAAACCTCTTGACAACAAAACAGACTTTTTGAAGTCTTAAGCATTGTTCACATGAGCAAGGGCTCACAGGATTAGGCCCAATATCACCCAATATGAATAAAACATAAGGCTCATTATACCTTTTGATGTTTGTATGGTTCCTCTCTTAAAATAGTCTAGAAGCTGTGCTTCACTTGCCAGAGTTAAAATCTCATTTTAGCTGCAGTAGCAGAATCTGTGTACTTATGATTGCAGGCTGTGCTTTATATCCTTGAATCCTGGATTCGATAGAAACTACATAAACAAAGCTAAGAAACCTCTAAAGCAGATGGACAACAATAAAATGTGGGACACATTTGTTATAAGTTACAAATCATCATGACTTTTGTCATGGAAAAGTCTTCCAATCGATTAGTTTTGTGTATGGTGCTCCTGAATATGCAGGAAAATGCATGAAGAGTCCAGTCCTATCACATGTCTGCTCAGAAATAAGCCCTAGTGAGTTCAGTTGAACTTACTCCAGTCTAAGTATATTTAGGATTGCAGCTTAAGTGATAGGAGGCAGTGAGGGCAGGATCAATCATTAATAGCACAATGCTATGCATGTCTACTTGAAGGTAATTCCCACTGAATTCAGGCATGCGAATATAAGATTGCAGCCTAAGATGCAAACAAGGGGTTCCTAAAACAGCGTTTGCATCATAATAATAATGCCGAAGCTGGGCATTTGCTGGGGGAAAGTCATCAGGTGTTTAGCTGGTGATATATTGCAAAGTCACATATCACCAAGCCCTAATGTTTTAGTTCCATCCTTGTTTCAGACATCATGATATATCAGTATATCACAATGTTTAGCTGGTGATATATCGCAATGTTGAAAACCAGATATTGGCCAGCCCTACTCCGCACTGCTGCATTTTGTTGAAAGTCTCACTTGTACCTGCATCTTTCTAGAAGAGCACTCACTCATCTGTTATTGACCTTGAGCGAACTTTAAGCAGAAAGAACAACAAGTAATGAAAAAAGAAAAGAAAAGAAAAGAAAAGAAAAGAAAACAATGTGAAGCTTTTGTAAGATCTTATATAACTAGCTCAGCTATATCAGGAACTTGTTGTTGGTTTTAATTATATATTTATGGGTGAACTTCTTAAGCATTATGCCACCTCCATGCCACCTCCTTCTGACTTCTAAATGAGCTGATTTAATGAACCGCTCCTGGGGTACAGTTTTCATTCATTCCTCCATTTGACTCTGTTGTGCGTCGGATACTTACTTATTTGCTTCCTTTAGCTTTATTAATTGCTAGCAGCATATGTGGTTGTGCTGCTGAAGAAAAATCACACTGTCAAATATAACTTCCACAGAAAATGTGATATGTGTGAACTAGGATTTTTATTGTTGTCGCTATCTGGTATGATGAACCTATGAAATGAACTTTCCTTGTGAAAAAATAATGATCCAAGCACAGTGAACTTAATGAGGATGTATGCATGTGCCTCCCCCAACCCAGCAAAAATATCAAACCTATGTTTGCAAAGGTGCATCTATAAAAGAAGCAAGTTCACTATTTTGCAAGTCCATTTAAAATATTGTGAAAGAAAGCCAAGGGGTTGTTGCTATGAGACCTGAGTAGGTGGTCAAAGTTAAAATTAGACTTCTGCCTACTCCCTATAAGTATTGAATAACAGTTCATTAGTTTTATTCTCTAAGAGTTGGTAGATTTGGGTTTCTGTTCTATTTGTTTTCCTCTTTTGTGTTCTATTTCTTAGGAATCTTTTATCATCTTTTTACTGAGAAGTTGATGTGTTCTTGTTTCCCGTTTGCCGCTTAGAGTCCGTATGTAGCCTGATCATGTAGTACCCCACTTTTTGGATCAGTCAGAGTGCTGTGTTTTTTCACCTGGGTAATCTAAGACAATTAATACCCTTTTTAGTACATTGGCTGTGCAAATGTCGCTGATCCTCTGCGTGTATCATTTGTTATGCTATTTGTTACAGAAGACCTTTGCTCTGCTAAATTCCATGCCTTAGTTCAGTTTTACCCAACCTGGTGCTCCCCCACATGTTGTTGAATGCCAACTTCTATCAGCCCCAGGCAGCATGGTCAATTGTTAGGAATGATGGGAGTTGTAGTCCCACACATCCGGAGGGCACCAGGTTGGACAAGGTTGCTCTACTCAATTAATTGCTCAAACATTTAATGAAACTAACACACACACATATTTTCAATTACAGATAGGTAGCCGTGTTGGTCTGCCATAGTCAAAACAAAATAAAAAATAAAAAAATTCCTTCCAGTAGCACCTTAAAGACCAACTAAGTTAGTTCTTGGTATGAGCTTTCGTGTGCATGCACACTTCTTCAGATACACTGAAACAGAAGTCACCAGACCCTTCTAAATAGTGGGAAGGTGGGGAGGGGTATTACTCAGAAGGGTGGTGGGAATGGGTGATAGGCAGATAGCTGTGATGAGCCTGTTGACGACTCTTAACGGCTGCAATAGGTCTTACAGGAAAAAGCAAGGGGTGAAAAGGTGAAAAATGGCTTTGTCATGTATAATGAGATAAGAATCCAATGTCTTTGTTCAGACCAGGTCTCTCCATGGTTTTAAGTTTGGTAATAAGTTGCAATTCAGCAGCTTCTCTTTCCAGTCTATTTCTGAAATTCCTTTGCAATAGAACAGCTACTTTGAGATCTTGTATAGAATGTCCTGGGAGATTGAAGTGTTCTCCTACTGGTTTCTCTGTCTTGTGATTCCTGATGTCCGATTTATGTCCATTTATTCTTTGGCGTAAGGTTTGGCCTGTTTGTCCAATATAGAGAGCTGAAGGACACTGTTGACTTCAATCTTTTTTATTTTGTTTTGACATATTTTCAATAGTTGTGTAGACCGAAGAGCTGTGTCCACCCTGGACAGTGGTATATTATGGCCAGACAAGCTCTTGGATGCTGTGTTACATTGAGAACTCAGAATGGATATACTTTCCCCCCAGTCACTCCAGAATGCTTGGAAGTAACGACAGTAGAAACTCAGGTAGGATGTATACTGCAGATCAGGAAAGGTACCATTAGGGCCAAGAGAATGCCAGCATAGTTCATGAGCTGCATCAAGGAAGCTCTCAAAGGCAGGGCTTCAAAAATGGAAGTCTTTTCCAAATGATGGCAACCAAAAGGAGCACAGAATTGGGCAAAAGAAATGCAAACTGGCAATAAGGAATGCAGAAAAAGAATTTACAGAACACGTCACTATAAACATTAAAGCTAATAAAAATATTTAAATACATTAGGAGCAGGAAACTGGCTAGGGAGATGGTAAAAAGGAGGCAAGGGAGTAAGGTAATTGCAGTGAGACTGAACGAGTTATTTACATATTTCATCACGGAAGATGAAATAACTTTCTCAGGAAGGTAGTCTAAGGAACTGAGGTAAAAAGTCACTCGGTCTGGTGGTGTTCAGTGAAGAGTATAAAAGAATTTAATTTACTGATCTTCTAACAAAGATACAGTACTTGTTTGTAAGTTCGGCCTCCATATCTGAGAACCATAAATAGAACACTTCGGCCTCCATATCTGAGAACCATAAATAGAACACTTAAAAAAACCCAAAAAAGGAATCCAGGGAGGATCTGGGAAATTAGAGGTTGGTTGTTTAACATCTACTCTGAGAAAAGTGGTGGAGAGCATTATTAAAATTAGAATTGCCAGACTTATATAAGTCCTACTGGAGAAGTACCATCATGGCTTCAGCATGGGTAGGTCTTGTCTAACTAACTTTCAGAGTTGTTTGAGAGTGTCAGTAAGCACGTGGATCGGGGTGATCCAGTACACACTGTGTACTTAGACTTTCAGAAAGCTTTCCCTCACCAAAGAATTCTGGGTAAGCTTACCAGTAATGAGATAAGAGGACAGATCTTCTTATGGGTCAGTAACTGGTTAAAGGAAGAAAGTACTGGTAAACTGGAAAGTAGGAAGAAACGGACAGTTCTCACAATGGAGGGATGAAAGAAATAGGGTCTTTCAAGGATCAGTATTGGGTCGTGTACTTTTTACCTTGTTCATAACCTGGAGACAGGGGTGTGCAGTGAGGTGACAAAGTTTGCTGATAGCACCAAATCGTTCAGGGTAGTAAGAACAACAAGGGATTGCAAGGAGCTCCAAAATAGATAAATAAATCTCTCCAAACAAGGTGAAAGGGGATTGAAGCAGCATATGTGATTCAGTGTATGCAAGTGTAATGGTGACGCAAACTGAGGCAAAAAAATAAAAATAAAATCCTAATTTCACATATATAATTGTGAGGTCATGGAAATGAGTGCTGCTGGTGCATAACTCCACGAAAATGTTGACCCAGCATGTGGCAGCTGTGTAAAGGGCAAATTCCCTATAGCACTTGATGATGCCGTGGCTTATGGGATTGTACCATTATAATTGCTTCATGCCACAGCTATGGGCAGTTGTATAGTGTAGAAAGAACTGGGGGCTGGGGTGGGGGAGGTAGCGCATCTCCAGGATTTTTTTCAGAGCAGGAGCAATTACGTAACCAACTTGCCTTCCTCTCGCAATTGAATGTGACAAGGAGGCTTTCAGTGATGACGGTTTTGCTGTTATTTTCTTACCCACCCTTCACCAAAAAGTCCAGGGTGGGTTGCAATATGTAACCCACCAACAGTACAATATTGTGCACTGTTTCAAGTTTTGCTATTGTTTGTGATGGATTAGCATGGAGGAAGTCAGAGAATGGGGATAATAATACAGCAGAGCCTAGATACGCCTTTCTTTTGATAGACTTCCAATTTAAATGGATTGCATTTATAAAAAAAGCGACAGGTTGCATTTCGGGTGGTTGAAGATATTTTGCTTATTGTCTTTTACAAGTTGACTGAAGGCTAGCGGAAGTAAGCATCACTTTATGCATAAGATTGAAGTCATGCCATGTGGTTGAACAGAGATGTTGTCCCAGGTTCTCCCAGCCCAACTCCTACATGCTAGTTCCACCCTTTATTAGCTTAATATACTATTACTGTCAGCTGAGCCTAATAAACTGGGTATTATTCTATGTACTGCTGCTCTTTAGGAGGTATATATAATGGATCACCACTGCTCCCTTATCTGAGGTATTGCTATGGGATATCATGGGGCTGTCATGATGAGCTTCTGCAAAAATTTCCACTGGCTATGGGATCTTTAATAAGCTATATTCTAGGCAGTTGGTCAGGAAAAAAGACAATAACATGCTGGAAGATGCAGAACTGCCATATCCTACTGCCAATCTGGCCTGATTTCTTTTCTTTCCAGTTTCTCCCACCCCAGGGACTACCACTTGTTCCAGAGTTGGAAGAAAACAGCACAACACAAACATTTATTTGCAAATTTCAAACAAATGTTACCAACAGCTTTGGCTTTTTCTTTCTTTCTTTCTTTTTAAAGCAGCAACACTAGAACTCATGCCATCAGATTTTGGGAACTCGCACTCCCTGAATATATTCCAAAATATTCAGTGATCATCTATGTTTTTGCTTTAGACAGTTGTATTAAGAATCACAAAGGAACGCCATAAACACTAGGAGCAGTGCTGTTCTCCAAGGTTCTTTTGAAGTCTGTCCCCTTCGTCTGTTTTCACCGCAACAATCACAGAAGTAGAGCCACCTTCCACACTGCGACTGTTTCCCAGACAAAGGTTATCTGCACAAAATTTTCAAATTTTGAAACATTTCATTATTACAGTAATGACTATTGCTACTCTTAACAGACATGCTGTCAAGTTGCAAAATGTATACATTGGTTCGTGCAAAGGGGGGGGGGGGAGAAAGCGCAAGAGAGAAATCCCCTTTTTTTATTAAAACACACACACATACACACAACAAAGGTCAAAACTTTTAAAATGTCACTTCTTCTGCAGTTTTGCATAGAAAATACACTGAGTCAGTGGGAGGGCTCCTTGTCCATAGAAACAGGCTGTAAGAAAAGAATGTTATCCTGCTGTTGTAGTTTCCACTTTCACTGGCAGCTGCGGTCTGAGCAGAAAAGCACTGTGGGAGCCTATTGTTACCCCAGCTGGGTAATAGTTTTCTTATTTTACAGTCAGGAACCGAGGGGGGTTGGGGTGCCTCAGCAAAGTGCCTGAAAATATAACTCCTGCAAACAGATCGCTTTCCTTCTTCCCAATGAGAAACAGGCATCCATAAATCTTTCATTTTGGCCCTCCAATCAAGGAAATGAATTTCTCTAAACAAAAGGAGGACTTGAATTTATTATTATTATTATTTATCATTGGGGGGGGGATAAAATAAACAAACAATGTGTTAAAAAGGAGGCTGCGTGATTATCATGCTGAATTCACCTTGAGGAACGCCATTCCTTGCTACAATGCTGAGTAATGCAAATTGGTGTTTAATTATTATTTTTTATAAACCAATGTAAAAATTGACACAAAACAGCATATTTTTTGACATAAAGCTTTGTCTTTTTTTGCTTTAAGAAAAAGTCTCCCATGAATGGGATCCTATACATGGGTGTAAATGGACTGGGTCTACAATTCAAAAGATTAATTAGCTGCAGAACAACCGTTTATATTTGTCACTAGTTTATCCAGTTAATGAGGCTGATTTTAGTTGCCGTGGCAACCTAAGTTTTAAGGGTGAAAGGTCGCTGACCCAGTCATAGAGCCTTACAATCTCTTTTGGGGGCAGTTAATATCCCAGAATTTGTCAAACCAACTAATCATAATGCAAACCCTTCTGGATAGGTAAAGTGATTTCTATAGGTCCCAACTACACAGTTTGAATTTTGAAATCTGTCTGTGATTCTCTCATTTCAAAGTAAAGAATGCAGTACAAAATTAAAAAAAAATAGGTATGGGTTCCTGCAGTTCATAAAAAGTAAATTCCGTGACAGGGACTATTATGGGAGAAGGCTAATTTGATAATTGGATCAGTGAAGTATGGAGAAATTTGTGCCATTTTGCTATATTGGAGGTATTTTTGCTGCATTCATTTGGTTAAGTAGAGGGCTTTATTCTCCACAAGGTGATTTTTTAAAATCATTATTTATCTGCTTTTCAAGAAGAAGTTCTCAGAGTGTTTAAATTGCATAATAAAACCATCTAAAACTTAATAAAACCTCTACTACACACTTCCTTAAACCTTTTAGGCCTGGTAAGGCAAATAGTATCAGCACCTTCTGGCTCTCAGAACCTTTGGCAAAGAACATTGATGCAAAATGGCCTCTCCTCATTGCTGCTGTTGTTGCCACACAAGACACACACTGGCCAAGGGGAGTAGCGCCTCCCCAAACAACCAGGTCTGGGTATCACAAAGTGTGAGTGTCCAAGGAAGGCAGTATCCCCTGGGCAGATGGTGTCAGTCATGCGTACCAGCTCTCAAGCCATGTGACTTCTAGTCTTGTGAAATTTGGTCCATTGTATGTACAGAGAATGGAAAAATAAGTGAGTTTGGTAGGGTGAACATGAAAAAAGTCAGCAGCGCTAGCCAATTGGGAGCCCTTGGCTCCTCTCTGGTTTTATTATTTACTGAATTCCTTTATGAATGGTATGATAATAATAATAATAATAATAATAATAATAATAATAATAATAATAATAATTTATTATTTGTACCCTGCCCATCTGGCTGGGTTTCCCCAGCCACTCTGGGCGGCTTCCAACAAAGATTAAAAATACATCAAAATGTCACATATTAAAAACTTCCCTGAACAGGGCTGCCTTCAGATGTCTTCTAAATGTCAGGTAGTTGTTTATCTCTTTGACATCTGATGGGAGGGTTTCCACAGGGCGGGCGCCATCTCTCTCTCATACACACACACACACACACACACACACTCTTAAAATAATTACATAAATTAAACAATATAACAAAAATAGTACATATATACATAAAATCAATTCAGATCCAATACTGTACGTATACCAATTGCGATAATGATCATCATTTTGAAAGCATATTGAAAGTGGAATACATTTAGAAGACCCCCCCAAAAAAACAAAGCAGATGGTGCTTGTCGGATAAGTAACATGAGCAAATTCCAAAGGATGGATGCCACCACACTAAACACCTGTTCCAACATCATGCAGAATGAACCTCCAAATGGTATGGCACCTACAGATGCAGTGATTGGTTGGGCATGTAGAGGGTTGATGCAATCTTTTAGTTTCCTGTGCCTTCTACCTGAGGTTTTATTTAGAAGGATGCCAGCCCACGAGAGATGACTCAGGGGTCTTGCATTTTGCCTGGCCATTGCCACTCTCTGATGGGAGAAATGTGATCTGAATGTGTGGGGGCAAGGAGTGGCATCATGGGCAGGAGAGTCCAGCCCCCAGGTGGTTTAGCTTAGGGGGCTCTAGGGATGGACAAATCTGTTGATTTTGGTGTGTCTCAGTTTCTTCCCATTTTCACATTAGTGCATCATATATTTCTCTAAGCCCTTGCAAAAATGTACCAGCATTTTAGTGCAAATTTCTCCTAATTTCTGCATGCAGTTTTACCTAATATAAGGTAGTTTTGCGTGTTCTTTTCACAAATATGTGCATTTTATGCACACTTTATACTAGTATATGCATCTTTGTACACATTACTGGGCTGATGAACTGGACTACAAAATTCAGGGAATTACAAATTTCGAAGGTGGCTGAGCTTTGGTGTGCATACTGTTTTGAAAAGTGCAGGTGGATACACCTTGAAATGCTGATTGAATTGCACTTCTCCCCCATTCCTAAGAGGATCTTGCTACAGGACGAATATGTTGTCTCTCCTTTCTTTAAATTAAACATTTCCCTCTTTGTGTATGCACACAAGTATCAGTTCCCACCCCCGCTCCCCGTTCTAAAACCAAGTTTTAAAGCTGTCATGCCGCAAATCTCTCTTTTGTAAAAACGAACCCTAAGTAGGGTTAAATTCTGATTAACAGGACCTAGAATAGTAAAGGATACAACCAACAAGGTGCTGCCCTGGGTTCCTTTTGGGTCAAAGGACAGGATAGAAATGTAATAACAACAACAACAAATTACTTTGAAAAGTGCAAATTTCATGTCTGTGCATGTGTGTGATTAGTATCTTAAGAGATACGTGCAAATAAGTAAAAATAAACACACGAACACATATAATCTGCATAATTTCTATGGGGTCTCCTTGATTCCATATTGTTATACTTCAAGTTAAATCAATACCTTAGAATGCAGGTCAGAGCCTTGCTTGAAATGTATGAGTGTTTTGCCAAGTGTAATTGCTTAGGACATGAAAATATCGATAGATAGGAGATTTGTGTGAAATATTTTAAGAGATACTTTGAAGGATGTGATATTCCTACCCACGAAACTTCAGTGTCTGAGGATAGATAGATAGATGATAGACAGACAGACAGATATAAAAACTGGTTGTTAGGAATATCTGAAACTGCCTTATACTGAAGGGAGATCCACACTGTACATTTAAATCTCACCCGGGGAACTGCAGTGTCTCCCTCACAGACCTACAATTCCCAGAACTCTTATAAAACTACAGTTCAGGTCAGACCAGTGCTTCCTCTAGATTTCATTATCTAGCACTCACAGACGGAGGCTGCCCGAGGTTTTAGGCCAGGGTCTTTTCCAGCCCCACCTGGGACTTGAACTTTGACCCTTCTGGATGCAAAGTGAATGCTTTGCCACTGGGCTATGGCCCCTCCAGTTGTTGCCAAATGCACATAAGAGGTATGTGTATGTCAGATCCTCCAAGTCTCCCTATTTTCTAGGGACAGTCCTGGATTTACAGAAGCCATCCCGGTTTCTGATTCGATCCCAGAATGTCCTGCTTTCCCATGGGACGTCTCTATTTTCATCGGATAAATGTTGGAGGGTAGGGTGATGCAACCCTCAAGCCAAGTGGATAAGTAACTTTACAACCTTTTAAAAGACATCTGAAGGGAGCCCTGTATAGGGAAGGTTTTTTTTTAATGTTTTATTTTGTTTTTAAATATGGAGAAATGTTGGAGGATTTGGTATGTGTGCCAAAGAGGCAAGCAGGAGGGGCTACTCGAATTTTTCTCAGCCAGTGCTTCCCCACTGAATGTCTTCTCCCTAGCCATTCTTTATAGCCACCTGAGTTATGGAAGTCACCCTCCCTGGGAGAAGTGGGAGGGTGACTTGGGGAGAAGTGGCTTCAGAGAGGAGCAAAGTGAAGAGTACAACACCCCTCCTTGCCTCCTCCTTCTGCTCTTCCCATCTCTCTTCCCATCCCTGTTCTATAGGAATTTGGTATAACCTGCATTCAAGCAGATGCATCATGGCAACTGGTTACATCTGTGCTTAGCAGGATGGCTGGGCTATAAAAACAGGCAAAGTGACAGACGTATTAAATAATATTTCTTTATATTGTTCATGTGAAACTTTTTTGTCCAAGAGTCAACTTGGCTACTTCCTTCCATAATAAAGGTCACAGGACCAGTATCTTATTGGATGCTGGAGTTACAATGTCCATTTATAAGCCATTTTATAAAATGCAAGGATTACACAGCATCGTGTGAAACTGGGTCACTCTCCCTTCAGGAACTCATGTGGCTGGTGAATCACCTTGGGGACACAGCTCAACAAGAGCCTCTACCAAGCCTGATAAATTCCAGCTGAGCATATGCTGGAGGGCTTGGCAGATAATAATTGAAATATAAAGGAAAATGTTTTCTCTCTCTGCCACACATGGCCAAATGGCCTGTATACCACCTGTAGCTCCTGACAATGCCAGCTTATGAAGGAGTTGCCATTTACATCAAGGTGCTCTAGTTATGAGATGTTCTTCTACTTTTTTAAAAAAACCTATATAGTTTTCTATGGCATTTCTGCCGTTCTGTTATGGTTCTTATTATTTCATGGTGCTATCATAGAGTTGGAAGGGACACTGAGGGTCATCTAGTCCAACCCCCTGATTTGTTTTTTTCTTTTATTATATTAGATTTATTATAAGAACAGTAACAAGAAAACAGTGCAGAAATGAAGCCGACAACAGCAGAAGATGCAATTCTTAATTCCTTGAGCTTAGCACTTTCGTTTTGAAGGTGGGATGAGAGCTTTTTCTCAAGCTGAACTGCTCTCTTTAGTTGCTCTCTAAAATATACCCCAAGAGGAAGCGAAGGAAGGCTGTGTGTGCAAACAATCCATAGGATAAAATGATGTTTACCTGTTTTAGTTTGGTCCATCATATATTCCTCATGGATTTTTATAATTCCAGTCTAAGGCTGTTCGGCTCTCAGAGGCACCAGCTTGTGAGGACGATTGTGTGTGCGGGGGGGATGTTGTGCTTGTGATGTCACGCTTGACATCAGGACGTTGGGAGGAGCTGGGGTGGGGCTGCGCAGCTTAATTGGCTGGCGGCTAGCCTCTTCTGCCACCTCCTGGCACTGCACCCAGCAGGAGGCCCCTTCGACCCTCCTTCCCCTCCACAGCAGGAAGAGAAAAAGAAGGAGCCTGCCACTGCTTGGCTCTGTGTTTTGGCTCTGTGCTTTTTGGACATGGGGGGGGGAGAGGCTCCACCCTAAAAATATTCAGGGGGTCCAAAAGGGCTCGGCCATCAGGAGCTGCCACCCCTGTATGCTCCCACAGTGCTTATGGGTGGAGTTCAGTGTTGCTCTATGACAAACGTTCTGTCTCTGCAAGCAGTTGAGTTCTGCAAGCAGACAGAACAGTTCCCCCTCTCCTCCCCTTATGCACTATTCGGGGGGGGGGTGTTCCCCTGATCCCCCAGAGCCAATTTTGAGGGGCATAGGGATTGCAGGTGGAGAAACTGAGGGGAGAGCCCCATTGCACAAGCACGTTTCAGCTGACAGGGCTCATTAGGTGATTGTTATGTTGGATTAATGTAGGAAGATCAGAATAGTCTCACATTTCTAGAGATTGACCCCTTTCTTTCTTTCTTTCTTTCTTTCTTTCTTTCTTTCTTTCTTTCTTTCTTTCTTTTCTTCCTTCGTGGTTAGTAGTATTTTGGAATGATCACAACATAGTCATCCATAATTTCGCAGCAGCATGCTTAAGAGGCCTGTTATTCCTATTGGGAAACATTTTCTATTTCAACTCAGCTAGAGAAGGAGTCCCCACAGCAGCTCTGGAATTTATGTGCTAAGCTCAAGGGATCAGGGTTGCATCTTTTACTGTTGTCTGATTTATTTTTGTTCTTTAAATAAATGTCACAGGCACCTGGGAGAAGTGCCAGCTTACTTTCTTTATAAATAATAAAAGAAAGCATCGTAATTGATAGATGGCATTAAAAAAAAAAAATCCACATTGGAAAGCAATTTACACTGCAAAGTTTGAATGAGAAAATGCATTAGTTTTAATTACTTGTGCCATAGTATCTTCTAAGAGCACATGGGGAACGGTCTCAAAATGCTGATAGTGAAAGAGAGTGTGCCTCAGGATCCAGTTCTCCATAGTGGTTCTCTAAAGGACTAGAAAATGAACATATCTCAGCAGATGAAAAGCTTTATAATGGAGATATGGTTTATGCACTCCTTTATTGCTGCCGGATGCCAACAACAAAACAGGGGGCATCCAAACCCATTACCTGTTCTTTTCTGTATTACATAAAAGTTTTGAGTATCTAAGCAAGGCTTTGAATTTTGACGACCTGGTGAGAATTTTTTTGGGAAAGAATTATGCAGCCAAAACAAGATTTAGTCATTAAAAGAAGAATTCCAAGCTTATCGAAAGGAATGTAACATGGCGGTTAAACTATTAGCTGCCACAGTTGTAACTATCGTCCCTGTTTTATCTAACGGCAAATGGCAAATTTAGTTTCCTGTTTTACTATGGGTTATGGCCAGTCACTCTGCTTTTGGGCGCAAATTCTGAGGTGAGCAATTCAATACTCTCTCACGGGTAGTCAGGATCTATAACTGTTAGCCAGATGGATGGGGTATAAATAAAATATTATTATTATTATTATTATTATTATTATTATTATTATTATTATTATTATTAAATTATTAATAAGAACTTCATAAATATGGAGACCATGCACACAGATGCCATTAGGTCACTGGCTGAGGAAGACATGGGCCTTTCGAAACATCCACTCAGGCGGCATATTGTCGGTGGTTACACTATATGCCTTTCCACAATGGGCATAAAAATAGCAATGCAGCAAACCGTATCTGAAAGACACATGGGGGTTCATTGCTTCTTTCGTTATGAGTTAGAGCATTTTCTTTTAAATACACTGGGGCCTAAGAAAGTGGCTCTGTGAGCTAGATCTGTCCTATAGCCCTTCATTTGTCTATCTCTAATAAGAGAGGTTGTTATAAGTGTTGTTGTTACTGTTGTTGTTGATGATGGTGATGATGCTTTTTTCTTTGCCTAGCAGGGCTTGAAAGGTGTGCTCATTTAATTATAGGGGAGAAAAGACCTTCAAACATTCCAAAATATGTAAAGGGGGGGGGACTCCTAGGGCTGTGGCCCATGTAAGGTCAATGGGTGCAACACCCATCCTGGAATATTGATTCCCCCCCCCAAAAAAAAGATTTGTTTATTTTTAAAGCACAGTGTAACATTTATTACAAGACAGTTTCCATTAAGGAGTATTTTTACAGTAGAAGAAAAGGCTTGGTTAAAAAATGAATCTTCAGCTACTATGAATGTGAACAATGTGTTAAAAGGAAGTAACATAAGAAGGTTAAGAGTAACTTACTGGTGGCACCCCACCCCACAGGATATCACAGAGCAGTGACCCCAAAATGGTTATTTTCTACTGTTACCCTGGCACTCTGCAATGCCCTTCTCTCTGGCATGCATGAAACATCAGCCATCAGCTGCTTCAGATGTTTTGTAAAGACATATAACTTTGTCCTGGCTTTGCCTGCCCCATAAGATTGTATCCTGTTATTACTGAATTTCTATTTTGATCTGTTTTCATAATACAGTTTTAATGGGGTTTTTTTTGTTTCACCTCTGTTTTTATGATGGCATTTTATTGTTTCCATTTTATATTTTTGCATACTGCTTTGAGATTTTTCAGTATTAAGAAGTACTCTTAAAACAAATGGATAAAATAAATTCTGGCCAGGAAGTAGCAGCTCGACCTTTGGAGAAGGTAAAGGACAAGCCATCTCTGTGATTTTCTGCTATTCTAGGCTGGAGTAGGGCAGGGTTTTTTCCCTGGCTGCCACCTGTGGGAGAACCACTAACACGTCTGAATTCTTAAAATTATTGTTCTCATTCAGCTTACACATTTCCAGTGCTAGCAATTCCTAGACACTAATGACACAATCCTATGCACAATTACTTAGAAGTAAGTCCAACTATGTTCAGTGAATCTCTCTCCCCCTACGGATGTTCATAAGACCACAACCATAGACACTTCAGCTTAGCAACAGGATTCTGGAAGCTTCTGTTGGTTATGAAAAGATCACTGATTTTCCATTCATTTTCTTTGAAATGCCACCTGGAGATAGGGCAACACCACCTAGGGAGGAAGATGGTTACAGCCATGACAAAGCTGATTGTCCTATAGTACCCTAAAATAGCGGTGCCCTATTCTGTAAAGATATGTGTGTGTGTGTGTGTGTTTTGTTAAAATATGCAGGCATTCCTACGGCCAAGACAACCTACAAGTGTACCATTTGTTTTTGAAAAAAATATGCACTCTTCATCTCAGCAAATGAGATGGAGTCTTCTTAGGGGGAGGCCAATTTCGTAAAGCGATTAATTATTCTTGCCATTTTAATTTTTTTAAAAAATAAAAAATCGCGACAGGATCCTTGAGAAGAAGACAACAAGCAAAGCTAGCTAACCAGCGCGTTCTCTTTTCTGAAGTTCACAATGACTGAGAAGTAAATTGCTTCTTAATAAGTTTTGTATTCTCCAAGGGTATAGTTAAAGGGTTAATTTAACGCTTGACCCATTAAAACCACTGAGTGCAGTGAGAACCTTACACGGCTGATCAGATGATTATTTCTGGGAGATAAGTGGCTGAAAACTGAGCTTCACTAGTTCAGGTAATCAAGGGAAATCGGCATAAAAGAGAAGATGCGGCTGAGTAAAGACAGAACAGCTACCTGAGATTCTATTACTTGTCGTCTTTCAAGCATAATAATGAGATTATAGTAACCCTAAACTGACTGAAAACAGAAATCTGGCTGTCTGTCAAGTTCATTGTGTTGAGTTTTACAACACTCCAGATCTGGTTCCTCTCTGAACCTGCCATAATTATACCAGGAAGACAAATTCAAAGAAACTTTTTTCAATCTTGGGTTATTGTCAGGGTTTGGCTTATGACCAACATAACCATTGTTAATGACATGGAGAATCTCTTTAATGCTTCTCTCTCCCCCACCCCCCGTGAGCCTATGCTAAGCAATATTACGATATACACCACTGCAAATATTTTTACATTGCATCTGTCACAGGGTCCCAAATTACTTTGCTATTGATCCATGCTGCTGCCTTGCGGTTATTCAAGTGAGAAAGCTTGGCTGTTTGTGTGTGTGTGTGTGTGTGTGTGTGTGTGTGTGTGTGTGTAAGTCCCATCATTTTTCCACCTCTTTAATAGAAACATCCAATCATGTCAGGGAGCTACAACTGAAATCCTAAACATACCTACCTGAAAATATATTCAGTTGTAAAACAGAAAGGAAAGGCACAGTCCTACTTCCAAGTTTGTTTTTGTTTTAAGAATCAGGGGAAAGTTAATGTTTATGCTATTACCCCCCCAAAAAAACCCCCATTAATCAAATATTAGCACCATACTTGTATGGTTTTCAAAGGCTCATATATCTCCGAAGTAACACATCATTTTTATTATCGCTTTCATCCTCACCAGGAGAGCCAGTGGTCTTGAATAGGCAGAACCAGGACCAGAGTATACATTATGGTTGTTACAAGTGTGTGGCTGAAAATTGTCTCCTTGGCACATGTGCTCATTGTTATGCCATAATCCTCATATGTGTTTAGAATTTGGTACTTGGGCTCTTTTCCTGCCTTGAGAGCTTCTGGGGTTGGTGGATGGGGGTGGAGAGTCTCTAAACTACCACTGGCATGTGAACTGAATGCACTGCCTGGTTGCTGCTGTGTAGCAACTGGCGAAGGTGATGGCACGGTGGTCAGTTTTGAAGTGCAGGACGGAATTCCTAATGAAAGCAACCATAGTCATGCCACCAAGGAGAGCGGTGCTGATCCGTCATTCTGTAGCTCAGTAGTAGAGCATATGCTTTGTATGCAGAAGTTCCAGATCATCATAAGAAAACATAATAAGAAATCAAAACGAAAAGAATAACCCTACCACTAGCTGACACAGGACAGCTTCCTATGTTCCTGTGCATACCCACCAAGACCAGCTGGGCCACCTCAAAATCTTTCACTGCCTCAGGCAATATACAAGATGCTCTTCCCAATTACACATACAGAAGTTGACCAGGCTGGTTGCTCAGTCTTTCTTCAACACAGGCAATGGGACAGTGTCCTCCATGGTGGAATTCTGCTGAGAACAGAAACTCCTCTCTTCAGCTGAGCAGAAGGAGTAGCTAGACACTGATGGTGGGGGATGGGGAATGAGGTCCAGACATTAAAAGCACATTTGAGGGGGCAGTCAGCATTCCCTCCCTCCTTGCACAGAAGAGCTCTGCACGTGTACATCAGCATATGTGAAGGGGCCCTTCTCACAGATACCAAACACATGGGAATGGGGCATACCAGTGTATGGTCAGAGGTAGCTTGCATGGCTTGCAGCCCCTTCACATATGCTTTTAATGCACAAGGTGTCAATCTGAACCCTCCATAGCAACATGGCATGTAGATATAGGTATAGGTAATTCAGAATTGAGTCCCTAAGGTGGTTGGATGGCATATTGTACACCTCCTTCCAGCAATCCTGCAGCCCATCTGGTGCCAAATGTATTGATTTCCTTTCCTTTGGACCACATCAGTGAGGCTGAGAGGTGGGTCTTGTCAACTAGGCAGTCGGGGACCTCCATATACTTGCCAGGCTTGTGCCATAGAGAAGTCACTTTGGTGCTGCAAACACAGCAGTTACCAATGCAGGGCTGAAAAAAGCCCTTTAGCTGCTGGGTAGCTCAGTTGGTAGAACGTGAGACTCTTAATCTCAGGTTCATGGGTTCTGAGACGCTGTTCTCTGTTCCTAGGAATCTAGTGTCAGTTCTTCTATCTCCCTTGGTGACCAAAGGCCTAACTCATTCGCTCATATAGATTCTGGGGGCCTGTAAATCTTATCAGATCAGCCATGGTCCCCAATGTACTTGGAATCTCAGTATCCCTGATAGGTGAGGTGTTTCTCTCTCCCTCCTGCAGCCACTCAGCTACCACACCCTGTCGGCTCCTCCTGCCTGTTCCTCGGAAATACCAGCATGCACTATTGCCAGCAGTGGCCATCAGGATAGCCCAAGTGGGGCTATATTGATCTCCAGGGTTCCTAACACTGTGCAGTTCCTGAGATGGGGAGAAGGAGGGGCAAGGCAGCAGGGAGCTTAGCATAGTGCTGGTGCAGTGATGGAGCCAATCCAAAACCCTTGATGCTGTTCCTTCACTGTACTGAGCTCCCTGCTTCCTTGCCCCTCCCTCTCTCAGTACAGTGGTACCTCGGGTTACAGACGCTTCAGGTTACAGACACTTCAGGTTACAGACTCTGCTAACCCAAAAATAGTACCTCGGTTTAAGAACTTTGCTTCAGGGTGAGAACAGAAATTGTGTGGTGGCAGCGGGAGTCCCCATTAGCTAAAGCGGTACCTCAGGTTAAGAACAGTTTCAGGTTAAGAACGGACCTCCAGAACGAATTAAGTTCTTAACCCGAGGTACCACTGTAAGTGGCAGTGACGTCTAGCACTGGGAGGTTGGTACGGTGACACAGCCCTACCTGCATGGCCCACCCAACGGCTCACTGGCTATTGCAATTCTTGAAAGAGCTTGGCACAAGGAGTGGCACATCTCTATGTCCCATATAGATAAAGGGAAGTAAGTTTGCATCAACATCCTCTACACATTAGCACAATTCTTCTAATCATGATGATGGGCTAAAAATCTGAACTGGTTTGCTCCTCACCCAGCCCTCCATGTCTAGGCAAAGTTCCCACCCACCCCCATGCTTGGCTCCTGACCTCAGACCATCTTCCTCCACCCAAGCCCCCAACATGCACATAGTCAAAGCAGAATATCACCATGTAATTCTGTAAGAAGTTAAGGAGATGATTTAGGAAGCTCTGTTGGTTAGTTACGCATCCCCTTCTAGGTTGACCTCGGATGCCTTTTTATCCTGATTAGGAACCTGTGAGTTTCCCTGGAAATTTGACTTTCAGGTAAAACTCAGTGGCATCTCTAGTTAAGAGTACCATTTATAAATGTGTCATTCAGAATGTGGATGTGTTGAAGGCTCCTTCCATCCAAACACACACACACGTATATAGATATATATTCAATAGTGAACAAATGACTGTGTTCTGGCACCAATGATTTTTTAAAAATGTGAACTGTAAAATTATGCTACAAAGTTTATTAAACTTTCAGGTGTTCCATTTTGACATGCTCTGATCTTTCCTTAACAATGACAGGATGCTACACAAAAATACTGCATTTCATCTGGTGTAAGTCTTTATCTTCTCTTGACAGATTATTGCTGGTTAAATTGTAGAGCTGACTTAAAGGCAGGACTCTTCAAGGGAGTCAGAAATTAAGGCTTCACCAAATGGTAATAAAGCTATTAAAAATGCAAACAG
Organism: Podarcis erhardii; assembly: GCF_964252035.2. NCBI lineage: Eukaryota > Metazoa > Chordata > Lepidosauria > Squamata > Lacertidae > Podarcis > Podarcis erhardii. The sequence continues at coordinate 81,541,983 of NC_138508.1, forward strand.
CAAACAGCTACACTGTACAGGTTAGACAGCTAATCCAAACTAGCAGTTTAAAAAAAAGCAGAGCAATTACACTTTTATTTAAATGCAAGGAATATGAGCAAGAATAGAATGAGGAGCCTTGTTTAAATGCATTCTTCTGAATATTTATTAGAAATAATATATGTAGTTAAGCCACTTATCTGATTTCAGTGAATAACTAAAATGCAAAAGATCAATTTTCATAATTATACCAAAGAAGTCTGTCTTTCATAAAAATCTCATTAATAATACCATTATTACTGAAAAATATCTCAGTATTATTATTGTTATTCTAATTATCGCAAAATGCTACTGATAATGTTGTCATAAAATTCCTTTTTAGTATCCTATTAAGGAAGAGAGACTAAATAGTGGTATAAGTTAAATCTACATCGTAAGTGGCATTATTAAAACCTTTGTGTACTTGGTTAAAATACATTATGTGTATAATTACATAAATTGCTTCAGGTTTGGAAAACAGGTCTGTATAAATGTTAGATAGATAGATATTTTAGCCACATTAAAACGCACACCCACACACCCACATCCACCCACACCCACACCCCTGTACTTAAAACCAAACTATTGTCCAATGAGAAACATAGTTTTTCAGATTCTGTTGCACTGATCCTAACTGGTGCAGAGGTCAAATCAACAAAATAGGTTATGGTGCTCATATATGTAGGCAGCTATATTTAAAAATAACAACACATTATTGCCCAGAAAAACAATTTTCTTTTTATAGAGAAACAACACATTTGGATTCTGTTGAAATGTTAACCATCTGATTACTCTAAACATCCAAATGCAGTTTCAATAAGCATCTAACTACACAGCCACAAACATTTGTGTTTATAATATTCCTGCGGTGTGAAATGAAAATAGATGAAATGAAAATAGAGACATTTGTCTTACATTATATGAGAAGCAATTTCTTATAGTGGGAGGGGTAAAGAAATAAATGGTGTGACCACAAACTACCATAATGTGATCTGAAGCTGAGCTATCCTTGTGAAATCTTAACTTCAGAATTTCTCTAGGACATAGAAAATGTAGCATGTTTTTAAGTTTTCAAAGAGAAAGCAGCTATTGTATCCCAATAGGGTGGATACTAGTGAAGTGTTGAGTATGCCCATTTTTAATTCCACCCTGAGGACTGTTGTTATGCTGCTTTAGCCTGAGATTAGGGATGGCAAACCAAGCTACATTCTGATGTCAGCTGTTTCAGATGGTGTGTTATGCTGTCCTGGGTGCAGACATCAGCAGGGAAAGACTTTGGAGCAGAAGTCCAGGGCTCCACTAAGATGAACAGCCAGAAAGTACCCAAAATGCAACAGGGCTGGCTGATCACATCTGAATAAACTATATCCGTAGGAAGATAAATGCAAATCTAAAACAAATGTTCTCTTTTAAATGTTGTATAGATTGTAAATGGTTAACTGTGTGAAAGTGGGGGTTGGTCTTTTACTCCTGACTGATGCCAGAGGGATGCACGGAATTGGGGTTCAGTTAGCCATCGGCTAAAAAGCAGTTTTAGAGGCGACTATTACGGTTAAGTGTCTAGTCCAGATTGTTGTTTTTTTATTTGCAGGAACTCAGTAGGTCAGGATGTGTTAGGTCCTTTTGTGGGTGTTCCATTCAAGTGATGGTCCATAGTTATTGAACCATTGAAGCTTTGGAACTCTAGTGAGGTTCTGGCTATTTTTGTTAGAGGGTTTGCACTGGAGAAGATGCACATAAAGGCTCAGGACTGCTTAAGAGTCACTTAGTCCGTATTTGGGAGACTTATTGAGGGACTTAAAAGATACCATGAAGAGGTGAAATCCAAGTTTAGAGGCTGGAGCTGGAAGCAGCTGCTGTCTCCAGGTAAAACAACTGGAGTTTTCAGAGGGACTAGGAGCTGAGGAATTGTTGTGGCAGCAGGCAGCTGATGAAGAGGGGAAAGCCAATGCCTTCATGCTGAAATCACTGAAGGTAGAAGCTAAGAAGTTCTGCAAGGAGAGAGGAAGACTCCAGCAGTGGTCCTTGAGAAGAGCTGAGGCCAGGGTGTCAGTGGTTTGCAGTTGACATGGAGGAACAGCGAGTCTCTAACCAAAGAGAAGGCTAAGGAACTCAGTAAAAACTGTAAGTTTCTGAGTGCAGTCAATCCCAGCAGAGCTTGCCTTCTGTGCTGAATTTAAATTCAGGAATGTTACAGAGCACTCCGAGTTTTTTTCCTGCAAGCGGGGATTCGAACCGCCGACCTTCTGATCAGCAAGTCCTAGGCTCTGTGGTTTAACCCACAGCGCCACCCGCGTGCGTCCCTGTTGTTCCCAGTAATGGAGGCTGATTCGGACTGCAGACCAGCTGAATTCACCAACCCTTTCCAAGTAGATATCTTGGGTTCTCTCTCTCTCTGGAACTGGCTGTTAATTGATCCTCCTGGTCTCTGGCCTCGTAACAAGAAGCGAATGTTAATCCGGGTGCAGCACGCTTGCAGAGCTTTTGACTAGGTTGTGGTTTTTATGTGCTGAGTGCCAGTTCTTGTTCTATGGGTTTTATAGTTATTCTCAGCCACTTCAGACCTCACTACAGCAGCACAGAGCTTGCATTTTAAACAAGATTGCAATGAGGGAGTGCACACATCAGGCCCTTTCGCTACACATTCCCCAGTTACCATAATGATGTGCATTTTGCTAGTGCTTGATAAAGATAATAAATAACCCTTAACTAATAATAATGGCTGCAAATTTGTGAGTAGATGGGACACCCCCCCCCTCCTACAACCCATTTTATTCAATCTCTTTTATGCATTTGTGAAAATGGAATGCCTGTATCTATGTAACTGGAACTTTATTTCTTTAATGTCACTTAAGATCTGAGGGTAAATTAACCAATCTCATCAGAGGGAGTGATATGAGTTTCAGAAATAAGTATAACTTTTATCCTACATTGCCTTTGACTGACACAAAGGAAGTGATACTTATCTTTGCTATGTCACCGGTGGCATTTGCTTCGATGCATGAATGTTAAAGCAAACAGAAACAGCTTTTATCACAGCGGCAAGTCATGATCTGCACTTAGGGCTCAATCTTGCCATCCGCTATGTGGGCATGAATTGATGTGCACTGGAGAGCAGGGCTGAGCCTTTCCGCTTATTATGGAATGCATTCTAAAAATATCACCAAATACATAGGGGGTTGCAGGAATTCATTTTTTTAAAAAAAAACAACAGCTAGAAGGAACAGGACTTCATTTTGCTCCTTCTCTCATGGAGAAAAGTCCAGATAGGAAAAACTGTCTCAGGGTATCCTAGTCCTTTCTCATATCCTAGGCTGGATTTACTGTTAAAATGTAACAAATACTGCTGTGTCTAACTCAAAGAAGAAGGTAAGAATGAACAGAAAACACAACCTAAGTTCAGAATCTGTTTTTCTCATCCAAGACCAGTACTGAGGAATAATGAATCAAATATGTTGAAGGCTGTTGTACTTCTCTTGCATTTTGTTATCTTATAAAACTCCCTTTCATATCACATGGATTTTAAAAAATGTTTAAGGTAAAACTTTTGTAGAATTGCATCCATAAACTAATATAATGTACAGTGGTACCTCGGGTAACAGACGCTTCAGGTTACAGACTCCGCTAACCCAGAAATAGTATCTCAGGTTAAGAACTTTGCTTCAGGATAAGAACAGAAATCGCACGGCGGCTGCAGCGGGAAACCCTAGTAGCTAAAGTGGTACCTCAGGTTAAGAACATTTTCAGGTTAAGAACAGACCTCCAAAACGAATTGTGGGGGGGGGGGTGCCAAAGTAGGTCTTTGACCTGGGTGAAATAAAGCCTAGTTTCGCCCCTGGGGGAGGCACCGTTTGGGCTCTGCTTTGAGCAACAAAGCATCTTGGTTAGATGCATCTGGGCCTTCAAGGAAGATCTTGGCCAATTGCATAGAACTTTGGACTTTTGCACCAAGAGTCATCACTGGAATGAGCTTTGCTCTGGTCAGAATCATTGTTCAGGATGTCGCTGCAATGTTGACTCCACAATTCGTAATACAGAACACATCTAAAAATGTGGTATGTATGTCTTCAAGCCATATACTGTGCGTAGCTTCAAAATCCAAGCAATTCATTCAAGTTTTACCCTGTGTACAGGTAATGCCTTTAGGGACAAACTAGATGCAACAAGGGTTTGGACTTCACAAAGTTCTCTATCTCAGTTAAGAGCTAAATGTGATCGTTGTTTCAGATGGGTGAAGTACTCTGTTGGGATCTTGAGCTTTGCGACTGCAGTTTAGCTACTCCTCAGATATAACTTATTTTTCTTTCTGGGTGATGAGAAGCGTATTCTCAATAGACTTCTTTTGTCCATCGAAAGCACATACCATTTTTCTTTTAATGTGTAGTCTCATAAGGTCTGAGGAAACGTTAGGTTTGTGTGGGGATCACACATTCCTGTGCATTATGTGGGATGTAAACACAGGAGCAGTCAATGACAACATTCCTAGAGTGTACATGTTAGAACATGGGGAGGGATGTCTGTCCAGCAAGCAGGTAAACTTCCTGGGGACGGACTTCCTCCGCATGTGACCAGAGGTGGGTGTGGCCTCACCTGTGCAGGTAATGATAAAAGCACAGGGCAGGCAGCCACTCTCTCTCTTGCCTCTTGCCTCTTGCCTCTTGCCTCTCTGCCATCTTCATCTTCTGAAGGAGCAACATGCCCTCTTGGCTCTCAGCCAAGAGAGGACAGTACTATCTTCCTATAAGTGCATGTTTCTAAGTGCATGTAACCTTTTTAAGCCTGCCTACCTTCTGGGATCATATTGTGAACAGAACGTGAGTAAACTCTTTTATACTTTTATAAAGACTGTGTCGTGTCTTGTATTTTAAGAGGGAACAAAGGGGAAATTACCAGAGTAATTATTATAGAGGTTCTAGCGAGCCTGTGCAAGCGTTACCGTTGCGTACTTAAAGGGGAATGTCTATAAACTCTGCTGATATTTTGGGAACTTGTTAGTACAAGTTGGATAAGGATATAATTAGTCAATATATCCTCTCCTGCACCCCAGAACATTCCCACAAAGGGTTATTGGCCCCAGTATTGCATATTTCTGCGTATTTTTGAAGGATTGCATTGGATTGTGATTTTGAGTTGAGTAGTATTTTTCTGAGTTAACTTCCTGGTAAGCACATGGTCCTTTGTTCCATTGTGCAGTGGGGATTAAGCAAACCCCCCCCCTTCCCTCAGAGTTCACAGTGACCCAAGGCAGTGAAGAATTGTTTTGTATTTTGAGATTTTTGAGATTTTGATTTTAAAATTTTGAGAAATTTTGAAATTTTGAAGAATTTTCAAATTTTTGGATTTTAAGATGGCTAGAGCAGCTTTTGATAGTGATGCAAAGCTAGGAATGCCTGTGCTGAATGAACACAATTTCATACACTGGAAGCAGCGCTTGATAGCATGTTTAGATTATAAGCACATTTTGGAAGCTTTAAACCCTCAACCTACGGGATCGTCTGAGGAAGCTTTAGCCAAGATAAGTGCTTGGAAACGCATGAACAGCGAAGCTAGACACATAATTTTGAGTGGACTTCGTGATGAGCAGCTATCATTAATAAATAGTACAGATGATGCATCTCAAATCTTAAGAGATATTGAGCGCGTGTATGGAGAATCTAGCATAAACTGCTTCAGAAACTTGGTGTGTAAATTAACCAGAGTGAGGATGAATTCAAAAGAGGAATTCACAGAGCACATCAACAAGTTCACTGAGATTATTCAAAGAATTGATTTGACTCCCAAAGCTTTTGATGAAGATACAAAGATAGCATTTTTGTTGTCATCACTTGGACCACGCTTTAGCGCATTTGTAAGTTTGATGGATCATAGACAAGGTCTGACTTTTAAAGACTTGATTGGTTATTTAAAAGAAGAATGCAGAGATAGAGCTGAATCTCCAGTGAGAAATGCTAGAAGCAAGGACAGCAGTTATGCATCTAGGCAATTTACAAAGTCCAAAGAGATGCCTAAGAAAGTGATTTGTTTCAATTGTAACAAAGAAGGACACATTGCAAAGAATTGCAGGGCTCCTAAAGCCAAGAAACCCCACCCCTTTCAGCCAAAAGGAGAAAAGAAAGGGAAATGTGAATGCACATGGCTACTGCAAGAAAGGAATTTAACTGTCCAGAATCGTGAGAATAGACGTAATAAATGGATAATTGATTCAGGTGCCAGCTCACATTTTTCATATAAAAAGGACTATTTTAATGAGATAAATGATGAAGAAGGATCTGAAATTGAAATTGCAGATGGGAACATTGTTAAAGCAAAAGGTGCAGGTTCCATGAGTCTGAAATGCAATATAAACAATGAATGCATTGAGAACACAATCTCTAGAGTTTTGTATGTACCAGAGCTGAGCTGCAATTTAATCAGCGTGTCCACACTGGACAAGAAAGGTTTCCAGATCACATTTGGAAATGGAGAATGCAAGGTGACTAGAAATGGCAAAGTGTTTGCTCAAGCAGAGCTAATCAATGGTGTATATGAGCTTGATTTTTCAGAGAATCAGTCTGCAAAGGTGGCACATTCCAGCCAGAAGGATGAAGCAGATCTGGACCTGTGGCACAGAAGGCTTGGACATAGAGACACCAACGTCATTCTGGATCTACAGAAAAGAGATCTTGTAAGAGGTTTGCAGGTAAAGCAGAGCAACAAAGCTCCAGCAAAGTGCATAAGCTGTATTACTGAGAAGGCTGTAAAACCTTCATTTCCACGTTGTGCAGAACAAAGAAGCAACAAAGTGCTTGACATAGTGCACACTGACATATGTGGACCCATGAATGTTCCCTCACTGGGAAAGAATAGATATATTTTAATATTTCTGGATGACTTTTCAAGATTTTGTGTTGTGTATTTCCTCAAAGAGAAGAGTGAGACAGTGGACAAGCTCCAGGAATACATTGCCATGGTCAAGAACAAATTCCAGAGAGCTCCAACTGTGTTAATGAGCGACAATGGAGGTGAGTACTGCTCAAATGAAATGCAGGCTCTCCTGGCCAAGGAAGGAATTGCACACGTAACCACAATTCCTTACACACCACAGCAGAATGCCATAGCTGAGAGAAAGTTTAGGTCCATTATGGACATGACAAGGTGCATGCTAAAGGATGCATGTTTGCCACAGAAGCTGTGGGCCGAAGGAGTGTACACATCGGTCTATTTGCAGAATAGACTGCCAACTAAAGGTGCAGAGCGCACACCATTTGAACTTTGGCATGGGAAAGCTCCCAATCTGTCGCACATACGTGTGTTTGGAAGTCCGTGTTACTTCCACGTGCCCAAGGAACACAGACACAAGCTTGACTCCAGGGCAAAAGCAGGTATCCTGGTGGGATACGCCTCTGGAGGCAAAGGATATAGAATTATGGACTTACAAACTGGTAAGACAAATGCATACCATGCGGTTTATGTTGATGAATATGGAAAGGTAGACACTAAGAACACTGTTGTGGATTCTTCAGATGAGTCAGAAAGGACTCAAGAGTTTGTATATTTCCCTTTTGAGACCTCACAAAGTACTAATCTGCCTTCGAGTGTTACAGCGCCCCCTACAGGCGACGCACCAGAAGACGCAGAGGACCAGAACCCTGGCGGCACCAGAGACGAAGATGAGGACTCAGATGGGGACATGCCTGCGTTGGAGGAGGATGAGGAAGCTGATGCGGTCGCAGAACCAGAGGTCAGGCGCTCGTCCAGAACCAACAAAGGTGTCCCACCATTACGGTTGTCCTACTTTGCAGGGTCGGCGTTTCCACAGGAACCTTCCACTTGGGAAGAGATACAGGAGATGCCAGCTGTAGAAGCCAGTCTCTGGAGGAAGGCCGCGCAGGAGGAGATGGATGCACTGCATCAGAACAAGACCTGGACACTCACTGAGCTGCCTCCCGGTAAGAAGGCCATTGGCAGTAAATGGGTTTTCAAGGTTAAGAAGGGGTCAGAAGGAGAAGTGCAGCGCTACAAAGCTAGACTTGTAGCACAGGGATTTTCACAGCGTTTTGGTGAAGATTATGATGAAGTTTTTGCACCAACTGTGAGGTACAGCAGCGTAAGAATGCTTCTAAGCATTGCAGCCTCCAAGAAAATGAGAGTGAAACACATAGACATTGCTACCGCTTTTCTACATGGGCAGATTTCTGAAGAAATTTACATGAAGCAGCCTAAAGGTTTTGTGAAACCACATGAGGCACATTTAGTGTGCAAACTGCAGAAAGGACTTTATGGACTTAAACAGGCTGCTAGAGCCTGGAACCAGAAGTTGCATAAAATGCTGACGCAACTTGGGTACAAGCAAGGCGACGCTGACAAGTGCTTGTACAGTAAGTCAAATAATGGACAATTCTCATATATCTTAGCATTTGTTGATGACCTGATTATTGCCACAGCAAGTGAGAAAGACTATACACAGATAGTAAAACACCTTAGCAAAGAGGTGGAGGTCAAGGAGCTAGGAGATGTCCAGTACTACCTCGGGATCCAGGTGGAAAGAGAAGAGGACGGCTCATTTCTTCTCAGCCAAAGACAGAAGATCCACGAGCTGATTGAGCACATGCAGATGCAAGACGCACATCCAGTTGCTACACCGATGGCTACTGACTTCCTGAAGAATCAGCAGGATTCGAAGCAGTTGCCAGACAACAATGACTACAGGTCGGCGATTGGTAAACTTTTGTATTTAGTTACCACATGTAGACCTGACTTAGCAAATGCTGTGGGGATTCTTAGCAGAAAAGTGAATTCTCCCACTGAGCATGATTGGGCAGGTGTAAAGAGGGTGGTGCGCTATTTGAAGGGTACCATGAATTGTAAATTAAGGTTACCAGCCGTCAGAGACCCTAAGTTGGTTGGGTATACTGATGCGGATTGGGCTGGGGATAATGCTGATTATAAATCAACAAGTGGTCATGTTTTCATGTTTGGTGATGGACCTGTTTCATGGGGCAGTTATAAACAGAGCTGTGTAGCATTATCTTCCACAGAATCAGAATACGTTGCAGCAACAGAAGCCTGCAGAGAGATCGCCTGGCTTGATCAACTCATAAAGGACTTTGGGTTGGTGAGAAAAGGGCCTGTCAGCTTGCTAGAGGACAATCAAAGTTGCCTGAAGCTGACGCAGAGTGAGAAGTTCCTGGCCAGAACAAAACACATTGGGGTTAAATACCACTACATACGCCAGATGATCCAGGATGGACTTGTGGAACTATCCTACTGCAGCACCCAAGAGATGACTGCTGACATCCTGACGAAACCCCTACCAAGAGAGAGTTTCCAGAATCTACGTGTCAAGCTGGGACTCTGGGTGGTTGAATAAAGTTGTTTATGTTTTGTGTATGTTGTATTGCCTGAGAAGGGGTATGTGGGATGTAAACACAGGAGCAGTCAATGACAACATTCCTAGAGTGTACATGTTAGAACATGGGGAGGGATGTCTGTCCAGCAAGCAGGTAAACTTCCTGGGGACGGACTTCCTCCGCATGTGACCAGAGGTGGGTGTGGCCTCACCTGTGCAGGTAATGATAAAAGCACAGGGCAGGCAGCCACTCTCTCTCTTGCCTCTTGCCTCTTGCCTCTTGCCTCTCTGCCATCTTCATCTTCTGAAGGAGCAACATGCCCTCTTGGCTCTCAGCCAAGAGAGGACAGTACTATCTTCCTATAAGTGCATGTTTCTAAGTGCATGTAACCTTTTTAAGCCTGCCTACCTTCTGGGATCATATTGTGAACAGAACGTGAGTAAACTCTTTTATACTTTTATAAAGACTGTGTCGTGTCTTGTATTTTAAGAGGGAACAAAGGGGAAATTACCAGAGTAATTATTATAGAGGTTCTAGCGAACCTGTGCAAGCGTTACCGTTGCGTACTTAAAGGGGAATGTCTATAAACTCTGCTGATATTTTGGGAACTTGTTAGTACAAGTTGGATAAGGATATAATTAGTCAATATATCCTCTCCTGTACCCCAGAACATTCCCACACATTAGTGACCTACACCTCCTGCTTTATGTATCATTGTAACCAAATTCTTGACTTTACTTAATTTCGGGATGTTATTGGCACCTTTGCCAATGCCTTGTTTTATTTATTTGTTTGCTGAATCCTACACAGTTCCCTCATAACGTTTCCCTAGCTCCAACATAGTTCCATGTGAAGAACAGTTGTAATGTAGCAGAACATTCACAAAAGTTGTGCAGCGATTCTAAGCTAACTTACTCCTAGGGAATAAGTAAGCAACACTGGGATTTACTATAGAGTAAATATGCAAAGGATTTTGCTACATACCATCTTATGCTTTTGTACTTCTACTCCAGAAATTCAGTGTGGGTTGTGATTCCCCCCTCCCCATTTATCTTTTAATTTTAGAGGTTGTTGGCATTGTCTTGGGAGACAATGGGGGAGTGCATCTTTGGGGGTGATGTTGGAAGGTTGCAGCGCCTGCTGTGGCTGTAGAGACCAATGCAGGAGAGACATGTTTTGTTGCATCTGGGGCATCCTCCCAGTGATCATTTCTCCTCTGGCCACTGCTATGGATACGCAACTTGATTGCCTGTCTCCAGTTACTGCAGTCATCTGCACGGGATTCCCACATGACACAGTTGATGTTGCCAGCCTTCAGGTCATGTTTGCAGACATCTTTGTTACGCAGAGTTGGTCTGCCAATGGGCCTGGTGCCAGAAGCCAGCTCCCTTGTAGAGCATGTCCTTGGGGATCCTGCCATCTTCCATTCTGTGGACGTAACCAAGCCAGTGTAGATGCCGCTGAGACAGGAGTGTGAACATGCTGGGAATGTGGACTTTTTAAAGGTATGTTTTTAATTTTCACAAAGTTTATATGTGAAATCTTAAAAAGCCCAACAGTTACAGCTTGTAAGCACTTAGATAAAATAAGTACTTTGATGAAGTAAGTGCCTGGGTGCTGTCTTCCTAGAGCAGAGGACCAAACATTCAAAAAGGAGAGATATAGTAGTCATGGGAGAGGAGACTTCAACTACCCCAAGATCTGTTGGAACGCAAACTCTGCCAAGAATGTAAGGTTGAACAAATTCCTCAGTTGCCTCACTGACAATTTCATTTCCTAGAAGGTGGAAGCAGCAGCAAGGGAATCATTTATCTTGGACCTGGTCCTTACCAACAGGGAGCAACTGATCAATGAAGTGGAAGTACTGGTATCCTTGAGAGGCTTTCTAGCATCGTCATGGGAAATCAGTCTTCTTAAAGTCCAGAGTGCATCTCCGAATATACTGTTTTCCCTTGCCTCTGTTTAATGAACCTCAAGAGGACACAATCACTTCCTCTCAAGGGATCTCACCCAGTAGCTCCTTAAGCTTTTTGAAATCAGCCATCTGTCATGGATGATTTATTTCAGATTCCTACATTGCAGGAAGTTGGACTAGATGACCCTCAGGATCCCTTCCAACTCTATGATTCTATGATTCTACAAAGACAAGCAACCATTAGCAGTCTTCCAGCTTATGAAATGCAGTGTTGGGTACTGAATTGTTAGCTTCAGCCAGTTCCAAGTACATCTATCTGCCTGGAGTATTTTTAAAAAATATATAGAGAGATTTTGCTTCCTTTTAAAAACACACACAGAGAGAATAGGAATAGGAGATATCATAGGTACTTTTCAATGAGTAGTCATTGCCCCAATGTACTATTCCCCCCACCCCACTACAAAAACCCACTTTGCAATCTGGCCTTATAAAAATACATTGTATATAGTACTGCTCCTTGGTTACACAGTGAGAATATTGTGATCCATAACTGTGTAGAATGAAAGCACTGTACTCCATGGCCTCATTTGTACCACCGAAAGCAGAGACCATTAATTGGGCTCAAGGACACACTTTGTTTTGATGAGTGTAGACACTTTTTGACTGGGGAAGCTCCTTGAACTTAAAACGATCCATCCATTCTCTGCGTTTCCCTTCTCAAATCTCTCTACTATTTTGTCATCTGCAAAAATACAAAGGGGGATGTTGTTGATTTCTTTTTCTTTTTTGAAAGACATAATTGAAAACAACAAGTTGCGCAGATGTGCCCAGTACCACAAAAAGAAGGGTATTTTAAAATGAAATCCTGGTCATGGAGCATAACTGTTCACAACTAGCAGTTATGGTAGCTAAATTGAACATCTAAATTCATAGGCGGTATATCCCTGGATACTAGGTGCTATGAGGCAAACAAGAGGGGGGACAGTTGTCGTCATGACCTCCTTGTGAGCATGCTGTGGAGAGAAAACAGAGATAAGTCCCCCCCCGCCCCCACCTGTCAATAAAGCCAGAACCTAAGGTCATCCAATGAAACTGAATGGTGGGAGGTTCAGGGAACACTAAAGGAAGTTCTTATTTACTCAGTGCATCAACTATGCAATTCACTGACAAAAGGTGTGATAATAGGTACCAACTTACAGGGGTTTAAAAGGCAGTTGGACAAATTAATGGAGAATAAGACTATCAATGGCTGCTAGTTATAGCCAGGGCAGGGGTGCCAACATGAATAAAATATTGGGGAGGGGCAGGCAGGCCCCTCCCCGCATAATCGATCACAAGACGTGGTGCATGCCCACCATTTGAATGGCAATGCCCATCAACTTGGGAGGGGTTGGCCCCCTCAAATATTGCAGGGGGGGCAAAAGGACCTCGGCCCCTAGGACTAGGCTTCTGTGGCCAGGGCTTTTTTGTGTGTGAGAATGCTCAATGGTACAGAGTCCTGACACCTCTCTTTTTTGCTGCTCATAGCACACATGGCACTTTTAGTAATATGTGAGAACTGGAACCTTCCCCCCCCTTTTTTTTTTAAAAAAAGCACTGATGTATATGGTATTTGCCACATCCAGGATCATTTGCTGAGGAGCAACTTTACGGGTGGACTACTGCCTTCTTATCCTGCTTGTGATCTTCCCAGAGGCATCTAGTTTGCCACTTTATGAATCAGGATGCATGACTAGTATAAAAGTCTTTAGTCTGACTGAGCAGAGTCCTCCTACATTTTTACCTGGCTAACCACAAAATGTAGGATCATATAGACTTTGGACTGCTGCAGCAAGTCAGTCATACCTTGGAAGTTGAACAGAATCTGTTCCGGAAGTCTGTTTGACTTCCAAACATTCAGAAACCAAAGCATGACTTCTGATTGGCTGCAGAAAGCCCCTTTGGCTTCCAAAAATAGTTCGCAAACTGGAACCAAATTGGGAGCCAAAACGTTCGAGAACTAAGCTGCTCAAAAACCATGGTATGACTGTCTGGAAAAAAGACAGCTGGAGGTTCATCCACTGCACTTAGCAGTCTGAATGCCTGGTCAACTCAGAAGAAGGCCATGCTGATCCACGATCTTATCATGAACAAACAGACTGACATGGAGCAGGAGAGCTGGGTGGAACTGACCTGATATAGTTCTGCCCACCTGAGTACTCTGTGCAACACCAAACCAGACTAGAGGGTCAGGACAATGGCATTGCCATAGTTCATAGAAACGAATTCTTTTTTAGGTGCTTTATGTTCTTTCTTAATCCTCACAATAAATCCTAGAGGCAAGTTGCTGATGAGACGGAGGAGGAAGAGAGAATCCTCCTATGATACCAGGAAGGGAACTGAAGATAATCAAGTGTGCTCAAATATGAGAGAAAAGCAGGGAATCTTTTACTGAAGTCCACAAACACCGCACCTGCCTTTAACTAGTTTTAATCAATCCCACCATCCCATATCAAAACAGATAAAGATAAATGCCCCCTCTGCTTATCCCATGTAATTTGAGTACTGGTAACTATACCCATTTATCTAGGTCTGGGGTGTTTTTAAAAAACTTTCTTTCGATAATGCTTAATGTCATGAGGTCACCTGAAAGCATAGCTGTCAACTTTTCTCTTTCCTTGTGGGGAATCCTATTCAGAATAAGGGAATTTCTCTTTAAAAAACGGGAAACATTGGCAGCTATGCCTGAAAGCTGTTGGATAATTTCTAATATAAATGACATTCTTGATAAATCTGAAAACAAAAGTAATGCTGGACTTCCATTTTAAAACATCCACTCTACTTCATTCAAAATATGAATTGCAATAAATTTGTCCAGTTTTTTAAAATATAAAATCAGTTTTAGACTTTTACAGACTGGCTATTTGTCGTTAAGGATTTAACAGTATGCTATGCATGTTTTCTTTGTACGTGAAGTTATTTACAGTATAATCCTATACTACTAAGAAGTAAATCCCCTGGAGTTCAACATGACTTATTCGCATATTAAGTGAGCATAGGACTTCCACCCTACTTAGTATTTAGGCACTTGATTTTGAAAAACTGTAGGTCATTGGTTGGCTAAGCTATTTTAACCAATGTGGCATTAGGCAGGTGTTGTTACTCAAATGCCAAAACTGTGAAGAGGCAAAATGGTGAAGAACAAGTAGCCAAAGTGGGAAAGTATTACATCTCACTGAACTTCTCTAGAGCCATAACTGCAAATTTGGTTATTCGTGGAAGCATATGAATATCAATTTGAAAAACCAACAGCATAATGGTAGGGCTGTGATAACATATTATCAGGTGATAATATATTATGATTTGGTGTTACATTTATTCAGCATGCAGTTGAAAGTGCTGAATTTTTATTAAGATCAGCTGACTAGAATTCCAGTTTTACACTGTGTTCTATTCCATTTTCAATAGGGTAAAAGAGAATCTCCCTTAAAAAAAAGGAAAAAGAAAGCCAGAACAGATGCTTTTCATCCTTATTTCAAATTGCTCAGTTCCGGATAGACTACTGACAAATCTATGCAAATATCACAGGAAATACTACTAAAAAAAATTTGTATCAAAGTAAAAATAACTGACTTGATGATTTCTTGCATGCTGACAATTCCAAAAGAATTATTACAATGGGTTTAAGAACTCTTCCTACTGATGTCAGTCAATTAAATACTTTGGTGATACTGGAATGAGTACCACATAAGAAGCTAGAGAAAGATAATTCCATTTCTCCCACTTTGGGCTTCCATAATAAGGGTGAGTTCAGCTCTAATTTGCAGTGTGCATAATACTGCAGTTAAAAAAAGAAAGAGGCTTAGACGTTTGTGATCCCATTTACTTACTGATATGGATTCGGCTTCTCTAACCAAGGTTAAAAGTGATTTGGGAACTGTTCGCTCCCACCTGCATCAGCATTTTAAATCTGTTCTGCTGCAGCTGGGAGAGAGAGCGAGAGAAAGAATCTTATGCGAGGCACCCAAACTCCTTGCCAATATTTGCCTTCCCAAAGCAACTGCAAGCCTTAAAAGCCTTTAAAGGAAAACAATGGCTTTAAAAATGCGCCAACATAGATACCAAGACCACTAAATACATTGATGACCAATTCAGCTCTGAGTGGACAGTCTGTTTGACATGCCTTCATTTGGCATGTTAAACCAGTCATCAATAAGCCATTGATTAATCAAAAGATGTCGTTTCGAAACAGGAACTTGCTTCTCTCGAGGTTTGCTGGGCTCATTAAAGATCCCTCAGCTGCTCTGACTTCATCGGCAATCTTGTGAAGGGGCAGCATCAGAAGCAGCCCACTGATTGGGACTCCATTGGCTCAGCAGGGGCTCCAAGAGCTCAGTGGAGGGAAAGTGTCAGGTTAAAAATATGTCTTGGTGTTTGCAGGGCTGGGAAAAGAATGCCCTGGCTGTGCTAATTGGAAGGGATTGAAAGATCTGGGTGGTAGCCAAACCGTCCTGAGTGTAATGTGGGAAGGTGGGACTTCTGCAATGAGCATGCAGTACTGAATCTAATCCCCCATCAGGCTTCAATTCTATCAATGCACGCGCCCAGCAATTGCAATTACCCTGGAATCTTTTTTTGCGGGGCGGCGGTGGAAGAGAAACTCAACACAATGCTCTTGACTGCAGAGGGAGCCCAGGCAAATTTTATGTGACACCATCGTAGAACGAGGCAAAAACAATGAAGGAGCTTCTGAAATGGTAGTGATTATTGCAGAATGCGATACTGCTACTGTTAAACCGTGCAGGGAACTTGTTTAAAAAAAACCAACAGATAAAAGGTGAGCGTCACTCAAATATTTTTTTCAGTCAGCTTTGAGGGAAATTGAACTCAAACAGCAATTTCTGAATGGATTTTGCTTACAAAGACCTGCTACTTCCTGAGTTTGTGTTCACACTGCAGTCCTGTGCACATTTATTCAGAAGTCACACACTCTTCAATGGGGCTCACTCCCTAGTACGTGTGCTTAGAGTTGCAGCCCTGCAGAGTGTTTCTGCACTTCATTTAACTTGGGATCATAGCTCATTCTACTCCTGTGTTACTGTCATTAGCAGCTAACTCATAGCTGTCAACTTTTCCCTTTTCTTGTGAGGAATCCTATTCAGAATAATGGACTTTTCCTTAAAATAGGGAAATGTTGACAGCTATGAACTAACTGAGTTCTGTTTTGCTTGCCCAGTTGTTACTATCACTTTGGATATACCGTATTTTTTGCTCTATAAGACTCACTTTTTCCCTCCTAAAAAGTAAGGGGAAATGTGTGTGCATCTTATGGAGCGAATTCAGGCTGCGCAGGAATCCCAGAAGCCAGAACAGCAAGAGGGATTGCTGCTTTCACTGTGCAGCGATCCCTCTTGCTGTTCTGGCTTCTGAGATTCAGATTTTTTTTTCTTGTTTTCCTCCTCCAAAAACTAGGTGCGTCTTGTGGTCTGGTGCGTCTTATAGAGCGAAAAATACGGTAATTACAATTTGCAGTAATCGTTTATGCTGCTTTCCCAGCACTTTCCTCTTCCTGTAGGACTTAAGAGCATAAGAGAGGCCCTCAGGGTAAAGGCCCATCTAGTCTAGGATCCTGTTCTCACAGTGGCCAACCACATGCCTATGAGAAGCCCACAAGCTGGTCTTGAGTGCCACAGCACTCCCCCATCTCTGATTCCCAGTAACCGGCATGGTGTGTCCAATAGTGAAGGTAGAACACAGGTAACACAGGTATCATAGTTAGTAGTCATTAACTTCTATCCCACATGCTTGTCAGCAGTACTACCTAACTAAAAAATAAATAAATGCAGCAACCTTCACACTGGAAAATAAAGACCATGTGCTGTGCTTCATGAATCCTTCTAGTTCCAGCTGTGAGTGCCTATAGTTACTTTCTGGAGAGAAGAGATTCTGTATGTACTCTGAGACTGTGACTTCTTTAGCCATTCTGCAGGTGTAGCCCAAAATCACTCCCAGTAATGTGTGTCAGAGAGACATGGAGTCCATGACCTGACGCCAGATTCTAAAAGATGGGACTGGTTCACATACGTATGTAAAGCACTTGGTTACTTAGTACTAGATTATCTCAGCAGACTTCAAATAGAGTCCACTGTTTTCCAGGTGATGTGAGCTGATAGGCAGGCACTAAATTGGGCATTAGAACTCTGGTGGGTCATTCACAGGTACAAGTCAGCACTGCAGTCATCCAGTGATGACCATGCATGTTCCAACCAGTTCACAGTTGACTAGCTGATTTCATGCACATTCACTATTCAGTTACTGCCTCATCATATGACTCATTCTGGAGCCAGCAGTGTCCTGGAACACTGAAGCAAATTATTTTATTATTCTAAGTCATAGGTTCCCAAAATGTGTAGTAGTAGTCCATGAGCTTTATTCAGGTGGTCCATGGTCATGATTCTACATAGTGGTATAGCTATGTGCATATGGAGAATTGTGTGTGTGTGTGTGTGTGTGTGTGTGTGAAGAATAGTGAGCACAGTGGGTAAAGGTAAAGGATCCCTGACAGTTAAGTCCAGTTGCGAACGACTCTGGGGTTATGGTGCTCATCTCACTCTATAGGCTGAGGGAGCCAACGTTTGTCCACAGACAGTTTTTCCGGGTCATGTGGCCAGCATGACTAAGCCGCTTCTGGAGAAACCAGAGCAGCACACGGAAATGCCGTTTACCTTCCCGCTGGAGTGGTACCTATTTATCTACTGCTAGGTTGGCAGGAGCAGGGACCGAGGAACGGAAGCTCACCCCATCGCAGGGATTCGAACCGCCAACCTTCCGATCGGCAAGCCCTAGGCTCAGTGGTTTAGACCACAGTGCCACCCGAGTCCCCACTGAGCACAGTGGTTATGTGTGTACAAATAACAGCGGCCACAGATACTTTGGATTATAACTCCTATCAATTCCTGCCAGCACAGCTGCCTTTCCTATTCTTTTAGATTAGGATATCAACAGCTGGGAGCTTGTACTTCTACAGACATCTCTTCACATCACAGTTTGGTATGTGTGTGATCCTTTGCTCAATTTAAGTCATGTTTCAAATGGCTTAGTTTGCATATTTAGATAGTCGTCTATATTTTTAAAACATTTCATTCTCACCACAGTAGATTGTTCTCCTGACATGTGTTAAAGACCATTGTCTTTATAAACAAACAAGACATTAACGTAAGGATTGTTTTTAAATGACAATTCTCAGACACCTCATTTGGATTCTAATTAGGCGCCTTTCATCTCAGGCTCCTGTTTAAAGTACAGGACTAAACCAGGATCACAATCAGATTAATATAATGGTGAGGGAAGTTCATTTTCACCAGTGAAGGGAGTGCCCTGCAATTAAGTTCCCACACATGTGAGTTATGGGTCATTTGACCATTAGTGAAGTGACTAATCCAGTCGTGAGGAGAATGCCTTGTGAAAATAAATCTTACTGAACTAGTGGCTCCTATGATGGATTCTCTCCCCCACCCAACCATGTTCTCTGTGCTGCCATTCAGCTTACCCTTTTGAAGCCAACCCTAGGTGTTTTGACATTGTTATGGGGAATTTTATCAGAGCTCACAGGAGCCTTTGCGAAGAAAGAAACAATAGAAGTAGCAGAAAATAAGTAATAAATAGATAACCAGAAGCCAGCGCTAGCACAATGAACGCTCACTCATCAGTTTCAACAGCATCTTTTGTCCTGGGATGGTCTGAACAACCATTTAAAAAAAGAAAAGAAAGAAAAGCAACAAAGTTTGTGATTAATCCAGGATCATGCGTTCTTACAGCCACTTTGTGAGCAAGAGACCAAAAGGAATTAAACAGGAAAAATTGCTGCAAAATGACTTCTGGCATCATTTGAAACATTGACAATGTTCAAGGCTTTAGGATAAATAACTACAAGGGTGACCTGCTACAAAAAGTTGCAGCGTATCCTAACCTCCTAGCACACAGCTATGGGTACTTTCAGAATACTGTCAGCATTCTACTCTGGAGCTCTCCATTTTCTTTTCATTGGATATTTGGTGTTCTATGACCACCAAGCAACAGAGTAGCCAGTGGGTGGGTTTGTTTGTGTTTTTAGTTTTGTAATTTCGCTCCTTAAGATGGGATAACATACAGACATACAAACTCACTAGGAAGTCAGAAGTCGCTTTAGCTCAATGCCGAGTGCATTCCACATGAGAAAACCCCAGATTAGAAAGATAGAATCCAAGGGTTGGAACTAGGACTCTCAAAGATCACCTGGTCCAGCCACCTGTTGATGCTAGAAAGCCACAACTTCAGCTTCGCTGACAGATGCCATCCAGCACCTGCTTTTAAAAAGCTGCCACTTTGTAAAATGTTTGGGGGGAAAGCCATTTCCCTTTGAGCCATAGTTTACCAGATTCCCTCCCCATAATTTGTATTTTTGTCACAGGTCTCAACAGGGCAGGTACATGCGAGGCAGAAAGACTGTGAATATGCACAGAATGCCTCCTTCCCATAAGCGAGTAGCCAAATCCAGCATCTCTCCTACCCATCTTGCAGACTTGAGCTCCAGCACCTTTTATTGTTGAAAGTAGTAAGAATAGTTTGGCATGTCGACTAAATTTCTATAGTGAATGAACACAACTCAAATGACAAAGAACTATTATACTAGCTCTCCTAGGAACATTTGTCAAATGCAATGCAACTTGAATTATCTCAAGGCCAAACATCTGACAATGGAGAAGACTTGTATCTTTTAAAAAAATGTGTCCATAACTGAAAAACATTCACAGTGAAATACCAGAGTGTGAAATAATTATAACCTTTGCTGCTAGCCAGCCCTTATATAATGCCTTTTCTAGCGATGTGCAGGTCCCACAAGATTCACAAAAATACTGATCTGCTTCTAAGTCACTCTGCGCATTCTCGGCTTCAATCTGTAATTTGGTCCCTGAGCAACTCTGCAAAAAACAGCGCTCTGTGTTCCTCAATTCCTATTCTGGGTATCTAAAAATGGGTGTAACTGCCTCCACTGCCTTACTTTGCACCAGCTGGATGGAATTTACAGGCAGAGAAACCCTCCAGAGTGGATTATGCCTACCAAACTGTAGACCTAAGGACATAAGATGAACCCACACTGAGAATCATTTCTCTGCTGTGAAATCTTTTGGCATACTGAAATCTGAGATGGTACCTGTGGCGTTTGCCCTCCTAGGTGGGTCATATGAAAAGGGTTAAATGAGTGTGAAGTGATTGGCCAGTGGGAACCCAAGGGGAGGAGTTAGAGTTAGAGTTAGTCTTGTTATGGAGTCAGTTGGGAGTTGGAGAAGGAAGAGGGAGGATAAGTCTGTGGGTTGGTCGAGTTGTGTTGTGAGAGAGTGAGAGGAACTGTTAGGTGGAGTCAGATCAGTGGCGTAGCGTGGGTTGTCAGCACCCGGGGCAAGGCAAGTAATTTGCGCCCCCTAACCCGTGGATTTGCGCCCCCTAACCCGTGGATTTGCCCTAACCCCAGATGTTGCGCCCGGTGCGGCCGGCCCCCCCTGCACCCCCCACGCTACGCCACTGAGTCAGATAGATAGTTGGGATAATCAGTTTGAAGTTGTTAGGAACGTATAGGTCAGTAAAGAAACTAAGATTAAGAAATTGCCAAGAAAAATTAACTGAAACCATAAACTTGTTCATGCTTATAAAATAAACTTGATTATTTGTTAATGTTAACAACTGTCTGGACTCCGTGTGTACCCGAGAGAAATGGATTGGTGGCAGCGAGGAGGCAATCACAGTGGTGGCACAGGGATCAATAGACCATCAAACGTCCGGGGACCCTGTGTGATCGCCACAATACCCCTAGCTTGTTCTTCTGCATAGATTCCCAATAGCTCCAGCGTAGGCATGTGGCATCCCAAACTATGACCTTAAGAGCATTTTCTTGGACATACGTATCAGGGAACTAAGTGGTACACATACTCTCTCCCTCAGGACCCACCCCCATTGCATGCACAACTTAAGACCGTAGAGTAGTGTATCTGCTTTTATCTCTCCCCCAATTCTGCCGCCAGCAGGAGAAAGACATAGACTAGATTCAAGAGGATGGTTATGGAAGGAGGAAGATAGCAAAGGTGTCCTTGCTCCCATGGTCAACAACATGGCATATATCACAAGTTGATTAGGCAGCCTTGTTATGCCTCTCTTCCGACAGTCATTAGCAAAGTTCCTTTTGCATATCCTTTTCATTCTACAGTTAAAATTAAATTTAATTACAGCCAATATGAGTCATAATGAAAAATAAACACTTCTCCATACACATAATCAAACAAAGATGAATGAGGCTTGAGGTTTTAATTGTGGCTCTCTTTGGTAATTCTTGCTGAATTCCTAATGATGTACTTAACAGGGAGTGCAAGCATCTTGTATTACCACATCAAAATGCTTCCCTTCACCATTGTCTTAGACATTACACAGTTGTCTTGATCAAGGAAAGTGTGGGATTGCTTTTTTTCATTTATTAAATGGCACATTATTTAAATTGTTTTACCTCTTCCAGAGAGTAGTGTCATGTATTGTATTTTGCATTAGGTTATCTCTTTATTCCTTGTTATTTTAATGAAAATTGCAGTGCTTCTTAGGGAGAAATAGGTAATTACATGTACAAGTCAAAATAAAACTCCTTTACACTGCAAAAGCAGCACACTTAATCAGGAAAAAAATAAGGAGATGGTGCAATCAGGCTAGAGATCACGGATCATCTGATCAACTCTGTGTAACCAATTTATTTCGTGATACCGCAACAACAGTTCTTTCAGAACACAAAATGGCCTGAACTCCTTGTTGCAACAACCCTGAAAGGCAGGTTTCTACACTCATAGCATAGAAAACCTCACAGAGCAGACTATTCACAGTTCCAGCATACATGAAACTTCTATCTCAACCATGTCAGATGTAAATGCATGGCTAAACAGCCAGGACTTTGAAGGTGAAAGTACGGTAATAGAGAGAGATGACCAAGTAGGTTTTCCAGGGCAGGGAAGAGAGAAGCACCAAGCTAGTATATATAGAGAAGCAGCTGTAAACAGTACAAGCAAATGGACATGAAATGCAAAAAATATAAGTAAAGGTAAAAGGACCCCTGACCATTAGGTCCAGTCGGGACCGACTCTGGGGTTGCGGCGCTCATCTCACTTTATTGGCTGAGGGAGCCGGCATACAGACTCTGGGTCATGTGGCTAGCATGACTAAGCTGCTTCTGGCGAACCAGAGCAGCGCACGGAAATGCCGTTTACCTTCCCGCTGGAGCGGTACCTATTAATCTACTTGCACTTTGACGTGCTTTCGAACTGCTAGGTTGGCAGGAGCAGGGTCTGAACAACGGGAGCTCACCCCGTCGCGGGGATTCGAACCGCCGACCTTTTGATCGGCAAGTCCTAGGCTCTGTGGTTTAACCCACAGTGCCACCTGCGTCCCTTCACTCCTAATGACTCTAGGGCTCAACTTTAAACACGCACAGTCTCAATACAACGAGGGGAGGGTGAAATGATACAGCTAATGAAGTACTTCTAGTGTTGTGATTAGGAATGGGGGATTAGAAATTTGATTCAGTTTGCATTTAAAGGCACACATCAAGTTTGCACATTTTGAAACAAAATGAGAACCAAAACGCAGCCATCCTTCAAAACATACCGTATACTTCTTTGAATTTTGCAAAGCAGTTCTGGTTGGACTGGGTGATGTAACCGTTAAATTGATGAAAGCAGATGGTGAAATGGAAATGCGTTCCTTACAAGGGTTTGGAGAAGAAAGGGAGGATGTAATCATAAGTGGAGAGATGGAGAATTATCTGGATTTCCCCACTTTGAGAAATCTTCAGTCCTGGCCATTCTTCAGTTCTAGCAGAGAGACAGTACTCTGCATATGATTTTGAGAGAGTTTAGATGATGACGTAACTGAATTTGTGATACTCTCTCTGGAAAAAGACTGGGGAAAATTAAAATGGAAGGTTCTAGAGGAGGTGATGGGATACTATCATAAATACAACAGGAAATGGAATTTGAACATATGGAACTGGACATGAATTAAAGGATATATTAACAAGGAAAAAATATGGAATACTATTCCAAGATGTGATCACATTGGAGAGATTTTAACAGGGACATGGATAGAAGAATATTATTATTATTATTCAATATGGAGGAATGGTGATGGGAATTAATAGAGGTAAAGTTAATATTAAAGGAAAAACATGGTAAACATTTAGCAATCATAATAATAATAGTTCAGGAACCCCTCTTGGACTTTTCATGGTGAAAAGAAATGAATGTTTCAGAGACACTTTGACTTAAAAGAAATACTGTTTAACAGAAAGTGGAGAAGCTGGATGCTATCATGGACTGAATGTCTTAAATAATCTTTCCCCCCCTTTTGTATGTAACTAGAAGATGGAAAATTAGGCGCCCTTGTTATCTTTCTCTAATGTTTCTTTTTCTTTTTCTTCTTTTTTCCTTTCATTTTCTTTTGCCTCCCTCCCTCTCTCTCTCTCTCTCTCTCTCTCTCTCTCCTTTCTTCTTCTTGTTTTTTTCCTTTATTTTTCTTTTTGTCTCATTATTCTTTTTTCTTTGGAGGCATATGTTTGGGGCCTTTGTTAAGGTGCAAGGATTGTGCACTCATGGGGTGGTAGATAGTTGATGGAGGGCTCTGGGTGGGAGGCAGGGTAATGTTGGTCTCCCAGGGAGGAGAAAGGAAGGTGAGAGTTGGGAGGGGCTGCTACCTTTTGTGACTGATGGGGGCTGAGAATTGCCTTTAGGAGAGGACTCTGTACTCTGAATTTACTGTAGTTGTTGTTTTATTTTGAAAAAAGTTAATAAAAATCTTATAACAGAATTTTGCAGTGCAGTTCTTCAGCCAGCTTAAGTGTAGAAAAATTCACACATTAGTGAAAAAAACATACAAAAATGCATTAGAATATTTTTTTAAATGCATGAAAAATATGTTTTATTAGGGAAAATTCACATTAAAGTGCTGGCTGATTTTCCATGAGGGTTTTTTTTTTTTTTAAAAAAAAATACAAATCGTTGCAGAAATGTGTGGAACTGAATTTAAGATTAGAAAAATGAGAACCCGGGAGAACCGAAATTTGTCTGTCCCTGGTTGTGACCGAAGCTCGAAATATACATCACAGCAGATCCGTGTGTTTAAACCCAAACACACAGAAAGCACAGGGACTTGATTTCAAAAGCAAAATGGGCACTCAGCAGAGGGTACCTCCCCCAAAAGAATTTTCTTCCCTGGTTTTGCTCTAGTAATGGAACTGAGCTCTGCTGTGAATGGAGGAAACTGACCTGGTGTAGTGGCTACAATGAGATAAGTAGCAATGTGAGACGTTCCAAGACATTTTCCTGTCTGGGGCACCCCTTCACTCTGTGTGCCTAAGCCAGTCAGACTAGACATAGAATCGTACTTCAGTACTGGCAATGGGACAGTTTCTTCCCACCACACCTGAGGGCAGCGGGACATGCCATGTAGCCCACAAGACTCTACTTTCAAACAGAGGGGAATGGCTGGGAATCTGAGGGAGAACAGCTGTGGTGCTGCTGCCCCTGCCCCTGCCCAGCACCTGCTGCTTGCTTGTGCCAGTTGCTTCACTCCACCTAATGGCAGGGCCGGCCAGCCCGCATGGGGAAGAACCAAGTTTAAACACATATGTCCGCCACTGCCACCTGTTGTGTGTGAGCTTCGGTTGCCTAATTTGTTCACTAGACCGTGGGAACCTTGTGATCAAACCATACCTTAGGTTGCATGCCTTTTATTCACAACTTCATCGTTTTCTCTTCTTGCAAACACAAATCTTATTAAGCTGGAATTGTTTTTACTCTACTTGATATTAAAGTTTATAACTTTCCCTTCCTTGGCTCCGTGTTGACATGCACCTATTTAATTTTAATTCCCAGCTATTTAAACTGGATGTTCTGTTATTTATACTTGAGAATCTAGAATCGTTTGGGTCATCCACCTTGATCAGGGATAAGGAGTCTGTGGGCCTCAAGGTGTTATTGGACTACAACTCCCATCATCCCTGACCATTGGCCATGCCAGCTGGGGCTGATGGGAGTTGGAGTGTAGCAATACCTGGACAGCTACAAATTCCCCGTCCCTGGTCTAGACATGCAGTGGTTCCATATTTTTCTGTGCCATTATGACATGCTGTGGCGGTGCTCCTAAGTGGAGAAAGAAAGCCTTAATGAGATGTGAAGCGAAAATACCTGAAGGTTTGCTTTTCCACTTTGTGTAGACATTGCACAATAACTTGTAGCAATTTAAATTTCATCATTATCTAGCATTTGTAGGGGTACTTCAAAAGTTTAGTTGATAGTTAATTTAAGATTGCTGACTTAGATCACAATACAGTAATTAGGCAGAATTAAGGTAAAAATGGAAAGAAAATGAATCAAGTAATACAATACATTGTGTAGTAGTATTTTTTCCACTTCTCAAGACATTTCTAGTAACGTTACAATGTTTGCATTCTCATGAAAGAAAGACACTTTGATTATATATTTCTGTTATAAAACAATCTTTGAAATATGCTGGCTAGCTTTGGCTTCCAGCTTTTACCATTGTCGTGAGCCATAGCGTACTTGTTGTACAATATACACAGCAGCACATCCTCAAAAGCCCTGAAGACAATTGATACTTCAGTCCTATATCCACTCACTGGGAGTAAGTCCACTGAAAACAATGGGACTTGTTTCTAAGTAGACATGTCCAGATTATTATGTGAATTACGTAACTAACATAGTTCGCTGCAAGTATGGAGAACCTCTGGCCCTCTACATCAGGAGTTGCCAACCTTTTTTAACCATTTGAGATTCTGAGAGAGTACTGGAGGCACCAGTCACAAAATGGCTGACATTGGGGGCGGGATGAAACACAAAATGTATGCCATGGGGAACATGGCATACCACAAAGCTGAGAGAAGTAGTCACACCTCACGTTTTTATATTTACTATGGGAAGTTAGCTCTGTTCTGCTGGTCCTGATTGTGCAGATCGCACAATATTGATTTTACACACACACACGAAAATATTGGTGCTTTCTAGTAGCAAGAAGGAGCATTCCTCAGTAACAGGAGAAATCTACAATGTGGCCACATCTCACTAAGAAAATATGAAACCTGCACATTTTGCCCCCTAACTTTATTTCTAGGGGGTGGGGCTAGAGACTTACCTTAAAAAAATATGAAAGCTCAGAATCTGGGGTACCTATCTGAGGGTGTCAATGAAAGCCTTCACACGCGCTGCTGTAAATGTTCCTGGACTCTTAACTGCTATTGTCCATGACCGTATTGGCTGGGGCAGAATGAAACTAGACTCCAAGAACTTAATGGCATTATGAGATGAGTTTTGGAAGGTAAGGAAGAACTAGCTACAAGAATCTAAGGCAGTTCACTGCACATTTCAAAAGCAGCACATACATTATAGACAAAAGACATCATCTGCCAAAGAAGATTTAAGTTCTATGGTCAAAACAAAACAAATTCCTTCCAGTAGCACCTTAAAGACCAACTAAGTCAGTTCTTGGTATGAGCTTTCGTGTGCATGCACACTTCTTCAGATAAGTTGTCACCAAACTTAAAACCATGGAGAAACCTGGTCTGAACAAAGACCTTGGATTCTTATCTCATTATACATGACAAAGCCATTTTTCACCTTTTCACCCCTTGCTTTTTCCTGTAAGACCTATTGCAGTCGTTAAGAGTCGTCAACAGGCTCATCACAGCTATCTGCCAATCACCCATTCCCACCACCCTTCTGAGTAATACCCCTCCCCACCTTCTCACTATATAGAAGGGTCTGGAAACTTCTGTTTCAGTGTATCTGAAAGATATGGCAGACCAACACGGCTACCTATCTGTAACTAAGTTCTATGGTTCCAGTTACAGATAGGTAGCCGTGTTGGTCTGCCATAGTCAAAACAAAACAAATTCCTTCCAGTAGCACCTTAAAGACCAACTAAGTCAGTTCTTGGTATGAGCTTTCGTGTGCATGCACACTTCTTCAGATACACAGTGTATCTGAAGAAGTGTGCATGCACACGAAAGCTCATACCAAGAACTGACTTAGTTGGTCTTTAAGGTGCTACTGGAAGGAATTTGTTAAGTTCTATGGTGTTCAGTGTACTTCTATCCCCTTGAAATTGGTGGGGGGCAGCGGGAATGTTGACTTTGTCTGAATCAGACAGCTGCTTTGCAAGAACAGTTCAATGTGATTGGATTTGTACCAGGGATGAAGAACTTGTGGCCCTCCAGATATTGTTGAATTTCAACTCCCATCATCCCTGACCATGGGCCATACTGACTGAAGGAAGTTGGAGTCCAACAATATTTGGAGGGCCAAAGGTCCCCTGTTTTTAATCTGCACTTCCAGCAGAAGGGATGTACAATGCAGAGGTGGGAAAGTGGACTGTACCATCTCAGGCTGATGGTGGTAGTAGATAGTATTTTTTGAATGCTTTCCTAAGTAAAAAATACAAAAGCAAAAGTATCTCCCTGAATATGAAAAAGAAAAGAAAAAGCACAGCCTTTTGTGCTACTTGGGGTGGGGGAAGGGTATCATGTGAAGGGGGGTGGGATTTGAAAGTGATATACCCCACATAGTCGAAAGTGGTACATTCCAGTTTACCACCTCAACATTCTACCACTTCCTTCTTATGTGTATGCAGAGTAAGGACCTTAAAGAAAGGGGACGAAGAGTGACTGGACCATGGCTTGTTTTCATTTCCAAGTCTGTTTCTGACATTTCAATTTCACAGTAAGATTTAATTCAATAACTGGCAAATATTATTATCATTTTTCATGGGGCCAAGCTGAGATCATTTATCTCCTTTGTATATTTTAAAGCTCAGATTGTTCCGCTGGAAGGAACCCCCTACCAATACACACCAGCTATAGTGACCTTACTTGTTCCATTTACTGAATCTGTGATTTCTTTTCTCCATGTTGGTGTGTGTGCCAGATGGCAGTCAAATGATAATAAACATAACAAATAGAGACAGTGCATGAGGAGAGATAACAGTGGCCGAATGTACACAGTTGTTGAGGGTGGAGGAGATTGTTTGCTGCAAAATGAACACAAAGTTCCATTGTGTAAGAATCAGGTTTGTTTTGTTTCCACCAAAATGTGTGAAGTAATGCAGGGAGTGAAAGTCTGCATTCTAATCAGGGATTGAATGTCAGCAACATTAGTTGATTTTAGTTATTCTGGCAAGGAGCTCATCTCAGTGCTCTAAAGTGATGCTGGCTTTTTTCCCATATGTGCAGTTCAGTCTTGTGCAGGCTTACTCAGAAGCAAAATGCATTGAGTTCAATGCAACTTATTCCCATGTTAAGTGTGCATTCAATTGCAGCCACAGTTATGTTTGCAGGACAGTGGCCTTTACCAAACCTTACGATTTTTGACTAGTGTGCACAGCGCATTATGATTTTTATCTCACTCCTGGGAGGTTAGCCTTTAAGATTTCCATTTCACAAATGAAACACGGAGGCTGAGAGATAGTTCTGTGTTTGGTTCTGCATCCCTAAAGCTTGACCCCATGTTGTCCGAAAGAAACATGGTTCAAACAGGGCAGCGGTGGGGATTCTATTCCATTCACATTTAAAGGTGAACCTACCTAATCCACACTTTCAAAAAATGATGCAAGTAGGACACAGCCAGTCTTCGAAATTCAGATTTCTCAGTTTTTTGCAATGCAGTGCTCCAGCCAAGCAATGTGTACAAGAATGTTCATACTGAGATAAAGTGTGCATGAAATATGATGTAAAGGTAAAGGTAAAAGGACCCCTGACCATTAGGTCCAGTCATGGCCGTCTCTGGGGTTGCGGCGCTCATCTCACTTTATTGGCCAAGGGAGCCGGCGTACAGCTTCTGGGTCATGTGGCCAGCATGACTAAGCTGCTTCTGGTGAACCAGAGCAGCGCACGGAAATGCCGTTTACCTTCCTGCTGGAGCGGTACCTATTTATCTACTTGCACTTTGACTTGCTTTCGAACTGCTAGGTTAGCAGGAGCAGGGACCGAGCAACGGGAGCTCACCCCATCATGGGGATTCGAACCGCTGACCTTCTGATTGGCAAGTCCTAGGCTCTGTGGTTTAACCCACAGCGCCACCTGCATCCCGAAATATGATGTATTAGGATATAATTGCAAAAATGTGCTTATTAGGCAAAATTCCAAACAAAGTGTATATTAGCATAAATTTGTATTAGAATATTGATGAATTTTCATGATGTGAAAATGTGGAGAGCTGAGAGAAACCAAAATTGACTTATTTGTCCATTCTTAGATGCGAACTGGATGATTGATTGTACTATTCTTCCCTGCCTAAAGAGTACTTGAACTGGCTAAGTATAAGATCTACAGTGATTCTTACTGGTGAGAGTAAACAGAAACATTATTTAATTATTGGGGAGATGCCCCTCACCCAATGTGAATTTTTGAAATCTGTCGCATGGTTCGCTTGTTCACTATGAGCTTGGACTTTTCAAATATGCAAAAAGAAGATGGCAGAAGAAAAGGATAGGTTTACTGAAC
The DNA here is from genome assembly GCF_964252035.2 of Podarcis erhardii. Lineage (NCBI taxonomy): Eukaryota > Metazoa > Chordata > Lepidosauria > Squamata > Lacertidae > Podarcis > Podarcis erhardii. The sequence continues at coordinate 81,571,801 of NC_138508.1, forward strand.
ATTGATGCTACAATGACCCTTAATTGTGCTTTTTCTTAAAGTTGTTTTAAGGCCGAGTCCAAAGAATAGCACCAGAAAAGTGCTCTTTGGCGTCCCTGGCACCTGTGCTATGTGGCTGTTTAGGACACTGTTTTATCTCCAAAGCTATTTATCATCTATCATGAAGCTATTGAGAACTTTCATTAGGCGTTTTGGAGCATTGTGCCATCAGTTCACTGATGAGATGCATCTCTGTTTTTCCCTAACATCTGAATTGGGAGTGGCTGTGCAAATCTTGTACTGTACCAGAATGCAGAAGTGGACTGGATGAGGGCCAATAAACTTAGTGAAATCCTGGGAAGATGGGAGTCTTTGTGGGCAGGTGGTTCCTGTGTTCAGAAGATAGGTCAATTGCCTGTTCTGGATGGGGTTGTGTCCCCTCTGAAGAAGCATGTTTTTTTTTTTTTTAATCAGCTATATTTCATATGCCAGCTGTGATTGGCTTAGCCTGGCTGCTGTGGTCCATGCACTGGTAACCTCAAGACTGGATTGCTGCAATGCGCTCTGCATGTGGGGCTGCCATGGGTCTAGTCTGGAACCTCTAGCTAGTACAGAGTGCAGTGGATAGACATGCTACTGGAGAAAGATAGCCAGCAATATGTGGCACCCCTGCTAAAACATTTTCACAGACTGCCCAGGACAGGTATCTTATTAATATACAAAGTCCTGAACAATTTGGATTCAAGATACCTCATGGACCACTGAATTCCTCATATCCTAGCTCAGTCACTGAGATCATCCTGAGGAGTACTGTGTCGCAGAAGCATGACTGGCTTTAAATAGCATTTGGGAATTCAGTGTTACTGGTCCCATGCTGTGGGATACTCTTCCAATAGAGCAGGTATGTCCAAAGTTCATTTTGGGAGCCTAATCCGCTGGTTGATTTAATCCGGCCCCTGGGGCAGTATATGCCCTGGGGTAAAATCATTTAAACAAAGCTCAGCAACTTCGGGGTTAAATCCTAAAATAAGCTCAACAACTTCAATTCTAAAAAAAGCTTAACAACCTTGGTTGGCCCTCACGCATGTTCACTTCATCAAATCCGGCCCTCTTTGAAAAAAGTTTGGGCACACCTGCAATAGAGATTCAGCAGGGATCTGTTAGTTTTCAGAAATCTCTTGAAGGCCTATTTCAAGATGAGTCGTCATTATTATTATTATTATTATTATTATTATTATTATTATTATTATATTGTTTTGATGATATTTTATGTTTTTGTGTACTTGTATATCTTGCTAGGGATGCAGGTGGCACTGTGGTCTAAACCATTGAGCCTCTTGGGCTTGCCGATCAGAAGGTCGGCAGTTTGAATCCCCGCGACGGGGTGAGCTCCCGTTGCTCGGTCCCTGCTCCTGCCAACCTAGCAGTTCAAAAGCATCCGGCGGGATGGTAAATGGCATTTCCGTGCGCTGCTCTGATTCACCAGAAGCGGCTTAGTCATGCTGGCCACATGACCCGGAAGCTGTCTGCGGACAAACGCTGGCTGCCTCGGCCATAAAGCAAGATGAGCGCCGCAACCCCAGAGTCGTTCGCGACTGGACTTAACAGTCAGGGGTCCCTTTACCTATATCTTGCTAGACACTGCCGTTATATTTTATATGAGGGGGCTATCTATAAACATTTTAAAAAATAAATAAAAATAGCTGGATGTTGCATTTGAGACATTTAATCCCATTTACTGCCTCCTCAGCTGTCTTAATTTGTGATGCTATCTTTCCTGCCTACATGAATGAAGCGGTTTAGAAGAATAGGTTGTCTGACTACCATGCTCAGTTCTGGAACATTAATATACAGTGGTACCTTGGGTTACATATGCTTCAGGTTACATACGCTTCAGGTTACAGACTCCGCTAACCCAGAAATAGTACCTCGGGTTAAGAACTTTGCTTCAGGATGGGAACAGAAATCATGCTCTGGCGGTGCAGGTTAAGAACGGTGCAAGTTAAGAATGGACCTCCGGAATGAATTAAGTACTTAACCCGAGGTATCACTGTATAGGAATAATTTGTTTATCTTGCATGTTTCTGTTGTGAACTGCCCTGAGATCCACAGATACAAATTTAATAAATGATAAATAAAATAATAATTCCATGATCAATAGGAAGAGTTTACACAGGAAAAGAGAAAGCACGTAAAACATGCTAAGAACTTCATAATTCCTTTCAAGCTTTTGTGAGAACAAAACCCGAGACGAATCAGTCATGACTCATGTTGACTTCCCACTTCCAAGAACTATTTATGCAATTGCTAGGAGGCTGCCCTGGGATAGAAATAAATTACACAGAAATTAAATCTCTCTGTGTATATGTGTGTGTGAACTGGACAATCTGTTTAATGGCTCAAACCCTGAGGTAACCTCACCACTCCCATTCTGGCTTTAGATTTATGTGTTCATATGTTAAGAACTAGCTGAAAATATTTGGCTCCACATTTTAAAAGATGCCGGAAGGGAATTAGAGACCAGAAACATAGTGGAGGTAGCCATTTATGTTAGAAAGAAATTCTAGGTTGAGGAAAGTTATTTTGTTCAGAGGAGTTCATTTTCCTAATGAGGTAGAAGCAGCTTGATCGAATTATACAGTACTTTTTTGATCAATTGAACACCCCATGTTTCCGAAGGTGCATAATGAGCCTTGTCACCCCACTGAGGTCTGTTCACGCTTGTGGGATGCTGATTCTGTACAGCTTAGTTTCCTTTTATTCCTCCTCCCTCACCAAATGTTTCAAGGCTGTTTTACACATTTACACAGAGGCATATCTAAGTTTGCCCTCAAGAAGGAGCAGCAGCTGAATCACACTCCCTGCTGAATAAACTGATGCAAATACACAAGTTGTTGCAATCACTTTTTCCATCTTTAGGTGTACAACTAGGCAACATAGGGCAGCTCATAGCCCAGAAATGTGATGTGTGAACTGGTCCTTAAATAGAACTTAATCATCTCCCTCACGTGTTTCCTTTCTGGATGAAATGGTGCTCTGAAAGTCTCCCATTTAATGAGGCCATTGTTGTGATTTTCAGGAATTTTCAGTTTGTGCTATTTGAATTACAGCAGGACCGCTCAAGGTCCTGAGTGATGACATCTAAAGATGCATGTTAGCGTCACCTTGAAATTCATTCTTTCTGATCCCATCACTAGCAGACTGCACTTTTATTAACAACAGTTCAAGGCTTGGTAGTGGCTAGTGAGGGCAACTGTCACTGCAGCGTAGAAACATGGAATAGAACATTCACATCCAAGTAGCCCAATCAAATAATTGTTAAAATGGTGGGGACGGCAAAGGCCATTTTACTGTACCTGCTGACATCTCAGTCAGTGTCACCTAGCCATCTATTTGATTTCATTCAAAGTGCATGGCAGCTAGCTGACCAACACTAAAGTGCATTGAAGTGCACTGTGTGGATATTTTCTGTGGGCAGATAGGCAAATTGCATAATGGAACACTCTTAAATGACTGGCAAAGACAGGGATGGACAGTTGTGGCCTATAGTAATTGATGCTGTTCAGAATTGCCTTTCATCTACATTTTGAACTTTCACAATGTCTAATAGAAAATAAATCTTGATCCCTTGCAAATCTGCCTGTTTTTGGCCTCTTAATTCATATGTACACCTATTTCATGTTCTGGTTTTGTTTTGTTTTGAATTATGTGGAAGCAGAAAGCTAAAGATACTTGAATATTTCTTACATTCTCTCTCTCTCTCTGAATATTTCTTACTCTCTCTCTCTCTCTGTGTGTGTGTGTGTGTGTGTGTGTTTTCTTTCAGTGAGGGAGCTCAGGCTACAAGCAATAAATAGACACCATTGTTTGAGTATTCCCCCCATATATTTCTTGGCAACTGAAACAACTGATTTCTGCTCGTATTTGCATACCTACAGTTCAAATCAGCCAAACCTGAAAATGAAATGTATGGTAGATGCCACCCACCCACTCCACCGATGTTTAAAATGAGCTCTAAAGGGAAGGAAAAGCTATAGTTGCAATCTGTGGCCAATTATGTTCACTCACAGGAATGAATGACTCATTGGAATGAATGGGTCAAAAACTCTTAACTTGGTATAGGATTGCAGCCATTCAAATCTCTTACATGGTGTTTAAAGCTACTGATAGTTCACCTTTCTATCAAGCTGCTTCTGAAGAACACAAACCTAACTTTTACAGTCAGCTAGAGTGATCTGAAAGGTTCAAAGAACCTCTGCAGAGATAATGTATTTCTCTGTTCAAGTAGTTGGTGGGGGGAGCGTTTAAAAAAACCAAAAACCAGTAGGCAGTGGTAAGAAAAAGTAGGACTAGTTCTTTAAAAGCATCAGTGCAGTTTTCTCAGCATAACCTTTTGCTATGTTCTTGCGCTACTGCCAGATGGTCTGGGGGTGAAAATGCAGCAGGAAAGATCATTTATTGCACTTGTTACTGGGACAGGCAGCAAGTTACAGTGGGACACCAATAAGGCATGTGTATGGTCAAATAGTTTTGCATTTCTTGCTGGTATGAGCCCTATAGGCACGAGTTCAAAAGGAGAGATCAGGATTTCATCATTAGTTTATTTGCATGCTATTTTCCCACAAAACTGCCCAGACTCATATCTCACAGCATACCAAATGAGCAAGAATAAATATAACAATTCAGAAACAATATGAAGAACCATTAAAAATTATCATAATATCAACATTTTACATACGACATTATAGGAAACAATACCAGGAAGGTAACTTAACATCTTAAAACTAAACAGAGAGATTCACAGGAATCACTGACAGGGAGAGATGGGGTCATCATGTGTCTAGTTAGCTCTGGTTAGACATTAAATGGGAAAAGGAGATTTGTATGAGAAGTTGTGGGAGAAGTTACGTATGAGTTGGGCAGAAGAAGATCCACGCAATGACCTTTCTAGATAACATTGGTGGGTGCATGAAGAAGGCCTCCCAAGCTTAAAACAATATGTGTGCCATCCAAGTCATAAAAATTAGGAAGTTCTTTTCTAACACCCTGGTTTGAAAAGCTTCCACATTATCTGAGGGAGTTAATGTGGCATGACTCTCATAACTTGTGAGTTTGCTTTTGAGTCTTAATTTACAACTTATTGAAAGTGAGAGCTGTGTGCAGGGAAGGAAACTTAGAGAACTTAGTGTGTCCACGAGAATGGGAGGCAGTCAAAACTCCAGAGAAGGTGTGGTGTAGTGGTCAACCTCTGTCCATAACTGAAGGGAACTGGAAAGTAAAACAGCAGGCTGAGCTGTATGGACACTCATGTAACTTCATTGTAAAAGAAGCCGTCTGTGGAAGCAGAATGCTAGACAGGGATGATTTAGCTTGTGTGCACATTGTTCTACCAGTGAGGATAACTATTAGGTTATCTTTATCCATTGGTTATCTAGGCATAGCTGTGGATGCTACTGACATTTTAAAAGCATGTATGGAATTGGAGGCACTCTAGGAAGGAAAGGAAGGGTCATCATGGCCCCCTCCTGCAGTTTTAATCCCACATGTGATTATCTTCCAATACCTCTATCTCTGCACTACCCATTGTAACTGCTGCTACAAATTAAATGGGCTGCTGTACTAGACTTGCATGACAAAGGAAGCAAATCGCTTTGCTTTTAAAGAGGGAAAGGGTACTTACTTGCCTGTCCTATTGGTCATAGGAAAGCTTGCCTAGAGATGCGTGCTTCCCCTATTCTAGTTGAGGTAGTAGTTGAGGATAATGTGTACAGTTTAGGTGTTCTCCTGGAGTTTTGTTCCTGGATGTTCCAGTGATAACCCGCAAGGAGTGCATTTGCACTGCTTCAGCTGTGGCTCTTTGAGAAGACAAAACTGGCTACTCTTATGCCTGCTTTAATAGCCATTTCAAACTACTGCTGTGCTTTGTACTTGGGGTTCCCTCTGAAGAGTATTCAGAAACTCCAGCTGGTGCAAGACGCTGTAGCTAGAGTTGTATTGGGGGCCCAGCTTTTTGGATAATGTTATGCATACTTTTTAAGCTGCATATGCTCCCAGTTCATTTCCAAGTGCAATTCAAAGTACTGGTTTTCCCCTTTAAAGTCCAGCAGCTTCACTGCCCTTCTGCAAAAGCAACTGGAAACTTTATAAAGGAATGGGTAGACAAGAAAAAAATTATTGATTGAATGCATTTTGGACACTGCTGGTCCCTCTTCAGGAAAATTTAGAGGAGAGTAATTCACATTTCAGCCGTGTCGCTTCTTCTGTTGCTATCAAAAGAAAAAGAAGAGGTAGCTCATCTGAATGTTGAATTACAAGTTCTTGGCTTTTTAGCCCTAGATGACTTGAGACCGTGATATCTGAAGCACTGCTTGCTTTCATATGAGACTGCCTAAGATCTTGGAGCTGCAGGCAGCAGCTTTGTTTGCATCCCTCTTTTATCTGAAGTCAGGCTAGTGACTATGATTGTTAGGAGCAGGGCATTCAGTGGTGGAACCCTGGCTTTGTGGAGCTCCCTCCTGATTAATATCAGGAAACATCTATAGTGATTTGCTCAACACATTTCTGTGTTCACTCCAGTGTTCCTTGAAGCTTGACTCAAGCTATTTATAGGACACAACGTTTTCCACAGCGATGTCCAAGCTCTGAAACTATCTCTCTGTAATGTGGATATGTGTTTGGTTGCTTTCGTACTTAGAATGAATGGTGAAGACCATCCATTTCAATCAGGACTTCCATAATGACTGGTTTTGTTATTCCAGCCACCTCATGCCACATATTTTCTGTATTTGGGTGCAATGGCTATTTATCATTGTTTTTGCTATAATTTGTTGTATTTTGGTGTTTTATTTAATTCTGTAGTTTAATTGCTTGTCTGCTGCTTTGTGGGGACTTTGGTCTGACAAGCAACACAAAAGTAAGCTTTTACCTACATTGCCTATGCTGAACGCTATGGCACTGTGCCCAACTTAGTTTTACTCAGAGTAGACCCACTGAAATAAACGGACCTAATTTAGCCATGTTCATCAGTTTCAATAGTCTCCTCTGAGTCTAACATTGGATACAACCCAACATGGTTTTATTAAGAAATTAGACAGAAGATACATAATCACAACTGTTCTTAAGATGCACCACTTTTTCACAATGTCACCTTGAAAGTATCTGAGCACAGAAATTTGTCTTTGGGTGTGTGTCTTGTTTATTTATTGCTTTAGTATCCCACCTTTCTTCTAAGTAACTCAAAGTGACGCACACAATTCTCCTTGCCTGCCATTTTAATCTTCACAACAACCCTGCCGAGTTAGGCTAAGAGACTATGAGTGGCCCAATGCTACCCATGGAGCTTTATGGTTGAAAAGGGATTTGAGTCTTGGTTTCCTGAGTCCAGCACTCTAACCACTACACCACACTTTCCTCCTACTGACATGTCACTTGCATTTTCCTTTACCATGGCACAGGGACCTGGGGTTAGGGGCTGCAGTTTCCAAGCCCCACTACATGACTTCTCAGCAGGCTTGATCTGATGCTTCTCTAGTTTTAGAAAAGAAGCCCCACCCCCCATCCCCACCCCCCCACCCTGCTTCCCGGGCGCTTCCTGGACAGCTGAATATCAAATGCAGGCTCATTTACATTGTATGGGGCCTGCTAGTTTTCTTTGCTGATTTTATCTCTCTCTCTCTTTAAGGAACAGATCGGCCACATATTGAAAATCAGGAAATTTAATTTTGCCAGATGAATTAATTTTAATAGGATTTCCTTAATGCAACATGATTAGCATTAGCCTCACCTTGTAATTTGTGGCATATTAAGGAGAGCATATCCTTTCTTATTGGGTGGGGTGGGGGAAGGACTTTATCCAGAAGGACCTCCAGTAAAGAATGAGGAGAGGAGATACAAGCAAGACCAAATATTTGCTGAGGATTGGCTTATCCAGAAGAAGTTTGCAGCAAACTGTCCAGGGACCAGCAAGCTGGTTGGCCTTTTTGGATCAGCCCATCATTTAACTTGAGTTTCCAGCCTTCAAACATCTGCAGCCCACCAGCATGTCCATCTGATAACAAGAGATGGGCTAGGAAAAAGGAAACACTTCTGTCCACAGAGCTTAGCCACCACTTGGAGGCGAATCACCAGAGCCACCTAAAAGAAGAAGAAAATAAAGGATATGTAAACACAAGTCTGGATGACCCTCGAGGCTTAAATGCCCCCAAATACAACCCTTCTGGACAGCAGTCATGCAAGAAATATGCAAAATAACTAAACAGATACTAGAAGTCGCCCCAGAACTGGCCCTACTGAACATCTTCCAAGATAATAACGTCAACTCACACTATAAAGAACTCATAACCCACCTACTCTCAGCAGCCAGAAGCATCATAGCCAGACACTGGAGAGACCTGTCAGGAGTAAACATGGACCAATGGTATCAAATTGCATGGGAAACAGCCTTATTAGAAAAACTAACCAATAAACTGAAACTGACACGGGGACAAATAGAAGATGCCTTCACCCTGGTAGGGTTCCCCTTTATCATATAGGTAAAGGTAAAGGGAGCCCTGACTGTTAGGTCCAGTCGTGGTCGACTCTGGGGTTGTGGCACTCATCTCACACTATGGGCCGAGGCAGCCGGCGTACAGCTTCCGGGTCATGTGGCCAGCATGACTAAGCCACTTCTGGCGAACCAGAGCAGCACACGGAAACGCCGGTTACCTTCCCACCGGAGTGGTACCTATTTATCTACTTGCTCTTTGACGTGCTTTCGAACTGCTAGGTTGGCAGGAGGTTATCACATACACAGCCCCAAAAGACAACTACAAGAATCCACCGACAGCCTACAAATAAATTAGGCTAACTTGACCCAACAACCCCTCCCCCCCATTAATGAACAAATCTCACTGCAGCCAACCAAAGACAACTAACTGCACCCTAAGCCACCCCAAGCTCTCTAACTACCAAGGAAATATAACAAGCGAATAGAAAGAGAACCTCCCCAAGTGACACTGATGCTAAACCCCTACACATACACTCCCTCCCCCCCCTTTTTCTTCCCGACCTTATACTGCAAATAACACTAATGTCTCACAACAGATGTGCTTGATCTGCAGAAATCACAACCTGAAAAAAGAGACAATGCATGTACTTTTGTAAACTAAGAATTTTTTAAAATCAAAATTATTTTTAAAACAAATGAACAGACCCCCCCAAAGCCAAAGCTTTCCCCATTTCCCTGGTGCTGAAATTTAACAAGACCAACTTTCGTTTGATTCTGCCAAGTAGTAGGGCCTTTATGCTCTCGGCTTACAGCTCCATTCACCAGTCAGGTAAATCACATTGCTCTGGTTTTATTACTAAGTTCTTTGGGCTCCAAACTATGCCTTCTGCCTTATGCTGTTTAACTTCCACTGAGATGTTTCTACTTGATCCAATCTGTTTAACTTCCACTTCTAAGAAGGCATGGGGAGCTCATAAGGACTAAACTGGCCAAAGGCCCTTCAGGTCTAGCTAGCATCCTGTTTCTCAGAGCAGCCCAGCAGAGGAGGACAGGAGTGCAATGGCCCTGCCCTGTTGCATAAGGCCTGAGGTTGATATATTATTAGTAAGGAAGTGGTGGGGAAACAGATCTAGAGATCTAGGGGTTATTCTTCACACACAGCCTCTCAAAAATATCTCTGGGAGTGAAAGAATAGAAAGTTGCAAGCTGTTGCTTCTCCTCCTCCTCCAACAACAAGATAGCTCAGTCGGTAGAGCGTGAAACCCTCCTCCTCCTCCAACAACAAGATAGCTCAGTCGGTAGAGCGTGAAACCCTTAGTCGTGGGTTCGAACCCCACGTCGGGCAAACAGAGTCTTGCATTGCAAGGGTTGGACCAGATGACTGCCGAACTCTACAGTTCTCTGATTCAATGATTCATTGCCAAGGGGGCTGCTGCTGCTGCTTCTGCTGCTTCATCTCCTCCGGGCGGGCTGGGGCGGGGTGGGGGTGCCTGCCTGCGCGCGCAGGCGCTTCTCCCCCGACCTGATGTTTCGCAGGGCTGACATTCGTGTAGCAACCGCCGGGTCCGAGGCAGCAACGGCGCTGCAGCTGGGCTTGGCTTTGAAATGCGCAAGACAATGGGCGCCACTGTTCTCGCCCGCTTCGCCTTTCCATTCCATTTGCATAGTCTGTTCTGCCTGATTGACCAGCTCGGGCTGTCCAAGGGACCCGGCATTGTTCCCAGATCACTGCGAGATGGCAGAGATGACAAGATTCAGGTGAGAGATGAAGTGGGATGGCTCGCCCGGGCCGCAAGCCGAAGCCAGAAGCCCCTGGGAACACCAGGCGGGGGGAGAAGAAGGAGGAGTGGAGAATCAGATGGAGGGGTTTAAGAGAGAGAGAGAGAGAGAGAGAGAGAGAGAGAGAGAGAGAAGTCCTCTCCTGTCTTCCACAATGAGAACTCACCCCAAATCCACATTTTCCCACCCCACTCCAGCTACTCTGGCCAAAAATCGAGCCGCCCCTCAACCCTCACCGTAGTTCATAGCAGGGCAGCGCTTCAAAGTGACGTTCAAAGCACAGTGACATTCAAAGCACTTCACACACAGGGTCTTCTTGGCAAAACGTACAACATGCCTGCAAGGCAGGACAGGAGACCATCTAAAAAGGCTGCTTCCGGGAAGGAGCGGCTTTCTGGTAGGGTTGCCCTATTTTGAAGAGCAAAAAGAGAGGGACATATTTCCCGACGTCTACTTTTAACTATGGAGACTCTTATTTTACATACCCATGAAAAAGAGAACGTGTCTTGGAAAAAGAGGACATAATGTCAACCCTAACTGGGCTGAGTGAAGGGCGAAAGGGAAACGGAAGGTGCGCCCTCCAGAACTGCAGCCCGCCAGAAAGCAACACCCCAGGATCGGTTTTGCATGGGAAGGTTTCCTATTTACAAGTGAAAGATGGATTAGAGTCGCAGGGGAAGATGGCAGCCCCCCACCCCCCGCAAGGCACTTTACGGGCAGGGAACTTGCAGGAGGACTTCGTGAGGGAGCTGAGGCCCCACGAGCCGGTTCATATTTACTCGGAAGGAAGCCCCGTCGAGTTCAATGTGGCGCTCACTTCTGGCCAAGGGTGCAGCAGGGCTGGAGCCGAAGCAGCTGCGATCCTAAACTGTCTGGGAAATTTCATCTAAATCGAGAGGAATCGGGACTCGGGGCCAAGTATAACGGGGCTTCGGGTTTGTGTTAGGATCGCAGCCTAAGGCTAAAATCCTATGCCCAACTGGCCCTGCATAGGAGGCTCTCGTTAAGCTCCTTTATTACAGTCTAATCAAGCCCGTGGAAGGTAGCTGGGCAGAGACACGCGTTTTATAATCTTCCTCCTTCCGCGCAATCGTCTGCTTATTTGCAGCTGTGCCCTCTTCTGTAGATCGAAAATACCGGTAGCTACTCCTGATATCTCAGACAAAACACAACTCCTGATATCTCAGACAAAACACAACTGGGGAAGGGCCATAGCTCAGTGGAAGAGCGTCTGCTTTGAGTGTAGAAGGAGGTCCCAGTTCAGTCCCCAGCACGACCTCCAAGTAGGGCAGGGAAAATGTGCCCCGTCGAAAAATCCTACAGAACCGCTACCAGCCTGTGCAAGCAATATTGGGCTAGATGGACGGGCTCAGGGCATGGCAGCTTCCTCTGTTCCTACCCGCCATTCATTTCCAGGCAGATGCTCATGATGGAAAGCTCTGAGCTGCTGAGGAAGGAGGAATGGAGGAAGGAGAGCAAATCGCGTCGGGCTCCATCTCCTCTTTCCCACCCCTCCCACACACAAAAACAACAACCCTGGAAACTTTTTTCCCTCTCAAACTAGCTTGCAGGCACACACACACACACACACACACACACACACACACACACACACACACACACACACATACACGTAAACAACATGCACCCGCCCAGCCGACACAGGCCCCCTGAAATGGGTTTTCGTTTGACACTCTTGTTTTGACTTCTTCGTAGAAAGACCTTAAAAAGAAAAAAAAAAGATCTTTGCAATACCGGAATGTTTTCCCTCGAGGGATCTGCAGCACAATTTGCCATAATTTCTTCCTTAAACCGAAAAGAAGCTGAGCTGAGCAAGGGATGAGATTCCCATGGCAGCGATCGCTTCGACTCAAACCCCCCCCCCTCCCGCCGCCCTCTGGGACTCCAGTCTCGTTTCAGTGCAAATATTCCCTATCATCTGCTAATAATGGGGAAAGACAACAGAGGCGCGCGACTCGCTTGTGCCCGGGCACCAGCCACGGATCCACAGCTGCCACTTAAACCGCATCCATCCCATCGATTTCCTCTCTTTAGCAGGACAGCTGTTTTTACTCAGGAGGGAGACTTATTTCAGTGGGCCTTTTGCCCAAGGAAGTAGCTGGATGCAGCCCAGTTCTATGCACATTTCTTTTAGCAGGTTTCCCTTCAAGGTTAGGTGTGCTCAGGATCCTACTCCTGTGCGCACCTACCTGGGAATCAATGAACTTGGTGAAACTTACTTCGGAGTAAGACACGTATCGCTGTTCGCTTATGATCCTGTGCCCACTTGTCTGGAAAGGTCCCATTTAACTCAATGAGTGGGCGTGCTATGAGTCCTGTTATTGAGCACGTTCGCTCCCTGGGGCTGCACCTGTCTAGGTGAGTCTCATGGGTTTGTGGATGAGAACTGGGGTTGCCACGTTGAGACTTAACTGGGTGGGTTGGTGGTAGAAAAGTCTGTCCGGGTAAGAGGAGCCGGATCCACGGTTAGTTTCAGCAGCTGCTGCTGCCTTCATTCCAGTGACTTCCAAAGGACTCAGCCCCGCGTTCACACGGAAGGAAGCACTTGCTTCCGAATAGGTGTTAATTCGGCTTAAAGCCCAGTGTTTAGATTGCACCACATTGTGGGCCCGCAGTTAAAATCCATGTAACTTTCTTTGCCCATCTGAAACTTGGATCCGCGCCCCCCCTCTCTCTCTCACACACACACACACGGTGGAATGCACTTAATGGCTTCTTAAATTCGAGGGTGAGGGACGAGCTCACACCCAGAAGGAAACACAGGCGCTCCCTCGGTCCACAACTGCTGCTTTTTCTGTTGGTGGCGGCGGGGAGCGGATTTCAAGCTGGTTTACCCCGCAGCCCTAAGGCAGAGATCCTTCCCCTGTTTCCACGGAAGGAAGCCCCGCAGAATCGGGTCTCCGGGGCTTCCCAGGAAGGACCCGTCGTGGTCCCCCGGCGAAAGTGTGGCGTGAGGCACCGGGGCCCGGCCCCCGTTTCCCCTCCTCCCGGTGCCCGCCGGGGGTGAAAGATGCGATGGGAGCCGAAGTGGCTCTGGAGTTTGTTTAATTCTCCCCCTCGCGTGTTTACTGATCCTTCGAGAGGCGCTTATCTCGGGGAATATAGAGCGATTAATAAAACCGCAGGTTTCCAGATAAGTGATTGTGATGGAGATTGTTGGCGAGAAAATAGACAATTATCCGCTGTTAGCTTTACATAAAGATCGCATTAACTTGAATTAGTTATCAGACAAAAGAACATCAGAAAGCTGCACCTTTTCTGCCAAGGCAACCGCTCGCGGGGTGTGTGTGTGTGAGAGAGAGAGGGGGGGGGAGAACTTCTCTCTCTCTCTCTCTCTCTCTCTCTCACACACACACACACACACACATACACCCCAACGGGGAAGTTGGTGGCAGGCCAAAGAGAGACGAAGCAGGGATACTGAGCTGGGGGGGAGTTGGAGAGCTTCAAGGGAGGAAGCGAGGGAGGGAAGACGCGCTGCCTGCCCGGGCGAAATGCGCCGCCGCGGAAAAGAGGCGCAGCTGAGAAACGCGCCTTGGCAGCCAAGTGGGAACCCAAAGGAAGGAGAAGGCTGATCGTGGGGCAGCCGGGAACTTAAAGGGCTCCTGAATGGAGGTGGGGAGGGGGTTATAGGAGTAAGAGAGGGGGGTCTTTTCCTGCACAGCCGTGGAACTATTTGGAGAGCATGAAAGAGGCTGCTGTGGTTCCCGCTGGAGAGCTTTTTGTACAATTCCAAGTCTAGTTCTCTCTCTCTGCCCCCCAACACACACACAGCGTTCCCCCTCCCATTTACTGGAGGGGGGGCGGTAATTAATTATCCAGCTCTGCTCCTGGGAGAGAGAAAGAGAGAAGGAAGGAAAAGTGGGGGAGCGGGGGGGGGGAGAGAGCGTTAAGGGAGGGAAAGGATTCCCTCCCCCTCCCGACTTTCGTTTTGTTCAGCAAGCAGAACTAGGAGGAACACCCCCACCCCGACCTCCACCCCGGGACTGCAGGGCTCCTGTCCAGTCCACCCCCACGGAAAAGGGGGGGGGGAGGGCGAGCCCTGAGGGGGAGCGGCTCTCATTGTGGCAGCCAACAATCCCCCGGCCTTTATTCCCCCCGCGGAGGTGAGGAATTCTGGAGCGGCTCGTGTGACTTCGAGGGAGAGGGAGGCGGGCAGGGGCTACAGAGGCTAGGCGCGCGAGGGCACACCTCTCCCGCTCCTCCGTCCCTTCCTAACATAAAATAGAAGCCTGCCAAGGCAAAAGAAAGGATGTCATTACGGTCCAGCAAGATGCACTCCCAGAAAAATAGTAATATTGACATACAGTATATATGTCGAAGAAAAGTGTCTCGGCAGCGCGTTGCGTGAGCTGGAGCCTTGCCTTCCACTTTCAGCTCAGTCTCTTAATCTCAGGGTAGTAGGTTCGAGCCCCGCGTTGGGTGAAATATTCCTGCGTGGCAGGGGGTTGGACTAGATGACCCCCGGGACCCCTTCCGACTCGACAACTTCTATGAAAAGCTCTCTGTAGGTTGGCTGCCTCTATTAGGGCTGCAACGTGTCTTTCTGTGAGTTTAGTTAGGGTCGGGACGCCAGATTGCCAGACAGCCTCAGAGCAGGCGATGCTGCTGGGCTGAGGTGGGTAAAGGTGTGTGTGTGTGTGTGTGTGTGTGTGTGTGTGTGTGTAGCGGGGATGCTCAGGTGCCGTAGGGCTGCCTCCTGGCCTGCACGCACACATACACAGCGCGCCCCGCCGGCTCTCCCCGGCTCGCCTGACTGGGAGCTGTCCCAGTGCTGCTACGTGCGGCTCCTGCGCTTCCCGGGTCCCGGTTGAAAGGAGCGGCTGACGACCCCCCCAGTTCCCAAGGCAGGCTGGAAACTGCCTGGTGAGCCTTGGATTTGTGTGGTCCCAGCCTTTCCCAGCTTGCCCCATTCCGCGCCCGGGATCAGGGGCTCCCTCGGCTCGTTTGCACCTGCGTCGCTTCTGGCTCCTTCAGGAATGCGCTGAAGCTTGTAATCAGCTTTGTGAAGCCATTGAGTGCACGGCTGAGTGAAACTTGCAAAGCTCGCGGAGAACTGGCCCGCTGAATGGGAGTCAGCATGGGGCTGCTCTCCAAGCCTTGGCGCTGCCAAATTCCAGCAGAGCCCCTCACAATCAGTCCACACAGGCTTTGCTGCTTTCCCCACACTAAGAAAAGTGAGAAAAGAAAAGCGAAAATACCAGCCACCGAGGTTAGCAGTTTGTTCCCAGATTAATGGCAAAACTCTGGAGGCTGGGTGGGTGGATGGATAGATTAGCTAGCTAGCGGCCGAGGCTCTGCGTTTTTTGGTCGCCTCTAAAAGACGCTGGGTGTTGTTGTTTTTTAGCTGGGGCAGGTTTTGTTGTCCTTCAAGGCGGGAAGGTAGCCAGAAAGAAGGGCCCGTGGTTATGAAGAAACTTGGAAAAAATACAGGGTTTCCATATCTCTCTCCTGTAGTTGTTCCCATATCTCTTTACTTGAGAGTAGTCCCATTAGAATCTATAGGGCTGCTCCAAGAGCAAAGCATTTGGGAACGGCTGTTCGGGGAAATAAAGGGGGAGGGGTTTCAAAAATAGCAACAAAAAACCATAAAGAGGCATCCGAATATAGTCAAAAGTTGGACAAAAAGGATTGCAGATTGTATTTTAGATAGGACAGCGTTTTGTGAGAAGATAAGGCGATTCGCACGCCATTAAACTCAGTGGGAAAGTGGGGCTGGCAGTCCAAGGGACTGTTTTGTTTAGAGCCCTGTTGCTTGTGGATATAATGAGAAAAAGTGTCCATCGTCCAAGACGCTCTTGCTAAGGATGGTTTTAGGGGGTGGTTTTTTTTCTTCTTTTTTTTTTGGAACTCTGCATGATGGTGTTCCTTCCTTAAGGAACAGGTTTTTAAGTTGTTTGGTTAAGGATTGTCGGACCTCCTGGGAACTCCTGCAGAGGATCACACAGAAAGCATCCATCCTTTGGGACGTCAACATTTTTTGAAGGGGAATGTGAAGGGGTCCTGTTTAGAATTCTTTTACTCCTGGCGCAAATCAGCTGCTAACCCATTCCACAGATTGCTAGGGATGGACGCCTGGCTTCCTAACCCATTTAATTCTACATTTGTCTAGCGATATCTGGATGTTTTCCTATGAACCTCCAGATACTACCAGAATATTTGCATTTACGTTTTAAGCCACAATGAGGTCCTCAGATAGCCAACCGCTGTAAACGAGGGAAACCATTTGAAAAGTCAGCTTACTATAAGCGATTCAGGCGGTGGCGGGGAGGACCCGATATTCAAAATCTTTTGAGAGCTAGATTCACAATCCACGTAAGACAACGTGCGTTTAGCTAACAGTGGGCTCGGATGCATTCAGTTCTACTTAGAAGTGAGACTTACGGGGCTTAGCCTCAGATAAGTGAGGACAGTACTGCAGGTGAAACCTGCTTTCAGACCAATCCTATGCATGCATTCACTCACTCAGAAGTATGGCTGCAGTCTTAACTCCACTTACCTGGGAGTAAGCCTCGTTGAATTTAATAGGAATTACTTCTGCATATGCACAGTTAGTAAATCTCACTTAGTTCAATAGGACCGACTCCCAAGTCGATGTGCACATGACTACAGACTTTATTGGCAGCAGGCTGCCATTGGTATCAAACGTCGGGATCCCAAAGAGCTGCTTTAGGCGTGTCTGGGGCCTTGGGGGAAGGTATTTTCTTCGAACAGCTGCTCTCGGTGCCATCTAGCAGACAGTTCTGGGAAACTCTTCCATTTGGTAGCCTGGAGGGCATGCGCAAGCTCCATAGGAGGAGCAAGTTTCTTTGGATCTCGCCCAATGCCTCTTCCACACAACACCTGCACAGAGCTTCAGCTCCATATATATTTCTGTTCCTTGCAAGTCAGTGGGCTGGGAGTCTGGAATTCAAGGGCTTTTGCTTAACTTTGCCAGTGCTGTAAGTTGCAAAAGTGCAGGGCTCCCTCAACCGCTCGCTTTTATCTTATTTTTCCTTCTTCCTTTTTGAGTACCAAATGCCTGAGATTACTTGGGTCTTCCTCACCTGCTTTTTTTTTTTTACCTTGCTTTGAATTGCTTCTACTTTCTCGTTCAGGAGCTGCAGTGCGCCTAAGAGTTTCAAAGCTCAATGCAAAGAGTTTCGGCGGTTGCTAAACACCTTGGAGTTTGTCTTACACACAATTCATTGGAATTCAGTTCCACTGATTTCCATGGAGTTGCTTCCTAAATTAAGGGCACTTGGGGGTAGCAGCCTTGGCCTTACAGCTGAGAGCCCGTTTTCCCTATCTCTTAGAATCATAGAATAATAAAGTTGGGAGGAACTCCGAGGCTCATCTAATGCAGGAATATGCAGATGGTCCTTATGGGAATTGAACCTGTAACCACCACGTCCTCCGAAACCTTTCTTGATTTGCTATTATTCTATAGAAAATCAACTTTTCTGACACACGACCTTCAGAATTTATCTCTCCCTTTTATTTCAAAAAACAAAAAAACTCCAGCAATTTAAAATCAAACGCTAACTAGCTGCTCTGCTAAACGGAGTTGTTTGGTGGGCATTTGTTCTCAAACTGCATTCATTTCAACGAGCCCAGTCAAAACCACGCAGCAGCAACCGCGGTAAGACCTGCGAAAACTTTCCTTTGTTATGCAACGAAGGTGAACTCCAGCATTGGCTCTGGTGGCCAAGTTCCCGGGTCGTCCCGATCCACAGCCCCCAAATTGGTACCCTGCACTTCAGGAAAGTTACTTGGAAGACAGCCCTGCGATTGGATCTCCTTCCACGCCGTTGAGGACCATCGACTACTAGAGGGAAGAATTTAGGGACTCCCCGCCCCCTCCCATGGTTATCCCTTGTGGCTGGAATCCTACACACACTTCCTCGGAAGTAAGACCCGGAGAACTAGATAGAACTTGCCGAGACATTACACATACTTCTGTAAAACAAGAAAAATATTTAATAAAACAAACAAACAACAAAAACTAGATAGAACTTGCTTCTGAGTAAACCTGAGTAGACTGCACGAGTCCTAATGATTTCGGTGAGAGCGTTAATTAAACACGTGCTCAAATCGCTCCCACTAAAATCAATGGGGCTTAGAAATGCTTAATTTTGATGACATGTTAATGAGTTTTCTGCTCCCCCCCCCCCGCATTTACACAACAATGCTGTTTACTTGGGAGTGAGGACCACTCCGTTCAACGTGCCTTATCCCCAGGGGAAGAAGAAAAAAAAGATATTCCCACTTCCTTGGGAGTGAGCCTCGTTGAACTCATTGGGGTTTACTTCTGAGCAGACATGCTCAGGACTTGGACATCGGAATCCAATGGCGGCGAATGTAAAGAGCGTACTGAAGTTTGGAAGTAAAAATAAAATAAAAAAGATGAGCTTTTATGTTAAAGACACAAATAACCAAGCAAGGCCAAACTGCGAATTATTGCCACTTGAAACGATAGGTGCACAAAACCTTCTGTTCTCTACATGGTTCCCAGAAACTCTTCCATCCCCGACGCCTTTCTGGCAAATAAAGTTTCCATCCTGCCCCTCCCCCCGCCCGCCCGCCCCTCCCCCTCCCCCTCTTTTTGGAAGTTGGATGTTCTATTTTCGACCGTGTTGCTTCTTCCAACCATTCTCAGTGACAAGTCATGAGGATATGCAGTAATTCAGAAATTAGTGAAATTTTATTCTTGGTGGGGGCGTTGGATTAAGAGGCTGGGAGAGTGTGAAACAAGTCAACGTGTAATTGTATGATAAGGCTCTCACGAGGAATTTATTGGCCAAGTTGCTATTTCTATTCCTTCCTAATCTCGTTTAGCACATTCATTCTCTGCAATCTGTCTCCATAATCTTCTGTGACAGAATGGCAGCCAATGGAAGCATGCATGTTTGGAGAGAAGAGAAAATATGCAGAGGCGTGATAAACTGATGCTAATTATCCATATTTAGGACACCGAGTGCAGAAGATCAAGGTTTACAAATAACAAACCAGAGCCAGTGATGATGGCTTCCTAGTGTGGAATATATTGGAGGGGACAAGATAAGGGCTTCACATGCAGAAGAGATTTATTGGTCAAAGGGTTCACCTTCCACTTTTCCACTTTTATATAGCAGTAAATTATTTAGGCTAAATTCACCAGAACATTACTCTTTTATTTGGCAATGTGCCATGACTTGCTCCTTCTTTGTGTCTTTTCAATGCAAATCCTTGTAGTGTAACATCAGTTGATAAGAAACAAATAATTGAAGTAATAGGTAATTCCCTTTAAATTGTGCATATAGGACAGTGAGGTAATCATCATCTAATGGGAAAGGAGGGAGGGGGGAAAGGGGGCTGAGTCCGAAGGATAAAGCAGATAGCTGAGAGTGAAACACCACCAAATGTCGGCTGTTCGGTGACACTGGTAGCAGCAGCAGCAACACAGGAAGAGGAGGAAGCGCATCTGGGTTGTGTATAAAAACAATTTTATGTTGCGACTTATTTCCAAATATGTCTTTTCATTTTTCATTTTTTATATAAAAATAGCTTTTTTTCCAAATTCCTGGAAAGAAAGGGGACACACACAAACACACACACCACATTTAAATTAGGAAGTTAACTCCCATTTTCTCCCCCCTCCCCAAAACTCTCCCTGCAAGTCAGCTGGCTGAAATACATAATACAGGGATTCAATTTGGCAATATTTGTGCTGTATGGTTGAGAGGTTAGCAGTAGTGATCTTAGTACTTTGCGATAATTGTGTTGTACATTTTCCAAAACGCTTCAGCAACTTGAGAATAGTGTTGGCTGGCAACGGGTTCATGGGTTTGTGTGAAGTTATTTGTTTACACACACACACACACACACACACACACAATTCATTACATTCTTATGTGATGTCACTTGATATATTTTTCCCCTTCCCACCCCCAAAAGGCTTTATCTCTGTAGAATCTAGCTAGCCTTTCATGCTTCAACTTGTATTTTATATTTCTATTAAAATCATTTACCACCAGCTCGACTCCAAAATCCAATAGGGAATTTATAGTGGTTAATCTGGCATCATTTGGGTAATTTAAAAGGAATTGACTGGGGGGGGGGGAGTTCTGCACCCTTCATCCCACTGAAGTCAATGGCACAACCCCCATCAATTATATTGACTCTAGGTTTAATTCTCAACGGTGTTTTAAGAAAGTCATCTATATTTTGTTGGACATTTTTGAGGTGTGTTTCTATTTTATTAGATTGCATCAGCTATTTTGTTTTGTGGGTGGAAAAAATATTTCAGTAATAGATCTCAGTTTCTCTTTAATATCAGTGGCAGTACTAAGACAGTTTTATGGCTAATTAGACTGTTATATCCTTGAAGCCTTCACAAAGTTGCTATTTTTGCTGAGAAAAGTAAGCAAGTAACTTGTGCTGCTGGGGCAAAAAAATAAAAAAGTCAGAAAGAAAAGAAAAGTTGTGAGTATCCAAACTTAAGAGATTTGGAAGGCTCCTTTGGGGTAAATCTCAGTGTGCGGAGTGATTATATTCCTTCCACAACTATTGGGAAGGTTTGGCTCATATATCTACAGCTAGAATGCTAAAACCATTTCCTTTCTTGGCAATGATGGTGCGCAGCAGTTTTATGATCACAGGCCCATGCCTTAATTTCTTTCATTCTTCTTTTCTTTTAAAAAAGTATCTGTTCAGTTTTCTTTTAAATGACACATTTTAATGGGCTGCCATTGTTTTGAGGGAAGGGGAGGAAGAATATCTAAGCAAACCCCCATAAGGGACTCCTTCTAATCACTCACTACTCATCCTTGTCTCTGGCCTTGGAGTTCCTGGCTACACCATTGTCCTCAGCTTATTTTTGCTCTGGATTCTAAAACGAGCCATAATAGCACACCAAACAATGAAACAAATGTGACTGAGCCTGTAGATTCAGGCTGCATACACCACCACATATTTAAAGCACACTTTAAGCTTTCCCCACAGAATCCCCAGAGTTTATCTCCAGAGCTACAGTTCTGTGTGCCCTTAACAGTCCCCAGCATTATTTGGAAAAAGTCATGTGGTTTAAATGTACAGTGTGCATGAAGCCATAGACTTCAAGTACGAACCCCTTGGAAGAACCAGATGTAGAGCAAGGACGGGGAATTTATGGCCCTGTGGATGTTGCTGGACTGTCTCCCATCAGCCTCAGCCAAAATGGTCAATAGTCAGTGTTGATGGCAGCTGTAGTCTAAGGACTTCTGGAGGGCCACAAATGTCATGATCAACATGTCGTCTCTCCAGTGGTGCTATTTCCAGGCAAGGAGGCACACCTACACATTTCTTGGTAGAGTTGGGTTCCTGTAATTTGAGGTGAAATAAAGTATCCTCTGGCAGTGGAAGAGGATAAAAATAATGGGGAGAAGAGGTTATTGGTTGTCTATCCCACTCCCCAAAACCCCAATCCATTATAGAACACCTCCTGCTATCCAAAATAATGTTTGTAGCAGCATCAACTTTTGCCTCTCTTTATGCTAGGCCAGAGGTCAGCAAACTTTTTCAGCAGGGGGCCGGTCCACTGTCCCTCAGATCTTATGGGGGGCTGGACTATATTTTGAAGAAGAAGAAAAATGAACGAATTCCTATGCCCAACAAATAACCCAGAGATTCATTTTAAATAAAAGGACACATTCTACTCATGTAAAAACACGCTGATTTCCGGACCGTCCGCCGGGAGGATTGAGAAGGCAATTGGGCTGGATCCAGGCCCCGGGCCTTAGTTTGCCTACCCATGTGCTAGGCTAAACAACAGAGCAGATAAATACTCACTGGTTGCTTACTTAGCTGAGTACCACAATGGTCTCTTTCTACACAAAAGTCAAAGACCAGAAATTAACTGCGAAGGCCAACAGTAATGAGGGCCTATGCACTGAAATATTATCTCCAGGTCATCAGGGCAGTGTTGGTTGGTCTATTAGGGTGAATATGACACAGCCCTGCCTGCCTTTTTTTACTTACAACCACTTAAAGCGGGGCTTTCTGCCCCACCAGTCCCAAAGCAACCCTCTGCCACTGCAACTTGGACATCTTTGGTAATACAGGACTTTTGAGAGTCATGTCCGTGGGGTATCCAGAAAGAGCACTCAAGTCCAACTTTAGAACGGGCACTCAGCGGAATGTGAATCCATCAGGGAGGACTTCCTCTCAACCCTGTGGGAGCCAGTTCCCCCTGGGTGCAGTTGGGTAGAGATGGCTGTAACTTATATAAGAAAGGCTGATCACGTCCCCATCTCTCTCTCTCTTACTCCCATCATGCTCGCTTGCCATCATCATGCATCTTCTACCACTGTAAGCCTGCCTCCAGATTGCTACTGTATGTGAACTATGAGTAAACTCTGTTTTATTCTAAGAAGGCTATTATTGTTTTGAGGGGGAAATACCAGGAAAATCCAGTCTGCCCCAAGGCATCCTGGATTGCTTTGTCAAAATAAAGGCTGTAACCAGCTGAATCAACAACTTCCTAATTTTGTTGCAAAAGGGGGGGGGACTCTTTTAAACTCACAAACGTGTGTAAGGAAGGATGATATCTAGCTAATATATCCTCTCCTCATTTCTATACACATCCCTACAATGTCTCCTTATTGTAATCAGCTTCCCTTTCATCATGCCATGTAACGTGAAACCTGAAGCCAGACCTAAAAAACCCCAAAGCGTTAAGCTTCTACCTCTGAGGTTCTGAAGCCTATGAGAATGCTTTGCTGCCCTCAGGCATCCAGGCGGTAGAGGCTGTTCCATTGGGGTGGTTGGGGCCGCACCAACCTCAGCCCAACCTTACCTGCTGCCTTCTTACTTACAAGCAGCCCAGGAGGTAGCAGCGCCAATCATCTTCCTCCCCCTTCACCTCAGCTCCTTGCACAGCTGATCAGGGGAGCAGATAGGGACAAAACTAGAATGAGCTGGCTAGAGACCTGCCATTGGCTCTGACTCTGCCTATGTTTGCCCTTCTTTCCTCCTGGAGCTCTGGAATAATGTGATAAAACTATTGTGCTTGTTTTTTGACTTGCGTGAGGGTGAAAGACTTAAAGAGAAGCCAAAGGCACCGAACAACCAAGGTATTCATCACCTGATAATTGCAGGGTGACCTGCTAAATAACGAGGCTACATACATTTTCATCCAGATCAACAATCTAGTTATGTCTTAATACAAGGAAGAATATCCATTGTTAGTTATATTCAATGGAGACCGGCTGAAATAAACAGACTTACTAAGTCTATGGATTTCAGTGGGTCTATTCTGGGCATAACTTATTTGGGATATCACCCAATGACCCAAGCCTAATTAGCACCATAGTACTGTGGTAATGTTAAGGAAGGTAGGGGAGGATATATTGTTTTGCTGTTATCCCTCCTCACTCGAGCCAGTGAGTAAACAGCAGAGCACATTCCCTTTGCAACTTATTGGAAACAAGTTGATGATTTGTTAGAATCCTTTAATTAAGCAATCCAGACTGGATTGTTCCTGGTAAGTTTCCCCTTTATTTCCCGCTTAAAATAATATTACACAACCCAGTTTTCTTTAAAAGTAATAATAAAGTTTTACCCACATTCAGTTCACAGCAGTAATCTGAAGGCGGGCTTTATTTGTGGTTACAGTGAAAAGAAGTCTGAGCTACATCTCAGACTTTCTGCTTATGGGCTCCATCCTATGTGAAGGTTGAGCCATGCGCTTGCTAAGAGCCAGGAGAGCGAGAGTCCAAGAGGAAGAGATGGTTGCATGGCCGGTCCTTTTATCTGGTAAGCTAGGGTCATTCCCATCTACCTGATCACACACAAGAAGAGGAAGCTCCAGAGCAGGTATGACAGGAAGTCCTCCCTGTCTGGAGCCACATTCCCCTGAGTGTCCATTCTAGGCAGCAGGAAAATTTTGTTCTTGACTGCTCTAGTAATAATACATCCCACAAGTATATATCGTATTTATATTGAGCCATAAATAATACATGTTTTTAAATATATGATCTTGTGATATTTATATTTATATTTATATTTAAATTCATATATTGCCCTTCATCTGTAGATCTCAGGGCAGTTCTCAACATAAAAATACAAGATTAAAAAGAATAATAATAAAAATAAGAACAAAATCAAACTAATAACTCCCCTCCCCCTAAGAAGACATTTTAAAAGGTATTGGATATCAATCAGCCCAAGCCCTTGTTGAAGAGGAGCATTTTTGCCTAGTGCCTAAAGGTGTACTGTATAATAAAGGCAAAGACTAACCTCCCTTGGGAGAGCATTCCACAAGCAGGGAGCCACAAGAGTAAAGGCACCTTCTAGTGTTGCTGCCCTCCAGACCTCTCATGGAGGAGGCACACGAAGGGCCTCAAAGGACGATCTGAAGATCCGGATAGATTCATAGTGAGAGAGGCAGTCCTTGAGGTATTGCAGTCCTGAACCATTTAAGGCTTTATAGGTCAGAACCAACACTTTGAATTGGATGGTGCATCTTTCTTTTGCATAACGAATAGGATTTGTTGCAACCAGAACCATAGAGTTTTAAGGGACCTTGAGGGTCATCTAGGCTACTGGTCAAACAGGTGCTGAATAACCAACTTTATTTCCTCATAATTTATCAGAAGCTCCTAATTTTACAGATTGTTAGGCATAGTCAAACAGTTTGGTCAGTGGATTGAAAAGGGATTAGCTTTAGTTAAAGAGGGAGGAAAGTTGTGAGGACCACGCTCAGCTTATGGGCATGATGCTTTCCAAGTATGTGATTGCGTATAGGCCTCTAGCGAATGATCCATCCCTTTGTATAACCTACTTACCAGGTGTCTCCCCACTCTCCACACTACTTATTTACAAGGGTCAAGCAGCATGCAAACAACTTTCAGATCACCTCAGATACTTTGCCTCTCAAACTCACACCCAGCAGCCAGTCACAAAGGGCTGCTTCATTGGTGCGTGTTCACCTTGCAATATGTCTCCCATCTGAATGTACAAACTGCTTTTACTGAAACACATTATAAAGTTTGAATGTACAAACTGCTTTTACTGAAACACATTATAAAGTTTTGAAAAGAACTGCAGCCAATCAGAAGCCGCAGTTTGGTTTTCTAACATTTCGGAAGCCCAACGGACTTCCAAGGTACGACTGTAGTGAGGTAAGAAGTGGTTCCATTTGGGTTAGCTGATGCACACATGCAAGTCATCACTTGGTGCTACCATAGAATTAAGGATACGCACTGCATGTATGTGTGGCAAAACCCCAGCCTCTTCTTTTACCACCCCAAAATTATTTAGCGGGACTGACTTCCCAGCAGTTTATCAGCTAGGTAAAATCACCAGGACAGCATATATTAAAACATTTCCCACTGGACGCTTCTGATTGGAGGCTGCAACTTAGGTTCTGCCGTGTACTGTGCAATCTGGGACAGGAGGACACATTCCACGCTCTGTTGACAACATCCCTGTTAAACTGCACTGTTGTTAGCTTGAATCATATGCCCGTCTTTTTGGGTCTCAAAGCATCAAGCTTAAATGTTTTGTCAGAAATGCTGGGAACTGCAGAAAGTGACAGGGATTTTGCCTTACAGCCGTGCTGTGGCTAGGAGCAGCTGGATTAGAACAAGGAACTATTTTGCCTATTAACTATTGACAGCAGTAATCTACCCAGGGAACGATCCCCATGACATACCTTTGTGCAGCCTTCCTTTAGCAGAGGTTTCTTGATCCAACTTCCAGACTGAAATATTATTTACCACAAAAAAATAAGAATTAAAAAAAAATTGGCACTGGCTTTTCGAAGCAACAGTCTCCAAATTACTCTTTGGTATCTCTCACGGCAGACATTCTTTCCAAATCCCTTATATTCCAGTTGTATTTACCTAAGCTAATGAGATATCCCTGGTACAGCACAGTAATTACTCACCTGTGGCTTTGGCATGACACCAAACAACCTCCTCCCCTTCCCAGTGTTTTGGGGGGGATAGAAAAACTGACTCTACCTCTCCATGGTTTCAAGGCCTGCTTGGACTCACTTTCCCCCTCCTTCCCTCAGAAAGGGATTTATCCTGGGGCTGTGTGGATTTGGATAAGGAAAGGAGAGGGACTTAACAGCTCTTCCAGGCTGCTTTACCCTGCTTTCTGGGAGATGTTTTCCTGCAATTTGGGCAACATGCCCCCTCCCACCCATACTTTGTCCATTCAGCTGCCTTCCATAGCATTTTAATTTCGTGACTGCATTGGTCAGCAGTTAAATGGAGGTGCAGAATATCAATGTTAGTGGCATTGTTGAAGCCAATAAATTTGCTCAGAGCTGCATGTTTGCCTGAATTCATTAAACTGTTTACACCAGAGTGACTCCCCACACATGCATGTTCATTGATAGTGATTCTCAACTAAAGGGGTGAATCACCTCCATTGAAAGAAAACATGGCTGGAGATCATGTTTAGTTATACAGAAGCTCTGTCTGCAGGGGAGAATGGGAGTTAATACTGTGATGGCTCATTCACACATGTGGCTCATTCACACATGCAAGATCGTTTCATGTTGGAATCATCTGGTGATGAAGAGGCAACTGTAAATATCCATCATCCTTTGATGAATCATCCTTGTCTTCTGTATCCTCAGGCAAATGTCCCTTAACCAATGGTGACTGATGCTAGCAACTTTGACAAGTAAACCCATTTCACCTAGAAGGCCATTCTTTCTCCCACTGACCTCCAAAACGTATCTACCCAGCTGTGCCCAGAAATCCTTTAAATGTGTACCAAGTACAGGTACTTGGAACCAGAGCCTGGTCTACAACTGCTTTGGAATGAAGTGGGAATGAGGTGGCAAAATCCTGAAGTGGTAGAATGGATTGTGCCACTTTATACTATAGAATCTTAGAATTGTGGTGTTGGAAGGAACCACAAGGGTCAGCTAGTCCAGCCTCCTGCCACACAGGAATCACAATCAAAGCATCCATAACAGATGGCCAGCCAACCTCTGCTTAAAAACCTCCAAAGAAGGAGAGTCCACCACCTTCTGAGAGAATCAGTTCCGCTGTTGAACAGCTCTCACCGTCAGAATGTTCTTCCTAATGTTTAGTTGCTCCATCTTCCATGTGATTGCCCTTAAGATATTTGAAGGTGGCTATCATGTCTTCAAGGCTAAACATGCCCATCTCCCTCAACCATTCCTCATAAGGCTCCCCTCCCCCAAAACCCCTTTCATTCTCTTTGTTGCCCTTCTTGGCACATGTTCCAGCTTGTCAATATCCTTCTGAAATTGTGGTGCCCAGAACTAGACACAATACTCCAGGTATGATCTGACCAAGGCAGAATAGAGTGGTACTATTTCTTCCCTTCTACACTTCTGTTGTTATGGGCTAGGGATGGGTGTCACATATTTGAATATTCTGCTATGTGAAATGCAAAACCAACCCCCTGTACGTTGAAAACTAGCACAGCAGAGACAGGGCTTTCTCCCTAATCTGCTAGTTTCAGTAACTTGTTTTATGTAGGGGGAGCTTTAAAGAGAGCCAGTCCCATTCATTGTCTGAAGTACTAGATTCTACTCTGGCATAGCATCTCATTCTGCTTCCTCTGCAGATTACACTTCCATTGCACTCTTTTCAATTCAACACCACTGTTTGTTTGTTCCCATTTTCCTTCATCATGCTGGCTCTTAACTCTCACTCTTAAAGTCCAGGAAGTGGCATAGAATATTAAAACTTCTGTACTATAACAGGATGGGGTGAGGGCCTTCTCAGTGGTGACACCCCTCTCATGGAATCGTCTCCCCAAAGAGACTTACTCTCCTCCATATTGTATTTTTGCAGCCTTTTAGCCACCCAGGCCTTTTAAATAACCTGTGATATTAACATCTGGGTTCTCAATATTTGGTTGGTGCTTTCTTGTTTATTTCTGCTGCTAACAGGTTTCATTTTTAATCCTCTGCTGGAAAAGGAAAGGTTTTGGTTGGTTTGTTCTTATGCTGCATTTTTTGTTTTGTTTTATATACAGTACTTGTGTTTTAATATTGTATTTGTGTTCTTTTATTTCTAGTCAGCCACCTAGAGAAGTGTGTTATTGGCAGCCTATTCATAGATAGTAAATAATAAATATGGTAGCGCCCACCATAAATCATGATTTGCCATCCTTGGAAGAGAAGATGGCTGCAATAGGAAGAGGGAATTTCCTCACTTCCTCAGCCTGGTCCCCCCCCCAAAAAAAAACAACAACAACCCGGTACTTGAGAATGTAATTTTGCCTGCAGGACCATCATTACCCTCTCAGATGGTGTTCATTTAAGCAGAGACCTACAAGGTTTGTGTAGAGAGTCAGCCTGCTATCCAGAGCAACAGATTATTGAAAAATATGCCAGTTGGAGGCATCAAAAAGTGGAATTACTATGAAGGGATTCCATCTGAAATGGTCTCTGGCTCCCCTTATGTAATAACAAAAGTAGCCTTTGAGGTGCCACCTGACCCTTTACTACTAAGCTAGAGGACATACATTTTAAAAAAACCAAAACCCACCCAACTTACACTTTTATCTACGCTTCCTCAGGAAAAAAAAATTATTTGTGACATCTTAGTTCTAGCTTCGTAATCACTGGTTTTAGGAACGCGTGTGAAGGGAGGGGACACCCACCATTTTACAACACTTTCCCCACCCGGACTGCCTGAAGGCAAATGGTGGGCTCAAGAGCGTAAAAAGGGTTAATTTAACTACGCTCGGGGTTGCATAAGCCTGAAGGGGAAAAAGTGTCAGAGAAACAGCTGCCGGCAGTGGCACTTTCTTACACTTTCTTGCCGGCACTGCGCGTCCTGCAAGGTGGCAAGAACAGCGGAGGCGCGCTTTGCCGCTAGAAAAGCGCAGGAAGGCCTGAGAGGTCTTCTTTGCGCACCCTTTTGGCGCGAGAAAAGTCTCCGCAAACACTGTCCCTTCCCCAGGGATGCCTGCCCAAATGACTCGAGGCAGATAGAGGTCAGGACTGGCGAGTTTGTCAGAAGATTCCACCCAGGCTTCAGCAGCCTCTGTTAGACTTTTTGGCCTTGTTTGATCCAGCGATTTGGACTCTCTTTGGAGCCTTCTCATGTGCCCAGACAAGAGATCCCCGCTGGCCTTCCCCAAGACAACCACACTGGTTATTCGACGCAAATGGCAAGGGAACCAGGGACGTAGCCAGGGGGGTGCAAGGGGGAAGGTCCCCCCCCCAAAAGGCCAAGTAAACAAATAAAAATAACTAACTAACCAATTCCGTCGCGGATAGCTCGGCTCTAACCCCCCTCCCACAAAAGTCCTCCCCCCACTCCAAAAAATCCTGGCTAAGCCCCTAAGGGGAACTGTTTCGTTTCTGGAAACGTCCTCCCCGCCGACACACGCACTCCATATTTCCTGCCTTATTGAAATAGGGGGCCTAGGACTAGCAGAACATAAAAGAGATAAAATTTATATATGGGGGGAAGGTAGGTTATTACTTGCCAAAAACCACCCCTCAATTATAGAAACTTCCCAAAGTCTCTGATATGTTTCTGCCCTCGCCCTATTATGATGATGATGATGATGATGATGATGATGTCTCTACTGATGTCTCTTTCTAGAGAGTGATATCATTATATGCGGGACATACATTCGTGTCGATGTGTTTTACATTCTAGGGCGAGAGGTGCAAGATCTTGACGGCCATGTGGCCTTCGAGGGATAACTATTCATAGGCGCAGCCTCCTTGCTGAAGAATGACCCAAGCACAGCTGAATCAGAGATGGCAGGCTGTGTCGGGGGCAGGGGTGGGGATACAGTGCCCCCCTAGGTGTCGTTGGTCCGACGACCAATTCGGGCGCGGGGGGGTAGTCCAACAATCTGGAGGGCTACAGGTTTCCCAACCTGGTCTGTGGGGTCTGATGAGAGGAGAAGCCTGTTTCTCACTTGCAAGCCACCCTTGAGGCATAGCACGTGTGAACTCGCGCTCAGCCTCGTCGTGCTTCGAAGAGGGGAAACGTGTCTTGATTTCCTTGCTCGGCCATGTCTCTCCCTCCCTCTGCTCTCTGGGTTGCTGGGAGAAAGCAGGCGAAAGAGAAAGCTTGGAAAGGGCCACAGAAATTAGCTCTGCGTGAATAAGATTGGTGCTGCCACTCCAAAGTGCAGGGCTACCAAGCACCAGCCGCCTCCATGCCACATCCAGGCAGGGCAGCAGCCCAAACGCCTGCGCCTCTTTCTCGCCAGGGCATGGCGTCTCCTCTCGGTGGAGCGAGCCCGCCAGAGAGCCGGCCTGGGTCTTCCTGGCTCAGTCCCCTGGCGAGCGCAGCAGGGCGCTCGGGTTTCACTTGTTGCCGGGCAGGCCGCTGGCAGCAGCGGGAGCCATCAGCGCTTCTCCTGCCGGGTGATTGTAAATAGGTTTGACTAGCCGCTGATCCCGGGGTCAGGGCTCTCTTCCTCGCTTAATCCCGCGCTCTCCAAACACACTCTGGCCTCTCCCTTCCCCTCCCCGCGCAGGACTCCCCTCTCCTATTCGCTCCGCTTCCCTCCACTTGGACGGCCTCCATCCCCACCCGCTCCTGTGACACCCAAGGGAAGGAGCTCCGCGCCACCAGCTTCAGGGGCGCCGTCCAGCCGCGGGGAGCCCAGGCGGGCGCTCCTCCTTACCACTCCCGAGAAGAAAGGCCTCGTTTCTGTAGGTCCTCTGGAGAAAACGAGGGGTCCCTAAACAAAACAAAAAACCACCTTCATCTTTACAGGGTGACTAAACCACACTAAAGCATGTACCCCGGGTGTGGAGGTGCAAGGCAGAAAGGAGTAACTAAAGAGGAACGAAGGAGAACCGTCCAGGACAAAAGCGAGGAGGGTGAAAGTGGAATACTTGGGTGTGTGGTTCTGGTTCCTGAAGCAACGCGCCCGTGTGTGTGTGTGAGAGAGAGAGAGAGAGGGGGGGGGGACTTAAAGACCTAAAGGAGGAAGAGCCATAAGGACCCTCTGGAAACCCGAGGAGAAAATGAATGCAAGTGAGAAGCGTTTAAATCGACGTGAACTGCTGCCTAGATCACAGCGTTAAAGATGCTCGGCTTCCAGCAAAAGTTAATTGCTGTTACAGTGCCATTGAAAGCCATAGCTTCAGGTCCTTTAGTTTCCGGGGGATTCTCTCGAAACTAACTGTTGCTGTATGATCAGCAATCGGGTCCTTCCCCCTCCCCCTGCGCCCCTTGTGCCCAAGTCCCAACGCCTGAGCTCACACGTGCGCCCATCCGGCCAGACCTCCGGGACGCGCGAAACCGATTATCCCTAGAAGGGTAAAATTGAAATGCCGACGGCGGGGAATGGAGGAAGAGGAAGCACTGCGTTAAAGGGGAGGAAAATCCCAGTCCAGGAAGTCCAGGATGGCTAGATAAACAGGGATGGTTCTCTGGAGGGAAAGGGAAAGGCCTGCTTCTCCAGCTCGAAATCCCTCTCCACCTCGAAATCCCTAAAACGAACTTATTGGCGCGGCTTACAAGTCAGTCCCTATCTGGCTCTCGCCGGGGTAAAAAGAGAAGCAAGAGGAGGGAGATCTCACTGCGCCATAAGCTGAGTTTCCTTTTCCCCAGAGGCGCCTGCTTCCCCGAGCAGGTCTGGTGGGGCAGAAGTGACTGCAACATAACAAACTCTCAGAGCCTAAGCGGTGAGCAAGAAAGAAAGAGGCGATGGAAGAAAGAATTAGGCGTAGGGTGAAGTGGGGGACACTCTGGCAGGAAGAGTAAAATAGAAGTGCCTCCTAGGCTCATCAGTTAAAGCGAAATGGGGCTAGGAGGATTGGCGCGTAATAAAACAAAATAGCGCTTATATAAGGTACAGTACACCGATTTCTCCCACTAAATCACGCCACGCCGGGGTATCCTGGTGTCACACGACGCCAGCTTCCTTCCGACGCCTTTTCTGGACTCTTGAGCTCCCACTTATCTGGACTCTGAGCAACTCCGTGGGCCGCCTTGCCCCTGGCGGAGGGTATGGCAATGGGGACCGAGAGACAACTGGCACTGCGCGCCGAATTCAGCCCCCTCTCCTTCCTCTTGTTCTTCTCAGGGGCCCGATGCGGCTTGGCGAGAGAGCCGGGAAAGGGCAGATCGGTTGCCACCAGCCCCCGCCATCTCCCCAAACTGCTCCCCCAACCGCAACGGCGTCCCCTGGGGGCCCATTGTGCGAGTGTGGCGGCCCGCGAGGCCTTGGGCCGGCCCTTCACGCTTCTCTGAGCAGATCTCGGAGTGTTCCCGCCTCCCACTTGGCCAAGATAAGATCTGAACGGGCCAGGGAGGGCCCAGGATGCGCAGTGGTCCATGGCCTTGCTGGACCTCCTCCTCCTCTGCTGGGGGGAAGGGATGCTTGAAAGTAGACTTGATGCTTGTTTTTGGGAGATGTGCTGCCAGTTCTAAGCACTCGGCGGAAACAGAGTTGCCCACCCGCAGCCCTAATCTTCCAAGCCAGCGCAAATCAGCAGGTCAATGCCCAACGTTTTGTGATTTAAGTTCTGGGTTTGGGGGTTGCTTTGGCTTTTCCCAAAACCCTGGAGGGAGAGGGTGCAAAGGCTAGATGTAGGGATACTAAGCGGCCGGCCAGCAGCTCCCTCAAGCCCTCCATTCCCCATCCTGTGTTTCGCTCTGTATACACTTTGCTAAGTGTATCTGGAATGACCTCCAAGCAGTATTGAAAACGGTGCGTTCAGTATAAATGAAATCTTCCACACACCAGAAGCAGATCCGATGATCAAATCAGAGGGCGAACAATTCTCTATCTCAAAATGAAAAATAAAGCATTTAAATCAGGAAACCGTTTAAAACTTTATGTAGTTTTGCATATTAAATTATTCAGGCATGTGGCTTCCCAGGAGGTCTAATGATTTCTTCTTAAAAATAAAATAAAATTAAAACCCTTACATTTAACTGGTTGCGTTGTGGTTTTTTGAACAAGGTTTTATGAAGGTTATTATTTGACCTGCTTCTCCGTGGAAAGAAAAAAACAACAAAGCAAATACATGCACATAAGAATAACAAAAGCACCGAACAAAGTCAACTAAATGAGGATAATAATCATTCTGATTCTGGTTTATGGAGTGAGGCGCAATCTAACCAAAGACATTGATTTGATTGAGAGAGTTAAGCACACGTTTAAATCTTCACCACTTAAACCAGTGAACATATAACGCATTTTAACTTCGCCTAGACTGTGTTGCTAATTATTATAATAATAACAAGAATAACAGTAAATTTTGAAAAGTTTTGTTGCAGTTCATTTGAACGTGGGTGTTAGTTGGCACGAGTTAATGGTAGCGCTGTAGGCAATAGGACACCGAGGGTTAAGGGGCAAGCAAAATGACTTTAAGAACTCCTCTCCCCAAACACAACAGAGAATGTGAAGTCTTTTTGGTACTCCTTCTGCCTCTCTCTCTCCCTCCCTCCCTCCCCCGCCCCCTTCCTTCCAGAAAAGTTGTTGGAGCTATTTGCGTGCAAAGAGAAGCGCAGATAGATTTCACAAATACCTGATGGTTTATTACATTTCCAAAAATCGGACCTCTGTGTGTGACAACAGCCACTTAAATGAGTGGTAACTGGAACCCATAAAGGATTATTCACATTTCATATATATGTATAGAAATTTGGATTGGCACACACACCTCGCCAACATCTGTGGGCGCATGTGCATTGAAGAAACGGGTATGGTTTTTCACCGATGCCCGGTTGCTGGTATTTTCCTTTGTGGCAAACTCCTTATTAAAGATTGAGCGGCAGAGGGAGAAAAATGCACAAGTCCAACATCGATTGGATTGCTGTAAAAGGGCAGGATCTGATACAAGCAAACCACACACTCGCCCAAAGAGCATGGCAAGGGTTTCAGACGCCGGTCTGCAGAGCGAGGGAGTCAGGAAAAGAGGGCCTAGCAAAATATCAAAAGGGGTGAAAGGAAGGCTAATAATAAGTTGTATTACAGAGACCAACAGCGTTATTTGGGAACGAAGGTTGGCGACCACTTCCAAGGATGAGTAATTCAAACGAATATGGAAGGCTGATAATCCCCATAAACCATTTCTAGCAGAGACCGAATAGCCCAGCCTACAGGCCTTAACAGATCACTTCGATAAAAGATCCATTGAAACCAAAGGAGCTTACTTCCAGGTAATGTGTTTGGAGCATGTAAGGAGCAGTGCCTGCCATCTGCGGGTGGTTTTACTCTGGAGTAACCTGGAGTACGCCCAAGGACTTCAAAGAAAACCAACGGTGGCTGCTCCGGGGCAAGTTTTTTTCGGGAGCTGCAGCCAACTGATATACATAAATGAACACAGGAAGCCAATTACTCATTTGCTTTGCTCTAAGCTTTGTTTCCGCTCTGGACTTCACAGAGTCCTCTCCCCCCCCCAACCCCCCCCCCGCCTTCGTTCAATAGCCATAAATAAAAAAGCTGAAACAATAATTGTAAAATGTAGCCTAAACTGTGTCTTTACTGTTATATCAAGTTTAATATCGACTTCCCACTTCAGAATCAGGCAACGGAGAAAGTCACTTTAAATCAAATTTCTATGCAATTAAACAACATTAGGATATCCGTACAAACAAATGCATCATTTTAGTGTAACAGCATTCACGGTTCAAACAAGGTTCCTTGGTATTCCGAAGAAGAGAAGACAGTGCTGGGACAAGAGATAGACTCCCCACCCCACTCCACCCGCCCAAAATTGTGGCTTTGTTCAGAAACAGTTTTTGGTAGTTTTTATGTCTAATCAGTATTCAGCATCATAATTGTATCTAGCCTAAACATGGTGAGTCCAGTAATGTTGGAGTTATATCTAGCCTTAGGGCCAAGAAGGGGGAGAGAACCGTCCAAACCTATTTAAAACCGCTTCACTAACTTAAGACAGAAAACTTAGTACTGTAAGCTAGATGTTTCAATAAGCCAGTGCCAGAAATAAACAAAATAAACAAGGAATGCTATGGAAAGTATTTTAATCGGTCGCCTTCCTTAACAATACTCAACAGATATTAAAATAATATCCAAAAACTACACCATTAAAAAAAAACTTTCTCCCCCTTTTTGTTGTTGTTCGCGATCACAGAAACTGTGAAAAGTCTAAACCCAAATAGGGATTTGTGTGGTTGCTGACCTTATTATATTTCACGTTATATTTATACATATAGTCAATTTCCAATCTCTAGTTTTTAAGGCATGCCATGAATTAGTACATTTTGGATTTACTGGTTGCACTTTCACTTTGAAATTGATATAACTCAGAATCGAACGCATCTTTAGAGTTTTATTTGTTTTCCTTTTTTAGCGGAAACGCCTTTTTAGTAAACTATATACACATTTATGAATTCCCTTGTAACGCCTAAAATTAATTAAAATTATTCCACAATGCATTTACAAGAAGAAAAAAAAATACAAAAAATAGTTAACAAAAGAAAAAAAATGCAGACGTAATAAACATTTACAAAATCCAGAATATTGTTGCTGGTTGCAAAAAAAAAAAAATGTTTTTATAAATAAACAAAATAAGAAAAAATAAAGAACCCCGCTTCGTAAGAACTACAAAAAGAAGAAGAGTTTAAGCGTGGTTTTGGATTTGCATCCCTTGGTACTGTGTTATAAACGAGAACAGTTCTCCCCAACATCTTTGCTTTCCTTAGGCAATAAAAAGTCTTCACAAGAAGCGGCTCAAAGAGTGACCAGTTAGTGCTTCTGTGTGGCAGAAAAGTTGGCGTCGCCTAGATCTTTGAATAATTAACAATTATAGTTATGTCTGTCTTTTTTGCCCTCCCCCCGCTTTAGCAAATATAAACGCATTGTGGCTCCTGGGTGAATGATAAATACTGTACAAAAAAAAAACTCAGTTAAAACACAGACGGTTTGTCTAAAACCCAACAACAACCGAAGGAAAATATAACAACCCAACTCCCCCCCGCCAACCCCCAGTTTCAGAAACTAGTCCTTAGGGTAGAGAGGGAGGGACTGGGGGGGCAGCATTAGAGCAATCTGTTACCTTCTCTCTTCATTATCCTCACCATTAGGAATATTTGTTATTATAATTATTATGATTCTTATTACAACGTCATCAAAACATCTCCTCTCTCTTTCTTGTTGTTCTGTACAAAAGGAAGGGGGCGGCGGGGGGTGGGTCTGGGAAGATGGGCAGCAGTGGCGAGGGGGCTCCCAGGAGAGAGAGCGCGACACCCTCCACTGCGCCCCCGCGCCCCTTGGCTGGTCCGTCCGTCCGTCCGTGCGCCCTTCCTCCCCTCGGCTCAGATGTGCGTCAAGGGCACCGTGCCGTTGACCCCCGTGCTGGCGCTCTGATAGTGCTGTGGCAAGGAGTGCAGGCGGCTCTGGGCAGCGGCGGCCGCCGCCGCGGCTGCCGCCGCCGCCGCCGGGTCCCCTCCTTCTCCGCCGGGCAAGTACATACTGATCATCTCTCGCAGGTCCCCAGGGCAAGGGGCCCGCGAGTGCGCCGAGGTGACGGGCGGGCTGACGCTGGGCTCGGACTTGACCAGGGAGCCGAGCGCGCCCAGCGCCCCGGACGAGGCGGCCGCCGCTGCCGCGGCTGCAGCCGCCGCAGCCGCCGCCGAGTTCTGGTGGGGTTGCGCGCCGTAGGAGATGCCCCCGTAGGCCGACGGCGAGGCGCTCATGTAGCCCTGCGAGTTGGAGATGGGGCTGTACTGGAGGGCGCCCATGTCGTAGCGGTGCATGGGCTGCGGGTTGTGCGGGTGCGGGTGGTGCGCGTGGGCGTGCGGGTGGGCGCCGCCGCCCGGGTGCTGGCTGTAGGCGAGCTGCGCCTCCTGCATCATCGCCGCCGCCGCCGCCGCCGCAGCCACCGAGCCCGGGTACGCGCCGTTGGCCCAGCCGTTCATGTGCGGGTAGCCCCCGCCGCCGCCTCCTCCGCCGCCGCCTCCCCCGCCGCCGGGGCCGCCTCCGCCGGGGCTCTCCAAGCGCTGGCCCACGCCGGCCGGGCTCACGCCGACGCCCATGGCTACCGGAGGGCCTCCGCCGGGGCCGCCGGCGCCCAGCAGCCCTCCGGCCAGCGAGTACTTGTCCTTCTTGAGCAGAGTCTTGGTTTTCCTCCTGGGCCGGTATTTATAATCCGGGTGCTCCTTCATGTGCAGCGCCCGCAGCCGCTTGGCCTCGTCGATGAAGGGTCTCTTCTCGGCCTCCGACATGACTTTCCACTCGGCGCCCAGGCGCTTGGAGATCTCCGAGTTGTGCATCTTGGGGTTTTCCTGGGCCATCTTCCGGCGCTGGCCCCGAGACCAAACCATGAAGGCGTTCATGGGCCTCTTGACCCGGTCTTGGTTAGCCTTGGGGCCCCCGCCGCCGCCTCCTCCTCCACCTCCTCCTCCTCCCCCGGCTCCGGTTTGGCCCGAGAGGTTGGTGGTGACCTGGGCTCCGCCGGGGGAGTGCATGTCCGTCTCCATCATCATGCTATACATTCGCGCAGCTTTCGGGGGCCACCAGGCTCCACAGCGTCAAAACATAGAGCGCAGGAAGGCGAAGAAGCGGCGCGCCGAGGAGAGCGCACGAGCGGGAACCGACCAGGAGGACGAGTCCGGGTGGGAAAGAGGAGGTGCCGAGGAGAAGTAAATTATATAAGAGTTCACCACGACGGTCGAGAGTGAGGAGGGGTGGTGGTGGTGCTGGGGTTGGGTGGGGGAGAAAGTTGTTTTCTTCTTGCGCTCAGAGAGGAAAGCGCGAAAGCGCGCGCGCGGGAATCTCCTCGGGCGGGCAAAACTTTCTCCCTCTCCAAGAGTGTTGCGCTCCGGTTTCTCGTCCAGCTGGATTCAAAAGCGGCTCAAACAGGTGCCGGGCGGAGGCTCGGGGGGAAGAAGCGGAAGACGGCGCCGGCGAAGAAAGTCTGGCCGATCCACTTTGGCGAGGAGATGGCGGGGAAGTGCGCGCCCGGGCTCCCTCGTCGCTCTCCTGCGTCCTCGGCTCAGCACACGCGCGCCTCTCTCCCTCTCCCGCACACACACACGCGCACACGCAGGCAGCCGCGCTCCCCTCCTTCTCGCGGCGGCTGAAGTGATCTAATGCGCGCGCCCCCCCTCTCTCCGCTAACTTCCACAGCGAAAGAGAGAGAGAGAGAGAGAGTTGAGGGAGGGAGCGTGTGTGACTCGCATCCGCTGGTCCCAAGTGAACAGAGGCGAAGAGACAGGAAATCCCCCTCCCCCTCTGCCGCCTCCACCACGCGTAAAAAAAAAAAAAAGCGGGAGGGGGGGGAATAAAAGAAAGGAGTAATTAAATCACAAGAAAAAGCGGGAGGAGGAGGAGGGGGGAGTGAGGGAAAAAGGAAGAAAATAGTAAGGACGCGCGGGAGGGGGTGCGAGAGCGAGGGGAGGGGGAAGCCAAGAGCTCCCAGGCAGGCAGCAGAACTTGCACAGTAATTTGTTCTCTGTGGTTTCCCTCCTCTAGCCCGGGAGGAATCGGGAAAGGAGGAGCAGCCGAGAGATACCACGAGAGAAGAGCCCAGCAGCCATACACCGCGCACTGAACGGGGATTAAATTAGTTTGCCTTGGCCAATCGGAGCGCGCCGGCGGGGGATTATTTGCATGGCGCACTGAGGAGTGACGTCCGGAGGTGAGAAGTACAAACTATTATGGAACTGGCGGGGAAGGGCGAGGGGGGGGAGCAGGGCGGGGATGGGGAGCCTTCCGGGGGGGGGCCACGAAAGGGGTCACACACAGCCACCATGAACGCGGATAAATAATAAAATAACCCGAACCGAACTAAGCGTCTACTAGGAAGCAAAGGCCGTAACGGAGAAAAATAAAATAAAATTCCGAGGGCATATATATGCCAATTCGAACCGGTTCAAGATGCGCTTCACGCCAAAAAGATTATTTGAATTTAAATCGCGCGCACCCTGGTGTCCGCCTGATCTTCTGGAACCGTGGCGTGTTTAGCTGCAAAGAATTCATTTCGGGGGAGGGAATAGCAGCAGCGACAGACGTTTTTGGGACCGGCAGAAGTTATTTAGTTTTTAAGCTACTGGACTTTTTCAACCTTGTAAAATTTCCTTTCTGCTTCTTCCTTTCCTTTACGGAACTTTTTTTGTTTGTTTCCTATGCCTTTTGTGCTTGCTGAGAAGGAATATAATTTTCTGCTAGTGTATCTTGACGCGCAGGTGTTTTCTGGGCGGGTGTTGGGAAGGGCAACATTTTAATAAGCCTTCAATATTTATCATATCTTTATCTGTGTGTAAGAATCTCACCAAAAAGACTCTCCGATCTTAGCTCACTTGGAAGAAAGTTCTATTGAGATCAGTGGGACTCTACTTTGAAGTAGTATCAACAATGACTTATGGTATCTTAAAGATTTATCGTGGCATAAAGTTTCGTGAGTCATGAGACAATGTTGGGCAATTTTTAAGGTGCCACAAGACTTGTCCTTGGTGTTCTGCAATATATAACAGGGTTACCTCTCTGGAAATTCTTTCAATTTAATATGTTTAGGATGGGGATGTGTGTCAAGTTTAAAATCTGAAATCACTATTTATAAAACGTAGTAGGCATTTATTTATAAAATGTAGTATAAGCTGCTTTGAAACTACACTATGAAACATTCAGGTCGGTGCTACGCATGGTTATTCAGGTGAGTTCAGCTAGCCCCATTCCCAAGTAAGGGCCTAGAGGTTGAAGCCTAACTAAGAATATTTATTGTCATTTATGTCCCACGGACATCAGTGTGGTTTACCATTGGGCAATTTTGGAACGGGGTGTTTAAGAAAGATACTAAAGGAACGGGGGTGTTTAAGAAACGTAATGCTCTCGTGTACTTCTTGGTCCTCAGTCAAGATTTCTCAACTTCCCAGTAGGAGACAGGTCTCCAAGTAGTGAAGATTGTTTTAAGAATGGAGAACTGACGCCCCATATCCTAGCACAATGCTTGGAACAGAAGTTCTTTCTTGTAGATGTCAATAGAATTTGCTTCCTTGTAATGTGTGCCAACCTAGCAGTTCGAAAGCACACAGTGCAAGTAGATAAATAGGTACCGCTCCTGCGAGAAGGTAAACGGCGTTTCCCTGCGCTGCTCTGGTTCGCCAGAAGTGGCTTAGTCATGCTGGCCACATGACCTGGAAGCTGTATGCCGGCTCCCTCGGCCAATAAAGTGAGATGAGCGCCGCAACCCCAGAGTCGGCCACGACTGGACCTAATGGTCAGGGGTCCCTTTACCTTTACCTTAATGTGTGGCTCAGATTACAGGCATTGTACCTACAGAAGTTGATGAGAAATCTGTACAAAAACTCATGGGTTTCCAGGCGCCCAATCTCAATCAACAAAGCCCTCCAGCTTACATGCCATGTAAAGGGGACTGTCCTGATCTTGGAAGGAAATTCCAGTGGAGATAACTCTGTGGGTCTTACTTTCTAGTGCCTGCCTGAAATAGGGGGCAGGACTTAAAGAGATCAGTTTATGTTTCTGCCACACATTTCCCCCGCTTTTGGAACTGATTCATGTATATATCGTTCCAGAATAGATAAGCTTTAGGATTCCACAGCAAGCTCTTGAAATATATGTAGCTAGGGAGATCATTCTGCCTCATCTGAATATGTTTCTTCACCTCTGTTGACTTTTGAGAACTTCTGGCCCCCTCACTCTAAACCAGAATTGTATAACAAACAACGCTTGAATTGAAAATAAAACCTTAAGAAGATACTTCCGTTGAATAGGGTAAACTGCACTTTTCCCTTGACTCCACAGTTTTCAATGTTTCCCCCGCACCCTCTTTATTCTTTATTTTCCCCTATCATGTATGTAAGTAGACCTGCCAACTGATGATAACTTAACTGAAGATGCATCTTGTGAAGTGGATTCTAATCCATGCCACAATACATTTGTTAGGATTTGTTGGGTGTTTATTTCAAGAAGTCAACAACCCGACTGTGTTGTCTTTGCTGCAACAGGGCTATCAGAAATGCATTGATATGTTATGCTTCCAAGCGTGGTAAGAGACTGCAATTAAATCAGTCGCAGTTACTTTATATACCAGTAAATATTCCAAACGCGTAATAACCAAATCACCAGCAAAAGGTAATAGACCAAGACACCCTCTTGACTCCTTTTCATAGAATGACACGTTAACTAATCCCCAGGGCTGCGCCCGTCCAATCTCTCTTCCCCGCCCATTTCTTCTGCAAAATATTTCAACTTTAAAGGGCTTCTCTTATAATGCCTACGGCCATCCTTTCATGCTGCCTGTCATCTTCATTTCACACGACTGGACGCTAAATTGCCAAAAGTGCATCTTAAAAGTCTGGCAGGTTCTCTTGAGGTATTAGCTTTCCTGGGCAACAGTCTACTTCATCAGATGCAAGAGTACAGACCTTGGACGTAGCGCAACATCTGTTTGGCAGGCTACTGCGCTTTCTCTCTCCTCTCTCACCGAGGAGGTCCACAGTAAAAAGCAACAATTAAAAATAGTAGAAGGGAAATGAAACAATACAGAATATACAGAAACATGAAATAACTGCGAACTCATTCCCTAACGCTGTTAACACCGGTCTACATTCACAATAGAATCGAGGCCATCCGTGGGCTCAGAAAC
This sequence comes from Podarcis erhardii, assembly GCF_964252035.2. Lineage (NCBI taxonomy): Eukaryota > Metazoa > Chordata > Lepidosauria > Squamata > Lacertidae > Podarcis > Podarcis erhardii. The sequence continues at coordinate 81,613,560 of NC_138508.1, forward strand.
TGCTAACCAGGTTATGGCGTTTAGAAATCAATATCTGAAGCTAAAGAAAAGAAAAAAACAACTCTCGGAATAAGACCTGGCACACGTCTTCCCCCTTACACACTAAAGGTATGGGGCAGGCCCCCTTAGGTATAGCGTGGTGTAGTAGACTAGGACCTTGGAAATCTGGGTTCAAATCCCCACTCAGTCATGAGGTTCACTGGGTGACCGTGGACCAGCCTGCAAGGCCAAAACCACTTCAAAGAGAACAAGATCTAGATTTACACGCGATGGCTCAGAAGATCGATGAGGCGCTGAAGTTTATCCTCTGCAGCCAAATGCCACTCTAGTGCAGAGGGCACTCCAGGGTAGCGGAGTATTTAACACAAGGTGCCACTGAGCGTGGTTGTTGTTTTTAAAATGTCGCTATTGAACTTGCTACTGCCACTGCCTAAAATGGGGCATGGAGAAGTCCTCAAGACGTTGATTCGAAGCATCCTGAGATCAAGTCTGGTGGGAACCATATTAGACCAGTGTGGTCAGGGCAGAGACGCCACTGGCCCTCTTGTAGCGTGTGTACGTGTCCTCTGGAAGAGATTTGAATCAAACCAACAGCTAACTAAGGAGTGGAAAATATTTTTTCCTACTTTTGAACTTCGGTAGCCAATTACAGACAGATTGCCTAAGATTTGACTTGAGAAATGCAGCAATAAATATAGAACAGGATTTCTTAAGTGGCCGTCTGTCTCTGTCGTTACTCACTGAAAGGCTTGTCCTCTTTGGGCAATTGGTGTAGAAGTTGTGTAATAAATAATAATAGTAATTGTTTAGAAAATACTGAGTGCATTTATGGGGCAATGAAGCCAATGTCGTCGATGCAAACACCCACTCATTCCATCAATGTAAAGCGATACAGGACGGAGTCCAATCTAACCCACACAGTCTTGGAAGTAAACTCGCTCAATAAACTGGGCTTGACTTCCGAATAAACATGCCCACAACCTGTTTATTGAGCAAAGTGCGTCTCTCATTGATCCTCACAACAGGCTCATGAGGTTGTGAGACAGCCGCCCTTCCCGTTTTAACAGACGAGAAACTGAGACCCGAAAAGTTACTGACAGAGCGAAGCCAAACTGCCTGTTATCTGGCTGCTTCGTGTAAAATGGCCATCCCCTGAGCATTTACTTCGAAACAAGGGTGCCAACTAGAATAATAAATGGGGGGGGGGGGGGAGGCGCGGCGGCAGGTAAGCACCGCCTTGCAAAATCTGTCACAGGATGCGGCACACACCATCTGAATGTCCAGAAACTTTGGGGGGGGGGCTTAGCCCCCTCAAATATTTTATTGGGGGCCCTAGGAGTTGGCTCATATGCTTCGAAAAATATTATTAAAAAGCACGGAACATACTCTTGAGTAAGCATGCATGCATGCGACCAGGCTGCAGAATTCGGCCATTCGTTTATCAATACGGATACCTGGCATTACCCCCAGGTTGCCTTTTGAGTCAATTTAAACTCTTAAATAACATATCAACCAACTTTCCAATGCTGGCAGTCAAAACCTTTGGCGTGGTAGAGGCTACCACGGGGCCAAGGCTAGCAGCGCTCACCATGGATGGCTGCACATGTCTTTTTGCTAAGCGGCAGGGGACTGACAGCGCTTGCGCGTGCCAAGTAGGCAGCCGGTGTGGTTTGGCACCTGGTGCCGAGATCCCTACACGGGCAAGATCCGAATGCATGGACAGTCTTTAGACCTGCCTTGGAAGCAGTGTAACTTGCTCCTGTAGAAAAGTGGTCCACACCATCCGCACGCCCGTGTGTGTGTGTGCGTGTAGGGCCATTTGGCCCAGGACCTTAAGCTCAAAGGTGGCCTCAGATTTAGGCACGTTAAATTTTGGGTAAGTTTCACAACTTACGTTTATGCACATTGGACCAAAATGCGACACACACTTTCTCAGCTTGAAAAGCAGGTGCTGATTATCTCTGAGGTTTCGCTCTGTTTTGGGTCCTTTTTCCCGCTGCTGCCATCTTTGTTTTTATTATCACAGAATCATGGAATTGTAGAGATGGAAGGGACTCTGTGGATCATCCTAGTCCAAACTCCTTGCCATTCAGGGATAGGCAGCTGTCCCATGCAGGGATCGAACTTGCAGCCTTGTTCATTATCAGCACGGCGCTCTAACCAACTCAAACCTCGAAACAAAATAAAACAATTCCTTCCAGTAGCACCTTGGAGACCAACTAAGTTTGTTATTGGTATGAGCTTTCGTGTGCATGCACACTTCTTCAGATACACGAAAGCTCATACCAATAACAAACTTAGTTGGTCTCTAAGGTGCTACTAGAAGGAATTTTTTATATTTTGTTTCGACTATGGCAGACCAACACGGCTACCTATCTGAAACTACAACTCAAACCTGGAAGTGACTCGGGCCTCTCTAGACCTCTGAAAGGGCCTGACCACCCGTTTATAGCTGGAGGAGTGCAACCTTGAGTTTCAAGGCTGCGATCCTGTGCATAGTTCCCTCCGAGTGATCCCCCACTGACCACGGTGAGGATCCGTCCGGTCCTGGAACCTTCCACCTTGCATGACTAATCCATCAATCCTGGCGGCTCAACCCAGTAGAAGTCTAGCTGATCGGGTGGGGAAGATATTTTTGTTTAGATGCATGCAAAGAGGTTCGGCACTGACCTGCAAGCGTTCATTGGCCGGTGGTGTCGCCTGGCTGTTTCCAGTGTGTGGCCTCTTCACAGTGAAAGAGCCTATAAAGTTTCAACTAGGGGGTCCAGCCAGGTGAGCCTCCTCCCCGACCTCGAAGGAGAATATCCCTCTAGGAACCTACAGTGTCTAGCCAGGCAGTACTGTATACGCTTTTTAAAAGGAATGCTTTAAAAAGTGTTTCTTTTCTTTTCTTTCTTTTTTAAAAAACCAAGTAAGGTGATGTTATGCCAGATGTGCCTATCTGATGAAAACGACCGTTTGGTTTAATTTAGTGTTAGTTTATTAGGTTTACATATCGCTTCACGCAGCCAGAGGCGCCTGGGAGCCATTTACAGTATTAAGATGCAAAACTCACAACCATTTAATAAAGCAGTACATTAAAAACAACAACCCTAAAAGAGCACAGAATATCCACTGGCGGAACAATTCTGGTGGCTCAAACCAGAATTTGGTGGGTACTCCAAGAAAAAGTTCCATCCGAAATGGCTAGCCAGCTCCTTGTGGGGATTGCTTGGTGGCGGTGATTTTGTTTGGCCCTGGGCACGAGGCAAATCCTGTCCATTGCGAGTAAACTGCTCTCGGAAATGAAGGCCTCCTTTAGGTCCAGATCAATCCAATCCAACAATCAAATTCGGGATTGTTCTCAGGGTAGCCCTACTTACGTTTCCCTGGAACTTTTAGCGATACTGCTGGTTTGTGAGTTGCACCTTTCGTGAACCAGCCCACAGAGTACCCTTGGAGCCACTTTGGTGGCAAGATCTCATGGTCAAGATCATTTCTGGAAAACAGCTTGAAAAAGACGGAATATTCCCCCCTCATTCCCTCTCCCCCCGTTTGTTTTCTTCTTCTGAGAAACAGGCTCGCTCGCTCTCCAAATGAACATTGCCTACATTATACAAGGCCTGCTTCACACGTGTATGGTCAGCACGGCCCCTAAACATGACAGCTGGCGGCTGAACGAGTCAACTAATTCTGCGATTAAATTCTGCAGCAAGGTGCGTCGAAGGTGGGAGATCCAGGCTGGTCTGAGGATACCTTAATCTCTTAAGTTTTCTGGGAGATCAGGAGGACGACTCGCAAAGGAAACTCCCCACACCCGCCCCTCTCCCACCTCGCCTACTTTGCCTGCTTCTTTTTGGGGACTGCGGCGCAAAGCGCGTCCAGCTGGGGAATGCCGTTTGCGCTTCCTTGGCTAGCCAGGAGCTGGCGCTGCGCACGCTGGAAAGGCACCGGCAAGTCCCCTAGGAGGAAACGGGGGGAGAGGAGGAGACCCTTCTGGAGAAGGAGCGCCCGACCCGAGGCTGCTGCGAGTGAGCCGAGGGACGGGGGATCCGGGCTCAGCAGCGCAGGCTGCGATCGCCGTCTGCTGGCTACACCTGGGCTCCGGATTCTGCAGCGGGGGAGTGGGGAAAGGGGATGGGGGTAGGGTGTTTGAGGACTTCCTGCTTCACGCCACTGGCTCCCCACTGGCTCCTGCCCCGATTCCCCCACCCTACTCTACTGCAACTTCCGACCGAGAGCTTTCTCCGCTCTCTTGCGCAAATTCCCCCAAGTCAACCCAAAGCGAGTCTTCTCAAATTCTCAATTTCATTTTAAGAAGCGTGTTCTAATCCACTTAGCAAAAGACCTAGGGGGTTGACACACGCTATCTAAGCAGGGCCAGTCGTGATCCTCATTCTCAGTGAAGAGTTTCAAAACTCACAAGCTATTTGTGATTTGGGAATCTTTTCCAGAAGGTGAACCTGTTCTTTCCCTTTCACCTTTCACAAAGGCTTCCCACTCTGACGGTTCTCCTGCAGATTCCTGAGCCCCCTCTCACCCCCGAGGCAAAGCGGCTATAATGTTGTTGTTGTTGTTGTTGTTGTTGTTGTTGTTGTTGTTGTTGTTGTTGTTGTTGTTGTTGTTGCTTCCCAGCTCACTGGGTGAAAGCGTTTGGAGAATCTCTGGAGCTTTCGAGTCGGGGCTCACCCCTGTGAACAGTGCTCACACATATAATTCAAATTTCACAGCTGACCTGTTCTGAAAAACCTCAATCAGCTTCTAATTGAAGGGAAAACAAAATATTGCTTCCCTACAGCAGAGCTAACGATTTAATCATTATATCAGACATTATAGCTTTTAATTAGGCTAATGCTGATACTGTATGGAAAAGAGATAATTCAACACAGTTCTTGATGGATTCTGTAATTGGGTTAACGGAGGGAGCAGTTGAGGGAAGAGACGTCAATAATATTCAAGCCGCGTCTATAGCTACCACCAGGTTTATGAATGAAAGGATAGAAACGGGGCGGGGGGAGGCAGAGGAAAGGGCTGAAACTTCGCGCAGGAAATGTTTCTCTCCAACCTGCCCTGTGCCGCCCCCTGGAAAGTTCCCGAGGACGAAATGGAGTCACCGGGAGGACCAAATTCTGGTCACTCCCAATATCGGGACATCTTTCTCCTCGGATCTCGAAGTCCCTGCAATTGGTGTTTGTTTTCTTCGCGCTGGGGTTGAAATGCAACCCCGCGTGCCTATTAGCGAGACCTGAAGAGCAGCTTCTCCACGTCGTCTGCCCACATTTTGTCATTATCCCTCGACAAAACTGACTTGCTGTGTCTCGCAGCTGAAGAGAAGTTGACATCTCTGCTCCCCGAAATCTAGGGGAAAGCGTTCCCTCGAGCGACGCGTTTGGTCTCCTCCTTCAAAAGGAAGGAAAAGCGAGTGAATATAAATAACCTCACATTTGAGGTAATACGAACAGTAGCGACTTGGGCGCATCAGAAAGGAAGTGCCCACGCCTGTGGAAACTGGAATTGGTTTAAGATCAGTTTCCCTTTTCGTAGAGACAAAATTCAGCTGCGGATTCTTTTTGCATTTTAGAAATTATTATTAATCGCCAAAGAGGGCGAAGGGGCGCTGACTTTCCTTCTTAATCCCCTCGTTCGGGACTGAAAATAATTAAAGACCTGCCCGCTACACTGAGGCGAAATTAACAACAACGACAAAAACAGTTTTAGATGAACCTATGAATCTAATTACAATATCCAGAGGAATGCTGTCTAGTAGCACACATGGATTTGTGCTTTCTGCCCTGTAATAAAAACAACCAGCCGATGTTTAGATGTTGTCGAGCCAGCTGATACACTTCCCTCCCAACCACCCGCAATTCGGATAAAAATCTATTTTCCATGCATTCTGGGGCACCTTGAGAGCGACTGGTTAAGGAGCGGCTGTTCTGACTGCCTCCAATTCTGCTTGGCACGCTAACATTAGAAAAGACAAGCAAGGCTACAACGGTGGTTTTCGTTGCACGAATATAAATGGCTACATTACAACCCGTATTTTGAGCCGCAATTATGGCAGAGAACGAAGTTGGCGATCTATGCGCACAAAGGGCCCCGTTCTTCTCCGGGGCCCGGGGCCCGCCGCTCTCACAGCCTCCGGTTTGAAGAGGCGGGATTGCTAGGAAGTTGGGAAGAGGACAAGCCTGGCGCTTTTTGCAGACGCTCTTCCCTGTTCTGGGAGCGGTGTGCTCAGCACGTGTAACCAGGCCTGAACCTTCCAATGGGCGTCCTGGAATGCAAGTTCCCTCTGCAAGGTTGGAGCACACCCTTTCGTCACGCTTTGTCAGGGAGAGAGCCTTTTATAAGCTGTTTGTTTATATTATGCCTTAACTAGACTCCCGGCACAATATTGCTTTGAAAGAGAAATATTCTCTATTGTGATCCATCCTTGTCTTATTTTGTCAGTAATTACAGCAGAATTAAACGGGTCATTGATAAAGTTCCATTGACACAAACCCCTGTAATTAACAGTCTGAATGCACCTTAAAAAAAAACACACCATTCCTCAAGAGTTGTAATTTTTGAGTCTTTGTGTTGTTAAAGGGATACACGTATAATAGGAGAGGACCAGAATTGCTTAGAAAGAGCCGTGGCTAATTCCGGATTCCACCTCCCCCCCAACCAAAAAAACACACACCCTCTGGCTAGACAGCCCAATCAGTAATGCTTTCTAAGCTCTGACTGATCAGAAAAACAACAACACCTTTAAGACTAATAATAATAATAACATGAGCAGAATAATTAATATATATATATATATATATATATATATATATATATATATATATATATATATATATAGTGATTTATAGGATTCCATACCCCCACCCTGCTGCAACGATATTGTTGTGACATTAAATGTTTCAGGCTCTCATAGGATGGCACGCCTTGAGTAGGAAAATTAAGAAAACAACAACTATATTGTAAAAAGAACAAAAAAAAGCCGGGTACTTTTTAAAGGACGGTTATTGCGTCCCGTTCTCAAGGATGAGACACGACCACTGCTTTGGAAGGAAATGCCAGGGCAATTTCGAGCACTGATGCCTCGCACGAGGTGCCATCGAACCGCATTTCTGTCGCCTGCCTGGCCGGCCCCTCCAAGTAGAAAAGACACCCCTCCATCAAAGTCCAGTCAAGACAAGCTGATAAGGAAAAACCTCCGACTGAAGGCAGGAGAAGTGAGCTAACTCCTCGCCGCTGCCCCCTCTCCCACCGCCCCTTCCCGCTTCCAAGCCATTCCCTGTTATTGCAAATTAGATTAACCACCCAGGCTTCAATATACATCTGACACGGGGTTCACCGGAGAGCGGAGGATCATCCACTCCAATCTCTCTTTTTCCCCCCATCGGAGCATCTCCCATAAATTACATCTTGTCCTTTAATACACTTTTCTATGAGATTAAAACATCACTTTGACACGGTTTCCAGTCACGCAGCCGCATCCCCCAAATTACTTCGAAAAACAGCAAACAAGGCGAGACATCTAAATAATCTCCCAAATGCTGTTTCTGGACGTTTCATTATGCGCAGAGGGGAATACACCCCACCTCTGCGCCATTTAATGCCGTTAACCTCTCCTTTTACGAGCAGGAGTCGAGTTCTAGGGAGTGAATCCTGTTTTTTTTAAGATCAGGGTGGAAGGAGATTGTTATCCTAGTCTTGGTATAAGCTGGAGGTTGATCACACATAGTAGGAAATTAATAATAATAATAATAATAATAATAATAATAATAATAATAAGGGCTATGTTTTTTGGGCATGCTTAAACTTTCTGCTGCGACTGTTTTTGGAAGCTTATTCTTCGAGTTAGTTGCTCGTCCTATAACCTTCCTGCAACTCATCCCTCGGTCCTCCGAGCCCCGCCGTGCCGGGAAGACAGGCTTTACGCGCAAAAAATGAGAGTGCTACTCCACTGAGACTGTGGTCCGGATAGATGCCTGGGCCATCGGGCTCTGCAGCTCACCCCAATGCCCCCTTTTCTCCATTATTGGTGTGTGTGTGTGTATCGAATTATAGTGAGGGTGGGTGGTTCGGAGGGCGGTGGTTTTGGGGGACATCATACCGTGGCCATGACACTTGACCTTCCGAGCTCGTTGAAATCGAAAGGCAGAGCCCAGAAAGGGTTACAGGAGAGATGTACGGAAAGCCATACTGTATAGTACAATCTCTCTCGACCTCCTGTTTTCTACCTCTCTCTTTTAGCTGCTCACTTAGGATATATTCAGCTACACACCCACCCACCCAAGATTATTCACATCAGGGATCCAGTCCTTTTCCAAATCAATTTTTATGAAGGACTGTTGCTACTTTTTCTGCACTTCAACTCAGCGAACTTCCTTTGGGTATCGGTGGGTTGTTTTTATTCGTTTTAAAATTAAGCCCGCAACCAGCATCTGCGGGATGCGCAATCTAAACAATTTTTTGCAAACACTCCCTTAAAAAAAAAAAAAAAAAGTTATTTTGTACACATTGATGCCCTAAATGGTTCTTAGGCTTCTGGTAGAGCAAGACAGGGGATGGGTGTGCGTGTGTCCACGCGAGATAGGGGAGGGGTAGCAAACTCTTTCCCTCTTCCACTTCTGTTCCCTCTCAGGACTCTCTCCTCGAATTATTTATTGTTGAGTTTGTTCCGGGATTTGGCCCCAAGACACCTCACCTAGTGACACCGCGGAACCATTCACGTGTGAAAGTAGCTTTCCGAGGAATAGCCCTTATGAGGCTACGTGATGCGATCTCCTTGCTATCCGATTTCCGCCATACAGTTGGCAAGACACGCTTCGGACGTCCAGAGAATCCGGGACTGAGGCGGAGTTGGGCATGGCATCTAACACCTTTAGATCACAGGATGACAGCCTAAGCGCAGGTATGTTTACCTAGAACCAAACCCCGAGGGGTTCATCGGCCCTCCTTATCCTCAAAGAAGTGGCGGTAAAAATGCAGCCTCAGCTGCGATGGGGTCGCAGCACAAGAAATACAGCACAGTGAAAGTCTATGTTGTTCCATTGCTCCCTCCCCCCCTTTTTTGGACTATAACCCGCCTCGAGTAAAATGGATGAGGCGAAGTACACACGTATAAACAAATAGGTTTCGAAACGCTGCGTGCCAGCTTTAGAGTTACGCAGAGCTCTGCTTTCCATTCTTCTTGATGAAGAGCTCTGTGTAGCTAGGAAGGTCGCTTCCGCCCAGAGGGCCTCGAGAACACCGGGCTCCACTTGCTCTGGGTTTCAAGACAGTTCGATTATCGGGAACCGAACTGGGCGGCCTTTTCCTCTTCCTCCCGCATCCTCACTGACTGTGTGTGACCCTATGATGCTCAAGTAAGTGCGCACAGGATTGCGCCCTGCTCGGCACATTTGACACTGCGATCTTTGCTCTCAAAGCCGGCGCAGACGTTTTGTCTCTCTTCCTTTCTCTTTTCCTCTGCCCCCTTCCCGTTCCTCTCTCTTCTAGGTAGGCTATCAGGACACCACTTTGCCCTTTGAACAAAGAGGCTTTCAAGGCGACCCCCTCCCCTTCTCCAGGCTGCCCGGGGATCAATGCGCTCAAACGGGTTTATAATGGGTTAATTGACTGAAGCTGCTATCACATTTAAACACCTGTTTCTGCCAGGAGCCAGATCCGTTTTCTCCCGAGACTGAGTGGTGCTCAGATCTCCGGCTTCTGGCGGTGCCTCCTGAACCACCTCCCTGGTCCAGATCCCCCCCCCCAACCCGGTTCAGCTACCTCCGGCGAAAGCGGGAGAAAACTCTGCGGCTGGAAACATACAGCGTCTTTAACGTTGTGGGTTTATCGATTGAAGGGGTCTCCTCGTCTTTTGCTCAAGAAAACCTAACGGGATTGGGATTCAGCACGAAGGGAAATAGATTTCCATCGGCCAAGAGGTCGTGTCACATTCTGGGCGACCCTCAGGTTACATGAAAGTGTGTGTGTGGGGGGGGGGTTCCTTAACCTCTCCCACCACCCTAGCTAAAACTCGCTGGCGACTGTTTGCGGCGTTTTCATCAAAGAACTGTAACTAGGTTCTTTAGAGCCGCGTTTCCTGGGAGAGAGCCGATCCCAGAGTAGGCAAAGTTTCTTTCTGCCTTGGGTAAGGCCGCGGGGTCACGCAAACCCGAACAGCTTCTGCTTTCTTCAAGCCTACCCACCCCACCCCCCGCATCACACCCCGACTTCCCACGTGGACATGTCAATTGCCGCTCTCTGCCCAAATGGAAACCAACCCCTGACACCAAAAAGTAGCCCGCCTGTATCCCTCCCTCCCCCTCGCAGTTCCCTTGCCCGGGGAGAAAATGCGTAAAAACCGAACAAAATTTAAGTCGGCTTGCTGAGCTTCCACCCACCCTTTCGACTGTCCCGCTGAGCTGGGGAGTGGGCTGGGTGTGTGTTTGTTGGACAGAGAGAGAGAGAGAGAGAGAGAGAGAGAGAGAGATTCTCTCTGTGTATGTGTGGGGTGGGTCATTTATTTTTTTAAATCTTTTATCATAAAAGTGAAGGTCCCCCTCCCCCCCCTGCTCGTCACGCATCTCCACATGGATCCCCATCGATCAAGCAGCAACGGAAAGCTCTTTGGAGCCTCTCGTCGAAAGTTGCAAGCGCGCCTCCCCCTCAGGAAACTCCTGGCGGAGCCCCCTCCCTCCCCCTTTTCCCTCTCCCACCCCCCCACCCCACCCCGCAGGGCGACCCACCCACATTCCCCCCTTCCAAAGTTAGAGGCACACTTACAGTTCCAGCTTTCTTCTCTTCCCCCCACTGCGGAGAGGACAGCAGGGCAAGGGCGCAGCCTCTCCCGCAGGGCAGCGCAGGGAGAGTTGCCTTGGCCACCTTCCTTAGCGCTCGGCTGGCTGGCTGGATCCCTAGGCGGGCGCAAGCGGTGCGCAGCGGCTCTGGCTTTGGCCCCGGGGTAACCGACCCTCTTCCTCCCTCGCTTTAACTCTCTCTCTCTCTCTCTCTCTCTCTCTCTCTCTCTCTCTCCCCAGACCCACACCCTGCCCATGGCAGGTTCGGCAATCGCTGCGCCACAGCCCGGAGCGCCGAGCAGCGGACGCGCAGACACTCGTTCACGCACACCCCTCTCTCTCTCTCTCTCTCTCTCTCTCTCTCCTCTTTCTCGCTCCCTCTCTCTCTCATACACATAGACAACCGCGCTGCACACACACACACACACACACACGGAGAGAGAGGCTGGGAAATGAAATTTATTACTGATACCAAAAAGAAAAGAGGAAGACTTTCAAGACAATTTCAAGTTATTGTTTCTGTCTGGAGAGGGGGGGGGGAGAGAAACCAAACAAACCCGAGCAAGAGCGAGCGCGCGAGCGGGAAGGGCTTCCCCCCACTCCCCGCTTTTCCTTCTCTTCCTCTCTCATCCCCCCCCCTCCCAACCCTGGAACATAATGAAGCGCTTTTGTGTGGCGCGGAACAATACCAAACAAGTATTCTAATAAATAGCCACTTTCCCCCTCCTTTCCGCGTCTCGACGGTGAATAGAACCTAGCAGTTGCTTGGAGAGCAGCTGGGACGCGGCGAGAAGGGAGGTGGAGCCCGGGCATCCCTCGCGCGCCTGCCCGGCTCCCCCCTCCCCAAATCCCCGCTCCGTCTTCTGCGCACACCCGCGCGGATCCTGGCCCACTTTCTTTGCTTGCGCCCCTCTCCTCCGAGGCGCCTTCTAGCGCCCGGCTTGGGAGCCGGAGTTGCTCTGTCTACTTGTCTTGCGCCTTTTTACCTCGTGGCGGACTTATCTGAGACCGGGCTCCCCGGGCTATCCTTATCTCGTTTCGTTTAGGATCCGAGCTTAAGATCCCTTCTTCTCCCCCTCTTTCCCCTATTCTCAAGCGTTCTGCGCCCGCTGAGAGTGGATCCCACTTTCCCTCGCGCGCCCTTCCGCCTAGAAGGGAAAGTGATTCGGCGCCCCTTTCCCGCCTCCCGGAGGGCTGGCTCGGCAGGGGGTTTCTCTCCCCCTTTCTTTCGTCCATTAGGGCTACTCTGTGTGTGTCATCCGGCTACCCGCTTAAACTTTTCATTCCTCTTTTCCGAAAGCCTCACTAGAGGCTTCGCCTCCGTTTGTACTATTAACATTATTCTAATTATAAAACTTTTCCAGTTTTCTTATTATAGGTGTGTACTTCTGAGGTTACTGTCTGCCGCCCCTTTATTTAAGAATAGCGAATGTGCAGTCTCGAGACGGAATAATAATAATAATAATAATAATAATAATAATAATAATAATAATAGTATTTACTTCCTCCCCTCAAGTTTTTTTGGGGGGTTGGCGGCGGCATCCCTCTGAGCTTATTCTCCCTGCCCGCCCCCGTCCTTTTCCCTAGCAATAGGGGATGAGCTGCGTCCAGACTGGCTAGTCCAATGGACACCAAACACCCGCTGCGCCGGCGATGCCAGGAGAGCGCTCTTCTGCGCCAGTCCCAGTCCCGGATGCCGCTGTCCCTATCAATCGTGCGCGCGATCTATGGGGACACGGGTGGGGGCGGGGAGACTCCCCCACTTCAAGTAGGCCAAGGATGCACGGCGTCGCTGGAGAGGAGGGGCGGCGTCCTCCTTGCCTCTCCCTTCCCTCTAGTTTAACCCCCAAAGGACAGTATCCTAACGGGAAGCGGCATCTTGTTTTGCGCGCTGCAAAATTGTGCGTTTGCTCGTGAAAAGACCCCAGCAGGCATCCTTCTTCACACCCTCTCCTTCCTTTCTCTCCTAGCGCGGTTACATCTCTCAGGCGGTTCTCCTGACCTGACCTTCGCTGAAAGTGGGCACCGTTCGCATTCACACGCGCACACAACCTCGCCGGGGAAATATTTCTATCTATAAAATCCAGTCAAAACACCCACCCAGAACGGAAGTGGGTCGCTTTTATTATCCGCTGCGGATCCATTGGTAGTTTAGTTCAATGCGGGCCCCACAGCACCTCTCAGGATCCAGCTGCGCCCCATCGCCTCCTTCTGGGCGAGTTAGCAGCGTTTGTCGCGCGTTAAAAGCCGACAAAAAGATTCTTTTTCCGTCTCGAAATGGGTGGCGAAAGCACACGGGTCATTCTTGACTTTAGGTTTACTTGACAGTAAGTCCTGTCGATTTCCCTGGAACTTACTTCCAAGTAAACCCGCGCAAGTTGGCATCATCCGGAATCCTCTGGGGAAGGCTCGGATCCGGATCTCCGCGGAGGCGTGAAGTGCCCTCCTGCGCACATGTGACCAAGTGACTCGTTTCGACGCCCCAGCTCGTGACTGTACCTGGAAAGCAAGTCCCACTGAAGTCAGTGGGTTTACTTTCCGGGAGACTTTCCGGCTTATCCAGAGAGCGGGAGCGCCGTTCACGGTTGGGACTCGCTCCTGCCTTGTTTATACTGCAACAAACCGAATCATTCGGGATCGCCAGTTTCAAAACTTGTGACTTCTGTTTTGCAACGCTCAGACGGGGGGGGGGGGGAGGGAAAAGAATGGGGGATGGCACTGCAGCGAGCTTCCCAGCCCTGCAAATATTTGAATGGTGTCTCTCTCCCCGCACCTCCCCGGCTGCCTCTCTTTTTGTAAAGCGGAGCAGCTGTCAGTCAGCTGGCTTTGACAACCTGCCACAATTTTTGTCACTTAATAGTGGGTGTTAGGCTAAGTGCAAAACACTCTGGCAAACAGATGTCAAACCTACATCTCATACAAAACGTGGGATGTGAAATTGAGTTTTAGCCCACACACTTTTCTCTTTCTTTTTCTTCCTTTTTTATTTTTAAATAATAATAAAAAAAAATAGGTGCCAGTGAGTAAACCGTATACAAAACCGAGACACCCTGACAGTCTCCACCGGCTGCGCTTGTTATTTAAAAGGAGGCGTCTTTAGAAACCTGACCTCCAAATTATAGCGATGCCTCCTTACATTTCAAACAGGGAAATATGAGAAGAACTGTACTTGGGAGGGGGCGCGCCCAGGACAAAGACTGAAAGGGACCGGAGAGATACCGGGGGCGGAGCGGTGCCAGGGAAAGATGTGGGCGGGGGGGGGGGGGAAGGAAAAAGACAAGAAAAGAAAAAGAAACACATCCCAACCACCGCGCGCGCCGGGTTATTTCCTTCTCTATCTCCTCCTCCTCCTTCTCCAAAAGGGCTTCGCTGTTCTTATTGTAAGACCCTGGAAGGACAGTCGGGAACGGAAGAGAAGCGAGGGTGAACTCTGAGCTTGGGGAGCTATTAAAAGATGTGTCTGCAAGCGAAAGAAAGAAAACACACACACACACACACACACACAGAGAGAGAGAGAGAGAGAGAGAGAGAGCGAGCTCGTTGCAGCCTCAAAGCTGGCGCAGACCTTTCACCCGCTGCTCCCCTATCCCCAAAAGGCGCTTATAAATTCTGGACTCCACGGAAGCGCGTCCGGCCCAACCAGTAGGGCGTTGGGTGAGAGGCGACCCGTCTCAGGCGGAGGCAGCAGATTCTTCGGTGTGCAGTACCGCAATTACCAAGCGTGCAGAAGGATCATCGACCTATTCTAGGATTCCCTAGTACCGAGGGAAGAGGGGGCGCCGCGTGGACGGTCGGCCTCAGCCGTTTGGAAGTCTTAGGTAGCGTTCAGGATCGGAGCGCAAACGTGGCGCAGCGAAGTCCACTCCGTAGCAATTCATCTGCACCAGATTATGAAAGCAACCTCCACCAAGAGTAGGAGCTGGGCGGGGGACACACACAACTAAATTTAATTTAAGGATAGGTGCCATACAGAAATCCAGAGAGTTATTTTCCCAACCCCGCTACAAAATTTTCAACATAGGATATAAGTGCGCTCTTTCACATTCTTTTTTTCCGGGTGGGGGGCGGGGAGGGAGAGAAATAAATGTCCCAAAATTAGGATTAAGGGTTCTTCGCCACCCTTCCCATCTCTGTATGCTGTTTTGCCTGGATTAATTCTACACTCATTTTATTATGATCCAATGCACAATAATGAACCAGCGAGGCCAGAGAAACCTTTAAAACAATTTTATCGGTTGAATTTTCTATGAATTGCAACTTAGATTTCAGGCTAGGCTGCGATTGTACGTGTTACCTGAATTACTTGAACATTTCTACGTTCGGGATCCGTAGGATGCCCTCATATATCTCTCTGTACACTTAATAGAAATATGTAAATAATCGTATGTTACTTTCCTTCAGGGCAAGTGTGACGTTAACAGTGTGGATGTACGGATACATTTAAAAAATAATGTCACGCTTTCTACCTCGGAAGCGATTTGTTTATTATAGCATTTCTCGCATCTTCCAATTCTTTGTAAAAATATATTTTTTTAAAGGAAAGGTAACTTCTTCATGGAACGCTGAACCTCACCCTTTAAACTAGTCATGTGCGCCTTGAAAAAAGATGCCCTAAAAAAGGGAACGTTATTTATGTTTTGGGCTGGAGGAAGAACAGAAATATAATTTTGAACGGTATTTATTTTAAAAGTCAGATATCGCCAATATGTATTCCACAATCGGGTTAGTTCGTAATATGTTTTCACAATCACAACTGAACAGGTTGTTTTTGTCTTTTAAAAAAGAAACGAACTCAATCTCGGTAAAGGAAAGGCACCCAAATGATGCAACTGAAATTATTCTGACTCACTTTCGTTTTGAACCAACCGTCTTTCCGCTTTCCCCCGGATAAATGGCTGAGATCACAGTCTCTTTGAAAACAGGGCTGGTGTGAAGTTTTTCTGTACTGTTTTAAAACCCCCTTTACACCGGGATCTTTGACCCTCTAGAATTGAGGACAAAACCTTACCCCTCCCCGTTTTTGGGGAGAAAGTATGATTCTCTTCTCTGGCCCAGGAAATCAGCAATAGTCCAGGTTCTTTAATGAGCATGAACAACAACAACCAAACAACTCAGCTAAATTTCCAACATTTAGTTCAAAACGCATGAAACCAAACCAGAAAAACCAAACATTTTTTGTAAAAAAAAAAAAACAAGCATAGATTAACTTTGTTTGATTAAAGTTATTCTGTGCAAAAAGTGGTCTTGAAAACTCCTCCACCTGAACCCTAAATAATAGTTTATTCAATATTATGACATTCAATGTGACTTGCTTCCAAGAGCAGTTTTGAGTAGGATCAGAATGCTACTACACTATGTAGAGAAGACTGGAAGCCCAAGTCTAAGTGATGTGTCCTTGGCCATTCCTCACATGCAGGGGTGCCCACTTGAATAAAATTTGGGGGTGGGGCAGGTAAGCCCCACCCCACATAATGGATCACAAGATGCAACACATAGGCACCATTTGAATGGCAATAACTATCAACCTGGTGGCAGCCCCCTCAAATATATTTTTTGGGGGTGGGAAGGGACCTCAGCCCCTAGGAGTTGGCTCCTATGCTCACATCACACAGAGGTGAACCCAGGTTTGCTAATTCAGCAAGGATCTGCACCAGCACCATGGTTCCCTGTCTTCTAGTTGCATGACGCATAGATGTGCAAACTGTGTCACATTTGCACCTCACTTTTAAAAAGTGTGCATTTAAGCATCTTTAGATGTGCATCTAAGCCCAATGAGTGAAGCAGCCTGCACAGTTGATTTGACCACAAGTGAATGGGAAATGACACCATGGCTTTTGTCCATCTGCATCTGAGATTATTGTTTTTCTTGGGGAGATGGCAAAGCCATCTAACAGCATATTACATATCCCTTACACACACACACACACACACACACACACACACACACACACACACTTGGGTGGGTATAACTGGACCTTTTATCCTTAATGAATCAATGTTCTCATAACAAATTAGTCCTCCTTCATAGGATATTTGTGGAGAGATTTGAATGCCTTTCGCCTGTGAGCCTGACTCCTTATCTTTCTGTACACTGGAATTAAGCCGCTTTAATCGTCAGATTTGAAATGGATTTGGCCTGAGCTATGCAATTTTGATCAACCTTGGCAGTTTTATGAAGTCTGGCAATGAAGTCCATTGACAGCCTGACTCCCTCACAATTGCCTGAGAGTATAGATCTGAGGCTTCTGTAACTGCAGTGTCATCAGGAAAAGAAATAAATAAAAGGCAACTCAAGTCCCCCGGGGTTGTTGCATTTAAAGCAGTGCCATTGGAAGCAATGCAGACAATGAACCTAAAGGGAAGCTGTAAAATAAAATTACAATGAAGCCCATTGGGGACATTGTGATTTAAGGGAAGGATTCATGTTTCTGTCTGCAGAAAGATGGCAGATGTCAAAACCTCGATTTGGACCTTAATAAATACTATTTGCTCCCATGCCTCTGATGGAACTGCTCTGGTTTACACCAAATAAGAAAGCCAAGGACACAGCACAGATAACGGCATTGGAAATGGAGAAGGAAGAGCCAACAAGATTCAGCTAAAGGTTGCAATGCTAAAAACACCTGCTGGTCCTTGAGAAAGTCCAACTCAGCTCAGCAGGACTTGCCTCTGAATAAGTATTACCTGTTACATTGTAAGACACACTTGAAGCAAGCAAACAAGCTAGTCACCACAAACTTTAGCTTGAATTTGGGCCTTCTTCTCTCCTTGCATAGCAGAAAATCCTACTCAGAGCAGACCCACTGAAATCAGATGGGTTTCAATAGGTCTGCTTTGAGTGTGATTAATGTTGGCTAACCCTACTCAGAGCAGACCCACTGAAATCAGATGGGTTTCAATAGGTCTGCTTTGAGTGTGATTAATGTTGGCTATCACCCATTGTAGTTAACCTGTTGAAAATAATGGGCATGGCTAACTTAGGTCCCTTCATTTCAGTGGGTCTACTCAGAGTGGGACTTAGTTGCAAAGCGATAAGAGAAGAGAAGAGAAGAGAAGAGAAGAGAAGAGAAGAGAAGACCAACAGGAGAAAACATTAGAATGCTTCTCCCTTAGAAATAAACCCCTCTTTATTGAACACACCACTCCTTCCTAGTCACACTTTAGTGGATTTTGATACACTCTTTGTTCTTCAGGGGTTAAACAACATTAGGTTATATATCTATGCATCTATATCTGCCATATTGAAGGGGTGATAAAAACTGGTATAATGTATAAAAGGCCTGAGATAACAGAACAAGTTTTAACTAGTCAACAAAATATCAGCACTGTGGGTGCCAGCCAGATATAAAGAGGGAGACAGTTGCACAAAGTGGGGGTCACTACAGAGGAAGCCCATTTCTAAGTGGTTGTAAGATACTACTACTACTACTACTACTACTACTAATACCTTTATTGTCGATGTACAACTTGTGTACAATGAAATTAACTGAGCCTCCCCCCCCCGAACACTCAGTCTCATTGCACTCCGTGTGCTTGTCATGTCACACAACACACCATCCCCGAAAGTCAGTTGCAATATATTAATTTCCGTTCAGCAGCCTAACAGCCCACGGATAGAAACTGTTTTTTAGCCTATTGGTACGACTGAAATATTCAAAGATGAATATTTGCAAGATGCAGTGTGTCCAAGGTGACATTGGTTGATGGTAGTGAGTGGATAGATCCGTACAGGGGGAGTCATTCTTTTACATAACCCGTTCCCAAGCTGAGTCGAGTCTCATAAGTCACCAGCAGTCCCATCAGCAGTAACAAATTGGCAGCCCATGCAATTCTTTCAGCAGCCCAGATAAAAATATCTCGTAAAGCTTCAAAAAAATATCCAGTCTACCTATGCTTAGGTGATACTTTTTTGGGGGGCGGAGTTATATAGCAGCTGGACAACTTCTAAGACTGACTGTCTTGCTTTTCAGTCTTAGCTTCAGATATGAGGATAAAGCACATTGTCTGAAGGGAAGGTTGGGGGAGCTTATAGCTTTCCAGATGCTGTCAGGCTTTATTTCACCTGGGTCAAAGACCCAGCTTGGCACACACACCCATGCGCATTTGTGTACACACACACACACACACAGGTGGGGGGGGTAGGCTGGGAGCTTCAATGGCGCCCCTCTGCAGCCAACCCCCCCCCCCAGCTTGCTCCCTGTAGTTACAGCACTGGTTGTTGAGCTCCATTTTCCGTCAGGTCTAGCATGTCCAATGGTCAGGGATGGTGGAAGTTGTAGCCCAACGGCAATGTGTGTAGGACCTGACCTGTTTATTCTGATTCTGGTGTCAAGGTTTCAACCCTGCAAATCTTTAAAAACGTATCGGTGAGCGACAACACTGTCTCAGCTCTTACCAGTTATGCTTACTGATTATGACTGTTTGAACAACAGTTTGTTTTAAAAGCATCGTGTTTCACTCCATGAAACCCTGCGGGTCTTTTCTGTGTCTTCTCAAGCCACTATGTACAAATGACTACCCTTGAACTCCATGCATTTCCCTTGTTACATCAGGTGGGGAGTCCTTGCCACGTCAGAGGGAAGCACCCTCTTCTGATCCTTATTGGTACATCTACAGTGTTTCCCAGGGCAATGACACTGTTGGCCCAGGAGACAATAAGCACTCATGATGCGTTTCTTCCTAACAGAATGAATCATTTCTCTGGGCTTCTGTGTTCTGCTCCCAGCTCTGCCACTGATTAACCCAACATTACAGCCTATTTATGTTATATGAAGTCTACAAATCAATTAATGGAATTGTTGGATTTGTTCCAGTCAAACGCTTTGAAAAATTTATAGTAGTATGAGGAGGCGACAATAGCTTGGAATGAATAGTTTCAAGGACCTTGGGGATTTAGGCACATTTCAGAAGGGCTGTGCATGTTCTACCCTTGCACATCTCTGTTTTCTGTCTTCCTTCTCCCTTCCTTAATCCTGCAAAGGGTGGTCTCTGCTGATGCTATCTGTATGAGGCAAGACAGGAGGACCAAGTTGCATTACATGCTACTTCCAATTTTTTTCATTCTAAACAGATTACTACTTTTATATCAGGTAACATTTGCAACCACGTATTCCTCATTTCTCAATTCATTCCCCCACCCCCTCAATATTTGATTCCCCCTGAAACTGAGAAAACAGATATATGAGAACTATCTTGGCACAAGCCTACATTACCTGATAAAAAAAAGCTCTAAACAGACAATTTTTTACAGTCTGTCTTAACCCCTTGGGATGCCCTGTGGAGCTTAGAATAAAACATTTGCATTGTTTTAAAATGTGTTTTAAAAAAACAGTAATTGTGAATGCTTACTGGTGTTGTAGCACTAGAAGGCACTTAACATGATGAAACTGCCCCTATGTGAACACAGGCTCTTATTTTATGAAGAACTAAGAGTATAGTTTATACAGAAATGAAATAAGACCTCTTTTGAATAAAACAATCTGCATAAATGCTTAAAGAAAGCCTATAATTATGATAAAAATGTTGCTCAAAGTTAAAATTATGAAGCAATCAAGATTTATAAACAGTCTCTCATCAACTTTTAATCATACTTCTGTTTTTATATACGAACTGTATATGGAACAACATATAACAATATATCTGTTGGAGCATTTACTTTTGATGCCAAAGTCAGTGGATTTTCCTAGACGTGTTATCATATAAAGAAGCACATGCAAAGGGGGGTCATTTTCAGTCATTTCTCCCACTGCACATGGAGACAACACTGTGTCTCCCAGGAACAGCCTTGCATGCCTTGGAAATAAGTAGCAACTATTGACTTGGAAAGGCATCTGCAGCCTTGCACTTAATCCTAGTAATTTGGGCCCTGTCCTAAAAAAGGCATGAAATAAGGGAATGATATAACTCATAGGTTCTTTGGTGAAGGTAGTGGTGGTGGTGGTATTAGGATTTTTTTCCTGTTACAATCCTCTGGTAAAGGAGCTTTGATGATGACGATAATAATAATAATAATAATAATAATAATAATAATAATTTATTTATACCCCGCCCATCTGGCTGGGTTTCTCCAGCTATGCTGGGTGGCTTCCAACAGAATATTAAAATACAATAGTCTATTAAACATTAAAAGCTTCCCTAAACAGGGCTGCCTTCAGATGTCTTCTAAAAGTCTGGTAGTTGTTGTTCTCTTTGACATCTGCTGGGAGGGCGTTCCACAGGATGGGTGCCACTACCGAAAAGGCCCTCTGCCTGGTTCCCTGTAACCTCACTTCTCGCAGTGAGGGAACTGCCAGAAGGCCCTCAGTGCTGGACCTCAGTGTTCGGGTAGAACAATGGGGGTGGAGATGCTCCTTCAGGTATACTGGACTGAGGCCGTTTAGGTCAGTACCAACACTTTGAATTGTGCTTGGAAATGTACTGGGAGCCAGTGTAGGTCTTTCAAGATTGGTGTTATGTGGTCTCGGCGGCCGCTCCCAGTCACCAGTCTAGCTGCTGCATTCTGGATTAGTTGTAGTTTCCGGGTCACCTTCAAAGGTAGCTCCACGTAGAGCACACTGCAGTAGTCCAAGTGAGAGATAACTAGAACATGCACCACTCTGGTGAGACAGTCTGCAGGCAGGTAGGGTCTCAGCTTACGTACCAGATGGAGCTGATAAACAGCTGCCCTGGACACAGAATTGACCTGCGCCTCCATGGACAGCTGTTAAGCACATTTGACTTCAGGAAAAATCCTTTATGTAACAAGCTCTGTCTCCAGGGTGAGACAGGCTTCCCTAACCTGGACCCTCCTAATGTCATCGGTCTACAACCCCAATCACACCCAGCAATCATGACCAATGGTCAGGAAGGATGGGAGTTGTAGTTCAACACCACCTGAAGACCCAAGCTTGGACAATACTTCTAAGCCCTTATCCTCTGTGGTCTTCCTGAACTTCAGTACTAAACCTACTTCACATTACCATATAATACACACATGCACAGAGTCTGCCGTCATTTCCGCATCTCACTCATCCACATTGCCAATGATTTGGGGAGAAGGAACATAGGTAATCTGAAGATGCATTGTATATCTTTATGTAGTTCGACCTACAGAGAGTATGGTGAATTTGTGGACATTAATGCGTTTTGCATCAATGGCATAAAAACTGCTAGTGTATAAAAGGCCATGACTTCTGAATGGCAAGGTTTCAGACGGCAATTGTGATTCGAT
Organism: Podarcis erhardii; assembly: GCF_964252035.2. Classification (NCBI taxonomy): domain Eukaryota; kingdom Metazoa; phylum Chordata; class Lepidosauria; order Squamata; family Lacertidae; genus Podarcis; species Podarcis erhardii. The sequence goes on from NC_138508.1 coordinate 81,635,529, forward strand.
TTATATTTAAACATAAATTATTATCTTGACTTTGAACCCTCCTCTCACATTCATCAATATACAAACACTTTATATTGTTACATTGGTAACATAAGAGGTAAAATGACTATTACTCGTACTTACTCTAAGCACAACCACAAGGGCTCCTGATTAGGCATTTAGCTATGCAATGTTGAATGTTATCTATTAACTCTGTTCTATCCTGTTTCTCCTTTGTTTTTGTTTTCATTTAAACCAATTCATGAACCAAGAACTCACACACTGACCACTAATAATGAGCCATATGTTGTAGATATCACTGCAAATTGACTATGCTATTTTTGTGATATACAAATGATATGAGAAGACTTGGTCTAATTACTCGTTTCATTTATTATTCCTATAATCCTTGTATATAAAATCCAATAAAAAGTTATTAAGAAAAACAAGTTTGCCAATCAGATGGTTTGAAAAATATATGGTTGTTCGCTGATGCAGAGAGGTTTACATGCCAACAACCACCTAATTTTCAAGTCACCTGGCTGACCTTTTGGAAAAATTCTGAAACAAATAAAGAAATCTATCTCTAGGTGAATCATCTAAAGAGAAATTCAGGATATGGTGCACAAAGTCTTTGATCTGCCCTTCTCCACCTACAGAGATGGCCATTTGTTGGTCTGCTTACAATTTACTAGACAGATATTCTGTGGGTATAGTCTGAAACCTAGGCTGAGTAAGCACACATGAAAAAGATAGAAATTTGAATCTCCACAAACATTTTCTGAGTATTAAACTGCCACTTCTCTCACATGCTTTTACTACGCCCATGGGTACAGGACATGGGGAGGAAAGGGGCAGGAAGTGAAGTGACAGGCAGCCTTTCATGTGAACAACTCTAAATCCTTACCTTGTATGGAGTGAGGCATTACTTATTTTTATTTTTGGACTGCTCTTTTGTGCAAGCATGGTTGATCACAGAAGGTGGATGTACACATGTAAACAAATACCCATGGACCTCAGGTTTCCTGGCTTGGAGCAACACACACACACACACACACACACACACACACGGCTGCTGTTTTGTGCAAATCTGGTAGATTTGCACAAAAAAACCTTGTATTTTTTAAAAACAGAATTGAATGTGTGTGCTTACAGGTAAACAGATACCAGGGTGCAAGCCCATAATGACCTCAGGCAAGGCCAGCCCACCCATGTAGGGGTGTGAAGTAGCTGTCTCAGGCAGCAGCAACCCCCGAGGCAGCCCCCTCATGGGCACCCCCTGCCATGCCCCCACCTCTGCCAGCAAGCGATGCCAGGATAGGTGCTGATTTCCTGCAAGATCTTGCACGATCTCAACAAAGTCTTGCAAGATGTCAAAGGAGAGCAAAAGATCTCATGAGATTTGGGTGAGGTCTTGCAAACCCTCTCAGGGAACTGGCGCCAATGCCAGCACTACTTCTCCACAAGCAGCGGCGGTGGCACAGCTGGCGGTACAGCTGCAGTGCCAACAGCAGGTGGCGCAGTGGTGGTGTCCCACGGGTGGTGGTGGCGGCGGTGTGGCAGAGCAGAATGGCACCTCCTGTTTTGCCTCAAGTGGCAAAATGGGACGTACCACTCCTGACCTCAGGATTCCAGCACTTACAGCTGTCAGTTCTGAGGGAAGGCAGGCAAGGACCCACAGCCCAGGTGGGGCTGGCTAGCTCAGGGAGGAGATGTGTGATTCTTAAGCTGGAGTAGGCTCAAGACAGGTGAGGGTGAGGGTTTCATGCCTCATCAAGCCCAAAAGATATAAAAGGAAAGGCGTCCTGGCCAGACTGGCCAGACAGATGATTTGGACTCAGGTAATTGAGTACTTTCAATGCTTGTGGATCTGGGGGAGGGCAGCTGTGCCCCCCCCCCCATGGCTACATCCATGTTTAACACTAACATTTTCCAGATTGGTCAGTTGCTTTGGTTTACTTTTTATTCACAGTAAGCAAACTAGTAGAACCTTTAAGTTGCCATAACTGTATGCAGGGATGAAAGCAAAACTGAAAATTGTTATATATATATATATATATATGTGTGTGTGTGTGTGTGTGTGTATAAAGGGAGGCATTTGCAAAGATCTAACGTGAGCTAGAATAACCCAAAGACCCACCTAAAAGTTTAATTGCAATCTTCACTCCCCAAACTGAAGTTGGGTTGAAAGAAGTTTGTAGCTTTTTAGCAAAGTAAAATGTGTGTCGTTCTCATTCTCCTTATGACAAGCATCATAACAAAGAGACAATTTAAATGTAAATTCAAATTCAAACTCCTTAAATCCTGCCTATCAACAGAGGGCTTGGCATTAAAAAGTATCTTTGACCCTCTAGTTTAACGAGATCTATTGCTTCAAATATCCAACATTAGTAATGCTCTGGGTAAACCCATTGAAATCAATTGACCTAAAACCTTTAATTTAAATGAGTCTCCTCTGAGTATGACTTAGTTGGCTATCACCCATAGTGATTCCAATGGCAATTTTAATTTAGTTTTCCACATCTTCCCTTCAGAACGCATCTCAGGGAAATGAATATGTTTAGCCTGAGATGTGACAATAGAAGATGCAGAACTTCACCTTAGCAAGGGTTCTGCAAAGCCAGTTTTCAGCTTTAGAATGTGATAGCAAAGTCAAAATAAAGGCCTCTTAAGAGTGCTTTGAATACAAGGAGAGAGCAACCAATCCCTACTTATCTACGATTAGGGTGAGGAGCTGATTTTTCAGGGTAGCCTTGTACTCCATCACTTCTTAGTTAAGAAAATAAATCATTGCTGATGCCAATGATTGCTTATGAGAGGTGTAGAAAGTCAGCATTTCCCATACAATCCTCTGCCTAACATACGTATAGGTTGGCTTAGTGTTAAGCAGGGAATATAACTGTTAGGCATTTGCCATTTTAGACTGCCCCAAAGGTTTAATATCTATATGAAGCCACTTCTTTACATCTACAGGCATGAAGGGGATGTGCTGGACTGGTGTCTTGCCTTAGTAATGGAGTGGATGAGAGCCAATAAACTGAAGCTCAATCCTGATAAGACAGAGGCACTATTAGTGATTGGTTCCCTAGACCAGATAGGTGGAAGATTGCCTGCTCTTGAGAGGGTTACACTCCCTCCAAAGGATGGTAACCAACCACAGAAAGACCAGGCCTGTTCTTGTGCCTTTAATGGCGTCATGGACTGGCAGGACAATGGGGAGGAAGAAGGGGAGGAAGAGGATGCTGGAGAGGGGTGTAGCCAGGACTTTAGATTATTGTGGACTTTAGGAAATGTAAACTGAATATTCAGCCATTTATTATTGAGGGGAAGTGTGTGGAACAGGCCTTGGTGTTTTGATTTCTGGGAATGGAGTTGAGAGATTACCTAAGCTGGGGAGAAAACAGCAAAGACCTGATGAAGAGAGCACAGCAGAGGTTATATTTTCTGAGAATCCTCCAGAAAAAGAACCTCTCAAAGGACCTGTTGATGGTATTTTACCATTGTACTGTAGGGAGTATATTAACTTATGGTCTGTGTGTGCGGTTTGGGAGCTGCACGGTCAGGGGAAAACCAATGCTGTCCAGGGTTGTAAAGACTGCGGAGAGAATAATTGGGTGCACTCTTCCCACCTTGGATCAAATCTATGCTTCCAGGTGCCATAAGAAAGCTGCAGAGATAGTGCAGGACAGTGCGTACCCCGGAAATGATCTCTTTCAGATTCTGCCTTCTGGAAGAAGGTACAGGGTTATAAAGACTAGAAACAGTTTTTATTCAAATGTGATTTTGGTTTTAAATGCAGTGTAAGGTAGTCTCTACGGGAGTATATTGCATTTAATTATGGGGTATCAGAGTTTTTATGGGCTAACCAGGCTGGGATAGCAGGCTTGTTGGTTTTTGAATGTCTGGTGTAGATTTTTCAATTTCGTTGTTCTGTATGGGACAATGACAATAAAGATTATCGTATCGTATCAACTGGGACACATTGGGGCAAATGGGATGGGGAAGGAAGTATTCACAGGGTGAAGAAGAATGGTGAAGGGATGGGTGTCAATGCAAAGCAATCCAGTGCAGCAGGAACCAGAGACAGAAGGGCCCCTGTCTCTATGATCACTGTGGGCTCTGAGGCATAGGGAGCAGTGGGAGGGGCATTCTAGGAGGCTGAGGCAGGCAAGGGCCCACAGCTCAGCTCCTTAGCTGGCCAGGTGGGACTTGCTTGCTCTCTGGGAGAAGGTATGTGATTCCTCAGCTGGAGTAGGTTTGGAACAGGTGGGGGTCACATGCCTCATCAAGTCCAGATGCTGCAATCAGCATGTAAAGTACACAAAGGAAGCAGAGCTGAGGTGCTGTGTCTGCTCAACTGCCCATGTTGATGGGCCTTGGCTTGGGTGCTCCTAAAAAACCTCTATGGGACTGCTTTGAGTTTGACTCTGGACTGTATCCTGACTGCTGGACTTCAGGCTTGGATTGACCCTGGACTGCATTTCCTGACCTTTGGACTTTGCTTGCGTGGATTGACTTTGGGCTTGACTTGCTGCCAGGTAGGCCAGGGGTTCAGGACACAAGGGGGAGGTGAAGCTTTCACTGCCTAGAGACAAATGTCACCACCTGCTAATGTCTGCACATCAAGTTGCTGTAATTTGTGATTCAATTATTTAGCTTTTGGTTGGGAGGGGAGGGGAAATCATGTCACTTGGCAATGAGGAAGTTTAATAGCCTCCTTACTTCAGCGTCTTCTCAATCATTACCAGGAATTCCTTGCAACATACTTTCCTTCCCAAGCCTAATTTATTGTGGGGTAGGGGACATGAGGGAATGTTAAGCGTGTACAGTTGTGGTGCATGTGTGCATAGTTGCAGGGTACATGTGGCTTGCAAATAGTCCATGGGCCCAGAAAGTTTGGTGACCTCTGCTTTGAGCTATTGATAAGCCAAGCTATATGTGTTAAGTAAGCCATTTCCATCTTTCCATGTAAGTCCTTTCCCCCCTAAACTCTGCTGATGTATACTCTGCTGACTTTATTTAACCCCCTGCATAGTGTGGGTTTAGCTACACTTGCTTAACAATAATGGCCAGATTGCCACCTTGCAGTTTGTCCACAGTAAGGGGCAGTGTGCAACACTTATTCTTGAAAACAAAGCAGAGTCAAAACTGCGGAGGACAGTTAATGAGCCAGGCCTCCTTTGCCCTCCCACCTTTCTCCTGTAATCAGCATCAGTAGTTTTCTCTGGCAAAGCTTAAAACACTGCAGGGCACAAGTTTCCCTCTTGCTCAAAACCTCCTCTGCTCCCACACAGTAACCTCAAGGTAGCTATTCTTATTTTTGTTTCTGCCTCTCTGATTTGCCGGGAATAAAAATGAATTCTACAGGGAAGAAATTAGTCAAAGGGTTTCTATGCTTAAAAAATAATTGAAAGTGAGCACCTGACCTGGCTCAGATGACCAGATGTGGAGGAGAGCAGAGCCCTCGTATCACATGTTGTCGTGCGGAAGGACAGATTTCTGCAGTTTCAGTCTTGCTCAGCCCTGTAACACAAGAGCCCCATCTTTATCTGGGTCTTTGGGGTGGGCCTCATTCCCTTGGGCAACCTTCTGGGAGCTGCTTGCTAGCAATGGGTATAAAGGTAAAGGTAAAGGGGACCCCTGACCATTAGGTCCAGTCGTGACCGACTCTGGGGTTGCGGCGCTCATCTTGCTTTACTGGCCGAGGGAACCGGCGTACAGCTTCCGGGTCATGTGGCCAGCATAAGCCACTTCTGGAGAACCAGAGCAGTGCACGGAAATGGCGTTTACCTTCCTGCTGGAGTGGTACCTATTTATCTGCTTGCACTTTGATGTGCTTTCGAACTGGTAGGTTGGCAGGAGCAGGGACTGAGCAACGGGAGCTCACCACGTCGCGGGGATTCGAACCGCTGACCTTCTGATCGGCAAGTCCTAGGCTCTGTGGTTTAACCCACAGCACCACCCGCATCCCAGCAATGGGTATAGCAAGAGACAAAAATAGTTGGAGCAACAAATGAGTCTCCTATCTCTGTACAGTAGGGCTGCATCCCTATCATCCCTGCATTCCCATCACCCCTGACCACTGGTCCTACTAGCTAGGGATGATGGGAGTTGTAGTCCAAAAACAGCTGGAGAGCCAAGTTTGGGAAACACTGCTTTAAAGCAAATTCAAAGCACCTTCCCTCCTCCCTCAAAGAATTCTGGGCACTGTAGTTGGTATGGGGTTACTTATGAATTCTAACTCGGAGGAGGAAACTGCAGTGCCCAGAATTCTTTGAGAGAGAGAATGTGCTTTAAGGTATGGTATGAACGTGGCCCCAGCTACATTCCAGCTACAAAAGCCAGAAGTTTCTTCTCCCTCTTTCCCTCTCTTTATCCAGGCAAGCAAGAGCCGTTACCACAATTCAAGGGCACATTCCAACCAGGGAAAACCACAAGGGGAGTGTGCAGAGCAGAACCAGTGAGGGTTGTGGCCTGGGGATGATGCTATGGGCCAGATAGTGCAACCTGTATTGGGTACCTGGGGTTTCCAGGCAATTCCCTCATGAAATTCCTTAGTGATCAAGAGCAGAGGCCTCCAGGAACCGTACTTGCTAACATTCGCTTGTCTGCACCATAATTAAAGTTGCAGGTATTGGCCTGTCCTCCCTTGCAGCTGACATTCCAGATGACTATTAAGGATATAAGCAGCACTAAAAAATAAATTCCTCCGTCATGGGATGAAAATGGAGTTAGATCAGATGTTGTTGTTGTTGTTGTTGTTGTTATTTTATACCCTGCCCATCTGACTGGGTTTCCCCAGCCACTCTGGGAGGCTCCCAACAGATGATGATGATGATGATAATAATAATAATAATAATAATAATAATAATAGTGATAAAAGATCAAACAAAAAAACTTCCCTAAACAGGGCTGCCTTCAGATATCTTCTAAAAGTCAGATAGTTGTTTTATTTCCTTGACATCTGATGGGAGGACGTTCCACAGGGTGGGCTACTGAGAAGGCCCTTTGCCTGGTTCCCTGTAACCTCACTTCTCACAGTGAGGGTACCGCTAGAAGGCCCTCGGAGCTGGACCTCAGTGACAGGGCTGAATGACAGGGGTGGAGGCACTCCTTCAGGTACACTGGACTGAGGCTGTTTAGGGCTTTAGAGGTCAGCACCAACACTTTGAATTGTGCTCGGAAACATATTGGGAGCCAATGTAGGTCTTTCATGACAGGTGTTATATGGTCTCAGCGGCCACTCCCAGTCATCAGTCTAGCTGCCGCATGTTAATTGTGTATGTGTAGCTTGTTGTGAGGAAAAAGATTTATTTTCACCCCCAACTAAGGGGAGGGGGAGTAACTGCTTTATTGACTTGGGAGAAGAGACCAGTGAGACCATTTCAGGGATCAGGATGGGAGGCAGAATATTTCCAGTTGCAAAGGCCCTCTCTTGGATAAATTCGAGATTAAGCTGCAAATCAGGAGTAATTAACTATGATAAGAAATTTAGGAGAGTTCGGGATCTACTTGAAATATAACTGGATGGGAAAAATGTGTTTGCTGCCCTGGTATGCTTTGAGAAGAAACATGAGATATAAATGTAACAAATTAATTGAAAGTAAATTGTTTAAAAGCAAGGGAAAATATATATAATTACATGAAGCAAATTAAAGAGGAACAAAGGTTGGAATGTGGCGATCAAGTAGTTTATACGATATGGAGAAAAATGGAGAGTTGCTGGTGACCATGAAATGCATGTGGGAGAGAGATTTAAGATTTTCGTACCACATAATAGCTGGTGATGGGGGATATTTTAGAGCCAGAAGCAATGTGGTCTTAAATGGAAGGGACAATGGCTGCCGCTTTCACTCCCCCTGGATGGGACACCAGGATCGACAGTGCATACCTTCGGGGAAAATGTGTGGTGGTAGCACAATGAGTCTGCTTTGGCCCATGCATTATTTGGTTAATTTCAAAGTATGTACATATGTATGTATTTATGTATGCATGTATGTATGTATGTGTGCACATAAAATCTGCAGCTGAACTGCAGCTTTGACTTTGATGAAGCAGCTGTGTCTGTATCTTTAGCTGATTAGGAGAAAATGAAAGTGCACAATTTTGCCTGCCTCATCTTCTGATCAGCAGCAGATCTAGAGGTAAAGAGGTTGTCTTTGGGTTGCAACCTGGCAACTCAACTTGGCCCTGTATGAGCTTGTACCAGGAATCATTGTGGGTGAGGCTGTTTGTCTAAGCAAGCGCCCCTTTTAAATAAATTGCCTCTCATGTTGACTTACGGAATCAAAATACTAGCTGTGGTTGGACACTTTGTGCCAACGCTGCAACTCTTTTCTAAGGTCATGGGTTTCGCACACCCACCATGCCCTGTGCTGTCCAAGTTAGAGGAAAGGTTCAAAGGGAACCCCTGACCATTAGGTCCAGTCGTGGCCGACTCTGGGGTTGTGGCGCTTATCTCGCTTTATTGGCCAAGGGAGCTGGCATACAGCTTCCGGGTCATGTGGCCAGCATGACTAAGCCACTTCTAGAGAACCAGAACAGCGCACGGAAACACCGTTTACCTTCCCGCTGGAGTGGTACCTATTTATCTACTTGCACTTTGACGTGCTTTCGAACTGCTAGGTTGGCAGGAGCAGGGACCGAGCAATGGGAGCTCACCCCGTCGCCGGGATTCGAACTGCCGACCTTCTGATTGGCAAGCCCTAGGCTCTGTGGTTTAACCCACAGCGCCACCCGCATCCCTTAAGGGAACAGGAAGGGCAATTAAAATACCTGATACTCTGGGACACCCTGCCCCACAGATTGTCCAGTAGTAGGTTGAGAGTGCTTGAGCATCAAGTTCATCTACTAATACAAATTCTCAGGTGCCGTTTAAGCAATGGCATCAGTGAAAGTCCAGGTCAAACTGTGCAGGTGCTGTAGCTGTTTAAATCTGGATAATGCTCTGTTCTTCGATATATAAATGCATCATAGACAAAACAAGCAGAAAGGAAAATATTCTCGATGGATTCTTCAGCAGCTCCTGAAAATGATTATTCAGAAAGCTGAATTTTTTACTTTTTTATAATTAGGGGATCTGATTCTTTTTAAATTTATCATACGTTTAAGTTAACATGTTATACACACATTTATACTGAAAACAATTTGCTGGATACGTAGCAAGAGGTGGTTGCGACTGGGCTTTTGGAGGTTTAATTAAATGTTAAACACCCGATGGCTTTTGAGACAGGCCTTTCAAACTGTTGTTTAAACCTAAGCAAATAAACTTGATTTTGACTTGACATTTACACTGGGACTTGAAGATTCCCCAGGAGAATGATCTGTGTCAATTCCGTTTCATGTTTCTTTTTGGGACCCTGAAGTCAATCTTGATTCTATTGACCCTTCTCTCAGGTCATTCACTCCCACTTGGATACGATTAGTGGGAATTCCTCAGGCTCCTGTGGGGTGTCTTTCAGCCTTACCGAGACAACCTTTGAGCAGGCACCCAGGGAAGAGTCTTTCATCATCTCAATCTTAGATGTGGCGAGTGGTTTAGTAAAGTGGTCAGATTCCAAATGTCATTTTCTTCGGCTGAGATACAACGATCTGCTCATAGGTATCACTTAAACTACATCTAACCCTGGCAAAACAGCAATGGCCAAATGAAAACTGAAACTCAAAACGGCAGGAAGATTACCTCTGTTCTACCAAATTGTGTTATCAGAAAGAAAGAAAAGAATACAAACATTTTAATTGTAAGGGAGCTCTTACCAGGTGTATTCCCCAAATCTATTCATTAGGGCGAAAATGATTTTTTTCTGGTGGATGTATGATGATAAGAACACTTATCACTTTCAAATATTCAAAGCATTTCACACTGATAGAGATTTTCTTGTGGTTCATTGTGAGCCTTATGAATACACTGGGAAGCTATTCCAGGGACAAAACTTCTCAGATATGTGTTCGTTCTCTCTCTCTCTCTCTCTCTCTCTCTCTCTCTCTCTCTCTCTCTCACACACACACACACACACACACACACACTTAATTTTCACTGTGTGCACCAGAAAAACAAAACAATATAACATGTGAGTGTTTTATTGAGAGCACATGCTATTAAAATGAACTGAATGTATTGGAAAATGGTTACTTTATCTCTTATTGCTGCTGTGCTAGAAAGTTGTTAAGGGCTTGAGAACGCTAACTTGGAATAAATAATTTCTAGGCTTGTTGAATATATATAAATATTTTTGTCTATTAATGTATATGTAAATATATTTGAATATTATCTCACTCTAGGTGTATCTGAGATGTTGAAGGATATGCAAAATAGCATATTTTTATTGCACTGTTAGATTTATCTGAGTCATCTTTAATGTTTTCTTTTTCATTCCTTGTTGCAATAAGACACAATCTGAAAAAAAGTGAAAGACACTGAATTCACGGTCCCGTAAATCACAATTAATCAAGTCAAGGTTTTAGTTGATTAATCGACTGATTAAACCAATTCACAGATCAATCGTATGCAAGTTTACCTGGAAGAAAATTACATTGTGTTTAGTTCTCACAGAGAGATGCATAAGTAGAATTATGTAATTGTGCAAAAGCTTATCTACAAGCAAATCAAATTCTGTGTGGGCCAGGCCTGTAGAAAATACATGATACATAAGGCTGCATTCAGCTAACCTGGTGAGCTAGCAGAAGTCAGCACAAGGACTTCCACTAACACAGTGGGGCTTTCCCCTCTCTCCTCCCCCTGTGTCCCGCAAATCTGCTCTGGAGGGGTAGAAGAACCCCCAGAACAGCACACAGGGGAAGGCAGGGGATATAGTTTTGTCTGGCAAGCAGTCAGCTTGTGCTGACTGAATGATCATATTAGCACAATGTTAAATGCCACCTGTATTGACTAATGTACTATTTAATATTATATTGAACAATTATCAGTAATATATATAAAAAATCACTTTCCTTGCCATATACAGCAGGAATATATGTACTTGTTATTTTATGTCTATCCCTTCTGTTTTATTTTTCTATATTGTGATGCCTGGTGGTTTTAAGCAATGCATTTGAACTGATTGGCATAAAAGTGGGTTATCTCGCCCTACCTCTTTGTAAGGTTTATCCTGAGAAGTCTTTTGTTACTTTTATCTTTGGCAACTAGTTCAGGAGTTCCACAACTGTGGTCCGTGGACTTGCAAGCTCCACTGAGATGGTCCATGACATGCCTGTGGATTTGTGGTTGAAGATACACATCCTTTGCACTGAATATTCATATTGATCTTTGATTGCATTTTATTGTTTATTTTTTATGTTGTATTTCATTTGAATTCATGGAATTTAAATTGTGATGCGAGAAAATGCAATACGTTAGAAATAAAAGAAGCAATCAAAATGCAGTTAAAACCATACAGCATCCTGCACAGCACATTACAATTGCCAAAGCAGGCAGAATAAATATTAACTGGTTCAATATTATCAAAAAGTGGTCCATAGGGGAAAGAGTGTGGGAACCACCAAGATGGTTTTTAAGCTTTGCTTTTGAGACTTTTCTCCCTCCTCCTTTGAAACTGGTAAAAACCTTCCCTCCAGACTTCACTTTAATACTATTCAGCTTCAACTGCTTTGGGAGTCCCCTCTTGGCAAGCCAAATGCCTCTTTAGTGTGCTAATGAAACCTGCATGCTGCTTAGCTATTAAAAAGGGAGGGGACATAGCAGGAGGACTAGTCCTCCTTTGCAGCAAGGACATTCCCTTCTTTATCTGTGGACCTTGTATCACTGTATTGTTTTTCGCATTTGGACTGCAAAGGCTGCCCAAATGCATTGAATCCATTGTCTAGATAATTCCCTAGATTAGGGGTAGCCAACATAGTGCTCTCCAGATTTTGGACTACAATTCCCATGGTAATTGGCCTGGGGTAATGGGAGTAGTGATATATGGAAGTGAGAGCTGGACCAGAAAGAAGGCTGATCGCCGAAGAATTGATGCTTTTGAATTATGGTGCTGGAGGAGACTCTTGAGAGTCCCATGGACTGCAAGAAGATCAAACCTATCCATTCTGAAGGAAATCAGCCCTGAGTGCTCACTGGAAGGACAGATCCTGAAGCTGAGGCTCCAATACTTTGGCCACATCATGAGAAGAGAAGACTCTCTGGAAAAGACCCTGATGTTGGGAAAGATGGAGGGCACAAGGAGAAGGAGACGATGGAGGACGAGATGGTTGGATACTGTTCTTGAAGCTACCAGCATGAGATTGACCAAACTGTGGGAGGCAGTGGAAGACAGGAGTGCCTGGCGTGCTCTGGTCCATGGGGTCACAAAGAGTCGGACACGACTAAACGACTAAACAACAACAAGGGGAGTTGCAGTGAAATGACACTTAGGGGGCACCACATTTTCTAATTCTGCCATAGAGCCAGCTATTCCTGCCATAAACACACTTGAAGTCTCATAGTCCCCGCCTTGACTTTGAAGGACTTTTTACACCCCTCCCTTTAGTCCCTTAGAATGCCCAATGCTGCATGTTTCCTGAACAATAAGTATCTTAACATGCCTCCATTTATGTCATTGGTGATTTTGGCCAAGAGGCGTCCCAGAGAGCTGCATTCAGGGCAGGTGTGAATACAGTTCTTAGATTTGTCTTAATACAAATAAATTGCATGGTACTGTCAGGGCTGCTGCTGAGGTACTGCATAAATGTCTGAAGCAAATAACTATACTTACTATGATGAATCCCAGTCTTTGACCTTAATAACTACCTTTTGGCAGCTAATAAAGTTGCGGAGCTTTTATGTGGAAAATATAAACCAGGCATCCTAACATTTACACATGAATAAATGAATGTTGGTGAGTTCAGTACTTTTGCTTCAGCCTCCAGAAACTCAGCACACCAATGAATGGTCAGGGTATTACACAGCACTGAAAATTCACAGTGACAGATATAACTGGGCAACAGCTAAAGCTTTCATTTGATTTATCTTTCACGCTTTCTCAATTCCCCCAACTCCCAACATGCACATCAGTGACATATGAAGAAGACTTAGGCAGGAACTGGGTCCTTACAGGAGAAAGCAATCCCACCTCTTCTTCCCTTCTCCTTGATTCCATGTAAGAAAACAAATCATGATGTCATCACATGGAGATTCCCTATCTCCAAGACTGATTGGCAATGAAATGGAGCATGGGGGGGGGGGGAATCTGGATGATATTGTCATCATGTGGTACTTTGAAAATGCTGCACATTTCTCAGGGCAGTAGGGATGGTGGATTTGAGAAGAGATGTATGTTTGTCATTTTCAGCAGCCACTGCTGCCACCACATATACAGTGGTACCTCGGGTTACATACGCTTCAGGTTACATACGCTTCAGGTTACATACGCTTCAGGTTACAGACTCCACTAACCCAGAAATAGTGCTTCAGGTTAAGAACTTTGCTTCAAGATGAGAACAGAAATCGTGCTCCGGCGGCACAGCAGCAGCAGGAGGCCCCATTAACTAAAGTGGTACTTCAGGTTAAGAACAGTTTCAGGTTAAGAACAGACCTCCAGAATGAATTAAGTACTTAACCCGAGGTACCACTGTATTTCCTTATGCAATTCTGGCAAAAAGTTAGGGATGAGTTTCTTTCAGTTTTTCCATCTTAAATTCACTTCTTCACACTTACACATCAGCTTGAGTTGTTTTTAAAGTCCTCATGAGAGTTCATCACCATTTTAGAGCAATTTCTTCCTAATACACACACATTTATTTTTGCAAAGCACTTCCGTTTAATATAATTCAATTTTGTACATTTTCTCCACCAACATATGCAGTTTTAATGTACACTTTATCCCTAATATGTGCATGTTTGCACACCTTACTTGACTGCGTTGCAATATTTGGAGAAGTGTCAATTTCAACGATGCCTACGTTTCAGTTCAGATGTTGTTTCGAAAAGTGTGGTTTTGGTCGCTTTGCACTAGGGAGAAATTGAATTCAGTTCCCATTTAAAGGCAAACCTACCAAATTCATTCCACATTTTCTGAAACAACATATGAATGGAAATGCAGGCATCCTTAAAATTCACACTTCTCCAGATATTGCAGTGCAGCCAAGTAATATGTACTTAAGGCTTGCATCCTATTTGCACTCACTTCTAGTCAGTCCCATTGAACTTCAGATTAAGCACACATAGGATTGGGCTATTAATCTAAGAACAGGGAAAGAGAGGACATCACAATTTGCTCGGGTCACAAACCCACGTCAGACTAATCAGTTGCTTTGATAATGCCTAAAATGTTAGCTATCTTTTATAAGTAGTGGCACAGAATGCTTTATTGTACAAAGTGCTTAAATTCTTTTGTCCTCCCAACAATCTGGTGGGCAAGCTCACAATTATCCCTATTTTTGAGATGCCCAAGGCTACTCATCAAAACTATTTTACAGATGAAGAACTAAGGCTTAGATACAGACTCTGGCATGGGGGTGGGGGGGGTAGGGGAATGTTGTTAGGAGAAACTACATTGGCTTCCAGTTTGCTTCCAGGTACAGTTCAAAGTAGTAGCTATGACCTTTAGGATCATAAAAAATATTTTAGGACTGGAATGCCTGAAGAACTGCTTGCTTCCATATGAGCCTACCATTAAAGCTTCTGGAGAGGTTCTGTTGTGTGTGTCCTACCACTTTCAGAGCTGTTTTGGCAGTAAGAAGAGGGCTTTTTCAGTGGCTTCCTCTGGACGGTGGAATTCTCTCACGAGAAAGACTCACTTTGCCCCGTCCTAGTTGGCTGTCTGTCACTGGGTGAAAACCTTTTGGATTAAATAGGTCATTGGCAAGGAAGATTGTTTCATCTCCCCACTACTGTCTATTGTATTTTTCCTCCTCATTTGTCATGTTTTAATGCTATCAATTCATTGCTTGTGTTTTTTTAAACATAATGTTTCCCTGCCTTATTTTTTGGGGGGTATCTTATTGTTGTTAACCGCCTTGGGAATGATTGATAGAAGCATGGACTATTTGTAACAACCACAATTAATAATAATACTTAATTAATTTAAGCATCAACAATTCTTGTAACAATCTAGTATGACTGAACGGAAGTTCTCAAAGGCCCATTTTATGCATTGGCCTACTTTGGCTCATAGTTTACTTGAAGATTTTTTCCCCTGCCAATTCTCTCTCTCTCTCTCTCTCTCTCTCTCTCTCTCTCTCTCTCTCTCTCTCTGTGTGTGTGTGTGTGTGTGTGTGTGTGTTGGTTAAAGTGTTATTGGTTCACACTAATACTGCACCCAGGCCAAAATTCATCGATCAATCCAACAAAACACATTTTAGAGGATGCATACATTAGCACAGGCTATTACAGAATAAAAACTGGTCATTTCCAGTGTCAATTTCAATTATTGCTTTCTTAAGTCATAAGTATGCACTTGTGTCATCAGTCTAGAAACTATTAGTTAACTGTCCTGAACATTATATATATATATATATATATATACACACACATATACATACACACACACACACACACACACACACAAACCACATAACATCTAAAACTATTCATAAAAAAATTCCAGGGGGAAAAAGTGAGAAGTGGACTGCTAGTCTAAAATTAGATGATATATGAGAAATGATGATAACACATTTTCTTTTATATTTATAGATTTGGCTGTTTTCCAAGCTCTGATTTCAAAGGGCCTGATTTTCATTTATACTGATTTCCCTCAATGTTATTCTGGTAATGTAGAGGGGGCATGAAAATGGACACAAATTATAATTACAATCACTTCAGGGCCCATTTACATCATCCTGGCAAAGTTTTTGTTTGGAATTTCCAGGCTTTGGGTTTTTTGTTTTTAAAAAAGAGAGATGATCTGGGGGCACTGCTTCAGATTTCAGTAGAAGAGGGGAGAGGTTATCACCACCTCTTCTTAATAAAGCAAAGGGATTTGTGCTTTTGATATACATACCTAGTAAATAAGCTTTATTTATTCGAAGAATAGTCACTGAATGTGGAGAACGGGTGAGTTCCCCAGAAATACAGCTGCTTCTAAAGAATAATATTATGAAAGCTGTTTCCACATCTGCAGTACCCATGATGACCAATTCGGTAAATACTCTGCATGGAGGTGCAGTTCTGTTTCTCGACTGAGGTGATGATCTATGCCAGGCATAGGCAAACTCTGGCCCTCTAGATGTTTGGGACTACAATTCCCACCATCGCTGACCACTGGTCCTGTTAGCTAGGGATGATGGGAATTGTAGTGTCAAACATCTGGAGGGCTGGAGTTTGCCTATGCCTGATCAATGCCATTGACTCTATGGCATTGAAGAATTTGATTACAGAATTTAAGATGTCTCTAAATAGTTATTTTGACTTTGATAAATGAGAAGACGACGACAGGCAGGTGTGGGCATCTTGAGAATGGAAGGGCTGTGCTCGATTTGCTTTGATCACAGAATTGTAGAAGGGACCCTAAGGTTGGTTGGTTGGTTTTGCTATGAGTAACGGTATTCAGATCATGCTTACGTTGCCATTTTAGCTGGTTATTTAATGCGTTCAAAAGGTTTTTTATTTTTTTTTTAGAGAGGTGGTTTTGTTCCCGTTAACGAAGAATGTAATATATTTGAAAGAGTATGGGTTTCATCCTACACAGTATGAATACTATTCTAGGGTTGTTCTGCTTGTTCACTTAATCATTTCCACAAATATTATTATTTCCTGACAACTAGTGTCTGTATGGTTACAAAAGGACAGAATACTAGTATCAATTGAGAGCAAAAATATATATCATGTGATGTATTCCATCCAAGTTTTGGAAGTACTCTGAAGAATATAGTACAAGGAGTGTTGTATGTGTCCTTCCATTTATATTTTAATGTTTAAAATATTTGGATATTTTGGGGGAGTTGTATGGTTCATTTGGTAGCTAAAGGTAAAAGACCCCTGGACGGTTAATGTAATGGTTCTAGGGGTTGCTCGTGCGTAAACCTGGCTGGGTTGCCTGAGTGAACCTTTTCTGTCCGGACAGCCACTCACCTGTGGCTGTCTCAATCGCTGGCAGAATCCGTCAGTGGGCGTTTCTTGAACTTCTTCCAGCAAAGAAGCTCTTTGACACCTTGTCTCCTCCTACTCTCCCTGCGGGGAAGCCTTCTGCGCAAGGAGGGTGTAGGCAGCGGAGGACCCTTACTCTCCCCGCTGGTCCCTGGCAAGGAGTCATGGGACTGCCTCGCTGATTCCCCCATCTGCCCCCTTTCTCCACTGGTGCTATGCTGATTCTCTTCCCCAGAAGATGGGCTGCCTCTCCCCATCCCGGGACGCTCTCTGGGACCCCTCCAGAGCCCGCTCTCTCCCTCCGGCCCTGATGGCAGTTCCCTGACAGTTAAGTCCAGTCAAAGGCGACTATGGGGTTGTGGCACTCATCTTGCTTTCAGCCCAAGGGAGCCGGCATTTGTCCACAGACAGTTTTCTGGGTCATGTGGCCAGCATGACTAAACCACTACTGGTGCACAGAGGACCGTGGCAAGTGCCAGAGTGCACAGAAATGCCGTTTACCTTCCTGCCACAGTGGTACCTATTTATCTACTTGCACTGGCATGCTTTCGAACTGCTAGGTTGGCAGGAGCTGGGACAGAGGAACGGGAGCTCACCCTGTCGTGGGGATTCGAACTGCCGACCTTCTGATCAACAAGCCCAAGAGGCTCAGTGGTTTAAACCACAGAGCCATGGCCCATGGGCTCAAATGGACTCATTTACCTTCTTAGCTTCCCTTTTAACCAATAAGTAGAGGCATGTAGCCAGAGGCAGTTGTGTCTCAATCCAAGCTGAGGAGGAGGAGACAGAGGATATGGAGGCTGTGTGGCCAGTAGTGTACTCAGCTAAACATGGGTCATGCTAGGACACATGCAGTCATGCACAATACATTGAGAAGGCTGGTGAGGGAATGAGAGGACTGGAGAGTGCATGAGATAGAAAGTTGGAATATATTAGAGCATTTGTGTTGATAGGTAGAGGCGCACTGGAGATTGATGGCTAAAAATAGGTGAACTTGTTTTTCATGATGTGAAAAAGTAGGGCTTTGCAGTGTGGGTAAAATATGTATTCAAAATAATCCCATATGGTTTAATGGTTTTTAGTTCTGTGCACTACAGAATTTTGGGACACTTTAACTTTGAACTCTGCACTTCCCACTTTCAAAACTCCAACATTCAGGAAATGCCAACAAAATTGTAAGATATGGTTCATGGTATTCTTTTAGCCAGATTGATCAAGCTGAGCGGCATGCTTAGAGGAAACACCTGGGTACAAAAAATTGTAGGTAATGTGAGGAAAACTTTAATGTTAAATACCTGCCTTTCCTCACCTAATGAGTGCACAAATGTTAAACCCACTGGATGGTATGGCAAATGTTGGGTCCAGGAATACAAGACTTCAGTGGGCATAAATGTGTTACGTACATATAGGTGAAATATTTATGCCAGTGCATAAACACATATAAACGTATTAAGAACTGGATTCTTTTCAACACCATACTGTATACAGTTTAAGGGTAAAAAAGAGAAAGCTTTAAATGACATAATGACATTACTGTAGCTGATTTTCTGTGAAAATAGTACTTACAAGTGTTGTACAGTAGTCACTATACATTAATTCCCTCTCCCATCACTTAATTGCATCACCCTTTAAGATAGACATATAATGTAATTAGAGATTTGAACGGTTCACAGCCAGATCACTTAAAGTAACATTGTTAATGGGCTTTAGGAGTTCTCCCTTTAATATTGCCAGTGTTATAACTTCTAATTACCTTAATAATTAGGGCTGTGTCATTCATGATTGAGGTAACAGTTTCTAACACTAATGGGTGTTAGAGGGCTTGTACAAGACATGTTTTGATGTTCTCATCCAGTTGCTTAGGCTAGAAAGGAGCTATTTGTCCTTAGAAACATAGTGGTTGCTATGTGGTGGCCTGGGAAGAGGCATCCTTACCAACCACTTTAATACTGCCAATACCACTGCTGTTTTCATGGAGCAGTGTGACTGTATAAAATGCATTCACCAAACGCTAATCATGAAATGCAAATGTGGCCCCTTACGGATGAAATTTGCTGAACTTAAATGGCTGCAAATAACAGTGTAAACCAAGATGTCAAACCTGGCTGGTATTGAAAGAAATCAATAGGCAAAATCCTCTTTTTATGTAGCATTACGTCTTGACACGTATTAATAAAAATGCGAGGAATTTTAAGATTTAGCATTAAATTTTTGCCCTAAACTTGTTCCATTGTTTTGAAACTGGAGGGGGGGATAATGAGGTATGGACTGGCTTCAAAAGGCACAGTGCGTGGTTCCAAAGCTATGTTTCCCCCCCTCTCCTTTCCCCACCTTTTTTCTTTTTGGACACAGTAGAACAAAACTCCTGGCATTTCTCAATCATCTATGGATTCTAAGTAAACAGTTTCTCATGGCAGGGAAATACATGTCTAGTTAAAGGTTTTAAAAGTCTGAAGAGCCTTAATGTTATGGCATTTTTACCCCATGGCTAATTAGTTTTCCCCTTGGGAAAGCTGCCATGTTTGTCTGCTCTATGCAAAAAGGCAGCCTGCATTTATGCCCTCGTAGATTCTTTCTTAGAGCCAGTTCAAACATCCAGGGAAAAGATGAGGTACAATTCTCTCAGAACCACAGCATTTCAGGATGCAGGTGAGAGGCTGACTACACTGCCTCCAAATGCCTTGCCCATGGAAAGCTAACATCTTGGGAAGCGTTTGTATCGCTCCAAGGTGCGCAAGTGTTTTCTGTGTTTATGGCTGTCAAGATCATTCAAATATGTAATCCCTTAATATAGATGTACTGTTACTCAGCAATGTGCTTTCCCATGTCTTGCTCAAAGGGACACGGGTGGCGTTGTGGGTTAAACCACAGAACCTAGGACTTGCCGATCAGAAGGTCGGCGGTTCGAATCCCCGCGACGGGGTGAGCTCCCGTTGCTCGGTCCCTGCTCCTGCCAACCTAGCAGTTCAATAGCACGTCAAAGTGCAAGTAGATAAATAGGTACCGCTCCGGCAGGAAAGTAAACGGCATTTCCGTGCACTGCTCTGGTTCGCCAGAAGCGGCTTAGTCATGACCCGGAAGCTGTACGTTGGCTCCCTCGGCCAATAAAACGAGATGAGCGCCGCAACCCCAGAGTCGGTCACGACTGGACCTAATGGTCAGGGGTCCCTTTACCTTTACCTTTACCTATGTCTTGCTCAGCAAAGATCTCCTGCACTGTTAAGTAGTACTTTCCTCCTTAAAGCTTCTCGCTATTCCCCCCCTTCCTGTTCAGTGTAACCAAGGTTGAGTGTGGTGGGGGGACTATTAGTGATGAATTGCCCCTTAATTAGACAGCTTTTCTGCTCCCCATGGTGGTTGAGTTTAATCATTTGAACTCTTCCATTGTTTTTCTTTCTTTTATAATGAAATAGTGTTAATTCGCTGTAAAAAAAAGGACAAATAATGTAAAGAAGCCAATAATTTAAGTCTTACCCTGAGCAGGAAACAGAAGCTAACTAATTAAGGGGCAATTCACCATGAATTCCCCAGTAGGGTGGCCACTTATGTGTTGCTGAAAAAGAGGAAATGCATCTCACACAGAGAAGAGGATGCAGATTAGCATAGCATTTGCATATGCTAATCTATACAGTACTTGGAGATTAAAAAATCTGGAAAAAAACATTTTTCATAGAAATACAGTATATTTTATTGTACTAGGTAAGACCATGTTCAGTGACAGTTTTGCCTTCTCAGTCTGCTGTCTAGGTCTTAACTTTCCATGGGTATCTTCAAAGGCCCTGCTCTTGCCTCATGTGCTTCTTTATCTTTAAACCAGACTTCAATCAGTCAATCAATCAATCAATCAATCATTTTATTTGTATGCCTCTTTTCCAAATTTAAAACCATGCCAAAGACAACTTACAACATATGAAAAATTACGTAACTACAAACATAACAAAAGTAGTATTAAACAATAAACAAAACACCATGAAGTACACAACGAAACTGAACATTTCCCACATAAATCATAAGATCCAAGATAAAGATACAAAAAAATGAACAGCAGCAGCAACAGCCCCCACCTAAACTATATCCCAGCCCAAGATTCTGTTCAACAGCCTCAGTTTTTGTAGCTGAAATCATTCTAGGCCCCACCCAGGCCAGGTGGGAAAAGGTGCAGGAAGCAGGTATCCCAGGACTCACAGCGAAGATGGTCTCTGGCCATCTCTGACCTGGACAGGGCAAAATAGAGGATGGTCCTGTGCAAAGCAGAACACATGGGACACCCTCTTGCCCAGCCACATTGGACAGGGATCAATATCAGGGGGAGAAACTGCAAGAATGACAAAGACACAGTTCTGCCATTGAGGTCAACGACAGCCAATGTGAAACCTTCCAAGTGCTCTTAGACTGCAACAGGAGGGCCAAGTAAAAAGTCAGGTACTTGTGTGTATTGGCTTTCCAAAATTATTTAAGAGTATGGGTACGAGTGCAGACTCCAACATTTCCATACATTACATTTAATATGTGTTATCAGCTAATCTATGTTCCATCTGCAACTTCAATTAAATAAGAAAATGTAAGAATTCTATTTTTTAAAAAATAAGGCTCCGATCTTAACTCCCCAATGTTGATGCCCTGCAGGGGTTTGAGGACCTAGGATGGCACATCCTCTTGGCCAGCAGGAATCTACAGCTGGTAGTTCTCCCCTTGGAAGTAACCAGTGGAAAGGCCCAAAACGTGTCATTTTGGCGGTGAATTCAAACCCCCATGGATCCCTCAGGGGCCTGGTCCTTGGCGCCCTCAGCTGTGCCAGCCTGGAGCTAGCTCAGCAAAAGAAAAAAATATTCCTACCTGTTCTGGCCAGCAGGAGCCAACAGGACTTCAGAAATGATGGCCAAGCCACTGCTGCACACCAACTCCCCACATCCCCATTAAGTTTGTTATGCTATGTTTACTCTGAAATCATTTCCAAAGCAAAAAAGGCTTAATACCCAAAAGATAAGCACACTTTGCTCTATACATGAATATTCAAAGCAACCAATAGTTTTCATCCCCATAGCTATTATGCGCCACCGGTGTTTTATAGCTTGTTTCCCACATGGATACATATTTTGCTTCAGCCTATGTGAACAAAAAAAGCAAGCAACTGATGTCAAAGCTCACTGAAAGAGCCTCCTCTAACTTATCTCTGCCTCTAGGATTATATCAAGATGCTTCTATACCAAATTTTATTCACCAAAGTCTACCCCAGAATACCTTTGGCTAGATAAAGGCGCACTGGCTGCCTCAAATCCGCGAGTCATAATTTTGCCCAAATCGAACTATGCAGATCCAGAAATGATTATGCAGATTGTGTTACATGTGAGGCTTCCAAATGATCAAGTTGATCAATGATATCCACTCATCACCCAATTATTAACATTTACATACATTTGCATGTGACCCAAACTTCTAAATAGTTGTTTTTTGAGATTCTGAAGGTAATGCAGAATTTGCTAAACAAATGTCATTTTTTATTTTTGTATTTGATGGCATTACCATACTTTTAATATTTCCTTTCCCTGCTATTCTAGTATACCCAGTCCAAAACAGCTTCCAAAAGATAATCAAATAATCCCCCTCATTAAAATTTCCTCCCACCAAGTTGCTAAATTTAGTCCCTGAAATAAATTTTAGTTGATTAATATTGTGATTAAGCAGATTAAAGCATGTGTATCTGACTGGAAGATTTCACAGACACATGTCCAACTTAATCTGGAAATTTATCTGTGCTGTTGCCTCTCACAATGTATTTTAGATTATATACATGACCTTTGAATCCATTTTTTCTGCTATGAGATCATACAGTGCTACATTTAAGAAGGGTAAAGTGAATTCATATAAATTTTCCCTCAGAAGATCCAGGAATTCTTAGGCACATAACTGCCACACATATTTAGGGTTGAGAAATGCAAAAGAAGCACTTCTCAGTTAGCATTTATCTTTTGATTGCCATCATTCTGAATAACCAACACTGTCACCAACTGACAGAGAACAAAAAGGCATGATGTCATCTGAGATGACACTATCAAAAACATACCTGTAATTGAAAGCTGGGCGAAATTGTCTTTAAAATAAAAATAAAATCAAGAATATTGTTTTCATGAATGAAAATTCAATATTCCCTGGGGGTTCGGAATTAAATGCAGACTGTAATAATTACTCTAATTACATCTGTTGTGATTCTACCTTTCAGTCTACATGAAACAAACATATAACAATTAGTTACACTTTCATTTAATTAATGAGCTTTAGGAGAGCCAGCTATTATTTCGGTTGCATTCTAATTCTTTTACAATAGGCCAAAGATAAAATTGTTTGTTTTAATTTGACTATAAACGTGTCACCGGCATCACGCAACACCATATTTATTCCCCCACCCACCCGAGACTTAAGTTCTCCCTTTATTCAGAGAACCACAACACAACATAGAGCATGAATGACAGTGTTTGCCTTTTCATGTTGCCTTTCTTGCATGACCTTAGACCTGAAAACTCTCAAGCTACGTCCAGTGTTTGGTTTCTTTACTAATACTGTTTGGAGGCAAATCTGCCAAAATTTGGCAAGTACAGTGGTACCTCGTAAGACGAATGCCTCGTAAAACGTAAAACTCGCAAAACGAAAGTTTTTCGTTTTTTGAGTTGCTTCATAAGACGGATTTCCCTATGGGCTTGCTTCGCAAGACGAAAATGTCTTGCAAGTTTGTTTCCTTTGTCTTGCAAGTTTGTTTCCTTTTTCTTAAAACCTTGCATTCACTTCGAGGAACAACTCATAGCACGCGGTGTGGTAGCCTTTTTTGAGGTTTTTGAAGACTTTGGTGATTTTTGAAGCTTTTCCAAAGTCTGTGCTTCGCAAGACGAAAAAATCGCAAGACGAAAAAACTCGCGGAACGAATTAATTTCGTCTTGCGAGGCACCACTGTACTTCAATGCTTGTATATCTCCAGAGCTGCCTTATACTAAGGACACACCATTGATTCATCTAAGCTCAGTGTATTCTTTACATTGACAAGAAGTAGAAGCTCCAGATGGAAGTTTTTTCTCAGTCCTGCCAGGAGATGCCAGGAACCTTTTGCACCCAATGTATGGGTTCTATCTCCAAACTCCAGCTGTTCCCCTTTCAGCATGGAAAACAGTACTGTTGCATTATTGACTGCTGGGATGGTGGTGATGCAAGGTTTTAATGCTCAGGGAAGTGTTTCCCATACATGGTTGCTGAGGCGGACTTTTTAAAATTAGACGTTCACAATTCTCCTCCTACTCTCAGACGTTTACCTACCCACTGTCGCAGAATTCTACTCTTTTTAAGAAGATGAAACACCATTTCCAGGTGCATCTTCTCTGAGGATAAGTGGAATAATTGTGCTGGATGTCATGATTATATGCCCAGCAGATTCTGACTGGAGGAAGGCAAGACCAGAGTAGAGATACAACAGGCAGCCTTTTGAAACTGTTTCGTCTTTTGGGCTCACATAGGGATGGGTGTGGGGCTTTCATTAATTAATGTATTTCTCAGGCCACACTAGTTGAACTCTCATGGCACATAACTGTGCCCCAGCAGGTAGTTTGGAAATTAGGATAAAGGAAAGTGTTTCTGTGGAGGGCCTTCATGTGGAATTAGAAACGTTTCCACTATAAAAGTCTGGGTTCAGGGGTGAGGAGAAAAGAGCTCTTTAAGGTTTGAAGGCCTACTCTTAATTATATTCATGATTAAACTGCCGAAAAGCATACACTGTGCTTAGCTTTTGTTTTTTTAAAAAGTTCTTTGTAACTATAGCAATATTATTTATGTATCTATATCTTGCCTTTCGATCCAAATTATCCTCAAGGCAGTTTACACTGTTCTCTCTAAAAATAAAAATACACACACCCCTAACTCATGCAACCCCAAAGTCCTATTTCTCCTGATCAATAGATGGGGTCAGAGTGTGAATTCTGAGAAGCGCTATTTATTAAGTGTGCTGGAAATTGTACATCAGTGAGAGGTAAACTGCAGCTCCCATAATTCTTTTTTTTGGGGGGGGGAGTGTTATAAGCCATGTGCTTAAAATGTTTTTTTAAATGTGTGGTGTGGAGGTATAGACTTGCTTGTGGTTTGAAACATGGAGTGGGGCCGATAGCTCCATTACTCTTTATAAGTGGTACCACTGGCAGTTCGTGCAGGTGTAACACTTGTTAAAACAGTGTAAAAGAAAAACAATAAATCTATTTGCATGAAAAGTATAGCAGAGAACTACTTCCTCCCTCCCCCCCCATCTTTTTGGAGAATAAAAAAAGGTTCAAAAGGCTGTTGGGCAACTAACCCATAACTCAGAGTAGTAAAAGTAGCTGGATTTTAAAAAAACACAACCCCATTAATCCCAGTGTTATCATTAATAGGATTAAGCTATGTTCACATTTTAATCCTAAAAACACATGCAGCCCAATCCTATGCTGAGTAGATGCAGCTAATCTTGTTGATTTTAATGGGTTTAGGCATGCCTAACTCTGCATAGGAGCAGATGGTTACTTGTGAACAACATCCCTGGAATTCATGGTGTTCTCATTGTCACAAACATCTATGTATAAATTCAACGATTTCAGTTCAGCTGGGCCTGACAGAAATTCCCATCCCATGCAATAGCTCAAAAATACTAGAAAACTACCTGCCTGCTAGGCTATTTGTTTTTAATAGCGCCATTCACATACGCACATCTATGCATGTTCCTGTATCTAATAACACCAGTATTTAATTTGCAGCATTCGATTGCTTTTTAAAAGGAAAAACTTGTATGACATTATATATTTATATACAATATTCACAAATACAGTATTCTATGTATATATTCCTCTGAATGTTTGCTTTCACTAAAGGGATCAAAGTTATATCTGTATTAATTCTTAATACAAGACTGGGGATGAGGAAGGTTGCTTCTTAAAGGGCCTGCAAAGGAATATTTCTGATTTGGTGTGATAATTCTTGTGGGATTCTGGCATACGATGTTGTGTGTTTATAAGACAACCTTATATTAAATAATGATTCACTCACATTTGAACCTTCAGAAGCTCAGCAAAATTTTACAGGCTGGCACTAGGTATTGCTGTTGGGAAACCTTCTATCTTAACAGCCTAGAAAACCTCAGGCCATTGTCAAAACCTGGTAGCAAGATTACCAGGCATAAAATGCTGTAGAATAAATAATGTCCTATAATTTTGTTAAGGAAAAAAATATCTCGAAAGCATACATTTTAAGGGTTAATGATTGTCTCTATCATGCTGTAGAGAGAATGGAAATGAGCAACTAAGGGAGCTAGGAAGCAATGAGAGGCTGCTGTTATGATTAAACTCATCGCATAAAGTATGTCAAAAGGACAAAACAGAGCATAGGTCATTAAAAGTGTTAAGCTTTGATGCTCACAGAGATCTAAAACATACCAAATTGATCCATTTTTTGTTTTTACAGTGCAATTCTATGAATGTCTACTAAGAAATATGTAACATTGGGTGGTTTTCAACAAAGTTTTACTCAAAATGAATGGACCTACTTTAGGGATATTCATTTCTTTTAATGTCTATTCTGATTAAAACTTAGTTGACTATCACCCATTGAGCTCGATGGGACTTACTTCTAGGTAAACTGGTATAGGATTGCAGCCCAAGTTTCCTGTAATTTTGCTAGATTACAGGAAACTCAGGCTGCAAAGGAATTGGGGAGCGAAGAAACGATCTACTAATTTGCTAATCTGGATTTCAGCCAATTTAGTCCTATTGATGCAATGATCAATGGACATATAAAAAAATCACTGAAACTGTTCAGATGCCTTCATTCCTAATGGACACATCGTACTCCAGTGTGAGCCTTTATCTGAAATAGTCGTTATTGCATTTGGTCATAAAATTATAACACTACCCACACCACCTGTACAGTTTCTGAAATCTGGAAATAAATAGTGAATTTTTTTATCCACAGCATAATGGCATTGGTACAGGGCCTCACAGTAAACAGAGATTTTTGTCCAGCTAAAATTAGTCATGATTAAGTTCTATTAAAAGCAACGTGCCATTGGTTTCAATGCAGTTTGGTCAGACCGTCTTCAGCTACATTTGGACCATTGCTGTGATGAGAGCTTTTAAAGTCCTGAGAACAAAAGAAGTATATATCTGTACTTGGAGACATTCTACACACCCTGTGAAACTAGTGATGAAACTGAAATGATACACTGATAACCTCAGAAGGCAGCAGTATTGCACTTAGGGTATTCATGCATGAGCCCCACTGAAGTCAAAGAACAAAATGTATTATAGTTACTGTTATAATTTGTGTACTTCTCAAGCTTTGCATGGGTGCCACTGGTACCTAAGATGTTTAGAATTCGGAATCCTTACAAAAACGGATTGCGGTAATATATTCCCTGCTTAAAATTTCAAAAATTTGCAAAATAAGAGGCATTATAATGGACCAAATGAGAGTGGTGTTTTTTTAAAATGACTATATAAAACAGCACAGGGATGGTGAATTGTTTACCCCAGCAAACTTTGAATTAAATATGCATTGCGCAGAAAGGCTCACATGCAGATAATATAAAAGCACAGACATTTTAACATGGATTTATTTGGCTAGTCTTGAAGAACGGCTACATGATCAAGGTATGTATTTCCCCAACTTCTCCTAGCCCGCGTTGGATCGTACACTTAAAAACACATACCACGTTTCTGCACGTTGCATAAATTCAGGGGTGTCCCCAATACCTTTTATTTGTCAGTTCCAAGCAAACAAAATGTCTTATTGGAACTCCTTGGTGTTTTATTTATTGATTTATTTATTTAAAGAAGAGCTTCTATGTACATAATGAAAGTTGCAGATTATCTGCCAGAAGGGAGAAAGCTGCTGAGAGAGAGAGAGACAGACAACAATCTTCAAATGTGCACAGAGCCACAACAGTTAAATCTCAAAGCCATAGAGAAATTGCTCAGAGGCTGTGAGCAAAAGTGTGGTTCCAGAGTATAATCCTAGCAATACACTATGTTCTTTGCAAAAGGTTGTGAGGCCTTGGCCTAATAAGCATAATCTCATTACACTGCAAATAAAAGTTTCCTATTTATCTCCAGATTTCAAATGAATCTAATAAGGCTTATGATACAGTCACCCAATACCCTAATCATATTTCTGCCTATCTAAAAGCAATCAGTAATTGTGTTATAGCAGAACGTGCTGACAATACCTCTGACACAGAAAGGAGAATGAGAGCCCAGCTGTACTAATTAAATTAAATGCTAGGCTGATGGAATACATTTGCTGAAGCTTGGAGAGTATGGGTGCAGAATTAATAAGCATTACAGCTTAGAGCAGGAGATGATATCATAATGGATGCAAGGTTTTGATGTGGAGAGCCTCATTCAGATTCAATGTACCATAATGTACGGATGTGACAGCTGCTTAGAGAGGTGCAGAACCTTGAACAAAGTGCACAGGAACTTTCCTTTTTTATTTTGTCGCTTTATTTCTCAGTTAGGAACAGTATTTTTTTACATTATACCAGTGGCTTTGGAAACTACCAAATCAGGACATCAAGAGCCACAGCGATTTGTAAAGTGTTGCAACCTTATTTGTTAGCAAGGATTGCTCTCCCACACCCTTGACTTACATTTTAAACTTATTGGGTGGGATGGGGGTAGGGGGTGGGTGGGAAGAGCCATGTTGGAAATATAAAGGTTGAGAAATACTATCGCTTGCTGTTTCTCTTTCTCTTTGTTAATGATGACGGCGACTATTATTGCCAATATGGGACTTACCTCTGAACAAACATGCAGAGCTGCAAGGCAGGTGAATTTGTCGTCCCCCCAAAAAACAGCCCAATCCTATGCATACTTATTTTGAAACAGGTCCCAGTAAACGGGGGCAGATTTCGGTTAATAAGGCTTCCTGAACAAGGACCAAATTTGGCACCCCTCTCCCTAATTATTTCTTATCTTTGCAAAAATTCCTTTTGGTACAGCTATTTTATGGATCTTCTCCGTTAGTACCTGTATAAATATAGGTGGGCTTTTTAAAAAAATAATAATTCTTTTGGCTAGGTGCCCTGTGGGGGAAATCACCCACACCGCCCTAAATCCAGTGCTGCAGTAAATTCAGTGGAACTTACACCCCAAAGTGAGTGTGCTAACAGCTTAGTTTAATGCAGGTCCCCCCCCCCAGAAATAAATCCCACCAAATCACCATATTTTTCGCTCTATAAGATGCACCAGACCACAAGACACACCTAGCTTTTGGAGGAGGAAAAGAAGAAAAAAAATATTCTGAATTTCAGAAGCCAGAACATCAAGAGGAATCACTGCACAGTGAAAGCAGCAATCCCTCTTGTTGTTCTGGCTTCTGGGATAGCTGCACAGCCTGCATTCGCTCCATAAGATACACACACATTTCCCCTTACTTTTTAGGAGGGAAAAAATGAGTCTTATAGAGCAAAAAATATGGTAAATTGAACTTACTCCCAGGTTAGTCTGCAGTCTGAACCCATTCCCTTTGGCTCGACTACAATGGTGTTGCTTGCCTGCTTCTTTATAGCAACTCTCCAACGTTTATCTGAAATAGGGACAGAAGCTTCTCCCATGTTTGATCTCGCCGCACACATATATGACACATACACATATAAACCGGTCACCTTGAGCCCATTACAACCTCTCAGTCTAACCTACCTCAAAGAATTGCTGTAAAGAAAAAAAAAAGTGTGGGATCATGTATACCGTCAACAGATAAATGGAATGAAATGAAATTTTAGCTGTAAGCTGCCTTGAGTCACTGTCTGGGGAAAAGGCAGGATATCATCATCAGCAGCAGCAGCATGGAAACTGTGAGAATGACCAGGAACATACCAGAGAGTAGATCCTATTGAACTCATTGGGACTTAGTTCTGAGTAAAAATGCTTAGGATTGCAGTGTAGCACTGCATAGTCTTTACCCAGTTACCTGCGTGGGAGTCAGTGCCATTGAATACAATGGGACTTACTTCTCAGCAGACAGTTTAAGGCTCCATTTACAATAAAGGAATAAACACTCAGTGCGTTTTCTAAAAAAAAGATGGCTGGCTGATGAAGCACTGCAATTCAAGAATTTAAACTGGATTGGCGACATTTTCCTTCAAAATTATTGGAAGGACACCCGAAATCTGCTGCCTAAGGCAGCCACCTTGCTGCTCCTGGTGGTAGGGCTGGATTCTCTCATTAACCCTTCTTATGATGGTTCAGTGTCACTGCAGAATTACAGTCTTATGTAGTTTCACTTTATCAAAGATCAGAACTTCCAGGCTTAGATCCAGTCTGTATGTAGAATGCAGAAAAGAGGAAAGGAAGTCAGGACACCACTTCAGTTTGGAGACTTTGTATATTATGAAAGATACATAATTTTAGCTATGGATTTTTTTAAAAAAATAAAAAGTGGCCAATAGCAGCTATCAGTCTATGTGTATTCTAATAATGTGATGTTAGCTGCCCTGGAATTATTATTATTATTACTTTTGCAAGAGTGGGGTGGGACATTTAAGTAAATAAATAGTTAGCCATAATTATGTAATTATAACCCAGTTTTGCACTTTTAGAATAATCATGTGGCTAAATGCAGCCCCGGATGACTGACTCTGCTGCCCAATGTCCCTATGTTATGTAATGAAGGGAAGACTAGCAGGGGGAGTGTGTGTGTGTGTAAGCTCATTTTCCTATATTATTTTAGTCATAGTATTTTAAAGAAAGCTAGAAATATCTTCACCAGCCTCTTCCAGTGCCTGGGAGATCACATTAAATGCTTCATATCTCCTGTGTGTTTCCTTGCTCAGCGAGCAACCTCACACTCAAACTTCAAACCAAAATTAAAGGGCCATCAACAAGCCTCTCATCTGACCAGCTCAGCTCATGCCAATGCAGCGCAATTTCTTGTTCATAAATTAGCAGTACTATCTCGTGAGCCGCAGCATCAAAGCGGCTGTGCCAACTGAGCCAGGAAGGCCAGCCAAGATTCATTATCATAAGAATTTTGACAGGATATTAAATTTACTAATCCTGAACTTTCCAGACTGACCCTTAACTCCCACACAGACAATGCATACGATGCCTGGCTTCATACAAAGCACGTTCTCTTTCTTTTTGCCCTCTGTGCAGGTTTTCTGTGTTTCCACCCCCCTCCACACACAACCATTAATTCTGCTCCTCCCTCTGAGCCTCAGCATAGGAAGAATGCTGCAACTGTGCTTCTTCATAACACAGATTGCACACTGCATCTGAATCTTGATAGGAAGTGCATTTTTTTGGTTTAACCTCCCCCCCACCCCTTTAATTCATAGCTGCTTGGTTGTATTTTAAGGGAGTCAGATTACTCCTTTAGGCCAATCCCACACATCTCATCCTTTCATTCATAAAATACAGCGAGGGAGCGGGAGGGAGGGGGTGCCTTTCAATGTGTGCACATATATCTTTCATAAAGATTGCAGTGGCCTGGGACTTTCCTGTCCCCCACCTCAATCTCCCTTTCCCTTCTCTCCCCTGTCAGCCATGCTGGGAATTAGCCTTGTTACAGTCAGTGGAGCTTGTGGCATTCTATCGAGCAAAGAACAGCAGCTTTGGGGAGAAAGCTGCTGTGAGCTGAGAATGAGGGTGGGTCTTCACTCTTTGCCTACTGGCCATTTTAACATGCTTAAAATTGCCCTCCTTGCAGGGGTATCCTGACATGTGTTTGCACAGGCATTGGGGGGCGGGCAGTAATTTGAAGTTCATAAGTATTTTGTGGGAAAGCATTACATTTCCCTTTCCTCCTGCTATTCCTTTACTCAGAATTGCTCCCTCCTACCAGAGCTGTTCCTTCCCTACCCCTTTTTTAAACATAGACATTGGCGTTTCTTTATACCAGGGGTCAGCAACCTTTTTCAGCGGGGGGCCAGTCCACCGTCCCTCAAACCATGTGGTGGGCCGGACTATATTTTGTGGAGGGAAATGAACAAATTCCTATGCCCCACAAATAACCCAGAGATGCATTTTAAATAAAAGCACACATTCTACTCATGTAAAAACACCAGGCGGGCCCCACAAATAACCCAGAGATGCATTTTCAATAAAAGGACACATTCTACTCATGTAAAAACACACTGATTCCTGGACCAGTTTGAGAAGGCGATTGGGCTGGATCTAGCCCCTGGGCCTTAGTTTGCCTACCCATGCTTTATACTCATTTGAATGTAGTGAGTAGTTAGGGCCTTTAATATCTGCAGGATCTGTGATTGTGAGAACAGCATCCAAAGATACTAGACTAAGAGTATACGTATCTTCTAAACTTGCAAATCAGTCAATTAGAATACCATGTGAACTCTCCCCTAAATGTTCTACGTCATGACCTAATGAAGATAAGGATTTTAAACAATTTTATTATATAGCATAACAAAGTTCAATATATTACAACACATGGGGTCGCAGCAATGGAATCTCTCTCTCCCATGGCTTAATTTAAAGTAGGGCTTAGCTTTGGGGCTTGACCTCAGTGCAAAAGGCACAGCATCGGGGCATGCGGGGTCATAAAATATAGGAAAAGAATGCCTCTGAACATGTGCAGCATGTCTTCCGGAGGATATGGTATCCAGGCAGGTTTGATCCATAACACCATTTCAGAAAACAAGTCAGGGCTATCTGGTCTGCTCCAGAGCCCATTAAAAATCAGTTCAGTTAGTCTTCAAATATGAGTCTATTTTTAAGCCCCGAACTGAGTCAGTCCAAACCTGGAGCTTTAGAAATTCTTTTTAAGGAGTAAAGGTTGGGGAAAGGGACAGGCAACTAGATGGTAGCTTATATGGAAAGCCCCGCTGCAATACAAAAGGGAATTTCTCCCCCCTTCCCCATTACATTTGTAGACAGGTCTCCCTTCACAGAAGTAAGATGAAGCATAAGCCACCTTTATCTATTTCCCCAATCGACTCCAGACTCCCTCACTGCCCAAACCCTGAAACCTCCCAGTTTGCACTGTGCCACTTTAAATAATTCAGTATTGAAAAACAACTGAGCTCCACCACCTAGTCGGGGGGGAAAAACAACAACAACCCTCCACCACCAGAAGTCTCCTGAAAACCCAGTGCCAATTAAGTTGCTGAAAACAACGGATTCCCTCTGATACTATAGAGATAAAGCTGACCATTAAATCACGATTTAACATCCCCAGGCAGCAGTGGCTGCTGACAACCTCTAAAGCTTGTAATCTCATTTAACCCCTCTCCTGTCACGAGCAGGCCCAGCCCCTCTGGAATAATACAGCCCAAATGAGACTCGACATGGCAACAAGAGACATAAAACCCTCTTTAGCTTAAAAGTCATGCCACAGTGGGTAACCCTGACCTTCAGCTTTTCCCTCACAGAGCCCCTCGGCCCCATTCTTTTCTCCCCGGGGACCTAAGAGACATTTTATGGATGGAGAGAGGGAGAGTGCTTTTTTTAAAAAAGGCAGAGCATTATTTACTTTATTAATTATTACTACCCACTAATAATAATAATAATAATAACAAGAACTACAAAGCAGTTGCATTTCCCTTGGGGCAAATTCCAGATGTTTGTAGACAATACAGGAGAGGGAGAGAGAGAGAGAAATCACCTGAGCTGCTTCCCCCCCCCCTTCCCTCAAAAAAAGGTCTCCCTTCCTTTAGTAATAAAAGATGAGCCCTGATGGCTTTCTTCAAACTGCTTTGGCTCAATATTCCCCTTTGCCTGCCGTGCTCTCTTGACTCAGAAGCCAGAGGGGGCATCTCTGCTGGACCAGCGCGTCCGCCCCCCCGCTCGCCCCTCCTTGCATTTCCAATGAAGCTCGTCTCATTCGTCGCCTGCCATCTTCAAAGCTTCCTTAGGACACTGTCATTATATTTTATTTTATATAGCTATATCTCCACCTTCATCTCTCTCTCTCCCCCCCCCCCCGCCCCCGGAGTTCAGTTGCCTGGAGAAACCTGGAGGCTTCTGTGAGCCCAACAATTCCTCCTCCTCCAGCCTTTTCTCTTCACCCTCTTCGGCTTGCTTAAAGTGGGGCTTGTGGGGCGGGGAGGGGGGGGCGAGGGCACCGAGGATAGAGAGGCTCACGGTTGGAAATTTAATGGCCGTGACGCAGCGGGTGGAAAGGAGTTTGTTTGGAGTCCCCCCCCCCCAGTTCCCAGTTATTCCGTGATAAACAACACCCCCCCCTCTCCTTCCCCTTCTCTTCCGGCGCGATGACTTTGGAGGGGGGGGGGTGCGCAACTTGCAGGCGTGACCGCGCACCAATGGCTGATTACTAATCTGGTACATTTCTCTGGTTGTATATATTCACACACACAGTCAATAAGTTCCTTTGCAAACGTATTGGCAAACACACACACACACACACGCCATTTCACACTTCCCAGAGAGAAGGCGATCTGGATGGTGTCCCCCCCCCCCCGCATTTTATTTTCATCGGGTTTTCCTTGCCAGCCGCACCCCCCCCCCCGCTGCCCAAACTCCACAATCTGTTCTGTTTGAATCCCAGCCTAATAGCCAAATGCGGGGGGAAATTCCGACGCTCTGCCACCTCGGACTTCAGCAGCTCCGACAATCAAATCCTTTAAAATGAAAGAGAAAAGGCAAAGAAATTGGGAGGAAAAGAGCGGCCCCCCCCCGCGCGCCCCCGAAATATCCTCTCGCCTGCATCTTTGCTTACAGTCAACGAATAAAAGTTACCCCAGCAAACAGAAGTGCCCACAGCAGATGGAGGAGCAGAGGAAAAATGGAAGGAGCTGTTTCGGGGTTGGGGTAGAAGCTCTGGGTCCGGCTGAAACTTTTGCGGCACTTTTTTTTAAAGTAGCCTGTCTGTACCTAAAGAAGCAGCTCATCCGTTTCAGCTTGCAGTGGATGATGGTGCGTCTGGCATCCCATGTTCCTTGCCAGAAGAAGGAACCCCCCCCCCTCCAATACACACACGAGAATTTCTAGCAGGCTGAACACTTGGGAAGGGGAGATGAGGAAGTAGGGAGGGTGGGGGGAAAGAAAAGAGATCAAAAGCAAAACTCAAGCTCATTACCTGCACACATAGCTTTTCAAGACTCCAGATGCCAGACCTCTTGGTTCTGAAGATCAACTCAACATTTTTGAAGTACTCCTTTTAATTTTGCACCCTCCCCCCAAAAAAAGAAAAAAGGGGGAAAAAAGAGAAAGAAGCTTTAATGTTAGTTGATCAAAAATTTTCCCCCCTGAGCTTAAAAAACCCGGCATAAATGTTTAGTGCAACTTCCCCAGTGCCTAGTGTATCAAGCCCAGCCTGCCCAAACCTCTTTAGCTATGGAGTGGTTTATTTAATTTGTCAGTATAATAGAAGCAGCTGAATGAGAGACAGAGAATGCAGTGTGGTATAAAAGAAACAAAGGCTAAAAGTACCACTATTTTGATTCCCTTTTAAAAATTACTTCCAAAGTGTGGTATCTATTGTGAAGAATAATGCTGAACAAAGCACAGTGTCTTGGCAATATTCACAGAGCTCATTCACACAGCCGGTTCTGTCTGTACATTCAGAGGTAGAATACACTTATAAATGATGCATTGGGAGGACTATGGTTTCCATTGTGTTCCCAGTGTAAACAAAAAGACAGACAGAAGCTGAATGGCATATGGGCAACGAGGCTGCACTATATTCAGCCATTCCAAAAGTATTGTGAAGGTAAAATATAATGCTTCTCCCCCCCCCACTTCAAAATAAGGGGAAATCGGCCTCTTAAAAAAGCAACAACAACAACAAAAAATGTTCGCTCTGCAAAGGCTCCAAATTTTGTACATTGAGGTGTTTCATAAAACATAGCCACGCACGTACAAAGGAACAATGTGCAGATCTTTGGGGAAGGTGGTTGAAAGAGGGGAAAGAATTCCATTGCTTAAAAGTTTGACGTCTGAGCAGGGTAGGGTCTCGAGAGAGAGAAATGATTGCCATCATAATGTAGTGATTGGATCTCACAGTAATGAGGATGTGGGAACTGGCAGACTGTTGCAGGCCTCTTGTTTTATTCTACACTCGGTCTCCATCTCTTGTACAACGAAGGAAGAAACAGCCAATTCTGTTGGTATCTCTCTCTCTCTCTCTCTCTCTCTCTCACTCACACACACACACACACACACACACACACACACAGGATAACTATCCTTGCATCAGCAGTACAGGCACTGATTGGAGTTCCTAGTGTGGACTGCACTGGGAACAAACACTATCTTTGTTTATTATAGCCAGACTGAGAAAACATTTTTACACTCTTTCATGTCACTGATGGGGTAAAATTACCCCCATTTAATCCTTGGAGTAAAACCTGGAAATATTTCATCGGCCTCCTCCTCCCCCTCTTCTTGTCTCTGTTACACCTGCCACTTTCCTTACCTAAAATAGTCCCAAGTTGCAAATCATTTCTAACCCTTGATATTGGAAGCAAAATAAATTATATAGACCCAAGCAGCTGCATAAAGGGCATATTCATTCACTGCGTCAGTCAGCAGACAGACAGATTTGGGAGGTCGATAAAGGGAAGGAGAAAAATCTGAACTGGGTCGCAAATCAATGAGAGGTTCTTCACACAAGACCCAGTGAAATGGATGGGATTATCACCCAGCTTCCATTGATTTCGATAGGGATTACATGAGACACCTTCCTGATGGAATGTGCCTCCATACTCATGTGTGTAGAAGTGCGTGAGGCTTAGTAATGGGACTTTGAAGGATAAAGCAAATGAAATGAAGAGCGACAACAGGTCTAGATGTTACTTTAATTAACTGAGATTCAAGGCAGCGATTGGAATTACTGAAGCTTGCAAGTAAATGTAGAGATGTTAAACCATCTGACTGGAGGGCCAACTACCTAGATTTGGGAAAGGATTTATATTCATTTTAAAAAGAGTCCATGTTTGTATTCAAAGAACAGTATAGTCTACAATCTGCACATGGGGGGAAAATGGATTGCCTATGGAACAGACACTGTCTTGGGGCATAAGCGTTCCATGATTAGTTGGGTTCCATGATCAGAAATGGCTTGCAAGACTTGTCTCCAGAGGTCTCTACTCATTCCTGTGCTCTTGATGGTCTGCTGGATGCTCTTCAACCTATATGCAATGCTGCAGAGTAGCATGTATTCGCAGGGCCATTTCCATAAAGGAGGTTTGGGGGATTTCTGCTCCGCCCCATGGCAGTTGTGCTGTGGGATCTCTACCTTGTCTCCTGTGCTCTTTTACATCTATATGAAGCTGATGGGAGAGGTCGTTAAAGGATCTGGAGTAATGTGCCATTGACACCCAATTCTGTTCCTCATATTGATTGCGATCAGATAAAGCAGTGCAGGTGCTGGAAGCACTGATGGGCTGGATGAGGGCCAATAGGTTGAAGCTGAAGCCTGACAAGATGGAGGAGGCACAGGGAGCTTTTATGTCTGGAATTCTGAGAAACAGCCTGTTCTAGATGGGGTTACACTTCTTTTGAAGGATCAGGAATGTAGCTTGGGGATGCTACACGATCACTGAAGGCCCAGGTGACATCAGTGACACAGAGTGTCTTTTTCCAACTCTAGGTAGTTCATCAACTTTGGGCATTTCTGGATCAGGATAATCCAGCCATAGTTATCCATGCTTTGGTAATCTCTGTAAAAGATTACTTTTCGTGATAATACTTTAAGTTGGTCTGGAAATTGCAGCAAATGCAAAATGCTACCCCTAGAGGCAGTGAGGAGGAGTCATACCATACTGATTTTGAAGATGTCGCACTGGCTACTTATATGTTTAGTGGTCCAATTTAAGGTGTTGACCTTAGTGTTTAAGCCCTAAATTACTTGGATCCAGGATACTTGAAGGAATGCCTCTTGCAAGATCACCCTGCCTGTGTATTCAGATCTGCAGGAAAAGCAGTGACCCAAAATAGAGCCTGTTCTGTGATAGAAATCCAGCTGTGGAACTCACTCTCTTGTAAGTGGTTGGGTTTCAGTACCTAAATGCATATAGCTCCCTAATTTAAGAGACTTGCAGTGCAATTCTCTGCATGTCTACTTAGAATTAAGCTCAACTGACCTACTCCCAGGTAAGAGTGTATAGGATCACAACCTTGTGCCTATATAAACCACAAGCATAAGACATCAATTCACACATCTAGCAAAGTGGGATCCACAATGGATATTTGTTATTCTTTAAGGTGCGCTGTGGGTTAAACCACAGAGCCTAGGACTTGCTGATCAGATCCCCGTGACGGGGTGAGCTCCCATTGGTCAGTCCCTGCTCCTGCCAACCTAGCAGTTCGAAAGCACATGAAAGTGCAAGTAGATAAATAGGTACCACTTCGGCAGGAAGGTAAATGGCGTTTCTGTGCGCTGCTCTGGTTCGACAGAAGTGGCTCAGTCATGCTGGCCACATGACCCGGAAGCTGTATGCCGGCTCCCTTGGCCAATAAAGCGAGATGAGCGCCGCAACCCCAGAGTCGGCCACGACTGGATCTAATGGTCAGGGGTCCCTTTACCTTTACCTTTAAGGTGCCACAAGACATATATATATATATTTGCTAAAACAGACCATCAAGGCAACCTCTCTGGAATTTCCCAGCCTTAAATCCATTACCTGAAAATATTTGCATGGATTTCAGTAGAGCTTTGTTCCAAATCAGTGTGCTTACGATCACTCCATAAAACTGTTTGAAGAACTTAGGTTTAGGACAAAATATCTGTTTCCTCTTCAGGGTTACAACAAGTGCATCCATCTGCACAGATAATCTGGCATTTTGAATAACTTCACACTTAAGCCCTGTCAATTTGATCTCCCAAGGTTAATTGATTATTACCATAGTACTGCCAGAAAAGATCAGAGTGCTTACATCTTTTCATTAATCCTTTGCCATTCAGGGAGAGGATGTAAAAGAAGCCTATAGTGCTTTGGGTTTTACTGTTTCCAGGTCTACCGCCCATACTCCAGACTTGTATTTATTATAGCTGATGAATCTTCTCATCAGTGACACAGTTTGTCATGCATACAAACCAACAACACACAGTATCATGTTTCCGGTAAAAAGGCTAAAAAGCAAACAAAGGTCAGTGCATCAAGGTTATTAAGGAGGAAAGGCAAAAACTAAAACTGTCTATGGGTGAGGGGGGGATGGGGGAGGGGAGTCCAATAACAAGCTCGAATCCCAGTTCTTTCTTAAAGCTGACATTCAGCATTTTTGCCTTGGTAAAAGCCCGTCAGCATTCAACAATGCCTCTCAGGGGTGTTCT
Source organism: Podarcis erhardii (assembly GCF_964252035.2). Taxonomy (NCBI): domain Eukaryota; kingdom Metazoa; phylum Chordata; class Lepidosauria; order Squamata; family Lacertidae; genus Podarcis; species Podarcis erhardii. The sequence goes on from NC_138508.1 coordinate 81,674,776, forward strand.
AGTAGAGATGAGCTTTATCAGCAATTGCATATTTGTTATTGACATCATTCTTTTCAGTGGCCTAGATGGGCACAATGGGGGATTAACCCGCATGCAAGGCAGTGTGACAACTCAGTTGAAAAACAGAACCTGGTCAAATGTCAGTTCTAAAAAACTGCTGTTGTAGAGAAACTCTCTATTTTTTTTTTAAAGCATTGCTGTGTTTGCTGTAAACCTACATTTATTTTAAACGATTGCCAGTGGCGTTTTTCAGTTTGGAAACAAACAAACAAACAAATAATCCTCATACAGAAAAGCTGGAAATGAGAAAAAGATAACGGAGTTCTATTTTACCTTGCATTTTGGTCTTCCTATTATGATGGAAGTTTCCGTTATTATTCTTATTATTTTTAAAAAGGTTTGTTGCTTTTATAGCCTGCTCGGACCAGTGCTTTCACATGACAACTGCCCCCCCCCCCAATGCGCCGTGAGGTAAATTAGGCTGTGTGAGATACTGACTTGCTCAAGACTACCTAGTGAGTGCAATTGCATGCTATAAGAAATTGGGTCTGAATATGGCAGCAATGGGTCTGGTTCCTCAAGGACCTGCCTCAATGTCTAGTACAATTTACTCCATGTCTTGACATGATTACGCTGTGGGTTTCTCCACCCATATGGTGTGGAATGAAGAAATGCGCAGTGGAATGATCTCCCACCTGCCATTTCATAGCTTACTGGAGATTTGTACCTATGTTTCTCACATTTACCCAGCATGCTAGCAACTGCACTGGCACTGCCTCAGACCCCACTTACAGTATACTGTACATTTAAAGCAACGTAATACCACTTTAAATAGTCGTGGCTTCCCACAAGAATCCTGGGAACAGTAGCTGGTTAAGGTTGCTGGGAATTGTTAGGAGATCCCATCCTCCTTCACAGAGCTACAGTTTCTAGAGTGGGTTAACAATCAATCTCTCTTCCCAGGGAAGTCTGCAAATGGTAGTGCTGGGAGGTGGTGTGTGTGTCTCCTAATAGCTCTCGGTCCCCTTAACAAACTACAGTTCCCAGAATTTGTTGGGCAGGGGGGAAGCCCATAAAATGGTATGGTACTGCTTTAAATGTACAGTCATACCTCATGTTACGTCTGCTTCATGTTATGTTCTTTCAGGTTACGTCCCGTGGTGACCCGGAAGTACCGGAAAGGGTTACCTCTGGCTTTCGCCGCTCGCACAAAATGTATATATTCTATCTAATTAGTCTAAGATTTTGGACATATTGTTTTGTGGGCAAACGTCTTGGGGCCACGTGACATTGGTGGAGGTGGCCTGAGAAAAAATGGTTAGAGTAACATGTGAGACTAACTTTTGCTTGGTAGGCTGTATTTCAGCCATGCAGAAGTCTGCGGTTTCCTACACATGTTCTCCTCTCTGTCTTTAATCCAGGGGAGTAAGAAGCACGATTGAAAGACACATTCCAGCCAGGCAAAATCACTGAAGGAGGGTGTGGAGCAGGGCTGGTGAGAAGGCTAGCCTGGAGATGAGAAGGTATGGCCAGATATAGGTATTTATAGGGCCACATTCAGCCTCTGGGCCTGAGGTTCCTAATCCCTGATTTAAAACATAGCTTTAGCTCTCATTATCATATTAAAAAACCCCCACATATGCCATCATTCCACTGAGTGATTTATCTGTATGATTAGTATCCTGATTTAGTGATTTAAACTATGTGGTAGGCTAGTCCTTGTGTGTCTAAAACTGAGCATCTAAAACTGATACTCAGCAGCAACAACAGAGACATAGACGTAGCGACCAGTCCCTGCAACAACCCAGATACCAATTCTATGACCGTCTGTACTCCGGGAACATAATTATTAGCTAATAACGTCAGCCAAAGCATCTTTCAACACTATGTCATCTTCAGTCAACAATGCCCTTTTGCATTCTCCATAAGACAAACAGGCCAGGCTCTATGCAAAATAATAATGATACCAGAATACAAATCTAGACACAAATCTAACATTAGGAAACACAATATTCAAAAACTAGAAGGAGAGCAGCTCAGCCTCCCTTGCTGACCTGAATGTGCCTATTTTTAAACAAAGAAACAAGGGGGGGGGGGACACAGACTAATCAAAGTTCAGTTCTATCACCTCTGGATTAAATTGAGATAATGCCTTTCCCCCTTGCTACAGGTATTAATTAACATAGCAATCCTAGGGAAAAATTGTATCATTTTCAGTTACTGCTGTTGTGAATTATCATTCTGCTTATTTTGCATACGTTTTAGCATGAATGTAATTGACAGTTTTATTTGTCTGTGGCACAACGGCCATTGCAAAATGCTGAAATGCAAATTTATAGTACCTGCAAACACAAAACAGTAGCAAACCTAGACATATGCTAGGACAAATACAAAGGAAACAGGGACAAAACATAGCACTGATAACAACTCTAATAGTAGATGACACTAATAATTATCAATACAAACCAAGATTAACAATAACATCAAAATACTACTGCCGATGGCCCTCTTTGCAGTCCATAGCAGACATCTTTAGAAAATTGAGATTAGATTTTTTTTAGCTGCTACCGTGAAGTTGGCAACCATGTCTGAAACAGTTTTATTGTGGTCTGCCAACAGATCACAAAAAAAAATCTGGTCCAACCAGCACTTGCTCTCAAGAAGTCTCCCAAAAATGAGATCTGAGATCTCTATACAAGGGACAAAGCCTCCTGGGTACCACAAGGACACAGGATCACATGTCTGCTGTGCACAGGGAATCCCTTTATGCTTTTCCTCCAAAGAAGCTGAATACAGTGGTACCTCGGGTTAAGTACTTAATTCGTTCCGGAGGTCCGTTCTTAACCTGAAACTGTTCTTAACCTGAAGCACCACTTTAGCTAATGGGGCCTCCCACTGCCGCCGTGCCACCGGAGCATGATTTCTGCTCTCATCCTGAAGCAAAGTTCTTAACCTGAAGCACTATTTCTGGGTTAGCGGAGTCTGTAACCTGAAGTGTATGTAACCTGAAGTGTATGTAACCCGAGGTACCACTGTACATTGTTTGGAAATGAAAGAAAGCTTTTCTAAGGGCAACAAAAGTTAAGCTCTGGAATCTCTTGTTGAAAATATCAGTATCTCTTTAATGAACTTAAACCAAGGGAAAAAAATGCTTAGAATTGGCTGGCAAGTACATTTTCCTGAGAATCTACATCAAAAATCTTGTTTCTGATGAAAAACCTTCCCTTATCAACTAGGGAAGTCTGAGCATTCTCAGAGTAAGACTGTGACAATGTTAACCAGCAATGGGCTCATCTACCCTTAGCAAGTCGTCCAGTGAAACACTGTTTTGCCAAATTACTGTCTGTGAAAGGTTATTCTGTAATAGATTTGGTAGTATTTAAGGTGCCACAATTCACTTCCTTGTTTTTATTCTGGGAGAACCAATGGGCAAATGCAGCTCTCCCTGTGCAGAAAAGTTTCCCTGTTCATTTCAGTTGGAGGCAAGCTAACCAGTACTCATATTTCTTGCTTCTTACTGTTTTTGGAAAGGAAAACTCTGCCCTCTTACCTACATGAGATAAAACTAGAACCACAGATTCAATTTAATAATGACTTGTTACAGCAAATTTTACCTGGTATTACTGCCAGTGGGTTCAGTTTGAATTTGTTCCTTTCTGTGTTCTCTTCAGGCAAAGTGGGGAAAAGGGGGAAGCCAAAGTAATTTGGGTGAGGGGGGGAGGAATCCAGGTTATCGAAATTGAAATGTGTGTAAATTAAACACATGTGAAGTGCACAATATGTGGCAAATTAGTACAGAAAATACTGCAAAAAATGTGCATCTTCAGGGTTTGCCTGCACACCATGATGTGACAGGTATTATTGCCCTTTGTACAATTATTTAAACCCTGTAGGAATTCCCAGTGTCAGGGTATGTCAGTGTACTGTTATTAGACAAGTTTAATTAGGATCTACCCTGCTGCTCCTAACAAGTATTTAATTAACTTCTAGGCAGGGTAATTAGCTTTTAGATTGTGGCTGATTTTCTGTCTCACCTTCTGTTGACACTTGGCCTCCACTAAGGCAGCCTGCTTTGCTGACAGTGTAATGGATAGTATCTTTGGGAAGCCTAATATCAAGCCTGACTAGTCTAATAAAAAAAGAAGAAGATGAAGATAAAAGACGAAATAATGACTGTCAGGGTCATGGTCCGAGAGTGCTACAAAAGGCCACAGATCAGACAGGCAGACACAAAAGCCCGCTAAAAGGAAGGAGGAAAAGAACAATTTGACCTTACGTACTTCAGGAAAATAGAAATAATTGGACAAGATTTGTGTGTGTGTGTATGTGTGTGTGTGTGTGAGAGAGAGGGGGGGGGGAGGAAACAGGAAAAAAGTGTAAAGTATTTTGAATGTAGCTATTAAGAATCTGCAGTTAGTGGCATGTGGAAAAAAATATATTGTACTAGAGTTTTCACCCTATATATTTAATAAGGCAAATAAAAGGGAGTGGTTTGAACTTTTATTGTAAGATGCAATCTATTTCTATCTTTCATCGAAATAAAAATAAAACAAATGAGCTTTATTGAAACTGGTTGTTGTTTAACCCCTTAAACCCCACCTGAAAATGTAGTGGAATTCAGAGACTGTGTCTTTTGATCTGCTCCGTAGAATTCTTTTAGCCATTCCTGACATATCATTAAAAATAATGGCGCTGCATTCAGGAACACAGCTATGCAAAAATTTGGGACTAGGGGGGGTGGGAACGCTGAGGAGCTTGCAAAACCCTTCCCCTGTCATTAGGACAAAAGGCTTGTAATTTTCTTTCATTTTGAAAAGCAGGATTTTTTTTTTTAAGTCTTAATTTTTGCAGAGTGCCCCAGGTATCTAAGTGTTGGTACTCCATGCCTCCTTTAGTAACAGAATTTCAACAGCATTGCTCCAAAACATTAACAGTTGACAAAAGTATTACCACTGAGTTTGGGTTTATTATAAACACACACACACACACACACACACACACACACACACTTGATCAGAGCACATGAAGGAGAAATTCTGATTATGAAGTCTCGGTACAGGGTTGTTTTTTAATAAAAAAGCCCCTGACATTATGAAATGTAGTGTTGTATGCCACCCCTCTCTCTGAGTGGTGCAACATTCCAGGTGTTCCAAGTGCTTACCCAGGGTTTGTGTTTCGTTTGGAATGAGAGACAGTGGAGACTGTGGTGTCTTTAGGATATAAGGTATATGGGGTGTTAAGGTAAAGGTAAAGGTAAAGGGACCCCTGACCATTAAGTCCAGTCGTGGCCGACTCTGGGGTTGCGGCGCTCATCTCACTTTACTGGCCAAGGGAGCTTCCGGGTCATGTGGCCAGCATGACTAAGCCGCTTCTGGAGAACCAGAGCAGTGCATAGAAATGCCGTTTTCCTTCCCGCCAGAGCGGTACCTACTAGGTTGGCAGGAGCCTAACTGCTAGGTTGGCAGGAGCAGGGACCGAGTAATGGGAGCTCACCCTGTCGCGGGGGTTTCGAACCGCCGACCTTCTGATTGGCAAGCCCTAGGCTCTGTGGTTTAACCCACAGCACCACCTGCGTCCCTGTGTATGGGGTGTTAGGGGAGGGGTAATACCTCTGTGGGGGATACATTGTGCTGCTTCTGGGGTTGTTTGTCCACACACCCTGCACTCAGCTCTCACCTGTGGCTCCTAGAAACTGTCAGCATGTGACAGTGGCAGCACCCCAGGAATGGCTTCGACTCGCCAGCTAAACCAGGTGAAGGGTAGCCAATGGCTCTCAAACCTTTGGTGAATTAGGGACTTCCCCTGCATGTGAAGACAGGCTCTGGCAGATTGAGCAGACAAGGGCCAATAGTTAAGGTAAGAAGACGGTTTCTGCATGTGTTGTAGAGGGAAGTGAGGGGCAATAGGGCTCGTCAAACTGGAAGGTAGCCCATCTAGGGGGAGGAAAACTCTAATCATTAACCTCTACTTTCCTTGTGGGATAGCTTATGGGGAAGAAAAGGCTAAGGAGTAAATCTTATACAAATCCAGAGTGAAGTCCCTAAGGTGGTTGGATGGCGCCTTGTATGCCTCCTTCTGGCAACTCCTGCAGCCAAGCTGGTGCCAAACGTATTGCTCTGCTTTCCTTTGGACTACTTCAGTGAGGCTGAGAGGGTGATCCTATCATCTGGGCAGCCCAGGACCTCCACAAACACTGCCCAGGCTTACGCCCTGGTGGCAAACTGTGTTTTTTTTGGGTGTGTGTGTGTGTTGCTCTAACATATCACTAGACATACTGCAATCACTATTTTAATGATCTTCCTTTTCCCTGTGCTGGGACATTCATCACAGTACTCATAATGTCAGTTTCCTTTGGAGAAGAGAGTATTGGAGACCCCTGGTGTCTTGATAGCCTGTTTATGTGGGCCTTTTTTCCTTACAGAAATAAATAAATAAATAAAAACCACATAGATGGATTTCCCCCCACAGCAGTGCACAAACCACAAACTCCTCATAAAAGCAGTGGGCAGTATAAAACAAACCATGAATACCTTACAAGGTGCAACTGCACCCTAAAATGCCAAGTCAGACAAAACAACAGACAAAGCTAACAGACCGGGGGTGGTCTTCCCACCTGCCGATGGACTGTATTCAAAAGGTAAAGGTAAAGGACCCCTGACAGTTAAGTCCAGTCGCGAATGACTCTGGGGTTGCGGCGCTCATCTTGCTTTACTGGCCAAGGGAGCCGACGTTTGTCCGCAGACAGTTTTCCTGGGTCATGTGGCCAGCATGACTAAGCCGCTTCTGGCGAAACCAGAGCAGTGCACGGAAATGCTGTTTACCTTCCTGCTGGAGCGGTACCTATTTGTCTACTTGCACTTTTTGGCATGCTTTCAAATTGCTAGGTTGGCAGGAGCTGGGACCGAGCAACGGGAGCTCACCCCGTTGCGGGGATTCGAACCACCGACCTTTTGATCGGTAAGCCCAAGGCTCAGTGGTTTACACCACAGCGCCACCCATGTCCCTCTGCATTGCTTTGAGGCTAATAGATGGGGCCTGCATGCTGGTAGGGGTGGAGCTGGAGACAAACATGTTCCTACCACAAAAATCCTTAGAATTCACCCACTGCAAAAGATTAAAGTCAGTCTTTGACGGGAAGGGAGCATTTTTTATTTTTTTAAAAAAACCTTCTCCCTCTCAAACTCATCAAAATAGCTGGGCTGTTTACTTTGGCCCAGCATCACCATAAATACTGACTCATGGAAGCTGGTTTTCTTCCACAGAACATCTTGCTGTGCTGGCTTACAAAAGCCTCTGCATCCTTCACCCAGGGTGTGCAGTAATCCATGATGGTTTTGATTGTGCATGTTCCCCATAACAAAAGCCTCTGTCAAGGCTGAAATGTAGGCTGCTGTCAGATTTGAGTCAGGAGCTGGAAACTAGGAATTCAGCCCAGGAGTCAAAGCCAGGGGTGAGAGCCAAGGAACAGGCCAGATCCAAGAAGACATTGACGAAGGTGCTAGTCCAGTAAGAATGCCTTTTATAGCACTTCCTGTCCAGGAGGTCCCAATCACTGTGTGTGTGTGCGCGCGTGCATGTGCGCAGGTCACAGTAAAAAACTAGGAACCATATCACTGGCAGATCATGTTCCTAGTTGCAGTTCTGACAATCATAGCTCATGACGTGTGGCAAGAGGGCAGACGCTGAGGGGTGGGGAGGGGATGGAGCTTTGTGTGTCACGTGACCTTTTTAAGCCCCCCCCCCAAGCTAGACTGCAGGGTGGCGCTGTGGGTTAAACCACAGAGCCTAGGACTTGCCGATCAGAAGGTTGCAGTTCGAATCCCCGCAATGGGGTGAGCTCCCGTTGCTCGGTCCCTGCTCCTGCCAACCTAGCAGTTCGAAAGCACGTCAAAGTGCAAGTAGATAAATAGGCACCGCTCCAGCGGGAAGGTAAACGGCATTTCCGTGCGCTGCTCTGGTTCACCAGAAGTGGCTTAGTCATGCTGGCCACATGACCCGGAATCTGTACGCCGGCTCCTTCGGCCAATAAAGCAAGATGAGCGCCACAACCCCAGAGTCAGCCACGACTGGACCTAATGGTCAGGGTCCCTTTCCCTTTTAAGCTAGACTGCTGACCCCAGTTGGAGTGGAGTCCCCAGCCCTGTTGTCAGTGTCAAATATTCAGCTGCCCACCTGGTTGGGTTTTGTACCTGGAATGGGAGCAGGCACCATTTTGTTCTTTGCCTCAGGCAGCAATTCTACTTAGATATGTTTTTTGTTTTGACGATCAAGCATCATATAAAATTTGTTTTTAAAAAATGTATTGGGCCAAATCTGAAGGTTTCCATTTCTAGCCTTTGCAGTTTCTGGCAATCAGTTCCTTTCCTTCTGGCTCTCTTCTGAACTGGTGATCAACACTGCTAAAAGCCAGCATTGAGGATGATCTCTTTAGGAGGCACACATGTAGAATAATAGAGTCCAAGCTCCTGCAATTCAGGAATCTTTTATCCGGCATGGGCTTGAACCCCCAACCCTGAGATTAACAGTCTCATGCTGTACCAACTGAGCTATCTATGACTTCTTTCTGTGGCACAGCTAAAGCAGCATACTATGTCCAGTAAACACAGGGCACATGACTAGAATGACTAGAATGGCTACAAGGGGCATTGGTGCCGAAATGAATGATAATTGGCATGCTATGAGGATTAGTAATTAGTGCTGATTGATGGCTCACATGCAATCGTATGTAGTATTTTACAGCTGAACGTTTTAGATTTCATTTTTATACCAGCCAAAGAGAATACAAGGAAGAAAAGCCCACAAAACTCAAGCACGCTAATTTTAAAAGTTCACATTCCAAATTTTAATTTCAAGTTTTTCATTCAAGCCATGAATGATGTAGTTGGGAATGTGAAGGTATCTGAGATATTTCCAAACATTCATTTCCACTGTCACCCATTAAATGTGACCTACAGTTGTGCCCTGTTCTTCATGTACACTGCTTGGAAAAAGCCCTATATATACCGCATATATTTCTATTTTAACCTTTTCCTGAAATATATTTGAAGGTATATTAAAACATTGCATAGCTTTCTAAAAGTAGAGCAAATGTTTTTAAAGTAGGGTTTTTTTAATAAAAAAAATAATGTACCGTGCAACAGTAATGCATGCTGAATGAGTCCACCATTTTTCATCTTTTCAAGCCTGCCAATATTTAAATCTTCAAACATTTCTGGAATGACTTATAGAATTAGAAGGCTCTCTGCCAGTTTATCAATTTTAGTTAGCAATGAGAACCCTCTCATTGAATGTTAGGCTTGGAAGCCTTCCCTATGGAGGCAATAATCTCTTTTCCCAACAGACAGTGGCTGCCAACTGGCTCATGGGATTGACAGGTAGAATTGTACCTACATGCCACCTTGCCGAACCTATACCAATTTGTTCCGAAGCTGGAACACTGACTGCTATGAGGTACTTCTCCTTAATTCAGAAGAGGGAAAGCTGGCAGGAAAATGGTTGCACCTGCCAAGGTTTATAGGGTTTAGCAGCTAGCAGGAAGCTAAAAGCAATGCAAAGAAGATTTCCTACAATTGGCAACTTCTCTCAGCTTCTCACAGCATGAAATATTTGCAGTTCCCCCCACCTTCAACTTTCATAGTACATGAAAACTGCGATTAGGTGAAATGAACTACAGTACATAGTTCTGTTCGGAGCTTAAATCCCAGGCTCGACTCCATTTGTTTTAAATAAAGTTGCATTTCAGGACTCTGGGTTGTAGGCCTCTACCATTTACTCAGAGTAGTTCCATTGAAATTGAGGGACCTAAGTTAGTCATGGTCATTAATTTCAATGGCTCTGCTCTCAGTAAAAGTTAGTGGAATACAACCCAGAATCCTCCCAAGCTGGCCGACCACAAATATGAGGAAAAACAACAGCCACCGAACTGGGATAGCACCACTGAGAGGGCCAGGAGACAGAAAGAGGGAAGAACCTATATGTACGGGAAATGTACTATTTAAAAGTATATTTCTAGCACCTGGAAGTCTTTTTCCTCTCTTTTGTTTTGCCTGCAATAAATACAAACCAAAGAAATTGTAATGTCAACAATAAAATACAATTTAAAACCACAAATTAGAAATATCCTCCTCCCCACACCCAACAATGGCCACAATTCATAAAGCATTTAAAAACACACTTCAAACCAGCATATTGGGAATCTATAGACCAGTAAGACAGCAGCATAATCAATAAGATAATCTCAGTTAAAAGCCATTTTTGAAGACCCAAACTGATGAGGACAACCATACATCCCTTGGAAGGGAGTTCTACAGATTTGGGGACACCACAGAGAAGACCCTGTCCCTGCTGCTCACCAATCTCATGGAGCTCATGATCAGCAAGTAGGACCCAAGAAACTGAACTCAAGCAGGTTCATGCAGGTACTCAAGATACCACCAGCAGTTTGTTAAAAAGCAGAACCTGAAGCAAATGGTTCTGAATCTAAAATTCTGGCAGCCGTTCTTAAATCTGCTACACTTTTGATGAAATGCAAAAGAACTGCACTTAAATGAACTAACATTCAGCATTCTTGTGATATCACCATTCTAGCAATACTTTGATTTTTAAGAAATGAATTATCAGAACATTTACTGTACTTACCCGCCCAATTTAACCCTGGCATTTTCATAGGGTTGATCTCAGTGGAAAGGTAAGAGGCCCTTGTGGTATTCAAGGTAGCTTAGAATGTTTATTTAGCTCATTTCAATAATTTAAATGGTGTCAAATTCTTTTAGGTGCAAGGCATTCTGCCCAGTTTTCTAGGAGCTCTTAATGCTACTCAGAAGCAAATGATTAGGTGAAATGGCAAAGTATATTAGTACAGCTGCTGTAAAATCTCCCAGAAGCTTGCATATCTGGTCTGTGTTGGTACAGTAATAGGATATGGAGCTAGAGAGGCCATTGTACGGCTGTGCGACGGCTGTCCTTTCTCTGTCTCTTGCACGTGTGAAACTGTGCAGGTGATGATTCCAAAAGGATGAAACCTGCACATGATGCTCTTATGGTTTGCCTGCTATAGATACCGCAGCCCACAGAAAATTAAACCACAATCAGATGGATACATTTCTATAACCAGTCATTTCAAACCTTGCATCACAAATTAATGTATTCTGCATCAATAAAAGAACCTGATTTTGTGCTTTGAATCCAGTCCTTTGCCTTCTGTTTGCTACACAATGCCATCTGACTCCTTTAAAAAAATGGTGTTCCTCCCCCCCGCCCTTTTCCCAACAGCTGCACCTGCTCCGCTTCAGAAATATCACTGAGTGTAAATCTTGGACTTGTTCTGTCTACTCTGATGTTAATGCTGCCATTGGCTGAGAAGAGCAAAGAATGCAAAGTGTAATGCTTCATCAAAAGAAAGAAAAGGTGCATTCAAAAGCTCATTAAAATATATATTTTAACATCAGAGTAAAACATGAATGCAGTCCCCCCCCCCCCACTACTTTAAATAATTAGGAGTGAGCACAACGTTTTGCAACATTTTTAGGTGGTAGCAAAAAGCATGCTCCCACACAGTCAGTTCTTTCTTTGGGGGGGGGGGATGCCAAAAAGGAATCAAAAGTGTGAAAATTTTGCATTGCAGGCAGCATTGCTTTCAGTCTTAATTGACTTCCTTTCCCTCCCAGTGACTGCATCGCATGGTGATATCATTTATGGATCTGTAGTCTCATGATGCGGGTGGCGCTGTGGGTTAAACCACAGAGCCTAGGGCTTGCTGATCAGAAGGTCGGTGGTTCGAATCCCCGCGACGGGGTGAGCTTCCATTGCTTGGTCCCTGCTCCTGCCCACCTAGCAGTTCAAAAGCATGTCAAAGTGCAAGTAGATAAATAGGCACCGCTCCGGCGGGAAGGTAACCGGTGTTTCCGTGCACTGCTCTCGCTCGCCAGAAGCGGCTTAGTCATGCTGGCCACATGACCCGGAAGCTGTACGCCGGCTCCCTCGGCCAATAAAGAGAGATGAGCGCCGAAACCCTAGTGTCTTCCGCGTCTGGACCTAATGGTCAGGGGTCCCTTTACCTTTAACTTTACTAGTCTCATGACACTGTCATGTTCATAATGCAATCTCTAATTGGCTTGGATTACTTGAGGGAGGAGAAACAGCAGTAGAGAGGGGAAACAATGGCTGTGAAGACCTAGGAAAGGCTATGATTAAGAGGCAGAATTCAGGCATGTGGTGGAGGGGATTCTACCTCAAGGAAGGAATAATGGAGAATAATGGAATCTAGCAGATTCCTGAATATATTGAGGTTTTTTCTGGTGGATAGAGCTGGTGATCCAATCAAAGCTTGCTGCTGGGTGGCAAGATGAATAGAGCTATCAACCCAATTGCTTCTTCTCAGGGTCTTATCCAGTGCTGCATAGTCTTCACTACTCCTTGGTTTACTGAGAAGCTGTGGGTAATAGTAAAGTCATAGTATTGAAGAGGTGGAAGGGACCATGGGGACAATCAAGTCCAGCCCCCTGCAATGCATTGTCCAATGTGGGGCTCAAACCCACGACCCTGAAATTAAGAGTCTCATGCTCTACTAACTGAGTTACCTGATTCTTCAATGAATCAGACTAGGAAGGAACTTGACTGGCGAATGGGTCTCTCTCTGGAGCACTCAGGAGCACGTTATGAGCCATTTGTATGGCACTTTGAGAATAAAGTCATGCAGATGCATAGTGCTTGGGTTGTCACAGCTGCTGCAGCCCAAGCTGAGATGTCTGTTACAAAAGTTGGGCACCAGGCCCCCACTTTCTGCTGAGCAGTAGCAAGATTCTAGGGGGTTTCAGGTGCTCACCCAGGGTCTGTGTTCCTTTGAGAATCAAGACGAGGCGGAGACTGTCGTAGCTTTAAGAATTTGTCCGCCCCGCCTTCTTCCCAGCACACCTTGCTAAAGACACTCTTTTCCAGTCACCTCACCTGTCTGGACACCCCATCACCTTGCCAACCTCTTTCTGCCCAGGCCTAGGGATTTCTCTTAGATGGCCTTTCAATACCTTTTGTCATGCTAACGGTTAGCTTATCCCCAGCTAGCTACATGAAGCTGTGTGGGCTTGCAATCCGATACTGAATTCAACAGTGCTTGGCTTAGTTTTAATTAACCAACTTTGCTTGCTTCATGAATTTATGAGTTTGCTCAAATTTCAGTTCTTTTATTGACTGTATAAATTATAGCTGGTCTGCCCCACCCCCAATCTCAGAACATGTCCAATGGCGTGTCCTCCTACCTTTAATGGGATCAATTTCATTTAATGCAGCCTGATGATATGGAGAGGACCCAACTTCTTGAGCTCTTGACCCCTGCTCATCCTGGCTGGTGATTTAAATGTGATTTAATGGTATGGTATGGATGTGAGGTTAATATCTGGTTGTGTGAATCTCATTTATATCAATTGGACAGAAATACGCCACCTAATATTTTACAACCTTTTCATTCCTCAAGGGATATTCTTACAATGTGAGATCATAAGGGAAACACTTTTTCAACTCTAGTAAATCAGATTCATTCAAAGAAGCAGACAAAGGGAGGGAAAAGCCAATTTCTCACAGTGGATCAGACTGAAAATGTTCAGTCAACAATTAATTTGACTCTTGCAGGCTTTTAATAGCCCAAAGTTCTCCACTGAACAGATCCGAGGATTACCGTGTGTGTGTGTGTGTGTGTACACATCTATATATATATATTTTAAAAAACCTTGATAAGTATGAAATTACATCTAATTACAAAGTTGGTGTAAATGAATGTAATCAGATAATTAAAATCGGTAATGACATATTTACAACTTGAAATGATGTTATTATGATGCTGTTTTGGATTACAGTACCAAAAATTTTGAGCAGGTCCTTTTATTTTCCTTGTTCTGTTCACATTTGAGGCTGAGAAACAGCTTCACCATCTCATGGACAGCCCTGAACAGGCAGGAGATTCACCTGCCAAACACTTCCTAGTCACACAGCTCTTAAAGGTAGGGGAACAGATGTCCATGCTAGTTCCCCCCCAACATGATAGCTAGACCTTCAAAAAGAGAAATCCAGGGGCTCATTTTCCTGTCTTCTGCTTTCTGCAGGAACCTTGTGTTGTTCTATAGGTGGGCAGATGAGCTTTGATAATGTGGCTGCAATTTAGTGACGATAGCACTGCAGAGTAGCACATTTCAGGACTATCAGTCATAGTTTGCTTTAAGTTCCTTCTCTCTGCGATATGGAACTACCGGTACATTAATTGATGGTTATGTCAGAGTCCTGAGTGGGAACTACAGGTGCTGTCAGACTTCCCCAAGTCAGGTCTTGGAAATGGAATTTGGGGGCTGCCTCATGTTTGCTTCCCAGGAGACTAGAACCTAACAAGCTTCCAAAAACTCTCCTCTCTAGGTTGGATACAGTTTCAGCCAGAGGAGAGTTCAATTTCCTGGCTCTGCTCCACTCAATCTCAGCAGCCCCCTGAAAGTCCACCCCAAACACCTCCCTTCCCTTCATTTACCTTCCAAGTAGAGAAATGGATTGTATGGGAAATTCAAATAGGGTGTTCTCCCCACCTGTCACCTCTTTCTCCTTGATGTGATGCTAATCAGTGTAATGGGAGAAGGTGGGGTGAGGGAACCTTATTTAAACTCCCTGGCATCCTCATGCCACAACAGAAGCAAAACAACAGTCCAGCAGCACTTTAAAGGATGGCAGATGTATTATTGCAAAAGTTATCGTGGTTTACCAAGAAAGAGACATCTTGGTACTTTTTATTGCCTGCTTTCCTGTCCCATACCTTTCCCCCTTATTTCAGTCGAGTTCTTAAGTTTAAAAAGTTACTTCGGAACATTGTAGGTATATTGCTATAAAATTCAAGGTCTGATATTTCTTCTCCCTTTTTCCTGATGTAGATCTTCCCTCACTCCTTCTTCCCTGACAGGGAAGGGAATGCCATTTTGAGGTCTGCCTCAGGTGCCGAAATGTCTTGAGCTGGCCCAGCCTTAGAGTATAAGCCACTTTGGGCACAGATTGGTTTATTTTATCAATTTGTAAAGTGCCCAGTATGTTTTAGGTGTTATGATTATAATAATGTTGGTACATCAGAGAGAACTACTCACACAACAAACCCAAGGCCCCAGTGGTGACAGATGAATGAAAATGATTGCTCTTGGTTGAAACTTGGAAGTTTTGCTCTCTCACCAAAGAGAAAAGAGCTTATCAGTTTCCTGTTTCTCCCCAGTAAATGTCTCTATGGGAATTGTAAGGGGGAGGGAGGGAAGAGTGTTCATCAAATGAATTCTCCTCTGACAACTCTAGGTTTTGTTTCCTGCTTCTTTGCAACAGCAACATTATTTCTCTCTCTGCACAGTCTTAGTTTCAACAGGTTCCAAGATTCGAACTGGTCCAAGTACAAAGATGTATTCATTCCCATATTGCCACTATCACAGCCATAACTATCAAAGTGTTGCCAAGCCACTTCCAAGGTCAATTTGTGGCATAAATACCCTGTCAGGAGCACAATGATTTATTCATTCTCCTCAAAGATGAGTATCATATGGTGGGACTCATTATATGATTGATTTCACCTTATTTGAATGATTGCATTGCTGATGGTGGATGCAAAAGGAGGCATCTGAGCTCTGGGAAATAGACACACAACACCAGAGGCCGTTTTCATGGGAGCACTTTTATTCACATAAAATGTGCATGGATTATTATTATTATTTTTAAAAAAGAGGGGTTTGCACTGATATAACCCAGGCAAAATGTTGGCACTTAGCAAGACATTTAGTGCTGCTATTTCCCATTATTATTGAGTTCTACCTTAAGGTAGCTGCATTTTTGTTGTTGTTGTTGTTTCAACTTTATCCTAACAGGTGTGCTTCCTTGGTTTATTCTTCCCAATTCTACCTTAATTAATGAATTACCACTTGTTCCCGCAAGGTTGTAGCTAGTGAGTGATAAATGCCACAGTTAGCTTTTGGTATAATAACAACCATGCACAAGCGAACCAAGTCAGTGTACCACTTGGTTAACTTATAATGCCTCTCTTTGGGCATTAGTAGCCCACACAATTACCATCCTGCAAGAGGGAGAACACAGTTGTACTCACTGGCCCTGGCCCTGTCCTCTTTGTCCCGCCCCTGTTGTCCCACTCAATGGCCATCCATGAAATTGAGGAGATGGTCTGAAGCAAAGAGCCAGCTCTGCATGCATAGACACCCAGAATGTTTTGGAATCCTGCTTGCAATAGGGTTCTAAGCCATGCAGAGTGGCGTAGGTGGGACACTGCAGAGTGGCATGGCATAGCACAGCCAATCCGATGCTCCTTACATTAGGTGCCTGAGCTCCCTGCACCTCCCACCTCTCTCTTTGGTAAGCCCAGCCTGGAGAGCAGTGGTGTTTTACCAGGCTGCTGCACAGGCAGCTACTGCTCTAGATGCTTCCTGACTTATGTGTGGATGGATAGGGCAGCGCAGGGCTGGCAGAGAATGCTAGAGATGGGCAAATGTGTCAGTTCTGTTTCTCATTTTCCACATCAGTTTGCAATTTTGTGTGTGTGGAAATTTAGCAGCATTTTAACCTTGGTGGCTATGTTCTACCTCTCCACTGTTGGAGAGTTGTATGCTTCTGAACAGTTGTGGGAACCTCAAGAGGGGACAGTACTGTATTGGTAAAACCTATTTGGTGTTTCACAACTTTCTGACTAGTTGCAGGACCTTAGCCAGACCTAGCAGAGTAAACGCAGAATCCATGGAAGCAATTGGCGACTTGGCTGCAGACGGCATAGACAAAGCAGGAACCAGGAGCTTGTAGTTAGGTGTTTATTATATACAGTGGACTATTTACAGGAACAGAACACGGATATTTTGCTAGCTCTCTCTGACACGACTCACAACTCCTACATTGACACACAGAACACTGAACCTTGAACTAACACATTACAGTTAGTAGGCCATTATCACTCCCTTGAGAGAGCTTGACCAATCAGGGAGCTGTCTCCATGTCTCTGTTATCATATCACCAGGCAGACTTACTCCTTCAGATTGCCTTCTGGCTGTCTGCCAAACCTTAATTGACTCTGTGTGAGTAGCTGCACGTACTCAGTTTCCCAACATACTGTTGAACTCAGGTCCTGCTTATAGGCTTCCCATAGGTATCTGGTTGGCCAGGGTGAGAACAGGATGCTGGACTAGATCCAGAAGGCTCTTCTTATGTTCTGAATTTTTTTAAAAAATCAAATGGAGATTAAATATTGCCTCCTTCGTTTTGTCCATTGCGGAATATGGCAACGGGCTAGATATGTTGGGATTGTTTCTCGTGCACTTTTCTTTTTGAAAAGGTGGTACACACACAAAGGTATAGGAACACCTGCACACATGCCCGGAATGGAAAATGATAGTGGAGGAGGGGCGACTAAGAGGAAGAGCAGAAGAAGCCAGCCCAGATACATACTGTTAATGGATGGTGGAGGGCAAGCAGCAGAAGTGCAAAAAATAATATTATGACCAGGTGGAAAAGGGGGTGGGATGGGAATGTGTGGAAGCTCGCTTGCCAGACGTTACATAGATAAACTGAATGGTACACTTGCACTGCAAAATATCTATTTGGAAACACATTTAATTTATCGGTTGATGGGTAGGAGGCAAATGTCACCATTCTCTCCTTGATATTGCAAGTATATTGAGCTGAGACAGAAGACCATTTAATCCCAGGAGACAGTTGTGAACTGTGAGTTGCCTGGTACTTCACAGCCTGGCTCTCGCGCTCGCTCTTCTCCTCATTTTTTTCATGGGCTCCTTGCATGTCTCCCTGCAACTTGGTAAAACAGAAGTCCCTCTTTCACTCAAACGTGCACATATGCAGTATTGATGTGTTTTGCCTCATGGGCCACACAGACATATTGCTGTGGCATTATCTCTTCGATCTTGAACCATTTATTATAGCTCTGGAGAACCCTGATATTAAACTGCTCTTTGAGTCTTATCCAGGCATAATGTGCTGTTCAACTGAAAGGCTGGCACTGTGAAGAAGATGCGGAGGGTGTAATCACAGCCATTACGGAGAGCCATCAATGTACCCAAACCTACACTTTCCACAGTCAGCAGTAGGCAGCTCGATGAAAAGGAACTATTAGAAACCAAACCTAGCACTCAATGTGTAATAAATGGCAAAAGGGAAAAATCTATTACAGAACAGTTTCCGCTCAAAAAATAAGCGCAAAATGCTGTCATACAGAAAAGAGAAAAGATTCAGCGGTAGTTGGGAAAGGTCAACTTTTTCAGGATAAACTGTCAGCGCCTCAACTGGAAACCTGCCACCTTGGAGCGCCACAGACTGCTTCGTAATGTCTCTTCTGGGCGATCCCATGTAACAAGGGCAAAATAGGAATACGTCCCCTCCTCCCCTTGTTTTTGAGTGCATTGATCCCTGGGGCCATTTTAGTTAGCGATTAAATGAAACAAGAGCCATGGTCTTCAAAGCAGTTAATGGCTTGTTCTCCCACTGACAAGAACCAGTGGACTCACCTGTGGAAAGGCAGCATAAACACTATTTGGGGGGTTGGGGGGAAATCAGCATGTGGACACATTTATTTTCTGGAAGGCCAAGTAGGCCAGTTATGTGTCAGCAATATCAAAATTAATGGGTCTCTTTTCTTCACTTTATATACCCGAACATCCAACAAGATCTTTATATACCAAGGGTCCAGCAAAAGATCAGTGATACATAGATGAATCAAAGGGTGAAGAGCAGCGCTGAGGCTGCATAAACATAATATATTTAAAGTGCCTGACTTTCCCCAAAGAATCATGGGGATTGAAGATTTTTTTTAGAAAAACAACAACATATTTGTTATTAAAAATTTCTTAGTTTACAAAAGTACCGGTATGGGCAATGTCTCTTTTTTCAAGTTTCATTTTCTACAGATCAGTTTCATTTGCTGAGACATTAGTGTTACATTAGGAAGAAAAAGGAGGAAAGAGGTGGGGGGGGCATGGTGAGTGAGGGTGGGGTGGGGTGGTAATGCTTCTATTCTACTTAGTGTATGTGTGGGGTTTTGTGTCTGCTTCGCTTGTGCAGGTTCTCTTTACTATTCACTGGTATTCCTTTGGTGGTGAGAGAGGTTGGGGTTGGCCTAGGGTGTGGTTGTTTGTTTGTGTTTGGCTGTGGTGAACTTTCTTTTCATGTGTGAGTGGGGTGGGTGTTTTTGAATCAGGTTAGCCAGATTGCTTCATATGCTGTTGGCGGATTCTTGTCGTTGTCTTGTTGGGCTGTGTATATGATAAAGGGGTGCCATACTGGGGTGAAGGCGTCTTCTTCTACTTCAGTTTCAGTTTATTGGTTAGTTTCAGTTTATTGGTTAGGTTTTCTAATAAGTTTCAGTTTATTGGTTAGTTTTTCTAACAAGGCTGATTCCCATACTATTTGATACCATTGGTCCATGCTTTCTACTGACAGGTCTCTCCAGTGTCTGGCTATGATGTTTCTGGCTGCTGAGAGTAGGTGGGCTATGAGCTCTTTATGATGTGAGTGGGAATTATTATCTTGGAAGATGTTTAGTAGGGCCAGTTCTAGGATGACTTCTAATACTTGCTTAGTTATTTTGCATATTTCTTGTATGATTGTTGTCCAGAATAGTTGGATTTTGGAGCATTCCCACCACATGTGGAAGTATGTGCCTGTGGAGGTGCATCGTCTCCAGCATTTTAGTGAGGTTCCTGGGCATATTAGCGCTAGTTTCCTTGGTGTTCGGTACCATTTGTGAGTGAGTTTCAGAGTGAGTTCTTTCCTTTTCGCTGATATAAGGACACTGGGAATTGAAGCGCTCTCTCTCTCTCTCTCTCTCTCTCTCTCTCTCTGTGTGTGTGTGTGTAAACTACAGTTCCCAGAATTTTTTGAAGAACGCCATGGCTGCTTAAAGATGTATGATACTGCTTTAAATGTCTAGTGCAGATGGAGCCTAAAACTTTCACTGCATTCTGTTCCTAGTTGTTCAAATTCATCCTCATCACCATTCTAATAAAAGCAGCCCAAGAAAGCAACTTGTACCCCAATATGCTGTTTACCCTCACTGCTGTTATAATTCCATGTTTTATTTAGGAGTTAATTTTCTGGTACCATTTCAAAGTGGCTTGACACATGACTGTAGTTGTTCTTATTTGGTCCCGGTTCTAGCCAACAAAGCTTCAGTAACACATGAATTTTTAAAATATATATAACTATAATTCATATTATGCTGATTTGCATATAGTGAATACTGTAATGTAATTGGGATATTGTATCCTAATCTTTAAACTGTGTGTGTATGAATTCAGTTTTTATATCTGTATCCCTTATTTATTATGGGCCTTTTGCCTGCTTCGCTGATGACATTGCTTTTGCCAACCTATCGTATAGTTTTTTAATGATGTTTAAGGCACAGCAGTTCCCACACCTCCCCCTAGACATGTATTTGTTTAGTGAGGCAAGCCTTAGGGTCAGGGGCTCTGGCATACTCTCCAACATTTCTCCAATGAAAACAGGGGCATCTAATAATAATAATAATAATAATAATAATAATAATAATACTATTTATACCCCCAGCCACTCTGGGCTGCTTCCAACATATATAAAAACATAATAAAACATCAGACTTCCCTATACAGGGCTGCCTTCAGATGGCTCGGGGATCGGATAACTCCACATGTTCCAACATTTCTGATTAAAATTAGGATGTTCCAAGGAAAAGCGGGACATTCCGGGGTCAAATCAGAAACTGGGACAGTTCCTGTAAATCCAGGACTGTCCCTGAAAAACAGGAAGACTTGGGGGGTCTGCTCTAGTCACCTTTTCCACGGTTGCTATTTATTTTTTTAAAGTGTCGCCCCCTTTTAAAAAATAGTTGCCAGATTCACTCATCCTATCTCAGTGCTGGTTTACATCTACACATTCACTTAGGGGAGAATAGAATGACTATCCAAGACTCCCATGGCACATACGGTATTAAACTGTTAGGCTGGAAGATCTTTCGGTAATTTAATTCCTGAATTGGCTTAGATCTATAGCTCAGGTATTTGTTTTACCTCTTAGACAGGGTGATTTATGCTGTGGCTACAACGCGAACAGAGAGCCTGGGATGTGATACAGATGTGTTTCTGTCTGAAAATGAAAACTAATCTGACCTCATTAAGTCTGATGGTCTGTATGTGATGGTTCATTATCCACTGGAAATGTTTGAATTTGGTATTTGATCTATGCCATTGCCACACAGGCTCTTGATCTCCTTCCAGCATGTGATTTGTAGATAGAGTAAGTTCAGCATTACGAGGCGGAACAGATTGAGAGGATCAGTCATTCCCCAATGGAAATGATAAACAACCTTTCACAACAATTATCTAGTTAAAACACCATTAACAATTAATGACATACATCGCCAAACTTATTGAACCCATTAAAGACTAATTTACCGGCTATAAAAATATGGCATTAAGAATTTATGGATCATTAGCTTTTATTCCAGGATGAAATATAGCTGACTGAAACTCTCAGAAATTGTTGAAAACAATCACTCATTAAAAAAACACCAAACCCACATGAAATTAAATTATATCAGTGTTAGAAGAAAAGGAAATGGGGGCAAGTTTGTAAATGTTTGCACAGAAGACGCTAACGTTGTATGCTACTGAATGGGTGAAGATTGCGTTTTCAAACAAGAATGAAATCTACAATTAAATGATTCAAGCAAATTTTAATGTACAATAAGAAAAGCCATCCTTTTTAATGGAAAAAAAATTAGAAGATGACTGATCAAAATTCCGATCATGGTCTATTAATCACAGCCAGTTATTTTGGAACACTGTTAAGGAAATTAGAACAATGTTAAAGTTAGTTAATGAATTTCTTCAAGTACTTGATACTTAAGTTCATATTTAGCAGCTGTTCCAGCCTTATATGTCGGTTTGCCTGCTTTGCCTCTGGACCAAAGCCTGATTAAATTTAAAAATACCTATAGTTCTTTTTATTTTTTTGCTCTTTCATCATTCATTAAAACTGGTCCAGAAGGAAGTCCTTTCTATTCGTACTAGAAAAATGGTAGGCAAGTAAAAATTCTAAACCTCAGATCTATCAGCTCATGGGAAGTGCACTATTTCTAAGTACTTCATTCATTAGAAATGGACTCTGGTTGCCATCTGATTGGCGTTTACCCATATGTAATTCCCACTGAAGCCAATGGCCTTCAAGCACAAGTAACTGGGCAAAGAACTGCAGCCTAGCTGTGACAACTTTCACCCCTTGCCCCTGTACTATATTTCCCTGCACTGACAATGTAGTGCCACAACAGCACCAGTACAATGGCATTTGCCAGGGACAGCCCTGGATTTACAGAAGCCATCCCGGTTTCTGATTTGATCCCGGAATGTCCCGCCTTTTCCCTAGGATATCCCTATTTTCATCAGATAAATGTTGGGAGGTATGGAGTTGTGCGATCCCCGAGTTAAGGAGATAACCTTTAGAAGACATCTGAAGGCAGCCCTGTATAGGGAAGTTTTTTATGTTTAAATTTTTATTATGTTTTTATGTATATTGGAAGCCTCCCAGAGTGGCTGGGGCAACACTCTGGGTCGCTTCCAACAGAAGATTAAAGATACATTAAAACATCAGTCATTAAAAACTTCCCTAAACAGGGCTGCCTTCTAAATGTCATATAGTTGTTTATTTCCTTGGCATCTGGTGGGAGGGCGTTCCACAGGGCAGGCACCACTACCGAGAAGGCCCTCTGCCTGTAACTTCGCTTCTCGCAGTGAGGGAACCACCAGAAAGCCCTCGGCGCTGGACCTCAGTGTCCAGGCTGAACAATGGAGGTGGAGACGCTCCTTCAGGTATACAGGAATGAGGCCATTTAGGGCTTTACAGGTCAGCACCAACTTTTTGTTTTGTTTTTTTAAACTTCTTTTTATTCATTTTCTATAACCAAACAACAAAAAATAAAAATAAAAATAAACAGCACACACCAAAGAAAAAAGAAAACATCAACCAACACAAAAAACATGAACAAACAAGAAGACAAACATTAATTAACAACAAATAACGGTTGACTTCCCTCCATCTCGGTTTTGGGTTATGTAAATATTACATCCATTCTGCAGTTTTTCATTTTATATCGTCTACACATCGCAAGGGTTATATTAAACCTACTGTGATTTCTATGTCTCTTGAGTTTGTTTCCATGTATGTTATGAATTTGGTCAATCGTCAATAAACTTTGTACCTTTTTGCTGTCTGATATTCTGCGTCATTTTTGCCAAATCCATATATTCAAATAATTTAATTTGTCAATCTTTAACGGTTGGGATATTTGGAGTTTTCCAATTTTATGCTAACAGAATCCTGGCAGCTACAGTTGCGTATTGAAACATTATATGATCTTCTTTCTTAATCTCATCTCCGATCATTCCCAGAAGGAAGGCTTTGGGCTTTTTAACGAAAGTGTATTTAAGTATTTTTTTCAGTACGTTGTATATGGATTCCCAAAATTTTTTAACTTCTTCATGTTTCCGCCACAAGTGGTAGAAACTTCCTTCTTTGGATTTACACTTCCAACACCTTTTATCACCAGTCTTATACATTTTTTGCAATTTCACAGGGGTGATGTACCACAACCTTTAGTCCACAACCTCGTCCATTTGTCAAAATCCAAATTATATCCAATGTCTATTGCCCATTCTACCATAACCTACTTGACCTCTTCGTCCTTGGTGTCCCAATCTAATAGCTGATTATACATTTTAGATAGCAGTTTTGTTTTGCTTTCTATTATCTCTACCTGGAACTTAGATTTTTTCTCATTCATTCCAATCTTTTTATCTTCCTTCCATAAGGCGTTATTTGATGATACTGCAACCAACCTGTTAATTTGCTTTTTAACTCTTCGTATGGTCTAATTTTCCATCCTCTTTCTGATCTTACCAGGAGATCTTCATAGGTCAATCTCTCACCTTCCATGTTTATTTTTTTAATAGCTAAGATATCACTAGGCAATAGCTACCAGGGGGTATTTTTCCCCAATAGTTTTCTATTCTTTTCCCATGCTTCTAACAGTGTTCCTCTGATAATGTGGTTTGAGAAGCCTTTATGCACCTTCTCCTTATTTTGCCAGAGATAAGCATGCCAACCAAATCTTAAATCGAAGCCTTCTAAGTCTAGCAGATCTGTATTTTTTAAGGTAATCCATTCTCTAAGCCAGCAAAGGCACGGGGCTTCATAATACAATCTCAAATTTGGGACCAAGAATCCTCCTCTGTCTTTTCTATCCATTAACAATTTAAATCTAATTCTTGGTCTTTTGCCTTGCCATATGAATTTAGAGAGAATTTTCTGCCAGTTTTTGAATATTACACTTCCTCTAATCACCGGGACATTTTGGAATAAGAATAATAGTTTCGGCAGTATGCACATCTTAATTGCTTCCATTCTACCTGACCAGGAGAGTTTTATCCTATTTCAAATATCTAATTCCTTTTGGATTTCCTTCCAGGTATTTGTGTAGTTATCAGCCATTAAATTTATATTTTTCATCGTTAGCCACACTCCTAGGTATTTTACCTTTTTTGCTTCTTTGATTCCCGGTTGAAATTCTAACTGCCTCCTTAGATCTTCTCCCATGTTCTTAACCATCATTTTAGTTTTAGTTTTGTTTAACTTAAAGCCCGCTACTTTCCCAAATTCCTCTAGAGGTACCAGGACTTTGTCAATACTTTGTTTTGGGTCCTCCACTGATATTTCCAAGTCATCAGTGTATGCTTTTAGTTTGAATTCTTTCGCCCCAATTCTAATTCCTCGTATCTCTGGTGTTTTCCTTATCTTATTTGCGATTACTTCCAATACCATTATGAATAGAAGCGGTGACAGGGAGCAGCCTTGTCTCGTACCCTTTGAAATTTCGAATGTGTCAGATAAATTGTTGTTAATAATCAGTTTAGCTCTTTGATTTGAATAAATTGCTTTGATTCCCTCCATGAAGGCACCTTCTATCCCTGCTGTCTCCATACACTTTAATAGGAACCGCCATGATACATTATCGAATGCTTTTTCTGCATCGATAAAAATTAATGCTGCAGGGATTTCATTCTTCTTTTCCAGGTATTCGATGATATTTATTATATGCCTAACATTATCTTTTAATTGTCTATTAGGAAGGAATCCAGCTTGATCTGTGTGTATTACATTTTTTAGATAATTCTTAAGTCTGTTTGCCATTATTTCAGCAAATATTTTATAATCATTGTTAAGAAGCGATATCCGTCTATAGTTTTTTATATTCAATTTGTCTGAGTCCGATTTAGGTATCAGCGTTATGTGAGCATCTTTCCAGGAGTCCGGTATCTTCCCTCCTTGTAGGATATTATTCATTACATCACATAGCACTGGGGCTAAATATTCTTCGAGAACTTTATAATATTTGGCTGAGAATCCATCTGGGCCTGGTGCTTTCCCTAGTTTCCCTACTTTGAATTGTGCGTGGAAACGTACTGGGAGCCAATGTAGGTCTTTCAAGACAGGTGTTATGTGGTCTCGGGAGCTGCTCCCAGTCACTAGTCTAGCTGCCGCATTCTGGATTAGTTGTAGGTTCTGGGTCACCTTCAAAGGTAGCCCCACGTAAAGCGTGTTAAAGTAGAAATAAATAACAAAAAGTGTTGTTGTTGTTGTTGTTGTTGTTGTTATTCAATAGGACACCCTTACTTTCATCAGAGAAATGTTGGAGGGTATGAAACACTTCCAAAGAATGAATCACTTGTACAAAACACTGACTTTTATTATTATCAACGGATCTCAAGATGACTCTGTATTCCTTAAAGTTTGGCAGATTGTCCTTTTTAGACATGTGCCTCTTCAACTTGGCTTCAGAAAGGGAAATGGTAATTTTTTAATTTTTTTAAAAAATGAGATTCATTGACTTCTTTTGAGGCCATATTGACTTCATGAGTCTGTGGCTCAGTGCATAGGACTGACACACAGCTCAATGGGCCCACACCAGTATAAGGTAGGAGTGTATCACTCCTTTTGAGTGTGTTCCAGCTGACTTCAATAAAAACAGGACCAGACCTTTCATCTGATCTTTAAAAGCAAAATCTATTCTTACAGACCCAGACTTTTTATCACAGCATTTTTATTGCCTTTGAAGCTCCAAGGTTACAGTCTTGGAGCAGATAGGTTTTCTGAGGACTTGCAGACTAATCACTTTTAATACCATTTTACTGGGTATATAATTATCATCTTGACATCACTCCAGGAAATCCCTGCTGGAAGACACACCAGCAAGACAATATTCCTGTGAAAGAGCTCCTGATTATATGTATTGAGTTTCTTTCATAACATTCTTCAGTTATAGCTTGACTTCTAACATGAGTCTCATTCACCCCTCCCACATTCATCTTATCCCTACTTAGGACCAAAGCAGGACCAAACCTTGTATCACAGCTGTGTATATATGTTACTTGAACTGGCCAAAATTTGGTAAATATTGACATTCACATGTTTGTTGGCGATCTCATATGAATGTTACAAATGTCTAAAACCACAGGGTTGTATTGGTGAATGCTGACACAGTCCCATAAATAAGATTGTCAGAATTCACTGGTCAGCATGTCTAAAGAGTGTGGAAATATCTATCATCTATCTATCTGTCTGTCTATCTATCATCTGTCTGTCTGTCTATCTATCTATCTATCTATCTATCTATCTATCTATCTATCTATCTATCTATCTCTATCATCTATCTATCTATATCATCTATCTATCATCATTATCTATCATCTATATCTATCAATCTATCATCTATCTATATCTATCTATCTATCATCTATCTATCTATCTATCTATCTATCTATCTATCTATCTATCTATCTATCTATCATCTATCTATCTATCTATCTATCTATCATCTATCTATCATCTGTCTATCTATCTATCATCTATCTATCATCTATCTATCATCTATCTATCTATCTATCTATCTATCTATCTATCTATCTCTATATCTATCTCTATATCTATCTCTATATCATCTATCTATCTATCTATCTATCTATCTATCTATCTATCTATCTCTATCATCTATCTATCTATCTATCTATCTATCTATCTATCTATCTAACTATCTATCATCTATCTATCTATCTATCTATCTATCTATCTCTATCTCTATATCTTTTTAGACAGTCACAGAAGTTTTCTGGGACATGAAAATACATCCAAATAGGACTGCAGCATATTTACAAAAGAAAAAGTCTGTTGTAGGAGCAGGCAATATACAGGTCTTCTGAAGGCTTCTTGCAGCTGATGTAATCTACTGTATTCCAGTTGCACAGGCACTGGGTGGTGGTGGTGGGACTGGGTGCTCCAGCCCCCACAGCATTCCCCATGAAGGGGCTGGGCACCCACATTTTTTGCACCGGGGCTGCGCCCGACATCAGCACACCTGCTGATATGCGCATGTTGATGTCGTGCGTGCTGATGTCGGATGTGCATGCTGCAGGCATCAGATGCATGTGTGCCCACAGCGTGCCTGGCGCCAGGCACCCACGGTCCGAAGGCCAAGCTGCTTGTAGTTTGCACTCATTTAAGGCCTGTATTCATTGTGCGAGCAGAGAAGATGCCAGCATGGGGCTTAGCCACCAATCAGCCTGTACATCATGACGTGTGGTGATAGAATGCTGCTATTGTGAGTACTGATGCTGAATGCTAAGCTAGCATCACAGGATTTTGTGTTTATTTGTGTTTATTTTGTGTTTATTTATTACATTTTTATCCCCTTCCAAGCTTCTCATGCTTTTGCAACAGCCCTATCAGGTAGGTCAGGCTGAGAATGAAGATCATCCAAAATGAGCCTTATGACTGACAGATGGTTCCATATATGAAAATGAGGGCAAGGTCTCTTCTCCCATCTTTCCTTCCTTGTCTTGGTTACCCACATATTTGGAAGTGAACAGCTCATTCTTTTAATGTCTTTTAATGTCTGTGTCACAACAGATGAAATTTCATCACCTCATCCTTTTGGTGCTTATTCATAAGGTCTTCAGTGTCTCTGCTAATATGCCATGGCGGCAGTTAGACGAAATATAATTCTTCCTCGTATCATATTCATTTCACTTCAAATGTGTGCCCCTCACTGTGTTTTAAATCAAGTAACGCTTGCTCTTTTTGGTGCGGGATAGTAAAAATGGGGTATAACATGTACTCATTCACGGTTGGTTGTCGATAGGATTTTTGTGGGTAAATGTGTTTTCATTCATGGTAACAAGACCTTCTGTACTATCTATTGCACTTGTTATTTCCCTTGTTCTATTTTACATGTGATCAATGAATTTATTTATTTCCATTTTGCAAAGGTTTATTCTAAGAATGTCTTTACATTTGGTACATTATTGCATATACCAACGTACAATATAAATCTCAAGATGATAAAGAGAACATCTTTAGATAATTATAATATGATTTCCCACATTTGATAAAGAAGAATAAATTTACATAATAAATAAATAAGGGGGTGGGGACGGAAGAGCTGTCCTACTTAAGTAGGTAACAGCAATGAAGGAGAAGGGAGAAGACAATGGGAGGAGCACTTGAGGTAAACACAACCAAATTTATTATTATTATTATTATTATTATTATTATTATTATTATTATTATTATTTATATCCCGCCCTCCCCAGCTGAAGCCAGGCTCAGAACGGCTAACAACAGTAAAACGATAAAACATTCTAAAATCATTTCATTATAAAATTAATTCCAATCAAATTAATGGCAACTATTGGGCTAGAAGTTCTGTGAGGATTGCCAAAGGAGGGAGTCAGGCTGTGCCAAATGCCTGGTGGAACAGCTCTGTCTTGCAGGCCCTGCGGAAAGATGTCAAGTTCCGCAGGGCCCTAGTCTCTTGTGACAGAGCATTCCACCAGATCGGAGCTACAGCCACAAAAGCCCTGGCTCTGGTTGAGGCCAGCCTAACCTCTCTGTGGCCTGGGACCTTCAAGATGTTTTTCTTTGAAGACCGTAAGTTCCTCTGTGGGACATACCAGGAGAGGCGGTCTCAGCACATTTTAGAGCTCTGGGAGCAATCCCAAGCCATGATCCACCAGGATGGGCAGTCTAGAATAGATAGCTCTCCAGCTGAGCCCAGGCTATGTTGGTAAAAGTCACTCATCCCGGTTCTGCTGGAGATATACTACCATACACCCTTCATCCTAGCTCAGCTGCCTCAGCTGAAGATGGATGAGCCAAGACTGAGGAAAGTCCCCCATAAAGGGCATTCCAGGGGTGCAGTGAGGGTGAGATGGGTCAGGGGGAGACTTACCCCTATTCCAAACTCTGTTGAGCCTGGTCACATAACCTAGCAACCCAGTGGAAGTTACAGTGGCAAAAAACATTGGGGAGGAGGATGAGTTGGCATTTATCCTGAGTGGCAGTGGTAGTGGTGGCTGCGAGGGAACTACCCTATTTTCACCTGAGGAATGCTGAAGGGTATGTCTTCCATTTGTAGACGTTCTATTCTACTTCGCCTTTGGCCCTGTTCTGTAAAATGGGTGGTAGTAGGGAGTTTCCTTGGATGGAAACTGATGTGCCAACATAGTTATTTTCAGTGGCTAAGCTGATGATGAGCTGCATTGACTGGTGACATGGCAGCCTACTCGATGAGTTGTCTAATGTCCGAAGACATTGTTGATAAAAAATATTGGCAGTGAAACAAAATAGAATCTCTGGGGAATAGAGGTAAAACAGGCTGAAAGGACAGAAGACCACTGTTGTTGTTGTTGTTGTTGTTGTTGTTGTTGTTGTTGTTGTTGTTGTTAAAAGCTTCCCAATGCCAAATAGAGCAAAGATATTGTGTGTGTATATGTGTGTGCGTGTTTTGCTTGTTCTTGCTTGCTAGAATGCTAAATGCTACTAATTGATTCTAGCCTGAAGAGACCAAGCTGTGTGGGAGGACTTGAATTTTCATGGCAACTGCTCTCTCTCTCTCTCACACACAAAATCAAAATGTAAAGTTGATGCATTTAGCCACTTAGGCAAGTTGCAAAACATCCTTGAAGTGCCATTAGCTGCAGCTAATGTGTGTGCATCCCCATGCTTCGACTAATGACTTGGTTATAAGTGATCTTAAAAGAAAAACCCAAATGGCAGTCAAGGTTTCTGGGTAAGGGCATGTCTATCACAATTTCCCTTTTCCGTCCACCATGAAGCAAAATGCGGCATGCTTTTGAACATACTATGGAACCCAGCACACAGTGTATACAGCATATCCCTGACTTTTGCATCGATGAGAGGCAAGTGAGAAGTCTCTAAGTATACCATACAAGAAATAAGTAAAATAATCAAGCAAATATTAGAAATCACCACAGAATTGGCCTTACTAAACATCTTCCAAGAAAATAATGCCCATTTACACCACAAATAACTCATTATCTACCTACTTTCAGCAGCCAGAAGCATCATAGCCAGACACTGGAGAGACCTGTCAGGAGTAAGCATGGACCAATGGTACCAAATAGTATGGGAAAGAGCCCTACTAGAAAAATTAACCAATAAACTGAAACTGACACGGGGACAAATAGAAGAAGACACCTTCACCCCGGTATGGCTCCCCTTTATCACAAACACAGCCCAACAAGACAATGACAAAAATCCACCAACAGCATACAAATCAATATGGCTAACCTGATCCAAAACACCCACCCACCCCACTCACACATGAAAACAAAGACCACCAAAGCCAGCCACGAAAGAATAACCACACCCTAGGCTAATCCCAACCTCTCTCACCACCAAAGGAACACAAGTGAACAGCAAAGAACCTGCACAAGCAACACTGACACCAAACCCTACATATAGTAAGTAAAATAGAAACATTGCCACCAGTCCCCACCCCCCCATCTTCCCCACCCCACCTCTTTCTCCCTTTTCTCTCTAATGTCTCAACAAATGAAACTGATTTGTGAAAATGTTACATGGGGGAAAAAATACGAGAGAGAGAGACATTGCACATACTTTTGTAAGTCAAGAAAATATTTAATTAAAAAGAAGAAGACGTGTCTAAGTATTTTTCCATGTCCCTGGAACCATTTGATAATTATCTGATTCTGTGATGGGATATAAAAGCTCTTATTTGGAACTCACACTTTCTGTTACCTTCACTTGCTCCTCCTACCTTTCCCCACTCCCTCATTTATACCCACCCCCTCCTTTTGCCTCTTGTGTATTTCTTTGTGGTCAAATAATATGTTGTAGATGCTAATTGCTGGCAAATGCCCTACTTATTGGTCAAGGGTTGGGTAATTTTAAGGAGGTGTTGGGTGTTAGAATTCCTGCTCCATGATTGCAGTCATGGGATTGTTGTCTATCACATGACGGTATATGTTTTGACTCTACAGAGTGGGAAGTGATGGAGACAGGATGTTTGTGTTACTGTGTTCCGTGAAGTGGACTATTGTCCTTTGTTCTTTTTCTCTTTGCTGTCTGATGCTAGAGAGTGAGGGAGCCATGTTGCAGTGCTCCGTGTGTGTTTATATGTAAATAAAGTAAATTAGCCAAAATGCTGAGTTGCTGAGGTCTGTTACGCAAGTTGAGAAGACTCTGCAGATCCTTAAGAGTGCTGGTGTCTGTTGGCATCGGTTGCTGTGATGTTCGGGCTGAAGAAAGCTAATGAAGCTCCCGAACGATCGACCAGGAGGGAGAGAACATGCCTGTTGGGCATGTGTCTCTACCAAGGTCCTACTCGAGTGTAGGTTGAACTCTTGACAGGTGTGGGATCTTGAGAAGTGTTTTCTCCCTCTCTTATTTTAAAAAGCCTCAGAAACAAGTCTTTTGAGGTGTAGAGGGGCTTGTTCACAGAATCAGCAAGTATAAAAATGGAAGGGGATATATGACGCTTTCTCAGTAGACTGTCATTCCTGCTTCTCTAGGAGCTCAATGCTATTATAATCAGGCCAGTCTGAAATCATTAAATCTGAGAAGAGAGTATAAAAGATCCCCAAAACTGATTATTATTATATGTTATATGTAAGGCTGGTGCCAGTGGTCAGCGTCTGCCAAAGATCATAGCCCAGTGGCTGTTAGGATATTTCCGTTCCTCCTTAAAAAGGGAGCAGGCTGTTGTGAGTCACAAAGTCTGCGTACTTCCGGCTCACAGGAAGTTTCTGTTTTTGTATATAGCTGTTGTCTCTCTCTGTGCCTCAACACGCAGGCAGGCAGTCATGTTTTTCCTTTGTTCTGACCAATGCTGAATAAATCTGTAAGATATGCTCTCCTGGGTGATTCTTTCGTTGTGGAAGCTCTGTGAAAAGGGCGTGCATGAGTCCTCGAATGTGGAAAGCTATTTCCGAGGCTCGTGTCACTAATTGACTGATACTGTTCCACGGGAGACCGGGAGACGGCATGGAGGCATGATGGCCATTGTCTCCCTGGCAGTATCCCAACATTGGCTGCTGACTGTAGGGGGTTTCTTGGCAGAGGACTGTGGCTGAGGGAAGCCATGTTGGGGTGGAACTAATAGCATAGTCCCACTCCTGCTTTGCTATGTGAGTGCCCTACCTGCAAGTAATGCATCAGAGTGAGGAGTCTGTGACCCTCCAGGTGTTAGTTGACTACAACTCTCATCAGCCATAGCAAGTATGCCCAGTGATCAGGGATTACAGGAATTGTAGTCCAGGAACATCTGGATGGCCACAATGTCCCCATCCCTGCAATACATGAATAAAGTGCAGCAGCTGTCAATATGGGTTTCTCCTTAGCATGTGACATCAGAAAATAAACTTGAAGAGTGGAATTGGACTTCAAACAAAATTGCAGTGGAAAAGAAACTTCCACTCAGGTTATAGGAAAGACCCAGCCTTTAATGGAATGAAAGGCACCCTCCCCCACTGTTATTGTGCAAGGAACATTTTCATATGATGCTGACTGGCCTACAGTTGCTAAGAGTTTCAAGTCATCAATGCTGTGTTCAGCCCTGGCCCTAAATCTAACCCCAAGCCCCTTTGGTGAACTTATCTAATACCGCAGAGCAGTAATTTAATATCCAGAGGCCAGATTTAACTGCGCTCAGTTGACTGTTGTCAATTTACCTTGCAGCAAAGCTACATGAGCTACAAATGTAGGCTAGAGGTGGCCAACACAAAGCCTACATCTCAGCCTTTCAGAGTCATTTTGAATTCCATTTTGCTAAACCAGCCAACACTAAAAGGTTCAGAGGTCCAATTTGATTTGGGTAAACATCTAAAGGGTGATATACTTATCCAAAGCTCTTTGCTCTGCAAAATTCCATCAGCATAACCTGTTATAAGATCACAGGTACCTTGTCTTTCGGAAAAGGCAAAAGGGGAAAATGTATTGCATGAATAAGCTTCCTTCAGATAAATAAAACACAACCATATCATTTCAGTCTTGTTGAATGTATCAGTTTTGGGTGCCTCCTCAGCAGTAGTAGGTCAATGCAAATAAATGTCATGCAAGGACACTCACAGAAGGGTCTCTCACCCTCCCCACAGCAGCCCCAGTGTCCCACTGCTCGCTTGTCTTCTTTAACTCCCCATTTCCTTTGAAAACCTAAACTCTCATAAAATTATGCAAAGTTTAGCCTCATACTTCTGCATCTGCAGTATGTGCACCACGCTGGCCTAGTGGGAGGAGCAGAAGCATAGTCAGAGTTGGATTCAGACCAGTTGCGTGTTGAAGCAACCACACAACTGCTTCGCCATGAACCAAACTCTGCATGGGGGCAGGGCAGAATCCGCTCAACCCACTGTTTTATGGCCAACTCAGAAGCGTCTATATCTGAAGAGGAATCCTGGGATATAAAGGGCCTCGAGTCTCAGAAAACGGTCACTGGGGATTCCTCTCCCACAGATGATGAAAGTGAGCAATCTCAGTGCACATGCTTCCTCTATCACCCATCCTAGGAAAGTCTCTTCAAATTATTCTCCAGAAATGTTTTATGAGATTTCAAGAATTTCACATATACACTACAAAACATTTTTTTCGTTTGTTTTTCGACTTCTCCTCCTGTTTTCCATAGTGTTTTTAGTCTCTCCCCCTTGCTGTAACCCATCTTATCTCTCTTATACCATAACTACTATACAATAATCTCTTTTTTCCTGTTCCTCATAGTTCAAATCCTGCTCATGAATTCATCATACTTTATGCTTTCAGAACAGTCTTATTAGCAATCCTCAGAGTCATATTGCTCCATGCTTTAACTAGGAGCTGATCTTCCAGGACAGTATGGCCAAGTCCACCCCTCCATCGAGCAATAGTTCACTCCTCAGTAGGCTTTATTTATTTCTCTAAAACTGGTCAGAAGCCTACTGAGGAATGAACTATTGCTCGATGGAGGGTGGGGAACCTCAGGCCCTGGGACCTCAAGACTCTTTCCAGTCCACTTCTCTTTCCTAGCCCTGCATCACACTTTCCTTGGGAGCTTTTGCCTGGCTAGTCTTTAAATTCTAATAATGCCTGGATGGAAGACAGGAGAGAGAGAGAGACACGAAATGACCCTTCTTTACATTTGTTGCTCTGGCCTCACCCACTACTGACATGTGACCACTGGAAGGTTGACCAGGAGGGAATGTGATCTATTGGCTGAAAAAAACAAACCCACTCTGCACTAATAGCATAAGTCTAGGCATTCAAAAGTAAGTCCAACCGTGTTCAACAGTGCTTACTGCTGGGTAAGTTTATGTTGCATGGCAGTCCAAGCTGCCTGGCCATGAACTTGCTTGCTCACATTCTACTTTTTCAATGCCCCTGTCCAAGGTCCTGATGCCTTGCTTGCCATGGCAGATTCCTGACTTTGCTTTGTGTCTTCATTGCTACTGCCTGACACGGGGCAGCAGCTCCTGCATAGGTTGAAGCCTTGAACAGGAGATATACATTCTGTACATATCAAATCAGAAAGGCTTCAATTTGCTCTTGGAATGTTTGCTGGGGGCACCTTTTTATTACTGACATTTAACCATCTATAAAACCACTAAGACAACAACAGCAATAGGTGTGGGCTATTTGGAGTTCAGCTCTGAAGCACAAAGTGACATTCTTTAGCTGTCTTCAGCCCAGCTTCAAAGTCAAATAAAGAGACCTAATTTTAGTAAACACTGTTAGCATCAATTTTAGTTAACGCTGTTGTTTCCCCCCTTTCATTTCTCATCAATTATTATTAGAAATAGATTAGATTAGATTAGATTAGATTAGATTAGATTAGATACATAAACACACCAGAAATCTTGTTTTCCCCTGCAGTTTTCAAAACTCCTTTCCTATAACATACTCTCCCCCAGTAGATAAAGCATTTGCAGGGTTGCAAAGTCTGGCATTCTCTGCCATATTGTATAAGAAAACATAAATTTAGTCCTCCTTCCTAGATTTCTTGCACAGCCGAGACCCAACAGTATATTTAGAAGGGTCAAAACATTTGACAACGGTTATTGTCAGGAGAGCTGCCATTCATTGTTGCAAAAATAGTCTCAGGAATTCAATTGGATTGTATTTTATCTGCTTTTGCAGGTGGGTTGTTTTTTTTTATAAAAACAACAACCTTATGAGTAGAATTTCCACATATAAAAGGATGAAGAAAAAGAAAGTAAGAATTTAATAAGATAGGAGAGAGGAAGCAAGCAAAAGAAAGACAGGATTCACCTAAGAATTTAAGAATACAGAATAAGAAGAGCCCTTTGCATCAGGCCAAAGGTTCTTGTAGTCCAGCATTCTGTTCTCACAGTGGCCAACCAGAAGCTTAAGGGAAGCCCCACAAACAAGATCTGGGTGCAACAGCACTCTCCTCACTTGTGATTCTCAGTAATTGGTATTCAGAGGCTTCTAGCCTCTGATAGTAGAGGCAGAACATAACCATTGTGACTGGTAGTCATTGATAGCCTTTGTTGTTGTTGTTGTTTAGTCGTTTAGTCGTGTCCGACTCTTCGTGACCCCCTGGACCAGAGCACGCCAGGCACTCCTGTCTTCCACTGCCTCCCGCAGTTTGGTCAAACTCATGTTTGTAGCTTCGAGAACACTGTCCAGCCATCTTGTCCTCTGTCGTCCCCTTCTCCTTGTGCCCTCCATCTTTCCCAATATCAGGGTCTTTTCCAGGGAGTCTTCTCTTCTCATGAGGTGGCCAAAGTATTGGAGCCTCAGCTTCAGGATCTGTCCTTCCAGTGAGCACTCAGGGCTGATTTCCTTAAGAATGGAGAGGTTTGATCTTCTTGCAGTCCATGGGACTCTCAAGAGTCTCCTCCAGCACCATAATTCAAAAGCATCAATTCTGTCTAATCCTCTTTTGAAGTCTCCCAAGTTGGTGGCCATCTTTACCTTTTGTGGGAGAAAATTCCATGCACCTAAGCATCTATTGTATACCTTTAAGCATCCAGTATACTATATATAAAAAGGTATTTTAAGCCCTGCCCAACGATTTACTTTCAGCCAGGCATAAAATAATGAGCTGAATGGATGATACTTTATCATAATTTAGGGAGAACACTTAACAATTGTGGACATCATCTTGGAATCACTTACTAATATGTCATAGTTAAAAAGGAAAGGAACGAAAACGCCACATGAATGACCAAGACAAACAACAGTTTTGCTGATAACATATGTATTTCCTTAATCCTGTTTGCTATTCCCTATGAGCCCAGACTACAAATAATGGGATAGCAGGCTTCTGTTGGCGCTATCATTGCCATCAAGCAAGATAAAACATTTCAATCTCTACCCCGCATAGTCGAAGTAGCTTGTCACTTAAAAGAATGGAAGATAATAATAATTACTCAGCCCATTAAGGAGGGTCCCATTGTAAAGGAAACATGAATGAGATGCTTGAAGTTTCTGGGTCCAGGGGAAACACCTGCTTCTGCTGCTGTACTATGGGGAACTGTCGCAAATGCAAGATGTGGGTGGCGTCTACTGAAAATATTTTTGTTTAGACAAGCCTATCCAGGCATGCAGAAGTTACATGTGTTTTATTTCTCTTAAGGTACTGTTGATCATATTTCAAGTACCTGTTTTTAACTGTTTTTTCTCAATATTTTTTCTCAGCTTCTGGGGACTGTATGCATGGTTTCTGTCATAGAACTGCGTCACGCATGCCCAGCCTTGGTCAAGAAAGGAATCTATTTGAATCCACCACCCAAAGAGGTGTGGGATGTGTTTATAGTGTGCGCTACTAATTTTCTTGATCTGCAGGGATGTACAGTTACCCACAGGCATAGTTATAATGGGGGCTTGCATTTTCTACAGCACTCAAAGGCATTTGTGGAAGGTGTGTGTGTGTGTGTGTGTGTGTGTGTGTGTGTGTGTCCTTCAAAGAACAGTAAGATCTGACAGTTGAATGTGTTCTAATGAAAATGTATATAACATGCTGCTAGCATAATCCAAATATTGCCTAACATTTGCCAGCATATAAAGTGAAGCTGGGACAACATAATTTCTGCAAAACAACTAGCAACAGTAGAAAAAGTTGCATGACTCAGCACAAGAGCAGGTGTAACTGAGGTTCCAGAGTTTTTCATTTGGAGCAACACAAACAAAACAAAAAACAAACCACCCTTCCCTTTTTATTTTGTTTTACTTTAAGATTATTTACATCTATAGCCCTTTGGGGTTTGGTGCTGGACAAATTATAGAGATACTGGAGTTCCGATGCCACTGAATTACATTTTGCAGGGTTTTCAGTGGTGCACAGTGTTGTCACTGGCATTAAAGTAAATGCATTTTCTGTACGTCCTTTGCTGCCCCACATTTGAAAATGTAGACTATTGTGGAGAATAGCACTACCTAACACCAAGACTGGTTAAGTGAACCTTGGATCCACTTCTAGGGTGGTGAACAGCCTGCCTCAGCTAACCGGGTTCCACGCGATGTGCACAACAGCAAAACAAACAAACAACTAAACATACAGACAGACAAACAAACAAACAAACAAACAAACAAACAAACGCCATCCACCTTTCTTTGTCTATATTTTCCTTCCCTTTTCGGCCAGAGAGCACTGACCTCATATTTGACTTCCTGACAGCAACCTGGATTAAGGCTATCTTGTATGATGATTGCACATGGATCCCCCCCCCCACTGAGTGTGCATACTGGGATGCTGAAATTGGTTGTGCCTTTCCAGAGTATGTGTGCCAAATTTACACAAAGCTAAAACCAGCTTACAAAAATCCACCCAAAATCCAAACCCAGGTATTTTTGTCACAACTACTGCCATTAACATTATATTTGTCATATGCTCTCAATGGTATATTGTGACATATAGACAATGCCGTTCTTCAACAGATTATTAATACTGTTATATCTATCTATCTATCTATCTATCTATCTATCTATCTATCTATCATCTATCTATCATCTATCTATCTATCTATCTATCTATCTATCTATCTATCTATCTATCTATCTATCTATCTATCTATCTATCTACTGTATCTATCATCTCTATCTATCTATCTATCATCTATCTATCTATCTATCTATCTATCTATCTATCTATCTATCTGTCTGTCTATCTATCATCTATCTGATGAATTCTTAAAGTGTTGGGGTTTTTTGTGTGTGTAGTGTGTATACTGTGTGTGTGTGTGTGTGTGTGTGAGAGAGAGAGAGAGAGAGAGAGAGAGAGAGAGAGAGAGAGAGAGAGAGAGAGAAATCTTAAACAAGTTCCTCCTTGTTGGGTTAAAAAGATGAATAGGGGATTATTGAGAAGCTTAATTCTGAAACAAAAATAATCACTGCAACGATGCACAACTTTTGTGTTGTCTTTCTTGAGGTTGCATAATGTTACACAGGAAGAGTGAACGATGAAATTGACCACTGTTCACCCCAAACCTTATTATCTATGCGCGAGCATGAAAGGCAAAAGCAGCAGAGGAAAAGTCAATGCAGTTGCTGGGCACAACCCCTTTTCTATTTTAAATGCAGAGAGATTGGGATGAAGCTCAATGGAGTTATACTTCTCATTCACTTTTTGACATACATGATCTGCAACATCAAGCCACGTGTGTTGACCTTACTGGTGTATCTGTAGAATGCAATCAACCTTCCTTTTCCCTTGATTCTCTTACTTCTTCCAGCCTCTTTTCATTCACCGTAACTAATATTGCCATAAACGTAAAGGTAAAGGGACGCATGACTGTTAGGTCTAGTCGCAGATGACTCTGGGGTTACAGTGCTCATCTCTCTTTACTGGCTGTGGGAGCCAGTGTACAGCTTCCGGGTCATGTGGCCAGCATGACTAAGCCGCTTCTGGCGAACCAGAGCAGCACACGGAAACGCCGTACTCCCCTTTAAACATGTGGGTTATCAAAACCAGGCATGATACTCATCATGAGACATCACTTGTGCATTCTATAATAATATTAGTATTATCTTATGCTTAAGCTGAAATGTCATGTTTAATATATCTAAGATTTGCCTCTTTTCTTTTGCAAGTGATTCATACTTCATGGTCATATTGCAATTGACCATGATGCCCAGATCTCTCTCTCTCTCTCTCTCTCTCAGATGTGCTGAAGTGTTTTCAGCTGATTCCAAACGTGCTTCTCCTTTGTCTTTCATTCTATTTCTGTTAAGCCATGAATCATGAGGTCATCCAACCTAGTGTTTTTTTTGTTTGTAGATTTCACCAACATGCTGCTCCATCTCTCCCCAAGGTCACATATAAAAAACATTGAAGTGAATGAGATTCAAGAGTCTGCCTTTACTGGTTGCTTTCCTCAATTGTGAGAAGTTCCCCCTCTCCTTCATAAAGCCCTTTGTCATATTCTCCTTCTGGTAAAAGCTCTGAGAAAGGGTAAGTGCAGTTTGACTTTAGGTCTGTCACTTCTGCACCTCTGCCCCGCAAATAGGCTAAATCACTAATTTACTGCATGTTCAGGGACATTCAACACCCACAACTCTCCATCTACAAGAGCGATCTCTTAAATGGAAGAGCCATCTCCTCTGTTAAAATGAAGAGGGCAGTCAGTAGGCATCAGAGTGAGACCCAGATGCAGAGGGGAACAAAGGCAGGGTTCCAAATCCAGAGCTCTTAGTCTATGAAATACTTAACATACAACATTGACTTTCTGAATGGTAGGCATTTGCTCGCTTTTACAATAAATAAAGGCACAAAGAGAATTAATGCATTATTGACCCTCGCCACCTCTCAGAACAACGTGAATTGCTATATGATTTGGGTGGATCTCTAAGGGATGCTCATCTGTGTTGTCCGGAATGTCTGAACCTTCAGAAAGTAGCAAAGGAACAGGGGTGCCAACTTGAATAAAATATTGGGGGGGGGGCAGGTAAGCAAGCCCCACCCTGCATAATCAATCGCAATATGTGGTGCACACAATGCTCATCAAC
Source organism: Podarcis erhardii (assembly GCF_964252035.2). Taxonomy (NCBI): domain Eukaryota; kingdom Metazoa; phylum Chordata; class Lepidosauria; order Squamata; family Lacertidae; genus Podarcis; species Podarcis erhardii. The sequence goes on from NC_138508.1 coordinate 81,715,126, forward strand.
TTTGGGGGGGGCCTTGCCGCTTCAGATATTTTATTGTGGGGGGTGAAGACCCCTCAGCCCCCAGGAGTTGGCTCCTATGGTAAGGAAGGCATTTTCAGTTGATCTCAATGGGCACTATGGTACAAAAAAAGGAAGACCACCTCAGAGGACTACAGACTTAAAACCATTAACACCCCACCTAACACTAGAATGCAAGGGTCACCCAATGAAACCGAATGGTGGAAGATTCAAACATAATAACTTCTTTACACGGTACATAGTTAAACTATGGAATTTGCTCCCACAACATATAGTGATGACCACTAATCTGGATGACTGTAAAATGCGATTTAGACAAAGTGATGGAGGATAAGGCATACTTCTGAACACCTTTTATTAGGGAATGTGAGGAAGAGAGTGTCCCGCTTGTGGGCTTTTGGAGAAGGCCCTGGGTTTAAAAGACCATGGGGCAGACAGGAGTGAAGCCTGCTGGCTCAGTCCAATTCACCCAATGAGTGGGGCCAGCATCACAGTCTATTGGTCAATTGTGCAGACAGGCTGCAACCCACTTCCTAGGCCTGGGTGAAGCTGAAAAGAGTTCACCCGGCCTGGGAAAACCCCTTGCCTCCAGCTCATTCTCAGGATCCTGGCGGATGCTGGCACCATCCCACAAAGACTCTTGACCAAGGTAAACATCCCTGTGAGAACAGCATGCTGGGCTAGATACATTTTTGGTCTGATCCAGGTCATATAGGTCCTGTTCATATAGATGAAAAGCAGCATCCTGAATTATGGCTGGAAGGCTGTTTGGAGACAGCGGATGTCCTCAGAATGAAGGATATCACTCTCTAAGGTCTAATGCCATTCAAAATTGCCTTAATGCAGCAAGGGAGATAGGCAAGGGCATAGCTGTCAACCATCCCTTATTTGGCAGGAAACTCCCTTATCCCAGCGCCGTGTCCTGCTACTGTCCCTTATTGATGATGTCCCTTAAATTTCCCAGGTTTCAAAGGAAGCAGCTCCTCTCCCTCCCTCCCTGCCGGCCAGGGAGGAGGGAGGCTCCACCTGTGTTGCTTGGCTGCGTTGCTCACCCAATAAGGAGTCTAAGAACGACTGGGTGGTGGAGCTTGCATGCTTTGTGCCAATCAAATCGGCCGTGTTGCCTGGGGACTCGCCTTTGCTCAGCACTGCCCAGCGGAGAGGTGACGGTAGTTTTCCTTGCTGCATCTCCTTTGCCGGGTTGCTGCGCTGTGAGAACCACCGCTTGAGGCTTCGTTTGTCTGCTGGTTGACTAAAATCCCTTATTTTGGCTGCTGATCCCTTATTTTCGAGGCTGCTGGTCCCTTATTTTCAAATCTGTAAGTTGACAGCTATGGGCAAGGGTGAACATCAACAGTGCAAGTGCATATCTGGAAAGGCAGCATGCACTATTGTCAGCTAGTTGTTATAAGCTAGTTGTTGCATGAACTGAGTTGGTGGACTGGGAACCAGTGTCTTCAGCCTAGCGTTCAGCTGATTTAAAAAACAAAACAAAAAATATAGTCGGGCATACATCAAAGTCTTCTTTTACTGCAATGTCTTTAAATCAGTCAGTGTCAAACTATTGGGCTCATCATATACTGGATGGAAGAAGTCTAGGCAACAAGCCCCTGGCTTCCCACCTCCCTTCATTATATGGGAAATAGTGCTGTCTAAGCTCTGACACTGCAGCAGCTGAAGGGTCCTTCAGTTCTGAACATCTTCTTCTACAATGCTCTGGGCCTTTGAACTACTGCTTTTAAATAGGCTTGTTGAATTAATGAATAATTTTGCCAGGTGTCAGAGCACATGAAGGAGCTACCAGCTACAGACCTAGGTTGATCCGTGCTTATTTTTATACGAGTAGATATTACGTTAGTGTAAGATAAAAGGCCTGGCTCATCCCCATGTCTTTAATATGGCTGAAATGGCAGGAGTAGTCAAAAACTTTGAACAAATGCCCCATGTGATGTTTACAAGAACCTAGAAAGGCAAATTGCTGCTCTAAAAATTACACTAATTAAGCACGTTGCTTAGGTAATAGGCACTAACCTAGCAATAATAATAGGATGTACCAATTTGCCTCCTTCCCTGATAAAACTATGGGTGCCTGTGACACCAGGAAATATGAAAATGGGCACATCTGAACTATTTTGTTCAGGTCAGTCTCATTTATGTGCTTTAATCTTTAGGCTACCTTTATCTCAAATTGGTTCTAAAGGCATCTCACAAAAGCGAAAGTATATATATAAATATATAAAAACATGCACGACAAACTCCAAAACAATACTGTATAATTAAAAGAGCAGATACAAGCCACAGTTAAAATATGGGAGATGGCAAATAACAACTTAAAGCTGGGGAGTGGAACCTGTGGTCCTCTGGCTGCTCCTATTCCCATCCACATGTGCTAACATATATGTGCATGTATGTGAGGGCAGGGCCAACTCAAAGATAAGAAGGTGCCTTCCTACATATGCAGAAGCTAGCTGGACTGGCTGTTGAATCTTAGGCCACATTCTTAAAAGGTAAAGGGACCCCTGACCATTTGGTCCAGTCGTGACCAACTCTGGGGTTGCAGCGCTCATCTTGCTTTATTGGCCGAGGGAGCCGGAGTACAGGTCATGTGGCCAGCATGACTAAGCCGCTTCTGGCGAACCAGAGCAGCACACGGAAACGCTGTTTACCTTCCCGCCGGAGCGGTACCTATTTTTCTACTTGCACTTTGTGCTTTCGAATTGCTAGGTTGGCAGGAGCAGGGACCGATCAACGGGAGCTCACCCCGTTGCGGGGATTCAAACTGCTGACCTTCTGATCGGCAAGTCCTAGGCTCTGTGGTTTAACCCACAGTGCCATTCTTACCACACTTTTAAACCACTATGATACCAGTTTAAACAGTTGTGGTGTCCTCCAAAGAATTCTGGGAGCTACAGTTCTCAGAAAGGTTTACCAACTCCTCTATACAGAAACACTGAACACTGTAGCTCTGTGAGGGGAATAGGGGCCTCCCAACAACTTTCAGCACCCTTAACCAACTACGGTTCCCAGGACTCTTGTGGGGGGGGAAGCCATGACTATTGAAAGTGCTATCACTGTTGGCATCTGTCTGTCACGGGAAACAATGGAGGAGCGCGCCTTTCAGGGTGAAGTCGGTAGAGACCAGTATGGGAGAGACATGTTTTGTTGCAGATGGAGGCATCTGGTTGTGCTACTGCAGATGCACCTGCCATTTCTTCTCTCTGGTTCATTTCTCTTCTGGTCACTGCTGTGGATACATGACCTGAGCGCCTGTCTCCAGGCACTGTGGTCATCTGTAAGGAGTTCCTACACAGTAGGGTTGATGTTGCCAGCCTTGATGTCACATTTGTAGACATCAACACAGAGTTGGTCTGTCAACAGGCCTAGTTTCCTGAGGCCAGCTCCCTGTAGAGCAGGTCCACAGGGATCCTGCCATCTTCCATTCTGTGGACATAACGAAGCCAGTGTAGATGCCACTGAGACAGGAGTGCAAACACACTGGGAATGTTGGCTTGGGAGAGCACATCTTTGCGTGAAATTCTGGATACCCAAAATTTTCCTGACGCAGCACATGTGGAAGGCATTGAGGCATCAGTCCTGACGGTTGTAGTACTTTAAATGTATGGTGTGAATATGGCCTAAAAAGTTGTCCCTTGGTAGGTGAAGCCAACTTAATGGCATACACTCTTGTACATAAACTTTGATTTTTACTTGGCAAGCAAAAGGCCTATAATGCCTCCCAAGCATTAGAAACACAGACTGTTGCATACCACAATGAACACTTTAGGCAAATATAGTGGGCAGGACTGCAAGCAGTGCCCCCCTTCCCTGCTTGCTATTCCACTGCTAACAACTGAATGGATAAATAAAGCCTAGCCAACCCTTCATAGGAACAAACTATGTTTAAAAACATCTCCCCTTCTCATTGGTAAACACGGTGTCTACTAATATATATTGAGAAAATTAGTGTTTTCATGCAACGTTTTATGGTACATTACCTAAACTCAATAAGAAACTTACACTCAGTGTTTCATTGCTAGCAGTGGATCACAATGTTTCACCACCAACTATGGGTGTCACAGTAATAATTTGACAGGCAATAAAAAGAGAATAAAGCTCTTTGGTGCAATTTTTATAGTCTATTCTCCACAGTTCCATTCACCGAAGTGGAAGAAATGAAGACGTACTGCCTAACCAGTATGTTTACATGCATCTAACTAGATATTTTTCCTCTCAAAGATTAATTGAATTACTTATATAAATAAAAATACCTCAGTTGCAGTAACCAGATGGAATGAGCTTTTAAGCCATAGCCATGCTACTCATACATAACAGATTTTTGTGGGTTTTTTAATGATCCAAAACATCAACAAAGAAGTTGGGGTGTGTGTGTGGCAGGGGAGAAATCTTATTTATTTATTTAGGAAGGTAAACGTCGTTTCCGTGCGCTGCTCTGGTTCGCCAGAAGTTGCTTAGTCATGCTGGCCACGAGACCTGGAAGATGTATGCCGGCTCCCTCGGCCAATAAAGCGAGATGAGTGCTGCAACCCCAGAGTCAGTCATGACTGGAACTAATGGTCAGGGGTCCCTTTACCTTTAAGTAAGTAAAAATGCTGTTTCCCTGTTACTCAGATTTAAGATTCTTCACATAGTTATCAAGCCTTTCACAAAATATGTATCCTAGCAAATGTTAGCTATCATATCTATCACCTGCCGCCAGTCTGCAAGGTCCTTTCATTCATTTATTGTGCTGCTTCGTACCTAACAGGTACGAAGAGGAATCTAACCATCTTTGCCCAGGGAAAGCCCAATTACATTCACTCTCTACTCTACTGCTATTTGTCTCAAGCAACAGAGTTCTCACTGTTGATGTATTAGTGAAGTATCCCCTGGCTCAGCTTACCATTCACAATTATCTTCTTTTATTAATTTCCATGACTGTAAAAGCAACAGTGCACAGAGCACATGAACAGCATATGAAGATCTGATGCTATGACGGAAATCTGTCTGTACACAAATCTTGACAGGATTCCTTAGAATCAACAGCAGCAGCAGAAGCGATAACAACATAGGCGCCTTTGGGATGTAGGGTGGGATAAGAAAAATAAATAAACATTGATTGTAAGAGGAAAACACAGGCATGAATTGAAATTGTCTTAGACAAGAGTACCTGAAAGTGCTCTTACTGCCTTACCACATGATTACCACATAACACTGGCCTCTGATGAAGACCTCACTTGTAAACTACTTTATAGTGGTACCTCTGGTTATGAACTTAATTCGTTCTGGAGGTCTGTTCTTAAGCTGAAACTGTTCTTATCCTGAGGTGCGCTTTCACTAATGGGGCCTCTGGCGCGCGATTTCCGTTCGCATCCTGGGGCAAAGTTCACAACCAGGAGCAGCTACTTCCGGGTTAGTGGAGCTAGTAACCTGAAGGGTTCGTAACCAGAAGCGTTTGTAACCAGAGGTACTACTGTATAGGTGAGATCTTCATGAGAGGTCAGTGTTATGTTGTGGTTGGGGTGTTGGACTAGGTCTACTGAGAAGGTCCAGGTTCTTCTCTTACTCAGCCATGAAGCTTGCTCAGTGACCTTGGTCCAGGCACTATCTCACAGCCTAAGCTACCTTACAGGGTTGTCAGAAGGATACAACGGAGGAAGGGGCATGCACAACACCAGGGGTAGCTGGTCCATAAAAGCAAAACAGGCAGCAACCCATCAACAGCAGCTTCTCGCCCCCAGCAGTCCCCAGTTTCCTCCTTAGTGGCATAGCCTGAGCCCACTCCCCTTCTCTTCTCCTACATTATTATCACTCACTCTCTGCCTGTCTTCCTGCTTGGAGTTGGCATTGTTGTGACTTGTCTCCCCATAAATCTTCAAAAGGAAAGAGAGAGAGAGAGCAAGCAACTTTTTTCAAGCATTTCCCCAAAGAAAAAGGTGTGTTCAGGCAAGATGACAGGACCCACTGGTCCTCCAGACAGCCTTCTTTCCTTGGCGTTACAAACACCTAGCCAACCAGGACACAGTTATTTGCTGCAATTTGCATAAACTGGTTCATTCCAGCCAACCCCCACAACCAATCCACTGCAAGCGCTACATAATAATCTCCTCAACTGGTGTCCCTGGTCCAATCAGAATTCATTCAGGATGCTTTCAACCAATTACATTGCTGCTGCTGCTGCTGCTGCTGCTGCTGCTGCTGTAGTTCTGTTCTGAGAGAGAGGAGTTTAGCCCACACACCTCATCAGAGATTGGGCAGGATGTAGCAGGAAGGTTGTGCTGCTTTGGTTGAATGAGAGTATTGTTGGGTTGCTATGCTGTGCTGAGAGAAAAGACCTTCCTTTCTTGCAATGCAGTGCAGAAAAGCTCTTCCTTACCTCTGGGATTCTCTATTTCTGCCCCCTTCCAGACCCTAGAGTTGCTTTTTCTCCCCAACCCCTTGCCACTGGATAAACTCTGTTTTTTTGTGTGTCGAGTTTATCTCCACTTGCTGTTAGCTGCTCTGTGTTTTGCCTCACCAACTGTAGTGTTCAGCTGCTGCCACTGTGACTGCTAATTTCTTGGAGAAAAGAAGGGATATAAATATATATATAATAAGTAAATATTTGGAAGCAAGTTTTCATATTGAACTGTGGGGCTTGCTGCATGTGGAATTGGGTAAATCAGGAAGCGTGTGAAAGCATAAGGGGAGGAGATAGGGACTCGTGTTATATTAGAATGGTCACATTTGAAAGGGGATTTTGAATGCGTAGCATGAAATCTAGTAAGTAGCACTTTTTAAACTTAGCATTTGGTCTCACTGTCCTAAGATAAATATATGTTTTATAAGGAAGAAGTTTTCTTTTGCCACGGAAAATATGCTACATGACAAATACTTAAAAATAAATGAAAATAATGCACAATTAGGTTGGCAAGCCCAAGAAACAGAGGGAATGAATGCTTTGCCTATCAAACCATTCCACCAAATGTTAGTAAATTAATATTGGCAGGCATAAAAATGAACACTCAGATGCTGATTTGCACATGAGAAACTGTAAATGCAGCACTTCTCAAAACGTAGCATGGAGGCAGTGTGTGTGCATGCACCATCAGACTTCAAAGAGATCAGCAGAGAGCAAAAGACGGTCAAAACCACAGCATGACATACAAGACATAAGCTTCCTTAAAAGGGAGAGTGCCATCTCCAAACCATTAGCAGCAAAGGGGCCCTAAAAACGAAAAAGTGGCTGGCGGAGGAAAGTAAACAAGTGGACCGAGTTAGCAATGAAATATTAGTGGGATCAGCAATCTAGAAACAGATACTGGAAACTGATGTTGTGTAATACCCAGTATACAGATTTAAATCACACACTTCAGAGCCAATAGCCACCACATGACACCAACTTGCAGTGCTGCAGCCCAGAGTGACTCAAGAGTTTTTGTTTTGTTTTAAATGGGATTTTTAAAAATTAAAAACAAACAAACACCAGTGAACCAGATTTGTCTTCCAAGTCTCAAGAGTCCCTTTGCCTCAATACGGCTTTGTTCCATATTGTTTGTTAGCTCAACTCCAGATAAGCTGCACATCCTCTACACCAGGGGTCAGCAAACTTTTTCAACAGGGGGCTGGTCCACTGTGGGGGGCCGGACTATATTTTGAAAAATAACATAAAAATGAACGAATTCCTATGACCCACAAATAACCCAGAGATGCATTTTAAATAAAAGGACACATTCTACTCACATAAAAACACGCTGATTCCCAGACTGTCTGTGGGCCGGATTGAGAAGGTGATTGGGCTGGATCCGGCCCCTGGGCCTTAATTTGCCTACCCATGCTGTCCACAGCAGCAGGTGACTCTGGATGCTGCCATGCAGCTTCAGAAAAGCAAAAAAGGGGAGGGAACAGATGTCTTCACAGCCCCGTTGTTTTAGCCAGCTGTAGACGATACCCACACTAAATGCAGCCATTGTCCCTCTGCAGGCCTTTCTGGCAACTACAAAATAAATAAGTAGGACCAGTGTACATGTGCTAGTCACTGGAGGACATAGGTTGGGATCTTGGCTGATGAAGGTTTAATATAGGCTTTCTTGGTCACTTTCTCATAGACAGATGAACACATCCCTGTGACCACACATACAGATCTTTCACCGTTAACAGCACAAGAAATCCCACTCTGGCGTAGAGCTCCACTTGCAAAAGCCAGCAATGGGAGCCCTGTGTTTGCATAAGTAAATTGCAAATAGGTTTGACAATTCAGGAAAAGATTTAATGACCTCAGTTTTTTTTCTGGAGTTCACCCACTGGGTGTAATGTGAGAAGCCCTGGTATGTTGCAAATCTGGTACTGTTTTGTACTGAAGTACTGCTGGAGACGATGCAGGATCTGTGGGCTTCTCCAGAAGATCTGTTTACTTAGTATTCACCCTGATTTGTTCACACAAAGCTTATGCAGTGGTAAGTGTATGTCAGGTTTTTATCAAGCATTTATCTTCATTTGTTTATGGGCAATTACTGCGCATGACAATGAACATTCATCCTGCATTCATGTTAATTTTCTTGTTGGGTGCTTATATATAATTCATTCATCCCATACCGCTCAAGGCATTTCCCCATCACTTTCCAAACTGCAAAAAGCCCAGTCTTACTTTAAAAGTGGATTTGTTGTGCTAGGATGACCCTTTAATCCACTTTCATTCAACAAATCTGAATCCCTCCCAGCATAACACTGACAGGTTAAAGTTATTCCGGCAGGCTGAGCTGTTCAAATATTGTTTAGGAGTCAGGCAGGCAAAAAGTTATTTGCTTAGTATTGGTTATATGGCAACTGCAACCAGAAACAAGAACTTGGGAAGGGAGTCTTAAAAAACCCAGAGGTTTAGGAAAAGGTGGGTTATGAAGAGCCCCAGAAAAGGAGTACAAGAAAGCCCACGAAAGCAGGAGGTTGCCCATGTGTTCTACTTTGCATAGTTAACAGTTTTTTAATGGTACATTGCCTTGGAGGGAAAATGAACGAATCCAAATAATGATGATTTTTGTAAATAAAAGAATAAGTGTGCAGTCCTAACTTGGACAACTGAGAGGTAAGTCCTGTTGACTTACTCCCAGTTAAGTAGGGTTAGGATTGCAGAATTAAACCAGTCCTCTACAGTGGTACCTCAGGTTAAGAACTTAATTCGTTCTGGAGGTCCGTTCTTAACCTGAAACTGTTCTTAACCTGAGGTACCAGTTTCGCTAATGGGGCCTCCCACTGTCGCCGTGCCGCCGGAGCACGATTTCTGTTCTCATCCTGAAGCAAAGTCCTAACCCGAGGTACTATTTCTGGGTTAGCGGAGTCTGTAACCTGAAGCATCTGTAACCCAAGGTACCACTGTATTTGGAAGGGCTGTCAGAGGACAATCCCCTGTTTAAAGGACACCCTGGTCCAAGTCTGGCCTAAAAGATAAAGAAGGGGGAGCAGGGAGTGTGTGGACGTTGTCCACCAGTAGTTTGCACCTGAATTGCAGACTGAACACAGGTTGCCCAGGCATAGTCCTCCCTGCGATGGTGAAGTGTATTTCTGTGCAAATCTCTGCCCTCTTTTCAGGTGATGCTTGCCCACTTTTTTTTTGGTATCACATTAACACCATGCTAGAAAGGAGTTTTGGAAGAAGGGAAGGCCAGAGAATGGAGTGGGAGAGGTGAAAGAACATTGGAAGAGAGATTGATCCAAGATGGAGGGTGTATATGTAACTGGAAGCTGCAGAGATGGCGAAGGTCAAAGTTCATATGTTGTTTTGATATAACCAGTCAAAGCAGCAGTCATCAAGTCCCATTTATTTCAACAAACTGCAAGAGGACAGAGCTGGTGTATTGTGTCCATAATTAACATAACAAAAGTACTATAATCAGATCTTTGGGATGAATCCATTTTATATTCTTTCTCCTTTGCCTTCTGATTGCTACCCGCAAAATTGTTGGCCTACAATCCCAGCTATGTACAATAGGCACCTCAAATAGTTGGCCTACAATCCCAGCTATGTACAATAGGCACCTCAAAATATAAGAATGGTATTCAAGTACCTTTCCCTCAGAGTAGACTCAATGAAGAGCATGGGAGGGCCAGAATGGCTCAGTTGGTAAGAATATGAGACTCTTAATCTCAGGGTTATGGATTCAAGTTGGGCAAAAAGATTCCTGCATTGCACAGGGTTGGACTTGATGAGCTTCGTGGTCCCTTCCAGTTCTACAATTCTATGATTCTGTGACTAAGTTAGCACCATTAATTTCAGAGGATCTACTCAGAGTAAACATTAGTTAAATACCACCCACCGATTTACAGTGTGATAGAATGGGGAAAATAATTATAATAACTCAGTTGGTAAGAATTAAATAAAAACTCTTACAGTTTAAACTAATTATTTTCTCCATTGGTTTTTCTATAATTAAAAAACTAAAAAAAGAATCCACCTCAAGTGCCAGAAACAGGAGATCACAACTTCCCACTGACAAACAACTTCATGTTAACTATGTTCCTATCTCTCTCTCTGCATGGTAAATTATCCTCTAGAGGAAAGGGAAAAAAGGAGGGGTTATGATAGTAACGGAACAGTAATTATAATTTTATGCTGTAATTTAGTATATGAGCTAAAGAAAAGCCCCATAGAAAGCTGCCTGTGCTATTGATCTGAGATGAAAAGGCATCTTCTGCTTTTGTTTACACTGGCGGAAAACAATAGGACTGAGCTTCATGTTGGCTAGAAGAAAATTGGACCAAAAAAATGGAGTCTGCAGGCATTTTGTCAAATTGCAATAAATGTTAGTGCATAGTAGAAGGCCTAACTGATCTAGCAACAAATAAAATGTTACCTTAAACATAACATTTTGATAGGACAAGTGGGACCTGCAACCAAATGTTGTGGTATGAAGTGTTCCTCCTCAGTGTGCCAGCCAAAAAGCCCTTTCAGGATACTCTATTCTGTTCCAGCTGCCCCAGGTTGTTGGTTTTGATTTGTTTTTTGTTTTGTTGTATTTCTGCAAACCATGAGGTTTCCCTGAGCGCACTATTTTTCAGTGGCCCAGCTTTGGCTACAATCCTCTTAGCACTCACTACCAGAGTTCACTTTTGGAGGAAGTGACGGCTGACAAGCAAGACTGGGAAGAGGAAGTCTGGCTATAAAATTGTGGGTGTTGTATGATAGAGAGCATTATACCCCCAGTGTACAGAATGTGGGAGTGAGTCTTGGGTCCACACAGTTTACCCCACTTACCTAGTACAGTGGTACCGCGGGTTACATACGCTTCAGGTTACAGACTCCGCTAACGCAGAAATAGTTCCTGGGGTTAAGAACTTTGCTTCAGGATGAGAACAAAAATTGTGCTCCGGTGGCGTGGCAGCAGCAGGAGGCCCTATTAGCTAAAGTGGTGCTTCAGGTTAAGAACGGACCTCTGGAATGAATTAAGTACTTAACCCGAGGTACCACTGTAGAGTTAATGGCTGAGGGGAGAGTCGAACCAGTGATTCCTGATGGATGAGCTCACACTTGAGATCAAGAGCTGTATGAAACAACTGTGCTTGTGTAGCACCCTGCTTGTGGTTAACGCTTAGCTGGAATGAAATATTCAACGCAGCAATAGAGAAATTAAAATAGTAATTTATTTGTCAGACAAATAAATAAGAGGCACAGTGGTACATGGTTACCAAGCTCTGGCCTGGCCTCCTGCCATTCTGGCCAGCACTTATATTCCCTTAATCCAGCCCCCTTTGCTCCTCCTGTGGCTGCCTCTGTCCAATCAGCCTGGTTGAAATTCCTATTGGCTGTTTGCTAGAACCAATCACAAAAGATACACCCACAAAAGATACACCCACTTCCTTGCCCTTATAAGGGAGACAAAGAGCTATATATAAATGACAAATAAGTAATAATATATCTTACATGGAATCTTAATTACCAGCTCACCTCTTGCCCTTCTTGCCCTATTGCCTTCTAAAACAAATGTTTAATCTTACATTTTATGTTCAACAGATGTCAAGGATCTTGAGTTTCACATCAACATTGAAAGATTTCCTTCATTTAATGTTTCTAAACAAAATGCCTGACAACTATATATCAAGACTGCCCGGATGGCGTCTTCTGTCTGGCAAGGGGGGGGCTGGTGGCTGACTTAATTTCAGGATAAATACAACTCTTACAACCATATGAAATAAGAATCTAGCATTCCTTAAATCCTTTGCATAATTACATTTAAGCCAATATATTTAAGCTAATATATTTCATACATTTATCATAGGTAGCCTCTTAAAAGAATAAAGCTTTTCAAAGTAAAAAGGAAGGAACTCAATAAAACACAGCTTTTAAAAGAAGCCTCTTCAGTTTGCACCTCCCCCTTTCCCCCTCCTCTCCAGCCTCAAAATAAAATAGGAAGAAGCTGCTTCTTCTGCCAAGCCAGTTGCCTTTCCAACATTTAACACATTTTAACCTTTTTTAACTCTCTCAGTTTAAGAAACAGCTTTAGAAAAGACTTCCCCAAAAATGCTCTCTTTCTTTCTAGCTAAATGTTTTTCCTTCCATTTGCTCCTGGCCTTTCAACCTTAGAAAGAAGATCTGGCTCATTTTACTGGGAGGCACATTAGTATTATCTTTCCCCATTCCTAATGGTGTTTTCTCAGCCTTGGGGCAGCATATGTAATTCTCCCTTTTTATGACTTTGAGAATTGTTTTTCTACTATAAATCAATGGGGCCCTTCTTGTCTTAGGAGGAAAAACATCTTGCCAAGGTTCTTTTAGGCAGCTGGTCTTTTGCCTGGCATGAAACATTTGAAAATCCTTTTTTTTAAGCTCATTTTTAAATACAAGCCTTGATTGAAATATATAGAAGCTTTGATAAAAATGCAGGCTTATGATTAGATGCCTCATTCCCCCCTTTCAAGCTCAAGGACCTTCATCCCAAGTGTCCTTGATAGCTTGACCTTCATCATATTCCTGAGGTAAAGCTCTGTATAGGGCCATGATATGAGGTAGAGTTTCATTTGAAACCATCTTGCTAATTGTACTTCTAAAACATGAAATGATACATGGCATCATACATAAAACCAATACTACTACTGTCAAGAAAAACAAGCAAGACAATAGTATCCCTTTGAGTCCTGTGACATTAGGTAACCAATTGGTGAGCCATCCCATATCCCATCCTTCCCATGTTTGTACTGGGACATGTGCTATATTCTCCATCTTTGTGGCCAACACACGGATTGCCTCACCATTATCAGAAATGTTAAAGCAACAGGCATTCCCTGTCAAGTTCAAGACTCCACATAGGCCTCCCTGCCTGGCAAGTACATAATCCATTCCCATTTTCAGCTGCAAAATGGCGGCTCTACTTTCATCCAACTGTTGTGCAATAAGTCTCAAACTCTGGGCCGTTGCATTGGTTACAAGTTCCACTACTGCTTGCAATCGAATTATTCTGTTTAGATTATAAATAGGATCCCGTGCCCCTTGTATGAGCTCACCAGGATTCCAGGAGGCAGGATCATAATAGGCTATAATGCGCTCTGGCGGCCAATCATCAGTACCGCTCCAACTTTGGGTACTTCCTCCTGCTATATGAGAAATATCAGCATTCCTTCGTGTTCGCCTGGCCGAACTAGTGGGCATAATCCACATTGGTGGTAATACCCAACCCAAGAAACAAGTCCCACTCCATTTGGAAGGGAGTTTCTTGTATGCCCATTCTCCACATATCCACCACAACCATCGGGTCTGAGGTTTTTGGTACGGGGAATACAGAAGGCGAAATACCAAAAGGGGTAGAGAGTTCACAGTGCAGTATGTTAGATTGCCTTCTTCTGTCACAGTTATGTTCCACACCACTTTCCATGCATGAATAAAAGGAGGTGCACAGGGCAAGGCATTCCGAGTTCGATAGGTAGTACCGTGTGCCCAGGTATGACTATTCTTCTTATAATCCCAAGTATAGTGACAATGAGAAGAGCCTATCATGGGAGAATCAGCTGCATCTGATGATTTATGTACACAGAATTCCCCTTGTACAGGTATAACTCGTAATGGTTTAGTTGAGTTCCATCCGGGGAAATTCTGTATTTCAGTTTGGTGTGGCATTTCGCTTACCATACCAATAGCATCTAATGGTATCGGTAATAAGGGCATACCTCCCTCTGAATCATCTGGCCCAAGAGAGCAAACAAGGCAATTGGTCCTATTTGCAACATTAGCTACCATTTCAGCTAAACCTACCCACATATTGTGGTCATGGCTGAATCCATATTTAGCCAATTTGGTCAGATTCAAGGACCCTTCCCCTTCCCAAGGGATCAGGATTAATAAAATCATGTTGATGTCTAGTATATGCATTCCTTCCACAAAAGATTACCTTATTGTGATAGCAAATAATTATTAGCCCCAATATAATTCCCCCAGTGACAGAAATGGGGAACCACCAAGACCAAAACATATATCCCGAGGATCCCCAATGAGTAATATCTCTGATAATTGTTCCACAAGGGGGGGGCAGTCAATCAATTGTATTAGAGAATCTTTCCGTTCACAGTCGCTGGTTCAGACGCTCCTCAAGCTTCAGGCGTGCGCAGGTCAGCCAGCTTCCAGGTTGTGGCTGCAGCAGGCCGGTCGTCAAATGTTGCCCGTGACCTAGCCCGTTCCCGGTAGGGCTAGATACAGGGGTTTTTGGAGAGAGTTAGTTTTAAAGGATTAGAGGGGTCACCTTTGCACGTCCAACTGCCTTCAGACTTCTTCAAACGAGAGTGATGAATCCAGGGGGTCACCTCAGCTACCTTCACCGCTGTTGGAGTAGAGAGCAAGACGGTGTAAGGTCCACGCCACTTAGGTGCAAGTGGATCGCGTTTCCACTCTTTCACCCATACGCTATCGCCAGCCTGGAACTGATGAATCGGCTCGGCAATGCTGCACGGCGTGCGCTCGAGGGCCCACCTGTTAAGAGAAACAAAAACACGGGAGAGAGATTGCACTTGTCCCTGTGTCACATGATCTCCTATTTGTTTAAGGTCAGCTGGAATATCCTGAACAAAGGAGGGCGGTCTCCCATACAGGAGCTCAAAAGGTGACAACTTAAGTCTTTTTGTGGGTGCACACCGAACACGAAACAGTGTTATGGGTAACACATCTACCCATCCCAATCCCGTTTCCTGGGTTAATTTTGCCAATTGGGTTTTCAGAGTCCGATTCATTCTTTCAGTTTTCCCTGAACTCTGAGGCCTATATGCTGTATGCAGTCTCCATTTTACTTGTAGGACTCGACATACATCTTGTACTACTTGATCAATGAACGCTGGCCCATTATCACTTCCAATGCATCTAGGTAATCCAAACCTTGGGATCAATTCAGTGAGGAGTCTTTTAGTTACCTCTCGTGCCTTTTCAGTTCGGGTGGGAAAAGCTTCAACCCATCCGGTAAAAGTATCTACAAACACAAGGAGATACTTGAATCCCTTAGAAGGGACCAGCTCTGTGAAGTCCACAATTAGGCTTTCCATGGGGACGTATCCCACATGCTGAATTCCAGGAGGTTGTACCGGTCCCTGCCTGGGATTGTTTTTAGCACAAAGAACACATTTCTGTGAAATGCAAGTTGCTAATTGTGATAGATTAATAATATACAACTTCCGACTGAGACTCTCTCTAGTTGCAGTACCGCCAAGGTGAGTAGATTCATGATAATTTCTTACAATTGTACCTGCTAGATGATGAGGTACATAAATCCTATTGTCCGGCAGGATCATCCAACCGTCCTTCACAACTGCTCTTTCCTGTTCAGCCCACTTCCTCTCTTCTGGGGTATAGTGAGGTTTAACATCTTCTGGAACTACCTCTGGTATGAGGGCTGCTATAAATCCTCCCACAGGCTTTTGGGCTGCCTCTCGGGCTGCTTTGTCAGCAGCATGATTTCCTCTGGTTATTGGATCCCTTCCTCGTCCATGACCTTTGCAGTGCATTACAGCAATCTGTTCTGGAGCCCATACTGCTTCTAACAGGATTTCTACTTCAGGTCCATATTTCAAAGCCTTCCCGTGGGCTCCGATTAGACCTCTTTCTTTCCATAGAGCTCCATGTGCATGCAGGGTTAAGAAGGCATATTTTGAATCAGTATAGATGTTTGCCTTACATCCGGCTGCCAATTGCAGAGCTCTAGTTAAACCTATAAGTTCAGCCTTTTGTGCTGAGGTGCCAGCAGGCAAAGCTTCAGCTTCCACAACTTCCTCATTGGTAACCACAGCATATCCTGCTCGTCTGGCACCTTCATGCAGGTAACTGCTACCATCCGTATAATATACAACATCTGGATTTTTCAATGGCTCATCTTTCAGATCAGGTCTACTGGAATAAACTTCATCCATTATTTGGAGACAATCATGTGATTCCTCATCATCTACCTCTGGTAGGGGCAGCAAAGTCGCTGGATTGAGCATATTCACTACTCGTAGATGAATCCTGGGATTTTCACACAATAGGCCTTGGTATCTAGCCATCCTTGGGTTCGTTAGCCAATAACTACCCTTATATTCCATGAGTGTCAGAACAGCATGAGGTACATTCACATACATCGTCTGGCCAAAGGTAAATTTATCAGCTTCTTTGACAAGGCTCGCAGTGGCCGCTACTGCCCTTAGGCATGGAGGCCATCCTTTTGCTACTGAGTCCAATTGTTTAGACAAATAAGCTACTGGACGGTTCCAACTTCCTAATCTCTGGGTCAGGACTGCCGCTGCAATCCCATTCTGTTCATGTACATACAGCTGAAAGGGTTTTTCCGAATTAGGCAATCCAAGGGCTGGTGCCTCCATAAGTCGCTGTTTGATAACTAAAAAGGCTTGTTTCTGCTCAGGTCCCCATACGAATGGGTCCTTTTCTGCACCTCGAGTGCTTTCATGTAAGGGCTTGGCCAGACTGCTGAAATCAGGTATCCATAGTCTACAAAACCCTGCTGTTCCCAGGAATCCCCTAAGTTGTTTTCTTGTGGTAGGTTCCTTGATAAGGCAAATAGCTTCTTTCCTCTCTGGTCTCAATGCTCGTTGTTGGTGTGAGATGTCAAAGCCCAAATATTTGACCTTTTCTAAACATAACTGTGCCTTTTTCTGGGAAACTCGGTAGCCAGCTTCCCAGAGCAAGTGGAGCAGTTCCTCTGTCCCTTCTTTACAGGTATCAAAATCCTTTGCAGCTAGTATAAGATCATCCACATATTGCAGAACCACCTTTTCTCCCGGTATTGAGGGGTAACTTGTTAGATCCCTCGCCAAGGCAGTGCCAAATAAAGTTGGGGAATTTTTGAATCCTTGGGGCAATCTTGTCCAGGTTAGCTGGCCTTTTGTTCCTGTCAAAGGGTCTTCCCACTGGAAGGCAAATATAGGTTGGCTCTGTGGTGCCAGCCGGCAACAGAAGAATGCATCTTTCAAGTCCAATACAGTAAAAAATGTTGCTTCTGGTGGGATCAAACTCAGCAAGGTATATGGGTTTGGTACATTTGGGTGCAAGGTCTCGATAGCCTGGTTTACGAGCCTCAAGTCCTGCACTGGCCTGTATTCATCTGTCCCAGGTTTTCGAACAGGCAAAAGGGGTGTGTTCCATTCTGATTGGCAAGGCTTAAGCAGACCATATTTTAATAGGCGGTCCAAATGTTTCTGGATGCCCTCCGCTGCTCGCCGGGGTAAGGGATATTGCTTTACAGATACAGGGGTAGCCATAGGTTTTAGGGTTACTACAATTGGAGCTATATTCTTAGCCATTCCTGGTGGGCTATTTTCAGCCCATACTCCTGGTGGCACCTGTAGAGTTCGGAGGAGCTTGTTTAATTCTGTATCCAATGTGGGTTGGACTTGCAAGGCTGACATTAGGCGCCATGATTGTTCCTTAGGTACTGAGAGGGTAATTATTCCTGCTGCTTTTGATGGCAGTTTCATTTCTGGACCTCGAGGAGTGAAAGTGATTTGGGCCTGCAATTTGGACAGCATATCTCTACCTAAGAGAGGTATTGGACACTCAGGTATATACAAAAACTGATGGGTTAAACGATGTCCCCCAATCTGGCATTCCAAAGGTTGGAGGAAAGACCTCTTGGCTGACTGTCCAGTGGCACTTTTAATGACTACACTTTTAGATGCCTTTTTCTGCAATAGTTCTGGGAGTACCGAGTATTCAGCCCCAGTATCAATCATAAAATCTATTAAATGGCTCCCTAATTGAATCGTGACCGTGGGCTCCTGGAAGCCTAACTTTATGGAGTCCGGTCGTTCCTAGTCTTGGGTAAAATCCTCTTCTGCCAGTCCAATGAAATTGTCTCTACTCCGTCCCTGTCCTGGTCTCTGATATCTTCCATCTCGGATCATTCCCCGTCCCCGTCCCTGGTTTCTTGGGCCGGAGCCTGGGCCTGGGCCTGGGCGCACTTCTTCCAACCTCAGGGGTTCAGGACACTCCCGCTTCCAATGACCCTCCTTCTTGCAATTAGCACATTGATTCCTTCCCAGTGGTGGATTCCTTCCTCGCCCTCGCCCTCCATTTAAGGGGCGGTGGTCTTGCTTCACTGCTGTGGCTAGCATTACCATCTTTTCCTTCTGCCACTTCTTCTTCTCTTGTTTCTCAGCCTCATCCCTATTCCGATAAACTCGGCGTGCAATGGCCATAATTTGGCTCATCAGCATCCCTTCCCATCCTTCTGATTTCTGAATTTTCTTACGAATGTCAGAAGCGCACTGGGCCACAAATGTAGCAGTAATCATTCTACTGTTTTCAGGGGCTTCAGGGTCAAAAGGAGTCCATATACGATAGGCTTCTTGCAGCCTCTCTAAAAAGTCTCCCGGACTCTCATTTGGTTTTTGTTCTACTTCTGAGACTTTAGACATATTAGTGGGCTTCTGGCATGCCCTGCGGATACCTTGCACAAGTGTCTGGCGGTAGGTGGTGAGTCTGGCCAGGTGAATTGCATTGTTTGGATCCCAATTAGGATCTTCCAAGGGAAAGTTATCTTGGAGATGACGGTCAATATTATAAATATTTCCCGCTCTGGCCTGCTCACGCAAATATATCTGTGCCTTTTCAATTATGTCTCTCCTTTCCTCAGTGGTGAACAGAGTATTTAGGAGCTGGCGACAATCTGTCCACGTAGGGCTATGAGTATTTACTATTGAAGTCACCAAGTCCATCATAGCCTGAGGTTTTTCTGCAAAAGATGGGGTGTGTGTTTTCCAATTCATCAGATCTGTAGTTGTGAATGGAATATATTGCAGGGTCGAAGTTCGAGGTGGCCATGGTCCGGGTTGCCCATTAACCAGCGCAGGCTCCTCAAGTGCATCAAATACTCTTCTAAGAGGGGCTACTACGTGATCTTTCTCTTCACTTTGCTCTAGGGGCCTCAAATCATAGGGGATGGTATCTGTCGCAAGGCGTTCTTTTAGCAGCTTTATACGCCTGGCTGTATTGCTTGCTGACCGAGCAAGGTCTCCCTGTAACTTCTGTAACATTTCTCTGGGACTTGGATGTACAGGGGTTTGGGGTGGGCAATCAGTTGTTCCACTAAAGGAGACTGTAGATGGAGGTCTATTAGGAGTCACAGGTGGAATAACCACTTCTGCTTGGGCTTTATTATAGGACTCCAATGCCTCCTGAAGATATTTATCATAATCTATCAAGGAATCAAGCTCTGTGACTCCACTCCCATTATTCATTCCAGTTTCTTGCCTTGGGGTTACAACTGGTGGAGTGTTTGGATTAAGCTCCCTTCGATGTGGAGCATAGGGTGGAGGTGGAAGCACCTCTTCCTCTGGCCCCTCAAAAATGGGTTTGAGTTTATTTGGCAAGATTCCTTTCCTAGCTTCGGCTTTTACAGCCAATAATTTGCATCGTTTGACTTTGCATTCCCTTATCCATGGAGGATTTTTATTTAATGTGCTCAGCCAGGAATCTATATATGGAAATTGTTCTGGGCACCCTCCAGTTTCTTTGGCGATATCAGTCCAAAGTTTGCTTACTAAATTTATATCAAAGGTTCCCTGGGATGGCCATCCAGTAATTTGTTTTGGCCATTCTAGTTCACATAACGTTCTCAAGCGCTCTGGCGTCATTTTGACTCCATATGCCCCTGAGAAGGCTTTCTTAAAATTATTTAACATACACTCAAGAGGTGTATTTTCCCCCTTTGAACCCCCAACTCCCATTGTATGGCCCTGTGAAGTATCCACTCAGTCACTCACAGACGCGCTTCGTGGGTTTCCTTGCCTAGTGAAGTCGCCTTACTAGGAACCGAAGTACTGCCCACTCCACACTCGGGTCAGCTACAGATTGCTCTGTACTTTCTCACACATACAATGCGCTGGATACTTCACCACACTCTACCTCCCAATTTTTCCCTTTCCCTACACCAGATCACCATCTGATGTACCCAACCACCTAGCGTACTCAGTTTCCCCTTACTGAGACGCAGAAGTTTGATCAAGACTTCTCTTCCTCCTAATTAATTGGAGGGCCAAAAATCCCTTTGTGCACTTACCCTTGGTTGGTTCCCTGTTTCCCCCGGTCCGTCGCCGCCAGTGAGCAGGGTATCAGACAGACGAGTCTTCTGCGTTCCCCCTGGAAAAAATTACCAGTGCGCGCTTTGGGTAAGCAGTTGTCCTCTCTCTTGTACCCTGCCCAGTAGGGCGAAGGGGCTGCGTTCCAGCAGACCACTTATCCGAGTCACAGGGCACCATAAAATGTAGCACCCTGCTTGTGGTTAACGCTTAGCTGGAATGAAATATTCAACGCAGCAATAGAGAAATTAAAATAGTAATTTATTTGTCAGACAAATAAATAAGAGGCACAGTGGTACATGGTTACCAAGCTCTGGCCTGGCCTCCTGCCATTCTGGCCAGCACTTATATTCCCTTAATCCAGCCCCCTTTGCTCCTCCTGTGGCTGCCTCTGTCCAATCAGCCTGGTTGAAATTCCTATTGGCTGTTTGCTAGAACCAATCACAAAAGATACACCCACAAAAGATACACCCACTTCCTTGCCCTTATAAGGGAGACAAAGAGCTATATATAAATGACAAATAAGTAATAATATATCTTACATGGAATCTTAATTACCAGCTCACCTCTTGCCCTTCTTGCCCTATTGCCTTCTAAAACAAATGTTTAATCTTACATTTTATGTTCAACAGATGTCAAGGATCTTGAGTTTCACATCAACATTGAAAGATTTCCTTCATTTAATGTTTCTAAACAAAATGCCTGACAACTATATATCAAGACTGCCCGGATGGCGTCTTCTGTCTGGCAAGGGGGGGGCTGGTGGCTGACTTAATTTCAGGATAAATACAACTCTTACAACCATATGAAATAAGAATCTAGCATTCCTTAAATCCTTTGCATAATTACATTTAAGCCAATATATTTAAGCTAATATATTTCATACATTTATCATAGGTAGCCTCTTAAAAGAATAAAGCTTTTCAAAGTAAAAAGGAAGGAACTCAATAAAACACAGCTTTTAAAAGAAGCCTCTTCAGTTTGCACCTCCCCCTTTCCCCCTCCTCTCCAGCCTCAAAATAAAATAGGAAGAAGCTGCTTCTTCTGCCAAGCCAGTTGCCTTTCCAACATTTAACACATTTTAACCTTTTTTAACTCTCTCAGTTTAAGAAACAGCTTTAGAAAAGACTTCCCCAAAAATGCTCTCTTTCTTTCTAGCTAAATGTTTTTCCTTCCATTTGCTCCTGGCCTTTCAACCTTAGAAAGAAGATCTGGCTCATTTTACTGGGAGGCACATTAGTATTATCTTTCCCCATTCCTAATGGTGTTTTCTCAGCCTTGGGGCAGCATATGTAATTCTCCCTTTTTATGACTTTGAGAATTGTTTTTCTACTATAAATCAATGGGGCCCTTCTTGTCTTAGGAGGAAAAACATCTTGCCAAGGTTCTTTTAGGCAGCTGGTCTTTTGCCTGGCATGAAACATTTGAAAATCCTTTTTTTTAAGCTCATTTTTAAATACAAGCCTTGATTGAAATATATAGAAGCTTTGATAAAAATGCAGGCTTATGATTAGATGCCTCACTTGTGGGCAGTGCTTGCTTAAGTAAAATGAGGAGGGCCATGTTCACGCCTCTCTGGAAGTCGTGCCTTCTGACTTACAAGGGGCATAGCCCAGTGGTAGAGCACAAGAAGAAGGCCACAGGTTCAGCCTGTAGCACTTCCATTTGAAAGGATGAGGTAACAAGTAATGATAAAGATCTGGAAAGCAGCTGCTAGTAAGACAGAGCTACCAATAGCCACACAGAGGCCATTGCATGTATGAACCGGCCATTTAGGACTTATGGCTGAGTGTGTGAGGGCTTCATTGATTGTTTTGTTTGTTTGAGCTCATCTGAAAGCTCTGTCTGTAATGACTTCTTCACACCTATATGTTGCCACGTGTGTGTGTGTGTGTGTGTGTGTGCGTGCATGTGTATTCACATATTCACAGGGGAAGTTTTCATGGCCAGAGAAAGGGGTGGATGCAACCCTAAATACTGGTCTGGATTTCCCCCTCTCATTGGGCACTGCTGAAGAACTGCACAGCAAAATTCAGAAAAGTGAAAATTTCAAAGGATGGCTACGCTTCAGTTCATGTATTGTTGTGGACATTGTGAATTAAATAAGTTCACCTTAAAATGTGAAATGAATCAAATTTCTCCTCCATCTCTCCTCATGAATAATTATCTGTGGTGTAGCGTGAGGGAGCCAGGGGGGCCCCGGGCACAAAATTCTGATGGGGGCGCAACCAGGTGCCCCCAGGTAGGTGCAGCTTCCATGGGCACCCCCATCCTGACCTGACAAAGATGGCAGAGCAGCCTAGGCCCACGGTGAGTGGGAATGGACAGAGGGAGGTGGGCAAGGGGCAACCCCAGTGGAGTGTCAAGGGGATTTGTCCACCAAGGGCTGCATCGGCCAACCAGGCTCTCCCCTGCATCTTGCCTACCCTGGGCACAAGCAACACATGATACGCCACTGATAATTATGGAACAATTTCTGAAGCCACCTTTTAACTTGAAAGAAAAACAGCAGATTCCTTTGCTTTTTGAAACTGGGCTTCATTCCAGAATCCAGCATCTGAAGGCAATGCTGGATGGATCATTCCGTGGGTTCTTTCATAAAAGGAAAATTGCCGGACTGAATGTTACTGCTCTGTCTTAGAACTCAGAAAGCGCCTGCCATTTGCAGCCCTGTTTTCAAGAGCAGAGCACAAAGGTAAAAGTACAGAGTGAGGTAAATCCTGAAAGGTTTATAGGTTACAGTTTAAAATAACAGAGCACATAGGTTAAAATGTCAGAGAATTTTGTGAAGTAAGTGTGGTGGCAAAACACAAATGAAAGCTACAGTGTCCATGGATGGATTCGGTTGTGGGAGTTTTGTTTGCAGCTCAGTGAGTTGGGAGCCAGGAAGATAATAAAGGGAAGTAGAATCTAGCTACAATTCTCGGTTGAATATTTAATCCATGCACTTCAGCATGACATACCTAAAATCAAAGAGAGACTTGTTTTTCACCTGGATCTACCTTTCCAGTGAAAGAGAGAGAAATATGCAGTCACTATGATTAACTAGTGTCTATCTGTGTGTCTGTAAAGAAAAAAAATCAAAAGGCAATAATCTCTAAAATCTGCATTAATGTGACAGAAACCAGTTATGCTTTATTTGATTTTTTTCCCCAATATTGTATTTTATTATTAGAATATGTTTCTTTTAATATAAACCACTCAACAATTATTTTGAAAAGTAGGGTATAAACAACTTCAGTCAATAAATCAGAGAATGTGGTGAGAATTTAGCTGCATGCCATTAAAGAAAAACAAATGGAAATTTACTCTAGGGGTCTTCCTTTCCTTCTGGAGATGATTACAGTGAGGGCAACATATTTTAAAATAACCTCAAGAGCGCATGGCACCCAGAAAAGATTGGGGGAGGAGGGCAGAAAATTGTAGATATGAGGGCTGCAGAGGACTTGGGCTTCCTGGAAAGAGGTGATGCAGAGAATCAAAGATAGCAGCAGTACAGTGGTACCTCCGGTTGCAGACAGGATCCCTTCCGGAGCTCTGGTTGGATCCCGAGGTTTCCACAACTGAAGGGACCGCTTCTGCGCACACACGCAGGGTGGTAGAGCGCTTCTGCGCATGCGGCAAAAACCCAGAAATATACCGGTTTGCCGCTTACGTATCCTGAAGTTTACGTAACCGGAGGGATACGTAAGCAGAGGAACGACTGTATCTTTAAAAGGGTATAGCTGTTTTATCACATTTCTGGTATTACATTGACACCATATAAAGGCAGCGACCATATTTGACGCATTCAAATGATGCACGATTGCCAATGCGTGGGTACTTTTGGACTCAGAAGAAGGCAGAATGGGGCCAGGGTGGGACGGAACGGGCCAAGGCACATTTATACACACTCTGCTTATGAGCATGGGAGCCAGCAACCTGTGTGAAATGGTTGCTGTTTTAAAAACACATTGAAATCACATGACGTCCCCTGAAGCATCCTGGGGACTGTACTTTACCCCTCACAGGGCTATGATTCTGAGCCCTCTTAACAAACTACATTTCTCAGGACTATTTGGGGAGGGGAGCCATGAGCTTAAAAAGTCTGGTGTGGATCAGCACAAGGATTGCAACTGGGTTCAATATTTATTAGTGACCTCTAGACTTTGTATTACTAGAACGGGAGAGGGTCCCAGTATTCCAAATACTGTAACACCTACCTACAGACTTTTAAAAAAGGAGGCAGGAGGGGGTAGAACTAGGGATAGCGCTAATGAAAATAACAGTAACAACAATAATTAACATCACAGTCGTGCGACAGAAAATAATCTAACCAGATTATATGAAGACAATTTTTCTTACCTTATATTAGAGAAATCATAGTCAACCTCTAAGTGGTTTGCAAATGCACAGAGGTAAAAAAAGGGTTTCTGGATTGATTTTATGTTGTATGTACAAGAGAGTAATAGTAGGTTAGTAGTAGCAGCATTACTATCCCTTTTATTCCCAGGAGGCTACTGCATTTTGCAGGAAAGTTTCTCCTTTAATTCCCCAAAATACCTGAAGCCTGCTCCCCAGTAAATTGGAGGAAAGCTGTTAGTATGCCTGTTCCTGTTTTGTAGAACAGCATCCAAGCTAAGACATACAGGAGTGCCCACCATTTGAACTTTTCAGGAAAAACTGAATACATTTTTGTTTCGACAAGCTTTTCCAGTTGTATGGAAAAGTTCATTTCTTATACTTTAAAACAATACACAATAAACACATATCTTTAGTCGTTTTTGTACTGGTTTTAAAACTACCAGTAGCAGTTTTTGTGGTATTTTTGTACTTCATCTTGAGATGTATAAGATGATTCATAAATTAATAAAATAAAAGTATAATAATAAAATTATACCCCACCATTGTTCAAAACTACATCAGGTAGCTTACTTAATGATATGTTAATAACTTGCTTGCTGCCTCTGCTGTTGACAGTATTGCTTTGTTAAAAAAAATGTAAAATTATAAATAAAAAGGGAGAAATGCAATATCCTCAGTGATAATAGATAGATAGCACAATTAATTTGCCTTTATATAGGATCTGGAGGAAGAGGGTAGTCACTAATTCTTATTTTAATAAAGTTTATAGAGGTGTGAAGAAACTGAGATCTTTTGCGATGATCCAAATATCTATTCTGGAAATTGATAAGTGTCTTCCACTTACAGGATAGGCCCAAGATGCTTTGCTTTCTGAGGCAAATTAAATTTTTGCCATCATCTCCATTTTGTGGCTTATCATATGCTGAGCAGTATAAGAACCAATCATTAAACAGTCGAGGGTTGACTGGGATATCATGTCCCCATTTTCATGTTTAATGCCTGTCACTGTTTTGTCACCTTTCCATGATTGCAGTGTTTATGCCACAGAGTGGCCTTGAATGCTGACAACCAACTTATCTAGAAGTAAATGTAAGAAAGCCTGAACAGTGGACAAGGCTCCTAAACTTTACCATGTGTTATAAAGTATGGTGGTGGGGAAAACACACACAGCTCTTTTCATTCATTCTGATGAGCGAGCACTAGGGAAATTGTGATAATAATAAAAAAATCTGATGACTTGATATGTTGGTTGCTTGCACTGGGATTTTCTTCCCTGACACTGCAAGTGTTATGATTCGGGGTTCCAGCGACCACCAGTATTTTGTGGGAAAAGAATCGTCTGAGTGCAACAAATCTCCCTTTCTTTTATAAGGGACATTTGCAAACAAATGTTTAGTGGGAAGGTGGATAAACAGCACACAAGCCAATCAGAATGAATGCTCATTGTTGTGAAACCACCCTGCACACAAATCAGAATGAATGTGCAATAAAGACTGAATATTGTCTAACCTGCATATAAACATTGGGCAAGCAAATCAGGTTGACTGTTTGGTAAAAAGGTCCTCTGGAAGAGCTCTGGGTAAATAAGCTGCTAAGCTGCCTTGGTGCACTTTCTGAATTAGTGTAGGCCGTGGGTTTCCTCGAAAGCATCTACATAGCCATAGCAAGTAACCCTGGGATTTTGGCATTCCTGACTATTGCTCTCTGTTTGCCTTTATGACTGGACATGCCTATGTAAATAATTTCTTTTCATTTTTAATTCTTGTCAAGTTTGTGGTTTAAGCTCCGAAGCATTCTACATTTTCCCTAATATTCTGTTTTATTTGGAGCATCCATCACCTTCTACCTTGCTGCTGTTTTTGTATTGGCCAGTAATTAAGTGGTTCTTGCAGGGCATGCGATTTTCGAGTGTGGAAGAAGAATGCAACCATATTGTTAACTTCATTCCAGTTTAGCTCAATCTCTGTGCTGAACACACTTTAAAGGCACCTGTTCCTCACTTATAAAGGAGAAATATGCATCTCTGTATAGTAGCCAGCCCATCTCTTTCACTCAGAGACTGCAGTGTTTGGGACATGGTTAGACCCCACTTCATTGTGTCCTGGATTGCTGCTTGTTTGCTTTGTAAGGTAACAGATGGCAATGAGACCCTGCTTCTGCAACTTTGTCATTTCATCCACCTGCTTTTATTTGGGGGGGGGGTCTGTTTCTTGCTCATCCTAGAGCAGAGCTAGCCCAGTGGTATCTTCTAGATCAGTGTTTCCCAACCCTTTTCTGACCGTGGCCCCCTTCTGACCTTGTTCCCTCCTGTGCACACCCATGGACAAAGCCAAGTGGGGACCGGGGACAAATAAGAAAAAATCAATACAAATCAATACAAATCTGAGGTTCTGGCTCCCATAACAAAAGCCTGCCCTGCCTCAACAAAAATCCTGGATACGCCCATGATTCTAATCCCATCCTACCAATAGAAAAGTAGCTATTTAAATGTTTTGTTTGTAAATAGAACATGCCATATATATAATAACTTATACAAAATACAATTACATAAAATGATAGGAACATAATGAAATATTATTGAAGCAGAAAAACAGAATCATAGAGCTGGATGGGACCCCTAGGGTTATGTTTCTAGTGCAACTCTTGAAATGTAGGAAATTCAGCTAAAGCATCCATGAGAGATGGCCACTCAACCTCTGAACCCCCATTCCACAAATGGGGAGCCACTGCAGAAAAGGCCCGTTCTTGTGTTGTGACCCTCTGTACCTCTCGTAGAAGTGAGGTCCACACAAAGAAGGGCCTCAGAGGGTGATCTGTTGGCCTTGCTACTGACCCCAGGCTCTGCTATTGATTTATGACTGCTTTTCAGCTGCAAAGATGCCTGCTAGATTCAGAACCCAGCCATTAAGGTGCAAACCCTTTACACTTATGTGAAATACTAATCCCACCCATCACACACACACCCCTCCTTGCTTCTCTCCCCAGCACCCTTACCTTGAGCTCCTCATCTCAGATAATTATGCTGCAGATGAATCATTTTTTAATGTTTGGTTTAATACACACAGATTCTTTAAACAATAAAAAAAAATCAGCAAAACATCATCACGATCTGGAAATCTCTTTTTTAACATAGAAAATGGTTTCCTTAATGGCACAGGGGGAGAACACGACAGCAAGCTTGACAACATAATTAGAAGATTGTTATGGGGAAAGGGAAAAGCATTCTTTATACAGCTCTTACTACTTTCAATAAGATTATTCTCCCTGAATAGCTAATCAGCTTTTCTAGCTTCCCAAATCCATGCGCTTTAAGCTGCTCTCACAGTTCTTCTTAGTTACTAAATGGCTAACAGTGACACCTCCAAAAGGGAAATTTAAAGTGTTAACCAAATGTGAGCAAACAGCATGATGGAGACTGCAGATAAAAGAGATTTTTGGCAGATTAGCAGCAATTTAAGAAGATCACACTGTTACACCTAGGTTGACAAGAGCTGACAGGGTTTGCTGATCTCTGCTCCTATCTCCAATTTGAGTGTCATGTTTCAACAGAAATGAGAGGAATACCAAAAAAATAAAAAAAAATAAAAAAACGGGGGGTGGGGGAGCAGGGATCTTTTCAGAACAGAACATTGGCTTCACAGCAAGTGTTTATGGCAGCTGAAACAAAAAAGAGCTAAAGAAGGAGATGAAAGGATTAAAACAAAACGTCTTTGTCATTATGTGCCCAGTTTATTCTCCTAGTGCAACGGGTCCTTATTTTGCGTTGGAAAGGCCCTTCCACTCCACCCCCTCTTTTTACTTAGGCTGGCAAAAGATAATTAAAAATGAGACACAATGGAAAGGGTGGGGAAAGACAGGTAAGACTTAGCACACACGGATTCTGCATTATGAACATTGCAGCAATTACTACATGGAGCAAGGCAGGGATGCTACTTCAACTCTGCATGAGGCATGACCAAATACTGTTGTTGAATCACCCTGAGTAGCCACAAAGTACTTGGGTGCCCTCTTAAATTTTAATCCTTCAGAGATGGAGGCAGAAAATCCCACAAGTTCCTTTACGTGGGGAAAATCAATAATACATGAATTAACTCAAACAATTCGCTGTTCTTTTATGACACCCAGATCAGTTGCCCAAAGCAGCCACCTCTCTCTACCTCAGCCTTTTTCAATCTTGGGTTCCCAGATGTTCCTGGTCTGCAAGTCCCATCATCCATAGTCAGCAGGGGCAGCAGTCAGGGATGATGGGATTGGTAGTCCAACATCTGGGAATTCAAGTTTGAGAAAGCTGCTCTATCCAATGGTAACTTGAAAGTAATGTTCCTAGACAGGGATGGAAGGACTTGTCTATTTCAGTTCTCTTAGTTTCTTGTTTTTCCAGTCTTAAATTCAATTAATCACATTTTGCATCAATTCATTGTGTTTCTTTTAAAGAAAAATCCTTACGAAAATTCAGCAGCATTGTAGTGCAAATTTCTCATAATAAACACATGTTTACATACAATTTTGTACACATTTTTGCAAACAATCCCCCCGATAAATAATGTATTTGTGCATGTTATCCTAATGCACACTTTCACCTAAAATATGCATTTTTGTAAGCATTGATTAGCATAGTTAGAGAAATGCACCACAAAATTTGGATGAGTGTGAATTTCAAAAGATAGTTGTGTCTTGGTCTGCATATGGTTTTGGAAAGTGCAAATCTGATAGATTCTGCCTGAAATCTGTACCAAATTGAAATTTTCCTCCATCCCTACTCTTGGATGAATTCAAGATTAAATTGCAAAAAGTACCTTATGTTTCAAAAAATGATTTTATCCCTTATTTCTTTAATACCCTAGTAGTGATCTCAACTCAAACAGCGATGTCACAAGGGATTTAGGAGTTCAGCATGCATCCTTAGTACATAAACCAATTTCACTGAATCATTAAAACACAAAATCATAAGAGATTGAAGGGACCACAAAGCTCACCTAGTTCAAATCCCTGGAATGCAGGATTCTTTTGCCCAATGTGGGACTCGAAACTAGAGCCCTGAGATTAAAAGTCTCATACTCTACTTACTAGTATGAGCATGGCCAATAGTCAGGGATAGTGGCAGGGGTGCCAACCTGAATAAAATATTGGGGGGGATATCAGGTAAGCCCTACCCCGTATACTTGATCACAAGACGTGACACACCCACCGACCATTTTAATGGCAAGTGCCATCAACTCTGGGCCCTGGCCCCCTCAAATATTCTACTGGGGAGGCCCAAAGAGACCTTAGGCCCTAGGAGTTGGCTCTTGTGGTGATAACTGTGGCCCAACAACACCTGGAAGTGTGGAACAGTTTATTTATATACAATTTTTTGGCCCACAGGCCCCAAAGTGGTGAAAGCACCTCATCGGCTGCCCTTGTTCTAGAGGAATGGTCTGAACCTATGGTTTGGAGCACCAGGATGGAGGCTGCACCCTCCATTTTCTAAATGGTACCTCCTTGTACTAATAAAAGAGATTGTGTCATCCATTTCATTTCTGCAGGTCATGGCAGAATAGCTTCCACTTGCATCCAAGTATCTGCTTATTCACAACAAATGTTGTAGCCATGTGAAATAATTTTAAACCTTGTTAACAGCACCAACAAGACCCTGACAGCATAAAAATTATCTGTACCGTGTGTAAGCATGCCATATGTCTTTCCAGTGCCTGTTGATTATATTCCTCTTTCAACAAACCTTTTAAGCTGAAATCTTTCCCAGTCTGCATCTGCACTGGATTTTTTAAAAAAGATGTGTTTATTGCTTTATCACTTCTTGTTTGCCACCCTCGGCTCCTTTGGAAGGAAGGGTGGCATATAAATTAAATAATAAATGAAGTAAACATGTTTTAACTGTTTCAGTTTACTTTCCACATGCTTGCGATTTCATAGGTTCTTCTATGAGTACATTGCTAATGTCATGTAAAACAGGCACTTCTTTGGTGAGACAGCCAATACCTAGATAGAAGACAGGTTGAGAGGTCAGATCAAGAGCTTCTACGTTCCTATACAGCTCAGAAATCTCAGGTATAGACTCCAGCCCAGTCATCAGATGCAGAGCCAAACCCTTCTGCAACCGAAAAGTCTCTGCAAAAGGGTTTGCCGCTATTTTTCCTTTTCATTCTTTTAGCATCTCAGTAAATCCAGCAGAGACATTACTGTTCCTCATGATGCGAGCATACAATGTGAAATGTAGTCATGCAGTTTAAATGGGGAATTAATCAGCATTCAGAGCTCTAGGAGATTGACAGGGAGCTGGCTCTGTCAGTCATCTGCAGCAGGACTCTAAGGCCTAATTTTCCTAAGTGAAAATGTGCTTTCAAAATTGCAATGCAATTTTCAAAAATGGGAGCTGAATATTTAAATACTCATTCTTTTCAACATGACTGTTTGCTGTCCAGCTGCTGCTTATGTCTATGTCTGTGTCTATTGGGATATGGGATTTAAAAAATAATAATAGTAATGGGGGGGGTGCATTCTGCATTGCAGTTTACACCAGTGACCCCAAGGCAATGCCCAAGTCAATTGCAGTTTCAAGCTTTCCAAGTCTTAAGATGATATTGCAAGGTTTTAATAAAATAAAATAAAATAAAATAAAATAAAATAAAATAAAATAAAATAAAATAAAATGGGTGTTTCTTTATGCCGCTCCTTTGCTTTCTCCCATATAAATGAATAGCTATCATTTATTACTATGGGAGAGGGGGATAAGGAATGCAATGAGGCTAACCTATTCTCCATTCCTGTTGTTGGGTGGCCCAACACTCACAGGGATCTTGCAGCGGGGTATGCCAATATTTCTTTCAGCAGAACACTGCACTCCTCAAGAGCTCCCTACAATACAGAGGCCCTCCTGCCACACTCCTCTGTCCATCATAATGACAGCTCTAATATAATAATGGACAATGCATGTAAAAAAGGGAGGGCACTGTATGGCGTGTAATATAATAAGGAATGTGACACAGTGGAAACAAAGACATGCACAGAACATTACATGATCAGACACTTCCTTCCTATTCTTGCTGCAGTTGGAGTTCACCCCAGTTGCCTCACCAGGCTAGTTGCAGCAACTTCTACAAGTTGCTGTGACAGAGATATGTCTATTATTCACGCCAACTGGCATTTTACCAAGTGTCCAAGGTACGTCTCAAGTTTTGCCAACTTGAAAAAGCCATCAGGGACCTCTCGAAGCGTTTCAACTGTTTCATTTCTATAAACGAACCATTTCCAGGACACGCACAGAATAGATAGAAATCACATCTACATAAGATTACAAGTTGAAGGTGCCTATTTCGTTCTGCAAAACAGCCTCCAATTTACTATAAGAAGGGTTATCAAAATCCTGATTTTTAGAAGGCACTTATAATATAGTTTCCGTAGTTCTCACTGGCATGGTCAGTCTGTGTCTGGGCTGTACAACTTCAGACAGTAGGCAGAGAATTCACATAACTGAATGCCCCTCATTAAAACAACCCCAGAAGTCCAAGAGAATGGTTCAAGCTATGAAATGCTTGTTTTCTGTGTGGAGAGAATTGTGCAGAATAGCAGAAGACTCGTCAGCTATGTGAGCACCATGCACTCTGAACTGGTGAACGCAGATTTACCAACTCAGAAGACTTTCTTTTACTTATAAAGTTTCAATATATTAATATATTTCAGGGACACTGCACGGTGTCCAGCCAAACAGCGTGGCTAGTGCAAGAAATTTTAACTGCACAATGGTATGTCCCAACCATTTCTTCTCCTTGTGTGCTCCCTCCCGGGTGCCCTCTGTATGTTTACTCTGGAGTTTTGGGGGAAGCCCTGGAGCAGATTTAGGGGTCGCACAGGGAGAGAGCAAGGAAGTTCCATTGCACAGCTGAGACTGCTTGCAGTAGCAGAACTGTTTAGGCAGATACCACTCTCTACGGCTGCAATCCTATATCCACTTGCCCGGGAGAACTGAAATCAGTGGCACTTGCTTCTGGGTAAAGACATACAGGATTGCATGGTAAGTCCCACAATTTATTCAACTATCTCTAGAAAGGTCAGGGTGCATAAGGTCTTCTCGGTGCCTCCATTCATCTTAGCTGCAAATAGGCCCTTTATACATTGGGGAAATCCCATTATTGCATTGCATGTAATATGCCATTTTAAAAAGTGCGCCTTTCCTTGGCTTAATAGATAGTTATTTGTTTCATGGTTTCATTGTATTCCATCCAGTTTCATCAACAGCAACTAAAGAGTCATAATAAGTACAGAAATATGGTGACAGATTCTTAGCCAGATTATTAGCCAAGCGAAGACGGTGCTCAGAATAAATGTATTAACTAGGCACATGCACTTTAATTTGTATTGTATTATTTTAGTTTTTTAAAAAAACCATTTATGAATTGCATTAGTGAATCTTGTAATAAAAATATTTTAATGAACTCATGGCATCATATGACCCTGTAAAATTATGTCAGCCCAATACCTGAAGAGGTGTTATTAGTCATTGTTCTTATTAGTGTAATTATAATGCTGATTTAAAGGAGCTGAAAATTGGGGCATAAAGGTTGTTATAAGAGATAGGTAGAGTGAGTATGTGTATACTTTGCTAATATCCTTCTCTTGATGTGGCATAATGAGTTCCTAGGCAGAACTGTAGCACTTTGCAGGGTAAAGGTTGCATGAATTAAGCATGCAGAATTCAGTTCTAGGTTTTCCCAGTATGTTTGTAAATGCACGAGACATACACATCTGGGAAGGTGGATAATCTACATGAGGACTGACATTTGCATCATGGTTACCAGCGAGTAAATTACATCTTCTGTATTTCCCTGGAATAAATAACATGTAACAGTACAATTATCAATGCGATATCTTACAATACTTCACTGTTTAGATGAGGTCTCATGTTACACCAACACTCTGATAGGCTTAGGTTTATGGTTCCCAGTTCCCACAACAGGGTACAACCCCACATCTTGGCACCAGAGCAGAGCCAGAGACCCCATTTCAACCACAGTGCTGGCCTATCACCAGCCATTATACAGCATCTTAGCAGCGTTTTCAATTTACAACAGCCACAATGGTCAATATATTATGGGGTTTTCATATCATTTCCATTTCCAAATCATATGACTAGAAGGACCTATAACTTGCAGAAAACAATCAACCTCAACACTAGGTTCATTGAGTGGAGTTAGGAGCATCAGAACAAAAGGTACCTGATCTTCCTCCGTAAAAGGAGATGGTCCAATCTTGTGCCCTATTGATGTCAGTTCCCAAGCTGCCTCTAAGGCTTCTCCTGGGCCATTTTCAAGTCTGAGGAACTTGGGTAAATCAGCACCAGTTGGTCAATGGCATCAATTACTTTATACCTGTTATAGTATAAAGTAACAGGCATGTTTTCAACCAGGATTTTGAATTTCATTCCAGGCTAATTTCCTGGCTTTCTCCTTGCCTTTGGGCCTACCTTCCCTTGAGGTCTCTTGGTACTTCACCTCTCATATTTTCAACCCATGTCTGGGCACTCTAAGGCCATTCTAAGGCTGCAGCTGCATCCACTCATGCTTCCTCACTATCCCTGATTGACTCTCTTGGTCACACTTTGAAGAAGAGGAAGAAGCAGTACTTCCTAGTGGCATTATATCTGGGCGATGCTGCCCTTAGCTTCCCGTGCTGGCACAGCTGAGGTGTCACTTAAAGTGCAGCAGCCCAACAGACCCCTACACTATAGAATACTGGAAATGCAAAGGTTATTTCAGATGATGCACTACTCCCTGGAAGCATGGACATAACGGTCATATTTGCCAACCACAGCTACTAAGTGGCGTCCAGAAAAATTGATACTCCATTCACAGGGCAGTTTATTCCATTTTCCCCAACATTTCCCCAACTGTTACTTTCTGCATTATACGTAGTTGCGCTTTCACAAGACTTAAAAGCCACTTCCACGGTAGAATATACTGCAAGTTTAGTGCTCATTTCTGTGTTATTTGCAAATGGATTTTTTTCTGGAAGCAAAATGTTAGGGAAACATCAGGGAAATGAAATAAACTGGTGTGAGAATGCAGCATAAATTAAAAGTATTATTGACAGTTTATCGAACAGGCTTATGACAGACTTTAAGCCCACAAAGGGGCTGTTATGGAAGGCACTAAATGCAATTGCATTTCCTATTGCTAACTGGTCGTGTGAAGTGGTGGAACTACTGTGGAAAGACGACTTCTTTGGTACAAAAGATTATGAAATGAATCACACACTCACAGGCCAGGTAAGTAGGTCTGTTGTTTGTAGGAAAAGAAGAGTGTCACCACCACCCCAGAAAATAAATGCAATTGGGCTTTCAGATCAGATGTGTTCTGTAGCATGCCAAGGTTTGTCCTGCAAAGCCATTAAATTAGCCTGTAGAAACAACTTACATAAATGTGTAAGCAAGCAGAGGTTGCCACACCAATAAATAAGCAGTGGCGTAGCTAGGTGCTCCGGCACCCGGAGCGGCACATATGCCGTGCCCCTGGGGGCGGGACGATCTGCCCATGGGCGGGGCAAATCCACCCAAGGGGCAGGGCGATCCACCCATGGGGCCGATTGGAGCAGCTGCGCAATCCTCTCTGGGGGTCGATCTCGGTGCATGGGGGGGCACCAAATGTCACCCCCCTTCAGGCTGAAGAGAGATGACATCCCCCCCCCCCATGACTCCCAAGCCTACAGCGAGCTGGGGGAAGGGGGAGAGCCGCAGCAGCTGCTTTGCCGCTCACCGGGCTTGGGGGAGTTGCGGGTGGGGCGACCGTGCCGAATGTCATCCCCCTTCAGGATGACACCTGGTGTGGACCGCACCCCCGTTGCTACGCCCCTGTAAATAAGGTGTAACGGTTAGTTGTAAAAAGTGCTAAGAACAAAATGGATCAGGCCAAAGACCCACCTAGTTTAAGTTCTCACAGTAGCCAATCAGATGCTTGTGGGACCAGGGGTGCCAACTTAAATAAAATATGGAGGGCCTAGGTAAGCCCTGCCCCACATAAGCAATTATATAACACAGTGCATGCACACCATTTGAAGGGGGCATCCCCCTCAAATATTTTAGTAGGGGGGGCAAAGACCCCTCAACCCCTAGGAGTTCGCTCCCATGTGT
Organism: Podarcis erhardii; assembly: GCF_964252035.2. NCBI lineage: Eukaryota > Metazoa > Chordata > Lepidosauria > Squamata > Lacertidae > Podarcis > Podarcis erhardii. The sequence goes on from NC_138508.1 coordinate 81,751,118, forward strand.
AGGACGCTGATAATAATAATAATAATAATAATAATAATAATAATAATAATAATAATTTATTTATACCCCACCCATCTGGCTGGGTTTCCCCAGCCACTCTGGGCGGCTTCCAACAAAACACTAAAATACAATAACCTATTAAACATTAAAAGGTTTCCTAAACAAGGCTGCCTTCAGATGTCTTCTAAAAGTTTGGTAGTTATTTTTCTCTTTGACATCTGGTGGGAGGGCGTTCCACAGGGCGGGCGCCACTACCGAGAAGTTCCTCTGCCTGGTTCCCTGTAACTTGACTTCTCACAGCGAGGGAACTGCCAGAAGGCCCTCGTACTGGACCTCAGTGTCCGGGCAGAACGATGGAGGTGGAGACGCTCATTCAGGTATACTGGGCCAAGGCCGTTTAGGGCTTTAAAGGTCAGCACCAACACTTTTAATTGTGCTCGGAAACGTACTAGGAGCCAGTGTAGGTCTTTCAGGACCAATGCTATGTTGTCTCGGTGGCCGCTCCCAGTCACCAGTCCAGCTGCCACATTCTGGATTAGTTGTAGTTTCCGGGTCACCTTCAAAGGTAGCAGGATTTGAGTGCAACAGTACTTTCCCTAACTCTGATTCCCAGCATCTGGTCGAGGGGAGACAGTTGCTCCTGCCACAACATTTAGCTGTTGTCTCTATCCCGCAATGTTCAGCTCAGTATCACAACTTTCTGTGACCTACGAGGTAATGAAATTTGTTGCTTGTATATACCTTGGAAGTAGCAATCAATCGAAAGAAGGGCAAAATGACAGAATCACTCTGATAGACTGGGCCCAAAGGAGCCCAAGTGGCTTATGCAATTAAATACAGAGAAATGCAAGATAATGAGATAAGGGACACATAATAAGGAAAGGATTTCTTTCCTAAACACTCACATGGTTCCAAAACACCAAGCAAAAAAAAAAAAAGGGGGGGGGAGACCTGACAGTAGAGATCAAAAGGAAATTGCACATGGCTACAGAAATAAAGTAAATGGCAGCACTGACTCACAGAGAGAAAGGCTATGATAGCAGCCACAGTTATTCTTGCCAAATAGGAATGATTTATGAATGGGACTTTTTAGTACTGAGGAGCTGAGCACACTTTATTATGAAGAAGGGCAATAGGGAAAAAATGGGGGTGGGGGAGAGAGACTGGGAACTTAATTATTCATAAATGTCAGAGAACAGAAGGGAATGGTCTGTAGTCTTTTGAAAATAGAAGAATGAGAGCCATCCCCTCAAGGAGGAATTCAAAATTCTGAAGCCAACAGAGAGGACAGATGTTTCAAAGGCAAGCTTGCAGTGCTGCAAGACACTGAGCGCCAACCTAGATGGGTGATGCAGGGAAGTTCACAATTGGCTCTCCTGAGGTTCTTCACTTTGAAACAGATTGGTAGTTGGGTTGCCTATTGAGGGTTTTGGGTGAGCCAACATGACAGTGATGTGGGATTGAGGGCTGGAGTGATCGTTCTGTGGTATTATGGCAGTAGAGCTCCAGTGTAACTTTTCAATAAATGTGTTTTAAACAAACAAAGAACTGTAGGATGAAGCTCCTCAACCTTCAACACAAACTACTCTGATCAAATGTGGAGTCCCCTAAACTTATTTTTTTATAAAATAAATACTGTAAATTGGGGAAATTCAACCATAGATTATCTGGATGGTATGTGCTCTGGCCCAGACAACTTAAATCCCACTAATTTTACTGGACTGTTAAGCAGTGCTGTTTTTCTAGAAAAAGAGGTGCCAAAGCTCAAAACGAACTTCTCCCTTTTTCTTGTAGAATCACAATGGTGCCTACCTGAGAGGTGCTGGAGCTGGGGAAACCCCCCCTGCTGTTAAGTTGGGATGGAAAAATCTGCCATTCTGTGTACTCTCAGTTTCTCTCCCCACCCCCAATCTAAAATTCAATTTGCTACATCTCTGCAATGGTTTGTGATTTGTTTTTGTCTTGCAAAAACTCAACAGCATTTTTCTGTGAATTATTTCTAATAGACACTTAAAAAAAAAATCAAGAGGCAAACTCATAAAACTACTCTGAATTATATAGTGTTTATAATATAGATTTCCTGTGAGAGGCAACCACAACTGATCTGCATCAGCATAATTTTTATTCTCCCATAACAACATAAACTCATAGCACATGCCTGGAAGTTGCCCATATCTCCTGCTACAATCAGTAAAATTACTCCATCTTGACCAAAAATTATCCTGACTTTGCTTTTGTTCTCTAAATCTGATAAAGTGAGTTAGTTTAACGATTAATCCTCAGCCCCATATTTTACCATGCCATTCTTTGATACCTGGTATAGTTGATGATCTCTATTCCCCTACGTATAAAGTCCTAGCTGCTGCTAAGAAAGGAGTTCTATAGGCTCTTAACAAACACATTCTTGCATGTCTTTCTGCCTACTATGCAAATACAGATTTCAGTTCGCAGTATAATGCATGTTTGTATTTCAAAAGTGGATATATGTATTTTTAATCCCTCTTTCTAATATGTACATTTGTACATATTTTTGGTTGGAGGATTACATCACAACATTCAGAGAAGTGCAGATTCTGGAAGCATATAGCTGCCTTTCAGTTCACAATCTTATAAGAAAAACTGCTCCTTTTCCATTATGAGGTATCCAAGAGCCCGTATAGAGTCCTTAAGTAGGTTCCCTATTGGAAGGAGAAAATAACAGAGGCCAACCAGAGAATATTGAGAAGCAAGCCAGCTAGTAAGCCTGATATGTATTAACTGTTGCAACAGGGTGCCCCCTTCACACACAGGAGGCAGGAGGGACCCCGAACAATGATGCACAAGCCCTTATAGAGATTTTTGAAGTTGCCTACCCTGTAGCCAGAGACCACCCCTAAAACATCATACATACATCACAGAAAGAAGCGGTCTACAGCAGAAATCCTGTCTACCAGGATAATGGTCACTGATTGCGTTACCTGGACAGCCCAGCCGTTCTTTTGTGATGGTAAATACCACTTTAATTCCTGAATCCAGGTCGCAGGCACACCCTATTCATACACAAAGACACCCTTAAGACAGGTAAGCAAAAGACAATGGAGAGGCTTCCCCATTTCCTTCCTCCTTGCAGAGAAATATTTGAGGTCACTGGGAGAGTCCAAATGACTTCAGGATTGTTCTCCTGTACTATTTTAGACACGTGGTTTATATGCTTATGTATGTGTTTGCCTTGTGAATTTATGAAACGCTTATTTTATATTTGGGACCTTAGAATTCTTATAACAACAGACTTCCGGGTTGGCGCCATCGCCGAATGGCGGACTCCCTCCGATCTCCGGAGGGAGTCTGCTCGGCAGGGGCTGGGTCCTACCGCACCGGCGATGCGGGGACCCTTAAAAACCACGGCCAGAGGAGGCCGTGGACATGGAGACTCGGCTGGCACCGCTAGCGCCCTCCCGACTCAGGAAGGAGCCTTTTTAAAGGCTCCGGACCGGGTGCCGGGGAGAAGCGTGGTGCTTGAGTTCTCTGCTATCCCTGCCGAGCGCAGCCGCATGCCATCCGGCGGAGAGCGCTGACTTCTTCTATTGAAAATTTGGATCTAAAAGAAGAACCCGTGAGTAATTGGAATATGGACTAAAAAAAGGGGACAAATTTTTAAAATTTGGAGCGAACGGGGGAGGTGGAAAAAAGGAAGTCAGCCCCCCCCCAAATTGTAGAAGAGCCAAAACAAAGGAATGGATAACTAAGATCGAGAGTAACCTTATTTCACCGAATTTGCAACTTCGCGAGGGAAATTTATAAGATTGAGCCGGAGGAGAAAAGTGGAATTTGTATTAAAAAGCAACACCCCCCCCCCGGAATCCCTGGAGCGATTCGTGAAAATGCCTGGAGAAGAGTAACGGAGGTTTCGACAGGTTTTGACAGCCGTCAAGGAGCTGTCAAAACGGAAGAATGTAACAGAGACTTGGTTATGGACTTTGCCGGTTACATTTGATATAAGTTGAGTATAAAGTGTTTCAAATTGTTCAAATAAGGATAAACAAGCTATTTGGACTGGGGGATGGGCTTTGGAAGGGAACTTTGTTATGGGAATCCATCTAGAGGAGCTGAGGGATATTGCATGTGTTTTTGACAGGAAACTTGTGCAGTTGAATAGAACTTTTAATCTCCTGGGAAACTGCAGAAATGGAACATTATTTTGTCTACAGAGGTCTACACACTATAGGAAACAATGGAACTATCTGTTGGAAAATGAAAGGATCATGATGTAATGTTTTGTTCCTGAACAACAAGCCTCTGCAGGGATATTAGAAACTTTTGGAGAAAGAACATTTCTGTGGGAGAACAGAGAAACAAAAAGGAGGAGAATGGCCGACAAGAATAAGGAAACAACAAGAACTGGACAGAAATGGGAAAGGGGATATTTGGGATATCCAGATTTGACAAGCTTATGGAATTAAAATTGGAGTTTCTACTCCTGGATATAAAAATCTGGATAGAAGAAATGGACCCTCTTCTCGATAGACTTTTTTTTTAGGATTGGACATTCGCAATTAAATGATTGGACATTCGTAATTAATAAGACTGGCAAAGAATCAGAGGGATATGGGTTTAATGTAATGTGGGGAACTCCAGGAAGATATTAGAGATGGAGGGCTAGGAGGAACGTAACAGGGAAAAAGGGGAGGGAAAGTTGGAATCCAAAGGTTGTAAAATTATTATTTAATTCTATGTTGTTGTTTTTTATCTGTATTAAAGGGGGAAACTCGTGGAAGGGAATAGATCGATCTTAGGGGGATGGGAACTATGCTAAATTGGGTAATGGAGGATGATTGTAATTTGGGGATAAGAATTTGTTGAATCTAATTGTTTATTTGGAAGATTTGGAACACATGAGGGGGTGGGGAGGGGAAGTCCTAGTTATTGGAAAAAGTTTATAAATTGGATTTAATTTGTTTTAATTTGGAAAATCTTAATAAAAATTATTTAAAAAAAAAAAAGAATTCTTATAACAACATATTGTTTCAGAGTGTGAGAATTAGGGAGGTTTGTATTAAACTGAAAACTGAGCCAAACGTATCCCCAGTTGTATGCATAGTGCGCTCAAGATTGCATCCAAAGGCCTCATTCCAGCAGGCTGCTGTGTGTGCATGTTGTCTGGTTGGAAACCCCAAACACTAGCTTGGGCCGTGCAGCCTTAGTCAGACTCTTGGAAACAGTGCCAATCAGTTCAGAAATGAGAGGAGGGAGGAGTGGAATGCATCCTCCCCACTCCCCAGCCTCCAGCAGATGATTGGCAAACACTATTGCAGATGATCTTATCAGGGTTGCACAGCTTCTGGGCTTTTTGATTCTGCAGAAACATGAGTTCAGCACAAGCCCCACAAATTGGGGCAATACTATTCCTTTAGCTCCCTTTGAATACAGGAGAAGGAAGTGCTATAGCCGTATCTAGCCGAAGTGTGGGAGGGATTATTAGAGTGACAAGAATTGAAAATGATTTTTAAATACTGTTTGCACATTAATAAATCACATCCATTTTTCATTTATCACCACGTCAGCTTTGTGAGGTGCAGCTGCAGTGCTTTCAAGTGAGGGATAAGTTAATTTGTAAAAAAAAAAACAACTTTAAAAAGTAAAGACAAGCGCACAAGCTGATTTATTATCATTTAAGGGGAGATGAAAATCCACTTCGCTTTAAGTAGGGCTGTGTATACAACATATATTTAAACCACATTTAAGGCACCTGACTTCCCCCAAAGAGTCCTGGGAACTATAGTTTGTTGAGGGTGCCCAGCACTGTAGCCCTGTAGGGATAAACTACAGTTCCCGGTTGAACGTGCGCACTGCCTTCAGTGAATCATGGCACTCATGGTGATGCGAGACAACAGAGTGGCAGTTCTGCCTGCAGTGTTACATCTGTGATGACTCGTTCATTCATACATGCAGCAAGCTATCACTTTTATTGTGTGGTCATGTACATGTGTGAACTAGCTCTGGACTGCTGGGCACTGTATCCAGGCACGGGGCCAAAGGGGTTTCCTCTGTAGTATATGGATGCCTCGCCACTGAAAAGCAGGATGGCCCCCATAAGCTTGTTATTTGACATGCCACGTCAAAAAAGCCAAGAGTGCCATGTCCTGCATGCATGTGTGAGCACATCCTAGCTCTTGCTTCTTGGTCCTTCAGCTTCAAAAGCTTGTAATCTTATGTTACATCTTGATCTTCAAAAGCTTATCATTGATCACATGATCATCTCTGTCTGTTTCTCATATGCCCACCCCCTTTGTTGTTGTTGTCGTTTGCAAGTTTGGGCATTTTGTAGCATCTGTTCATTTTTCACAGCCAAGGAAGAACCATATGTTTCATATCTGGTTTTTAAGCATGTTTTGATACAACAGGTGGCAAATCTTTAAAAACTATTATTAACTGTTATTACTTTGCCATCTTCATTTAGCACTTGGGTGCCGGGCCCGTTCCGCTCCTCAGACAGAAAATCAAAGCACACATTGGGGGGAAAATAAATTAGTGCTTTTCATCCCAACTTTGCAACCAGCCAGACAGCTTGCAATAAGCTCTTTAAGGAGAATAGGAACTTATTTCAACTTCCCTATTACTTACACCCTTCTTTCTCACAAAACCTGCCCAGTTTAGAAGGTACCATATATATATGGCACTAATCCAAGTTAGGTAGGATTAAATAAAATGCACTAAAAGCATTGAAAGGTATCTTATTCTGTTATTTTCAAAGGGATATAAAAGTACAATCAGAAGCATGAGTTCCATAGGGCTTATTTCCTATTTATATTTATTTCTCTGGTGGGTAGGCATAGGATTTCAGTTGTATGGTGCAGTTCTGTGCATGTCCGTGCAGAAGTATGCCCCACTGAGCTCAACAGGACTTACTTTCAGGATTGTCATGAATAACTTTTAACGGGATTAGGTATGTTCATGGAGAAGTGAAGAATGTTGAGACATGTATTTCTACTATAGGGAAAAACGAAGTGCATATGTGGATAGGGTAGCACAGGGGTCAGCAAACTTTTTCAGCAGGGGGTCGGTCCACGTTCCCTCAGACCTTGTGGGGGGCTGGACTATATATTTTTTTTTTTTTGGGGGGGGGAATATGAACGAATTCCTATGCCCTACAAATAACCCAGAGAAGCATTTTAAATGAAAGGACACATTCTACTCATGTAAAAACTTGCTGATTCCTGAATTTAGAAGGCAATTGGGCCGGATCTGGCCCCCGGGCCTTAGTTTGCCTACCCATGGGGTAGCACCACCACACTAAAGGTTTGCCTGCATAATGGTATCAATGAGGACAAGTGAAGCCAAAGTGGGAAGTGGGAAGGGGGGGGGAGGAAGCATGAAGCATATATATATATATATATATATATGTGTGTGTGTGTGTGTGTGTGTGTGTGTGTGTGTGTGTGTATGAATGAAAGAAGACACTTTTAAACACTGCATAATATGCTCTCAAAAATAAATAAATCTGAATAGTTTCCAAGTCAGCCAGACTTGAAATAGAATTGCTGGTACCAAAGTTTTAATGGTTTATTCTTGTGAAAGGTCTGCAAATTTGTCTACAAGCTGAGCCCAACGTGCTTTTAATGCAGTAAGTGGGGTGGTGGTGATTTTTAAAGCACAATGTGTGACAAAGACTTTCACGCTGGCAGTTGACCTTGATAAATTGCTACCAGCACCTAGTTAGATAAGGATTCCTTGTTAAAATAAACAAGATTGCACTGGGCTGATTGGAACTCTAAGCATTTTGTGGTATTCTTGTTTATCAAATGGGCAGAGCAAACCTAAGTGGGCGAGGAAACAATAATTTCCTGTTGTTGTTGTTGTTGTTGTTGTTACTTCCCAACGTCAGAATAAAAGGAGGCGGGTTGAGCTTGTTGGGTCCTGATATATTCGTGGATGGCTGTTTCTAAATGATAGTTGCAGTGATCGTGGAGGTGGAGTTAGAAGGATGAGGCAAGGATACAGGGAGAGGCTGTATGAGCAACAGATCAGATGCCCATAGGGCAGAACATACTCCAGGGAATAAACAAAGACAATAACAGTGCATTACTCACCATCACCGTGTTTGTGTGTGCAGTCAATGATGGGAGGAATTCCTGATGAAGTGTGGCACTCCCCCATATTGCTTTATCAAGGAGTGGCTGGTGGCTGGCTATCAAAAGAGAAAAAGGCTCTATTCACATATCCAGTTATGTGGATAGATCTACCTCCCTCATATAAATGAATAGGGAAGCCGCAGTGTGTGTGTGCTGCTAGTTTGGACTTGCTCACTTTGCTTAGCGTAGGCAGTTCTTTCCAAGAAATGTTCTTCTGGAACACCAGCCTTATTTACTTCGCGAAATAAACATATTTGAATACGTTTCCTTTGTGGGAATATTTCCCACTTCTGATGCGCATACACCTTTTGGTACCATCAGCAGTTAGGTTTCAGCATAAAACTGTTATCCTTAATTTGAATTCTACTGTCTGTCATTTGCTCATTTAAAGGGAGTGTTGATTGACATGTGGATATGGAAAAAACATATTTGGAGATGGAACAACTATAGCAGAATACCCATGACAGAAGAAACATTATTCTTAAGAAGACAGCACTTACAGAACAATGTCAAAGAAGTGAGAGGCATAAAACTAAACAGTATTCTAAAACTGTATCAGTGTTGGAGGGGGGGAAAAAGAGATCAAACTTTGTCTGAAGCATGAAACTTTAAAAGGAAATCAAGCTCAGCATTCAAAAATACTGTTTTAAAGAGGAATGCCAAATGATCTGGAAGGAAAGAAAAAGGTTCCATGAAATAGTTGCATTTGGAAAAGCTTAACAGTGTTATCACTCTGATCTGAAACACGTTTATCTGGAATGAAGTCCTCTTTATTTCTATCAAGGAATAAGCTGAATCTATTAGTTTTCAGTAACATCCTGCTCCCCCAGCAGTGCCTCCTCTTTTTAGTCATTTTATAACACATTTCTTTGCTTATTTGTTTAATCACTTTCAACTGTCCTGTGTTCCCACTAACAGCAAAATGTGATTGGCTCTGCTGTGATGTCATCCTACCCACTATGTGATCCCTTTGAGTATGAAAATTACAGTTAATGGCATGAGCTGTGACCTGGAAGTTCCAGGTTAAAATTTCAACTCATTGAGCTTGGTGAACTCATTGGGGGCCTTGGGCAATCTACCTTCTCTCTGTAATAATATGAAGACAGTAATAGTTGTCCGTTTTATAGAGCTACGGTAAGGGTTACTGAGCTAATTAGGAGTTTGGGGCACTTACAAAAAAGTTACAGGCAGGTAGCCGTGTTAGTCTGACGTAGTTGAAACAAAATAAAACATTCCTTCCAGTAGCACCTTAGAGACCAACTAAGTTTGTTATTGGTATGAGCTTTCGTGTGCATGCACACTTCTTCAGATGCTCTTCAGATACTCTTCTGTTTCAGTGTATCTGAAGAAGTGTGCATACACGAAAGCTCATACTAAGTTGGCCTCTAAGGTGCTACTGGAAGGAATTTATTTATTTTTTTTGTTACAAAAAAGTGTTATACAAATATGCTTCCTATTGTCTTGTTGTCCCATCATTTCCTATCATGGTTTGGCACTGGATAATGAATAGGTGATATACATTCCAACTAGAATAACATTTCTAAGCAAGCAATTTAGTACACCTACACTGTAATCCTATACGAGTACATTCTAATTTTATGAAACTCACTCCGTTGTAGGCTGTAATGTAATAAACACTTACGCAAGAGTAAATTTTCATTGAACTGAATGGGCTTTACTTCTGAGTAGTCATGCATAGGCTTTTTTTCTGTGATAGTGCTCCACAGAAATTTCATTTGCTGTAAAGTCATTTGCTATAATAGCTTAAGAAAAATCAAACCGAGTATAAGACATTTTCTTTCCACTCCTTTGCACTGCAAATAGTAATATAAGCTTAATCAATAATTACCAACTGAGGAGTTAGCACATTATAGACAGGTTACTCAAGTGCTCTCAACCATCAAGTCATTTAACAGTTAACTTATGGATTAAGCAGCTCTTTTAGAAGCTGAATATAAAAATGGCCATTTAAGTTGATCTTTTCATCAATATAATCATCTCTAGAGTTGTCTCTATACAGTAGGACTGCTGCTATGCAAAGTCCAAAACAAGATGAAACTGAAAAATTGCATCCATCTATTAGTACAGCTGTACACATGACCATTAATACTATTTTTTTCAATATGGTTGGCTAGTTATTCCCCTGTAAGAAGGACTGTACAACAAGTCAAGTCCTTGCATATAATATCTTTAAAGGGAATAATTTTCCACTTCTTGCCTCACCATTTAAAAAGATGTCACATCTATTACAAATACCTGGACAGTAGGTGTACTCTTATGTCTCCCATTGTGGAGTAATAACAGCCTCTGGAAGTATTCTTGATTCAGAGCCTGTATCTCCTCCTAATTTACAAGAGCTGAAGCCAATTTAGAGCCTGGAGTTGTTGTGCAGTATTATGTGTTTCTAAGAGCACCAGGGATAGCAGCAAATACGATAGGGAACATGTTAAAGGTAAAGGTAAAGGGACCCTGGCTCATCTCGCTTTATTGGCCGAGGGAGCCGGCGTACAGCTTCCGGGTCATGTGGCCAGCATGACTAAGTCACTTCTGGCCAACCAGCGCATGGAAACACTGTTTACCTTCCTGCCACAGTGGTACCTATTTATCTACTACACTTTGACGTCCTTTGAACTGCTAGGTTGGCAGGAGCAGGGACCGAACAACGGGAGCTCACCCCATTGCGGGAATTCGAACTGCTGACCTTCTGATCGGCAAGTCCTAGGCTCTGTGGTTTAACCCACAGGGCCACCCACGTCCCTTAGGGAACATGTTAGCAGGGAGTTAAATGTGAGTTAAATTCTCCATGTCATATTTTATTTTATTTTTTAAACGAGCAATGTGAATCAATCTTAAAGCTTGATGGGCTCACACAATGAGGGATCATCACAGGACAGAGCAACGCCCCATTGCCCCTTCTACCAAAATAGCATCCTCATGGGCATTCAGCCATCATGCAACACTCTTACAAGGAATGGGAAGCCTACGTTCCCTCCTCTACTTGAGTTTATCCTTCTTTTCCACTTGGTCAAAGAATACAAGACATTCATGTTCCTGACTCTTCAGAGGGAGTGGGTTGGATAAGCAGATCTAGAACATAGGTGCAAACAGACCGTCCATTTCCCAGAAATTCCTGATATACCATAGTGTGAGAAAGCAAGGCTCTACTATGCTATATGAGGGAATCTCTCTCTATGTGGGCATTTATTGATTTATGCCAAGTGTTCTTGCACCCCAAAGTGTCTTTTGGGTACACGTGGCACTTTCTATAGCAGGAGAGCAGCTGATCCAAATGTACAGGGTGTTTTTTGCATTGATATTTTCTTCCCCAGGCAACCATCACTGGGGAAACCTCCATATATTTTCTGTTGCATCAACTCTTGCCACAGCAAACTGCTACGTGGAATTTCTGCTTCAAATATTTTGTAGCCAAAGTTGCTAAAAGTGTCTGTGGAGTGTGTGATTTCTGCCTGCAAGTCGGAAAATAGCCTTGTTAATGCTATAATCTGCTATAACACTAAAATTGCTTTAAATCATGGGGCTAGGCTGCTGGCCAAGGATTCTTTTGTTAGGTAGATTGCTGGTGAATAGCTCAAAATGGTCAGCTGATAGGAGCTAATGGCCAGGAGATGGTCTCCTGAATAAATGGAGATCCCTCTGCCTTCAGTATTTTGAATGGGAAAGGCCTTAGAGCATGGGAAGGGAAATGTTTGGTTTGGCCTAATAGGGTGAAGTCACTTAGTAGAAGAACTAGTAGGAGAAAATTGGAAACATGTTCCATTGGCAAGCTGAATAATATTTCTAGGCATTTGTCACCTTGCACATAGGCTACATCTTTCAAGCTACGAATTCCAAGTTTGCTATTTGCGGGAGTTATCCTGTTGCTTTTGGACCAAAGCTGTTTGCTAAGAAGCAACTCTGAAGTGTCCTGCACCCCTGGTGGATTAGAGGACGCTTGGTGTGTTTAGTATGTTTGCAATTGAAATATAGACTTCTCCCTGATGGATTTTGTTCAACTAAAAAAAGGAGGGGGGGGGAATAGGCCAAAACCCAAACCAATAAAATTTATTTGCACAGTGAAAGAATTTGCAGACATTCTGCCAAACTGTGATGTGTTTTCAAGGAAGCCAAGTTCAAGATCAGTGCCAAGTGGCATAGGGAGAAATCGGATCCCATTCTAATGAGCTGGCATGAGTTGGGAAGATCAATAACTGAAGGCAGTTATTGTGCGATGGCAAACTGTGAGCCAGTTGAAAAGTAGTTGGCAATCAAAGAATATCAGGGTCTCCCTAATCAACTGAGAGTCCATGCAGGAATGGAAAAGTAAAATATGGAACCAAAACAAAATATTAACCCTAGAAAATTAGGGTCTCTTTATAGATCATGGTCAGAAGCGGGGACAGGGACTCCCATTCTATGCACTATGTACTTGGAAGCTACTCTCACAGAGCTTAATAACCTTCCAGAATAAGTGAGCACAGAATTGCATTCTTAACCTGCTAGATGCTGGATTTGCTGGAAATCACACGTCTGGGGCTGTTACTCACACATTCCTGAGTGTCATTCAGTTCCTCATCCTTTAATCAATCAATACTGATGGCTTTCAGCTGAGTGTGTCAATTGATGTTTGTGGTGATCTAAGGAGAAATGAGAGGCGTATCCATGTTGTTTGATCTGTTATGGCCCATTCACAAATCCAGACTGCAACAATCATCAAGTTCTTGAACATATGTATGTGAACTCGCTCACTGTTGAAGGTTTAAAAGGTTTTATCACTGCTGCCATATACAGTGCTGCCATATCCAATGCAATTGTCTTCACATCTTACATAAAGTTTTAGGTCTTGTAGAAGCAGGCCATATTAATTTACGTGTTGTTTAGATTCTGCTTAACAACACAGAGACTGTTTAGTTCTTGTACCCCCATATTAGTGGAAGTTTGGGAATGCCTTTCCAGGTCACTTTCTTTTGGAGATCTGACATTGCTGGATACTTAGGCTGACTTTGTAAAAACATCTTTATTTAACAAACGTGCAGAGTAAGAAGAAATGATAAGCATGCACTAACTGTCCCCGGCAATTTTACAACTGAAGCAGGGCAACTCGTCCCATCCAGCAAGTCCAGAGGATACTCCTTCCCTCTGGACTAAATACACAGTGGATCTCTTTAATCATATACCTGGTGATATTTTAACTCACAACATTTTCCTTTCACATTTCATCTTTCATGGACTGGTGTCACACAACTTTATCTCTGTTCATTTGCGGCATGTGTATGTCTCACATTTCCTGCGAAGAGCTCAGGGTAGTGTGTATGAGACTCCAGGTGGTCTTCATTCTTGGCGCAGGTCAGCCCCAGAGCTGGTTAGCTTTAGAGAAGGGGTTAGCAAGGTTTACCTTGCCTGGGCCGGTTCACTCCAGTGGAGATCCCTCCGTGGGCCGGATTGCGCGCATGCATGAGCGTGCGCGGCCACGATTTCCAGCGTCTGCGCAGACACAATTTCTGGCATCTGCATCTGCGCAGACACAATTTCCAGCATCTGAGCATGCACAGATGTGATTTCCGGCACCGTGGAAGTGAGTCCCCGCACCACACTGCGCTGGTTTAGCACAGCGCGCGGGGGCTCACCAAGCAGGTGACTCGTTCGGGGGTGGCTCGGGGGCTGGTTAAACGACCCCTGTGGGCCACTTGTGGACCATGGGCCTTAGGTTGCCTACCCCTGCTTTAGAGACTGAACTATATCTGAAGCCTTTTGACTTGAGAGTGAAGCTTCCTTTTCCAATGAACAGTTCGTAAGCTGCATCAGGATGTCTGCCCCACAGGCTCCAACAACAAAGACTCTCCTCCCTGGAAGAGAGGGGAGTGGTTGTGGGCGGGAGCCCGAGCTCCGCCCCTAGCAGGGGGCGTTAGACCCCTGCCTCCCCCTCTCACCTGGCTGGCGCCCATGCCCATCAGCAGGCACCCAACCAGGTGCCTCCAAGGGGGCGTTTACAGCAGCCTATATGCTGCAGCGCCAGCCCCTCCTCGGCCTCATTCTCCGTCGTTCCGTCGCGAGTCACCCACCCTCCACTCCCTTTGAGCTCAGGGTCTTAGTTTTCCTTGGCCTTGCTATGGACCTTAGGTTGGTTGCCCTGGTTGTCCAGGGGGCCTGGTAGGAATTTTTCCATTTGGCATTAGGCTTTTTGTTTTTTTGCCTACCTTGTAGCAATCGTCACAATTTTCGTGGTATTGGTGGGTAGGTTAGGCATTGGAATAATGTGTTGTGGTGTGTCGAAGGGCTAGGTGTAGCCATCGCCTATGCCTTCAATTTTTTGGGTATTCCGTTAAAGGAATCTGGCGGTCGTGTATTCTGTCCGATGCCTGCTTGGCGGGAGGCCATGGCACGACCCTCGGTGATATCCGGGGAGAGCCTATAGTTGGATTAGCATCAACAGGCTCCACCTACTGGTGAATAAACCCCCCTTGTTTTAGACATCCAATGCCTAAGCCAATACCTTTTCACTGCTGTAATCAATAAAGTTGTGGCCTTTTCTTGCCCATTAACCTTATATCACATGTCCTTGTGTATTCATTCCACATTGCGGGGGTCGGGTCCTCGAACCACAATCAGATTAATTAGCAAGTGCTTAGTTCATGTATACAACTATGCAAACTGTTATTGTTATGAAGGCACTACAATATACATAAGGCCATGTGAAATGACCCTTGGGAGGCAGACTTTTGGATAAACAAAGGCACTGGTGCAGAAGCCAATCTCTTCCCAAATCAGATGACAATGCAATGCCTATGGTGCAGAGATTTGCTTTCAAATGAAAGAAGAGAGATCACCCCCACTCTAGAAACTGATTTATTCTTTTGCAGCTAGCTTCCCGGCCATAAAATGCAAGCCATTTTGGGCCAGCGAGCATGTGATTTTGGTATGGATGTTGGTATTTCTGTATTCATTTCCATTTGCATTGCCCTCTATTCTGAAAAATAAGATTTATTCTCCTTTATCCCACTGACTCTTTGGCTCCATGTCTGCAGGTACATTTCTGTAGATAATCCACTACCAAGCCTAAATAAGGTTCATCTGTGAAGGAGAGTTGCTTCTGGTACTCAAATACAGCGGTCCTTAAACTTTGGTCACCTCCAATTAGATAATCTGCTCTTGTTTTAATTATGAGATTATGAGCCATTTTTCTGCAGACCTTATAAATTGGATTGCTTCATCCAGCCTGTTGAAGGGTAGGCTTCTGCACTTTGCAGTTTCAGAGGATTCCAGCTGACAAGCACATTTTGTTAGAAAACACACCACAACGATAGCTGCCTAATCTCTTAGAAACCCGGTTTAATGCTCCTTATTTAATTTCAAAATCAGCTAGTGGCAGAACATGGCCAAACACAACACACAACTGTAATCGACTGCATGTGCAACACAAATGATGACTTATTGTTATCTTTCAATAACATCTTTGTTACTCCTTTCAAAAGGAAGAAAAATGTGAAAAGTATGAAAGTGATATTAAGCAGATGTTAGACGGTAGTTGTCAATCTTGTCTAAGCATGCAGGTGCTAATGTGTTATAATTATCCCTTTTGGCAGTTGATATTTAGGATTTTGGATCCCACCTAGTCAATCACAGCTGTAATTGTTAAGCTTCTTACATAGCTAATATGCTGGGTAATAACTAGATCAAGATTTAATATTTGACGTTTACTATCAATTATCTTTTCTTCTGACATACATCTCCAGTACTCAGATTCCTGGAGATTAGGCACTTTTCCAGACACTCGGTATAATAAATAAAAAGAATTGTTGCTGTGTAAGACTTAAATCAAAGAAACATCGTGATCCACATTTCTCCAGGTTTACGCAATATATTTACTTGTAGTAATTTCCCTCACATTTACCCCTCTCTTTTATCAAGTTGCTTACAGAAGAAACCCATAGTTCAGAGTGTCATAGCAATATTCTGGCAGAGTATGAAACTGGTACTATTTCTACACAGTGTAACATACCAAAACATCCATATAGAAAGTGTAGCTTGCTCCTACTCTATTTGCTACGGTCTGAAACTTATTTTACTCCTTGTGACCTGCTAGTTCAGAATTCCGCATGACTACTATTCCAAAGATGGTTAGGAAGTATCAATTATGATCAAAATAAACCAATCTAAAAACATAAAGCACTTCCTGATCAGTACTTTTGAGTAGACATACCCTCAAATGTCATTTGAAATAAGCATGCTAGTTCACCAAATTTGAACACATGGTCCTGCCTCCTGATGGGGTGAATGGT
Organism: Podarcis erhardii; assembly: GCF_964252035.2. NCBI lineage: Eukaryota > Metazoa > Chordata > Lepidosauria > Squamata > Lacertidae > Podarcis > Podarcis erhardii. Next base: position 81,767,502 of record NC_138508.1, read on the forward strand.
TATCTGGGCAACGCTCATGTGATTGATGATGGTTAGGTTTTGCATGGCAAATATTTTCCAGAGTCAATCCTCTGAGTTCCAAGAAACCACTAGGCTTGCCCAAGTAGTAAGATTCTTGTTGTTCTCCTGTAGGGTCCCAAACTATGACTTGAGAAGAAGCCAGGATCTGAAACCACCTTCTGATTTGGGCTTGTTCTAACAAACCACAATTCCCCAACTTTGGGCATCACAAGGAACCATGGGTAACTTAAAATTTTAAAAATGAATGTTTTTAATCTCCCCCCCCTGCTGCAAAAAGAAAGAAAGGTTTAGGAGGAGTGCATACACCTAAGTCTTCTGGGTGCATATTGAATGTTTCCTGTTATATCTGACATGTTCCTGGAGCTCCAAAGGTATCTTAACAATTCTCAGAAGGCCAACAAATTATTTAATAATATCATCTAGTTCAGCCTTCCCCAGTCTAGTGTCTTGGTACTCTTCAGATGTTTTGGACTACAACTTGCATCATCCCTGACAAACGGACCTGCTATTCCTTGTGCCAAGTTAAAATAGAAAACCACAGTTTTGCCCAATAAAATTGTTAGTGTTTGGAGCATCATAAGCAACAGCATACATGTCTTGAATTTTTTCCATATGCACTAGCTTCTGAACAAATGTAGACAGGTAGTTTGTGTTAATTAGAAAAAAGGCAATTTAACCTAATCTTCTCCTTTTCAGACAAGCTGGCAACACAACAAATAATGGCGGAAAGCGCTCCACCATTGAAAACCACACTAGTAATCTTCGAAACAATATTGTTACAAGTTAAGTACTCCCTGTTGCCTCCAGCAGACAGGGTCTAGTTTCAAGAGGATGTTGCTCAACTTTGAATGGAAAACGTCTGAAATGTTGACAGCACAGAACATTAAGGTTTCAGAGCAAAACAAATGAAACCGGACCGTGTCATTTTGCAATAAAACACGAAGTTGTGTAATAGTGCCTTTTTAAAGCCACTTGCACATTTCAAGACTTCAAATAAAATGCTATTAACACAGACAGATAAACAGGCTAAGCCATTATTTGCCTGGGGTGATACCCTTGTGATTTACAACAGGCAAAGAAAATATAGTAGCATAGCTGTTCAAAATTGAATGATATCAGTACCAAAATAATCCTTTCATAGAGCTATAAGGGCCTTTGATAAGAAATTCAAAAAAATTGCATGTTTTTTCAAAGCAAATCCAGTTACATACAAGTGCCTATTATACAATCCAATTACTTTTTTAAGTGCGCCTGTAAAGTTACTTTTAGTTTGACCATCAAACAGGAAGCCTTCACAGACGTTAACGCAGCAGTCAGTTCCTAACACTCCCTCACACTTTAGCACAGGCATCCCCAACCTTCGGCCCTCCAGATGTTTTGGCCTACAACTCCCATGATCCCTAGCTAACAGGACCAGTGGTCAGGGATGATGGGAATTGTAGTCCAAAACCTCTGGAGGGCCGAAGGTTGGGGATGCCTGCTTTAGCATGACCAAAAATAGAACCCTGGAAGGTGAGATGTTGGTAGGAGATGGCTTGATTATATTTATTTCTTTGCTTATTTTGAAGGTTTAAACCTCATACAGTGGTACCTCGGGTTAAGAACTTAATTCATTCTGGAGGTCCGTTCTTAACCTGAAACTGTTCTCAACCTGAGGTACCACTTTAGCTAATGGTGCCTCCCGCTGCTGTCGCGCGATTTCTGTTCTCATCCTGAAGCAAAATTCTTAACCCGAGGTATAATTTTTGGGTTAGCAGAGTCTGTAACCTGAAGTGTCTGTAACCCAAGGTACCACTCTATTTCAATCATATGATTTTCAACACTACTTACAAATAAGAGGTAATGCTACAACCCCCCCTTCCCTAAAAAACCAAAAAAACCCTTACACATAGTTAAGTTGGCAGGGGTGCTAACTTGAATAAAATATGGGGGGGGGCAGGTAAGCAATGCCTATATAATCAATCACATGATGTAGTGTGCACACATCATTTGAATGGCAGTGCCCATCATCTTTTTTGGGGGGTAGCCACCTCAAATATTTTATTGGAGGGGGGAACCACAGCCCCTAGGAGCTGGCTCCTATGGATCCTAGTACCACATCCAGGTTCCAAAGAACCATGGAACAGCAACTCAATCTCCCCCCCCCCAACGCTGTGCAGGAAACTGCTTTCGAACTGCATTCTTTCAGAATTAGTGCACAATTCACCCTTTTTGAACACTGCTAACACAGCTACACACAGAGGGGATCTGCTATAGGACTCAAAGGAACCTTTTACCTGGGTGCATCGCTATTACGTAAAAGGAATGGGTGGCTTCTCTAGGGACATTCACGCAGGCCATTTGCATCAGTGAAAAGTCCTCCGGTGGGACCACGTTGCAATTTGGAACACGGCCTGTTTCCACAAGACAGACTTCAGTGTAGAAATGGTACTGCGTGTGTTTGGTTGGAGCCTTACAGTTCAACTTCCAGAGGGGAGAAAAATCATTTCATTTTCTAGTAAAGCGTCTAGTAAAGCATCCAGTATTCTATCTCCAACCCAATAGAAATTAAGTTAATAGCAACAAACTCATCCCCTTGATTGTTAGACTAGCTTGTTCTGGAGTGTGGTTTATGTTTACAGTGGTACCTCAGGTTACAGATGCTTCAGGTTACAGACTCTGCTTACCCAGAAATAGTACCTCGGGTTGAGAACTTTGCTTCAGGATTAGAACAGAAATTGTGCGGCGGTGGCATAGCGGCAGTGGGAGGCCCCATTAGCTAAAGTGGTACCTCAGGTTAAGAACAGTTTCAGGTTAAGAATGGACCTCCAGAACGAATTAAGTTCTTCACCCGAGGTACCACTGTATGAGGTTTAAACCTCCTTTGTAATTTGTTTGTTTGTTTATATATTTATTAATTTAAAAGGGGTTGTTTGTTGTTATTTTTTAACCTGCCTTTCAGGGTATGTTGTCCCTATAAGGAAGTTGAAACCAATTTTAATATAGTAATAACATTAATAAAATACACAATCAACTCCCCTAATTTATATGCAGCAGCAAAAAATAATAATAATGTAGAAGCATAGCACATTAGGAATAGACGGATCTCTGGCTGAGTCACTCATCTTGGCTCAGTTGGAGATACCATCCGAACTAGTGTATGTTCTCCATCTGAGCATAGCCAAATCTGGGATAACTACCAAAAGAGGGGCATTCTGTGAGGGAGGAGAGCATGGGGAGATTTCCCCCTATTCCAAACTCTGTATAGCTCTGTCACAGGATCTCGCAACTCTTTTTTAAAGGCTTGTTTCCCCTCTGCTATGCTCAGCCCAGCTCAGCCCTTAAACTGAATAATGTTTGGAATAGGAATATGTTACATGGGAGTAATTTACCTAGGTATAACTTATGCTGGCTTCCTATAATTTGGAATGCTGTGTTAGGGAGCAATCCGAATGCAGGATCTGCCAGGATGAGCAGAGTTTGAAATAAATGGAACTGCGCCTGCTTCTTGGGAGAAAAGCAATGACAAACCTAGACAGCATCTTAAAAAGCAGAGACATCACCTTGCCGACAAAGGTCCGTATAGTTAAAGCTATGGTTTTCCCAGTAGTGATGTATGGAAGTGAGAGCTGGACCAGAAAGAAGGCTGATCGCTGAAGAATTGATGCTTTTGAATTATGGTGTTGGAGGAGACTCTTGAGAGTCCCATGGACTGCAAGAAGATCAAACCTATCCATTCTTAAGGAAATCAGCCCTGAGTGCTCATTGGAAGGACAGATCCTGAAGCTGAGGCTCCAATACTTTGGCCACTTCATGAGAAGAGAAGACTCCCTGGAAAAGACCCTGATGTTGGGAAAGATTGGGGGCACAAGGAGAAGGGGACGACAGAGGAAGAGATGGTTGGACAGTGTTCTCGAAGCTACCAGCATGAGTTTGACCAAACTGAGGGAGGCAGTGGAAGACAGGAGTGCCTGGTGTGCTCTGGTCCATGGGGCCACGAAGAGTCGGACACGACTAAACGACTATACAACAACAACAACAACAACAACAACAACACGCCTGAGCTGAGGCCAGGCTAATTCCCCCTGGGGAATGACCTTCATTGACAGAGATTCTGCAGGAGAAATTATGAAGAAGGGTGTGCTACCCCCACCCCCGGGGCCCCATGCCTCTCCCCTGGGGTCTTTCCAAAATGAAAGCACTCTCTCCACACACACCTAATATAATGAGGGACATAAATAAAAGTCAAGAGCCATACAACATTTCGTAGAAGTCCCTCCTGCAGCGCAACCCTACACACATCTTACACAGATGTAAGTCCTCTTGAGTTGTGTGGGGATGGAATTGAACCCTCAGGTTAGCTTCACATTTTGCCTTTGATACAGATTCTAGAGTGCAAAGCATGCACACATTATGTCAGTTGCGGATTCTGTAGGCGGTGTGTATTGTTTGCTAACTTTCACTTTAGATGCATGTACGTAACTGGCAACCAGAAAATAACTGAGCTGCCCATAAAGGCATCAGTGCCATTTTTATTGCGGCATTATGTTTTAATTATTCAAGTGTAAGCAAGTAGGCACCAGATCTATTAACTAAAGAATAAATCTACTATAGTTAGATATAGCATACTAAGCAATTGTCTCTTTAAATAATAAAAAAAATATATAGCGGAAAAAAGGTTCCACAAAAAAATGTCGTATTTGTATAGACTCCAAATCCCCTCTGTTTAAACAGAGTGATTAATATCAGCTCCTGTAGGAAATTAAATTCAGGGAAGAACAGTAATATGCAGATATGCAGATTTCTAGATGGAATGGCTAGCCCTGGGTAACGGAGTCAGGTTGATTAATCTGCATCCACAGAATACAAAATGAAATGCAGAGCTCTCCTGGGTTGCACTAGAAATGAGTTTTCCTCCTTACATTAGAAATAAATGGACACACACATATCCACACAAATTGCAAAGGACCTTTAGAGCATGTGGCATGTTTACATATATGTTTAATATTTTAAATGAATATGTCTTGGCTTAGAGTGAATAATAAATTAATATTTCATTATATATGTATGTATATAAGTATGTTTACACACAAACAGACATATGCACACAAGCCAAGCACACTTTAATCTTTGCTGATCTGAGAAGTATAAGACAATATTGCGCATCCACATTAAAGTGCATCTTTGATTCATTTGTTTCTGCCTACTTTGCAGGAATACAGTTTGGAGATAAATATCATCACAAACAGTGTCTCATGGAGGAAAGAAAGTGAGGCCATACAGCCTTACTTAATGCTCAGGTTTAAAAAAAGAAAAAAGAAAGAAAAAAGATTTAGTTCAGTGTATTACTTCTACAGTTAAAATCATATCAAAAACCTAACCACGAAAGAACAAGGATACAATTGTACAGGGTGAGTTTGGACAGGGATAAATAACATTATGAATAATTACCACCACCACCTTAGCCTTTTAAAATGTTAATCTGTTTACATTATCTGTCCCAGATTAAATGTAAGAGTTTTGATCATGTAATAATGCCTTTTTAACAGAAAAATATTTACAGGAAAATTCAAAATGTCATTTTCAGGCTCCCCCACCCCCCCTGTCGTTACTGGAAACCCAAGCCTGTTATTTAAAATCGTTCACGGTCTCTCCAATAATTGTATAGAAGTAGGCATTATGCTATATTATTAAAGCTGTAATTTCCTGCTGAATCTGGCTGGATGTTTCTTTTTATCACTTGGCAATTTCTATCTAGTTATGGCATAATTAAGTTTCCTGACCCTTGCTCACTCTCTTAACAGGACGCTTAGAAATATACCAGAATTGCAGATCTTCAACCTGATGTCCCCACATAGTAATGGAATAAAATTATTAATCCAGTAATTGTACAGAACACATTACTTTGCATTGAATGTTCCTATTTTTCATTTTCTGTTGGTGACAATCAGCCAGAGGTACAAATCATTTCTGCAGGGAGCAGAACCTGCCTGGGGAGGTGGAAGGGGGGAGAGATTCTCTCATTCACTCTTCCGTAGCTACCTGTACAGCTGTGCTTTTTCAGAGTCTAACACAGTACTCGGCTCAGGTGAACAAAACAAAGTTAATAAATGGAAGGAGGAACAAGATACGTCTCTCGGCGGCGGCTTCCTAGGCATCAATAGCAGAGTCTTGCCCCCCCCCAAATGATAAATTCCCCCACATCCAACTGCATGTCTGCAAATGAGTCTCAGTTAGCTGTTTTTCAATTCGCCCAAATTATTAGTATTATGCTTCTGCACAGCACAATTGTGGAAATGGATGGCGTTAACAACCAAATGAGGCAGACGTGCATTTCTTTGGGGTCACTTCTTTGCCATGTGAACCTTGCAAGCCGAAGACTGCGCGGTGCTGGATTAACTATGTAAATATCTGCATGGGCATTTGGTGCAAGGAATGTGTTCAGCAGAAGGGGACAATGGGGAGGCGAGGGAAGGAACACACTTACCTGATGCAAATTCTCAGGGAGGGTAAAATTCTATTTTATATTTTTACAGTAGGATATATATTTTTTTTAAAAAAAATTGTAAGCAAATAGAAATGCTTTTAGTTATTTTGTGGGGAGGGGCTTGGATTCTACCTTCCATAAACAGACAATAGCAGTTGGCACGGCCACCTGACCTCCAGTTGGTTGCTTCTGATTATTAGGAAGCAGGACCTCAGTGTCTGGGCAGAATGATGGGGGTGGAGACGCTCCTTCGGATATACTGGACCGAGGCTATTTAGGGCTTTAAAATTCAACACTTTGAATTGTGCTCGGAAACGTACTGGGAGCCAATGTAGGTCTTTCAGGACCAGTGTTACATGGTCTCGCGGCTTCCCCCAGTCACCAGTCTAGCTGCCGCATTCTGGATTAGTTGTAGTTAGAGCTGTATGTAGAATTGGGGTCCCCACAAGTCATCTAGTCCAACCACCTGCAAGGCAGGAATCTCCACTCGAGCATCCCTGGCAGATGCCTAAAAACCTTCAATGAAGGAGAGTCCACAGCCTCCCAAGGAAGCCTATTCCACGGCTGGCCTATTTGTCAGTTCCTAACAGCTTGCATAAAGAAAAAAAGTTTGGCTTTGCTTTGTTTTTTTGAAAAAAGACAGCCCCAGGTGGAAAGGTGGATTCCCCCCCCTCATAAAAAACATTTTTAACACACACAGCTTAGCTAGGGGGCGGGGGCGGTGCTCACTGGGTGCCACTCACCCAGGGGGTGGCACTTACTGTGGGGCCTGCTGTGGGCCCAAGCCATGTGTGTCTCCTGAGAGTAATGCAGTAGTCAGGCACCGGTAGGCACCACGCCACCCGGCTGAATCCTGACAAGACAGAAGTACTGTTTTGGGGGGATAGGGGATGGGCAGGGGTGGGGGACTCCCTGGTCCTGAATGGGGTAATTGTGCCCCTGAAGGAGCAGGTGTGCAGCCTGGGAGTCATTTTGGACTCTCATCTGTCCATGGAACTGCAGGTTAATTCTGTGTCCAGGGTAGCTGTGTACCAGCTCCATCTGGTAGACCTGAGCACTGTCTTGCCAGAGTGGTACAAGCTTTGGTTATCTCCCGTTTGGACTACTGCAATGTGCTCTACTTGGAGCTACCTTTGAAGGTGACTGCAACTATTCCCCGTCAGGTGTCGAGGAAATAAACAACTACCTGACTTTTAGAAGAGAGGAGCAGGAAACGAATCTAGGACCACAATGAATTGATTGATTGATTGATTGATTGATTGTCTTGCGCCTCCTCCCAAAGCATCCAAGGGGCGCAAACAAGTGATAAAACAATAAAAAGATGTTAAAAACAATACCAAAACTAATACAGATGCAGATAGGGAAAGCTCCCTGCTGAAAAGGCTTGTAGAAAGGGGAAGTTCTTCAATAAGTGACAGAAAGATGGCAGAGATGGCACCTATTATATTTCTCAATTAGAAGGCACTTTTAAAGTGCTCCAGCAGTTTTATGGTTATTGTTTTTAAACCAGCGACTCCCACAACAACTATGTGAGATAAGATTATTACTCCCATGCTGCAGAAGGGGATTTCATATAAGCTCACTTCATCACTTTATGCACAGTACTTAGCAACTCAGGTAGTTCACACGTTTATCTGCAGATGAGATATCAAGTGCTACTGAACCTGAATGTGTGAATCAGCTCAGTAATCTAGCAGGTGGTTTACACTATCCCATATCACACTGGTGACTCGCTTTCCCCCTTCTTTGAAAGAGAGGGTGGGGAAAAGATAGATTCCAAATAAAATTCAGTTGAGAGTGATCATCTGACTGACACATCAGCATAAGCTTGCACTGGTCTAAGTAGGCAGAAATGCACTTGAGCTGTTGGGCTGTGCTTATGGTTAACAATCTCGTAAAATGGAAATTTAAAGGGGAAACAGCAAGGCAAAAAAATCAACATCTTCATTCAGGCGCTATCTATTTAGGACTAAAGCAGCATAATGTGTCCAGTGTTTACATCTCATTTCAGAAAAGAGCAAATAAATTGTGTTATGGGTGTGCTGTGCTACAGTTAATGTCTCAAATCCCATTGCTTTCAAATGCTTTGATATATTCCCCCCCCCCCACTTTCCTGTCTTGCCCTATAATCATGCCTTTTGGTCTTGCAGAAGAGTAAATCGGTAAAAGCAGAGTGTGGTGGTTGCAAAGTATTTCCAGGCTGGCAGGTTTATAAACTAATCCACGTTCTTCTCTTTCAGCATCTATATGAGGGGAACGTGTGTAATTTTCACTTCTCTGGTAAATGCAACTGTTCAAATAATGAAAAAATACTGTTTTAAAGTGCCATTAGACAATAGGCCTTTCCCCCTATCAAAAACAATATTACAGCAGTCAGCTCGAGTGTATATGTGTGTGTGTGTGTGTGTGTGCGCACACACACACACACACACACACATATATATATATATACACAGTATACATATAGGCTACAAAATAGCTCTGATTTTATTTCCATTGAATCAGTCGCGGTGGAAAAAGGTAATCGTCGTAATCACAGCAAAGATTTCTCTCTATTTGTCTAGGCACTTAGGCAGGCCGCATCACCTAAGTCTCTGAGCAACTAGAGCAGGATAGCTCAGGTGTAGTTTTGATACAGACATGCAAAACTCATTCCTTAATTTGTTTTGCATAAGATTGGTTGATGCTCTTGAGATAATCTCACTCATGACTGTGACTTTTTTCTCCTTGCCAGTAATAAACTTTTTCAAAAACTGCACACTTTAATAGCTGAGGTTCTATAGGGCAACTATCAAATAAGGAAACTGAACATTTACAAATTATGTTATAGCCTTAGCCATCTTTTAAAAAAAAAAGTTTTCAAGGAATTGTGTTGGTAAATAAGATGCAAGCTTGCCAAGACAACCTTTAGAAACATATGTTGTGAAAATAAAGAATTATATATTAGAATCGCCAAGTTTCCAACTATCCTCTGCTTCACTGCTTTTAAATTTGAGGTGCAGATAGCAGATAATAATGATAAATCTCTATGTAGCTAAAAGCTTCATCAACCTGCTTTCTGCAGATGAAGCTGATGTTAAAGGCACAAAAGCAGGGCAGGTTTTTTCAACTCAGTTGGCAACCCTGTTATATAATGAAGATAGATATAGATAGATAGGTGATAGATAGAGCGATAGAGAGATAGATACACCCCCCCCCACAACTCTACTGTAGATATGAATCTGCACATGCGTATCTAAAGCGAGTCAAGGTTGAGAAGCCACCTTTGAGTCCTGTCAGGGAAAAAGGTGGGATATATTATTATTATTATTATTATTATTATTATTATTATTATTATTGGCAGCAGCAGTAGTGGCAGCAGCATTTAAATTTATATACTGCCCTTCATCCAAAGATCTCAGGAAATCACCCCCTCCCATAAGAGAAATAAATAAACCAGTTAGATGTTAGCATCTCAGGTTGAACTGAACATCAGTCTACAAAGTGTTTGAAGATAATACTTGTTTTTGTTCTTCTGGACACTCTGTTGCCATTGCACATTGGACACATACCTGGATAACACAGAATTTAGAGACCTTTAGTGGTATGGTATGGTAACAGCGCAATTCTATGCACGACTTAGAGGTAAGGCCCATTGTATTCAGTTGGGTTTACTTTCAGGAGGGAAGGGATGAGGGAATATGATTCAGTTCACATTTAAACGTGAGTCTTCTTAATTCACATTTTGCAAGACAATGCGTATGCCAAAATACACCCAGTCACATTTCTCTGAATTTTGCAGTGCAGTTCTCCAGCCAAGTAATTGCGACAAAAATTCACAAAGGGTCCATACAAATGCATATATTCATTGAAAATGACATAAAAATGCACTATATTAGGGGGGAACTGTGTTGTAAAAAAAGTGTCTATTAGGTAAAATAGCATGCAAATATGTGTTTATTGGGGGGAAATTCGCACAAAAATGCAGAGGAATATTCATGAGGTTTTGTTTGTTTGTAGGCAAAAACAAATGGGGAACTGAATTTGATTTTGGAAAATAAGAGAGATAAGTCAAAATTGCCAAGTTTACCCATCCCTACTCTCAGGAAAGTGTGCGCCAGATTATAGCCTAACAAAGCAATCCTGTGCATGTCAGATAATAACGATGATAATAATAACGATGATAATCGTAATCATAATGGTAATAATAATAATAATAATAATAATAATAATAATAATAATAAAGCTCTGTCCCGCATAATCAGTCACAAGATGTGGTGCATGCACACCATTTGAATGGCAATGCCCATCAACTTTGAGGGGCCCCAGTCCCCTCAAATATTTTATTGGGGGGGGGAGATGAACCACACCCCTAGGAGTTGGCGTCTCTGCCACAGTGTCAGATTCAGAAAGGCATAAGTCCAGAATAAATTGTGATACCTACAACTCCATTTACATTTAGTTGCTGAAACTTCATTCTGTCTTACTGGATATCAAAAACTTTTTTTTTTTAAGAAACTTGCTGATTAATACTTTAATTCTTGTTTCACACAATAAGGATGAAATCACAATATGGAATCAAGCGTCTTTCATATAACCTCTGACTCAGCTAAGTAGTAAGTAGTTACATCCACCGATGTGGGTGTCATGGAAGAACGATCGCTTAACTTCCCATTGTTTCATTAATAAAAATGATCTCATAAGCAGAAGGCAATATTAACTATTTCCTCTTTTCTCCTCCTCCTTTATCTAGGATGCTGAAAGACACTGTTAAAATAGATCTATTTTCTTTTCATTCTACAGAATAATGCATGAATGATTATAACATATGCTCTATCTCTAGTTTTTCAACCAGTGGAAAAGTGCCTGACACAGTAATCACAACTTGTTGGGTTTTCAATCTGATGCTGTCCTATTTTATCATGGTAGTTAAATGTCCGTTCTTGTACAGCGTGATAAATGTTATGGCCATTTAACAGTAGCGGAAAAAAGAGAGAGACATGTTAAACCAAATATTGCTTCAGATTGTGTCTTTTATTCTTCTTTATCATCATATCTTAATTTATAGTATAATCATCATTATCACAACTGTCAGCCTCATTTAACCTTCCCTGATCTCCCATGATTCTTTGCTGTCAGGTCTGATTGCCTGCCTTCTGCTGACTGACTGATAATGGTTGACTGATTAGCCCTCCCCAAGTAGAAGACAATGATATATAGAACAGTGCAGCTTGCTCTATATATTAATGAGGAGCTGGCAAAGCTTTGATAAGGCTCTGGAATAATCCATCAGTGAGAGAAGGAGCTTGTAAAAAAACGGGTGGAACATTTCAGGGGAGAGACACCTGGGAAGGATGTAATGACCCAGCAACTAAATACCTCTCAGCTGCCTTGCCTCTGTTGTAATTAACATCAGATAGCTGCCATATGGATAACAGTAAGGAGTTTTATCAGTCCCCAAAATCCAGTTTACATTCTCTCAATTTTGCACCTAGGGCTTTCGGCCTTTACAACATATTTAGCAAGCAAAGCAATTAATAGCTCATTTTCCTTGGCATTAGACACTGTTTATCTTTTGAACTACCTCTTATCATAGGCCGTTACCTATGAAAGGCAGAAGTCATTGGCTTTTTGTGTGTGTGTGCTCTAGTTGTTACACTTACGCAGCAGAGGCCTGTTCACCATTAGATTCAAAGCTTCTGATGGCTACTTGAGTTTGAATGCGCTGTTATTACAGGTATTATATGAAATTGCTTGTGTTATGTGAAGGGGATTATAGAGGTTCTGGATCAATAACTTCAGTGGATGTTGGGAGTGATTACAGTACTCTGTCAATTTTTCCCATTTGGCTGTCAGTACTGATTTACAACACTCCACCTCTTTTATTCACATCAAATCATTCATTTCATTGGCAAATTCTATATATCTCAATTTACTTTAAGTAGCTGATTTGTGTAAAAATAAAATTACGTCCTCTCCTCTTGTTGTAACATATAGGTACAAGTAATAAAAATAAGTACAAACGTATCGGGAAATATTTAGGCTTTTTATATAGGGGGCAGTATTCTGTTTTGTATTGATATCACCAAGGGAGGTGGGTGGGGAATATATACAGTTGGAGCACCTTCCTGCCAACTGCCATTTCTTTGCAACTATTGTAGTTAGCAGCTGAAATTCAAAGCTACTTTACAGAAATACAACCGAAATGACTGAAAACAGGCTGGCCCCTCTTTCCTCTCAGTGAAAACAAAAGGTCTAAGCATACAGTGGTTTAGGAAGGTGATGGAGGTTCTGAAGCCCACCCAAAACACACCTCCAGATGACCAATGAACTTTCTTGAATCATAGAATTGGAAGGGACACCAAGGGTTGTGTAGTCTAACCCCCTGCAATGCTGGAATCTCAGCTTATCCATGGCAGATGGCGTCTCAACCTCTGCTTAAAAACCTCCAAGGAAGGAGATTCCACAAACCCCAAGGGATTCCGTTTGTTCCACTATCAAACAGCTCCTGCTGTCTTCCTGATGTTTAGTCGGAATCTCCTTTCTTGTAACTTGAACAATATGAGATGGGGCACAGGGGGCTGCTGGGAAACATGGTAATTGTCCCCAATCTATAACAGGAGTTTCTCAGCATCCTAACTAAGCTGCAGTTCCCAAGATTCCTTGGTGAAGGGTGTGGCAAAATGGTAGAAGTTTGTGCCGCAGTTCAGCTGCCCTATATTTCCAGGACCTTTTCAAGGAAAGATACAGCAACAAAATACAGTGGTGCCCCGCAAGACGAATGCCTCGCTAGACGAAAAACGCGCAAGACGAAAGGGTTTTTCGTTTCTTGAGTTGCTTTGCAAGACGAATTTCCCTATGGGCTTGCTTCGCAAGACGAAAACGTCTTGCGGGTTTGCTTCCTTTTTCTTAAAGCCGTTAATACCCGGGGAATCCACACTCCGCAAGACGAAAAAATCACAAGACGAAGCAACTCGCGGAACGAATTAATTTCATCTTGCGAGGCACCGCTGTAAAGGAAGAATGCATGTTAATGGATGGGACGATGACAATAAAGCAAACAATTTACCTCATGAAATTTTGCATAAAGGGCCTAAGGCGTAAAGTGCAAGTAACACGCTGTTAAGGCTATATTATACTTTTCCACTTCCTTTCCTAGCCTTCCTCAATAATTTCGTGTTATGAATCCGAAAAACAAAGCAAACCAATTCCACCCAGTTAATCCAAATTATTTATTGTCTAAAATGACATCTGCATTTCCTCTCTAAAAAATGATAGCATATATAACTTGATATTAATAACAAATACAATGTTTTCAGTGTGAAGAGGGGAAAGTCTCTTCTGTTTTCTATAGCTCAAGACATATTAATAAACATACAGTAAGACTTGATATAATACAAACACACTGTTGTTACAGATGCTGCTGTATTCAAATAAAGGAATTCAGAGAAAGAAAAATAATAGCCTGTGTTTATTGTCTGTTTGGCATAAAATGCCCTTTGCGTTAAAATATACAGCTTAATCCAGTGGGTCTGTTGCTTTCCATTCACGCCTGTATATTTTAGGATATCATTTGCAGAATTTATAAATACAAGAAAATATAGTGAACAGTGTTTAAAACACAATAAGTAAACACCTCCGCAGACCAGGCATATTTTTTTCTGAATAGGCACACATTATTTCATACAGTATGTTTTTTTACTATTCAGTTAACATTTAGTAATCAGCTAATTCCTCTTATCCGATCAATCAATGGTACCTAGAAAGAAATGTTCTCTGAGTAGGATTTATCCTAGCCGTTCAGCTAGTTTCAACAAAAGATAAAGGGAGATCGTGCTTAAGAGGTGAGTTTGTGGACAAATGTTCTGAGCAAAGGCAAGATAGATCTGTGTTATTTTGTGGGACTGTCTTTGGACCTGTAGTAAAATCTCAGAAGCCTAGAAAACCAAAGATAAATGGGAGAAGGCAGGCTATGACAGTGACAAAAAGTAAGGCTGGTGGTAGAGAGTGGGTCATGTTAACTAGCAGCAAAGAGAGCCAATGTGGTGCCCTCCATATGTTTTTGGACTACAACTCCCATCAGCCCCAACCTGTAAAAGCCAACGGTCATGAATGATGGCAACTGTAGTACAACATCTGGAATACTGGCTACCCTTGTTGGTGCAGAGGAAGTGAGAATAGGGCTACCAAGAAATATGTAGATGGTGTTATTATATATGGAGCGTTATCTCAACTTTTTGGCAAAACTTAGAACCTTGGTAATCTTCCTCCTTGCAGCAGTTCACATGGAGGTGGCTCATACTTAGAAGTCCCCTGAAAGTTACTACTACTTTTTTTAAAAACTTACTTCTGAGTAAATGTGAGCAGAATTAGACTGTGTCTACACCCCAAGAAAATTTACTTGGACAAATGACCCACTGATACCAGTGGGATCCACTTCCAGGAATATAGTTAGAATTGGCTTATAAAAATGATAAGCATAAAGGAAACCTGAAGAATGCATGATGCTATCTTTCAAAAACATGAACGCTGCTAGAAGTTGGTCCTGGTCTTCTGTAAACATTGAGAACAAGAGGTTCTAAACAAGCTGCACTGGAGAGGATTCCAGTTAAATATTAGTGAAGAGTGTGAATCACATTTACAAGAAGAATTTCAGGGTCTCGATAATTTAATTTAACCCTGTATATGCAGCAAGGTTGACTAGATACTGGGGAGCGGAAAACCTTCTGCTTCTGAAATCTGATGTGTGTAACATTCTCTTGGCATAAAAAAAATAAGAGGAAAACGAAAGTGATTCATAATGATAGCGTTTAGCCAAAGTGAAACTGATTTGCTCAAATCGTTTTGACTATTCGGTGTTAGGGATGGATGAATCGTGTCAATTCCGGCTTTTCCGGGTTCATCACCTTCTTTAGATTTCTGCAGCGATTTGCGATTTTTTTCTTTCAAAAATCCTCATGAAGATTCGCCAGCATTTGAATACGAATTTCTTGTAATAAACACATTTATGTAAGCAGTTTTGAGTAATGCACACATTTTCGCAACCATTTCCCCTTAATACAATACATTAGTCTCTGTTATTTTCACTAATATATGCATTTTTATGCACACTTTCCTGTATCATCATCATAATCACCATCATCACCAATGTACTTATTAACTGCCCTTCACCTTAATGTCCTGTATACATTCTTGTACACATTGGTTGGCTAAATTGCATTAAAAAATTTGTTTGGTTCGCATATGGTTCACAAATTAGATAATTGCTCATTAAAATGGAAAAAAACATTTCTTCCCCATCCTTATCCAATGTTTTGGGGGGGGGCAGAAACAACAACAACAACACTGTCACTATACAAAAACATCCCTGAACCTGCACTGGATATCAGACATAACACCATCCATGCAAAATAAATACATAACTGAAACAGTGGTAAGAATCTGCACTAAGAGGATGGGCAATTGGAACTCTCAGGTCACGCTAAACCAGGCATCCCCAAACTCGGTCCTCCAGCTGTTTTGGGACTACAACTCCCATCATCCCTAGCTAACAGGACCAGTGGTCAGGGATGATGGGAACTGTAGTCCCAAAACATCTTGAGGGTCAAGTTTGGGGATGCCTGCACTAAGCAGTGGAAAGGGAGCCCAAGGGATTACAGTGGTGAGGATCCCCTGCCCCCCAGTGAGTGATGTAGTCATTTGCCGGACTGCCAAGGTAAATGGCGGGTTTTCCTTGCTCTGACAAGTGAATGAGGTTACAATGAGGCTTTCAAGTTGTACTTCAAGATGTACCACTACACCACTGGTCATCCAGAGCAGGCAATCAGTTTGTCAGAAAGCATTTATAGTCACTGCTGGCAGCCTGCTGACTGTATTTGTAGACCCACGCCCCAAAGCTTGTCACGGTGCCTAAGTAAGACCAAAATCATCTGACAATTCAGTAGACACAGCCAAGCTGGCATCTGTATCACACAAACAGTGAAAATGCCCCACAAGAATCTGAATATCCTATGTGATGAAATGTTTGAGAAGCTATGGGTAAATGTGAACTTATATCCATAGTTTGCAAAAAACAACAGCACCAAAAACCCTAAAACACTTGTTTTTCTTTTTTTACTGCACGCAAGACAAAACCTTAGACATCGCTCCCTCTTGTCTACCAGACTGGCAACTTCCACGTAACACATTAGCGCACACATGTTTGACTAACTTAAGGAACGGTAGCATTCATAAGTGATAGCGTATCTACAGCTTAGCATGAATACTTGCCTCTAAGAGTTTGTTTAATTAAATGGCTCACCACTGTCAAACCATACGTACATTTGATCTCTTAGATAAATATTTCCACATTATATTTGCAGGAGCCCATTCACTTAGTTATATAAAGATGAAGTGAGCAGAGTATTTGGTACCACCTCTTCCTTTTCCTTCTGATCCTTCTGTGAAAGCCTTAAACTTTTGACCTTTGATCTACATTTTCCCATTGTCATCTCATGTCTCCTTTTCTGTCCCCCCACTATTAATTTTAGATTATTTTAAACTATTAATTAATTGATTAAATTTATATCCTGCCCCTCGTTGCATGTGATACTAGGGTGGGTCAAAACAATTAAAAACACAGTGTACAATGGAAGCCAAATAGAATACTTTTTAAAATAAAATGATCCTTCTCCTATTAAATATATTAGTCAGAATAGCCTATAACTCGGAGCACAAAGAAGTATCTCTTAGGCATATTAATGGCAAACTCAGAACGCTTGGCAGAAGAGAAGAATCTTCAGCTGGAACTGAAAAAATAACCCAGATTGGTGTCAGTAAAAGTTCATGGAGGGAATGCTCCATAGCTTGGGTGCTCTTGTGTAGAAAGCCTTCTGGTGAGCCACAGTTCTCATAACTTCATGCAACAATAGCACTGCCATGAGGCCAAACAAGCATCCCCAGAGCTACTCGCTGAAACCACCACTACAAAAAGACTATGTCTCTAACTCTCAACCTGCAGGTTGGTCCAGGACAACACCATGATTGATGGAATCAATAGCCACAGGAGAACTAACAGGGATGCATTCACCCTGTCTATATCCCAGTACAGAACTTCCATTAAGACCACCAAGGCTATTTCAGTGGTGAAACCAGACTGAAATGGGCCGAAATATTTCATTTTCTCCAACCATGCCTGTAATTGAATGACCACCACCATCTCAAGCACCTTGTTGAAGAGGGGGATATTTGTGACTGGGCAAGAGCTATTACAGTCTTGTTGGTCCTGGGAGGGACCGGGGGGGTGGGGATGGTTTCCCAATGCCTGGCTCTCCTATCAGAATCTCCAGGCAGCTGTTGAGGAGACTCCAAGGGAAGAGGACCCTCCAAAGAAGCTGAATTCCAGTTCTCCAAAGCATAGCAGCCCTCACCAGGAAGGAAAGAGGCGCATGCTAATAGAAGGAACATTCTTCTCCAGGTGAATGTTGAAGGGGATGGGCAGGTGCAGCACAGGAACTAAAGAAAACTTAAGGGCAAACACTACAAAGGCACTGTACATTAATATACTGAAATACAGAGAGAGCTGCAGGGATTCAGC
This sequence comes from Podarcis erhardii, assembly GCF_964252035.2. Taxonomy (NCBI): domain Eukaryota; kingdom Metazoa; phylum Chordata; class Lepidosauria; order Squamata; family Lacertidae; genus Podarcis; species Podarcis erhardii. The sequence goes on from NC_138508.1 coordinate 81,785,543, forward strand.
ATTCTAGCCTTGCTTCTGGCACTTATTTAAATTGGCAGCTATATTTTTTAAATATACACTTTTTATTTTTTAGATATAAGAGTATAGTGCACTGAAGCACAAGCTGAGTATTACCAGGGCTGGGATGCTGTGACCACCCCTTGCTCATTCTCTCCTCTCACTCTCCTCTGCTTCTTTGTGGGTGTGTTTTTTCCTTGAGAGATAACACAGCCCACCATTAGTGAAGTTTCATGTAAAGCTAGGCTGTGGATAGTAAACGTTGCCATCTCTGCACTTTCCCCCTAACATACAATTTCCTTAGGTTCATGTATCCAGGAACTGTTGGGAAGTGAAATAGAGCCATGGAGCAAGTCAGTGATTCAGTGGGATCAGAGTCTGGAACACATGTTCATATAAGGCTAGATAAAGTCCTCGAGAAATCTAGACCTCACTAAAACCTATTTTTCTCTCTTACAGCACAATCCTATTCATTGCTGCTGAGAAGCAGACCACACTGTGTTCAGCGGACCATAGCCCTGTGTGGGCATAAGATTGCAGCCTTCATTGCTGGCCACCTTAGAGTTCATTCCTCATTGTCTGGAACACAGTTAGCTGTTCAGATGCCTTTCATAAGAACCAGCCCACAGCTGGCCAGAGGTGCATCTCACAATATTCACCAAGCAACTGATTTGGGACAACTTGTGTACCATACAAACATGGGTTGAAGGGGGGGAAGGCCCTCCTTGCACCTCAGGCCTTGCACCACACTTACTATTTAGTTATTTGGGTTCTTGCTGGCATTTAAACTTAAAGCACACATTTTAATCTCTAAAAATCCCAAAATCGTTCAGGAGGCAGCGGGCGTTCTTAGAAACAAGCACCATTGGGAAACCAAAAAATTTTTTTGCTGCTTTGCTATGTATAAATAAACATCTCATATGGCTATGTGCAACATATGATTGAAATGAGGTCATCTAAGAATATATTCCTCTCTCCAATATGCAGGGGGGGGGGGGAGATGCTTTAGATTTGTAAATGCTATGCCAGTGTTTTTCCTCACTGTTAACAAATGTCACCTGGTATTAATTTAGTTGCTATATTCTGACCTGAGTGTTTCTTTCTATGAATTGCCTTCTGATAGGACAAAGGTGTGTGTGGTGTTCCCCCCTCCTCCACCCCCCCCAAAATATGGTAATATATGTAGGTGAAAACAGCATTGGGGAATTTCTGTGTGACACATTTAATAGTTCAAATGAAAAATAATTGAATACTTTGCAGCTCAAAGTGGTTTATCACCATGGGTATTACAGTGTTTAGTGTTACTTAGTTTGACCATGTTAAAGTGAGAATGGATTGTTCGGTTGTGAAGCATATTATTTGCGGTCTATTTAGTCTTCTGTTTCTTCCTGAGAAAAAATTCCGTTCTCTCCCTCCACCCTCCACTTTCTTAGAATAGTACACACCAACAGAAGAAGAAAAAAAATGTAAGGAAAGTAAGAGCTGGCAACAAGAAACCTCTACCTAAGGTGAAAAGCATTACTATTTTGAAGAACAAGATAATTCAGGAGTCTGCCTACACCTACTGATTCCAAACGAGAGTCACATCCACTACCATCTTAGGTGCATGAAACATTTTATGACTCTGTGCTTCCTGTTTTCACATTACCTTTCTCCCTAGCTGTTAGAATCATCTGTACCAAACTGGGTCACATAAGTTTTCACCAGTAGTGCAATGGCAATCACTTGAAGGGTTAATCATTAAGTGTGCTCCATCTTTTCTGCTGAATTTTGAAAATTCTGCATTCTGGACTTAGGATGGCTGGGACCACAACCAGTGTTTTTTTTTCTGGGGTGATGAAGGGGTACACATACCCCTAAACATTTTGTGAATCTAAGTTTGGCCTCATTGAGGGGCGTTATTTCAATATGAGTAGGAAAATGAGAGTACCCCTAAACATTTTTTTTAGAAAAAAGCACTGACCACAACACAAAGTAAATGTATTGTGATAGGCAGGGAGGGGGCTGGGAGGAAGGAAATAAGGTCACTGCATCAACTCAGGTTTGCTTGTGAGTCCAGCAACAAAAAATTAAAAAGTGGCTTCCTTATCACTGAAGAATTCCCCTCAGGAGAGAGGCCATGTCCCTTTGCAACATTATTAACTACCCAACAGGCAATAGCTTTCCTAAACAGGCATAGTCACAAATAGTCCTTGAATGAAACACAACAATCTGATTAGAAGCTGCATTTCATTTCATTGCAAGTTTTTCCTCAGCCCTGAGATTTGCTTTAGAGGGAAGTGTCTGTACACCGCCTTGCTTTTGTCTCAACCGGAGGGTTTAATAGCTGAAGTAACTGAAAAGGCCTAACACCAGAAAGGCTTTCGTTACCAGAGTAACCGTAAAAACAGACCCCAGTCTCCATGGCAAAGAGAAAAGCTATTTGCTGCAGCCTTTTCAGACCTTGAACAGACACTGACAGTTTTCCTATAATCACTGCAGATTATTTGTAGCAACTAACTATATTATAATGTTAACTATAGGAGGGCTTTGAAATTACACTTGGGCGGTGTGGAGGGGGGGGCGGTTAGAAATAAATACATGCAAGGAAATTTTTTACCAGTTTAGCTAGGAGTCTATTATCAGTTTTAAAATCATAATGTAATTCATTCTACTATTCCAATTGAGTGAGGTCACCTTTCTGGTTTTGTTCTTATATTTTGTGCAGAAAAATTCTCACTCTATTGCGAGTCCTATACCGTCTGTAAAATTAGCACACACTCACTTCTATTGAACAATTTATTGTGAGAATGCCTTACACCACTGAGGACCACTATACAGTACATGGCGTTCTCTATGCTTTTTCAGCTACTGTACATTAACAATAGTTTATGTTACCCACACTATTCAAATGATTATTCTTCCCGTAGTTTTGTGCTAGATTTTACACAATGCACTTTTTACGATTATTTTAAAGTGCATTGCTTATATAAACCCTGCAACGCTCTCATTTAAATTACCGGTGTGCATTGCAAGGGCTCCTTTGCAAGGGCTCCTCATTCAGTTCTTATTAAAGTGTTGAACTTGCCTGAAGTTTATCCTGCACAGCATTACTCAACACTTTCCCCAGTTTTCTTTCTGCCTTCTCAAGCTTAAATCTACCTCACACAGCCAGCTCACGTTCAACCGAGAGAGACTCTGGCAGGATTCTTGTGCAGCAGTAGTGATGTGGTTGCTGCTCCCTTGTGGATCCATCTCATATCACTCTAATAACATAAGAAGAAGCCATGGGAATAGTATAAGCGGAGGAGAACTGCATGGGAACAATGACACCAATATCAGAAGGGAAGGCTAGTGGTTCTTCGATTACAACCCCAACTTTCCCGTAGGGTGTCTCCATCCTTAAGCTGACTGGTGGCTGGTGCCCCTTGGTGCTGGTGGAAGTAAAAGAGTCCTTGCTGGGGATGGGTGAGATTCCCCCCCACCACCAGCCATTTCTTCCCTTTCCCCCATGTAAGTTAATTCTGTTACCCCAAGGGTTCAGGGTGAGAGTGGACTACTTCCCACACCAGCCATTTCTCCCCATATGCAAGTTAATGGAAGATAATGGATCCGTCAAGCGTCCATTATCCAACATGCTTCAGATGAAAATAGGGACCAACTAAGCATCCTCAGGGACGCGGGTGGCGCTGTGGGTTAAACCACAGAGCCTAGGACTTGCCGATCAGAAGGTTGGCGGTTCAAATCCACATGACGGGGTGAGCTTCCGTTGCTCGGTCCCTGCTCCTGCCAACCTAGCAGTTCAAAAGCACATCAAAGTGCAAGTAGATAAATAGGTACCGCTCTGGCGGGAAGGTAAATGGTGTTTCCATGCACTGCTCTGATTCGCCAGAAGCAGCTTAGTCATGCTGGCCACATGACCCAGAAGCTGTATGCCAGCTCCCTTGGCCCATAAAGCGAGATGAGCGCCACAACCCCAGAGTCATCCGCAACTGGACCTAATGGCATCCTCAAACCATTCTTTTGTGCGTCCCCCCCCCCCGAGCATTTCCTATCGGAAGTAGCGCAAGTGCCGCTATCACTACACCAATGGGACACAGCATACATGTCCTCCTCCACCCTGAGATAACCCCTTAATCATGATTTTATTTTATTCTTTGGTAGATTAAAAAAAGACCACCACATAGCAATAATTAAATTTTAGAAAGGGGCAAGATTAGATGTTGCTGCACAGAGCATTTAAAAATAAATAAATCACGTCTCCTTGTGCTCCCCCTTTCTTCTCGCCCAAAGTGGACCTCTCAGGCAGAAAGACAACACCCAGCCACCTTTAGTTACGAGCCTCCATTCATCAGGTATGAGCCTAAGTTTTATTTCAGCATTCTAAACTTTAAATCTATAGCACATAACCATTAAAATTTGTTTGTGGAGAGAGTGTTGTCTCACGGAGCAACCATGCAATTCCTACATTATGGCAACCCCAACGTGGTTGCACACTGTACAGTACAGTAATCTATTGTGGCAACATTACAATTCCCAGTTTGTATTGGGCCATAGAATGCACAACATATTTTTGCTTCCTGTAGGTCAGCTGAAACCTTTAAAAACTTTCAAGGCAGTTCTTCATGTATAAAAGATGGTGACAACACGAGACAAGGTGATGCATGAAAAAAGGCAACCTATAGTGGTTGCGGGGTCCCACTAAATAATTTATAGCTTGTTCTACTTTAATCATAAATGCGATGCTTCAGTAGTAAATGGCATGGTGGGACAACAACAACAACAGTTTGTTTGTTTGTTTGTTTGTTTGTACCCCACGCATCTGGTTGGGTTTCCCCAGCCACTCTGGGCGGCTCCTAACAGAATATTAAAAACACAATAAAACATTTAAAACTTCCCAATACAGGGCTGCTTTCAGATGTCTTCTAAAAGTCAGATACAGTGGTACCTTGGGATGCGAACGGGATCCGTTCCGGAGCCCCGTTCGCATCCTGAACAGAACGTAAGACATGACTGCATGTCTGTGCGTGTGCGGGTCACGTTTCGCCGCTTACGCGTATGCACGTGACGTCATTTTGACCATCTGTGCATGCGCGAGTGGCGAAAACCGGAAGTAACGTGATCTGTTACTTCCGGGTTGCCGCGGAGCGCAACCTGAAAATACTTATCCTGAAGCATATTTATCCCGAGGTATGACTGTCGTTAGGGACACGGGGGGGGGGGCGCTGTGGGTTAAACCACAGAGCCTAGGGCTTGCCGATCAGAAGGTCGGCAGTTCGAATCCCCGCGACGGGGTGAGCTCCCGTTGCTCGGTCCCTTCTCCTGCCAACCTAGCAGTTTGAAAGCACATCAAAGTGCAAGTAGATAAATAGGTACCGCTCCAGCGGGAAGGTAAACAGCCTTTCCGTGCGCTGCTCTGGTTCGCCAGAAGCGGCTTAGTCATGCTGGCCACATGACTCAGAAGCTGTACGCCGGCTCCCTTGGCCAACAAAACGAGATGAGCGCCGCAACCCCAGAGTTGGCCATGACTGGACCTAATGGTCAGGGGTCCCTTTACCTTTACCTTATGACTGCAGTTGTTTATTTCCTTGACATCTGATGGGAGCGCGTTCCACAGGGCGGGCGCCACTACTGAGAAAGCCCTCTGTGTGGTTCCCTGTAACATCACTTCTCACAGTGAGGGAACCGCCACAAGGCCCTTGGAGGTGGACCTCAGTGTCTGGGTTGAACGATGGGGGTGGAGATGCTCCTTCAAGTATACTGGGCCGAGGCTGTTTAGGGCTTTAAAGGTCAGCAACAACACTTTGAATTGTGCCTGGAATCGTACTGGCCACCTGACCTCCTGTTGGTCACATTGCTGCCGCATGCTGGTAGACAGAGGGGTGCAGTGAGGTGGCTCTGTATGTATGCAAATGAGCCAGCTGAGCCAATCTGGCACTCTGCTGGTACTTTTGTAGCACATGAATCTCCCTGCCATCTTCCAATACCTCCTCTACCTCCCGGTAAGCAGCAGAAGCAATGCAGCCAAGTGGAAGTCAGGTGAACAGTCGCATCATGTTCTTTACTGGTGTGCTACTTGAGACGATGCTGAAATCTCAGCTAAAACATCCATGGCAGATGGCCACCCAACCTCTATAATGCCAGGACTTGTCACGGGCTAAACTGAACTATCATAAGTCTGAGTGAAATGTCTGCTTTTGGTTTGCTGGGCACCAGAGGTCCTCTGATGATGAAGCAGCTGATATGAGGGGGTTGTGTAATTTTAGGGTGAAGACACGTGTAATAGAGCTCAGATAATGTCTGCTGTGAGGTGAGCTCAGTTTTCTCCTGGAATAGATAACGAAATGATCATCATATCAAAAACTGGCACAGCCATTGTTGTTTCTCCCCCCCCCCCTCCACGCCATGCTTCAAGTGTATGGTGTATCCTTTTCTGTTGTTTTAGAAAAAGTACAGTGGTACCTCAGGTTAAGTACTTAATTCGTTCTGGAGGTCTGTTCTTAACCTGAAACTGTTCTCAACCTGAAGCACCACTTTAGCTAATGGGGCCTCCTGCTGCACGATTTCTGTTCTCATCCGGAAGCAAAGTACTTAACCCGAGGTACTATTTCTGGGTTAGCGGAGTCTGTAACCTGAAGCGCATGTAACCTGAAGCGTATGTAACCCGAGGTACCACTGTACATGAATGTTTATACATATGCATCCATTTACATCACCTTGCTGATTAGAGATTGTTTTTTTTAAAAAAAACCAAACTGCAAAATTGTCACAGAGATGGAGATGTCATCATGAGACTAGTGCTAATCATTCTCTTGCACAACTAGCTTTTACTGCAGATTTGCAGAACTGCTCACCACCCCCAACTTCATTTCTTACGAGAAAATATATGTTTGAACATATATATGTTTTTTCAGGGTGGTCACACTGTTCTAATACTTGTTACATTTGTCTTCATCCTTTCTGTGCACTGGCCATGCTGTGACAGATGGCTTGAATTCCAAAAGACAGGCTCATTAGAATCAGTAGCAAAGAAATGCAGGGACAGGTACTGCACTTTCAAAAATTCTGGTTCATGATATTCAAATTCTAAATAAAGCGTTTGCATGTAAATGTTTCCATACTGCTGTATGAACAGCTATCAATCCTGAAAATTCCTGTTGAACCCTCTGCAAGTAGTAGCATGTAGCATTTCTCAGGACTACCTCTCAAGGTTTTTAAATATCTGGAAGTTTCACTTGGAACGAGATCAGAATCAAGCTCCTACAATATTTTATACTAACATTAGATAATTAATTGATGCCATTCATTACCGGTAGTATTTGTTGAGGGAAAATATCAACCATAAAAAATGTAAGTAATTAGAACTCTCATTATCTTAAATTTAATCTTAATAAGTGCTATTATATTCTTGATCATAGATAGACAGGCAAGCAGGCTGGTTACGTTGAGACACTTCAGGAGACGGCCAATGCATCACATTTTAAGCTGCATCATATGAGCATAAGTCAAATTCAGAGCTTTGGTGCTCACTGCCAATCACTATCCCCTGCACCTGCTCTGCATGAGATTACCTGATAAAGAAGAGTTTGGATTTGATATCCCGCTTTATCACTACCTGAAGGAGTCTCAAAGCGGCTAACATTCTCCTTTCCCTTCCTCCCTCACAACAAACACTCTGTGAGGTGAGTGGGGCTGAGAGACTTCACAGAAGTGTGACTAGCCAAAGGTCACCCAGCAGCTGCATGTGGAGGAGCGGGAACGTGAACCCGGCACACCAGATTACGAGTCTACCACTCTTAACCACTACACCACACTGGCTCTCAGTGTGCCCCTCCCTTGCCATTCTGTTGCTGTAAAATGCTGATGTGTGCTGATGTGCATCACTCCTTGAGGCTGGTAAGGTGGAAGGCAGGGAGCCCAAAGAGTAGGTGGAGCCAGAGCCAATAGCAGGCCGAGCCAACTAATTCTACTTTTGTCCTGATTTCCTCCCTGCTAAGGTCAACAAACGCAACATTGAGAGCAAGGAGGACAAGCTGACAACCAGTGCCACCCCCTGGATTGGATAGAAGACAGGTAGGTTGGGGGTGGCTGAGGACACCTTTCTGACATGCCCAGTCGGTATGCATGGGAACCAATATGAAAGATCTATGTCAGCATTTAGAATTTCTGTGGAATAAGTGGTGGGATTTCTCAGCTTGTAAGGTCTATATGAACTGAGTTCCCTGTAGCCTTCAAAGGGTAGAAAGTTTGATAACCACTACCCTAGAGTACGGGACGCGGGTGGCGCTGTGGATTAAACAACAGAGCCTAGGACTTGCCGATCAGAAGGTCAGCGGTTCAAATCCCAGTGACGGAGTGAGCTCCTGTTGCTTGATCCCTGCGCCTGCCAACCTAGCAGTTTGAAAGCACGTCAAAGTGTGAGTAGATAAATAGGTACTGCTCCGGTGGGAAGGTAAGCGGCGTTTCCGTGTGCTGCTCTGGTTCGCCAGAAGCGGCTTAGTCATGCTGGCCACATGACCCGGAAGCTGTACGCCAGCTCCCTCGGCCAATAAAGCGAGATGAGCGCTGCAACCCCAGAGTCGGCCACAACTGGACCTAATGGTCAGGGGTCCCTTTACCTTTACCCCAGAGTACCAGGGCAGGGGTACCAGAGGTTGCTGCTATGTCAGCCTAGGGCACAAGACTAAGCTGTGTAATTTGTTTTAAACTGTCTTTCATGTTGTATTTTAAATTGCTGTGACCTGGCCTGGGACCTTGTGGCAAAGCATATGGAAATCATCATTGTTCTTGTCTTCCAGTAATGAGGTGACAAGATGAGAGGTCCATTTGGGCCAGCTCTCTGAGAGTCTACATTTGGAATCTATGTCCTTACAACAGAGCATAGGGTTGGCTTGTGGGAAAGCTTGGATGTCTTCTAGAAACTGAAAGCATGAGAGGCTAGCCTGCTAGATCAGCTACTGACTAAATTTCATCTTTTTTATTGTGTTACATGCTCAAAGTAAAGCTCTTGAAGACGAGAGAGAAAGATGGAACAAGTCCACAATAGATAAGAAGTATAACACGGGATCTGTGTATAATGACTAGTACTCCAGATGCCCTTTCATATATTTAAAATTGCCATTCCATTACATAAAATGTAATTCATTCTACTTCTCCCTATCTCCACCCCTCCCCCCACCACAAAAATATAATCCCAGAAGGGTTTTGACCAAACAAAAATGCTCTAATGATTGCAAATGGTTCAAATATTCTGTCCAGTGAGTTTAAGTTAAGTGATAAAAGTTTCATGTTAAAAGAAATAATAAGTGGAATTTCACACATATTATAGTAATTGTGAAAGCATCCAATTTACATGGAAATAATGCAAAAGAATTCTGACCATGATGGTTTAAGTGAATCATTACATGCATCAGTGATACATTTAGAAACCTGCAGCATGCCAGGTATGTTTCTTTTAGCATAATAAGTCTTGTAATGGAGCCTTTAAAAGCCTTAAATGTATAGTTAGATGAACCTTTCCATTCGGATTTTGATATCAAAAAGAAGAAACAGGAGATCATTAAAAAGCCAATTAAACGAATACTCATTTTTCCTTTACCAGTTTATATCATGTCCCTCGAGGACCTATCATTTTGAGAAACATTATTTTATTTACATTGGATTAGAATGAAAATTGTTTTACTACGCTAATCTTTTTTTATTTCTCAGTAGTATTTGAGAAGCACACTCAGGCTGTCGCAGAAATACTGATTCGGTGTAGTAGCATATGTTAGAGGCTAGAGTCTAATATAGAAAATCCCATTAATTTCAGTGTGGTGTACTCCTCTGTTAAAGAAAGCACGCATAGGATTTCAACCTAAAAGGCTTGGGAATCCTTTTGCTGGCCTTTTGGGCAAACAGTATGGTTCTGTCCATAGGATCTGTGCAGACTTGGTACCTAAAATACATGTGAAAATCTGTGCTTTGCCACAAAGGGACCTGTGAATTCTCATTATTTTTAGAGACACCAGAAGCTGCCTTAAACTCACACCATATGCCCATTTTAGCTCAGTATTGTCTACTGACTGGCAGCAAGGGTCATTCCAAGTCCTTCCTGAAGATGCTGAGGATTAAACCTCAGACCTTCTGCATGCAAAGCACCCGCTCTTAACGCCAAGCAGCAGCCCTTCCCTAAAGACAGACATGGTTGAGAGTCATGATGTTAACGTTATTGAAGGGAGCTTCTCCATTGTCTTGCTAAGGTCGCAAGAACCCATGGAAAACACAAGAACATAGTAAAGTTTTATGGATGATTCTTTCCGTTCGCCATTTTAAGACAATTATTGGCACCTAGTGTTGACACCTTTCCTAGGCTCTCCACATTGGGCAGCTGGACCAGTGACTCTCCATTTTAATTTGCTACCATTTTTACGTTTTACTTTTTAACATTTTATATTAAATACTTATACCCCACCTGTTTTAAATACCCAAGCTGCTTTCTGAGGAACCCAATGTGTCTTTCTTCTTATTTCCCACATTTTCCCCCCATCATGGAATGCAAAGCACCTTACATGGGGTCCCCATCCATAGACTGCCATCCAGGCATGAACCTGCTTAGCTCCAGCAAACTGTTTATAATAATAATTGTAATAATTTATTACTTGTACCCCAGCCATTGGATTGGGTTGTCCCAGCCACTCTGGGCAGCTTCCAACAGACTATAGGAAACACATTATACTTTGTGTTTGCATTGTGTATGTTCAGACCATGCCCTTCCCCACAGTGCTTTGGTTTGACACAACATTGGGTGCTACAGAGCTTCGTGGTTAATTAAAATGGCAGATCCCAGTCACTCTTGGAGTAGTGATGGTACGATCAGGCATGTCTTGGGGGATGGTCATCAACATAAGAGGGGACATATAAGAAGTCATTTTGCCCAGGACATCTTCAAACCTGGATTCTGATCTGGACCAACAAGTAGTACTTTCTAATCCCAGATGGTTGGGAGTGGCAGTGATTACTCAGTGGTGAGACAACTGCACTTTAGACATGCTCAGAAGCATTAACTATACTTCACATTGGGTGTCTTTTGGCACCATAAAGACTGACAAATTTATTATGACATACGCTTTTGTGGACTACAGTGCAGTTCACCAGATGTATGTTAGCCTGAGTTAAAGGAACATATTATGGTGGGAAATGTAAACAGTAAGATCATGAGGAAACGAAAGGCAGAAAATTCTAGATGAAAATAATTATGTTATGAACAGTGTCCACTTGTGAAAAAACACAGTTGTGTTGTTAATGCAGACATCCTACAATTGCTTCACATTTGTTCTCTGTTAAAATAGGTTTTGCGCCTGACCCTTAGTAGGTTCTGATTCAAATTATGCCTTCCAAATGAGCGGCCACTTAATTCTGCTTTCATATTAGTTACATTTCACACCTCTGGACCAAAAAGAAGAAGAAAAAGATTGCTCCTTCCTAATAGGTCTGATATGATCTGTGCTGGTCTAAATGCTGCATTTTAAAAATAAATAGCAGGAATGAATTCTACAATGTTATTTTTGCAGTTTTTCAATTACACGTGAGGAGTTCTTCTGCCATTCATTACCTCGGGTATCCCTGAAATGCAAACCACTGTGCAACACTCCTTTTCATTTTCTTTTCTTTTTACTTCTCTGCAGATTCTTCCTCTGCATGATCTGCAATTATCACACCGTTTGTCTTTCCTGTTCTCAGGGGAACACAAAATAATACATATCCTAGAAACAGATTGAGATTAAATTTGGTTCTTTCCAATAGAGAGTTCAGATAGTTAAAGAGGGTCACAGAATCAATATGCTGAAGACACATTGCCATTTCAGGGAGGGGAACACCCTCAAACAGAATGTGAAGACAGATGCTCCCCATTTCACCTTCAACCTTGCAATGCTGCTGGTGGTTGACCCCTCATTTCCTCCCCTTTTGGCTACTGTATCAGGACATTTACATGAGATAATTTAATGTGGAGTAGTTACCTCTTAGGGCTCTTTAACCATCCCACAATATCCAAATTCACAAAGGGGAATGAGTGGATATTCGACATCCTTCTCAATCTATGCATGTAAGGATTCTCATCTGTGACTGCAATTGCGAACAGGCAGAAGCATACCCCGCTTGAATAAGGACAAGGATACAGTCTGGTAGACATGGTATCTCAGAACTCAGAGCCATGAGAGACAGCTACAATGAGTACTGATGTACTGGGCCCACAGACATTAGGGGCCATAGACTTTGAGCTTCCTTTTTAAAACAAAACAAAACACAAAACAAAACAAAACAAAACACAAAACAAAAGCAAGCATCTAGCCCATCTAGAAAGTTATGAAGCAAAATGTGCAAGTAACCATCAAAGTGATTTATGTGAGATGAACTTGCCTGTTTGCTCCTGCATTTTAGTGCTTTTAGCTAATTAGTGAAGTCAGAACTATGAGTTGTTTGGATACCAGGCAACAGAAATCCCTGTGGTCCTAAAGACCAGCTATTTCCCCCTCCCCTTCAGTGCTGTTTACTCTAGCAACCAGGATGCATCTTTCCTGTGGTGGGTTAATCTGAGATCAGGTACAAATCCCTCTACACAAAGCGTTCAGGTGTATGTTTAAAAAGACCACTTCCCAGGATAGTCAGGGTGGGGGAAATGGGTGCACCACATCCACCTATGCCAAGTTGTGCTCCCCTCAGGTTTTTTTTGAAAAATGTATTTTTAATTTATGATATGACAGACAATGACGGCTTCCATTTTAAAAAATGACAGATTGTTTTAAGAACAGGAGCTAGTGAAATACAGGACCCTTTGAAAAATTAAGTGAATAAGGCAGGTTAAGTGCCCTGCTTTACCACCCCACCCAAACATTATAAGCATGTATAAGATACATAAAGGAATAGAGACTGCTCAGCTTTTCCATTCTGCCTGAAGTGCCCAGATATACCCTATAGTTTTCAAATAGTAATGATGAAAAAAGATGTAGAGTGAATGCAAATAATTCCCTTGCTGGCAATCTACCTACTTAATGTTGTATTCCACCTCCAAACATCATGCCACAATTGAAAACAAAACAAAACATGAGGAAGTCTCTGAAATATTCATTCCATTCCCTAGACTAGTATTATCCAGTGCATTTTATGTTCCCAACCTGTAAGATTTCTGAATTCCTCTGGGTTCAGTTTGAGGACATACAGGAAAAACTAATCAGGCATGACAATGCTGTGACTTGGTGTAAGGTAGGCTTGCCATATTTCAAAAAGTAAAAACCAGGACACCCCGAATTTTTAAGGGAAATTCCCTTATTCCGAATAGGATTCCTTGCAAGAAAAGGAAAAAGTTGACAGAACAAGGCTTGTTCTGGGCCCCTTCTGTGCAAACACCTTTGCCCATGGACTAGGGGCACCTTTCTGAAGCCTGTCTGATTTTGAGTAGGTGGCACAAGGGCTTTTGGATGCTCCCGCAGCCCTGGCACTGCGTTCCCAAAGCGAGACTTGCCTGATGTGTTATCGGTAGCAGAGGAATGTATTTATTTGACAAAGACTTTTAGATCTAGTTTCATGTGCAATTCTTTTTATCCAACTGTATAGCTGCCAATCTAAATGTGGCAAAAGAGACAACATATGCAGACCAAACAAGTCACTCTTAATAAGTGAAGCCATGGTCATAAACTCTCACCTTCCATGGGGCTATTTAGGAAACGCCTTCCTTGGGGACAATCAGAAGCCCTGGCCAAGGAGCATAAGCCACCTGCTCCTGAAGTGACCCTCTTTCAGCCTGAGAGAAATCTGTTGTCTTATGTGCCCTGTTTTAGTATTTTAAAATTGTCTACCACCATTGGGGACGCGGGTGGCACTGTGGGTTAAACCACAGAGCCTAGGACTTGCCGATCAGAAGGTCGGCGGTTCGAATCCCCGCGACGGGGTGAGCTCCCGTTGCTCGGTCCCTGCTCCTGTCAACCTAGCAATTCGAAAGCACGTCAAAGTGCAAGTAGATAAATAGGTACCGCTCCAGCGGGAAGGTAAACGGCCTTTCTGTGCACTGCTCTGGTTCGCCAGAAGCAGCTTAGTCATGCTGGCCACATGACCTGGAAGCTGTACACCAGCTCCCTCGGCCAATAAAGCAAGATGAGCGCCACAACCCCAGAGTCAGCCACGACTGGACCTAACAGTCAGGGGTCCCTTTACCTTTACCTTACCACCATTGGTCCCTTGGCAGAAAGGTAGAACAGTGAAGAATAAATCTAGAACTGCAGTTTGTGCACAGCTTTTCATTACAAGGATTTTAAAAAAATATTTTAACCATGGAGTTATAAATCATGAAGAAAAACATGCCATTAAGGGGATTCGTGTAGAAAATAGAGATATATAACCGGCTTGGACTACACCCTTCATGTTGTTGGATTGAACAGGTTCCATGAATCGGCTCTTTGAGCCAGGCCACAACACCTCTCAAGGATGTACTTCAGGACATCATGCTGAGGCTCAGCACATCCTTGGATGCCGTCACAGCATTCTTCCTGGCAGTGCTTCTTGTGAGCAAATGGCTTGTAAAGCAGCCAAGCTGACCAGGGAACTGACTGCTTGGAAGCTGCAGCTGTAACTAGGGGTATGATGGCCAACATATTATGGTCATCCATCCACTTCTGGGGCACATGCATGAGGGTGGCGAGTCATGTGATTGAACCTGTTTTGAGTTAAAACAATGCTTCTCATGGTGATCTCCACTGTGATGAATCTGGTCATAATATTACCTGTGAAAAACCCAAACTCCTTCGCAAGTTTAGGCTTTTCAAGGATACAACTTTCTGTTTTTATAATTAGACAATGAATGTTTTAAGCCAAGTTGGGGGGGGGGGAACAAAAGCAAAAAACTGGTGAGACTTGTCAAAATATAAAAAGGAAATACCCTTAAGGCAATGATTCACTTTTTAAATGTATAAATTCTGCTATAGCATCTTTGAAAGTATTTTTATGTGGCACCCGTTTATCGGTCTATCATAAAATCTGATTTTAATCAATTACACTTATATATCTGAACCAGTTATGACTGACATTAATCAATTGAAAACTGAATCTGTGTGTGTGCGTGTGTGTGTGTAAAATTTTGAAACAGGACCCAGCCGCTTTGCATGGAAACAGTCCAGGTACGCCATATCAGTAGAACATTTATGATGAATTACCTGCTTTGATATAATAATTCATGTTTATGTTTTGTGCCTCCTATGATGCAGCTCTATAGATACTCTTCCATGGCATTTTAGGAGATCACACTTCTTACCATTAGAATTAATATCTAATTTAAATTCTGAACAAGGAATTTGAAACTCCAGAGAATCTGAAGTGGCAACAGCATAGAAAAGATGCATATAAAGTAGCTATTAAATGTGTTTAAAAAAAATCTGTGGGAAGAGATTATGCCACTGCCAGGTGACTATACAAATCTTGGCTAAAAAGAACAACCTGGGGAGAAAGAGAGATAAAATTGTAAGTTGCATTTCAAGGAGATTTGTTCTTTCCATTTCAGGTATCGTGTCTGTCTGTCTACCCTGTTTCAAGTTTCAGATCCCAGAAACTTGAGTTGCCTTCATGTATTAAGCCAAAATCTGGAGAGCAGATAGCCTCTTGACACCCTATGACCAGCTATCAGTCAGTACACATACTCTATCTATTCAGCATCTAAAGAAAGAAGGCCAATGGAATAGATGCCTCTCATGACAACTAATTTGAAAAATCAAACATTATATCATCACCAATGATGAAAATTTGGGTCACCCAATTTATATCAATTCTTTTCCTAAATATACATTATCTTCACAGTGGCTACCAGATTCTTCCAATGTTGTTGTTTTTAAATTGGGGAAAAAATGTGATGTAGAAAAATGTACATGGACATGCATGTACCACAATTGGCCCAGTCGCAGCTGCATGTGCCCAACAGCCATTCACACTAACACTGAACATGTGGCCACTCAGAATGTGGCGTGAAGACCAGCTCCTCCCTCACGTGGACACTGAATGTATAGCAGAGTGTCATGTGCATGTCCCTTTAATGAGGACAGAATACTGACAAGCTGATGGTGCAAGCAGTAGTAATACCAAGGATAGCCAATGTAGTGCACACTACAACTCCCTCAGTTGTCTGGGTGGGGCTGGTGAGAACTGAAATTCAGAAACATCTAGAGCCTTTCTTGTTGTTGTTGAACTACAACTCCCATCACCCCTAGCTAGCAAAGCCAAAGCTCAGGGATGATGGGAGTTGTAGTCCAACAACATCTGGGGACCCACAGGTTGAGAACCGCTGATCTAGAGGGAACCACCTTAGCTTTGTTGTTGTTGTTTAGTTGTTTAGTCGTGTCCAACTCTTCGTGACCCCATGGACCAGAGCACGCCAGGCACTTCTGTCTTCTGTCACCTTAGCTACCCCTGAGTAAAATCATTGGCTCAAGCTGTGTGCTATGTATGTGTGGGTGGATGGATTAGATATCAACAGTGGTAACCATAAATTATTGGATTACAGTTATCTTTGCCCATTGGCCATGGGACTCTTGACGGTTGGACATCAACAACATCTGGTGTGTACCCCATTAGACACACCCTCATTTTAGGATCATGTGGTTCCAACACATGATGTATCCTCCGAAACAGTGTATAAAATGCAGAAAAGTGCTGTTTTGTGCAGCAGCACCTGGAGTCGTGCACAACACACTTTTTATCCCAGTCTATACGCTTAAATAATCAAATCATTAATAGATCACTGTCAGTGTATATGGCACTTTACTGGATAACATAAGCAAAACAAAAACAAAAAAACAACCACAACCACCAGGTTCCCACCCTAAGGAGCTTGCAATCTAAATTTTGACAGCAGGGGAGACAGCAGAGGAAGAATCGAGGGGAACAAAAGATGGGAATTGTGTGCATGAAATACATAAACTTTCCTAAGCAAGAGCAGGCACAAAGGTGTCATTTCTCTCTTGAAAATTTGGGCTATTATTTCAATAAAAAGCTACAGTAACTAAAAGGAGGCAATGTCTTGGGGAGCAAAAAGTAGCTCTGTTGACACTTGGGATTAAAAGCTCATTCCAAAGTGCTCCCCAAGATTCAGTCTATGACATTTTGAAATGACATGATTGTAGTCTTCAGTTTCCCACAGGCTCCAGCCTATGCCTTGCTGTGTTATTTGTACTTTGGATTGTCCAATAGGTTATGATTTGTAAAGCTGTAAGTGTGAAAATCTACTGTATTATATATGCCAAGAAAAGTTATTTATGCAGCTCTGTTATTGCACTTTAGCACTGCAACCCCATAGTCACCTTTGACTGGACTTATCTGTCCAGGGGTCCTTTACCTTTTTTTTAACCTTTACAGTAAATGAAATCCAATTAACATTGTCCTTTTGAATTATGAACCTATATGGTTCTAAATGGGAGGGGAAGTTCTGGCTTGGTTTCCTTTCCTGACCACATATCTGTTGTTCCACCTATGGCAAGGACATATATTGAGAAGAGTGAGGATGCACTTTGTGCGCAGCAGTGGAGCTGAGGAATCAAGCTTCCCAGAAAGGTAACTCTTCAGGATCAGAGGTAAGAAGCCAAGGAAAGGTGGAACTGGTCCCTTGGCCTTTCCATGACATTTACAGTCTTAGTACAAGGACATGTTCTTTTCTTTCTGTTTTCTATTTTCTCCAGTTAATCAGGTGACTTGAAAAGAAGCTAGATAAGGGTATTGTCTGCAGTGACAACATCCTGATGATACTGTCAGAGGAGATCACAGGGAAATGTTCCCTTTTTGAACCAATAGAGTCATTAGGGAGAGTACTCATCACTTGAGTGCATCTGGGTTAATTACCACAAAAAAAAAATAAATAAATCTGGAAGTAGCAGCTTTTGAGTTGTTGTGGGGAGGTTTTCTTTTCCCCTACCAAAGAAGGGGCTGCTCAATGTGAAACAAAACAATCATTTGGTGCCATAAATTATTTCTTCAAGGACTTCACAGGATTCCCTCTCACCAGTCTGCCACTCATTGTGCAATAATTTTAAGGGAATGCCTTTCTCCTAAATTAAATTGAATTAGGCCCAATTACATGAAAATGTATTGAGAAATAGAAACTAGGAGTCATGTGGTAGCATTAATAGATCCATTTATTTTTGGACCCTAGTGAACTCACGTGGGGAGTCCTAGTAAAATATATAGTGTGTTTAGGTAGAACTAGTAGCTGCAGGTAGAACTAGTAGCTGCAGCATCTCAGCTAAAGCAATGATTTGCCCCGCCTGAAAATGTTTCGGAAAACATGTTTCTAGGTTGTGACAGGATAGCTTCCATTTGAAGAATGAGGGTTTATTTTTAGCAGCTCTCCAGTGTTTCAGAAAACTCCTGGAGATGCCAAATAATTTTATAGGAATTAAAATGCACATAGGGACTTGAGTAATTTTATCTTGGTTCTGAGAAACTCAGCAATCTTTCACTAATTTTTTAAAAGTTCTACTGGAAACCAGACACTCTCACCTAGCAAGCAGACTGGTTTATTATTATTAATTGTTAAATTAATTAAACAGTCACCTTCCATAAGAAATTGAAAGCGACTTGCAAAAATAAAATTCCAACGCGTGATACAATTTTTTTAAAAAACCCAATAAAACAAAGCTAATGGGGGCCAGAACTAAGAAAAACCAACTCATTGCTCTCAACCTAAGCATGGCCACCAATGAATTGCCCAAATAAAATAAAATAAAAACAGTTGATGAAGGAATTAAAATTGAAATGCCCAGAAAAACAGAAACATCTTCAGCTGGTGCTAAAGATGTCACTGTCCGTGTCAGGTCCAAAAGTCACAACAGCATTCTGTAGAAGGAGATCCATTTTTTATTTAGTTAGGAAACATGAAATGGTGAAGCATATTTCTCAGTACTGAATGGGGATATCCATTTTATAATTGCTGTGGTATCCACTTGCATTGCTATATGGAGGTTTGCATTCCCATATACTGAATGGTACTATTATCATTTGCTATAGTCTGTGCATGCCCAATATCTGAGCAGGAACCAAACTAAAGGAGTCCAACTGCAAGAAAGGAGATTCAAACTAAACATTAGGAAGAACGTTCTGAGTACGAGCTCACATACACTGGCAGTTTTTAAGCAGAGGTTGGATGGCCATGCCTGTATTGCAGGGGGTTGGACTAGATGGCGCTTAGGGTCCCTTCCAATTCTAAAATTCTATGATTCTAATATTCAAGTGTCCGATGCTGTGCATGCAGAGTCCTGCTCACACAAAGGGACTTCCTTTCCCTTCCCTTCCCCTCCTTCCCTGCCCTCAAAATCTGCTCTGGAGACCTGCCCCCTTCAGATTTTGAGGTGGGGGGCCTGCAGGGGAGAGGAGAGAAGGGGAGAGAAGTTCTGTTGTGCTGGCAGAACAGCAGCACTGGGTACAACCATTTGTTTTTCTCATGAAAATTCCAGTCTTGTTCTCTTAGCCTCATTGTCTGGGTTTTGTGTCCCATGATGTGGGACACTGTGTGGTGCTTCAACAGTGCAGCTGCCGACCATTCTAGTCCGACTGTCCCAGGAAAAGTAGATTTGATGCTGCCGCAGCAAAGTATTTGTAGATAAATGGTGAGAGAAGAATCTTCCCTTCCTAGAACTCTCCCTCACAAACTCCTCCCTTCATTTTCCCCACCCCATTTTCTGCTCCTCAAGAGGTCCACTTCAGCCTCCTCTGCCCATGGCAGCAGGCAACTCTGCCAGCTGAACCCACTGGGGCACCCTGGCTTAGAACGGCGTATTTAGTTTTTGTGGAGCACAAGCGAAGGGATGGAAACAGACTGAGAGTGAGATTTAATCAATTCAGTTATCAAGAATCTGCTGAGACTCCACGCTGGAGCAGACCTCTATTGTTTAAGCCTCCATAGTCCGGAGATCCCATACAATAGGTGCAATTGGCTACAACGGTCAACAGTCAGCAACAACAGTCCCCCAGTAAGCACATAATTAAGCACAGAATGTGTTAATTAAGTTTTCAAATTAAAGCAGACATAAAAAGGAAAGTACTAACAGCATTCTCATAACCAGCGGTCTTGACCAGTCATCAATATCTTGGAAGGTAATTCAACTGCACTGAAAAGAGGTGTTGTTGCCTTTCGGCGGCAAAGTTTCCATATATTGTTATGTGTGTATAGGATCAGCTGATTTCAATAGAGGTGAAATTCATGTACTGAGGGGATTGGAGAAGAAATCAGACTCATGGGAGAGATAGATAAAGAGAACTAGAGACACACTGCATAGGTGTCTGCTATTACTGAAGACTTAGGGCTGCTCACAGTGAAAATGAATCAGGCTTCCTCAAGCACTCAACTCAAAGCACTCAAGAAGGCTTAGAGGGGGGCTGATTCCCTCTGCCCCTTCTGCTGCTCCTCAGTAGAAAAGCTGACCTTAGGGGCCAGGAAAGAACAGCAAGCAGTGGAGGTAGCAACCCCCATGATTCCTAGTGAAAAGTGACCACTATTCTCACAGATTACAATGAAACATGGAAGGACAGAGGAAGAGAAAGAAAGATTATGAAGGAGGAAGAAGAGGCAGCCACTGCCCCCAACAAAAGGGCCACCTTTACACCCTGCTACTCTGATCTGGCATCCATCGTCCACCTTGGGAGGTAAAGGTAAAGGACCCCTGGATGGTAAAGTCCAGTCAAAGGTGACCATGGGGTGTGGTGCTCATCTCTCTTCAGGCCAAGGGAGCCTGTGTTTGTCCACAGACAGCTTTCTGAGTCATGTGGCCAGCATTACTAAACCAATGGAGCACCGTGATGGGAGCCAGAGTGAACGGAAATAGGTACCCTCTGCAGCGGTACCTATTTATCTACTTGCACTTTCGAACTGCTAGGTTGGCAGGAGCTGGGATGGAGCAACGGGAGCTCACCACTGTCGAGCGGATTTGAACCACCAACCTTCCGATCGGCAAAGAAGCCCAGTGGTTTAGACCACCCTCACCCCTAAAAAAAAACAAAACCTACAGCACCCAGTATTCCCAGGCAGTCTCCCATCCAAGTACAAACCAAACCTGACCCTGCTTAGCTTCCAAGATCAGAAGAGATTGGGTGTGCTTAGGGTAGTATGGCCATACACATACTATGGGGAATAAGACAGAGTGGGAAAGAATAAAGGTGGGCAGCTTGCTTGAGGGCAGCTTGCTTGAGTAGAGTTCAGCAGAAGCCTGCAGCTCAATTCCAGAAGTCTTTACCATAGAAAAATGTGTTGGTGGTGGAAGGCCAAGAGGAATACAAGAATCTGGTGAAGACTAACATGTTTAGTGTAGATTAGCTTTTGAACATCAAAACCCACTTAGTCAGATGCACAAAAATGTGTGCCACAATGAATATGCTAGTTTTGAAGGCAGTTTTTCTCAACTTCGTGCTCTCCAGATGTTTTGAACATCAGCCTCAGTCATCATGGTCAATGGTCAGGAGTGAAGACTATTGTAGTCCAAAATGTATGGAGGGTGCCAGATTGGATAAGGCAGTTTTAAGGTGGCAGAAGACTCTGCTGCATCAGACTAACACAGCTACCTGCCCGAAATTTGTATCTTCCTATCCCCATGATCTCACTAATCATATTGTGGCACAGTTTCTAAATGTTGCAGGCAACTTTTAATGGCAACTTCACCATTCTAAATAGTCTGCTGGCAAATCTATTCACTCATCAACAAATACATAAATAAAAACATAGTGCAGTTTGAAAAACTATTCAGACTTGCTTCTTGCTGTTCGGCTTATCGCATGTGGCAAAGATGTACAGACGGCTTATCAGATAAACAATCTCAAGGGGAGAAAGAACAATTCACTATCAGAAATAACAGTAATATAAAGGTTAATACAAATATTTATTACAAAAATACTTATGAAAGACGAAATATTGGAGCACTAGGAGGAGAGTAATGATTAAATTAACTGATTCAGGGGTGATACCCTGTGTATGTATTGTGTAATAAACTCTGCCATTAAATCCCAATGTGTTGTCATAACATCCAGAAACTGCTCATAAAGGCGCTGCCTTCGCTGTTTGTTTGTCTGAATCTGGATGGGGCTGACTGATAAAAAGTTAACTACAATCACTGAAGCTAGCTTTAAATTCACCAGTGGGATCATCACATACCATGTCTGCTTTAAACCAGGCCCTGCCACATTCTGTAAAGATAAAGGGAAAGGGAAAGGGAACCCTGACCATTAGGTTCAGTCGTGGCCAACTCTGGGGCTGCAGTGCTCATCTCGCTTTATTGGCTGAGGGAGCCGGCATACAGCTTCGGAGTCATGTGGCCAGCATGACTAAGCCACTTCTGGCGAACCAGAGCAGCGCACGGAAACGCTGTTTACCTTCCCGCCGGAGTGGTACCTATTTATCTACTCACACTTTGACGTGCTTTCGAACTGTAGGTTGGCAGGAGCAGGGATCAAGCAACAGGAGCTCACCCCATCACGGGGATTCAAACCGCCAACCTTCTGATCCGCAAGTCCTAGGCTCTGTGGTTTAACCCACAGCGCCACCCGCGTCCTCACCTTTATTGTTATTATTATTTTAGAAAAAGACACTGTGGAATGAGGGAACAAACAGTAGCAGCCATTGGTAGCTCTGGACATCTGTCTTTGCAGGTGTAGAAGGAGGTCCATGGACAGAGAAAAGGCCTATGCCTGGAGAACCTCTTCAATGAAGGTGCAAAATCTCTGTGGCTGCTCTCCCTTCTCTGTCAGTTGCAGGGAGAAAAGGGGGACACTTTAGGGGCAGGGGTACGTTGGAGGTGAATCTGTTCCTTCAACACATCTCTAACAATAGAGGGGGAAACTCTGGAACTGGAACTTTGCTTCCAGCGACCCAGCAACCACATGCACACAGCTTCTACCCTGGCCAACGCAAGGCTAGGAGACCTTTGGATCTGGTGGTTCTCCCACCACAGATCCTCCATTCCCTGCCGTCTCTGGATTACGCTGTTAAAATTTTCATATATTGTGCTTAGGCATGTCAGAGAATTTTCATGGAAAGGAAAACAGAAGTGGAAATGGGCAATGTTTGCTTAGTCACCCTGTGTCCAGAATGTAAATCAATGAGTGTAGAAATAATTACAGCATTAATTCTATTAAATTGTTAAAGTTCTGCACATTTCTGAAATAAGCACGTAAATTATGTTAAATAGCAACAATGAGACGCATAACATAGCATTAGGCAGAAACTGAACTGCAGCGGAGTGGAGACAGTGATGATAGAAATCAAGTCAGAAATCGCCGCATTCTTACTTCTCTAACTACCCATCATCTACCAAATTTCAGGTCAGTTTACATGGCATTTATCTGGCTCCTCTCCCTTACTTTATTTAAAAGAAAGGGCAAATTTACTACAAATCCTGGAAAACACACACCATACAATTCAGTTTTTGAAAGCATACCACTTCAGAAAGCATGAGTCATCACAGGACTGAATGCCTCTCTTCCAATTCACTATCCATTGAAAAATAACATGAGAAGGATTCTAAACAAGTCTGAAAATGGAGTTTTCCAATATATAGGGTATTTTCCACATGGCAGGGGCGTGTTATTGAAACATGAATACTTCACTGTTATTCTGAAGTGCTGCCATTCTGGGGGGACTAGATATAGATCTTCTTGCTTTATCAGTAAAATACAAATGCAGAACTATAGGAAGGACCCACTATTGTCATTTTGGTGGTTTGCTTATAGCCTCTGGGTATGCAATAGCAATGCATGGATGAAGCAGAGCTCAGGATGCTGCCATGGGAATATGAAAAAGTAAGAGTCACGTATCACAACCTTAACCTACTGGAGATCAGATGTGGGGGCTTAGCCCAGCTGAGCTATTTAAACCCTGGGGACACACAAACTGAGGGCCAAATAAGACATTACTTGTATTGCTATTAAGTCATGCTATTAGCATGCTATTAATCATAATTATAATCAGGGACGTGGGTGGCGCTGTGGTCTAAACCACTGAGCCTCATGGGCTTGCCGATCGGAAGGCCAGCGGTTTGAATCCCTGCTACGGGGTGAGCTCCCGTTGCTCGGTCCCTGCTCCTGCCAACCTAGCACTTCGAAAGCATGTCAAAGTGCAAGTAGATAGGTACTACCCCAGCGGGAAGGTAAATGGCGTTTCCGTGCGCTGCTCTGGTTCACCAGAAGTTGCTTAGTCATGCTGGCCACATGACCCGGAAGCTGTACGCTGCCTCCCTTGGCCTGGCCAATAAAGCAAGATGAGCGCCGCAACCCCGGAGTCAGTCACGACTGGACCTAATGGTCAGGGGTCCCTTTACCTTTAATCCTGCTATTTAATCCTGCTAGTAAAGTAATGTCTGATTTGGTCCTGGAAATTCTCATGTTGCCTTTCATTTTCTTAGCTGCTCTATGAAAAGTGGGGATGGTAGAACAGCTTGAGTGGTGGATTCTTATTTCCCTTGGTCCCATGGCAAATATTTGAACTTGCCACCTTCCAGATCCAGCTTTGATTATGGTCTGGCAGTTTGATGTACAGTTAAACATTCCTGAAAACAGGGGTGCCAACTTGAATAAAAGATTGGGTGAGGCAGGTAAGCCCTGCCCTGCATAATCAATCACATTTGAATGTCAATGCCCATCAACTTTGGCCCCCCCCCAGCACCTTCAAATATTTTATTGGGGTGTGTGAAGTCCCCTCGGCCCCTAGGAGTTGGCTCCTATGCCTAAAAAAAAGGTTTCACATCACCAAAAAAGAGGACAGCAATTTCCATACAGTTTCCACATGGTAATTTATATCTATAGACACACATTTTGAATACTAACTATAACGTGAATAGAAATACTATACATCTCGCCATAGTAAGTTGCCACCTTTGTTCTGGCAAAATACAGGAGAGAGCAGGGCAGGGCAGTTAGGGGGTGATTTCCACACCCCCCCCCCAATTCATTACAATCTATTGCAGCCTAACAGGATGGCCCCTCTGGAATTTGTCAAGCACATGCACACACACATACACATGAATTTGCAGATCTGTCTGTGATTGGCTACCCTGACCTTTCACACATCCTTTCAAACATATGCCTTTGGAGAGGAGCCCTAACCTGGCAGAGAGAGAGAGAGGAGACCTAAAATACAGGACAAAACTGTATCCATACAGGACATAACATTTTACACTGGAATACACTGGTACCTCGGGTTAAGAACTTAATTCGTTCCGCAGGTCCGTTCTTAACCTGAAACTGATCTTCACCTGAAGCACCACTTTAGCTAATGGGGCCTCCTGCTGCTGCTGCGCCGCCGCTGCACGATTTCTGTTCTCATCCTGATGCAAAGTTCTTAATCCGAGGTAATATTTCTGGGTTAGCGGAGTCTGTAACCTGAAGCGTATGTAACCTGAAGCGTATGTAACCCGAGGTACCACTGTTATGGGAGAATTGTGTGCCTGTCTGTCCAGTCAGCTGCCTAGGTGCTGTTGATGGGCAACTTCAGGGCCCTTGCTTTTCCTTTCTGTGGTTCATTATCATCAAACCAAACTTAGCTTGGATGGCCCTCAAATAGAGGACACCTTCACCTCTTCCCTCTGTACAGCAGGATACATGGCCATGCTACCTGTCAGTTACCTGATGAACATTATCCTGCTTGTTTGTTTTTGCAGTCCCTGCTGGAGCCCCTGTGCATGGCTGTGGAAGACAGCATAGTATGGCAGGTCATAAATGCTTGCTCATGAACTTCTCACCATAATTTTCAAAGCATTTCCCTTTTATTACTTGTGGGAAGGTAAGCTGTGTCCATGTCTTTCTGTTGAAGGAATGCTTGTGTGTGTGTTTCCCCTAGGTTTTCTCTTAGATAACCTAATGTAGGTCACACCCAAAATGTAATCTCGGTGCTGTAGGGGTGAGAAAGAAATTGGGCATGTGGTTTTTTCCACCCATCACCAAATGTTCTGGATACTACCATGCTCAAGTTATGTGGGTGTGTGACAGAGCTTTTCATATTTAGGTTGTCCCTGGGGAAACTGGGGGAAGGTATTTGAGAGAAAAATAGGGAGAAAGCAATCATTTCAGATGTCACACAGAAAACATTTCCTAGCTCAAGCCATAATGTATCAGCAGGCCCTAAGAAATAGCTCCAGATTTTACTGTAAATTGATCATGATTAGATACTACAAGGGAGAAGACCGGTGGTGATAATCTTTTATTTAACAATATTTGAGGCAACGGAAGAAGTCAGTCACTACTGAGTAGAAAGCTCACTATTGCCCCTAGAGTTTGTCTAGGTTTTTCCTGAAAACTTCCCTGACAGAATGCTAATCTACTTTATTCTAAGTGCACTTTCTAAAATGATACAGACCATATTTCATTTCTTTCTGCAGCAGCTCCTTTGAGTTATTATTATTCCCATTTTTCGGACTGGGAACTGAGGTTGAGAAATAAGGGCTCCTCCAAGGCCACCCATTGAGTTTCCATCTCAAGTAATATTTGAACCCGGGTCAAAGTCCAGCATGTGAGCCAGGGGACCACACTGGCTGCCTCTGCCTGCCCTCCCCTCTCTTCTTTTAAACAGGCAGGCATTATTCGGCATACTTAACATACATCCTGTGTACTTTGCTATGACTGATGCTGCAGAAATGCATAATTAAAAAAGAAAAAAAAAACGAGGACTTTTAAAGCCTGTTTACTTCAGTGACTCCTGTGAAACAAATGTTTCTTTCTCCTGGTGTCGCCCACCCACAGAAAAGGAACTGAACAAAGATGGCTCTGTTAGGCCTCTCCGCACTAGAGAATTCCTCAAGAGGCCACACTGCGCTAGAGTCCTGCCGAGACCCATTCAGCCTTACACGGCACTCATACACCCTGTACAACTAATTACACGTCAGATTAGTGATTTCATTATTACCCCACTGCCACTAATTAAAATGGCATTGATATTTCTCAAGTAGTTTTATATGTTTACACAGTTCAGAAACTTTTTCTCCCCGTTTCCAAAAGTTAAAAAAAAGAGGAAGGTAGGAGTGATTTTCCTAATATCTGTGGAGACATGCTACTAAAGAAAAACTGACTTGCAAAACATTAATCCATATTCATGGCGTGACTCTTTTCTGGATATCCCCCCCCCCCCCGTTTAGTAACTTCCCCCACCTCCAAAATCATCTTCTCCTACAAAGTCTCAGCAGTCCCTGAATCGGCAAACTTGACGGATGAATGTCAGCCTTCCACGCTGAGCTTTATTACCAATTTGGGTTGCCCGACGAAGTAACTAATGAAAGTTACATCATTCTAATCTACATTCATTGTTTTAATTGTCTGAATCTCCAACAGAACAAAGTAACACTATAGTTTTATGGTATTTGATTAATGAGGGCAGGAAAATTGAAGTTTTTTTTGCAATAAAACTTGGGGGGGGGAGAAAAATCAACAGACTTTTATATATTTTTCCCCTTATGATTTTAATTTAATGGCTCGTGTTTTCATTACTGCAGAGGCTGTACACTTTAGCTTGCAATTATGTCCCATCTGTGAAGCACTGTGTTATTACAGTTTATTCTAGTAGCTTTTCAATCACTTTTGAGTTGTGCTTTACAAGTATTCTTGCAGCAGGTGGGCTTACTGGCATGGGACCAGAAACACACAAAGCGCAAAGCTGGAGTTTAATGGCAGCCATATGCATGTAGCACAGAACGCCAGCCTTCCTCCATATGCTGCTAAGCAGCCCCTTCAGCCTGCCAGTCACTCTTCTTACTGACTACCGTCTCTAAGTAGTTTTCCGTCAGGGAAAAATATACCAAGGCAGCAAATTTCTCCAGTGCACCATCCTTATTACTGAGACAACCCTGTCATTAGCAAAAGCACAATGAACCTGATCTGGAGATGCATACCAATTAGGTTGCATGAAGCACTTTCCCCCCCGTCTTATCTCTATGGAAACTCAACCTCCCTGGCTGCAGTGGACAATCAGTAATGTTTCATCCATCCATATGTCACCTAGTTAACACTGTACACTTTTATGCAAACCACACACACACACACACACACACACACACACACAAAGAAGCCCACCCAAAACGCACCCCCCCCACCAAGCCTGCTCTAACTCCTCCTCCCCTTCCTGAACAAAAAGTAAAGAAATGAAAAGGAAGGAAAATGTGTGTGTCTCAGTACTTTGGAGACTGCATCTTTAATCTGTTGTCTGTCTCACATACTCATATCTCCCAGTCGTAGTTAAAATATGAAGAATCCAGATAATGGCTCCCCCCCCCCAGCCCTGAAACTAAACACGATTGCAAATGATTTCAAAAATGCTTTCCTTTTGAAATGTGCACATTACATAAAGTGCAAGACTTTATGTAACTCGGAACTTACTGTGGGATAACAGTCTGTGACACTGGTGTTGTTGTGTTGTTGTTGTTGTTTTGTAACTTAAGAGTGCACACTAGAATAATACATAGTGACAGCGACATGTTATAATTCTGATCTCCCCCTTGCACCCACACTTTGAACCAGAAAAAAAGGGAAATTCATATCCTGAAATTCCAGCCTGGTGGCTGGGGAGTCAGGGGGAAGGCTGTTAAAAAATACAATAAGATAGACACATTCTATTTTTGGCAGTGATGCTTTTTGACTTTCTCTGCCTCTGCTTTCCTTTTTAAAAGTCTCTTTGTAAAGGAGGGGGAAGGGTTTGGGACAAGATTACCACAATATTGATTTTGGTCCCTGTAGATTTTGTCTGCTGTTTAATTTAGGACAATGGTAAGCAGACATGTCACAATGAGATTATAAACTGCAAGAGCACTTTTAAAACATATAATTTTTAAAGCACTTAAAAATAAAAAAACCCACCCTTATATTCCATCAATGCCCTTCTCCAGCAGTTTATGTTGCTTTTGTACTCCAATATTTTTGCATAGTAAATTACAAAAACAAAATATGTTTAAATGTTAGCTCTGCTCCCCCTATCCACCACCCATTCCTTATGGCTAGCTACAACTACCCAATGAGTTTGGCTTTAAACAGTTGCCCTATTTAAAAAAGAAAATGGCAAAGAATCATTTAATGATTTCACTATAGGTTAGGGGTGCATATAAATAGACTAAATGATTATGTTGATTATGTTTAACACAGAACTCGTTTACTCATTAGTATGTGCCACTCATTTCAGTGGGGCTTAGTCCCAAATAAGTTCGCACAGGATTGCTGCCATGGGGGTGGTGGAAAATAGGTTGCCCCACACTTTAAATTTCTACTAGGAGTTTCTGTCATTTCAAAATGAATGTTTCTGAGACTGCGTCCATAAATACCAACTTTAATCTGTGAGTGCATTATAAGAAACCCACCACCAAAATATAGTAAGAACCATGCCTATTAAATCAGGAATTATTGGAAACTGACATAAACAGCTAAACGGCAGTCAGGGAAGGGGAAACCTAAGGAAAACTGGCACACAGATTTCTGGTAGAAAAACAGATTACTACTGTGTCAGTGCTTATGATATTCCCTAGGCACCATCACTTATAGAAGAACTTTTTTTTTATTATAATAAAAGGCAAATCTGAATAGGTGGGAAATTCAACTAGCAATTGAAAACCGAATAGTGTTGTCCTGTGGGAATTGTATTACTTGGTAGGCTTCTCTGCCCCATCACCCCACGCTAAAAAGTTTAACTCATTATGGATTGGGGGGAGGACCTTTTTCAAAATAATAATTACCAGTTGTCCTTCAGAACAATTGCAAGGATAGAGGAAAGAGAGCTGTGTGGAGCTATCCACTCAGCACCTGTAGACCTTTTGTGAAGTTTGAAGGCAGGGAAATCAAATGCAACACTTATGCTGTGTGGTTGCATCAAGCAGTCTTAATACGATTTACCAAAATGCAGATTTGCAGCAAGAAGAAACATGGATAATTATGTAGGGCAAAATCCTAGCTCTACTGAAGATTTGGCAGAATTTTCAGGGGCCGTTCAATGTGGCCAGGACTAGAGTGGAGGGATATTCACTTGTTACTAACAATCTATATCATTTTTTCAATTAGAAAAGTCAAGCAAACTGCCCAGTTAAAATAAAAGGACACAATATAGGTGCGTTTGTGCAAGCATGTGCAAACCCACCCACCCCTCATTTAAGCAAAAGACTTAAGCAAGTAATTAATGTGAATTTTGTGATATTCAAGTAACATGTTTAAAATGAACGTATGTTAAATGCTCTAAAGATTCTGAAGTTTCAAACTTCACAAAGTGGCAAACCTTCATGCGCATGACGCAACTGAGTTAAAATATGCATAATCTGTGACAAAAAATAATGAGTGTAATGTTCTAGTCACACTTAGTGTCGCATAAACCCCATAAGTTATGAATAAACATGCAACTGGATCAGGCTCAAAGGCTGTATGGCTGATGAACTACATGAGAATCTCAGAACTGTAGAGTTGGAAGGGACCTGGAGAGTCATCTAGTTCAAGCCCCTGCAATGCAGGGATGTTGTTGTTGTTGTTGTTGATGTTGTTGTTGTTGTTTGGTAAACACTGTTTTTTTGGCAGTATCCATCTCTTAAGTTCCCTCTCTGAAGTTCCCTTCCGAACAACTCTTTTGTAGGGTGATTGTTCCAGCTACCTGGAACAGATAGGTTGGGCAAAAAAGGTGGCAGTGGAAAAGCAGAAAAAGATAGCCTGGTGATATTCTTCTCAGGCTAAGGAACTGCAACAGGTTTGGAAGCATTACAGTATGAAGTGGCATGGGATTGGCTTTCTGAAATCTCCTGATTATTAGAATTAGAGTTACTGGCTGTGGTGCTAGCATGTTCCGTCTCCAACCAACACCTCCTGGCGATACCTGAAACCAGTGTCTTACACAGCAGCTGTGCTCACACATAATGCTAAACCATGGATTAATGAGCCCAAGAGAAAGATTAGATACCTTTCCCCCCCCCCCTTCTTTCACTCTTCTCCTCTCACACAGCCTGGAAGATTTCTACTGAGTTTAGTTTCACTTTGAAAAAATCTAGGCTTAGTTTTATGTACAAACCAGGGATCTTGGATTAAAGCAAGCTAGTTAGTTTCCTAATGCACCAGCTTCAAACCATGAGTTATAAAGCTGATTTTTTAAAGGAACTGGAGTTGCTTTAAACATTTGCACTGCAGAATGAAACTTGGTTTGTTCAATTTCTGGACTAAAAAATCCCAGCTAAAGAATTTCCCTTTGCCTTCCATTAATGCTTCATTAATTACAAAACATACATTTATATTAATCAATGCTCATGAACATCAAGGAAAGAAGCATAAATCAAAATAAAAGAAGACACCCCTTTCCAAAATATATTTATTCATATGATTTCCTGAGCTCTTTATAAATACATTTACTCCTATTTATTTATTTTAGATTTCCAGTCTGGCTTTATTCAGAGTGTATCTGGGAAAATATATTTGTTGTATGAAGTATTCTTATCAAAAGTGAATTTATTGCCCCAGAATAAAATAAACTTAGATTTGATTCACGTATATGAATCATGTACATGAATAATGTTGATAGCAGCATAAGGCTCATTCCACATTTTCCCAATAGGCACACTTCTTGGAATGCCTTGGAAGCAAATTATGTTCCACAACACTGTTCCCAGTGCATTCTGGGAAATATGGTCTGGGGAAGCAGCATGAGGTTCTTCCTACAGCTTCCCAATGGTGCTGCTTTCTGGTGAGACTTATTTGAAATGACTGAACAATTTTTACCTCTCATTCTTCAACTTCAAAACCTTTCAAGTACCGGTACTCAGTGGCTGCACATTTCTCTATCAAATACAAAACAAACAAAATACCCCAGAAAAACTTGATTATGGCCAGAAATTAAATATTACAAATACAATAGCTAAAGGTGTGTCTCAAGTTTCTTGGTCAGATCATTGTCACTAGGGTTTGCCAGGCCAGGAGCAACCCAGACCGAGATTTCAATGCCCCAACATGAAACCCAGGGGCAGGGCTCTGTGACATCATAGGGGTGGCCCCTGGTGGTGTCATTAAGCATGATACATTAAGCACCGACGGCAGTCGCTGGCAGCATGTTATTCAAATACAGTGGTACCTCGGGTTAAGTACTTAATTCGTTCCGGAGGTCCATTCTTAACCTGAAACTGTTCTTAACCTGAAGCACCACTTTAGCTAATGGGGCCTCCCGGTGCCACCACATGGTTTCTGTTCTCATCCTGAAGCAAAATTATTAACCTGAGGTAATATTTCTGGGTTAGCGGAGTCTGTAACCTGAAGCGTATGTAATCCGAGGTACCACTGTAAAAAA
The DNA here is from genome assembly GCF_964252035.2 of Podarcis erhardii. Classification (NCBI taxonomy): domain Eukaryota; kingdom Metazoa; phylum Chordata; class Lepidosauria; order Squamata; family Lacertidae; genus Podarcis; species Podarcis erhardii. The sequence goes on from NC_138508.1 coordinate 81,817,788, forward strand.
CATGAAGTCTGAAAAGTGGTGCTAGTACATTTGCAAAAGTTAAGCAGCGTCCAGTATGGTTTCAAATGGGATGGGATGAGATTCCTGCATTGAAGGGGGTTGAAGTAGATGACCCTTGAGGTCCCTTCCAACTCTGTAATTCTATGATTCTATGAAATGGTTGAAAATTGGGAGAGGAACCTTAACTTAAGGGGTTGTTCCTATGTTTGCTGCAAACTGTTCTTGTGAACAGATGGTGTTAATGTTGCAGCTGTCCATCAGTACCTTGCCCCAACTACACATGCACACTAATAACCCCACCCTCCTCTTAAGCCCACCTCAGCTCTTTTTCTTCCTCTGTTCTCCCTTCCACCACTTAGCCTTGCAGACAAGGTTAACTGGGAGAGGGGACAAGGGCAGACCTTCCAGAGAGCCTGTGCAATAATTTTCAGAGATGGAGGTTAATTGGGAGAGGGAAGAAGGAAGCAAAGTGGTGTAGACCTCACAGTGTCATAATCTGAAGCCACCCTCTGCTGGGCTGAAAATTGCAAACCGCATGCACAATCTTCTTAATATTTTTCGTTTAAAAGGCACTCTTGCCCACCTGGAGATTGTAGACCCTAACGGCCAGCTGAAGACTCCAGGTCAGCCCTGGAGGTGTGGCAACTCTAGTAGCCACCCATTCATGATGGACAAATCACATGAAGCTTCAACTCTCCAGCTCACAAAATTACCGGTAGTTTTTCATCCATGTGAGCTTTTGTTGTAAACCTCGCATTCAGTTAATAAAATCCTAGGATCAAGATTTAGAGTAGGAGATGGAGGAAACCTAAGACATCAGCTGCAGAAATCATGCACAATTAATTTTGTTAAAAAATTAATGCGCTTCTAAAAATAGAAGAAAATGGCAGTTAATATGGAGTGAATGAGTAGCAGCTCTTGGAAGAGAAAGTTATGCAAAGAAATGAGGGCCAAACACAGACCTTATATGAGCCAGGAGAAGGAATGGGACTGCCATGCTAAAGGTTCCAGGTTCAGTCCAAGCACTTCCAGCCAAGAAGATCAGGTAGAAGGAAATGTGAAAAGCCTCTGCCCCAGACCCTGGGGAGCCACTGCCTGTCAATACTCGGCTAGATGGACACACAATCTGATTGGGAATTGTTGTTGTTATCAGTGCTATTTTGTTATTTTTCTAGAAAAAGAGGTGCCGGAACTCACCATGAACGCCTCCCTAATTCTCTTAAAATGGTTATGGCACCCACCTGAGTTCCGGCAGGTTACAGCTTAAAAAAACCATTATATTATTATTATTATTATTATTATTATTATTATTATTATTATTATTATTATTATTATCTCCTTCATCTGAAGATCACAGGATGGTGTACAATATAAAAACACAAGAATATATACCCCAGTAACAAACAAAAACAATACAACTCTCTCTCTCTCTCTCTCTCTCTCTCTCTCTCTCTCTCTCTCTCACACACACACACACACACACACACACACGGTTTAAAAGGCCATAGATTTGTTTTATAAGCGAAAGCCCTGGGAAAAGGGCAATGTTTTTGCCTGGCACTTAAAGATAAAGTCATGGGGAAAAGAAAGTGAATTCTGTGAATTCTGTGAATTCTCTTTGAATTCTGTGGTTTTACATATGAGGACATAATAACAATAATCTGTTCCTTTGCAGGTCTTAAAATTAGGTAAACACAACCCCAGATGAACAAAAACACATGATATATCACACCATGTCATCTTATATTTAACAGAAATAAAGCCAAAATGGAGAAGCCGTTGAATTCTGCACCAGCTGAAATTTTTGAACCGTCTTCAGAGACAGCCCCACGTACAACATGTTGCAGGAATCTAATTACCAGAGCATAGACAGTTGCAGTAATCTAGGTTACCAGAGCATAGACAAGTTAGGCTATCCTTGTCCAGGCAGGAGTGCAACTGGGCCACCGGACAAAGCTGATGGAAAGCACTCTGTGCCACTGAAGCCATGTGAGCATCAAGCAATATCAGTGGATCCAGAAATACCCACTCCTTCAGAAGGGAGTGCAACCCCATCAAGATGAGGTAAGCTCACATCTATCCAGTCTAGGGAACCACCCACTAACAGCGCCTCAGTCTTATCTGGATTGAGCTTCAGTTTATTGGCTCTCATCCGTCCATTACCAAGGGGAAAAAACGGTCCTGAACATCCACTGCCACACCTGCAGAGGTAAAGGAGAAGTAGAGCTGTACTCCAAAACTCTGGATGACCCCATCCAACAGTTTTATGTGGATGTTAAACAGCATAGGGGATAAAATTGAACCCTGAGGAACCCCACATTGAAGGTTCAATGGGACTGAAGAGCACTCCCCTGGAAACAACCATGGCAAAGCAGTGCCACCCACTCAGACAACTGCTCTGGAAGGTCAGTGGTATCAAAAGCCACAGAGGTTGAGGAGAATTAACAAGGACACATTTTCCCTGTCTCTCCCTGACAAGAGGATACAGGGTGACTAAAGCAGTTTCTGTGCCAAAACTGGACCCTAAACCCTGGTTGAAATGGATCTAGAAAACTAGTTTCCTCCAAGAGTGCCAGGAACTAGTCTGTGACCACCCACTCAGGAAGGGGAGACTGGAAACCAGCCGATAATTACTTAGATTTTTCTAATGAAGGGAGTATTTCTTTGAGGAGTCGTTTTACCACTGCCTTCTTCAAGTAGGCAGGAACCACTTCCTATTGTAAGGAGGCATGGATCACCTCCCTGGCCCAGCCAGCTGTCCCCTTTCTACTAGTTTTTATGACCCAATAGGGTCCAGAGCACAAGCAGTCACCCTGTGGGTGGTTCCCACTGAAAGAGATGGTTATTAAACCGCTTCTTAAAAAACATATTTAGACCCAGCCAATATGACCAACTATCACCCAATCTCAAATCTTCCATTCTTGGGCAAGGTGATTCAGCGGGTGGTTGCTGAACAACTCCAAGCATGCCTGGAGGATGCAGACCATTTGGATCCCTTCAGGCCTCAACATGGGACTGAAACTGCCTTGGTCGCACTGGTCGATGATCTCCAGCGGGCTAGGGACAAAGGCAAAAGCTGCTTCCTAGTTCTGCTGGATCTCTCAGCGGCCTTTGATACCATTGATCATGGCATACTTCTGGACCATCTGGGGCGACTGGGAGCTGGGGGCATTGTTATACAGTGGTTCCGCTCCTTTCTCCTGGGCCGTGTCCAGAAAGTGGTGTTGGGGGATGAGTGTTCAAACCCCTGGGCTCTCACTTGTGGGGTGCCTCAGGGTTCCATCCTCTCCGCCTTGCTTTTTAACATCTACACGAAGCCGCTGGGAGAGACCATCAGGGGGTTTAGGCTGGGTGTTCATCAATATAAAGACGATACCCAGTTCTACCTCTCTTTTACATCAGAACCAGTGAGGGCAGTGAAGGTCCTGTGTGAGTGTCTGGAGGCGGTTGGAGGATGGATAGTGGCTAATGAATTGAGGCTGAATTCTCACAAGGCAGAAGTACTGTCTTTGGGGGACAGGGGGTGGGCTGGTATGGAGGACTCCCTGGTCCTGAATGGGGTAACTATGCCCCTGAAGGAGCAGGTGTGCAGCCTGGGAGACATTTTGGACTCACAGCTGTCCATGGAGGTGCAGGTCAATTCTGTGTCCAGGGCAGCTGTCTACCAGCTCCATCTGGTACACAGGCTGAAACCCTACCTGCCCGTGGATTGTCTCACCAGAGTGATGCATGCTCTAGTTATCTTGCACTTGGACTACTGCAATGCGCTCTACGTGGGGCTACCTTAGAAGGTGACTCGGAAACTGCAGTTAGTCCAGAATGTAGCAGCTAGATTGGTGACTGGGAGTGGCTGCTGAGACCATATAACGCAGGTCCTGAAAGACCTACATTGGCTCCCAGTATGTTTCCGAGCACAATTCAAAATCTTGGTGCTGACCTTTAAAGCCCTAAATGGCTTTGGTTCAGTATATCTGAAGGAGCATCTCCACCCCCATCGTTCTGCCCAGACACTGAGATCCAGTGCTGAGGGCCTTCTGGCATTTCCCTCACTGAGAGAACTGGGGTTACAGGAAACCAGGCAGAGGGCCTTCTCAGTAGTGGCGCCTGCCCTGTGGAACGCCCTCCTATCAGATGTCAAGGAAATAAGCAACTGTCTGACTTTTAGAAGACATTTGAAGACAGCCCTGTTTAGGAAAGTTTTTATGCTGTATTGTGTTTTTAATATTTTGTTGGTAGCTGCCCATAGTGGCTGGGGAAACCTAGCCAGATGGGCAGGGTATAAATAAAAATTATTATTATTATTATTATTATTATTATTATTATTATTATTATTAAGCACCTTGTCCACATCCTCAAGCCTTACCAACTGAAACTCATCCAACATAACAAGACTAGACAGGACACATACGGTGCAAGTCTTCATAGTGTGCAATGTAGCATTCCTGTGAGCACGTACCGTATTTTTCGCTCTATAGGGCGCACCGGACCATAGGGTGCACCTAGTTTTTTTGGGAGGAAATAAAGAAGAAGAAAATTATTTTCCCCCCCCCAGCCCCAAAGAGCAAAGAAGCCAACGCACAACCTCTCCAGCCAGGAGAGGCTGAGCGCGGTTTTGGCAGAAGCCAAGACAGCAAGTGGGATGGATCCCGCTTGCTGTCTTGGCTTCCTTTTTAGCCGTGGGGCTGGGGTGGGGGAAGCCCAAGCTTCCCCCGACCCCAGCCCCCAGAACGGGTCCAGGTGCAATGGCGAGGTTGCGCACAATCTCGCCGTTGCTCCTGGAGCTTGCCGGGCTCCGAAGGCTTGCGGATAGCTTCCTGAAGCCTGCATTCGCTCCATAGGACGCACACACATTTCCCCTTCATTTTTGGAGGGGGAAAAGTGCATCCTATAGAGCGAAAAATACGGTATTTTATGTGGGTGATGTGGGTGTTCAGAGCATTTTTTCAGAGGGAACTCACAGGAACTCAGTTCTGGCACCTCTCAGGTGGGTGCCATTGCCATTCTAAAAGAATGAGGGAAGTATTCATTGGTGAGTTCCAGCACCTCTTTTTCTAGAAAAACAGCACTAGATTTGTTTCTAGCAACTATAACAGCACAGACATAGTGCTTAATATATTCTGCGGTAATTTGATGTAGAAAATTGCAGGTTTTAATTTGATATTCAACATATTCATTCAGCAATGGCTCAAGAAGTTTGGACAATCGTTTCACAACACAGCTTGAAGTTCCCAAGCCCTTTCTTCCTCCCCATAAGAACTGAGTAAACATTTCATATTTCCTCTGATATTTTCAGCTACTTTTTAAAACTTTCTTTACAATGCTTTATTACACTTCTTTTGCCTTATGGGGGGGGTAATTTTTAAAAATCTTTTCTTCCTTTCTTTGTCCATTAAGCAACTGATTCCTTTTTTTCCACAATGATACTGAAGGTCTTTCAAATTCAAAGGTACAATTCTCTTTCCATCACTATTGGGATAATAGCATGTGCTAATGCACATACATTTGTTCTCCTAGTTACCATTTCTTTAGAATGGCAAGATGCAAACACTACCACTTTACGATTATTGTGCAATTAGCCAAAAAAGAGGGAGGGGAGGTACACATGGAGAGGGAGAGAAATTGAATAAAGCACCCTTATGGGGGCAAACTTCCAGTGATTTAAGTAATTTATTGCAAATTCAAAAAACTTCAGTATTGCATGCCCAGGCTTTAAAATCTTATGCTCATTTTAAAAGAAAACCCAGTAAAATGCAATATTGCTTTGATTTCGGTTTACTTTGTGGAACACTCTGCTAAAATCTACACACCAAAATATTGGCATGGTTTTGTGGACCCAAGTAAAACATTAATCTTTCTAAAGGGGGCATTAGTGCATGCTAATAGACATGGTTAGTCTCAGCACTCAAAACACACTATTTTATACCTGGGGGAAGAAATGCAACATTTCCCCCAATTAGAGCATTCATTTTTTTTATTGCTGCGTAGAATGCGGCTGCGCAAGGGTCACGTGCATTTACTATACGTTGCTGCTGTTATTGTTGTTGATACTCACAAAATGCCCGTCATTATGATGGATGTGTTGTGGGGGAGAGGGAGGGCTTGCAAATTATTACAAGGGACCCAGGGGGGTGCAGTATGCCTCTATGTTCAACACAGAAACATTACAGGCATGCCCTGCAGGATTCCGGCCAATGAGAGTCCACCCACTGCCAGGGGTGCCAGGCAATTTTGCCACTGCTCCAACAGGGCACAATCATGCAGCAGTATGTTCTTTTCTCATAGTAAGGAATGAGAAAACGATTCACTTTTTTATGAGAGAAATTGCAGGTGGGGGCTAAATCTGCCCTTTGTCCATTATGAACCCAGCTACTGAGAATCAAGGCTGCTTAGATTTGCATAGCCCTGCTGTAGACTTTGTGGTCAATTTAGGAAAGGGCAGCCAACATGATCAAGGGACTAGCGCCCCTATGAAAAAAGGCTGCAGTTTTTTTTTTACTTACAGAAAAGGCAAGTGAGAGGTGTTATGGATGGCACAAAGAAAGTGGATGGAGTAAAGTTTTTCTCCTCTTATAATACTGGAAATCATGCAAACCCAATGAAGATAAATGCTGGGAGGTTGAGGACAGATTTTATAAAGTACTTTATCACTCAGTCAGACGCACTATAAGGACTTCATATATACCGTACTTTTCCATGTATAAGACTATGTTTTTTTTACTCTAAAATAATGTTCAAAATCTGGGCTCGCCTTATACACGGAGTCCCCCAAAATAGGAGGCATCTTATACATGGGGGAGTCTTATAGACGGAAAAATACGGTGTTTATATATGTGTGTGTGTGTATGTGTGTAATTTTAGCATAAAATTAATGCCATTTCATATAAAAAGACAGGTCTTCCATTAAATCAGTCAGACTTCTGGGGGGGGGGGGAGGAACAGGACACCAGACACTTTTTTTATTATTGCTGTTCTGTCTTATATACTACTATCAAGAAAAAGCTGAAAGGTGATCGAGGATTCTTTGATTGATTAGGCAGAAAAAACTCTAAGAAGCCACCGGTTTAGCAGCTCACCTATGCCTTGCCTTCATTAAAGAATAAGAGGTTCAAATATTTTGTTTTCTCAGTTCAGGGATGTACAGGAGATCCCATGCGCACAATTCAAACACCTTAATCCACAAAAGGAGATTCATGCCCAGAAACAGGCATCATTGTTGGGTTATGCAGGTTGGATAGAGAAGTGTAAGGAATGAATGAGCACCCAGCCTACGATTCTTGCTGAGACCAAAAAAAAAAAAAAATTAAAAAAAACCACATTTGGTGCAATCTCCTTCTCTTTCTTTACCACCTGCCTTTCAATGCAGAGGCAAATGCACCCTCACAGCTATTCGTGGTGCAAAATTCTTGGGTGCAGCCATCTCAGGATCAGGGTCATTCAATTTCTGCGTCACCACACAAATGAAAAAAATTCTGTTTAGGTAGCAACAAGAAAGATGGAAAAATAAGTAAATAAATAAACGCAACCTCATTGTCCAGTAATAGGCAGGGTTGGAGGTTGGGGTGGGGTGGGGTAGGGAGAGAGTGGAGCTCCTGTTAGTTCACCATGACTGCATTATACGGAATGGAAAATATATAACCACTGCTGCGAAAATGAACCGCCTCTGTCAGAACGAAGCACAGCTGATTAATCAACATGATATTACCCGAACTGATTAAACAATGAGACGTCCCGGGGTTTTGCTGTCTGTCCTGATGAGTGCGCTCATCATAACTAATAATGCAAAACCCCAGCACATCTCCCTTGGGAGTAAACTACCTTCTAATTTTTATCCCTCAAAAGATTTAATTCCATTGTTATGGAACTTGTATACTCTAAGAACTGTAAACTAATCATTAGTCATTTTCAAACAATGTGACCTTTCTTGCCTTGACAGGTGGAGTGTTTCTGAAAGCGGTCTTGTTGGGTTACATTTATTCGACACAGGAAGGTTCCTGTAGAAACTGCATAGATTACAATACAATCGCTACAGCACTTTATTGATCTCCATTTCTCCCTATCTGATAGATTAGGGGGATCTCTTAAATAATTCATTCTCTTTGCAAATCTTTCATGTGACGACTAGCAAGCATGCTCAGGAGGCCAGGAAGACAGGGACAAAATTTGACTGAAGTGAAAAAAGTACTGATGTAGGTACAGTTTTCACAACAATGCATCTCTTTTAAGGCTACTGAACTCTGGGGATATCTGTATTACAGGCATTCATTCCCATTTCCCAGGAATCTTTGGGCATTGTAGTTCTGTGATGGGGAGCTGCAAAGTATTTCTAATGGAGAGTTTGCAGCATTCCACCGAAGTACCATTCCCAGAATTCTTTAAGGGGAAGCCATGACCTTTAAAGTGGGGGACAGGGAGCACAGGTTGAGGGACCAGATGCTATCCTCAGTCACACCCCTTGTCCTCAGGCCAGGCATCCTGGGGTGCTTTTGCTTGGTTGCAGTGTGATATTGAACTCTGATAATGCCACTTGCTTGCCTACATGGAGGATAAAGAGATGTGCAAGAGATGTACAATAGCCTATTGTACAACAGTAAGCTTTACATTCATTGCTGCATCCATCTGTACCTGTAGCTCCACCTACCACTGGCTCAGTGCCGGATTTACGTATAAGCTAAACAAGCTATAGCTTAGGGCCCCACTCTCTTGGGGGATCCAAAAAAATGTAAAGGGCAAAAAAACTGGGTGTACATTTCCAAAATATAAGATAAAAAAACAAATAAAATAAAACCTACATACAGCAAATGGCTTTAGATACCTATTAGGTCCATAAATTACCATATAGCATATATTCAACACAAAAAACAGCGACAATTTGTTGTTGACAAAGGACAGCTGGACATATAAAGGGCCCCATTACCTTCAGTAGCTTAGGGCCTCATCAAACCTAAATCTGGCCCTGCACTGGCTGCTAGAACGTTTTCCAGAAGGGAATGTGATCCCTGAGCTGAAAAAGTCCCCCACCCGAAACCAGATATAAGTTTGCAACATATAGAAGTTCAACATATCCCCAGGTCAACGAAGGTCCACACACTCTTCAGAATGCAGCAGAAATTTTTTTGATTACTTACTTACTAACTGTATGTAGTTGAGGCACCAAGAGTAATAGTAGGATAAGTGAACCTGACCCCCCCCCTGCAGTTTAGAATCAGGAATAATACACAAGCCAAGTTTATGAAAGCTCAGAAGGAAGCAACCCTATATTTTGAGCTTTCAAACCACAGCTGAATTTTAGCACATGTGCATTACCAAAGTGCATTCTGGGAAACTGGCTTGCTTAGTGCAGTGGTCCTTTTCTGCCCCAGTATTTACAACACTGATTCATTATTGTGGGTTTTGTAAGCAAAGTGATTTGTAAGCAACATGGGGTAGCTAACAAAGCAATCCAAACTATAGGAAGCGAGCGTAAGTTACACCAGGTTACATTCCAGATGCACAAATATAAGATGGGGGACATCTGGCTTTCTAGCAGTACATGTGAAAAGGATCTTAGTGGACCACAACCTTAACATGAGTCAGCAGTGGGATGCAGCAGCAAAAAAAGCTAATGCTACTCTAGGCTGCCTCAACAGAAATCTAGTGTCCAGATCAAGGGAAATAATAGTACCACTCAATTCTGCCTTGGTCAGACCACACTTGGTATGCTGTGTCCAATTCTGGGCACCACAATTTAACAAGGATGTTGACAAGCTGGAACCTGTGCAGAGAAGGGCGACCAAGATGATCAAGGGTCTTGAAACCAAGCCTTATGAGGAATGGTTGAAGGAGCTGTGTGTTTAGCCTGGAAAAGAGGAGACTGAGAGGAGACATGATAGCCATCTTCAGATATCTAAAGGGCTGTTGTGTGGAAGAGGGAACAAGTTTGTTTCCTCCTGCTCTGGACTGTAGGACTTGGAACCAATGACTTCAAGGTACAAGAAAGGAGATTCTGACTAAATATCAGGAAAAAACTTTCTGACAGTTCTATGATTCCAAAATTCATTCAGCCGCAAGTTACTGCTGCCTGAGCCAGCCTATGCCTGGCAGAGGGAAAACAAGCCTTTAAAATCAAGTTCCTAGGTCACATGAGTGAGATGAACGTAGTTTGGAAAAGCAGTACATCTCTACTTGCCCTGGAATGCCCCTATTTCAGGAATTATCCCAGCTTCAGCTGAGTCAACTTCAGGCAGGGCAAGCTGAACTGAGGTGGAGGACTTACATGGATGTATCTCTGACTGAGCTGGGATAAGGCACTCCAGTCACTTAAGCCCTGGCTGAGCCTATTCCAAGTCCCCTCAACCTAGCAGCTCTTGGGTTTGGATTGCTCTCTAGAGCACTAGAGACTGCAACACCTGAGATTGCACAAAGATGATGGATGCCACCTGCCTCAGCTGCTAGTTATTCATTATCATGCAAACAACAACAACATGCAGAGCTTTCTAAAAACATATATTAAATTTTTGCTATATAAACTTGGTAAAGATTACATTTAGTCAAAACAGGCTCTTACTGGCATTCCATTGTAATTGGTGTGGTTATTTATTATTTGTATGCTGTATACATTACAAACTATGAAAATTTAACATACATTATTTAAAAAGCTCTTTTTGTATTATTGTGTGTGAGGGCCCTTATTGTGTACAGTTTTGCTAATTATTCATGCCAGCCATACAGACTGAGCGTAGGCCAAAAAAAGAATATTAACTCTGCATAAATCTCCTTTTCAATTATACATACAGTATAGTAAAATTGTGGTGCAGGACTCGTTTTACACACAGAAACTGTGAACAGGCTCGATTTGTATTATTATTATTACTATTTTATTTTATTTAAAATTGTATAAACCACACTTTCATTTTTATACACACACACACACACACACACATACACACACACAACCAGACAGTGTACAACATAAAAACTTGATACTACAATAACCTCAATAAAACCATCAATAAAAACTGCTTGGTTAAAAAAAATTGATCACATTTGCAAAGGCCCGCCTGAACGATACAGTTTTAAAAAGATGTCTCCTGCCAGACTTCAGTTATGAACTATGAACTGCCTCATTATTAATTTTGGCAGCACCTCTAATTATAATCTTTGAACGCTGGCCTGAGCAAAACGTATGCAGTTCTGCACAAGGAAGTGTCCGGCATACCCCAGGCAAAAGGAAAGGACAAAAATAATTTAGATAGTTATCCTTAAGAGATCCCATTAACCCTTATCTATATAGTTGGGCCTAAGTTCTGTAACTATACTTTGGATAAGCACCAGAAACTCAGACCCCACATGCCTCAAGGCAGCTCCACACTTTATGCAACAAATGAACATACAATGCCAAACTTAGCTTGGATTCAGTAGTTTGTGTTTCCTGAAGAAAGACACTGTGCTTTTTTGTCATGATCACTAATGTGGATCCTACCCTTTTAAAGCACAGTCAAAATATGCCCAAGTACACACATTTTTAAATACCCAAATACTTTTATGTAGGAAATCTAATTGGACCAAGGTCCATGGGTATTTAAAGACATGTACACCCACATGTTGTTCACACTTATTTGCTAGAGGAAACATTGGTGTGACAACAACAGAAAGAATAAAGGACTGAATAAATGTAAGTAGGAAAATCAGGCTGAGATATAAACTCTCTCTTTGGCCACCCCACCCTATTTATTTAAAATGATATATCATATATTCCATTGAAAATTTATGATGGGTCAAATTGTTATCTTAGCATACTTATTCTTGACACATCATGCCTATTATTTACAAAAACAAGGTTTGAGACATTTAAAATGCTAAGATTTTTTTTAATAAAAAAACCCACAACCCAGGTATATTTCAATTAAAACATTAATATATTTGCACAGAGTAAACAACAGCAGGAACTTAAAAAAACTGAGTCTGAAAATCAAAGAGACAGAGTTTCTCTGGAGGTACTTGGATTCCTGTTAATGATCTGTTTTGTTTGTTTGCACCTGGTCAATAATATCAATTCTTAGACAAGATCCCACAATAATCAAAATGTCAATAGTGCCAGACCTTTCAAACATTGGCGGGGGCAGTGTCAAAGCTTCAATCTATGTTGGGAATGAAGCATTAGAAGAGCAGATACAATCCTAAGCCTAAGTGTTAACAAAAGCCAGTTGGCATCCCAAAGGAGATTAGTTTGCTGATCTTGTAAGGCAACCATGACTTAACTTAGCGGTGCTTACATTGACATTGATGTAGTGACATCCTGATCTCATTACATGTCTATAAACCAGGGTTCTGATGCACGGAAAAGATCAGGGGAGGATTACAAGAACTCCATAGGCAGTCCTTAAAGCCTATTTGGGGGGTGGGGGTGGGGAATCAGCCTTGCAATGAAATTAGCAGCCATAAAGCTGTTTATAATTTAAAGGGCCAATTTGTTTTTCATAATTTGATATTGGCTTGTCCTTTAAACTCTTTCATCACAGATTTTCTGAAGGAATTAACTTAATACTGCCTGAAAAGTGCTGAATAAATCTTCCTTGCCATAAAAACACACACACAAGGTGGGAGAATAGGCAGGTGTTTGAGCCACCAGCTCAAAACTGGCTTGATGCAGCAATAGAAGAAAACACAGAGAAAGTGGTTTGCTTCATCATGAAAGCGGGCGTGAGTCCACAAAAGCTTGTGTGATAGGGCCTCTCCAAAGTACTGTTTCCTGCGATGGTATTCTGCTACATGTTCTCAACACAATAATATCAAATTGGGGTGGATTTATTCTGCTTCAGTTCATTCTGCAATGCTTCCCCAACACTACCATGTTATTTCTCTCTGGAAGGGCTCAAAGCATAACAAAAATGGGACACACACAAAAAAAGCCAAAACATTTGTGGCATAAAATGTTACAAGTTTTCAGCAGGGAGCTCCAGAATGTGGACTGACTGGAAATGAAGCAGGGTGACTGCCACAACCCATTTGCACATGAAAGTGAATTCACACATGACTGCCCCAATGCGCACGCACATGACTTTACAATAAAAAGGACATTTGGAAGGGCCCATAATAAATGTTTTCAGCTTTTAAGTTGCCACAAGATTCCTTGATTGTTTTCACACAGAATGGGTAAAGGTAAAGGTAAAGGTAAAGGTAAAGGTAAAGGGACCCCTGACCATTAGGTCCAGTCGTGGCCGACTCTGGGGTTGCGGCGCTCATCTCGCTTTATTGGCCGAGGGAGCTGGCGTACAGCTTCCGGGTCATGTGGCCAGCATGACTAAGCCGCTTCTAGCAAACCAGAGCAGCGCACAGAAACGCTGTTTACCTTCCCGCCGGAGTGGTACCTATTTATCTACTTGCACTTTGACATGCTTTCGAACTGCTAGGTTGGCAGAATGGGTAGATGATATTTATATCTAGGGAAGCTTCGGTTGGAGCCAGAAGCTTTAATTCAATGTATGTGGAAGGAGAGACATATCTTAGTGATCTCTTAAGAGTGCAAAATATTCCTGCGCAAGCTGCAAATAAAGACACATTGCACCCTTCCCTCACTTCAGGATCCCTGTCAGTGGAGGCGAGCCACTCGGGATCCATGATGTGGGCTTCAAATTTCAAAGGAGTGATGTCAGCAGCATTTTTCCATGATGACACTAGTACTGAAAAATGTCGGTTTATATATACATAGCCCTGCTTCATGTGTGTAGCCAAGCCACAGGATCTTTTTTTAAAAAAGAAATAAAAATAATAATCACTGTACAGTATGGCAGAATGCTGGGAAAGTCTTTTCTATAGCTAGTGGTCATCTGTGCCCACACTGTCCTTCTGAAAAGGCACTTTCTGGTAAGATGACAGGATCTCACTGCTGATTGGTTCCCCCAATTAATTCTACTGATCACAAGCTTGTTAGCAGATGCTAAATTCTTTGCGGCACAGAATAGAAAATCTCCAGACACCCAACAAATCTGCATTGGATTAATAGGGTATGGCCCATGATGATCATGCAAAAAACAACTGGGCAATTCCAAGAGGCAAATGATCTGCAAAACAAAATTAATGGTGGGTGTATGGGGTGTGGGGTGGGTGGGTGTGTATAATGAGACCTGTTTTTATGTTTCTCTGAACCTACATAAATAATTGGTGATCAGACTATAGCCTTAAAGATTTAAGGTATATCTATAATGCTGTTGTTTAAGATTAATGTGGTGGGAAATATTCCAGGTGAGGCATGTGCATTTATTTATCAGCCAGAACAAGTGTTTGGTAAAAAGCTTGTAGCAAGACATCACATCTGTTTATGAACTTGAGATTTTGTATAATGTAACTTCCATCAGATTTTGAGTGGCGAGAAGACTGACAGATAGGCATACGCATGCACCCTCAAACTGAGGCACCAAAGAGCAGTGGCGTAGCGTGGGGGTGCAGGGGGGGCCAGCCGCACCAGGCGCAACATCTGGGGGTTAGGGTTAGGGGGCGCAAATCCACGGTTTAGGGGGCGCAAATCCATGGGTTAGGGGGCGCAAATTACTTGCCTTGCCCCGGATGCTGACAACCCACGCTACGCCACTGCCAAAGAGGTTGGGCCTTCTCAAGGCATGTCACTTGGGGCCTCTTCAGATTTGGCATCAGTTCTAAAGATATTGGCAAACAGCTCTCTAAACACAGGCCTGCAGCAGGGATTCTCCTAGTCCACTGTCAGAGAAAGAGGGAAGAGTCTGAGCTGTACTGAAGCTCATTTACTGTGCCTTGAACACAAAAAAGATGCAGATGAGTGAGAGAAGAAAAGAGACCTAGTGTTGGCGATCTGGAGCTCTAGTTTAGGAGTATCATGATGAAGACATTGCACCAGTTGCTAAAAACCAGGTGACTTTGCAATAGCGTCTTTTCCATGTGAAGCGGCAAGGCTCAAGGTTCCTTCATTATCGGGGAACAGAGGGCCTATATTTACAAGCAAAGCTTAACATTAATGCTGCAGTACCAGCAAAAACACAATCACTGACGGAAGCCTATCTAAGAAGGTCTGTGTGGGTCTTTTCATCCAAGGATTCAACCAAATAAGGGGGCTAAGCCTTCTGGCACAAGTCCAACAAAGCACTTAGCCATATATTTTTAGCATGTTTGTACTCGCTGGAATGACTGACTTGGTTAACAGCTTTACTGGATCGGGGCCAGAAGCTGCAGCATCTTTCGGAGGTGAGCTGCAACATACTCAAATACACAAAACCTGCTTTTTAAATAATGCATTTATATATTACACAAGAAGGGGTACAAAAAGATATGGCCTACAAGGTTGAAGTCTCAATATTAGGATTTTATTAGTTAGCAACCCACAAGGAGCCTGATATCTGTTACAACCTCCTACTGCACCTGTGAAAAGGTCCAGCCTGAAATCAAGATGAAGCAGACTGCAGCTTTGCCAGCGGCAGCAGAAGGAGGAATGCTCAACATTCCCACAACCACCATGACGTTTCCAACTAAAGTGGCACAAACCCCAACCACTGTCGGCATTGCAAAGGAACATCGGAAGCTGCCTTCTACAAAGTCCGGCCATTGATCCATTTACATCAGTAGTGAGTAATAATAATAATAATAGTTTTTATTTATACCCCGCCCTCCCCAGCCAAGGCCGGGCTCCGGGCGGCTAACAAGCAATAATAAAAACAAGTTGAATGAATACAACTTAAAAACAAGATTAAAATACAACATTAAAATATTGAAACATTAAAATATTAAAATGCAGCCTCATCACAGGAGGAGAAAGGAAAAAGAAAAAAAAAGAGGGGGAGGGAATGAAATTGACTCCAAGCCAAAGGCCAGGCAGAACAACTCTGTCTTACAGGCCCTGTGGAAAGAAATCAGATCCTGCAGGGCCCTGGTCTCATGAGGCAGAGCGTTCCACCAGAGTTGAAAAGCCCCTGGCTCTGGTTGAAGCTAATCTAACTTCCTTAGGGCCCGGGACCACTAGGGTGTTGTTATTTATGGACCTTGAGGCTCTTTGTGGGGCATACCGGGAGAGGCGGTCCCGTAGGTACGAGGGTCCTAGGCCGTGAAGGGCTTTAAAGGTCAAAAGCAGCACCTTAAATCTGACCCTGTACTCCACCGGGAGCCAGTGCAGCTGGAAAGGCACTGGGTGAATATGCTCCCATGGCAGAGACCCCGTGAGGAAGAGCCTCGCTGCTGCATTCTGCACCCGCTGGAGTTTCTGGGACAGCTTCAAGGGCAGCCCCGCGTAGAGTGAATTACAGTAGTCAAGCCTGGAGGTGACCGTCGCATGGATCACTGTGGCATGCACTGATGGAGTACACTGATTTGCAGCAGCTCCCCGGGGTTCCAAGGAAGAGACATGCTCAATCCTACCTGGAGATGCTGGGGATTGAACCTGGGACTTCCTGAATCGAGAGCTTCAGTGCAAATACCTCTCCCTTACTCATACTCATAGAAGAACTGCTGCTGCTGCTGCTGCTGCTGCTGCTGCCCAGGAGGACTCCCCTGCTGAGTGCCTGGGTGCCCCAGTCCTGCCACTCACCACCTGGCCTAGGGTGGCCCATAAAGGACTGCTGCTGCTGCTGCTGCTGCTGCTGCTGCTGCTGCTGGACAGAGAGGGCTCTGTTTTTTTTTGGGGGGGGTTGTTTTTGTTTAAAATTGCTGTTATTTTTTACCTATGTCATTTTAAACTGTGATATTAATGCTGTATTCTTAATTTTAGATTTTGATTTATGTGGAAATTGTTTTCCATTTGGTTGTGTATTATTATTATTTTTGAAGTGGTTTATTTATTGCTTATGACTTTTGTAATTATGTAAATCATGTTGTAAGCTGCCTTGAGCATTGTTTTTAACTGTGGAAAGGCGGCAGACAAATAAAAATAAAATAAAATGATGATGATACTCTCCAAATTTCTCTGATGAAAACAGGGATGTCCTAAATCATCGTCGTCATCATCACCACCACCATCATCATAATTTTATTATTTATACCTCGCCCATCTGACACTCTGGGTTGCTTTCAACATATAAAAAAACATAAACAAAACATTAAACATTAAAAAAACTTCCCTATACAGGGCTGCTTTCAGATATCTTCTAAATGTTGTATAGTTACTTATTCCCTTGGCTTGGAGGATCGCATAATCCCATACCCTCCAACATTTCTCTGATGAAAATAGTGATGTTCTAAGGAAAAGCAGGACATTCCAGGATCAAATCAGAAACCAGTATGGTTTCTGTAAATCCGGGACTGTCACTGGAAAATAGGGGCATCTGGAGAGCCTGCTTACTTTCTATCTGTGGCTTTAAGAAAGTCACTTGTCTCCATGTAGTCTGGTACGGTACAGTGGAACTTAATCCATTCTCGTTCGACTCCCAAAACCATTCAAAACCAAGGCGCGGCTTCCGATTGGCTGCAGGAGCTTCCTGCACTCAAGCGGAAGCTGCGTCAGGCGTTCGGCTTCCGAAAAATGTTGGGAAACCGGAACACTTACTTCCGGGTTTTCGGCGTTCAGGAAGCCCATAACAGCCCTTGAACACATAGAGTCATTTCTTCTGTGTTGTGAGTCACCACATTACACATTTTTCCCCATCCCTGCTCAGTATAATTTGTTGCTGCCAGAGGTGAGAAATGACATCACGCCATGAACAGGGGCTACGTCAGGTATAGCTGACATGGTGCCCTTAGGATACTGTTGGCCTATAACTCCTAGCAGCCCCAGCAGCATGACCATTGGTCAGGGATGATAGGAATTGTAGTCCAATAGCATCTGAAGGGCACCGCATTGCCTAAGCCAGGGTGGAAAGTGATCCTACACATTATGAAGAACTCAACACAGAAATGCTATTTGCAGCAGCAAGTCTGTATTGAAGGTAATTTATTACTCTGCAGCAGTGATCAGTTTCAAATAGCTACTGGTTTCCACAAAGAAACAGGGGAGCAAAAGAGAGACAGTCAGAAAGATTGCTGGGGAAAAGAAATCAAACCAAAGGCTGCGCTCAACATTTGCCATGACCACTATAATTAAAGGTTTTGTCTCACACTCTCCACGAAAATGAGAAAAATGTGAATCTTCACTCCAGCAGTCAGGAGATTCCCCTGTTTACACCTGCTCCAACGCTCTGCTCCAGTTTGCTTATGATTGTATACGCTCTGGATCAATATTTACAAAAGAGCCTTAAAATTGAAAGAGTTCCCACCGTTACGGAAGACAACATAATTATAAGGGTCAACTTGATAAGACATATAATCTTCAGAAACCTGCAGGTTTGCCTAATAAAATATTTATATCAGTCACTGTTGGACACCCAAAGCAACTACTGTAAAAGGCTTCCTCAATAGTAGTAACTTTTCAGTATGCACACGGCTCTCAAAGGAGGTAGTTCTAAAGGAGGCTTGCTGATAGTATTAATGACCTGCCTTTTTTCACCCTCTTCCTTATTTGAATTTACTATTTGCAAACCAGTGGTAGTTCTAGTCTACTTGCTCTGAAACAGTTTGGTTAAATCTAGAAGGCCTGCTTGAAAAAGATCATTTCTTCTACTATACAGTTTATCAATCAGTTGCTTAGATACAAATGGTCACGTTGCGCCATGAAAGCATTTCTGCTGACACTGCAGTTTGCCACATGTCTTCTTAGAAGTAAGTCCCACAGAGTGCAGTAGGTTCAGGATTTGCACCCTCAAATTAGTTTCTAGATTGGCTTGTTGTTGTTTAGTCGTTTAGTCATGTCCAACTCTTTGTGACCCATGGACCAGAGCATGCCGGGCACTCCTGTCTTCTACTGCCTCCTGCAGTTTGGTCAAACTCATACTGGTAGCTTCGAGAACACTATCCAACCATCTCGTCCTCTGTCGTCCCCTTCTCTTTCCCAACTTCAGGGTCTTTTCCAGGGAGTCTTCTTTTCTCATGAGGTGGCCAAAATATTGGAGCCTCAGCTTCACGATCTGTCCTTCCAGTGAGCACTCAGGGCTGATTTCCTTAAGAATGGATAGGTTAGATCTTCTTGCAGTCCATGGGACTCTCAAGAGTCTCCTCCAGCACCATAATTCAAAAGCATCAATTCTTCGGCGATCAGCCTTCTTTACTATTAATTTTCATTCTGTGAAAACACATTTTACTACCTATGCACATTGGAATTTCCCTGCATACTTTGACATGCTGCAGCTCAACACTGTGACATCGTTAGGAACCTATTCTCACATTATAGCAACAATGTGTTTGCTGCTCTCACATTATCTCCATCCACATGTGAGATTATCAGTGCTGGCATCAAAAGTAGTCACATCATGATAAGCCTCTTCCATGAACTTCTGATGTTATCAGGGCAGTGTGGGATGAATCCATCAAAAAGTGGAAATAATGCTGTGGAGGTTAAATTCTAACACTAGTGGAGCTATTTGGGAAACATGGAAGAGTACCTCCAATGCATCATCTCCCAGAGCCAGAGATGGACATCTTCAGACCATGAATGAGGTTCTTGCTTTTGCCTTCATCATTACTCCCACAATACTCACTAGAAGTGGCAAGAGCTGATCTACGTTCATCATGAAGGTCTCAGACCTGAAAAGGTACGAATCATGCACTGCATATCTAGGGGACTTGGAAACCTAGTTGTTCCTATGACTCCCCTCTTCTTCAGATGAATCATGTAAGATAACATCCTCTCTGCGAGCTATGGCTTACAGACCTCATCCCAATCAAATCATGGGTAATATTGATTTTCTGGGCATTTAGAATACATCTGAGGAATAAATCCAGATTATTTCTTTGGTGGATTGGATTATTCTTCCTTTTTAAAAAAAATCCCCATAGATTTACTTTTCTTATTGACTAGACTGAATTATATGAATGTCATAATACTGATATTTGGGTGAACAAAAGGGGTAGTATAAATCTACTGGTAACCAGTCATTACTCTTCAAAGAAATCACTTTAATTACTTTCACGTTTGGTTTGATACATAGAATTATTAAGCAAGGAATCACATGGGTGGGGAATTAAAAAAATATGTCAAGCCACACAACTTGAGCAGCTCCACCTCTTTCTGGGAGGAATGAATTACAGCAAATTACTGCAAGGAAAGACTTCTATTTTTAGGCAGGTTTCTCAATGTAAAGCCAAATTAAAAATAATGGGACTGTAAACAAACAGCCACAGAGTGCATGGCACATTTCCCTATAGCATTTTATTCCATCTTTCTCTAGCACTCAAAACAGGTGTTTGGTGTTACCTAACAGCTAGAATTGGGGCTACAAATCAGCATGAGCTTCATCAAAATGGATCCCTGCCACTTCACACTCCTACCCCAGCTGACTTAATTCATAGTGCTCAGCAGTAGGAGCATTATATGCACCTTCCTCCCTTCCCTCTCTCCCTCCTTGCAAAAATGTCAAGAGAGATGGAGAGAGAATATTGAAGGAGATCCTTAGTGTCAATGAAATACCCCACTGAGCTAAAGACACACAAAGCCTTGGCAGTCCTTTCTAACAGGGAGCTCTGCCTTGACATATCCATGCCCTAAAAATAGTGAACAGAAGAAGAAAGATGAGAGATCTTATGTATTATACATACTTTTTAATACACATGTGCTTGGAAGACTCATAAAATGTTCAATAGCAGACAGCTAGAAGTTGAGGCCTAGACTTTATTGAATTTGTTTTCAAAAGAAGTGTTTCCAGACAATGGCACTGTTTCATTCTAGCGACCCAAGTTTCTGGTGTTTATGTCTCTGATTCTAGCACTCTAGATACAAAGAGTACATAATAAATATAAAACTATGTCAATAAAAGATTTGCTAGCAGGACAAAATAAGTACTGAGTTATTGGAGTTGTGGGGTTGGTAGCACAGACTACAAACCAGAAAGATACTCAGGAGAAGTCCAGTTTTGTCAAAGCCAGTTTAGTTTTGTTGTTTATTAGTTTTAATAGCTAATGTATATAACCCACTGCATTTGTTTCAAATCACAAAATGGATTTATGCTGAAGACAGGTAATAGCAGGGCAGCAACAACTGGTAAAAGACAAAATGGTTCAAAACGGAACTTGAAGAAAGTCCCAAAATGAGGGAATAGCCAACCTGATTGTAGAATAGTCTGGGCACATACAGCACATGTTTAGAATTCACAACTTCCTCCACAGAATCTCAGGAACTGTAGTTTCCCTTCATAGAGCTACAGTTCCCAGAACCTTTAACAAATTACTCTTCCCATGATTCTGTGCGGGAAGTCATGTGCTTAAATGTGTGGGGTGTGCTTTAAATGTATGGGGTGTATCTACCCAGAGAGGAAAGATTAAAAGAAGAGTAGCCCAGGAACATTAGTGTGGAGTTAAAATGAAATATTCTAACATAAGAGCTGATAAAGAAGACGGAAAGAGAAGAAGTCAAGTCTTCAAAATTAGTAAGAAGCACACCTAATAGCCTCAGGTGGGAGAAGAGGAGAGACAAGGAATGACAGTGATGCAAAGGTGGGGAGAGGAGAAAAAGACAGACCACATTGTATTCCAAAGAAGAGAAATGTCAAACATGATAGGAAGCAACTGCAGAAATTTAAAAGATGAAGAAAGAACAACCATTGTTTCAGCTTAGCAGGACAAGAAGATTGTGGGAAGAACCATCACTAAAAGATCAATCTGAAGGAAAGTGGAGAAATCCAGGACTGAACAAGAAAGGGGAAGTGATAAAAGAAGGAAATACCCTGGAATATAAGAGCAAAAATGAAACAACGAAAAGTAGAACAAGAAGAGAAGAAGAAGAAGAAGAAGAGTTTGGATTTGATATCCCGCCTTTCACTCCCTTTAAGGAGTCTCAAAGCGGCTCACAATCTCCTTTCCCTTCCTCCCCCACAACAAACACTCTGTGAGGTGAGTGGGGCTGAGAGACTTCAAAGAAGTGTGACTGGCCCAAGGTCACCCAGCAGCTGCATGTGGAGGAGCGGAGACAAGATAGTTCAACTGGTAGAGCATGAGACCCATTAATTTCAGAGTCGTGGGTTCAAGCTCCACATTGGGCAAAAGATTCATGCATTGCAGAGAGTTCAACTAGATGGCCCTTGTGGCCTCTTCCAAGTCTACAATTCTATGATTCTGTGAACCAAATTAGTATAAAGAGAACTATGGGAATAAAGGCTAGAGGTTTGCATGGGCCCCAAAATTCATCTTTTATCTGCTTCTATGCATTTTTAAGAATTCTGGTCTGTTTCTGAGTTGATTTGTGCATTCTTCACTTTGATTTACAATTCCAAAAATGAGCCACTCGGTATAAAATGAAGCTCTGTGGTCACCTAATGGGAATTCTAAAAATGGCTATAATTCCTCCCCTTTTGCCAAAATGGATGGAATTTACAGGCACAGGAGCTTCTCCAGAGTTAAAATGCATTCTGCAAAAATGCAAACAAATAGGCGTTGGGCTTTTTGTGGTTAAAGTAAAAGGAATTCCATTTCTCCAATAATATCTTAGTGAGGAGTGGGCATTTGTCTCTTGCTTTTTCTTAAATTAAAATAATTCAGTGGTATTCAAGTGGTGTGCATTCTTGCTTGTACGTTTTTTAAAAAATTCTGCAGCTTCACACTGGCTTTCCCATTGCCTGTTTGTATCATCTGATAGTCCTCATAAACCTTAAAAAGTGAGACTGTCTAGAACATTGTCTGCAGAGGTCAGAAGAGCTTTGGTTTGTTTGTAACACATGTAGGATTTTTTTTAAAAAAATTAATGGAAGCTTTTAACCTTTTCTTTAAAAAAGACTTCCTGTGGCTGTGCTTTAACCAAAAAAAAATTAAAATAAATCTACAGCTCTTGAGTGCTCTGCAGGCAACATTTTAGACAACTTCTCTTATTACAAAGCTTATGGACCCAGAATAACTTAGGCTGCACTGACACAGCAATTTGTTCTGTTCCCCCAACATTTCCCTGGCTGTTAATTTCCACACTGTATCCGAGTTTTCAGACACTGTAAAAACCATTTCTGGAAATCTAACAGAAGATAGTGGAAGTTCAGTGCTCATTTCCGTGTTAACTGTTTCCAGAAAAAAAATAATCATCTGCAACTCCATTGACCCAGAAAACCACAGGGGTAAAGCGATGAAATTCAGGACAATATGTCAGCATACAGTTCTATACCCTCCAACATTTCTCCAGTGAAAATAGGGATGTCCTCTTCCACAACTAGGGGGTCTCTGCAAACTATAGACAAGAAGTGAATCTGCAGCTGCTAAAACTCACCTTAGTCTAGGATGGAGTCCAGCTACGATAAACTGTTATTTTAGACTGAGCACTGCAAAGGTGTTGCTGTGGAAGAAAAAGACACAACAACCGGAAGGAGGAGGAGGAAGAGGAGGAGGAGGAGAAGCCAAATCTAATTTCTTCTTTGTGTGAACTTTGTACTTTGGTACCAGAAACAAGAAGCCCAAGCCATTCCAAAAGGAACCGTGGTGCATCACTAAATGAAGCCGCTCCTCTTTGCCAGGAGGGGAAGGTGAGAATATGGGAGAGACACTTCATTGGGCTAGAACCCTCTCCTTTCCTAAAGCCTTGCTTCTCCCTTGTAGGAGCAGGTCTACTGTGGATCAAAACCAACTCAAGCCACACTCAACATTCAGAGCTGGTGGCACAGCGTTGGTGACTAGCAACAACCATAATGACTCATATTTTGCATTGCTGAGTTCACCCAGAAGGGTAGCTGTATTCGTCTGTTGTAGCAAAAACAGCTTGTGTGTCTTCTGCATCCTAGAGACTAACCAGTTTATTACAGCATAACTCTATGTGGAGCATGGTCCAATCCAGCAGTTGATGAAGTGGCCTATTGACTACGGCCCATGTATTCATCTTATAAGTGTCATGAGACTGTTTAATGTTTTGTTTTATTCCATTTACACAAGATAAAGCATCCATCAGTTTTAGCCCTCTTCTCACTTGCATAGCCATAGGTAGGCTGAAATGCCTAGAATGGGAGCTGGACTGCAGGAGCTGACTTCACCTCAGAAACCCACACATTCCACAGCTGCAGAGACACCACTTATGTATCCAATCCTATGCCTTTATTGTTCTTAAAAATTCAGTATATTCAGCATTGGGAGCCCAGTTTTATACAACTCCTTTCCAGTTGAGGCCAGACAGCCTTCCCTTCCATGTTAAACTTCCAGTGCTTACTGAATACTTTTTAACTGAATTTTTATTTTTTTATTTAAAAAAACCACACACACCTGAATCCTGATTTTATAGTTATAACTCACTTCCATTATTTTTTATTAGACTTATATACCGCCCTTCATCAAAAGCTCTCAGGGTAGCTCATAAGATAAAAACACAAGATAAAGATACAAATAAGTAGTTAACACAAAAACAACGAAACAATAGCCCCCCAAAAAAACCCCCACTTTTAAAAGGCTGTAGAATACTAATTAGCCAAAGGCCTACTTAAAGAGGAATGATTTCATCTGGTTCTTAAAAATATATAATGAAGGCACCAGACAAACCTCCCTGGGGAGAGCATTCCACAAACGGGGGCCACTGCAGGAAAGACGCATTCTTGTGTTGCCATCCTCTGGGCCTCACATGGAGGAGGCACACGAAGAAGGGCCTCAGAGGATGAACACAGAATCCAGGACGATTTATACGGGGAGAGGCGGTCCTTGAGGTATTGAACCGAGTGTCCTGTTCATTGTTTAGAGACGACTGTATTTAAGTGGTATAGAAATGGTCAAAATTCAACAGAATAGATAAATAAAACCCAGTGTGCCAGATGTAACAGAATTAAAACTACTTTCAAAGTAGATTGCATTCTCTGCCTTTAAGAAATACGGTGAAGCAGGTTTATGTATGAGATCGGACAAATATTGACAGTGATGACAAAGTTATGCAGGAGTCTTTTCCTACTCCTGATGAACCAACCATGACAGAACGTGATCAAATACAATCGCTTAGTGAAAAGAAATTTATTTAAGTTTTTTATGATTGATAACAATACATGCCTTTTTTCTCAAGGTTGTGTACATGGTTTTCCCTGTCCTATTTTATTCTCACAACAATTCGGCAGGAGGTACATAGCTGAGTGAGAATTCAAATTCCCACATCCTAGTCCAAGACCACCACACCACACTGGCCCTTGCTGCCACAAGACATTAAGGATTTAAAATCGTTAAAAAACAATCTATGGTCTTCTAAACTATGGGGGGTATTGTTTTACTTGATACTATGTTATGTATTTTTGTGTTTTTATATTGCAAACCACCCTGTGATCCCTGGATGAAGGGTGTGTGTTTGTAGAAATTCAATAAAGAAAATATAAAGAAATAAATACATACCAAGGCAGCCAGAGTCAATGCATAATAAAATCATACAGGGTTATTTGGAGTCATTTCCATGAATTGGATCTGTGCATCGGTAGTGGAAGGAACAAGTGTTTATCCATCAAATAATGTCATAAGTTGATTGAACCAGCATCATAGAGCCCTTACATGTCTGATTTGACACAGGAGAATTACAATGCAGCCCTGCTTCAGCATCATCTCAACACAAGGTGCTGGAATAGTAGGATTGTGCAGGTCTATTCTCCATGCATTCAGCACAACATCCACAAGAGTCCCCATATGTACCATTAGATGTACAGAGGACCATTTCCATATCATCCCCCCAACCTGGGGAAGGACTGTAGCTCAGTGAAATAAGTACAGAAGGAGTCAAATTCAAACCATGCAGAACTGGGACATGCCTTTGTCCGAAATCCCAGAGAGCCAGTTCCAGTCAATGTAGACACCACTGAGGCAGAAAGACCAATGGTCTGGCTACATATAAGACGCCTTCCTGTGTTCCCACAATCAGGATCCCTTCAGCTGTATGCCCAGATCAAATAGCATCTAAACCTGTAGATGATGCTGATCCTAATTGCATCTTAACTTGCTGCACTCTGCATTCCTCCTGCAGCTGGTGCAGTGAGAAAAATCATGTCGACTTTTGACCTCTGAGCTCTAAAGCTGCATTGTGACACAGGAGAAAGCCCATCAGCGACTGACTGTAATCTGCTGAAAACTACACAAGCAAAGGCTTCCACCACAGTACACAGCAGGGAGATTCCATGGCAGTTGTCACTGTCATGGGGGTCACCGTACTGGAGTCACACATGTATGTGGCACGGATCCTGTTTCCCAGCACTGCAAGAGAAGGTCATGGAGGTGCCTCACGAGGGAGGCTGCTACCTGGACTTCTGTTGGAATTACGTCCTTTCCTGAGGCTTTATCACATTGCTGAGAGTTGATGCCATTATTCATCTTGCTGAGAGAGGGAGGGACACCTAGCTCTTCCAAGACAGACAGAGCCTGAATGCTGTTGATTGCTGTGCCGTAGACCATGTCTTCCAGTGAGCACAGTTCTTGGTAGTGCTCCGCCAATCACTCACTCACTCAATCTTTATTGCGGTCAAAGACCATCGCTTCATCTGCTTGCTGCGATCCGTGATGATCTCTCCAGACAAGGTTTTCAGTGGCACAGTTTTTCTGAGGTCAGGAAACTTTTTCAGCAGGGGGCCGGTCCACTGTCCCTCAGAGCTTGTGGGGGGCCGGACTATATTTTGAAGGGGGGGAAATGAACAAATTCCTATGCCCCAGAAATAACCCAGAGATGCATTTAAATAAAAGGACGCATTCTACTCATGTAAAAACACACTGATTCCCAGACCGTCCACAGGCTGGATTTAGAAGGCGATTGGGCCAGATCTGGCCCCCAGGCCTTAGTTTGCCTACCCATAGTCCAAAGGCTTCCTTCATGCATTGTGCGAGTATTGCCACTGACAGAGCAAGTGGAATGCTCTGACAAAGCTTTAGATAGTAGTCATTGGCACACTGTCTGGCAATCCACTGGGCCTCGCTCCTTGCCTTTCCCTGTGCAACAAACATCTTCTTGCAGGGTGTATGCTTGTGGTTCACAAGAGCCTCATGCTTTGCATGTGCTTAATGCTAGCCTCAAACCAGTCAGGGATCTGCTGCTCTGTTTTGCCAAAAGAGAACATTGCTATATTGTAGATTGTTGCCTCTTTGATGTGGTTCCACCTTACTATCTCTAGGGAAGTTCAGTATTGCTTGTGCCATGGAATCAGAGAAGCATTCAGAAAGTTCAGGTACGGCTGTTTGGGCAGTGTTGACTTGAGGCTGTGCTTTCTGCTGCTGCTGTCCCCTTTCACCGGAGCAAAGTTTGAGATAAAAAAGTAAAACTGTACAATCTAGTCCCTAAGAAATTGGAGGAAACTGTAGCTAAACACAAGCACATCAAAGACCCATGGAGTTTTTATGCACAGTATGCATTGAAGTTATTAGGCATTCAAAGTGTTTTGGTTGAATTTTGCCTGTGTGTGTTAGTGTGTTAAAAACCCCCAAAAAATCTCTGACATTTTCACAGTCAAAAGGCATAGCCTTTATAGGCAATACTAAAATTTGCACTGCTAAAGGTGCTTCAGATATAGAATGAAATCATGTGGAGGATAATGTGCCTTGTCTCCATGTGGGTCATTGTGGAGCCTTTAAAGATCAGCAGCTGAGTCCCAGGCTGCAATTCTAATTCCATTTATCATTGAATTCAGTAGGAATTACTTATGAGTAGACATGTTTAGGATTGCACTTCTTTTTCTGCTACCACTGCCCTCCTCCCTTCCATTTTTTTCTTTTGTAAAAAAAGTTCCCTGTTGTTTGTTAATTTTCTTTTTGTTGTAAACCCTCAGAGGCCTGCTCTCAGGATGAAAGGTGGGATATAAGTGTTTCCCTCCCCCCTTTAAAAGACAGAACAAAATAAATATAGGTAAGGAAAGTGAAGCACTTTTGAGTAGGTACTGTTGATTTCAAGGGAGAAAGAGCTAAGCCTGTGCTTAGACAGTTCTTGTTAAAACTGAAGGGAATTAAAATGTTTCACTTTTGCTAGACTGAGCCCCATTGTGTTCTTTATTAGCAGTCATTTTACTCAGAAAAGTGGGGTGGACATAGACATGATAGAGATCACGCCAAAGAAAAGGTCTTTAGATCATTCCTTCCAATGAGAAATAAATATATAAAATACTAAGAACCTCTAATGAAGCTTCACTTTGAAATGCGTTGGGGGTGGGCTGATATGATTTTCACCACTATTCTGAGATTTGCATTCCCTTTTTCTTTTCTTTTTTTGTGGCACCAGAGAGATATGAAGCAATCATTTCTTTTTTTAAAAAAACAACCAAACCTTGGAAATACCATAAATCTTGCTTCGAGTGCATTGCAAAAATATAATCAACACTGCTACTTCTTAACTTAGAGTAAAATGTGTTGCGATGAGTTGTTCAGTCTTAAATTTCTAAGGATGAAAGGAAAACATAAGTTCCAGAATAGAATGTTCATCATTTTATTTCCAACCTGACATAGGAAAAGCTGCTTTGTCTACTACTACAAGTCAATACATGGCAGTACAATATAAGTGTCTTCCATTTCCCCCTATTTCACGCTAGATTTGTCTGATAGATGAGTGTACTTAAGTAAATAGCACATACAATTTTAATAGGACAGGTGCTCTGAATGTACAGGGAAGGTCATTCCTATTATTTCAATTAACAACATAAGCTACAAAAACACATCAGGGAGAATTAATTTAAAGCTTCAATTTAATGCTACTGGTAAAGGACATCTTTAGGCCTCTTGGTTGTCTTGACAACTCTTGCATCCCAGGCAGTAGAAGCCAATCTCTGCTGTTCCCCTTCTCAGCATACAAACAGTTCAGATAGTACATTAGCAAAGAATATGATGCCCATGTAAATGCTGAAATATTTTCGTTGCCATAGAGATAAGAAGAATGGCAAAAATACAGGAGCACTTGACATACTCCAAGGCAGACTTTTAATTAAACAAAAAAAAAAAAAAATAACCCAACCTCAAATGACAATGCCAAGATGGCTGAACATACCACAGTGCTTTTATGCTATCCCAGTGAATGCAAAAAAAAAAAAAAACCCTATTAAAAAATAGGCAGAATAATATATTTTCCAGGAGAAGAATTAGGGATGAATTGTAAACATGATACGACCCAGGACTGAAATCATAATTATGGTCATTATTTTTTTACTGCACATTAGCCAATAAAAAGTAACCCCAAAGGTAGATTACTATTAAGGTTATGATTACTATTATTCCTACAGCTTCAGCTATTCTTATGGAGGGTGGGAAGGCTACAGGGGTATGTAGGGAACCAGGCAAAAGAAGAGCTTTTCAAATTAGGAAATATTAATTAAACCCAATCTTCATGATTGTAACTACCATCTCAGATGTAAAATTTGCAGCGTCAGTCAGTTGGAATCGACAGTGTTTCACCGAAAGAGAAGAAAAAGTTCAGAAATGTTAATAATCTTATGTAAACGTATCAGGTTTTTAAATATGTTTTTTTTAAAAGAGATAATGCTGTTGAACAAACAACCCCATTGGCTAAACAGGATGTGATACGGGTGGGTGGGTAGGGAAGACAGATACATTGTGGTTACCTGTCCCCCCCCCCCCGTCCACTCCATTTCCACGTTTTGTGGCAAAGAGCAGCTAACGATATTTAAGGCAGCTGTTGAACTGGGTCTTAAGTGTTCATTTGTGTGTGTTTTATTCTATTGTTGCTGCGTCAAAGTCTCTGGGATGGAGACAAATAAACACACATGGAATTTACCCAATTAGTTATAAAAGTTCAGTGCATTGTTGTGTATTTGATACTAAAAATATGTGTGATTGCAGAATTTTCCTTAACATGTGTTAAATTTTAGTAGCTTATATGAATTACCTCCCACATCATATGATTTCTTATTATGCTCATCTATACTCATTATATACACTGTTAGCCTACAGTTCATGCTGACTCTAACTGAGAGAACTTTGCAGGCAGAGAGGGAGCAGGGACCAACTAGATTTATCCCCATTGAAAACATGAGTAGTTTTGACATCTAACAGTGAACAGGCCTAGAAAGCCCACGGGTTCGAAATATAGGTGTATAATTAATACTGCTTCCATTTGCAATTGCGCAGAGCCATTTGACTTCAGGCTTGCCACAGAGATGTCTTATTTACACAAAAGACGTGGAAATGTTGGCCAAAATCCAAATAAGGATCTCACATATTTAAGGCAAGGTGCTTTCAGTTCTAGGTGAAACCTAGGGGGAAATGTTTTTGCATGCATGCATTCTTTTTTCTTTTTCTTTTTAATTAGACAGAGAGCAAAGTGGCAGAGGAGAGAAGCAGAAAAATATGGTTGTGGAAACAACTAAGAAGGCTGCAACGGAACAAGGAACAGATGAAGAGAAAGGTCCATCAGGACAAATTTTTGACAAGGGCAGTGAGAGAGATTAAGGCAATTTGCATCAGTAACCGGGACTGTATTCAGCCAAAGAAACAGTGCTGAGAATTTCCATGGTGTTCCCCCCCATATACTTTGCTCTGTTCTGAAAACATGCTCATGCATGTTTATGCCCATTAACATCCGGACAGCCACAAGTTCCCTATCTCTGTTTGAAACTAGCTTAGTACCTTTACCTGTGTAGATAACATGGTGCTGTCTATATGTTTGTTGTTGCTTAGTCATTTAGTCGTGTCTGACTCTTCATGACTCCATGGACCAGAGGACGCCAGGCACTCCTGTCTTCCACTGCCTCCCGCAGTTTGGTCAAACTCATGCTGGTAGCTCCAAGAACACTGTCCAACCATCTTGTCCTCTGTCGTCCCCTTCTCCTTGTGCCCTCCATCTTTCCCAACATCAGGGTCTTTTCCAGGGAGTCTTCTCTTCTCATGAGGTGGCCAAAGTATTGGAGCCTCAGCTTCATGATCTGTCCTTCCAGTGAGCACTCAGGGCTGATTTCCTTAAGAATGGAGAGGTTTGATCTTCTTGCAGTCCATGGGACTCTCAAGAGTTGAGAGGACTACAATTGCTGGACTACAATTCCCATCAGCCCCAGCCAGCAAGGCCAATGGGAAAGAACAATGACAGTTGTGGTTCAACAGCATCTGGAAGGCATCATATCGGTTGCCCCTTGTGACTTCTCTCAATGACTGCCTTCTTTTTCTCAGACCTTTGGTGAGATATCGATTAGCTAATCTCTTATACTTTTTAGTAAGACACCCATGACACTCTGAACTGTGAATACATGCAAAAGAAAGCAGTTTCTTGTAGGTTTATTATTATTATTATTTCCTATTGAAAGACTGTAGGGTTTGGGTTTTGTTTTCTCCTTTAAGAACTCCCTTATCATAACAAGTTATTTTAATAATATAAATCTCTAATTTCTAAGCAGCTCATTCATTCTTTTAATAAGTCTCAAACAATTGCAAGGTGGTGGGCATTGTATCACTGAACTTTAACATTAAGGGAAAAGGTCTCCTTTTAGTGGGTTTCTTTGATACTGCAAATATTTGCTTCAGTGGGTTACTTTTGTGTTTATCTCACACAACAATCTCCTCATTTCCACCTGTACCTGTGGCTTATTCATCATCATTAATATAGTCAAATATAAATTAAATACACGCACGCAAACCCCACCCCAGAATTGCTGCCCCAGCTGAATCTAGACAAAGATTAACCAGGTCATTAACTCAGCTCTCTAAGGAGCATGTCCACTTATATAGATACACAGAAGATGAGGGAAGAGAAACAAAAACAGTCTCTTATGAATACCATCAAGAGTTCACCGCACCATATCAAGTAATATGACAATCCAACTCACGGATTAAAAATGGAGATGATGCTTGCAAGAGCAATTTTAGCTCATTCTGTATATCATTGTATTTCCCAATCTAACACCGTGAACCATAAATAATCCTATCATTTATTAATTACATTTTCTAACCTAGTCAAGAAGAATCCCACAGTGTGAAGCAGCAGATCATGAATAAATGGTTCATTGAAAAGCAACTCTTATTGCCAAGTAGTTGGTGATAATTACCCACTTTAACCTTTTTAAACAGGTTCCTCTAAAAAGCTCCAAGATGGATGTTTTATTATAGCAAATTTGACCTCCAACACACAACACAATTAGTTTTGCACCATGACAAAGGGAAGCGCTGATTAGAATTGTACAGGCTAAAATATCTAAGGTGATTTATAAAGTCTCTAAGCAGTACACATATGGCCATGCGAAATATACATGCATGAATGTAAAACAGACAAACCTAGATGAAGGTACCAAGAGCTGTGAGAAGCACCTGGCACCTATAAAACTACTGAGTTTATGCTTGTGCTGAAGGCAGTCACAACAGCACCACAAAAGACTGAATATTGAAGCCCAGTGTCAGTGGGAGTATGTTTAAGAGTGCTATAGTATCATGAACAAATGATACAAGCCATGCTCATATGTTTAAAATATACTTTTCCTTATTCCCCTTTATCGTCAACTTGTGGTCCAGCTTGAACATGGCATTAGGCATATTTGGTTTTGTTTAAAGGTACACATTCAGGGTTCCACATACTGGGCAACTGGTCTAACAGGTGACCCATTGAGAAACTGTGAACTGAACATGAGCACAGCAGCATTTGATGGCTAGTATTTTGCTGGACCATCAAGAAGGCTGATCGCTGAAGAATTGATGCTTTTGAATTATGGTGCTGGAGGAGACTCTTGAGAGTCCCATGGACTGCAAGAAGATCTAACCTATCCATTCTGAAGGAAATCAGCCCTGAGTGCTCACTGGAAGGACAGATCATGAAGCTGAGGCTCCAATACTTTGGCCACCTCATGAGAAGAGAAGACTCCCTGGAAAAGACCCTGATGTTGGGAAAGATGGAGGGCACAAGGAGAAGGGGACGAAAGAGGATGAGATGGTTGGACAGTGTTCTCGAAGCTACCAGCATGAGTTTGACCAAACTGCGGGAGGCAGTGGAAGACAGAAGTGCCTGGCGTGCTCTGGTCCATGGGGTCACGAAGAGTCGGACACGACTAAACGACTAAACAACAACAACAACAATTTTGCCCCAAACATCATTTTAGGTGCTAACATCTCACAAAATTCCAGCCTCATGCTCCTCCACTGTGGTCAAATTATTGACTTAAATAGCTTTGAATTTTGCAGGATATGCTTTCCGAGTAGATAGGTTCAGAATTCAAGCATGTGCAACTATATTTTTCACATTTCCATATGCCCTCCACCCCCTGAAGATAAACTTTATTTCTCTTTTGTTTGTTTCCCTGGAGGGGACTGATATTAACACTTCAGAGTGGCAAAGGTTGCTTGCACTATTCACTCAAGGAATCCCCCTGATGTTGGGTGTTGGGTTACATGTATCCAACGCTTTGCAATAGTTGTTCCACTCATGCAGTGTGAATTCCTCTCCCTCTCCCTCTCCCCATGCATCTCCAAAATATGCTCCAGATAGTCCTCCAACCTTGTGGCGTAGATTTTGAAGGGATGCAGAGGGATGCAGGGGAGAAGCAAGAAGAGGAATGTTTTGCTGCACGCTGTTTTGTGAGCAGAAAGGCAGTGCTAGATACAAGCTATCATAGAGTTATAGAGTAGGAAGGGACCCTGAGGGTCATTCTAGTACAACCCCCTGCAATGCAGAAATCTCAGCTAAAGCGTCCATGACAGATGGTGATTCGTTGGTAGCCTGGGATGGAGGTGACTGCTTGGCCCACCTGAAACTCTTGCTGGTTTGAGTCTGATGCTCCAGTGTTGCCCCTATGCTATCGGAAACTCCCATAAACACACCTCTCAGGATTGAATGTGCAGACAGTTAATAATACATATAGGGGGAAGCGGGATTATGACTGTAAACCCTGCCCCGTTGTAAAGTCTCTAAGCCTGTAGGCTCTGGGTGCATGGTCAGGGAGCGCAGACTCTTGCCATTGCACTGTGTGCAAACTACCATTTTCTTACTTACTCTGAGAAGGCAGTTGCTATTTTGGTGGAGATACACCACCATGGCATGATATACAGTGGTACCTCGGGTTACATGTGCTTCAGGCTACAGACTCCACTAACCCAAAAATAGTACCTCGGGTTAAGAACTTTGCTTCAGGATGAGAACAGAAATCGCGCAGCAGCAGTATGAGGCCCCATTAGCTAAAGTGGTACCTCAGGTTAAGAACAGTTTCAGGTTAAGAATGGACCTCCAGAATGAATTAAGTTCTTAACCCGAGGTACCACTGTACTTGAAAGCAGAATACTTGGCCCCTCTGGATTTATTATTTTTTAAAAAATCACATTTGCCTTTTTAGTTTGTTGGAATGGGAAGAAAAGAGGAGAAACACCTTCTTTGGCACTCTGTTGGCACCCAGTTTACACCCTTTAGGATCCCATGCTACGTAGGTGGAGACTTGCAGCGAAGAAGCTGAGAAGCAGCGGGCCCTTATGCTGCCACTATCTTGCCAGAAGGGTTGCAGGATCCCCAATGACTCCTTCTGCAAGCGCCACCAGCTCAAGAGTTAAAAGCTTCAGAGCAGCCACCTGTTTTTATTCCCCCATCCCATAGCAGGAGACCTGCTAAAGCAACAATATCCCACCTGGTGTAGTGAAGATTTGGGAACTTGCTGGTATGGACTAAGGGTAGGAAAATTGCTCTATTTGTTGAACTCCATGACAGCTGGCAATTGTGATAAAAAAAAGTGTGTGTGTGTGTGTTTGTAGGGAGGAAGCCTTTTTAAGGTCGGGGTTGTTGTGTTCTGTTACCACAGTAGCAGAGTTTTAACATCTCCTTGCTACAACAGCAGGACGGAACAGAATAGAAGCTTGGCTGCTTGGCCAGCCTGGACTTGTCCAGCTCATTGAAATTGTTAATTAATTGCTTTTCTGTGGCTCCTCTGTTGAACGTAAATATCTATTGTTAATTTTGTTTTTAATGTGGGGGTGGGGGTGGGAGAAGACTGGCTAGACTGCAAAAGCTACAGTTCAGAATAGATGTGTGTGTGTGTGTGTGTGTGTTTGTATGTAGAATTGCGTACAACTTGCACTTCTAGATCCCTGAAGGTTTTTCAGCTGCATATTTCATTTTGGGTCAGGGAATTTCTCTAGGCCTGAATAGAATACAATGTCTGAAATATCACTCTAAATGTAATGGACGGAGTAAATTGACAGCAGCTCCAACTAAATTACAGTTTAAAAGACAAGGGAGGGCCCAAGGGACATCAAACAAAGGAAACTATAGCTGACCAGCGCTCAGGTAAAATTGAATTGGAAATGTTCCCTGCCTGATTAACATAACAAAAGTCTCAGTGTTTAAAGAAAAAGTCATTCTGTGCGAATGAAAAAAAGAAACCGATCTTCCTGAAAAAGAAAGCGCACAGTACTTATCTTTTAAATATATATATAAAATTTTTCCCCTTTCCAGAGGAAGATCTAAAATTATTCTACAAATGGGGCCCTCTGGAAGAGTTGTAAATCATGTCATTAGGATCGGTTTCAAATGTGGACATCTTTCCTCTCCCGTGCCCTTCTTCCCCCATTTAAAAGAAAATATTAAATAAAGGAATTTAATTCAGCCAAAATATCATATTTTGGACGTATCTTAAAAACGGGCAAGAGAAACCAAAGGAGGAAAGGGGGGCAAGAGGTGAAATCTTGAGGGTGCAGAAATATAAAGATGCTATTGGCCCAATGCATTACAAAATACACTTTCCATGTTGGTCTATTGTAACAAAAATGAGTTTTGCAGCACCTAGGAGCCCGGAGGCTGCAAACCTAATATGGCAGCAGGAGCAAAAGCTATCAGCCAGTACCCTGACAGACTCACTTTAGCAGGGTAGAAGCGAGACCACATGTTCCATACCTTTCCATTGGGAAAAAAAAATTACAGCTTCCCTCCTACTGTCACCATTGGGACTGAACCACACCAGCTTCTAAGTTGGCACCATCCTGCACCCCACTACCCCCTGGTTTGGATCCAAACTTTTTTTGTGTCCTACTGACATTGGTGTTCCTCCACTGGCAGGCTATTGGGTAGTGAAGTTGCCCCAGCAGCAGCAGCACTGGGGAATCCAACATTTGATCTCCAACGCTGAGGCTGGAGATTCCCTACCTTCAGGGAACACTTTCAGACTTGTCACTATTTTTGAGAGGGTTCAGTCTGATCTCAGTGAATTCAGGCTGCACAACTGAAGCTGATTTGACGTGCTGGCCAAAGAAACCTGCTTCCCTCACAAAATCCGACTTCTTTCCCCCCCATAAGGGGAAGTTTCCTGGAAAGTGTGGGATGAAACTTGCTTTGACGCGAATGCATTTAACCTCCCCACAAACAGATCGGAACGACTGCTCATTAAATAGCCAGCATCATCTAATCTCTGTACTGTACAAATGATCAATCCACAAGGCATTTGGAAGACACCAGAGAGGCAGTTCCACTGCTTCCTATTGCTCTTGGAGATTTGAGGCTATGAAAGACTGCTGGCTTATACAGGCACTAAATCCTGCTGAGAATCAGTGGGTTGTCTCCAACTCAGTTCCACTCAAAGCAACCCCATTGAGATTAATGGACCTAAGGTAAGCATGTCTGTTAATGTCAATGGGTCTAACTGAAGTATGATTAATGTAACGGGGGGGGGGAATCACACCTATGTTAGTCATCTCCATTTAATGTAAAGGATGATGCCTGTCCCCATCCTCAATATTCTCTGGACTGTGGATTAAACCACAGAGCCTATCGGAAGGTCATTGGTTCGAATCCCCATGACGGGGTGAGCTCCTGTTGCTTGGTCCCTGCTCCTGCCAACCTAGCAGTTCAAAAGCACATCAAAGTGCAAGTAGATAAATAGGTACCACTCCGGTGGGAAGGTAAACGGCGTTTCCGTGCGCTGCTCTGGTTCGCCAGAAGCAGCTTAGTCATGCTAGCCACATGACCTGGAAGCTGTCTGCAGACAAATGCCGGCTCCCTCGGCCAATAAAGCGAGATGAGCGCCGCAACCCCAGAGTCGGTCACAACTGGACCTAATGGTCAGGGGTCCCTTTACCTTTTTATGGACATTTTTAGTAATTTATTCATCTTGAAACCTTAAAAAAAAGTTTTGCAAAGAAAACCCTGAGAGAGCAAGAGAAAGAGAGAGAAATCATCAGTATGTATAGCTGTTGAGCTGCCTTAAGCCTTTTATGTTAATAACCCTTTGCACAGGGTTTGAAATTAGCCAGGAGAATTTTGCGCCTAAAGATTCTTCATTTGCGAGCACCTCCAAAAGCCTGAGTGCCATATTTTGCACCTAGCTGACACTCAAGGGTTACTGAAATGTGTGTGCTTTGAAGCCTCAAAGTACAGTGGTACTTCGGGTTACAGACGCTTCAGGTTACAGATGCTTCAGGTTACAGACTCCGCTAACCCAGAAATAGTATCTCGGTTTAAGAACTTTGCTTCAGGATGAGAACAGAAATCGTGCTCTGGCAGCGCGATGGCAGCAGAAAGCCCCATTAGCTAAAGTGGTGCTTCAGGTTAAGAACAGTTTCAGGTTAAGAACGGACCTCCAGAACGAATTAAGTTCTTAACCCGAGGTACCACTGTATATGTTAAGGATAGACAATATGTTAAGGAGTTTTTACAATAAAGAGTAGAGTGTTTTGAAAACTGAAGTATGGTGCAAATATTTTAATTGTAAACACCCAATTAAACATTAACAATTTCTGCTAAAAATGTGATATTAACAATGTGTCACTTATGTGAATCACGTATTAGTTCATGCTTATCAAAATAAAAAATGTTGCTGACCTCTCCACTCCCCTGTGGAGCCCACAACCAGGCCCCAGAAACCATTTGGCTCCTAGCTTTTCTATCCTAGTTTCTGCTTTGCACCTGCTTTGCTTCAAGATTATACAGCACAGAACATACATAAAATGTTTTTAGACATTACAGTGGCACTTCTGATAGTTTTTTTTTAAATAATAATAATTAATAATTAAGTATATAACTATATTTCAGACACCAAGCAAACAACTGACCAATCAACAAAAAAACATTCTCTCCCCCACAAAATGTTAACCAAAAATAATAAGTCCTGCACCAGCAATAGACATTTCAGCAAGTCCCATACAGAACTGTTTTCAATGTATTTCTCAAGGTACTGTAATTTCTTGATGCCCAACCTACATTAGGACAAAATGTTATGCATTCCAGATTGTCACCTATCCAGTGTTTATCATTTCAACTCCTATCTGCTTTCCTGGCAGAAATCTATGTCTATACTAGTGATGACTTGGCAACTGTTCTAATAAGACTTTAATTAATCACTTCCCTTCCTGCCCCCTCCTGTGTTTAATCTGCATACTAACTAGTTCATTTTGTTAACTTGAAAACTTTGAACAAATTGCTGGCACTAATGTCTGCTGCACAAGGGATTGTCAAGTCATTATACACCAAAGAAACTTCTTCCTTAAATAAGTAAATAAATCCATTGACTTTTGCAGCTCTTGACTCATAGTATTTAACATTTTATGCCAGGGGTCAGCAACCTTTTTCAGCTGTGGGCTGGTCCACTGTCCCTCAGACCATGTGGTGGACCAGACTATTTTGGGGGGTGGGGGGTGGGAATGAACAAATTCCTATGCCCCAGAAATAACCCAGAGATGCATTTTAAATAAAAGCACACATTCTACTCATGTAAAAACACCAGGCAGGCCCCCACAAATAACCCAGAAATGCATTATAAATGAAAGGACACATTCTACTCATGTAAAAACATGCTGATTACCAGACCGTCCGTGGACTGAATTGAGAAGGCGATTGGGCCGCATCCGGCCCATGGGCCTTACGTTGCCTACCCCTGTTTTAAGCTCAGTCAATATGTGCAATAGACTGCTATTTTCTATTCATTTTTTTTACAGGTCTGGATTTATGCTATGTTTCCCAAATTATGTCTTACTTTTATTTAGCTAGAATATTAATTTACCCCTAGGACATATAGTAATGTGCCAATCCATAAGCAGACATTCAATAACTCTTGTTATACAAAAAGCAGGGCCAAGTATATGCTAACAAAAAACCCCCAAAAATATTTGCCATAACTCATAGCTGTCAAGTGTCCCTTATTTGAAGGGACAGTCCCTTATTCCAGCACCATGTCCCGCTGCTGTCCCTTATTGATGGATGTCCCTTAAATGATGTCCCTTAAATTTCAAAGGAAGCAGCTCCTCTCCTCTCCCTCCCTCCCTGCCGGCTAGGGAGGAGGGAGGCTCCAACTGTGTTGCTTGGCTGTGTTGCTCACCCAATAAGAAGTCTAAGAATGACTGGGGGGTGGAGCTTGCATGCCTTGTGTGTGGCTAGTTAATGCAAGCTGAGGAGGTTTTTGAATGCTGGATGCCATTTTGTTGCACGTGCTGCTGCAAACTTTGCAGTGCAAAGCCAGGCCAGGGAGCCATCTTAAGTTGAGGCTGCATAGGCTTGTGGTGCATGTGATTCAGATTCTATTCAGTTGAACCTCTGGTTACAAAGTTGGTTGGACAGTGTTCTCGAAGCTACCAGCATGAGTTTGACCAGACTGCAGGAGGACAGGAAGACTGGAGTGCCTGGAACAGGTGAGGCTGCAGGTCCCTTATTTTGGATGCTGGTCCCTTATTTTCAAGGCTTCTGGTCCCTTATTTTCAAATCTGTAAGTTGACAGCTATGCCATAACTTGACCACGTTTTATTCCCTGCTGATCTGAATCATAGAAGGCTTAGACGGCACACTAGTCAAGAGGCTAGCATTAGTGTCTCTCTGTCTGAGGAGAACCATACAATAATGGATGTCCCTGTCTCCATCCAGCTACAACTAAGTCCAGCACCACCTACTGGCTAAACTATATGACAACACTACCCACCTGTCTTCCTCCCTTTTTGGGTTCAAGAAACAATGAAATCAATGCTGTACACTTGGTAGCTTAAGTTTGTCAGTCACTCATCTCTGAATTTTGAAGGCTTTCAATTAAGTTGATCAGAGCTTGGATAAGGTCTAGGATTTCTTCCCTCATCTATATCTATATCAATAAAGTACCCACTTAACCCTTATTTGTTTATGCAACAAATAAAAAACTGTTTTAAAACATTTTACAATTATTGTGTGTTTTAAAACATTTAGAATTATTTAACCATCAAGGTCATATCAACCACAGAAAAAATATATACACTAATACAATAATAAAATGTATTCTCTCCCTCTCCTTCAAGGTGTATTTGCATCTTGGTTTTCCTCCCATGATCTCAAGTCTATGTACACTGTCTCCTCCTTCCCCTTTTCAGCTTTGCACAGTCCCATGAGGTAGGCCAGCTCAGACACCAAAGTTGTAGAACTTTTTGAGTATTTCTGCTTCTCTTCTTTTACTTTTTGTTTGTTTTGGTATTTTGCTGTAAATATCAGGACTGGGCGACATTACAGTCAAAGTGAAGCGGCTGCTTTTCTGGCTTTCTTTATGTGATCTGTGAATGGCATTACATAAGAACACAACAGCCTGCTGGATCAGGCCAATGGCTCACCTAGCCCAGTATCCTGTTCCCACAGTGGCCAACAAAGAGGCCTCTGGGAAACCTGCAAGCAGGAATCGCACACAATAGCACTCTTCCTTCCTGCAGTTTCTGGAAGCTGGTGTTTCTAGTCAAGCGGTTGTAGAGCAACAGCCATCATGCCTAGTACAGAGGTACCTCGAGTTACAAACGCTTCGGGTTACGTGTTTTCAGGTTGTGGACTGCGGGAAACC
Source organism: Podarcis erhardii (assembly GCF_964252035.2). NCBI lineage: Eukaryota > Metazoa > Chordata > Lepidosauria > Squamata > Lacertidae > Podarcis > Podarcis erhardii. The sequence goes on from NC_138508.1 coordinate 81,858,383, forward strand.
TGGAAGTACCAGAAAGGGTTACTTCCGGGTTTCACCGCTCGCGCATGCACAAAAGCACCAAATCGCATCACGTGCATGCATAGACACGGCATGGCAGGTTACAAACACTGCGGGTTGCAGACGTGCCTCCGTCACGGATTACGTCTGCAACCCGAGGTTCCACTGTAGCTAGATACCTTTATATTCCATGAATTTGTCTAATCCTTTTTTTAAAATCATCCAACCTAGTGGACACCCCTGCCTTCTCTGGGAGTGCATCCCACAGTTTAACTCTGCACTGTGTGACAAATAATGGTATCTTGTTTTTCCAACCACGAGCTGAAGGTTGGCATCCCTGCCTACGAGCTGCTTTTTCTCATAAGAAGAAGCATCCATTCTACATAACCATTTCTGGCTTTTGGGGGTCTGGTGCTTTTTATTTAATAATAAAATACTGCTTATTTTATCAATAAATGAACTCTTATTTTAGCTCAGATATAACTAATCTTCTTTTAACAGCTCTAAAATCTCACTGATGGGACACGTATATTAAAGCATGGTAATAATCACCCCAAATCTAGAAAGGTTACAATCTCTTCGTGGTTATATGGAAGAGAACAATCAAACAACACACTAAAAAAAAAAAAAAGATAAGCTTTGAACATAAAGACTGCCTTTGGGCTGAAAATATAGCTTCTGCATTTTAAAAAAGTAAATGAGGTATTAAAAGGAAGATTCAATTAATAAACTGTACTTTGCTTTTAAACTGTAAGCCAACAGAGAAGGGATTAAAGAGGCTGACTGTCATTGAGAAGTTCAAAAAAAAAGTGCATTATTGGGGAAGAAGGATGTAATAATGTAAAATCTACATTAGAAACTCATGATCGGATTAAAGTCAATGTGTTTTGAGACCTATTAGAGTAAGGACAACGATATATCAAAGTCAATGGTTTCAGAGTGCATGTTTCATTATACTCAGGCTATTTTCGCTACAACTGTGATAGGACCATGACTGTGATGCTGATTTTTCATACGAGACTAAAAACAAAATATTTCCACCCCTTTCTGTATGCAGTTCAGATTTTTTTTTTTTAAAGTAAGACTAAATAGTTAACTGTTAAAAAAAGAAAAAAGGCTGTAATCCCTGGATAGCTCAGTTGGTTAGAGTGTGGTGCTGATAATGCCAAAGTTGCAGGTTCGATCCTTGTATGGGACAACTGCATATTCGTCCATTGCACGGGGTTGGACTGGATTATCCCCAGGGTCTCTTCCAGCTCTACAATTCTATGATTCTATATGTACTGTATTTTTTGCTCTATAAGACGCACCAGACCACAAGACGCACCTAGTTTTTGGAGGAGGAAAACAAGAAAAAAAAAATTCTGAATCTCAGAAGCCAGAACAGCAAGAGGGATTGCTGCGCAGTGAAAACAGCAATCCCTCTTGCTGTTCTGGCTTCTGGGATAGTTGCGCAGCCTGCATTCGCTCCATAACACACACACACACACATTTCCCCTTACTTTTTAGAAGGGAAAAAGTGAGTCTTATAGAGCAAAAAATACAGTACTTAGCTGGGAGCAGGTCTTCTCAATGAGCTCAGCAGGTGTCGCTTCTGAGAAGATATGTATAAGGCTGTGCTCTAAATCTCTTTACAGCCAACTCTTTGCATATAAGTCAATTATATGTGTAGAGTAAACAGAAGCTAACAATTGGAACAAATTCAAAGTTGCAAGAAAAGCCAAAGATTGGTTAGTGTCTTCTCATGCATAAATTAATTCAAATGCACAAAAGCAATGGTTATTGCTGGGCCCGACAGACGGAAGCCAAAGGGTTAGACATGCCTAAGGATTTGGGCTGGGGGATGCCCAGATATTTATACATTTGTTTGCATTTCAAAGCGAAACAACAATCTGCTAGATATTGCATGTCTTTGAATTTTCATTGCTGTTCTCGCAGTAAAAATAAATGTTTTATGTGTATAAAAAACACAAAATATTTGTGCATTCCGCTCAATGTGGAAATGGGATGGGATGGAGCAATGAATGGGGGAAAGATGTGCAATTGACTGGAACTGAACTAGGCTGATCTGTCCACCCCTGGTTTGCGCATGTTCTTGGAGCAGTAGCTCTCAATGGAATCCCATAAACAGATTTTGAAAATCCCCTTTCAAAAGTAGTTTATGATGCAGAGCTGGATGGGAGGCTCCTGTTACAGGAACACAAGCCCAAACAGTTATCAAGCACATTGGACTTTAGTGCAATGAACTCTCTTGAACGCCTCACCCACCCTCATCTAAAAACAACAACAATCAGGCTGAACTTTTTGACTTTTGCAAGTTTGGTTTCAGCAAAGATTGGTGTACACACAAGGGGTGGGTGGGGGGTGGAATCCTCTCCTTTGCTTCAGCTCATGCATCTGTGACCTCAACATTACATTTTCCAAGGATGTGTTAGGGTTACAGCAGGACAGGAAATCAGAAAAAAACCTTGTCTGATTTTTTAATTAATTTCATTCGTTAATCAACGTCCACATATGTTCCAAGCCGATGTGTCAGATATAATGAAAACTAGTAAAAAATAATAATAATTTTTAAAAAGTTTAAAGCAACACAGAAAGTTGGGTTTTAAGACAATACAATGCGACACTCGTGTCAGAGATGCATTTATCCACCTGGGGAAGCTTGTTGGAACAAAACAACTCGCTGTCCATTGTGTCCGGAAAATACAGGTTGCCTGCCTGATACAATGCTCTTCGACAGAACAGGGGCAGCCACACTGAAAGCCCTGCTCAGAGTTAATCTGTAGAGCTTTTGGATCCCAGCCTCAGAGTAGTTCTTTGGTGAGGTTTTTATTTGGAGATCACAAGTACCAACATGTTCTGCGGAAAAAGAACTGCTGTCATTTTGCAGAATTGGCAAACAACACTCAGATGATGCTGTTGTTTTTATACACTTAGGCTTCAGTTTGTGATGAGGACTGATGAATTCTTAATTATTAAATCAAACAGGGTAGCCAGGTGAGACAGAGGACAGGACTCCTGCACCTTTAATGGTGGTGTGGGAGAAAGAATTTCAGAAGGTATAGTTCGCATGACAATCTACACCCACTGAAAAGGGAATTTCAGAAATGCAGATTGTTATGACTCTGGAGCCCTGTTCTCTTTTGCACACGGCCAAATTAAAAGCAGTATTTTTATATAATAGTGGAAGATAAGCATATGTTGCACGTTTGGCTGCAGCTGCTTAGTATACTCTCACTACGGCACACATTTTAGCTTAAAACAATCAGCATATTCTGAAACACACACACTGAGCTGAAGTAAAGATTGCGCAAAAAAAGGAGAAGGAAATAGCTTCCCCAAAATTCACTACAAACTGACACAGTCGCCCTTGAAATAACAAATATGAACCCAATTTCTTTTCCTAGAAAATTAACAGCAATTCTTCTGTATTGTCTGCCACCTCGGGCAGTTTTTAATACCGAATTGTGTCCATGTATAAACTGGCTCCAGTGGCTCTCATTTTGCTGCCCTAATTTTTTTTTTACAAATTTCCTACGCAGTTTACAAAGATGCTTTTAAGGTCTCACCATGAAAATTCTTGACAATGATTTGGCTGCCATCTGATTTAGCAATGAAAGGGACATACCAGGGGTTTCAATTGGCATTGTGTCCTCTGGAACATTCCAAATAGAGTCTGCACAGCTACCTAACATTCCTGTAAACGCTTGCACAGCAGAGCGAAACAATGAAATAGTTCGGACATCAATCATGCTCCCTAATTATGCATTTCCTTCACAAATTGCATTATTTTCTGTTAAGCACAAGCAATGGCTGATGGGGAAAGTAGGAGACACTTGGAGATTAGTATTAAGATGAGATCTGTGTTACACGCCACCTCTTCCATGGAAGGAAGATCCATTTACCTTTAACAGCAGTCACACATTTTTCTCCCCCCACCCTTTTTTAAAGAAAAAAAGTCTTAATTCACGTCTGTCATGCAATCAGATTTGTTGCAGAAGTATATAAATTATATACACAAATATCATCAGATGGATGCAGTGGGAAATCACTGTGGTAATTAAACCTCTCTTTTTCCCCGTGGTTGAAGTAACAATACTCATTTCAGGATAGCATTAGAGTAAGGAGAGCCTATCTATATCTGTAAATGAATGATATCATTATTTTGGGAAATGAAAGTTTAAGCTCTGTGAAACATACAATCCCATGGAGATCTCAGCAGAGCAACTTGTACGTGCAGGTGTTTAATGTGATAAGGTACGTTACCATTTATCTGTGTACTTGCAGACAAATATTAACATAGTCATGAATTAAGCTTTTAATCCCTTTTATTATAAATTGAATATCTTTATTTTAACAAACATCAACAATGCACATTATTGTGCTCCAAGCTATTCATTACTATTCCCCACAGTATACCATTACATGATACACCATAATACATGTGTTAATATAATGGCAAGCATCTGCTTGAGTATTCTATAGCATATTTCATTCTCCTCCTTTTGTTTAAACAAAAGAGGCCAGCTCACAAAAGGCATTTCCCCCCATATAGGCAGCCATACAGTAGCTCCATTTTATTCTAGAGAAGGTTAGGAACATTGCCCATAACATTTCTATTTTACAACTAGGCAAAGTATTTCTAGCTATGGTCCCCTGGTGAAACGAAATGGGGTAGGGAGGGCAGCAGAAAGCAAAGGCGCAAGCAAGTATAGGACACTAGGCAGAAGCATCAAGAGATGAGAAGGGTGTACCCACAAAGTTTCTGCTACTGGGGTTTAGAAAGCATTTGCCAGCAATACTGTAAGACCAAGTCCTCAGTATAACCCGAAAGCCAAGATTCTTCCACCATAATGACATTTTGGACACAATCCAGCACGGTATTAGCCATGCTTAAGGCCGGTTCATGACAACAGGGTTTTGTGTATCAGGTTGTGGTCTTTCCTTTGATCCAGCTAAAAGGCATCTCAGCTGGAAGGGGAATCATGCAAGCAAATAGGTGGTTGGCATGCAATTCCCTGCCCCCTCTAGAACTGTGTGCTTGGAGCCCCCAATACTGACAGCTATGATGACTGGCTCTTCAGATGGCAGTCTAGCCTCCCAAATCCTTCCCCTACCATCTGATTATTTGGCCAGAGATAGTATATTTCCAGGGTCCTAGTAGATGGCAGGAATGAGGAATCTGCTTTCGCTTCTGGGGAACCTTTGGGAGGACCACATAGCAGTGCTGGGCGAGGGAAAAGTGGAGACGATGAGAAATTATTATTATTATTATTATTATTATTATTATTATTATTATTATTAATATGCTGCCCATCTGACTGGGTTGCCCCAGCCACTCTGGGCAGCTTCCAACAAATTACAAAACCACAGTAAAACACCAGACCTTTAAAACTTCCCTTAAGATGTCTTCTGAAAGTCAGATAGTTGTTTCTTTCCTTGACATCTGCGGGAGGGTGTTCCAAAGGATGGGCACAACTACTGAGAAGGCCCTCTGCCTTGTTCCCTGAAACCTCACTTCTTGCATTGAGGGAACTTCCAGAAGGCCCTCAGAGCTGGATCACAGTGTCCAGGCTGAATGATGGGTGTGGAGACGCTCCTTCAGGTATATAGGGCCTAAGCCATGACATTTACCTTTGTATCGTAGGCTGCTTTCTACATATACTCACACACCCATCTCTATCCTTCATTCAGGCATGCAAGAAGCATTGGCAGAGTTCAAAGTCATATCCCAACCAGGCAAAAGCATCCAAGGACAGTTTAAAAGCAGGGCTGGTGAGGGAGGAGTCCTGGGACAAAGAGGATGTGGAAGGGGAAAGGTGCATGGCTTGGGCCATACAGAGAGACCTGGGATCTCCCATACCCAGATTTAAGGCATTTGTTTTTGAACTGTCTGCTCAGGTAAATGATTGGGTCTCACAGAGTAGCAGACAGCAGGGTGGGGTGGAGTCGCTCCCCTGACATCAGGGCATGGGAGTCACTGCTGCTTACCAGGAGGGTGAGGGTTGAAGTAGCGACAAGCTGAACCGCTGCTCCAGTCTGTGTGTTTGCACTGCCCTGCCCTCCAGATACAGTCCACTACTGGTCTCACATTTACTGATCATATTAAGAGAGATTAAAGTGCATCCTTAACTTGTCTACTGAAATCTGTGAATTAAAAAGCCAAATTGTGCACACGTATGTACATATGTACGAGTACGCACACACACACACACACACACACACACAAACAAATTTCCTGTTTTCAGGTTTTAAAATGAGCAACTCTTGCACAAATTCTTCATATGGTTTCTTCATCAAAATGGTACCCAGTATTGAGAGTGTTATTGTAAACATTCATCTCCTTTGCTTCAAGCAATGTGCTTAAAATTATTTACCCAACAAAAATGTGGCTGTGTTGCTTAATTGGGAGATGCTGTGATCTTAATTCTAATCAAAGTGTCACCAAGTTTAAGGTAGTGTAATGTTTATTTTAATCAGACAATTAGCTGAGTGAAAGAAGGACAGTTGAAACCTGTAATCGCTTGATGGACTGAGTGGTCTCTTTCTGCTTATGCAAAATTAGAACTAAAATAAGGATAAGAAAGATTGGTGCTACACACACACACACACACACACACACACACACATATATATATATATATGGGGTGTACAGAGCATTGGCTACAGAAAACTAGCTTCCCCAAGCTCATAATATTAACATTCTTCTGAGTTTGCAGCTAGCATGAACTGCATATGAAGAGAAAGCAAAATAAACAGTACTGTGAATAAAATCCTGATTAACAACGTATGGATATTGAACTGGAGGGATGAAGCTAAAGACCATTTTCAAAGGAAGCATTCACTTGAACTGTGATGCTTTTAAGACATAAATGATTACTTGAATGGAAAGGGAGGGAGGTTAATTGGTGTAGCAAGTACTTTGACTTCTGCTAGGATCTGACTTCCATTTCAATTTGCATATTATATTTCCAGGAGTATGCCAAGTAACTGTGGTATAAACGTTGCACCTTCAATGTGTCATCGACCCCTGCATGACCCAATGCACCAACTAACTAGCATTGCAGATTTACTGGGTAGTTTAATTTAAATTTGTTTGGGGGTTGTTGTTGTTTTTTTTTAAAAAAAGTACAGGTCCACCCAAAGTAGATTGTATTGACTGATCAAAAGTATTGATTGAAAGTATTTTTTTTTATCTTCCCATCCAATTCCACAAAAATCTGCAAGGTAGATAAAATAACCAATCTGTCTGAATCTGAAAGGTGTTTTAAAAATGCATCAGTGCAGTAAAAGGACACAGTCAGTAAACAACAACAACAATTAAACAATATAAACAGTAATAATGCAGCAATATCACTGCTACGGTACATTCAAAGCATTTGTGGTTTTAATGCTAGTACCTCAGTCCTGGTTTCTAATGTTCATTTTACACTGCATTACCTGTTGCCTTCTGGAACTGTTGCTTTTTTCTTGATATACAACCACGTCTCACTGAATTTCATTCACAACAGTAGCCAGGGGGTGTCGCACAACAGCAGACATCACTGGACATGTCACCAACACAACAGAATGTCATGAATTCTGGACATGTCACCAACACCCCAGCCATTATGTGCATGTATTCTTCTGTTCCCTCATGATTCACCCATGATGGTGGAAAACCACCCCAGATTTCATCCCAAGATTTTGCAGCTTATCAGAGTTGCAAATGGATCGTTCCTGGAGGCAATGAATGGAAATGAGCTCTAAATGCCCATTAGATTTCGAGAAGAGTTCGAGAAGTGGCTTTTACGTTGTGTGAAAAATCACATAAAAAAAACCAAAACTGAGTAACAAAAGACGAGGAAAATGGAATGAAGTGCTGTCTGAATGCTGCCCTCATTAAATGCCAGGGCAAATAGAACCATTAAAAATGGTGAATACTGTATCCCCCAATGCCAATATAAGCACTAAGTAAAGGTCATTGTTCCACCTAGGTTATCCACAGAATGGTATGGTAAAAATGCATTTGTTGTGTGATATTGTAAAACACTTAGGGAAGGGATTCACACACACACACATGATCAAGTTACAGATAGGTAGCCGTGTTGGTCGACCATAGTCAAAACAAAACAAATTCCTTCCAGTAGCACCTTAAAGACCAACTAAGTCAGTTCTTGGTATGAGCTTTCGTGTGCATGCACACTTCTTCAGATACAAGTCTTTAAGGTGCTACTGGAAGGAATTTGTTTTGTTTTGACACATGATCAAGGCATCCTACTCTGCCACCTTCCCATTTTAACCTTGGAATAACCATTAGTGATAGACTGAGGCTGGAATTACACTTGATGGGCAGCTGTGTGATAGTTTGGGGAGGGGAATTTCTTTTATACAATACTTATTGTGATGGATCTCAGGAGAAGAAAATGCAAAAGTTGGTTTTTTTTTTTTTAATGTAGTTGTATTCCAGCTGCAAACAACTTACTATGATCTTTTGTCATTCCTCAGATGCATTTTGATGAGTTTATTCCTCTAGAAGCTGCCTGGTTAAAGTGTGTCTTCACTCCTCATGTCACTTCTACTATGTTTCTTATTCTCCCTCCAAAGCGTTTATATGACATTGCAGCTTATATGCACCCTACTGAATGCTATCACTGAATGGGAATATCTTCAGTTATAGCACCTTCTGGTATTTATTTATGGATCATCAGATCTGAGTGCTTCGACATCTCCTCTGTGGCTGGAGAAAATAATTTGACCTCTAAAAGGTAAAGGTAAAGGACCCCTGACAGTTAAGTCCAGTCGCGAACGACTCTGGGGTTGCGGCGCTCATCTTGCTTTACTGGCTGAGGGAGCCAACATTTGTCCGCAGACAGTTTTTCCGGGTCATGTGGCTAGCATGACTAAGCCACTTCTGGCGAAACCAGAGCAGCACATGGAAATGCCGTTTGCCTTCCCGCTGGAGTGGTACCTATTTATCTACTTGCACTTTGACGTGCTTTTGAACTGCTAGGTTGGCAGGAGCTGGGACCAAGCAACGGGAGCTCACCCCGTCGCAGGGATTCAAACCGCCGACCTTCCAATCGGCAAGCCCTAGGTTCAGTGGTTTAGACCACAGCACCACCTGTGTCCCAATTTGACCTCTACAGAAAGTTAAATAGGCAGTAATTGCTTATGTTTATTGGACTGTTGTAAAGTGGACATTCAGGATCATAGAGGTGTATGCAAGAGGGAGTTGGAGCATTCCACACAGCTTGATCAATGAAAAGTTTCTTTAGCATCTTTATGACGTGTTTCTTTAGATTGAAAAATTGGTTCAACATACATTGGTTATTTTGGGTATACTGTATTAAACTCCACTGCATCTTAATAAGAAGGAATTTTAAGTTCAGTTAGATGCAGCAGTGTAGAGCTGATAATGTCTCTTTCAGGCCTATGATGCAGGTGTGTCCTCAGGTGCCAGAAACTGATCAGAAATTATTGCTTTGTTTTGTAAAAATCATTGATATCTGCAGATGTTAATGCACTTGTAAATTATATTCCTATGATGTAGGGGCTAACAAAAGGACAACAAAGTAAAATCCTGCAAACACTTATGGTTGTAAAGAGACATATGCTTCGAGACCATCCATTACTCAATGGTCTCAAGATCTTACTGCCCTTTCCATATTTGAATGTATATCTTATAAACATCAATTCCATTTGGATATATATTTGGACATATGGAGTGCTTGTATTAATGTGTATGTTCACATTAGCATTGCTGGATTATTCTGGTTGTTAATGTGTGTTATTGTTGTTTCTTTTTTTCTGTTTTATTTGCAATTACAATATCTCTCTCTATCCCTCTGTTACTATATCCTTATTGGCCCATCGTCTTGCTGGCGGACCCACAGAGGGTAAGAAGAAGAAGAGTTTGGATTTGATATCCCGCTTTATCACTGCCTGAAGGAGTCTCAAAGCGGCTAACAATCTCCTTTCCCTTCCTCTCCCACAACAAACACTCTGTGAGGTAAGTGGGGCTGAGAGACTTCAAAGAAGTGTGACTAGCCCAAGGTCACCCAGCAGCTGCATGTGGAGGAGCGGGGAATCGAACCCGGTTCACCAGATTACGAGTCCACTGCTCTTAACCACTACACCACACTGGCTCTCAAGTAAGGGGTAAGGGGAAGCCTATGGCCTCAGTCTAGCTGAGTAAGCCAGTGGGCAGCCCGGCTCATTTACTGAACAAGTGGGAGGGAGGAAGTGAGCCGGCTGACCCCAGGCAGCCTTTCTGCACTTATTGCCTTCCCCCTGGGGGCCACCACCACCATAAAGGGAAAGAAGAGGATAAAGAGAAGTTAACATTGTCAAAAAGGACAGGGGTTGTCAACCTGGTCCCTACCACCCACCAGTGGGCGTTTCAGGATTCTAGGTGGGCGGTAGGGGCTTCTACAGCACAAGCTGAATCCTCCTTCCATTGAGCACTGGTGGGCGGTAAGGAAATTTTACCTTCAAGAAATATGCAGTAGGTATAAAAAGGTCGACTACCCCAGCATTAGAACTTAAACCAATGTTACGAAAAAGCTGTAACAAATCTCAGCTGTCATCAGTAACACTACAGAATTCTATGCCATCCTTAGAATAAAATCTTACAAAACAAATGGAACAATTAATCTCTCAGCAACATCTCTATGCTACCATTTCACTATGGGGTCAGTGCTAATCTGAAGCATTTTCCCAGCCCAAGTGTAAGAAAATCATGGAAAATCTGGCTGATTCACATTTTGGCTGGTATCTGTGCTCTGCTCTTCATTTATTTGCCAATTATTTGTTTTAATTGAGGGCCCCATATGTTTTCAAGATTGTTTTTTCATGCATGAGTATGAGGATTTATGCAGTCCTAACTCTCCATTCTGCACACATGTATTTTGCCGCATCACAAAAAAGCCAGATACTGCTTTTTCTGTGACAAGACATAATTCTGTGCATTGGTACACATACAACAACAATGGAAAGTTTCTAATCCAGAGTAAATTCACTAAAAGTATGTTGATTCATTGAAAGTATTCCTAAGCTTTCCAGAACAAGACTCTGAATTGCTGAATTTACAGGTTTTATTAAATGTGATGTAAAGTTAAAGCAATAATGGCTACACATTAAAGGAAAGTACACTCTAAGCATCCTTGTATGCATGCCTACTCAGAAGTTAGTTCCAGTGCATTGAACAGTACTTAATTCCAAGTAAGCATGGACTAGATTGCATTCTGACGCATTCTAAATACTGGTGGAGTTACATGTCACAAGTTATTTCATGGAAATGGTTCCTTGAGAATTTGCTTCAGACCACTCCCTCTATAATGGGTTGGATCCAGACTTAATCATGCTTAGAGTAGATCCATTGGACTCAATGGAGCTCAAAAGTTAGACATAAATCCCACTGATTTCAGTGGGTCTACTTTCATTAGAATCCAACCTGGTACTTAGCAGCTTCAACTATAGTTGGAACGACGTCACTATTGTCTATTTCTATTTGTACATTTTCCCTATGGCGTTTCCATCCAAATGACTTGACTGATTCCTTCCACATCTGTGCCTTCAGTAAGGGTTTCTGTAAGTTTCAGCTATTACTTTAATTCAACTGTATAAATATTCAGCATATTGTTTCAGTATACAGTGGTACCTCGGGTTAAGTACTTAATTCGTTCTGGAGGTCCGTTCTTAACCTGAAACTGTTCTTAACCTGAAGCACCACTTTAGCTAATGGGGCCTCCTGCTGCTGTCGCGCCGCCGGAGCACAATTTCTGTTCTCATCCTGAAGCAAAGTTCTTAACCTGAAGCACTATTTCTGGGTTAGCGGAGTCTGTAACCTGAAATGTATGTAACCTGAAGCATATGTAACCCAAGGTACCACTGTATAATGTTTTCAGTTGTGTGTGTCCAGCATTCCTTGTGTGGCCTGGACTTGGAGTCTTGGACCACGTTAACAGGGTATCCACCTGACTAAGGATCCAGCCCAATGCCTTATCCGCTAGTCAAGCCAGCCCCAGCTGGGGACAATGTATTTGTCTTCTCCCCTTTGAGTTTTTTCAAAATGCCCCTACCAGCCATAGATGATTCTAATGCTGCAACCGTAAAGGTAGAATGAAAGGAGAGGATTGTCTCATCCAACGTGCTGACAAGCTCTTGCAAGGAGGGCTGAAGTGAGGATGGAAGAGCATTCATTCCTCTATTTTTCAGCTTTTTTTAAAAAAAGAAAAACACTTTTTCATCCCCTTCATGGGTGTATAAGTTTTTGGCAGCTCATATAACACTTCTGCATACTGATTGCTTTTTAGATTGCCCTTCATCACTTAAAGTGACCACACATACTAGATCATAGCCTAACAAATGCATATGCTAACAACAACAAACAACAACAACAACAACAAGTTTATTATTTATACCCCACCCATCTGGCTGGGTTTCCCCCAGCCACACTGGGTGGCTTTTGTGCTGTATATATTTATACCCTTATATATATATATATTATAAGCAGAGACATCACCTTGCCAACAAAGGTATAGTTAAAGCTATGGTTTTCCCAGTAGTGATGTATGGAAGTGAGAGCTGGACGATAAAGAAGGCTGGTCACCAAAGAATTGATGCTTTTGAATTATGGTGCTGGAGGAGACTCTTGAAAGTCCCATGGACTGCAAGAAGATCAAACCTATCCATTCTGAAGGAAATCAGCCCTGAGCGCTCACTGGAAGGACAGATCCTGAAGCTGAGGCTCCAATACTTTGGCCACCTCATGAAAAGAGAAGACTCTCTGGAAAAGACCCTGATGTTGGGAAAGATGGAGGGCACAAGGAGAAGGGGACGACAGAGGACAAGATGGTTGGACAGTGTTCTCGAAGCTACCAGCATGAGTTTGACCAAACTGCGGGAGGCAGTGGAAGACAGGAGTGCCTGGCGTGCCCTGGTCCATGGGGTCACAAAGAGTCGGACACGACTAAACGACTAAAAAACAACAAAAGGAAAGGAAAATAGAACTAACATTTGGAAAGTTCCTTGCCAGTTGCCTACAGATTATTCACCACAGGCAATTTGGTGAGTGGCCACTGATAAACCTTCCAGGTAACATCTGCCTGCCTGAAAATACATCTGCCTGGCTTAGTACCGAATCCATTCCATCCCCAAAATCCAGCCAGGCATGTGGTCCAAAAGCTACACAAGATTCTCTGCAAATTTAGAGAATCAAAGAAGAAATGTTGCAAAACTGCCACAATATCTTAGGCTGCAGTCCTAACCCCACTCACTTGGAATTAAGCCCTACTAAATTTTTAACAGGACTAATTTATGAATAGGCCTGGTTAGGTTTGCGCTATTAGCATTTTCCCAACCCAAGTGTAAGAAAACCATGGAAAATCTGGCTGATTCACATTTTGGCTGGTATCAGTTGCTCTGATACCGCTACAAAAGAAAATGTATTTTAGAACCAATTTTCTTGTAAAGGATTTTTGTAACTGAAAATATACAGAATGTATACTGGCAACCAACCATAAATGCATTATCTTTGGAAAGTGTGCACGTGTGTGCATGTTATGCATATTTTTGTTCAGCCTAGGACCCACGTACCTACAGGACCGCCTCTCCTGGTATGCCCCGCGGAGGACTTTAAGGTCCACAAAGGACAACACTTTGGAGGTCCCAAGTCACAAGGTGGTTAGATTGGTCACAACTAGGGCCAGGATCTTTTCAGTTCTGGCCCCGACTTGGTGGAACGCTCTGTCACAAGAGACTAGGGCCCTGCGGGACTTGACATCTTTCTGCAGGGCCTGCAAGACAGAGCTGTTCCACCTGGCCTTGGGTTTGGACTCAGTCTGACCCTTATGTTCCCCCCCCCTTATGGTTTTGATCTATGGGCTACTATTAAAATGAGGCTGCATTTTAAATTGTATTTTTAACCTGTATTTTAAATTGGGTCCCCCCCAAAATTACGTTTTTATTGTAATTTTACTGGTGTGAGCCGCCCTGAGCCCAGCTCTGGCCGGGGAGGGCGGGGTATAAATAAAAATATTTATTATTATTATTATTATTATTATTATTATTATTATTATTATTGTTATTATTATTAATTTATAATATTATAAAAATAATATTATTATTATAAAATTATTGTTATTATTACATATACATTCATATACAAAAAACCATTATGATTCCAAATCAGTTTAAAAAGCCACCAGCAGCAATCAGAAATGCTTACGTGCTGCTAAAAAAAAAAAAGTTAGAGACTTTCCCCCTACCACTGTACCATCAACAAATGAAAATCAATTGAAATCAATTTAACTCAGATAAAATGTCTCCATCCCCTGCTGTAGCTCATCTAGCGCACTAACAGCTCCCACTGATGAAACAGGTGCTTGTAAATTAATTAGCCTACTGAAACACACCTTAAAATGAATTTCCCAGAACACCCTGGCAGCGAGCCATCTTGGTCCCAGGAGCTGATCATCATTCTGTAAATATTGAGATTTGATAAAATAAACGCTGCGCTGGCAGCAGATGGTTTGGAATGCTCTGTTGACATTGCCTGCGATTACTTGGATATGAAGACTTTACTTCTCATAGGCCTCCTCTGGGAGCCACAGGAGGACTTGATCCCCTCTCCAGCTATTTGCCTCCTAATTGAAAATCCTTATTCCCAGATGGAGCATAATACTGCCGCTTCAGGCATCTAGCTCTGCACTGCTTGACTGTTGATACACGGGTAATTGCTTTCAGTAATGCAGGTTAAATGTGACATTTAGTGCTTAATAAAAATTATCAAGGCCAAAGCCGTTTATCATTCTCACACTTTGGGCTGACAGTTCTAAAGGCATTCTCGGTTCATCTGAATTCTATTTTGAAAAAGGAGGCAGTGCCAGCCCACAAGTAAAAGAACTTAGACTTCACACACACTCACACTTTGATTTGGAAGGCCTGGCTATTTCTTTAATCTTAAATAGGCTACTTTCCCCCCTTTTTTAATCTATTTGGCATGCCAACACTCCACATCTATTTACAGAACTATAGTGAAGTGGTCTCAGATTAGACTAAAAATGTAAAACCTCTTCAGCACTAAACCTTTTGCCCACAGCAAGTTCTTATCCTTGCCTTTTCCCCTTTGTTGGAAAGCTTGGGCCAGTACTTCCCATTATTGGAGAGGTTGTCCAGATTTGGACTGCTTAGAAACTACTCTGTGTTTGAGACCTTTCCCGCTGCCAACAATACCATAACGATAATGGTTTTCGTTGCTTCTGCTTGTTCTTTCACCTGTGGCAATGTACCAGATTGCAATGTGGCAGGTGCTTCTGAGAAATATTTCTAGCCTTGCTGAAACCCTTTCAGCATCTCTCAAAATTCCCTGGATGTTTTGGTAGAGGGGGCTGAACCATCAAATGTTGCTTAAGCTGAAACACAAGAACAACTACCACCTACTTTAGGAGTAAGCCAAGCTGAGTATCTTCACCCACTTCTGTGAGACGATTCATCTCCTGAAAAAGTCTAGCGGGGAATTTGGGATAATTTTTGAGGGGGCAGGTGAATATTAAGGGCTTTATGTGTGAGGGGTTCTTAAATTTAAATGTGAGGTGGCTCAGGTTTTCAACTCTTAAGCTTTGCCTCCACCCAGTTTTATTTTTCTAGAATGCCACGAATGCCTCCCTTGTTCTCTTATAATGGCAATGGCGCCCACCTGAGAGGTGCCAGAACTGAGCTCCGGCATCTTCTGGTTGAAAAGAAGCCCTGCCTCCACCTCAAGCAGCAGCTTGCTTGCTCGGGCCAAGTTCCTGAGACAGGAAGCTTCTGGAAAAAATGCTACATGGCGTTTCTAGGAATGTGGCTGAGTAGCCAAGACACTTGAACTGGAGGCAAGGCTTTCTCTCTTTTTTATTATTACTTTTTTAATTAATTAATTTATACCCCACCTTTTTCCCTGAGAAGGGACTCAAGGTGGCTTACAGATAAGATAGACAAAACAAAACAAATTCCTTCCAGTAGCACCTTAAAGACCAACTAAGTCAGTTCTTGGTATGAGCTTTCGTGTGCATGCACACTTCTTCAGACACGAAAGCTCATACCAAGAACTGACTTAGTTGGTCTTTAAGGTGCTACTGGAAGGAATTTGTTTTGTTTTGACTATGGCAGACCAACACGGCTACCTATCTGTAACTGGAGATAAGATAGAGACAGCTAAAAATAGGGGAGGGAATCCTTAAAAAACAAATGAACATCAGTACAATTAAAACACACACACACACACACACACACACACACACACACACAAACATATTGTTCTTGGTAAACAATTAAGGGTGTCAAACCCAATTCTGGTAGCACTCTCATGCAACAGCCATTCTGCTAGCCAAAGATTTGTTCTTGGTGCAGTGCAACAGCTGAGCCCAATGTGTGTGTGAAAGATGTCATGCAACTGCTTTTTAATTTTAATTTTTACTTTTACTAATTCTTATTCCTATTCTCCATTCCAGTTAAGCTTGTGCACCCATGACAACCCTCAAACTTCCATTGCATCTCATCCATTAAGAAAAACTCCTCATATTTAAAGGTTAAACCTCCAAAACTCTTTATCTGCCCCTGAAGATTGATTCAAGACTGATTAAGCTCAATGGGTCTTACTCCCAGGAAAGTGTATAGGATTGCAACGTACAAATATTTGCAGCCCATCTTTAAGAAAACGAGTAATATGCCACTCTCCTTGCAACAGAAAACAATGTTGCAAGCACCTAATCATATGCTGGTATTTTGCAGATACCTCAGTACTTCTCAAAACCTCACAACCATAATGTACAATTTCCCCTAAATTATCAAGTAGCCATAGAAGGTTATTATTTGCTGCAGATACTTCTATCTTTTCTCTCCTTGCTGAAATACCTTTGTATTAGACTCTCCTCTGGGGGAAAATAATTTTCATAAAAAATGTAGTGGATGCTTAAGTAACTTAATGGATAAAAAAATGCTTTGCGCTTCTGAGATTGCTATTTAAAGACCAACCCGTTGCTTTATGTAAAATAAGCATTGTAGTCTTGGAGGTCTCACCTAGCATTTCTGTACAAATCACTGAGGGAAAAGCACTCCCTTCCCATGCACCCCCATAAACTAAAACACATTTCTAAGCTTCATTGCTTCCTTTGGACAAATAGGCCTTTTTGCCAGTTCCAAAAGAGTGAATATTACTATATAACACACACTCTCTCTCTCTCTCTCTCTCTCTCTCTCTATATATATATATATATAAAGAGGGACACCGAACACCATTTATTTCTCTAGTAAAGGTAAAGGGACCCCTGACAATTAAGTCCAGTCGCAAACGACTCTGGGGTTGCAGCTCTCATCTCGCTTTATTGGCTGAGGGAGCCGGCGTATAGCTTCCGGATCATGTGGCCAGCATGACTAAGCCACTTCTGGCAAACCAGAGCAGCACACTGAAACGCCGTTTACCTTCCCGCCAGAGTGGTACCTATTTATCTACTTGCACTTTGACGTGCTTTCGAACTGCTAGGTTGGCAGGAGCAGGGACCGAGCAACGGGAGCTCACCCAATTGCAGGGATTCGAACCGCCGACCTTCCGATCAAATACTTAGCAAGGTTGCTATCATTGTAAACATAATACTGAGTTTTTAAAAATCAGTAATTTAATGGTATGAAATACTGTATAAAATTCCAAGCAGTGGCAAAAGTGTAGTAATTGGAAATTAGTGTGATACATAAGGATACCACTGCAAATTTCAAGAGGACAGGTTCGAAAAGCTTTTTAAGTGAGATTAAGTGAGTTTAAAACACAAGAATAGCAAATACATATAAAACATTAAATACATTTAAAACAAGCTTAAAATCCCAACCAGTAGACACTCATGGTAAAGACCAATTTCTCCAGCTGGGAAAGTCTATTGGAACAAAAATGCCTTCGATTGTTTCCGGAAAGCACAGATAGTGGGTACCTGTTGTATTGCAGCAGGAATGCTAATCCATGGAAGGGGGCAGCCACAATAAAAAAAAAACCCTGCTCCAAGTTCCTGCAGAGTAGGCTTCTGAGATCTTTGGAACCTGCAGGAGAAACTTTCCTACAGATAGCCATGATTTACTGATAAGGCAGTCTCTCAAGTAACCAGGTCTTGAGCTGTATAAGGTCTCATATTTTAGTACCAACACCTTGAACTTGGCCCAGTTGCAGAATGGCAGATCTCCCAAACAATTTAGCTGCTGTGTTCTGCACCACCTGCAGCCTCCAGTCCCACCCTAAGTGTAGCCCCACACAATAGGGTTGCCATATACCTGGAATTTAATGGCTATATCTGGAATACTGCTGTAAAATGTCAGAAGAAATCTCAACAACTTTGCCCACCCCCCCCACCCCCAGAAAAAAACACCCATGAGGTTAATGAATGCATGGGAAACTGTAGCCAAGCTATCCCAATTCAGGAATGACTGTAGTTATTTTACCAACTCAAGTGAGTAAAAAGCGCTCCTGGCCACTGAGGGCACTTGCACCTCCAGTGACAGAGCTGAATCTACAGTAAGAGCAACCTCAAACTACACATCTTCTTCTTCAGGGACAGTGCGACCTCATCCAGGCAGGAAACTTACTGATTTCCAGGAGCCAGAGACTACTCACCCACAAAACCTCCGCCTTGACAGGATTCATAGATTATTAGCCCTTACCCAGCTCAACACTGCATCCAGACAGTGGTCCAGGGCCTTCTCAGGCATTCTGGATTCAGATATTGAGAAATAGGGTTAGGTATCATCAGTGTACTTATAAAACCTTGTTCCAAAAGTAATAATGACCGCTCTCCCGATGGTTTCATGTCTTTCTTAAATAGCATGAGATATTATATAGTGCTTGTGGCACCCCACAGCTTAAAATCCAGGAAGCCAAGAAGTATTTATCCAATGCTACCTTCTGGAACTGTCCCTGGAGATAAGAACAGAACCACTACAGAACAGTGCCCTCAATGCCCATCTCCAGTAGCTACTCCAAGAGGAAACCATGCTCAATGGAACCAAAAATTGACGAGTGATCTAGTAAGAGCAACAGAGTCACGCTCCCACTGTCTCTCTCCCAAGGAAGATTTAGTCCCAAGCCCAGGTCTGAACTGAGAATGAAATGGGTCAAGATAATTAGTTTCCTCCAGAAATGCCAGCAGCTGTGTTTCCACAACCCTATTGAGTACCTTGCCCCCAAAGCAGGTATTTATTAATGGCCAGTGGTGGTTAAATACAATCAGGTCCAGGGTGGTTTTTTCATGTGAAAGGGCCTTCTCTGTAGTGGCCACCAAACAGAGGATTTTTAGGAATGTCTGAATGATTGTGAGTGGCTCTTACCCAATTATTTATGCATTGCATTTTACTGTTTTCTTATTAAGTATCCTACCCTGGTACCTTCTAGTGAGGGGTGGGTAATAAATTCGCCTAATAAATAACATAACAGAGAAAGGAGGGGGCATGAAAAAAACAAAAGAATTGGGGTTCAAATTCAGCCAGGAAAGTAGAAATAGTACCAGTGGACCAAAAAGTAAGAGAAGGAATTTGTTTACAGATGACTGGAACTCAACATTTCAGAATCATTATACATTAAATATTTAAGGCAGCCAGCTTTCCCTTCCACAGCTCACAACAGCTCTGAGGACTGGGATTTGGTTGCAGAGCCCATGGACAGTTTTACGAAAAGAAACTTATGTGAAAGTTTCAAATGGCCAGGATAGTGTGTGGCCACTGCTTTTGGTGAATGTGTGAACTGGGTATGGGGAGCTTGATTAGCCTGCCTTTGAAACATCAGGAGGAGATGTGAGGACTCCTAACCAGTGCTCTTCAGAAATACGACTGCATAACAAACCCTCAAAATAAATTTCTTATTTTTTTCTTAGCCGCTGATTCATAAGAATATCACCCACTACCAGAGCCCTATACTTCACCTGGAAGTAAAGGAAATATGCTTCTAAACACCTGTATCAGGTAAATATGAACAGGAGAGTTCTGTTGCATCGAGATCTTGTTTGATAGGCCTCCTATAGACATCTGGTTGGCCACTGTAAGAACAGATTGCTGGACTTTGGTCTGACCCAACTGGGCTCTCCTTCCATTTTTAAATAATGTTGCTTTCAGTGGAATGTATTTCTGTATATTGTTACTGAATATGACAACGCAAACCTCTTGTTTCAAGAAGAGGTGTATGTGTATGCTGAGCACTGACTGATCAAATTTCAAAGGTTATCCATTTCCCTTGCTGCTGCTGGAAGGAAGTCAGCAAAATGACCTTGCTCATCAGCCATTGCTTTCCATGGAAAGCCACAACACATCTTCAACTTCCCTTTTCTTATTCTGCTGCTCCAAATAATTGTACCAGTTATTCAATCTGCATTTCAAGAATTGGTAAAAAATAGGCAATTAACCTATTTGCAAAGGAATTCAAATGGGCTTTTTGTAAAAAGTTTTTTTTTTTTTAATTGAACTCCTTGGTTTAATAAAATTGGTTTTCCAGGCCTGGCAACGCAGATGTAAACAATCTATATTACTCTCCCATTCCAACTAATATGGTAGAGATAATTTCTCACTTCACTAAAGTGGTTTTTTCCCCCCATTAGTGGGAAACTTCCTTCAATAGCCTCAAACTATCATGTGCATTGAAATGCAATAAAAAATCTTTTAACTTGTTAATTTATCAATCAGTTAAAAGCAAGATGGTATATCAAAAAAGCCTGTAATTCATTGACAGCCCTGATTTCAAACAAAAGGACATTATAGATCTACATCTGTCAATTAACATTAGCCAGTCATTCATTTATTTTATACCAAAGGCCTGCACAAATATTATAACTAAAAATTTAAATGTTTCTCCACTCCATTGTAGAGATTATTTTATTATTATTATTATTATTATTATTATTATTATTATTATTATTATTATTATTATTTCCTGCAAAACTTTATATCCTCTTTGACTTGAGCGGTCAAGGGACACATACTTGAGGCATCATAATAAAAATACATGGAACTATAGTTCAAATAAAGCCTCAGCTACAGTTGCTGTGGGAACCACAACTTTGAATATCCTGACTATTGTGCATTTAAATTTGCTCCCACAATGTTGCATTAACTTTTTTGCATTACATTTATATCTAATATGATTCCATTTCCCACTCTTAGGAAATGCAGATTAGTCGCTTTCACATCCCCTGATGCAAAAACTGTTTTTGGTAAATCATATCAAAATGTTTCCTGGAATTTGCTGAAAAGTGTTAATATTATGGAAATTGCTCTTTAAAAATAAAAAATCGCCAAAAATCCAAATTGCTTCTTATGACTTTCCTCTTATACCACCACCTGCCACATTCACAGAGAATTAAAAGGAATAGCACATCAGTGACATTTTAAAAAAACAAAACATAGTAAGTATTATTGCTGGACTAAGGTTTAATACAGATAATATTGTACCCCTGTAAATAATTTAAAGAAGCCGTTACAGCCTCCACACAGTCAATGTCTAATTATCAAATGTGTTAATGATAATGAACCTTAATCAATATGAAGCTCTATTTCTCACAAGATTTTCCAATCGACAAAATCCTGCACATTTGCAGGTTTTAGTCACAGGACGAGAAACCCTTTACTGCCTCTAGGCCAATAACTCCTAATGTACTCAATTTCTGAATAACACCTTTAAAATTTGTCGTGCCGTGTAAGTAGTGTGGTTGGTTACATGAAAAGAAAGAAATCCTAAAGTAGTTTTTGTTAGCATATGAGTGCAGCTGCAACATTTGGATCAACGCCACCTATGTCCCCTTGTGTACATGTCACAGGCTGAAGTGCAAGGAACAGGTTTGTAGATAAGGCAGTTGAACTCTTCAGTCAGTGAGTCACAGGCTGAGAATTTTATTTTGCACACTGGGTATCTCCAGATTTCTTTTCTTTTCTTTTCTTTTTTAAAAAACATTCACTATATCAACACTTCAATCAGATATTAAAAACAGATCACATTATATTGAAATGCCTTGTGCTTTAGCAACTGCTTGGCTCTCTACATTTTCTCCCTGGCAACTAGTGCTAGAGACTATACCCTCCAACATTTCTCTGATGAAAAAAAGGATGTCCTATATAATTAATAATAATAATAATAATAATAATAATAATAATAATTAATAATAATAATAATACCCTGCCCATCTGATTGTGTTGCCCCAGCCACTCTGGGCAACTTGCAACATATGTAAAAACATAACTAAGCATTAAAAACTTCCCTATACAGGGCCGCCTTCAGATGTCTTCTAAAGGTTTTATAGTTACTTATCTCCTTGGCTCAGGGGTTGCATAACTCCATACCCTTTAACATTTATCCACTGAAAATAGGGATGTCCTAAGGAAAAGCAGGACATTCCGGGATCAAGTCAGAAACTGAGACTGTTTCTGTAAATCCAGGAAAATGTCCCTGGAAAATAGGGATACTTAGGGTTGCCATATTTCAAAAGACACCATAATTGTTGAACTATTTATATATATATAAATGCTGATTATTCAGTTATTTGATCCAACATGAAGTGCCACCTTTCATAAATTCCTCCAGGACGTCAATTCCTCCGTTGAAATCCCAGTAACGTCCAGGAAAATCTAGATGTATGGGAGGGGCTGAGAGAAGGATTTGATAGGGCATTGGGCCCTGAACTGTGGTCACCATGGCACTAATATAATAAGGTCTGTGCAAAAATCCAAAAACCTTACTTGTACATCAGGCCATGCAGTTGGCCATATTTAAACCAGGTCCTCAGCCGCTAAGAAACTGCATGAGCAGGGTGCCACTGCAGTGCTTGCCCATGGATACCTTGCTTTCTAATTCTACATGTCTAGGCAAGGGGATCCAGTTCACATGAGATGCCAGCCACATGGAACACCACACGGGTAAGCCTTTTGTTTGGCATTTTAATACATCTGACACCACGTTTCAAATCAGGCCGCATTCAGACTCAGAAGGCGACAAACAGTTCTCTTTCAGTCATGATTCTAGGTCTATCTTGCAGGAAATCGCCTTTCTATTGGCAGGTGCTGATAAAATTGTTACCCCCCAAAAAATTTGTTTTTGCACCAGCAGGATGTGTTGGTCTCAGCTGATTCCCAGGGATTTTCTTAGATGCTTTTAGACTGCTTTTAAGTTGTGTCGATTATGCCTCCACTGCCACTGTCGTTTTTCAAAAGTTGTTTTTGTATAGCACTGACTTGGAATTTATCCTCAGTCGAAATAATGAAATTGTAGCTGAGAGTTAAACCTCGGTAATATGCAGAGTATATATTTAATAAATGGGCTTGCAATTGCCGAGGTACACATACTTTGTGGTGTCTGTGGTAACCAGAGATCATAAGAGTATCTGTTAAAACCAAAAGCAGAGAAAACAGGCTCCTTATTTGGTAGATTGTTTCTATAAACCATACTAATAATACAAGAAGTTGGAAGTAAACAGGCTGATGCCCCTCTGGTTTTCCTGCCACAAAATAAAATGATGCAAGTCAGCTATGCTATAAAAGATGAAGTGTTAAACCCCATCCAATGTTTTGCTGGCAATGCACTGCAAACCATCTTTTTGGATCCAAAAACTATGGTATATTGAAGACCTACTCAAGTGAAACTTACTGGGGGGTTTTATTATTTGATAATATGCACACTACATAGAGAGAAATACACAGACAGGACTTTGTTTAATTCATTTTTATACCACCCTCCCTTCAGAAAGTTCAGGGCAGCTTTCACGGGCTTCTCTTGTGCTTTAGTTTTCACAACAACTTTCTGAGGTAGGCTGAGTGGTGAAAAAGTGACTGGCCCAGGGTCATCAAGTGTGTTTCATGACTGAGTGGAGACAAAGCCAAGTCCAGATTGACATTCTAACCATTAAAACATGCTGGTTTTAAATTAAAGATGGCCGAAACCCTATACACCCCTGAAGGAAGTCCCATTGAATGCAGTGATGCTTATTTCTGAATTGCACTATAGGTACTTTGTATTCATGTACAAATGTAAAATAATGCTTAAGGAGGGACAGAAGTGTATACCAGAAAATATACAGAAGATTTTATCCTACAAAATTTGAAAGGTTATCTTAAGTCATTGAAAAATTGTCTTGGTTTACCCTTATAATCAACAGATCATATAAATCAATATTTCATATAACACTGTGCAGTGAATTTTCCTAAAATATTGCTGGGGGTGTGGGGAACTGTCCCTCTTTTAAATGGCATCATTTTGAACAGGGGAAGCAAACTTTGAATAGCACTATTCAAGACATTTTTTGTTTTATTTCATTGTTAAGCTCCAGCAAAATAACAAACTCTGGTATTTCATCATCCATAGATGTGTGGGGTTATTTATCTAAACACAAAAGTAGAATAATAGACTGTCTTCATCCTACCTCCATGTACAAACATTTGTCCACAGTAATGCTAAGGTGGAGCTGATACAAAAGGTCTTAATTTTTATACAGCAGTAGACACATTTTTCTTGCAACCATGCTTGTCTCCTTTTTGCTTACTAATACCGTTTTTACTCTCGGTTCCTCTGGAAACTGTTAAGTACAGAAAATTATAACTGTAATTAGAATTTGCTGACATCATTCTTCAGCAATTCAAAGTTCTCCTTCGGTGCAGTAGGTTTCAAGAATAAAAACTGTAGCATCATATCTGGATGGAAACAAATTTTATTAACATTTGAGCCTTCCATTTCAGAGGCTTAATCCTACTATGGATTTCAGGAGAAAGTAGTGTCTTGGGAATTGGTTATATTTGTCTTTATTGTATAGATTTCTAATGAAAAGACGACAACAATAAGCATTTTAAATCCTCATCTAACGCATTTCAACTCTTTACCTTTTAAAATATTTTCCTAACCTATTCAAAAATAGAGTTGTTCCAGAAGCACAGAGTTGAGCACTGGATTCTTGGGTTTGAAATACACACACACTTCTATATTGCAATTATTTATCTAGTGCCATTCACAAAACAGTGAAAAGGAAGACTATTTTTGAAGGTCTTGGAACCTTTGTTAATCTAAGTAGCTGATCGACAGGAAATACACATGATTCCAAGAACATCATTAAATTACTTGGAATTGGGTTATGGCTTTAAATTGGGTGGTTGTATGATTCCAAATGGAAACATGCCAAAGCGCTGTCTTGCTCTGAGCACTTAGTATATGGAGTTCAAAGAATTTCTACACAATCTTAGGTTGTAAATATTGTGGAATTGAATCACCTCAGCTTTAACCTTTTGGCTCTCCCCAATATTTGATTCTTGAGTCATTTCTGCATCCTTTCACGTGGCAAGGTGAAATCTCTGTCCCAACTCATATACCCTGTAGTCTGACCTTTGATCTAGATTGCTCACTCAGAATTCAGTTCCGAATGACTAGTGTTCTGTCAGACAAAATATACATAATCTGCTGTCAAAGACTGTCAAACAAATGGTTGACTTCATACACCCCATTTCAGTAAAATGATCAAAACATCAGAAAGAAAGGAGGGGGGGACCCACACATTTCATGTGCAGAAGTAATATAGCATTGTGGATGGGAAACACTCCTGCGAAGTAAAGGGGGGGGGGAGGGAAGGAATCAAATTATTCCTGGAAGGTAAGCAGGAACAAAACTGAGATTGCAGGTCCTCACAAAATGTGCCCGGCACAATTCCATTCCTTATTTTGGCATAAGGAGTGTCACCGATCTGTTGTACTGTAAGGGGGGGGGGGAGAAAGCTGCACCAAAAGTGCAAAAGAAGAATACAATTAAATCTAAACACTACATTTTTTTAAAGGACTAATTTTTAATCCATCTGATTGAGCGGATGCCAGTCATCTTGGAAAGATTGGTTCACATATAAATTAGATTAAGACTGCAAAGCACTGTGCGCAATAAAAGAGTGCTATAGAAATTGCAGCTATAAAATAACATTAATAACCGCACAATATTTCCTGATGTGAAAAATTACATCTGATAAATATAGCCATTTATTTTAAAAGTTAAAAAAAGAAAGGGGAAAAAATATCTCCGCTGCAATTAAATTTTCCTCCTTGAGACAGCATTTTAGGGCACAGCTCGGCTCCGAGTACTGTATTTTAATTCTTCTCTGAATTTCAGCACCCCGTTTTTAAAGACAGAGGTACATCTATTGCTAGAAGCCCCTCTACTTCGTAGCCCCTGTGCGTGTGTGAATTTCATTTACTTTCATCATTTCCACCGAGCACATTTACTGTATTTAGCCACATTTATTCCTTAGGAAAGCTTTCATACGTAGTTTTTCTCTTTCTGCTAAGAACTATCACACTCTTTCCTCCCTCCTCCCCCAACTCCTCCATCCAAGGTAGTCCTCTATTTTGCCTCATTATAATAAACACCAATGTTGTTACAACTGCAACAGTTCTTTGCCAACATTAGCATATTTTGGCTGAGGTATTGTTTTACTATGACCTGTATAATAAGTGTCACATTAGCAACACAACAAATCAAACGTTTGTTAATTTCCCTCGCTTTCCCACACAGCTGCTAGTGTTATCGTGTCACCAGATTTTAATTAATATGATAAGTAACACTTGCAAGACAACAGCATGAATTTCCCCCCCTCTCCCTCTGTGTGTATGTCTATGTGCGGACACATGTGAACCAAAAGGGGGGGGGCAGGCGTTTGATATATAATAACACACTGCTGCAGTTTCTGCTTAACTTGCATTTAAAACAAACAGGTATTAAAAGACGTTCTTCAGAGCTTGGCTTGGCATATTCCTGAGGATCCGATAATCCAAACCCCAGCTGGCCTTGAAAGCTGTGCATGGTTTAGGTTTAAAAAATAAATTTAAAAATGCATATTTTACTTGGAAGGCAACTGTGTATTTATTATTTCAGTATTGGCAATATATGCTACCCAGTTTAATTTCTCTTTCTCTACACACAAATTCATCTGATTTCTCCAAAGTTAATAAGTAATAATAAATAATAGTTGCAGCAGTAGTAGTAACAACAACAACAACCACCACCACCTCTTCCAGGGCCAACGTCCTGCAGGTATTGTGTGTTCCTACGAAATTGCTCTCGTACAAGTCAAAAGTGCCATCTATTTGTAAAAGGTAGAAATGCACCAAAGGCCACACACTCAAGGCAATTTTTTGGAAAGTGGCTCCACACCTTTCTAGGCAACTGCTCCTCAAACACACAAACGCATGATGATGGAGGAGAAGGGATGGCTCTGAAGAAATGCGATTTGAAAAGAGAAAGAAGCAAAATATTGCCAGCAGCTGCAGAGAAAATACACCAGTGGCTACAGTGGTGAAATGGAAACAAGAAGAAATGCATTTGTTCTTCCAAACTGAATTTTTAGCTAAGAACAATTAGTGCTTTATGACATTCAGAGACTTCAGTGCATGTCACTTCAGGACCTGGTAAAGGTAGGTTTGTGTTATTGTGACCATACTGCAGATGAGGGTTTAGAGAAACTGATGCATCTAAGGCCACTTACGGAGTTAAAGGCTAAAGTGAGGATTTGAGAGGGAAGCCTGTGCAGAAGTTCTCAGCTCCGTTTCTAATCTAGTTTGTTAGCATACACTTTGCAAAGCGCGCTCTCTCTCTCTCTCTCTCTCTCTCTCTCTCACTCACACACACACACACACACACACACACACACAGAGAGAGAGAACTAGACCACCAAGGCTCCATGACACTCCAATGAATACAGCATGAAGCTATGAATATTTATTTTTTATTCAACAAAATTTATGTGCTGATTGTGAACAAACAAACTCTACGCGGTTTAAAACAATATAAAACAGAACATTAAATATTATTGATTTAAAAAAACACAATTAAAACACAGGAATGAAAAATATTCAAAATGTGATTAAAATGAACAGTAGCTGACGGGAAAAACCACAGGTGCAACTTCTGCATGTCTGGCTAAATAAAAAATATTTTAAACAGGTGCCAAAAAGAATACAGCGAAAGCACCTTCCTGGTGTCAACAGGCAGAGAGTTCCAAAGTGTAAGTGATGCTGCCGAAAATACTGTTTTCTTAGAAGCGCATAGCAAGTATTAATGTGGCATCCGTATTGAAGCCATTGAGTGGGCATATATGGGGGAAGGGAATCCCACAAGTAAACTGGCCACAAGCTGTTAAAGGCTTTATATGCTAATAGTAACACCTTGAACATGGCATAGTAGGAAATGGGCAATCTCTGAGCAGGGGTGTTCGATGCTGACAGAGGCAGGCTCTCTCTCCTGTCAGCAACCGTGCTGTAGCATTCTGCAATAATTGCAGCCTCCAGATCAAGGACAAGGGAAGCCCTGCTTAGACTGAACTACTGTAGTCAAGCTCTCGCTGTCCATGATTCGGCCCTAGCTATTACACTTATCTGTCAGCGGGGATAGATAGGAACTGTCGGGGGTGG
This sequence comes from Podarcis erhardii, assembly GCF_964252035.2. NCBI lineage: Eukaryota > Metazoa > Chordata > Lepidosauria > Squamata > Lacertidae > Podarcis > Podarcis erhardii. The sequence goes on from NC_138508.1 coordinate 81,886,787, forward strand.
GCAGGTGGAGTTTGGACTATCTGAGTGGGGTTAGCAAGGCAACCTGGTTAGATTCCCTGAGGGAGAAGTCAAATTCTAAAAGCGGCTGAGTGGGCGCTGTGGAATAGGAACACTAACAGCTATTCTAGGTGGGGAAAGTCTACCAGAGACTTGGTTTGGGAAAGGGTGCTGTTTAAAAGCTTCTCTGTAAAGAGTTAATGTCTTGAACCAAGTTTTGTGCCTCAGTAGTGAGACTAGCAAGCTTAAAAACCTCAAAAGGTTGTGAGTGATTACAGGCAATACCCCATTTATGTGGGGGTTACATTCCAAGGCACTGCGCAATATACATGATATCGTGTATAATTGGAACATCCATTGGAAAAGCCTGCAAACACCTTCTAAATCTCTGAGTCCCTAGAAAACCCCTTTTTAAAACAACAAACCCAGTAGCCCAACCAGATGGGCAGGAATGGTGGCAATGGTGGCACTCAGTCTTCCTCATTGCTGGAGGAAGATTTGTAAACAATGACAAGCAGGGTAGCCCAGTACCCTGAAGTGCTTGGCTGTGGTAATATGGTGATGGGCAGCTGGCACTTTTGTCTCTTCAGGTGGTCAGCATGTGCTTGGTCTCTCTTCAGCTAGCCTGGGCATGCTTGGGCAGCTTCCTGGTCCACAGAAAAATGCAGCTTCACCATGGGTGCCAATGTTCTTCAAACTGAAGCGATGCTTGAAGCAGGCCAGCCAACCAGAGCAGGCTTGGAGCTCCTTCGAAGGCACACACAGCCTGAGAGCTTTCTTGCACAAGGTCCTGCTGTTGATTGGGATGCCCTGGCGGTTCATGTCCTCTAACCACAGGTCCGGTGTCCTATGTGTCTTTCACATGGCCTCGTCCTACATGTGGCTGGGGAAATCCATCCTGGATAGCTCCGTTGGTTAGAGCGTAGTGCCAATAATGCCAAGAAGAGAAGAGAGAGTTTTGGATTTGATATCCAGCTTTATCACTACCAGAAGGAGTCACAAAGCGGCTAACATTCTCCTTTCCCTCCCTGCCCCACAACAAACACTCTGTGAGGTGAGTGGGGCTGAGAGACTTCAGAGAAGTGTGACTGGCTCAAGGTCACCCAGCAGCTGCATGTGGAGGAGCGGAGATGCGAACCCGGTTCACCAGATTACGAGTCTACCGCTCTTAACCACGACACCACGCTGGCTCTCGCAAGGTTGCAGGTTTAATCCCAACATGGGACAACTGCATATTCCTGTATTACAGGGAGTTGGGCCGGATGATCCTCAGGGTCCCTTCCAACTCTACAATTCCATGATTCTATTACCTTGGCAGTTGCAGGTATACTGGCTGTGCCTACCGCCTGGGTTTTCTTCTTCCAGATTTTAATGGCACGTATGCTGGACTCATTCCTGTCAAACCTGCGTGCCACATCACAAATGCTCATGCAATCCTGCAAACAGCTCAGCACTTCCAGCTTCTCCTCCAGCATGGGCACCACTCGCTGCCTTTTGGGTTTGTCATCACCCAAGGAAGATTATGATGCTGTGCATTTAGGTGCCATCTCAAAGAATGGCTAAAAAGAACTCCTCCCAGAACTCTGCCAACCTCCACCACAGTCACTCCCTTCCAACCTCCTTCCCCAAACTCCCAACTCGCCGTAGTCAGTGCAAGGGTTCTTGGGATTGCAATTGCAAAGGTTCATGGGATTGCTATCTAGGGCCATTTTAAATTCACTTTCAGGTTTGCCGTAATGTGCATATACATGATGGCACACATATTGAACACATGTAAATGGGGGGTTGCCTGTAAACATTTCGTTTTGTTCCAGAAGTGCCTCTTCATACTTTGAACCTCTGGGTGTCCCCATGAGTGGACACTGGTAGACAGTGGACATGATCCCTCAGGGTGGGAGGCTGAGGGAAGGGGATAAGGTTCCCAGGTGATAGCTGGGTGAATTCACTCTTCTGTGTGTGGAATAAAGATATAAAGAGCTTGGTATTATTATACCCTTCTTCTTCTTCTTCTTCTTCTTCTTCTTCTTCTTCTTCTTCTTCTTCTTCTTCTTCTTCTTTTCTCTCTCTCTTTCTCTTTTCTGGTTTCTTTTCTATCTTTCTTTTTTAGATTAGTTTGGCTTATATTGTATTTTGAGTGGAAAGCTTTCTTTTTAAAGAAGAGAGAGAGAGAGAGAGAGAGAATGAATGAGTAGACACTAGGCAGCCTTCACAGAAGTACAATACATTTTCTTGCAGGGAACTACTCAACTACTCAGTTGAGTTAATATTCTGGCCTCAATAGTCTTATGGAAGGGGACGTTTTAGATGACAGTGTGTACAACTTCACTTTCTTCAAAATGTTGTTAAGCCAGCCCTGCCCGGGGGCCCTCCTGCTCATTCTGCTGAGTGGAATACTGGATTCCATAGAAGCCAACTCCTAGGGGCCGAGGTCCCTTCGGCCCCCCCCCAAAAAAAATATTTGAGAGGACTGAGCCCCCTCAAAGTTGATGGGCTTTGCTATTCAAATGGTATGCAAATGCTGTGTTATGTGATCAATTATGTGGGGTGGGGCTTACCTGGGCACTCCCCCTCCATATTTTATTCAAGTTGGCATCCCTGCTGGATTCTACCCTGATGGCACCCCTTTAGTCTTTCCCCCCATTGTAAACTATATTGTACAGAATGCCATTGGATGAGGGTGACGAGATAATTGGGAAGTGTGTGCTTTCGTGGAGAGAGGATGGACAAGCCAATCTAGGAAACAATAAGTGTCAATGAACTATTACTGAGCTATAGTTTTCTTTAGGGATCTCAATTGATTTTGGAAGTTTAAAAGTTGATTGATCAAACAATATGCCAGTCAGTGAAATCTACATAAACCTCCTCAGATCTTTTTCCTTTTTTCCCCTTTTGCCAGAAATCTACAGTGCTGAGCAGTCACCTTTTTGACAGAGATTACACAGGGAAGCAGTTGAAAATAGCTTCAAGTAAGCAGCCACTAAGACACAGGATAACTTTTTAGCTGCATGTAAACCAAATCCTTTAAGTGCATAACCAATATTTAACTAAAAAATATAAGAAAGTATTGGCATATTTTGGAGGGTAAGCCACTTCCGAACCTGAGCAGGAGGTGGGGTTGCGGGCTTCACGCCCACCCCACATGAGCGGAGGCTACAGCCCCCGCGAGAGCAGGGGAATCCCGGCCACGTTGTTCCCCCCAGCCAGCCAATCGGGTGGCTGGGCGGGCGGGGCCTGCCCTATTTAGGGCCGGCGCGGCCAGGCTCGTCCTCTCTTGCCGGCTAGCCCCCATGTTTTCCCACCCTCCCTCCCTTTAGGTAGGTTTCTGACTTTGCTATGGACTTCGGTCTGTCGCCGCAAGGGGCATGGTAGGAATTTTTCCCAATCGGCAATTTGCAGCCTTTTGGTTTTTCGCCTACCTCGTAGCAACTCGTCACAACTCCTCGGCATTGGCGGTTAGGCATTGGTAAGAAGGGGTTAAGAGGATGTGGGGGGGGGAGGAACGCCATCACCTCCCCCCAGTGAAGGAAGGGTGGTCTGATAAAGGACTCCGGGGGGCGTGGCCCTGTCCGAAGCCCATGGAGGTGTGGGCCAAAGGCACGCCCCCGAGCGGTGACCTCGGGGAGCTCCTAGTTGACGTGCCTCAGCAGGAGACTCCCCCTCTATGGTGTTAACCCTTCCCGTGTCTCCAGCAAATGGGCTGGAGCCGGATAGTCGATAGGACCAATGCCTAAGCCAATGCCTCTCATTCCTGAATTCAATAAAGTTGTGCCCTAATTCGCCCATTTAACCTTAAATTATGGTGTCTTGTGTCTTTATTTATCCTGGTGGGGGGCGGGAACTCGCCACGCAATCCCAGATTGCAAGCAAAAAACCTTTCATTTCATTCAAATGAACCAAAAATCTCAGAGAAATATTAACCCGTAACCAGGTGTATCAAACTGTCCAAGGCTTTCCAGACACATAGATCATAACCCATGTGGGCATCTCTGCATATTGTAAGTTTATATGTAAAAGGGCACATTTTAGGGATTATGTAAATAATATTGACTATCGTTTAATATCATTTACCACCTGTAACACTAACAATGCCATATGTATTATCCATATGTATGTGCATGCAAATAATAATAATTTTGCAAAACAGCAAGAATGCTCAATATCAGAATAGAGGAGCATTTGGGTAACATCAGAATTAGCACCCCTTTGTGAGTATTTTTTTTTTATATATAATGTAGATATGTAATAACAAGCCTTTAGTTCTGGGCAGTGGGACAAGTCTGTCAAATACAAGGGGGTGGAATTACTTTAAAAAGAAGTACAATGGAACTCGTTCCATGAGATCAGGACATCCATGGCTCACTAGAGGGCATTTTCAGCAATAGCACCCCAGTTATGGAACACTCTCCAGTCCAAGCTCCTACTGGCCTTGGTTATTTTTCAGTTCCAGCCACTGAAGGTGGGCAGATGGGACACTTTCCTACCAACCTCAAGTTGGCTCTCAGGCAGCACCAATCTACCTGCATTCTCACTTCCATCCAGTCCAGGGGGTGGCCCGGTTTTGTCTCTTGTAGAACTCAACTAGAATTAGTCTGTCACTGGCTCTGGTGCCACCTACTGCTGGACAACCTGTCTTCTGCCCTACCAGACCCAATGGACATCAGCCAATACTGATTCCAGCTCTTCTTCTGCCAGGATTTTGTGTGGGCCATTATGTACCCAATAGACATTTTTTTATACGTGGAATCACATGGCTATTCTGGCCATTTAATAGATGGAGAGTGGTTGTACCTATTTTATTTTTATTGTGTCTTATGTTTTAAAATGGTAGTGATCTGCCCTGAGATCAGATGTGATGAGGACATTATATAATTCCGAAACATAAATAAAAATCAATACATAGGAATAAATGATATTGTGACATAATGCCAGTTTGGTTTAGATAGGGTTCTTTTTAAAGGAAAACTAATACAAAACCCTACAATCTTGTATGTTTAAAAGAGGCTGCTGGTCATTTTTAAGGCAATGCTAAGTGCCTTCAAGAGCATGTTTTTGAGTTAAGGTTGATGAATTATACAGGACAGCAAATGATGTAAGAAAACCATGTTCTTGTGCTTCTTTTTCTGGATAAAACTCCTGCAAAATTGTACTTGCAATGCAACAATCGCTTTGTCATAGGGGCCCTTTGTCATTTGCTAGCTGACCCATCTCTGTATTGCAAAAATCAAGAGGGAATTGATTTTGATGAACTGACATGCAGCTGAGGGAAGCTCCACCACTAGATGAACAAAAAGATAGCTATACCACCAGTGGGCAGATCAATATTGTACCTATGTCAAGTATCTGTGCCTATAATAAAGGAAGGCAAAAACAATGGTGCTCTTTTCTTGGCAATGGTGCCCTTCGCTTTGTCAGGTATTGAAGTGAGGTTTTTGTTGCTCTTTTCTTCAGGTAATTTTGAAGCTATGTGGTTGTGGGTTTTTTTTTAAGGCCACTGACCTTAAGTAACGCATAAAAATAATATGCCGTTAAGAACTAAGAAGCGAAATTCCACATTCATTTGTTTACTCATAAAAGTATTTATTGCACTGTCTATTGTAATCCTTTTCAAGGTGATGTACAAACCGAAATGATGGAGCAAGAAAACGGTAAAACAGTAAAACAATTAAATCACAATAATGTAAATAGAAATACAACCGATCACCCAAACGATAATTCCTAAGAAGCAGCAGAAAAGACAATGAGTGCACAGGTTTGTGTTTAAAAAGCACTGAAATATCATCAGCATCAGTGCTCAAAGGGGCAGCAGGTGGAAAGGAAATTATTTGCATTTCTTACAATAGTATATGTGTGGGTGGGTGGGTGGGTGTGGGTGTGTACTGTGTATATCCACCAAGATTCATTTAGCAATGGCATGTGAAACAAGCCCTAAGCTATTGAATGGAGCAGAAACATATGTAAACAAACCAGTGTGATACAAAGGCAAGGGTGTTAGACTAGGTCAGGCTTCCTCAACCTCAGCCCTCCAGATGTTTTTGGCCTACAACTCCCATGATCCCTAGCTAGCAGGACAAGTGGTCAGGGATGATGGGAATTGTAGTCTCAAAACATCTGGAGGGCCGAGGTTGAGGAAGCCTGGACTAGGTGTTGGGACACCCAGATTCAAATCCTCACTCAGCCAGGAAGCTTGGGCCACTCACTTCCTCAGCCTAACCTACCTCACAGGGTTGCTATGAGAAGAAAATGGAAGGGAAGGGGAACCACGTGTGCTGTTTTGAACTCCCTGGAGGAAAAGAGGGATATAGAGGTGATAAAGAAAGAAAGGAAGATATAGCATGTTTCAGAATCGCAGGTGAATCAGTAATGCACCATAATCGCAGCCTCCCTGACCACCCTTCCTCTTCAGATGTGCCAACCACCTCATGGACGAAAATTCAGTTTCACAACAAGACTGCTAAATAAACCCTCAAAATGAGACGGTGATTTTTTGGCACTGCCCAAAATATTTTCTGGATACACAGAGTAGCCCGGCACCCCCGCCCCCTTCAGGCCTCCTTCAAAACCTCCCTAGATGACAAAAGGGCTATCTAGGTGCACCAAATAACATAGCAAACTGACAGATAAAATGTAAACGTGGTTGGAAACACGTAGCTAGCTACTTAGGATATACATTCCCAAAACTAACTGAGAGAAGTCCCAGATCTCCCATGCCTCAAGATTATGTAACCCCCATGTGGGAAAATGGAGGTACACTTCACATATTTCCTTCCTCTGTTTCTATCTCAGTCTCAAAACCAGGCAATGTGTCCTTGCATATGTTTGTATAAATTACGCATACAGGGTTTTTTTTTTTTCTTCTTCTGAGGGGGAAACAAAACAAAAACCACTCTCACACACAAAATCTGCCTGGAATTGGTTCTGGGAAATTTGGCAAGCCTAGCACAGAGAAATCTGTTTCTTCGCGTACACCCAACAAGAATGGCACTCTTAACAGTCACTCTCACATATTTTTAAACATTTCTGGGACATTTTCCCAGAAACATACAGAATCACACTCTGGTGTTTGTGTAAGAAGAAGCCATTTTCCAAGAGGTTTGTAAAGTTAAAAAAAAAGAAAAAAAGATAATTAGAGATGCTAGAAATAAATTTTCCATTCAGAGTCAGAGTATTAAGGGAACAGGCCGGCAGGCAGCCAAACTGCAAGCTCTCCTCCAAGTGACATAATGGCTGGGAGATGATTTTCTGCACAGCTTAGAGAGGTTCCCCGAGATGAAGGTCTCCATCATTCATTAACCGCAGTTGTCCAAAGTAATGGCCTCTTTTCTATGGTACAGGAGCTTGTTTGGTCCAAGCTAGATGACATGATCCAATTCATGCAATTAGCAATTATATAAATGGTTTTCTAGAATAAATAGCAAGTGGGGGGCATAGGGATGGACAAATTGGCCCATTTCAGATTCTCATTTTTCCATTCTAAAATTCAGTTTGCTCCATTTCTGCATCAATTATTATTATTATTATTATTATTATTATTATTATTATTATTTTAAAAGCTATGCATAAAAATGTGCACATATACAGTGGTATCTCGGGTTAAGTACTTAATTCGTTCCGGAGGTCCGTTCTTATCCTGAAACTGTTCTTAAACTGAAGCACCACTTTAGCTAATGGGGCCTCCCGCTGCCGCCGCACCGCCGGAGCACGATTTCTGTTCTCATCCTGAAGCAAAGTTCTTAACCTGAGGTACTATTTCTGGGTTAGCAGAGTCTGTAACCTGAAGCATATGTAACCCGAGATACCACTGTATTTTATGTGTATTTATATACATTTTTGCAAGCGATTTCCAGTAATATGCATTTATGTAACACACTTTTCCCCAAGATATGTATTTTCTGCACACATGCTTATGGTTGGAGAAATTCAGAGATCTGTGAATTTCAAGGGATATGTCAGCATTTCTGTTCACCTGTTGGTTCAGGAAGCATGAGTTAGGTAGGTGTGCGTGAAAATGTGAACTGGGCAAATTACTTCCCCATCCCTAATTGGAGATCGGGACTTTGGTAGGGGGTTGTCCCTGACCCTGGGCAAGAACCCTGTTATTGTTCATGCTTGAGCATACAGAATATCACACAAAGCTGGAGCATTAACGGAGAAAGCAGGGAATCTCATATATCATCTGTCTGTTGTTATTTTTCAAAACAAGTGTTTTAGAAACATGCTTGAAATAGATCCAAGCTCCTAGTCTACAAAGGAAAGTTCTCTCACTGGCTTCTGCTTGAAGTGCTTCTCTGTCCAAGTCCAGTGAAAAATAAATCACGAGAAGGTAGAAGAAGAGATTTGAAGTTGCTCATCAACAAAATTAGCACATTAGTCAACCCAAGCCAAGTAGGTGATCTAGCCGAAATAGACAAAATGCTACTCTCTAATGAATAATTCCCTTATGTTACTCTCTTCCTACATTACAAGACACGGATCTCACAGTCATATATATATTGCTTTGTGAATGATGCCTCCATGAGGTGAAATTCAAGATGTCTTCGCACGTAGAACCGGGAGCTATAGAGCTGGAGGAAGGCAGGTGGGTTGAGAATGGTGCATCTATGGCATGTAAGGTGGAAATGGATTGGCTGCCTGAGTAGCAAAGCGAACACCTATCACAAGGATTCCAATGACTTCAGTATCACAACTGCCTTTCTTTCGACTCACACAGGAGAACAAACAAACATGTGGTACTGAAATAAAAGGGCCATAGGAAATTGACCCCCCCCCCAAAAAAAACCGTTTTCTTGATATTTAAGCTTCAATTCTGATTTCTGAAAGACCGTCTCCACAAAAAGTGAAAGGAAAATTCATCTTAAACATTGTCGCTGGGATAATCATTACATTGTTAAGACAGGGACCAAAGCAAACAGCATAGTCGTGACTTAACATTTTGTGACATGGCTACGCAGATCCCTTTTAGCCTCTTGTGTAGGTTGCACGTTTACATTCCCTAATTATGTATTTATCTGAAGGGCCAGAATAGCTCCACAGTATTCATTTCAATCACTCATGCCTACAAGTGGCCTAACTGCTTTGCTACAATATTTGCCCAAAAGACTGAAGACAGTTATTCCCAGTGTTCAAGTAGATTAGCAGAAGAAACCTTGGTAATTAATTTTTTACAATGGCGATACGCACTCGCCTAAGCTGCAAATATAACATTAAGTTTCATTTCGCTATGCGCACTTCATTATTAAAAGTATAAAATGTGAAAATGTCCTCAAGCTCTTTTACTCTATGGACCAGTCAGGTTCAGTGCCCAAGATTAGCATAAAAACTATCTGAACAAGTGTTAGTCCCCAGACCAGAGGCTGAAAATTAATTGTATGTATAGCAGTGATAGGATGTGATGGAGCCCCTGCCAAAGGCAAATGTGAGAATATATATATATATATATGTTTATATATCACCATCTTGAAATGTTTTCATAATAAATAATGTCAAAGGTTCTGTGTGAGCTCAAGCACATCAGATGCATGCTAGACCCGGCTCTACCATAAGGCAGAGTGAGGCAGCTGCCTCGGATGGCAGGTCCCCATACCATTCCTCCCGAAGTCACCTAAGTTAGCCTGCTCTGTACTTCCTAAGCTAGTCTGCTGCTCTCAGTATGGGGGTGGATGATGACAGTGTTGAAATAAGATTCAGCTGCAAGTCTGCTCAGATTCTATATGCAGAATGTGTTCAGTGGAATCCCTGATCTGGAACTTGTTATTAGAAATGAATTATCTCCACCGCAAGAATGCGCTTCAAAGCTTTCCTGCAAAACAGTCTTAAATGCTAGTTACAATAAGATAAATGTTTCAACACAACACATTGCAAACAAGCAGTGAGGTTCAGTCCTTTATGCACTTTAGTAAACTTTCCTCTCTCTTGTTCATCATTGCAGAACTTCTCTGCGACCGGTGCTGCTGCTGCACACAGGGGCTTCTCAAGTTTCCTGCTATGAGAGCTGTGCAGCCCCAGTATCCAGAGATGAGTCATCAGGTAGTTTATCTCCCTCTAGTGGAAAAATGCCAGTCTTCTCTGACGCTTTTGCCAGAGTGGAACCTTTTTGCCCAAGGCAAACTTTCTGTTACAACATTTTAAATTTTAAATACAATGTATTCAAATACAGCATTCTTATGTACATTAAATTTACAACTTTAACGGAATGGAGGGTGCCATTTCAACCCAGAATAAGGCCAGTCCTGGTTAAGAAAAGGAAAGAATTGCCAGAGCTAGCTCCATTCAAGCCACAGGGTACAGTTCACACACAGAGCTCACCTGCTCTAGTGCCACAGCTCCCCACAGCACATTGCTGGTCTGAAACAGCAAAGAAAGGATACCTCACCTTTCAGAAGGGTATTATGTTTATATATGCCTGAAGTAGGTGGCAGATCCATACAGCTGTAACCTGCAGTCCTAGTTTGTTTAAAATCAAAAGAATATATGCTTTTGCCCAAAGGAATTTTCTGCTTCCTTATCCTGGAAGTTTTCATTAGGGGAATAAATACAGCAATAAAATAAAGCATCAATTCTTCGGCGATGGTCCAGCTCTCACTTCCATACATCACTACTGGGAAAACCATAGCTTTAACAATACGGACCTTTGTTGGCAAGGTGATGTCTCTGCTTTTTAAGATGGTGTCTAGGTTTGCCATCGCCTTTCTCCCAAGGAGCAGGCGTCTTTTAATTTCGTGACTGCTGTCGCCATCTGCAGTGATCATGGAGCCCAAGAAAGTAAAATCTCTCACTGCCTCCATTTCTTCCCCTTATATTTGCCAGGAGGTGATGGGACCACATCTACCTTAGCTCCCATATATCTGGCACTGTTACATGTGTCACACAATATTCTTTCTCCGCTTATCATAAATTCATATTTTCATGTAGCAGCATCTACGCTTTGGAACTCCCTGTCTACTGACATCAGGAAGGTGCCTTCTTTATACTCTTTTCAGCACCTACTTAAAATATTTTTGTTTAGGCAAGCCTATCAAGAGGTTACAAATTAAAACAAATTTATAACTTTTGACCAGAACCTCCTCTATTTCACCTTTGACTTTGGGGAGGCAATGCTTCAATCACATCCTTATAAATACCCTAAAAGGACTCCTGTCCCTTGGGCCTATCTCACATCCTGTGTTTTTGCAGCCAGTGGAAAACAGCTGGTCTTGGGTGTCACTCAGCCAATCGTGACATATTAGAATAGAAAAAAAAAGATAACAGTTGTGTGTTTTTTTAGTTTCACTAAAAAATGTTCTGCATTTCTTTTGAGCACAATACTTGCCCAATACTTCATCCATGAATATAGATTTTGAATTTGATTTTTTTGCTTTCTTGCAGGAGTACTACACTCATCATTCTCCCTCTCTCTCTCTCTCTCTCTCTCTCTCTCTCACACACACACACACAGAGAGAGAGAGAGAGAGAGAGAGAGAGAGAGAGAGAGATGAGATGGAAAGAGAACATCAGCTGGATGTATGAGCGTAAAAAGAGAGCCACTTTTCCCCCTAACACTTTTGGCTGTGCTCACTCAACTCTCCCAATCATACCTTTCAGTTTAACCAGTCCAATCACAGAAACCCTCTGGGAAAGCTTCATTGGTTGGCAACTTGACTCTGAAGACAATACAGAATAGTCTGGTAGAGGGAACTGAGCAGACTATCCTGTTGATTGCAGAGCACACTGTGTGGAAACCTTTTATCACTGACATTCAATTCTTGCCAGAGCATCTCCAAGAGAAGGTTTTGGAACTCAAGTGTGATTCAGCTGCCAAATAGGATTTCAAACCATTTACTTTCAGAAAGTTTTGGTTAAAATGCCTTCCTGTGTACGCCAAGGCAGGAGAGCAGATTCTGTGCACTGTTTTGCCATTTTCATTCCCATGGCTTTGCAAAGCTGGTTTTTCTGCTCTTATGGCTATTAAAACAAAGTAGCACAATCGATTGGGTGTTGAAAGTGACCCAAGTTGTGCTCTGGCTTCCATGGTGCCCAGAATCCATGTTATAAGACTGGAATAGTATACAGAAATTCAGCTGAATTATGTTGATGATGTAAACAGTACTCTGGGACTTTCTACTTATCTGGTGTGAATGTAAGGTTGTTAAAAGTTGCTGGATGGAGATCTTAGCATGTACAAAAGGCATAATTGGATATGGTATCTCAATAAATGCTATAATTATCTTGCTTGAATATGTAGAATCATATGTGAAACTAGAATACAGGCAATTAGTTCCTAATTTGATAATCACTAGTTGACTTTTATGAGCTAAGTATTGGAAGCAACACCTTACAGAAGTCTATAATTGTAAAAATTGAATGTTTTATTGATGTTCAAGTGATATTGCAAATATCTATGGGACAGAGGGGAGAACAAAATATTTTTGATATATTGGTTTACATTCAGTCATTCATTAATTGGAAGAATACTAATCCCCAAGAAAATGATTTTGGGGAAGTATTGGCTACCATATGATATTTAACTAATTTCTCTTTTTATCATATTATACTTTTCCTTTGGATAAAATTATGATGATTCCATTTTTCTGTTCTGTACTCTTTTCCCACTTAATTAAAAGCAAAAAGCAAAATTAAAAATCTCCTGCACTGATCAAACATCCTCAAATATCCAATAAAACTCCATAAAAATAACCCATTGATGGTTCTTGGTCTGTCTTGCACACATAACTAGAGTAGATTCACCTATGTATTAGAGGGGGTGTAATGAAAGAGGAACGTACTGGCACATGTGATGGCACTGCAAATGTGTACAAATTTTGGAAAGAGATAATGAAGGAAATTTCTGAAATAATAGGTGTACCACCAGCACCTTTAAACCCCAAACTGTGTATTTTATCCATTTTGATGGGTTGAATGCAAATTTAATATGTAAACCACTTATTACATATGTAAACCACTCTGGTTTCTCTTTAAAAAATGATTTCAATAAAGTAATGTTTATTCTCATTTCTGAGAAAATGACTTCTAAATTAAGGGTATCTCAGGGTGCAGCTAAACCTATGGATTTTGCCTCCATTTTGTTACTTATATGACTGGTCAGACACAAAGATAGGAAGTCCCAATGCAATATTCAAGATTGCCTCCCCAGTTCATCCGTACAGCCTCAACTTCACCACTGCCTTTCCCCACCTCAGCCCCATCCTGCAAAATTTGCTGGACTCTGCCACACCAACCATTACATGGACCACGGCAGGTAGAACATGCATATTAGGAAAAGTACAAACAAGTTAAAGAGGAAGCCTATATGGTTAATGAGAAGAATCAAATTACAGATAGGTAGCCGTGTTGGTCTGCCATGGTCAAAACAAAATAAAAAAATTCCTTCCAGTAGCACCTTAAAGACCAACTGAGTTAGTTCTAGGTATGAGAAGAATCAAAGACACTATGAAAGCAAAGGAGGCTTCCTTTGAAAAGTCATGTTTTATCTGAGGAAAATAAAATTAGAGAAAACATGCTTTGACAATTAAAACAACATATATATTATTATTATTATTTTAAAAGTGTTTGCAAAGAAGCAAGTGAAAAAGAATTCAAGGAGCCATATTACTAAAAATAAATAAATAAAGAGAAACAATAAAACATTCTTTTAAGTACATGAGAAGGCAGGAAACAATCCAGGGATGCTAGAGGAAGATAGGAAGATTGCTGAGAAGCTGAGAAGATGCTGAATACCTGAACTAGTGTGTGTGTGTGTGTGTGTGTGTGTGTGTGTGTGTGTGTGTGTGTCAGCAGAAGGCATGGGGGGGGTGAGCCAAATGACTTCCGCTGTTGTGGAAATCATGCTGTACTAAATATACCATTAGTCTGGTCAAGCAGGGCTCTTCTTGCATTCATATACATTGATTAGAGGAACCCTAGAATGAAATCTCTATCCCTAGAAGAAGCACAGAAATGTGTGCATGTTGTGACAAAATCGAAGGAGTAAGTGGGAGAGACACAGCTCCTAAACACCAGGTTTGTTCCTAGCCATATACAAATGTACTTTAAGCATATGGAATGTTTGAGAAGCATCTCCAAATATTTGCCACATAAAGTTTTTAGTAAATAAACACTTTCTCCCACCCCACATGTTCACCCTATAGTTACTCAGCTACTGAGATTGTTTTTTTTCTCCCCTTTTAGCCACTGCTGAGTGGAACAATAAGATTTTTTAAACTGTTACTTCAAATGTTTTTCACAATCTTGATTCAAAAAAGGGATAATTCTCCACCATATTTTTGGTCCAATTATCAGATGATGATGGACAATGGATTGATAAGAGTCACTCAAGAAGATGCAAGCGCTTATATATAACAGCTACTGCAATTATCAGCCACTACTAAGCTATTATTGATCCTGTTCACATTGGGTGATAACTGAGCATTTTCCACTTATTTAAAGTGCTGTTAGCCAGAAACTCCCATCAATGAAAAAGCAGCAGACGAATTTCTTCAAACATGGTTCAATAAATAATGCACATATAGAAGGTACAGAGTTCCTTAGTCTCAGTGAAACAACTAACTGCGAAGCAAAAACACCATCTAGCTGGCGCTAAATGGTTGATTACAATAAAATAGGTTCCCCTAGATAGAAGGTCATTTAATACGTAACCTGAAGTACCACTTTTAGAGGCAGAGAGATGTTGGTAAGGAAAAAAAACCCTTTCTTTCTCTGTGTAATTTCAATAATGTGAAAAAGAGGAGTGGAGGAATACATGGCTTTACTAAAGTTTTACTTTTTTCTACATCTGAGAGTCCATTGATTTAATTAACTAAAGCAACTTTATTCCATGTAATGGCATTCTTTTATTATAGATTTTGAAAAATCTAGTTATTACTAGATTCATTAGGGAAGAGAAATATGATGACCCCCCCCTTCCCTATTAATGTAGCAGTCACTCGGCTTGTTTTCTTGTTAATACTGTACTAGGATACAGAGGACATAACGCAATGTTCAGCTTTTTTTTTTTTTTTCAAGAAGGCAGCAGCCAAAAGGACCAACATTTAAATAGACTATTAAGGGTATCAACCAGTAATTGCCAAGTTAATCTTTCTAAACAATCAGTAGTTTTAAGAAAAAGGGCTGACCACCAACATTTAAGGTCAGACTGAAATTGATCAAAAGGAGCCAATTGAAAGGAGAATTATTTGTGTCACCATATCTTCATTCTGTGTGGATGTTTTATATTTTAATGTCTACAAAGTAGATAATTTGACCCAAATGTTTTCTTTTTTGTTAGGCTGATAAATGGCTCACAATACACCACCTCTTGGGGCACAGAGCTCCTTTCTTTGTTAAACAGGTAGATAGATATACCACTAATGAGTCCTGTTTTTCTGCTTTGAAAGTTTAGCCAAAACTCATCACAAGCAGCGCATCAGGCAAGCTTGGAGCATATCTCAAATAAACCGAGACCCGGAAGAGCCAGAATGACCAAGACATCTTCTGGGACTAGTAGGATTGGGACAGCAGTCAAGTGTCTGGATGAGTGTTACTATCTGACCATCTAGTGTCCAACACTATTTAAACCAAGCACATCCTTTTATACAAAGTTGTTTTTTAAAAGGTATTGTGGTGTCACCTGATAGCAAAGTCTAAATTGAGGGCTCCTTGCTCTGCAGTTTGAACAATTATATCCACATGAACATATCATGTAGGACAGGCTTCCTCAACCTCGGCCCTTCAGATGTTTTTGGCCTACAACTCCCATGGATCCCTAGCTAGCAGGACCAGTGGTCAGGGATGATGGGAAATGTAGTCTGAAAACATCTGGAGGGCCAAGGTTGAGGAAGCCTGATGTAGGACATGCCTTTACTAATTTTGACATAGGAAGACAACTGCCAGGGATGTGCAACAGCTCTGTAGGGTGGTTGAATAACAAGGCAAATTAGGAGTGATTTGAGTCCTTCCCCTATTGAGTTGAAATGTGATGTCAATAAACCCCTGAGTTGGTTTGCAGAAGGCAAAAAATGCCATATTGCTCTATGGTTGTTTCAGTATTTTCTCTGTTCTATACCACTCTCTATTTCCTATATAAAATCTCTATGTTCCCCTCAGCCCATGGACTTTGTCAGAAGTGAGGTTGTCCATTGCCTGTGGAGCAATAAAAACCTCTGGGTTTATTTTTATTTTCTGTAAAAAGCACAGTAGCGGAGGATTAATATCATTTAGTTAAAAGCTTCATTTCAGGTTTGTTTGTTTGGTAAGAGTGCTTTGCTTGTTTTTGTTTTTATGTGTTTTAAGATTTAATAAAGTTTAATTTAAAATAAATAAAACTAAAGGAAAAGAAATGAAAAAGAATGAGGTCTGGCAAACACTGACAATTCTGGTTTTTCAGTCCCCACAAGGCAGCAAACCCAGGATGTTATCAGTGCCAGATAGCCCACATGGATTGTGGACACACTCAACTGGGGGCAGGTTACAAGTTAAAACTAAACTAGAACTAGGTACTGTTCCTTGATGCTTGCCTTGTATGTTTTGTTTTGTTTTGTTTTGTTTTGTTTTGTTTTGTTTTGTTTTGTTTTGTTTTGTTTTGTGTTTTGTTTTGTTTTGTTTTGTTTTGTTTTGTTTTGTTTTGTTTTGTTTTGTTTTAAACCACAACTGCCCATAGAATTCTACAATCAAACCAAGGTGAAGAGTGGCTTAGTCTGTTGAATCTTTTTTGATACTTGCATAACATTAATGGCTAGAAAGAACAACTGGTTGCTATAGTATAGATGTTACTGCAGTTGCTTCCTAACTTATCAACTATTGTGGTTTTTTGTCAAGAATATTAGTTAACAAACTGGACCCTGTGTGAAAAGCATGATTACATATCATTCATCTGTTTTCTGAAGCCAAAACACCCACAATGGAGGTCTCACTCAGGACTGAGGCCATTGTACCCCTTGCCCAACTTTGGTGGGGGAAGCCAAACCAGTCAAGCAGAACAACAACAACAACAAACCACTCAGAAATAAACAAGTATGCCCTTAAATCTAAGACTTGCACACCAAAATCCACCCTCACTGAATTCCCCACCTCTGTTCTTCTACCGGAGGAGGAATTCAACACAGGGAAATGCCAATTGTTCTGGCCCCACACATATTTCTGCTTGCCAGATGAAATGACCCAATACATCTCAGTCTTCTCCTCCTGCTGCTGCTCCACTGTTCTGGGGTTCTCCTGATCCTACGCTAGTGGAAGTCCTAGCTTCTACTAGCAGGACTCATTAGTTGAATTCAACCCTACGTATACAAGATAGGTAAATTTAGCCCAATAGATTATTATTAATATTATTATTATTTCCTTTGACAGGAAGGGATTTCCATATCGGTCAAGATTTCTTTTATTTGAAAGTGGTGAGACCACAAGGGAGGAGGAGTGTGGTTTGAGGAGGAGAGTGGTGGGGGGAAACGTGTCCCCTGATATCCCATGCCCAAAGGTCACCCAGAAGCTGGAGCCAACCCTGGTTCTTGCCAGTAGATTTCTGGGGGAAGGAAATGCAAGGGCCCAATCCACATACCAAACCCAGGAAATCCTCTTGGCGTGCATGGCATCCTGAGGTGGTAGAATGGATCATACCACTTCAGGCTACAGGTGGGGAATGTCACTTTTGGCTATTCCCCTATATGTATGCGTATCTGTAATCTGAAGTGATACAGCCCATTCTAGTGCCTCATTTTGCTGCATGTGTAAAGCAGGCCTCAGAGAACAAAAGGCGGTCTTTACATTCTTCCCCACTTAATACGACATGTGCCCAGGAAACGACAATTCCATATCATGCAATTATGGGCCTCATTCATTAGTATCACATCATTGACTGCACCATGAAAGAAATGACAAATTAGCAATTTCCCAGCATTGGCATAATACTATCATTTGTATCACAAAGTCAGCAAAATCTAACCTCCAGTAATTCAGCTCACTATTCTCACCCAAGACTGGCCATCAATACGGTTTTATGTGCCCTGTACTAATCACTAAAGTCAGATAATACGCAAGGTTAATGGTCGCAGACAGTCTCGGGAAATATCCAAGATCTGATAAGGAAGCCCCATATTATTGCTGTGCGGTGTGTGCATATACCACACAAGAATAGGAGAAAGAAAGAAATCAATGGTTAAGGCAGTTGTAATACATCTCTCCGTGTAACAAATAAATTGGCCCTTCATCGCCCATTCAAATCCCAGTTAATAAATAGTTCAGACACAGGACACACTGATAGTGAAGAAGTGTGATCATTGTACACTTGTCGCTTTTACTTTAGATTTATGCCATCTTGGCACAAGAAAGTCTAAGCAGCACTTTTCAATTAACTCGTTGGCCTTTTAAAGAAAATAGCAAGAGGTTGTTTCATTCTGATTTGTATTTTAACACGCATCCCACTCCCCTTCAAAAAGTGTTTGATTCTACTCCTCATTTTAAACAAACAGTCGAAAACACAGAATGCAATCAACAGGCCAAGGTCCGCTCTTGCATGTCTTATCGTCAATTACTATTCAGGGATAGCTCCATAATATATGCATATTAGGCCTGCCTTTATTCCAGAAAAGAAACTTCTCTAGCTACTGCAAACTGGCAGCTATCTATTCTGAAGTTTCCTTGCAAACTGGATGTATCTGCCCAGCATGATGGTAAAATAAGTTGGTTGACTCTAGTAAGATCATGTTTTTAAAAGAAGGGGGTGTGAGAAAGAGGTTATTAAAATACAAGTTCATTAAAATACCAAACTCTACGGCAGAACATTTTTTGTGGGTTAAGATTTTTCCACTGAATATAATTACATCCATTTACCCTGCAGAAACCTAAGAAAAGAGAAGGCAATGCATTTAATTTATAACTGTACTAGTAAATGCAAATGTAAAATTGGCAGCTTTGATGGTACAGTATTAAATATAGCTTATCTCACTGGTGACAGTGAGAAACAGACACTCTCTTAGGACTATGAGTTATGACAATCTCTCCAGTGAGTGAAAAATCATCCCCATACAGCTGTCACCAATGAGATTTTCTTTTTCTCTTGCCTTGGTGTGTGCGTTTGTGTGTGTTTTCTTTCAGTCATTCTGAAGTTGCCACTTTAGAAGAAGCTGTGTTGTAAACAGTTTTAATAGCTCTAAAGATAGATACTAGTCATCGTTATACTCTTTCCCCTTCCCCGCTAATGTGATAAACAAATGCTTTGCCTTGCATGGCAACAACAAGAAAACCTTGCCCAATACTACTAACAAAGATGACAATATAATTTACTGAAATTTGAGAAGCAATGCAAAACACTTGTTTCTCGGGGAGAAACAAGACACACTTCCTCCTAAGCTATTGTGGACACAGTATGATAAAATTTGATTTTCTTTGCCTTATTCTTTGAAATGATCCTAAAAGATAGCAAACACAAATGCATTAAAAGGCTATGTTCAAGTACAGTTAGGCAGGCAAACAATGATTCAGACACCAGGAATAATAAGACACCATACAAACAACTTCACCTTTCTGCATATTCAGTGGCCGGAACAAAATTTGCCAGATCCTCTGTGAAGTGCAGAGATCAGAAGCTTCTGAATTCCTCCAAGGAAAAGAGGATGAAAAAGTGAGTCATTCCTACCATCAATAGCAGCCTAGATCAGGGTTTCCTAAACTTGGGTCTGCAGCAGTTTTCGACTACAATTCCCATCATCCCTGATCACTGGTCCTGCTAGATAGGGATGGTGGGAGTTGTAGTTCAACAACAGCTGGAGACACAAGTTTGGGAAACCGGGGCCTAGATGATGGCACTGACCAAGCTGTGCACATTTATTCAGGCACATGTTCTATCTGTGACCCACACCTATTTCCCCGCAGACACTGGAGTGTTAGCTGGATGAATGCACACACCTTGCACAAAAATATAATGAAGCTGCAGTAAGGGGGCAGAATGGTCTATCGGAGCTTGTTGAAAGAAGCATGTTGAAGAAATCCAGGCTTCTGTTTTCCTAAGAGTGGAGCTGTTGTTTTGATCACACACTGCACTGATCACGAGTTAGCAGGGCATCATTTGAACCCACACATGGAATGTTTGCAGCGCTAAGCTGAGCTCCCATCTGATGCCATGGCCACAAGCAAAACAGCCTGGATTGCTTCAGCTCACTTGCTGTTTTCCCCTAACTCTACAACGGTCTTCCCTCTGGGAAAGTCCAGAGTAAGGGATAATGGCCCTCCTGGGTGAGCTACAGTACATATGTGTCTGTGCATATATTCCATTGTCTTTTGCCTCTGGCCCGTTGAGCCAGAAATCAGGGAGCAGCGCAGAGTTACAGAACCAGGAATGGTCCACAGTCAGGCTCAGAGACATCCCAGCCCCTTTCCAGGTAAACCACCAATCCCTACTGACCCTGCCATTCATGGTTTGCCTGCCACAGTTTGCCACCCAAGCTCTACTCATTGTGTCAATCACCTTACACTACCATAGGTGCTTATTCCAGAGCAAAGCAGCAAACAAGGTGGCTGTGGCAATTGTGGCAACGACAAACTAACCATCCCAGAATTATAAAACTGCAGAGTTGGGAGGGATCCCGAGGGTCATGTAGTCCAACCCCCTGCAATGTAGGAATCTCAACTAGAACAGCCATGACTAATTTAGTTCTAAGTTGTAACCCATCCAATGAAAGGGAGCCAGGCTGCCATACTATTTCCC
The DNA here is from genome assembly GCF_964252035.2 of Podarcis erhardii. Taxonomy (NCBI): domain Eukaryota; kingdom Metazoa; phylum Chordata; class Lepidosauria; order Squamata; family Lacertidae; genus Podarcis; species Podarcis erhardii. The sequence goes on from NC_138508.1 coordinate 81,907,449, forward strand.
TGATGTAAATGCCCTCAGTCTGCTATTGTCCCATTAGAGAAAACTTCAGGTACAAGGCAAATGGTAGTTGGGACCATTTTACAACCATGAACTGGTGTGGGAAAATGGGTTTAAACTCTGTCCCTCAGCTGTTTTTAATTTGCTTTAAAACAAATTAAGGAGGTGGGACAACTGATCACTAATCTTCAACTTATGTGTGTAGTACATGCCATCTTACGAAAACTAGACGCAGCTTTCAATTATTCAAACACACTATATAAAAGTATTTATTTGCATGTGAGTGCACCCACCCCCCTTTACTGACTTTGTTGAAGCACTAAAGTGAAAAATAAAGAATGTGCCTGAGATTAATAAAGAGCTATATAATTTTGTGACCATTAACAACATTTGTAACTATGCAGGCTATAACAATGATAACTGGAATCAAAATGACATAGTGCAGAAATAAAACCTGCAAGTTGATTAAAACCTGACAGTTGATTAAGCCTGCCAAGCTCTGTTGTCATCCGAACACGAAATAATGACACTTTCAAGTTCAGGGATCCTTGGAATGGCAATATTAGCTATTCTCCTCAAAACTGGGCTGAAGTTTATTCTCTCTGATGTCACAGAAGCTATATAGCTGACACCCAAAGGAGGCAACATCTGGTACCACTAAATGTGGCCACACCTCATGGCGAGTTTCCCCTGCTCTGCTTCATGAGCTGCTTCTTGCAGAGAAAATCCACTACATGATGAAATCATGCCATAGTTTTTTAAGTACTAAGGGAGAGAGGAGGAGGAGGAGGAGACGATGCAGGCAAGAAGCTTTGTGTTGTAGTAATGTGGTTTCTGTAGTCCAATCTCTGACCCAGTTCAAAAAACACCACCACCTGAGGGCCCAACACAAATGTCCAATATCCCTACAGTAGAGCAGGACTGGGTGAAATCTGGCCTGTGACACTTTCGTATGTGTTCACCCTAAGTTCTGCCTTGTTCCATATTATGCTTAACCCATCTTAGAATCTGCATCTAAAAACGTATTTTAAAATGTATTTTCTTTCCAAAGATGCACCTCTCAATACATTTTCTCTCCATAAATGCACATTTTAAAACATTGCCGAAGATGTCTTTGTGAGGGGAGAACTGTTGGAATGTCTGGAAAGCGGCAAATAAGGTAATGACCTACACCTAAGTCTGGGCAGGGAGGATCAAATCAATTTGTATCTTAACTTTGCAAATATCAAATTCCTCAAGTGCTGCATGTGTAGAGGCTCCGAGTGACACCCTCAGGGTAGACCCATTTGGACGAATGCACCAAAAGTTGTTTTGTCCATAAATTTCAAGGCATCAACTCTGAGCAGGGCTAGCACTGAAGGCATTCCACCATTTATGAGAGCATGTTTGCACTGCTCTAGCTGCCGCAAATGATGAAAACTATACAATGGAGCTGTGGTGCCTTGTAAAGTATGTTCACTCTGCTCTTTAAGTAGGTAGAAATACCATATCTTATCACTGATTTTCATTATGCACACACAATTCCTTTTCTTGTGTGATTTCTCCCCTCCCCATCAACATCAACCTCCAATTTTCCTATAAAACATGTGGGGTGGGGGGAGTCATTCCGTTCAACTTTCCTCTAGTAGTTTAAAGGCCACCACTGCACCTGCAAGAAATGACTCTAGTGACATTACGTGTGGTCTGAGTGACCTAAGCAGTAGCCTTTTCTTTTTTTAAAAAAGGAACTAAATTAGTAATAAGCTTACCTATCACTTATCAGCTGACCATGTAAATAGCTTGCAGAATAGTAAAAAGGCAGGGGGTAATCCGAAGGGATAATAGCTCAGAGGAGGGGGGGGAAATACCCTATTAGCTCTGCTGGGGTCCACATGGCAAACAGCCTTTTCCGCTCATGAAAACCATAAATAGATCCACTGCACAGCAAGGGCACAGGCACGTTCAGCATGTTTCAAGTAAAGAAGGGAGGAACCAGGTGAGACAAAAGGCTAAGCTCAGTGTGATCAGCAGCATTAAAGGCTGCATTAGAAAAGGAGGGGGGGGGAATATGGCAGGAAGAACTGCACTGTTGTTGTTTTAAACAGGCTCATAGGCTAGCTTCTCATCCCATCGGTGGTTGGCGCTGACAATGCACCTTAATAAATTTTGGGTGCTGGATATTGTAAGTGGGTCAGTCTGTTTGAAATAAGGGGCAACAGCTGTTGTTGCTTTTATATATATACTTATCAGATTTTTCCTGGAAAGGCCAAGTCTAGGGTGGAGGGATGCATTTTGGTGCTTACACTGTTGTGTAAATGCTGTAAAAATAAAGGCATGCAGTGCTTTTCTTCTAGAAAAAAAAGGTGGTGATACTCACCATGAAGTTGTTACAGTAAGTGGCACGCTTTTAATCAATGCTTTTCTTCTATATATATAAATAAAAGGTGTTGGTACTGTGTACCCTTGCGTACCCACCAAGGAAAACAAAGGATAGCATGCATGAAGAGTACCCATCCCGTAATAAAACACCTGTCTGCAAGCACCCTTAATTCTGTAGATTCCAAATATGCTCGGATCCAAATAAATAGTTCAGCCAATCATTTTCTTTTTTTTATGTGGTGGAGGAACTCATCAGAATTGAGGGGTGTGTGTGATGCCTTGAGCACAGTTTCTAGCAATGGTGTAGATTTAGAAGACTGATAATACCTGGTTTGCAATGTAGATTTACCTAGCGAGCAAGATCTGCATGTATTTGAAGGCCAGCTCCTTTGGCCTTGAAAATGGTCTTCCACTCACCATTTATTTTAAGGTTGTGTGTGCCTCTCTCGTGCTTGTGCAAGCCTCCATTCCTTTGACTTGGCCCTCAAAAGGCACCTGCTGGGTTGGTGTATTTAAATCCTGAAACTGATATGAACTTTCTTCTTTCCCTTTCTACAATGAGTATGTAATTTACTGAACAATTGTTAATGTCTCCACGCTTATGCCCTCAGACCAGGGCATGACTGTTAAAAAAATAATAATCACCACTTTTGGCACACTGACCCATGGAACCATAAATCATGGTGGGAGAGGGGGGAATCACACACACAAAATGCAAACAGAAACCTCTTGATAGGACTAAGTTCAGCCCATCTATTTATGAGTGGGTATTGATAATTTCAGTGTTTTTCTTCTAGTAAAAAGCTGCCAGTACTCACCTTGAAGTTGTTACAGTAAATACCACACTTTTAACCAGTGCTTTTCTTCTAGATACAAAGATGTCAGTACTGTGTACCCTTGAGTTTACCCCGGCTAAAATAAAGCTCTGGATAAACTTAACCCACAACTATGGCAGCTCCTATCAGTGGTCACGAGCTGGCAACCACCATTCTCTTTTGGCCCTCCTGAAATGCCCCTGTAAGTGATAATACATCATTACATAATATTATTCATCTAGAAGGAAAACTGGTGACATTTTCTGGGAGATCAAAAACTGAAAGGTTGAGATTGATTTTTTTTTTTTTTTTGGCCTTTCACCACCCAATCAACACCCAAGGGTCTTCAAAATGCACCAAAAGCTTGAATTAGTGAACTTTTAGTCCACCTCTACCTGATGAGTTTATGGGACGCAGGTGGTGCTGTGGTCTAAACCACAGAGCTTAGGACTTGCCGATCAGAAGGTCGGCAGTTCGAATCCCCGCGACGGGGTGAGCTCCCGTTGCTTGGTCCCTGCTCCTGCCAACCTAGCAGTTTGAAAACACGAAGTGCAAGTAGATAAATAGGTACCACTCCGGTGGGAAGGTAAATAGTGTTTTCGTGTGCTGCTCTGGTTCGCCAGAAGCAGCTTAGTCATGCTGGCCACATGACCCAGAAGCCGTACGCTGGCTCCCTCGGCCAATAAAGCGAGATGAGCACCGCAACCCCAGAGTCGGCCACAACTGGACCTAATGGTCAGGGGTCCCTTTACCTTTACCTGATGAGTTATAACAGTTTAAATCCTTGTTAACTTGTATCACACTGTTCCAATGTACAGCCATACATTGGAAGTCGAACAGAATCTGTTCCAGAAGTCCGTTCAATTTCCAAAACCAAATTGTGGCTTCTGATTGGCTGCAGAAAACTCCTGCAGCCAATCAGAAGCCATGGAAGCCCTGTTGGATGTTTGGGATCCAAAAATAGTTTGCCAACCGGAACAGTCACTTCCGGGTTTGCAGCGTTTGATGCAATTGGGTTTTGGAAAACAGGGTGCAAACTATGACATCAAAAAGTTTAATAAGTAGGTTTTTATACCCTGTCAGGCTTTGTAAGTGTCCTTTTGTGTTGAATTTTAAAAACACAAAATTTGAAAATTCCAACTTTGGAGTCCAAATTACAAAACAAAAAACCACCCAAAGCTCATTTGTATGAAGTTTTGTGTCAGCTCTATAATTTAGCAACTAAAAAATAATCTGTAACACTACAGCAGCCCCACACATTGTACCAGTGATTCCTACAATACAATGTCTGGTTGGCATGCATCCATTATGTGCATCTTCTCACACGCTCACCTGAGAAGCCTTGCCCAGTCAGGATTCCCAGATACCCTAACAGTTTTTTTTAAAATTTGTGCCTATGTGATCATTTAAAGACTGCCACAGGAAACTTTTTCTCTAAGCAGCACCATCTGAAAATATTTTGCTGCCAAGAGCAGAGCCCTCTGCTGAGGCCTGTCCTTTAAAAAGCCCCATTCAGAAATAAGTTCAGACCCTCATCTGTTCCTCCTACATGGTGTCGCTGGGCTTGGTGGCACAATACCATAATGTGAGGCTGCCCTAGGATGTAATCCTGAACATAGGTTGGTTGTTCAAATCCCATTGACCTCCGTGTGATTTATGGAGCCTACCAACTGGATACTGGGTTGGAACCTAACTTGTTTGTCCTGGCATGACTTCCACAGGAAACCACCAACTTAACGAAATGCTGCGTGACTAAGGAGAGCCTATTCTGTTAACACTCTGAACTGGTGCTGCAACCCCCCCCCCCAAAAAAAAATGTTTTTTAAAAGTTTCTTGAACTGTTGGCCTGGTTTCCTTTTGAATGTCTCTTCTGTCTACAGAGTAAAACTAATGAGAGGTATGGAAGCACAGAACCCATGAAAGCTCATATATTCCTTTGTCCTGTGTAAAAGCTGTGCAGTAAAAAGGGAGAGCAAAGAGAGGCAGGCTGAATAGAAGTTTTCAAAGTTTGCTCAGCAGGGCAGGTGGCGTTTTCAGAGGCTGGAGCAAGGCCAGTCAACACTGGCCCACCTGCAAGAGAAAAGCAGAACAGACACCACTAACTAGCCAGCAAAAAGCAGCTGCATCTATTCTCCCTTTTTAGCACTCTGGATGTCGGCAAGAAGAGGAAGAGGACTTGGCAAGTTCCACATTGATGGTAGCCCACAAGAGAAGTCCTGGCTTTGAGTCTTCCAAGTTCAGACTTTGTTGAAATGGCTTCCAATTTGGGCAAGAATGTTGTTTATCACGACCCTTGTTGCACAACCCTGTTCTTAAGCCTCCCATGGTTATGTTAGTCTGAACTTAACATAAAGACCTACTGAGCTGGCTGGAATTATCCCCTCTGCTCAAATAGGTTTCTTCTGGCAATATATATATGGAGAAGAAGAGAAGAGGGATGCCATGCTGCAACCTGAATATATTTATATTCTCTGTATCTTGCACAATATCTTTATATTCTCTGGTGCACCAAGAGCAAGATACCCCAATTATGTTATTCACAGTTTTGCAAAAGTATCCTTAAAATGGCTACTCTTATTTTGAAGAAACGTGGCGGCAAGGCACCAATCTGGAATGTAAAGATTTATAATCTGCATTACGGCCCTCCAGCAGTTTCCTGCCAAAAATCCACTTCCCCAGCAACCACCTGCCCTCAAAGGTGCTGTTTATCAAAAGCAGGACACATTTCTCAACTCAGGAAATTCTCTGTACAGAAGATGAATTTAGTCAACATTTGTTGGAAACAGGTGAGTTCCTATGTGTCACCTGCCTATATTTCCAGCATAATAAGACATTGTTGACGGATTTGTGCCTATCAGCTGCAGCCTAGTTATTTCTTCCAAATAAAGACAATTTGACAGCCAGTGCAAAATAAGTTCTGCCATTACTGAAAAAGCCGAGGTTACCATAATAACCGTCCGAAAATAACTGTGCCCACAGCATTTTTCCTGGAGCAGCAAACAAGTTTAAGACTGAGAAGAATCATTTCAAAGGACAAGTATTTTAATGCAACCTGAGCCTACACATGTCCTCTCAGGTCTTCTGTGAGCTTGTTCCACTAACAGTGCAATTCTACATGTCTCTGTAAGCCTGTTTGACAATACAGGACCTGACTCCCAGGTGGGGATAGATGAAGCTGCCAGTTCTTCTCTCTCTTTCTCATTTTTCCTTCCTGAAATTCAATTCTGCATCAGTTTGTGATTAATAGGAAGTTCTCATGAAAATTCATCTGCGTTTTTGTGTGAATTTCTTCACATATGCACATTAAAGGTAAAGGTAAAGGTAAAGGGACCCCTGACCATTAGGTCCAGTTGTGACCGACTCTGGGGTTGTGGCACTCATCTCGCTTATTGGCCGAGGGAGCCGGTGTACAGCTTCTGGGTCATGTGGCCAGCATGACTAAGCCACTTCTGACGAACCAGAGCAGTGCACGGAAACACTGTTTACCTTCCCTCCAGAGCAGTACCTATTTATCTCCTTGCACTTTGACGTACTTTCGAACTGCTAGGTGGGCAGGAGCAGGGACCGAGCAACCGGAGCTCACCCCGTTGCGGGGATTCGAACCGGCGACCTTCTGATCGGCAAGTCCTAGGCTCTGTGGTTTAACCCACAGCGCCATCCGCATCCCTATATGCACATTACTGCAGGCAAATTTCCCTGACAAAATGACTTTTTATGTTATACTCACCAATAAATACATTTTTAATGCACCCTACTGCCCCTAGCATTGCACATTTGGTAGAAGAAGTACAGTGCACATTTTTAAAATGTGAGGATTTTGAAGGGTGGCTGTGTTTCGGTGCATGTCTTTTTTCAAGCAATGCAGATCAAGGAATTCCACATAAACACGAACAGCACTAATTTCTCTCCCAGTTGTACTCCCAGGTGAGTTACAGATAGGTAGCCGTGTTGGTCTGCCATAGTCAAAACAAAATAAAAAAATTCCTTCCAGTAGCACCTTAAAGACCAACTAAGTTAGTTCTTGGTATGAGCTTTCGTGTGCTCATACCAAGTGTATCTGAAGAAGTGTGCATGCACACGAAAGCTCATACCAAGAACTAACTTAGTTGGTCTTTAAGGTGCTACTGGAAGGAATTTTTTTATTTTGTTTTGTCCCAGGTGAGTGTTTATGGGATTGCTGCCTTCTATTCTTATGGGGAGCACAATGAAGAATTGCAGGACACTACGTATCATAGGATACAAATAAAATATGAAGTAAGCAATTTTTTTGCCTCCTTTTTTGTTGTTTAAATGGTATCTTAAGCATGGCATATCCAACGTTTGTGTGCAAAAATAAATTAAAAGTAAGTAGCCAAAAATAGGGGGAAAGGCATGAATTCAGATGAGTTTCCCCTCATTCAGTTTTTATGCTTATTTCCACCTGCTGAATGTAAGAAGTAGTTGAGATTCACCCACTGCTGCATAGGCTTTTGTTTCAGCAGGAATTACATGGAGACAAGCCATAATTCTAATGCTTAAAGAACAAGTCATTTATCTAATTATATAGTTTAGTCTCTGTTCACAAACCAGCCTTGTATATTGAAAAGATTCAGAGCAGATGTAATCTAATTTTTGTTTATTTTTTAAAAAATTGTACTTTTAAGTAGTAGCCCTGATAGGAAATCTGCAGAGTGTAAGAGTGTCACAGTACAATAACAGGAATAATAACAATAATAATAATAATATAAACTTTGAAGCCAGTGCTCATATCATTTTAAGAGAAAGATTTAGGCTACAATCCTGCACACACTTACCTAGGGGTAAGAGCAACTGAATATCGTTAGGCTTAGCTCTGAGTAAACATATACTATTATTTGGGCAATTCTTATTCTCAGTCTTGTCAAGCTGTTTTGTTTTTTAAACAGCCTTTATTACATTGAAAAAAATGTAGGTGGGCATAACTTCAGTGGACTCCACTGTGTAATCTATGATTTATAAATGTGTAGATGTGGCCTTCAGGGTGTCCAATGTCTTTGTGGCTGGCCTGATTCCCTCATGAGACTTCACTTCCATGCAATTAAATACCACCCAGGCGACAGCTACCACCTGAAATTTGGGAACTGACTCCATTGAAAAGCAAATTGAGAAAGCAATGAGGAGATGTGGAAGTTCTGTGATTCAGCAGAAAGAGAAAGGTTTTTCTCCTGATTCAGACCAATGGCTTGCAGCGGGTGGGGAAGTGTATTTTAGTCTGCGTTTCAAATACTGATTCCCGTAGCAGCTTGGATTGGCTGCAACAATAGCTATGGCTACTTGTCTGTTTACTTCTCAGTACCAGTTGCTGGGAGATAAAAGCAGGAGAAGTCAAAGGTCTGATTTACACACACACTTGTTGGTCACTTGATAACTGCAACATCAAGGGAGGACTTCAGTGTGTAAGTGAGGAGAGGACACAGCTGAGTGCATGTTTAGCATACAGAATGTGCCAGAGCCAATCTCTAGTTAAAAGTGCCCTGCATAGCAGCGTTTGGAAAGCGACTACTGCCTGTGGCCATGAGAGCAGCCACTTGTCAAAGGAGACAGTTGTGGGCTGGATTCACCATTGGTCTGTATCAGTAAAACATGGCTTCCTAAGCCGCAGGCCTTTGAAGTTTTTAGTCCAAAGAAAAAGCCTTCCTTGCCACCATCCCCAATTAGTAGGGTGGCAGGTCGCCATCAGGTACAAGGAAGAAATCTCAGAGGTACTGCAAATCACACAAACTGAATTACAGATGGAAAGAACAAGGGATGTGGGTGGCGCTGTGGTCTAAACCCCTGAGCCTCTCGGGCTTGCTGATCAGGAGGTTGGTGGTTCGAATCCCCGTGACGGGGTGAGCTCCCGTTGCTCGGTCCCAGCTCCTGCCAACCTAGCAGTTCAAAAGCATGTCAAAGTGCAAAGTAGATAAATAGGTACCCCTCCGGCAGGAAGGTAAACGGCGTTTACGTGTGCTGCTCTGGTTTTGCCAGAAGCAGCTTAGTCATGCTGGCCACATGACCCAGAAAAAACTGTCTGCGGACAAACGCCAGCTCCCTCGACCTGTTAAGCGAGATGAGCGCCACAACCCCAGAGTCATTTGCAACTGGACTTAACTGTCAGGAGTCCTTTACCTTTAGAACAAGCTAAGACCCATGGGCATAGCCAAGGGGGGCAGCCCCACCCCAATCAATAAAAATACATAGCTAACTGAGGTTCTTCCTCCCCCCCCCAACAAAGGCCTGATCCCCCCGCCTAACAAAAATCCTGGCTATGCCCATGCAGACCTACAACTCTTATTTGAACTTGTGGCTGTAGCTTCTGAATACTTCATTGGCCTCCAGCCATGGAAGATTTAAAAAAAAAAAATATGCCTCAAATTAAAATACTACTAAAAGGGTATAACCAGCTAAGGTGCATGCTGTACTTGGGAGTGCTGGGTGAAATATGATTATGCAAGTCTGCAAGATAGTCACCAAGTATGTTTTTTTATATATACATAGCATTAACACCTGACTAAGCACATAAACAATAAGGTGACAGGATACCAAGACCAGCATGATATGGGCCTGTGCATTCTGCAGCCACCAAAGCTTAATCTGAGCCATCATCAAGGCCAGCCTCACACAGAAGGCGATTCAGTCCATTACAGCTTCAAGGTGACAATGTACTGAACAATTAACTTTATAAATAATATGGAAAGGAGAGGATTTAAATATGATTTTTATGCTCATCCCATCCTAAGTCTTCTTACAGTACCATTCTATACATTCTACTCAGAAGCAAGTCCAGTTAGCCTTCAATTCCCAGGTAGGAATGGATAGATCCATCCATTTCAATTGTCTTGGTTTTTCATATTTCCAGTCTTAAAATTGATCCTCCACATTCAGCAGCAATTTCTTAATTATTATTTTTTTAAGCCCTGAAAACTCATCAGCAATTTGAGGAAGTGCAAATTAGACGTTCACCTTTAAATGTGAACTGATGAAATAGATTACAGTGCCAAATATTTACCAAAATATGAGTCTCACTGAACTCAGTATGACTTGCTTCTGAGTAGACATGTATAGGATTATGCTGCTAGACATCTTCTGTCTAGACTGTCATGGATGTGGCAAAAAATTAATCTCACATAGTTAATCCTTTACTTATTTTCAGGTTATGAAATAATTCAGATGCTGATCATCATAGCGATACATTTTTTAAAAAATGCACAAACCTCACTATGCACAATTGAACTCACCTCTGTCTTGAGCTCAGATGGAAAAAGCAAACTTTCAAAGCATTTTGGATATAAGAATGATCAGTGTTAATATATATAATAGCAAAGTTCACTGTAATGTATTATGACATTTTTAATCAAAAGAAAGACAATCTTTCAAATCCAGATGAAAGACCTACTGCCAGTTTCTTCCACTTAGTCTAACCATGCTGGTTCTATAATCTACATTCTCTAGAATAACCACTTCCCTTACCAACCTGAGCATAATCTCTTTACAGCTAGCTTGCATTTATTATCAATGTCACCAGACTGCACATTTATTTTAAACAGGGATTTTACTGACATCTGGTGGCAATAAGAAAAAACTCACCCTTTTCATAAAATATTACACAATTCCGGTTTTGCATCAAACCTACATTTCAAGGGGATATTCCAGAGAGCAGGGGAACCATCAAGCCATGTGCTTAATAACATTTAAAGTTTTGCAGCAGTAACTCATAACACAAGAATGTCTCTCAAAGATCAGCTACTCCAATATTTTAGATGGGGAATGCAACTGAAGAATGCAGCATAGGAGTCAACCCAATAATAGCAATGCATGAAACAGATAAGCCAGAGGGACACCACTAGCTGCGGCTATGAGATATCACCAATACATAGTGTCCATGTCTGAGGCAAGGGAGATAGAAGAAGCTTACCAATAGCAGGGTGCAGATCTCATTTCCAACAAGTTAGGAATGTGCAAAATCCCTGAAAAGTTGATTTCAAGATAATATAGTACCCAGATATTACAAGTGTGGCTTAGGTTTTGTCCAAGGGCAGGTATTTTACAAAAGAAGCACGAAGCCAAAATTGTAATGGGCTACAAAGGAGTGGCTGCATCTGATGCGGAAAATTCTATACATACATCTTTCCAGACAAATACTTGTTTAGCGTCTCCTCTAACACCTCAAAGGGATGCAGGTGGCGCTGTGGGTTAAACCACAGAGCCTAGGACTTGCTGATCAGAAGGTCGGCGGTTCAAATCCCCACGACGGGGTGAGCTCCTGTTGCTCGGTCCCTGCTCCTGCCAACCTAGCAGTTCGAAAGCACGTCAAAGTGCAAGTAGATAAATAGGTACCACTCCGGCAGGAAGGTACAACGGTGTTTCCATGCACTGCTCTGGTTTTCCAGAAGTGGCTTAGTCATGCTGGCCACATGACCCAGAAGCTGTACGCCGGCTCCCTCATCCAATAAAGCGAGATGAGCACCGCAACCCCAGAGTCGGTCACGACTGGACCTAATGGTCAGGGGTCCCTTTACCTTTACTAACACCTCGAGGCACAGAGCATTCACAGCCTCCATGGGAAACCCTTGATAAAAAAAGAATGTAAGAGGCTGGAAATGCTTGAAACCTGCCAATTAGTTCCTGGGAACCACGAGGCAGACTGAATGGGTGCAAGAGTTTTGCACCTTTGGAGGTAGAGAAATACCTGCCACCTTGGCAGAATGGGGGGATAGCGGCCTGCGGACCCCCAAACGGGCAGGGAGGCGGTAATGTCAAACCCTGGAGTGCTCAAAATAATTCTTTTCAATGTGAAATAAACTCAAAATTAATAAACACTAACAGTTGTGAGATGTCTCTTGGCTGTGGGTTGGCATGATCTCCACACATATTAAGAACTCCCACATAAAAAAATTGTGGTATCAGGAAGCAGAAAAGGATATATGCAATTAAAAGGGCTGGCAAAGGTCCCAACAGCACAATATATTTAAGTGTTATCATACCACTTTAAACAGTCATGGCTTCCCCCAAAGAATCCTGGGAACTGTAGTTTGTTAAGGGTGCTGAGAGTTGTTTGGATAACCCCTATTCTCCTCACAGAGCTCTAATTCTTCCTTGGGAAGAGGCACAGGCACCAAGTTTTGCCTGACATTGGGGAGGGGGGCTGACATCACATGCACGATGCATGTGCTCATGACCTCATGTGCATCGCGCATTGTGTGTGTGATGGGTGTTGCATCAGGAGAGGCCGAATCCTCCCAATGTGACATCCTGCCAGACCTCCTCTGCCCCCTCAAGTTTGGAAGGTTGAGCCCCATCCCAGCGGACATTGGGGGGCTGTAGAGGCCTCAGCCCTATAGAGTTAGGAAGAGGGTGCCTGGGAAAGGGGATTGATTGCGAAACCACTCTGTGAATCATTGCTCTGTGAGGGGAATACAGTGGTACCTCGGGTTAAGAACTTAATTCATTGTGGAGGTCTGTTCTTAACCTGAAACTGTTCTTAACCTGAAGCACCACTTTAGCTAATAAGGCCTCCTGCTGCTGCTGCACCGCCGCCGTGCAATTTCTGTTCTCATCCTGAAGCAAAGTTCTTAACCTGAAGCACTATTTCTGGGTTAGCAGAGTCTGTAACCTGAAGCGTCTGTAACCCGAGGTACCACTGTAGTGCTTTCCTAACCACATTCAGCACCCTTAACAAACTACCGTAGTTTCTAGGATTCTTTGGGGGAAAGCCACAACTATTTAAAGTGGTATGATACTTCCTCTGTTTGTTTTTTGCACAGGACATGATTACAAGATTTAATATCATGGTCAAAGGATGCAAACTTTCTTTCTCTTATGTACTTCTTTAGCTTATGATTACGATTATTTATTAAATTTGTATACCGCCCTATACCCATTGGGGGAGGGAAATAACCCTCTCCCTTTTACCTGCCCAGCACCCCTCACTCAGCAGGGGCACACACAGACCAGTCTCTGCCAAAGATCTGCTGAAGGGTTCAAAGTTTGGGTAGGCACACACAGAAACAATAAAGTCTTAACTTGTGTCAAGCCATAAAGGTAAAGGTAAAGGTACCCCTGCCCGTACGGGCCAGTTGTGTCCGACTCTGGGGTTGCGTGCTCATCTCGCTTAAGAGGCCGGGAGCCAGCGCTGTCCAAAGACACTTCCGGGTCACGTGGCCAGCGTGACGAAGTTGCTCTGGCGAGCCAGCACCAGCGCAGCACACGGAAACGCCGTTACCTTCCCGCTATAAAGCGGTACCTATTTATCTACAGTACTTGCACTTGGGGGTGCTTTCGAACTGCTAGGTGGGCATAAAGAGCTTTAAATACTTCAAATTGGACCCAGGGTGTGACCAAAAGCCAGTTCTCATATGACTGAGGGTGCAGACCACAAGATTCAGTCTGGGATCTGATTTGACCTGTGGCACTTCAGGTTTTTTCCAGCTTTGAATCTAAATCCTGAGTTGGAAAAATGAGGCTTCAGGCCACACTCATTTTACTTATTATTATTATTAGGAAGTTTTAAAGTGGGTATTAACTTTGTGGGGAGCTGATGTAGAGAAGGGACATTTTCCTCGGCTCCCACTTTCTCCCACAGCCAGTGCAAACAGCAAGGCTGGGGACAGATACCTATGGCACTCCATTAAGCCCATCTGCTGCTTCCCAGAGGGTCAGATTGTCCCCTTAGTGTAATGCTGACTATACAGCCAATAATGTGTGGCCATGTTGGGCAGAGGCAGGAGGATGTGAGCAAGAAGAACTAGCAGTGAACACAGAACAGATGAGAACATGCCAGTATAGTACTTCCAAATTCCTTCCCTCAAACACTGTGTCTGGAGTGCCCTGGTAAAATAATAACTTCTGATTTGAAGCTAAGACCTGTCAGTCACCAAAGAGCTCTACTTCTCCCTTCTGTCCACCCTGTTAAATGGCAAACTTTGGGGTAAATATTTCAAATTCTGCAGATTCACAGACACGGACATGTCCCGTCCCCCACCCCACCCCCCACTCCAATGTCAACAAGCACCCAAGTGCCTTGAACCTCACTTCGGAGGTTCCTGCATTGGCTCAGAGTACTTTAGGGAGATCTCACGTCATCTCAGGTAAGCCTGAACCAGGTCAGGATTTGACATTTGTCTAAATGTAATACGCATCCCTAGTTTGTAATTTAGTGGGGCTTATTCCTGGGTAAGATTGTAGCCTATCTCACAAGCTTGATTTCACAGGTAAGCATAGACTTGCTATCCTGTCTCATGTCCCTCACTCAGGGATCAGGGAAGGGCAATTTAGTCCCCTGTTGCTGTTTTGTTCTTTGTGTCCTGGGTTGTTTGAACTACTTGTAGAATCATAGAATTGTAGAGTTGGAAAGCATCCCTACAATGTAGGAATCTCAACCACAGCTTCCAACACAGGTAGCCATCCAACATCTGCTTACAAATATCCAAAGAAGAAGAGTCCACCACCTTCTGAGAGAGTCTGTTCCACTGTTGAACAGCTCTTACCATCAGAATGTTCTTCCTAATGTTTAGTTGGAATCTCCTTTCTTGTAACTTGAATCCATTGGCTTCGGTCCTACCCTCTTCCATGTGACAGCCCTTAAAATATTTCAAGATGGCTACCATATGTGCTCTCAATCTCCTCTTTTGCCTGCCTCACACCCTACCAATCACAATGGGCACCTGCCACCACTGATGGTCTAGAATTTGGTCTACATCAAGCCATCTTTTTTTCCTTGCTCATTTCACAGGAAACGGTCATATGCTTATGTACGCGCTTCCTCTGTTATTCCAGTTTGGCAACATTTGATTAGACCCATTTAGATCTAATCCTGCCAAATGGTGAGGGAGTGTTTCAGGGGTTTTCTTCTCTCTCTTTTTGCTGTCTCCCCACTCCCCTTTTTATATGGCAAGTTCCCCTCTTGTGTTTTCAGTGTGTGGTGTTCCAGTGTCTGTTACTTAACAGATTGGATGCCATGTGTAAACACTTAATCATTTAATTAGACAATAAGGCACTCTGCCATTAACGTGTGGCCTGTGTGTACTGCAAAACAGACATCTGAAACTGAGCAGCGGCCAATTCACACAATCCTCCAGGCCTGAAAGTATGTCACAGTATGGAAGCAGATTGTTCCACATTAACCCAATGGGCTCTTGCTGCTTCATTTCCCACTGCCGTCACCACCGTAAATATTCTAAGGGATTAAATGAAGGGCTTCTAATTTCACTTGCAATAACATTCCCTACAGTCCTATTAAAAATATATACCCTGGCCAACAGCATTGTCTGGTGAGGCCTCAATGTCACTATTCTACTACTGAATCTAGAATTGTGCACAAATGGTCTCTTGAAATTATTCACCTTGTTTTGTAAAGGAAAGAGTGGGGACCATTTCACTGAATTTCTCCAGGGAGAGAATAAATTATCTAACTATTTCTCAGAGGTGGAGCTTACCATTTGCATCAGCAATAGCAAAACGTCTTTCTTTCCCCCCAAAAATGATATTTACCCCCTGCCACTCTGAGTGGCAGCCTGGCTACCATTTTGGATTGGCACCATTGGCACCATTTTGCATCCTTCACAAAGCCCTGAACTTACCGGTACTTTATTCCAGAAAATTGTGGAGATGAGATGTTGGCATCATAAAAGAAATGGTGAGGATACAGATAAAAATCTTTTTAAGGGGTGACGGTGAGGAAAATAAAAGTCTCAGAAGTTTTCTGAGAATATATGTCTTCTGAGAAATTTCAGCTCAGCTCGAACTGAAGCAACTGACCAGAGCCATTTTGAGTAATCAATATTTATCAGCTCTTTAATGTGGCAGATCTATATCAGTCACCAACAACAAAAAGATGTCTATTACCAAATCACATCTCTTATTTGCTTAAATTTTGCAGCTCTAAGCTGCAAGTATGTCACATTTGGACCAATGAGGGTAAAAATATGTTGTGGAACACATCCTAGATTTCGAAGGACATGATAATAGATTTGGATGGCGTGCATACCTATGGTATGAAAAAGCAAAGGTCCATAAACCATTTCAGAATCATATAAAAAGAAAATTGATTTTCAGGGTATGGGGAAAAATTTATTTGAGCAAAAAAACCGCCCTCGTGGCTTTCCCCTTTGGAAGCAATATCTTTGAGAAAAGTGAACATGAGAAATAATTGGCCGACATATAGAGAACTGCTAAGCAAAGTGGAAAATCAGTTAAAATTAAAAGATTTTGAAGAGATAAGGGAACTAGTAACAGATTGGCTGTAGTATTTTCAATTGAATGATATCTTCAAGATAAACAAAAAGAGAGGTTTTAGTTATGACATATCAAGATTCCAAAAAGAACTTCTAGAAAACAATATTAAAAGTCTGTCAAAAACTCTGCTCCTAGAATAGCATACATAGGATGAACAGGTTAAATCAGTTAGGATGAACTGAGCAAAGGACTTAGGACGTAACATACAAATGGCAGATTGGGAGAGGCTATAGAGAACAGATTTGAAATTCACTGCATGTTGTACGCTGAAAGAAAATTATATGAAAATGAGGTACCGGTGGTATCTAACTCCTACTAAGTTATCCAAAATGTATAGAACAAGCTCCAATAATTGCTGGAAGTGTAAAGAAAGTGAGGGTACCATTTATCATATGTGGTGGTCATGCAAGATAACAAAGTCTTTTTGGGAACTGATATACAATGAATTGGGATAAAAAGTTTAAAATAACATTTGGTTTTTTAAAAAACAGACACATTTATATTAGGAATCACAGGTTCTGATATCCCACTTGCCTACACATGTTACCTATGAATCACTTGGTTTTCTTTGAATACCCAAATATGCCCAGATAATATGTACCTTGCTTTTCTCTATTGAGAAGTTTCCTGTGTGTGTCTTTATCATGTGCAACAACAACAAAATCAAATGTTTTATAAAGATAGTAATGCATTCAAAAATGTTTTAAAATCATTTGGAATCCTAAAATTGCAGAGTTGGAGGGAACCATGAGGGTCATTTAGTCTACCGTCCCCGCAGTGCAGAAATCTTTTGCTCAAACCCATGACCCTGAGATTAAGAGCCTCATGCTCTTCTGACTGAGCTGAATGTGTTTATCCACTTCTGATGTATCTAGCATTGTGATTATTAGGCTCTTTTGAAATTGGAAATGCTTGCAAATTAACACAACACAGGGGTGCAATACTGCAGGTGGCGCAAACACACAGTGAATTCATCTAGTAGAAACCAATAGCGCCCTCTGTCCCCTACCAGTACACTGAAATACAGTCATACCTCTGGTTGAAGTAGCTTCAGGTTAAGTGTTTTCGTGTTGCGCTCCGCGGGGACCCGGATGTAACAGAGCATGTTACTTCCGGGTTTCGCCGCTCATGCATGCGCAGACGCTCAAAATGACATCATGTGCATGCGTGGAAGCGGTGAAACGCAACGCGCAGTCATGTGTTATGTTCCACTCAGGATGCAAACGGGGCTCCGGAACAGATCCCGTTCGCATCCAAAGGTACCACTGTAGTCTCTTGTGCTAGGGAAGAAAAAAGCCGTAGAGCAGAGATGGACATCCCTTGGCTCTCTGGGTGCTGCTGAGCCACAGCGCCTATTAGCCCAAGCAAGCATGGGCTATGGTCAGAGATTATGGGGGCTGGAGTTCGGCAACATTTAGAGGCCCATAGATTCCTCAGCCTGCTATGGATAAATAACTAAGTCATACTCAGAGTAAACCCATTGAAATTAAAGGACATAAATCTATCTGTTTAATGAATCTACTCTGTACAGTCATACTTCGGAAGTCGAACGGAATCCGTTCCAGAAGTCTGTTTGACTTCCAAAGCGCAACTTCTGATTGGCTGCAGGAAGCTCCTGCAGTCAATCGGAAGCCACATCGGACGTTCAGCTTCCAAAAACAGTTCGCAAACCAGAACAATCACTTCTGGGTTTGCGGCGTTTGGCAGCCAAAACGTTCGAGAACTAAGCTGTTCAAAAACCAAAGTACAACTGTACTGCCAACACTAGATAATGCCCAGTGATTCAACCAAAACTGTGTGAAACTGGCCCATTCATTTGAGGATATATGATCCCATGAACAGCCCAACTAACTTGGTTTCATTTTTGATTTGCCAATTCATTGATACCTTTACTTAGCAATAGGGATGAAGGAGAATTCAATTTGGTTAGCATTTAAATGCAAATCTAAAAAAGTCATATTTCCCAAAACAATATGAAAACCAAAACACAACCAGAGTCAAATCTTCACACATATAAAAAAATAATGCTGTGAAAATGCTTTTTAAAAAACGTTTTGAAAAATACATTAAATTTTGCATAGCTCGCTATCACCATCTAGTGTCACATTTGTATATTGCACTTTACAACACATTTTAAATGTTTTATTTGCAGCTGTATAGCTGAGTCCCAGCTTTCAAAATTCACACTCATCTGAATTTTGCAAGCCAGTTGTCTAACCAAAGAATGTCCACACAAATGCATATATTAGGGAGAAGTGTACATAAGCATTAATATATTAGCAAAAATAACATACAAAAATGCATTACAGTAGAGGAAATTGCTTGTAAAATGTGCACATCAGTCAAAACGGCATCCAGAATGTGTTTATTCAGAGAAATTTTCACTGAAATGCTAATGAATTTTCAAGGAGAGGGTTTTTTTAATGTAAATTGCTGCAGAAATGTCAAGAATTGAATTTAAGGTTGGAAAAGTGAAAATTAAAATTGACAGGTCCTTCAATCTCTATTTGGCAATAATCTCTATTGAACTCAGTGGAGCTTATTTCTGATTCGATTTGCATATATGATATGATTGCTCTCAGTTTCCAACCTTCCCCCCACCCCACCCCAGCAAGGGGCACCTTCTACATTTCAGGTCTGCTTTCAAATAAAGCATATCTGAGTTTTATCAAACATTATTAAAAGAAAGAAAAGAATTCATGTATAAAAGAATTTTCTCTTGTATTTCAGGTTTATAAATAAGCTCCCATAGAATGGCAACATTATATTATTAACAAGCCTGCTTCAATCATTGCACTTTCTTTGGAACATATTTTAATATTGCAGATCTCAAATAAAATAAGCGGCTTGAGAAACTGTCTGCCCATTCTTTAAAAGTGTCTGCTTTTCTGTAAATATTCTACTTCTGTACACTATAATGGTAGCCCTCAGTGAGTGGGGAAAGGTAGCATTTGTGGTGTGGTGGTATTCAAATACACTGCTGAGATCAATGTTTTCCCAGAACAAATAACATAGATTTGTTTTCCCTGAAACAATAGCACATCCATCATGAAATACTTACTCCCAAAGTGGGCGAAATGATTGCAAACTAGTCAGTTTGCTACAGCTATCCTCTGGCAGCTCTTTGGAGTCCAACTCCCTGGCAGGGTCTACCACTTAAAAACACACACATTCCAATCAGTGCTGGGCATCTGGGTCTGGGAGATGCCAGTTTAATTTTCCAGAATGTCCCCAGTGTAGCATCATCATGGAGCACTGTGGCAAATTTAAATGCTCCCCATATCTTGAGCTGGTTGAGATAGCGATTGCCACTGCTAGACTAGCCCTCCAGAATCTCTGTTTTCTTTTACCTTAAATGTTTGCACCTGCAAATAAATTCCTTTACAATATTACCAGACCTATATTTTTTGATGTATTAGGTACCCATCTCAAATGCAAAATACAACTTTCCCCCACTTCATCTAATTAATAACTTGGAAAAAAGGGGGGAGGGGGAGCCTACAGTATTGCGCTGGTACAGCTGAGCTTTCTACAAACATCTTCAAAATCTCATCACTAGATGGCAGCGACCTTCACAAATTTCCAATCAATGAAATCTTTATACGAACTCAACGTATGAGCCAGCCTTTTGCATTTCCCTTATTAAATGCTGATTAGTGCCTAATGTGGATGTTTTGTTTCCATCCGCAAATACTATTCACTCGGATTCCTCACAATATTACTGAACCATTTGTCAGGAAATTAAATAGGCAGGTTTTCAAGATATGCCATTTAGAAAATGAATATTTGCATGCAGGGAAAGCGTCGCCTTCATTTAAAGTAGAGTTCTGCAACAAACTTAAGGAAAACTTCTTCACAGCTTCTAGCTGAATTTGGTGAAATGGAGAATGTGCATACAGACCAGCCGTTGTGCACATTTATCCAAAAGTGGATAATGTGTACAAATGAGAATGGACAATGGTCAGGGACTATGTAGACCTTCTGATCACCAGTGGTACCATATTTTGCACATTGCCTGTTGCACAAATTCATATTCTCCATTTGGAGACTATGGGCATTAGCTGGTCAATGTGTGTAATACATTGTCCAACATGATGTGAGGTCTCTGCATATGAAACAGACAATGTGCACAGTTCTCTATTTATGATGTCCATGAATGATCATGACAGACCATTTTTATGCACATTCTCTATTAAACTCACATCAATTAACCCATTGGAAAGAAATGAGCTGTTGGAAAGTGCCCAAAGATTTTTTTAAAAGCACAATATACAGTAAGCATCACTTAACCCAAAGCGATGAGTTGAAGAATTAACCAGATTAGTTGAGCCCTAGATACTAGTGAGTCCACTGCTCAAGAAGGTGGTTTCTGCACATGCTGTAGAGCAGGCACCCCCAAACTCGGCCCTCCAACTGTTTTGAGACTACAATTCCCATCATCCCTGACCACTGGTCCTGTTAGCTAGGGATGATGGGAGTTGTAGTCTCAAAACAGCTGGAGGTCTGAATTTGGAGATACCTGCTGTAGAGGGAAGTAAAGGGTAGATGGGGCTCCTCAACCTGGGAAGGTAGCCCATCTAGGAGAAAGAAAACTCTGATCCTAAACCTCCTCTGCCTTGCAGGATATCTTCAGAAGAAGAAAAGTAAACCCTACACCAATCCAGAGTGGAGTTGGGTGGCATTTGTACACTCCCTTCCAGCAACTCCTGGTGCCAAATGTACTGTCCTGCTTTCCTTTGGACCACATCAATGAAGTCAAGAGGGGGTTCTTATTGTCTGGGCAGCCCAGAACCTCCGCACACACTGCCTAGGGCAGGCTTCCTCAACCTCAGCTATCCAGATTTGAGACTACAATTCCCAGCATCCCTGACTGCTTGTCCTGCTAGCTAGGGATCATGGGAGTTGTAGGCCAAAAGCATCTGGAGGGCCGAGGTTGAGGAAGCCTGGCCTAGGGCTTGCACCTGAGGTCACTTCAGTGCTGCTAACACAGCCATTTGACTTCACCCCTGGAGGCGCATTCCATTGTCTCTTGAGACAGATGGATGTCAACAACAGATGCTAGGCAAGGAGGCTCACTGCACAGGGGAAGAATAGGAAGAGGAAGAATAAGCCTATCTGTCTCTACAGTTGAATGTCTGGTGTTATAAAGAGTTCCAGGAAGGAGGACGGATGATGGTACATATGGCATGGAAAGGAAGGGGCAAAATTAGAGATATTGAAGCAGAACAAGAAGAGTCAGAGCTGAGGCTAGGCTGCTACAAGGCTACGCTAAGGTCAGAAATGATGCAGTGAGGAAAGATGAGATGAAGGCAAACAAATCTGAACAAAAACATAGCCAAGAGCACAGAGATGTTTAGTAATCGATAGTATGCACCAAATCGTGTTGCCCCCAGTGAATACATCTGTCTGATGCTCAAGTCACACACCTCTATAATTAAAAGTTGGGTTTATCTCTCCACTCCTTTCAGGTCATGATTATTGATAGATGGGGAAAACAATTAGTGATTAATTCCAGATAATTACTGGCAATTACTCTAGATTAATAAATCAGGAGTAAAAGGTTGAATTGTATGTACATAGCACTGAATGGTGGCGCTTGTAAATTCGACCTATACAATTTATTATCGTGATCCTTTTTAATAATGAACATGCATGTTTGAGTGATTACAAGTTTGGACGTGAAACAGGGCCACCCAAAAATAAGAAAGGGGTTTCTACATCCTTGTGGGAACCTCTTAGGAACACAAATTGTGCAAACTAATAAATTGAAAGGGGGGGGGGGACTAAACAAAAAGAGGTTGCAGTCTTTCAAGACCCGAGATTTTCCAGCATTTTTTGGAATGTTTAGGGCATATCAATTATAAAAGTCTAGAGCAACTCATATTCTGGAGAGGGGACATACGTATTCACACTGAATGCTACTTTTTGTTTGGTGTGAGACACCCTATCACATCCACACTAAAATCCTGTATTTCGCCATCCCTTCACAATGGAGACATCTACCATTTGCTCCAGAAAAAGGAGGGGAAAGGGTTTAAATGAATTGGAATTCTTGCAGATGTGGGTGTTGCAAGCCAGTCTTTAATTAAGGGCAGTTGAGTCATAGTATGTTTGAAGTGTCAGCTGAAGAAGGAAATATGAAAACAAAGAGAGGATTCTGGGCTGCTTGAGCTCCTAACATCTTCTGCTATACTTCTCTCCACCCCCACTTCTCAAATTTGTTGTTGTTGTTGTTTAAAGGAACAGGGTCAGCACTGACAGTCCTGATACTGATACCTTCTGAACAGCAGAAGGTGGTTTGAGGAGGATGAGAAAGAGGAAAAAAATGTCTCTTCTTATGAGCACTAAGCCAGGTATGGATAACTTTTTGCCCTCCAAGCTGTTGCTGAGCTACAATGCCCATCAGCCCAGGGGTGTAGCGTGGGGAGGGCCAGGGGAGACGTAGCCCTGGGCACATGATTTTGAGGGGGTGTGAGCCAGGCACACCCATGCAGAACTCCCTGCCCTGTCTGCCGCTGGGAGTGGTGTCTCTGGGCCCCAGAGCCTGCCCTGGCCTTACTGCCACACCCCTCAGCTCCTCGCTGAATTGCTGCCTGGACAGTGTTGGGGAGATGCAGCTGCCAAGGGCAGCCGGCTGGGCTCTCACCTACACAGGTAGGCAGGCAGGTAGCACAGCGCAGCCGCATTAACCCTCTGTGCCCTGCACCCACCTGGCTGGCGCAATGGGTTTTGTTCAGCCCCAGCAAGCATAATAGCCGGAGCTGATGGGAGTTGTAGTTTGAAACAGTTGGTGGACCAGAATTTCCCCACACCTGCCCTAAGGAGTGCTATGCTATGAGGTTCTTGTTTCATTATAGCTGGAGCTCTGATCAGGAGTACTGTTAGGGGCTGAGGAGACACAGCGCCACAGGGACACACGAGTCCCTGTTCACTCCCTGTAATGCCAAACGTGAGTGTAAGGAGTGTAAGGAACTCTGTAGGAATTTATTGCTTTTTAAAAAATAAAATAAAAAGAAATGTTCATAACCTCCAAACATAGCCAACAAAAAAACCTATGCCCAGTGACTTCCAAGAAAACATTGAAGGAAGCTGAGCCACAGAATGCCAGCAGTAGGTACTTCCAGATGGGGATAATGTTAAAATTGGGTCGCTCAGATACAGTAGTACCTCAGGTTAACTACTTAATTTGGTCCAGAGGTCTGTTCTTAACCTGAAACTGTTCTTAAGCTGAAGCACCACTTTAGCTAATGGGGCCTCCTGCTGCCGCCGCGCCGCTCTGCACGATTTCTCTTCTCATCCTGAAGCAAAGTTCTTAACCTGAGGTAATATTTCTGGGTTAGCAGAGTCTGTAACCTGAAGCGTATGTAACCTTAAGCGTATGTAACCCAAGGTACCACTGTATCGCAAAGAGTCCACTGGCAATAGAGGTTTGTTTCCTAACATACTGAATTTCCTTTGGAAGAGGAAAATCTAAATTGAATTGGGTGGGGACGGGGGGAAATATCGACTGGCATTTTGGTGGCAAGAATGTTGTGTGAACCCTGCGGGGGGGAAGAGAGACATGTATGTGGAACATCAACCTCACAATAAATACAGTGGTACCTCGGGTACAGACGCTTCAGGTTACAGACTCCGCCAACCCAGAAATAGTACCTCAGGTTAAGAACTTTGCTTCAGGATGAGAATAGAAATCGCACGGCGGCGGCAGCGGGAGGCCCCATTAGCTAAAGTGGTACCTCAGGTTAAGAACAGTTTCAAGTTAAGAATGGACCTCCATAATGAATTAAGTTATTAACCTGAGGTACCATTGTCCTGGCCTGGAATCATAGAATCATAGAGTTGGAAGAGACCACAAGGGCCATCGAGTCCAACCCCCTGCCAAGCAGGAAACATCATCAGAGCACTCCTGACATATGGTTGTCAAGCCTCTGCTTTAAAACCTCCAAAAGAAGGAGACTCCACCACACTCCTTGGCAGCAAATTCCACTGTCGAACAGCTCTTACTGTCAGGAAGTTCCTCCTAATGTTTAGGTGGAATCTTCTTTCTTGTAGTTTGGAACCATTGCTCCATGTCCGCTTCTCTGGAGCAGCAGAAAACAACCTTTCTCCCTCCTCTATGTGACATCCTTTTATATATTTGAACATGGCTATCATATCACCCCTTAACCTCCTCTTCTCCAGGCTAAACATGCCCAGCTCCCTTAGCTGTTCCTCATAAGGCATCGTTTCCAGGCCTTTGACCATTTTGGTTGCCCTCCTCTGGACACGTTCCAGTTTGTCAGTGTCCTTCTTGAACTGTGGTGCCCAGAACTGGACACAGTACTGCAGGTGAGGTCTAACCAGAGCAGAATACAGTGGCACTATTACTTCCCTTGATCTAGATGCTATACTCCTATTGATGCAGTCACACTGTTGGAAGGTGAAGAAATGGAGTGGGTTTATAGAGTCCTGGAGGGAGGGTTAGATTGTGTGTGTTTCCATGCATGCATGCACACAGGGGCAACACATCTCATTTCACCACCTGAGGCAAGACAGGAACGTGCCGCTGCCCCGCCCCTGCCACCCTGCCACCAGGCCTGCTCCCTCTCTTACTTGCGTTGCACAGCAGCACCCATGAAGAGCCAGCAGCAGCACTGGTTTTTGGCGAGATCTCGCCAAAATCTCGCAAGATCTTACTGGACACTGGTGCCAGGGTAGCTTTCCCACTGGCAGCAGAGACAGCAGAGTGGAAAGTAGAAGCAAGGGGGGTGCTGTTCCTTGGGCTTCTGCCGCTCGAAGCAGGTGTCTCACCTTGCCTCATCACTGGGCATGAGATTCTTAAAAACTCTCTTCTCTGCACCGTATGGGGAGGTTTCTAGAGGAGGAAAACAAAAGAGGGCAACTCCATTCTCCTTGTTCCCCAAAACTCTCTCCAGCACATCCTACACAACACCAGGGAAAGGGGGTGGGGAGTTTCTGAAACAGAAAAGGAAACAATCTTATTTTTCCCTCCTCACTGCCAAAACTCTCTGCCCAAGCCCTGAACTCCAGATTTGAACACTTGTTTGTTTTAGACTATTTATAACCACTGCGTTTTTCTGGGGGGATGCAGGAGTACGCATACCCCTAAATATTTTGTGAATCTAACTTTGGCCTCATTGAGGGGCAGTATTTCAATGTGTGGAGGAAAATGAGAGTGCCCCTAAACATTTTTTGAAAGAAGAAAAAAAACAGTGTTTATAACCATCTTTAGGGGGATATAAATAGAGAGTCTTAAAAAAACAACTTCTCACAATAAAAAGGATGCCCACAGAGGTCCTCTGATGCAAAGGAGCGAGGTTGAGCAGCTGGGTCTCACTCAGAAAATCAAAGAGGCCAGTCAACCCTTGCTGGTAGTTAGCATTGCCAGACAACAGCTCATACTGAGGCTGTAGGATGCGCTGCAATGTTTTGTTGCCGATTCCTAGTTGTGACTTAATATTTATAATGATTTGTTATTTATAATGACTATTTATGTAGCACCAGCAATGCCCAATGGCACCTTATGGAGGACAAGCCTCAAGCTAAAGGGACCCCTGACCATTAGGTCCAGTCATGACCGACTCTGGGGTTGCGGCGCTCATCTTGCTTTATTGGCTGAGGGAGCCAGCGTACAGCTTCCAGGTCATGTAGCCAGCATGACTAAGCCACTTCTGGCGAACCAGAGCAGCGCACGGAAACACTGTTTACCTTCCCGCCGGAGCGGTACCTATTTATCTACTTGCACTTTGACATGCTTTCAAACTGCTAGGTTGGCAGGAGCAGGGACCAAGCAACAGGAGCTCACCCCGTCGTGGGGATTTGAACCGTCAACCTTCTGGTAGGCAAGTCCTAGGCTCTGTGGTTTAACCCACAGCGCCACCCGCGTCCTAGCCTCAAGGTACATACCATCAAAAATATGACACAGGAGGATTTAACGCAACATGTTCAAAATCAATGCACAGGAAGAAGCAAAAGAAAGAGTCAATTGAACTCTACACAAAGGGTTTAACAAGGTGCTCAGACAGTGGTGCATAAGAAAAGAAATGCAGTGTTAACGCTGAACCTGCTAATTTTCTTATTGACACCTGTATAAGTAACTTATAGATGTTTTGACCTCAGAGAAGCTACTCTGCCTTCATACTGATTTAACACCCCAAATTGTGAGCCCAGAGAAGAGGGAGGCTGTAAAATTGAACCCTGCTTTAGAAAATGGAATTGCATGTCATCCGTCAAAAAATGGTCAGAGGCAGAGAAAAGACAAAATCAAGTTCATAAGTTCAGTTTCTGGGATCAGAGAGGCTGATTCACAGAGGTTAAGTACAGTTTAAAAATCCATAAAATTGACTTTTCAGAAACCTTAGCACTGCTTGATGTTCATAACACAAATAAGAACGCAGCATATTTTTAATCAGTAGCCCTCAAATCTCTAAGACAGAAATAACACTGCTGCTCTTCCTTTCTCTGCAGGCAGAGTAATTCATACATTCATACACAAGAGGGAGTCTCTCTTTTCAAGTAAATAATTGTTTATGCGACACACAATCTGCCTTGCGTTTTGATACAGAGAGTCAATGGAGATTGCCCTGTAATTTTGTGCTTTTTATTTCCAAAAATAACAATACAGTAGTGATAATAACAGAACAGAAGCTGTTTTGATTTTCTTCCTCATTCAGCTAATCTGCAGGGTTTATTAACCAATGCTGAAGTTTGGGGAGATGAGTTAGCAGCACAATTCCATATTGAGAAATATGTGCCATTGGTTTCAATGGGACTCACTCCCAGGTAAGTGGATATAGGATTGCAGCCTCAGATACGCAAAACCGGCTAGTTGCTGCATTTTAGCAGACTAGCTTGATTTGAGAAAGACCATCCAAGATCAGGCCTGCCAACTGAGTGAAGGCAGATCAAAAACTGGAGAGCATGCATATACCTTTAAGTCAACAGAATTATAGTCTCCAGATCAAGGGAAGTAATAGTGCCACTCTTAATTTTTCTCCTGCAGTTTTCTCCTGCTCCGAAACCAATGACTTAAAGTTACAAGAAAAGAGATTCCGACAGGAAAAACTTTCTGTCAGTAAGAGCTGTTTGGCAGTGGAATGGTCTCTCTCAGGAGGTTATGGACTCCCCTTCCTTGGATGTTTTTAAGCAGAGGTTGGATGGCCATCTGTCATGGATGCTTCAGCTGAGATTCCTACATTGCAGAGGGTTGGACCAGATGACCCTCAGGATACCTTCCAGTTCTACAACTCTATGAAACCTGGAAGGACAGAGATCAATGTTTGACAAGCAAGCTATGTCATCACACTTGGAACCAGCCCTTTGCACAAGGAACTCAAGATGGTGTGTGCTCCATCTCAAGATGGTGTGGAACTCAAGATGGTGTGTGCTCTACGGAGAATCGCAAGTACCCCTTCCAAAGGCAGCTCCCAGTTCCAGCCAACCAGCCACAGCTAGCAACTTAGGTTGACTCTGGAAGTATCTTCTAAAAGCACAAAGAAATGCAGGGGGGGAGGGGAGTGAAAGGACTCCAAGCAGTATTGAAGAGACCTTAGGTACCCCAGAATGCAAGCTTTTTTGTGTGGACGGGCTTTCACCCACCAGATTTTGTCTGACAGAATGAGAAAGTAGCTAATTCTCAGCTCTACTCGCAATATGGATTACTTACAAGACCGGTGCAAATATTTTCAAGCCCTTAAACAAATAGTGTGCCGCAGGCACAAAAACAGATAATGCTCAAATTATCTTGTACACAATGCAAATGCAGCTAAGGCAGAGGCAATCTTGTGCAGAACTTGAACACAACAAGGATTGATTTCCACTAGGTCTTTGCATTCTTACCAGGACTGCAAAAGTTCCATCTGAATTCAGGAATGATTTTTGTGAGTTTCGTCAGCTCCTACAGTAGCAGCTCTCAAACCATTCCCCTTATGAGAGTTGTGCCTTTGTTTTAAAGCTTTCTTTTCACTTGGACTGAAAAATCACGTCTCTCCGGGGCATCAAGCAGCATTTCCTCCACCATCTATTCCCAGAAACTTGACACTTTACCTGCAAGCCTTTGATGACCCACCAGGCCTTTCACAGACCTTTAATTCAGGAGTCCAACAATATCTGAAGGGCCACAGGTTCCCCACCCCTTATTTATCTAAAAAAACAAGACCATCTTATTTGTCTAGAACAGCTAAACAACAAGGAATATGTATGTAGGGTTTTCATTATATGCGCAAGCTTTTTGTTTCAGTGAACAAAAAGTCAGTCCAAGTTCTGCATAAGGGCTGCTTCTGATGTCTTAAAGAGAAAACAGTCACCTTCAGAGCTGCAGTGGCTAAAGTCTAGACCTAGGGGAAGTGTAAACTATATTTTTACCCAATTGCTCACTAGTAAGTAATAGAAACAAATCACTTTTAACAGTTCCAAAGTACCTGTGTTTATATGCTGGCTGTTCTTCAGTGTCTCGCATGGCCACCATGTCCTATCAGAACAACATTTCCAGTTATAGTCCCGGACCTCTTGCAAGAGATGAATGCTACAGGTGGTTTCCAATTAACCTCCTAATGACTTTATGATCGGGGGATGGGAATGCACCTACTGGCCACCCCCCCCTCCCATACTAATATGTCTGTTGGCCATGTATTAACATACAGAAAGGAGCTGTGGACACACATGTAGGTCTTCTTCATCTGGTCACGAATGCTCATTTGCTAGACTTTCCCAATTAGGTGGAGGAGTCCACAGACCTACAGCAGAATGTGCATATTATGTCCCTTTTCTTACTAACGTCGAATGTGCAGAGCTGCTATGGGCATGTTTTCAGCATGTGAAGTGGATGGCCAGAAGATGGCCTGTTTCCACTACCCCTTCATACCACTGAATGTGTGAGGGGAATCGTTGGAACCCCCTTTATATGCAAATATAGTGTGAGACCACTCATACACAGAGGACATGGTCCCTTTGAAAGAAATGGGACTTAAGGTAGAAAAAGAGGCACTGGAACTTACCATGAACACCTCCCTCATTCTCTTATAATGGCAATGGCACCTACCTGAGAGGTGCCGGATCTGAATTCTGGAGAGTTCAGGCTGAAAAAAAGCACTGAATAGGACCACAGTCACAACTGGGGTTAGAATTAGGCTGGAAAGAAGACATTGGGAGTAAATAACTGTTCTCTCAGTACATTTATGTACCCTCCAGGTTTGCTGCATTCAGTGTGTTGGGAGAATATTACCGGTATATACTGAAAGATGAAGGTGTCTTATCTGAGTGCGCCAGTGTCATTAAAATGTGACCTGAGGAAATGGCCCTCATTTCTTGTTCTCTATTCATACGTGTGGGTTTCCCCCCCTGCTTTGAAGCAAGGTGAGAACATGGAGCTGGAACAGGAAAGTCGTAATGTATAGATGTTTTGTGCTAATACAAAGGGAAAGGTTATCATCTCTCAGCTCCTTCTCACAGAGTGCTGGGAAGAAAAACGAGATAAGAATTCTAAAGCTCTTTGTGCATTGAAAAAAGGCAGCAGAAGTATATTTCATAATGGTAAGGTTAAGAAAACGCATCACGTTTGTTTAGAGGGCCCTAATAAAACGCCTGCTTTTTCTCCCAAGCTGGAGCACTTAAAGTATGAGCATTGGAGGAACAAGCAAGTCGGTCTGCATTTCACCGTAATAACAACATCCTTTTAAGATCCTTTCAGGGAAATTCTATGCCAAAGCCTGTCAAAGATTTGCAATGAACTGACATTACATGTGGGCAGCCTCCGGGGGGGGGAGGGGGACAACCACCAATGCTCATTTTCAGCCCATCACTCAATCTTGGGGGAGGGAGAGAGAGAGAGAAACTCTTGTGGAAATCCTAAAAGCAGGGGGTCAAGAGGAGGTTGCAAAAGCAATGAAAATATGAATGGAACCAAATATTAATGGTTCTTCTGGCTCAATTGTGGTCATTTTGTGTTGAAAGCTTCTGTACTGTTTCAACCTGCCTAACAGTCAACGTCGATTAACATAGCCATTCAGTAAAAAGCAAGGGAGAGAGGTACATAATGAGCACCTGCCTGTGCACGTGGAAAATGGAAACTCTTAACGCTATTTCACTTCTCTGTACCAAGTCGTTATTGTAAAAATGCAAATGCCCTCTGTGAAGGACTGTTTCATTCTGCCTTAGGTATTCCATTCTATTCCACCTAAAGGGCATTTGAAGACGACAAGGGGGCTAGTATTACATGGAAGAGGCTAATTCTGCAGAATAATGTTCAGAGAATGAGCTTGCAAATGCAAGTCGGGCTAATTCTCCCTGAGATGGAAAACCTGTGTCTGTGTGGTCTGTGTACCACATAAGTGCTGGGTGACTCACGCAATTAAATCTTCCTTAAACAAACAAACAAACATTTCCCAGATAGAAAACGAGAAATCAAGGGCAAAGGATTCTATCAAAATCATTCATTTGAAATGCTAATTTTCTTTGCTCAGTCGTCACTGTTACTTCTGTCTGCTGGTTCGTGCAGGGGTGCATTCAGGTATGTGAATTGCCACCACTTGTGGTCACCATTTGGCTGACAATGCAAAATAACTTCCCCAAATGAATTAGATTATCTAAGACTCTCTGCGTTAGTCATTCACTTACTCTTTTTTGAAAAAAATAGAAGCCACTTTTGTAGAACTTCTCTATATGGTTGCCTGGAGAAAACTATCAAGTCACCACAGGCAAGCAGAAACATGACCATTTGCCAGCCTTAATTTAGGGAGCTGTGCAGGTCAGGACAGAGGTAATTAGAACTTTGCAGGTAGTGGGTGTAAAGCACAGTAAAATCTGAAATCTACCAAATTTTCAGACCCCCAGTACCTGTCGCCTGAAACACAATTTTTCAGCAGTCAAACTCATGAAAGACAGCATGTTGACAACCCTACATGAAATGGTAAGAAGAATATGAAGTATGGTTTTAATTTGCTACAGGGAAAGAAAGCTCTTCGTGCTGGCATGACTCAAGAAAGCTCCAAAAGTAATGTTTCCTCTTTGATCAAATGGCAGCAATGCGCACGAAACATTTCACAAGAGTGAATCACTATAATTCAAAGAACCTATGACTTTGAGCACCAGATGCCCTTTGGAGCTCAGACTTGAGATTCGGTAGCCTCTAGTCACATAGCAAACATCTTTTGAAACTGAATGGGGAGGAGTAGGGAAAAAGAGGGGGTGGGTGGGAGAGACAGTGATGTGGCAAATAAGCCAAAAACTGAAAGAAAAGTGAAAGATTCTCTGGGCACAAATGAGACCTTGCTTTAGCCTAAAGTAGTTCTCTGGATCCTGGCCAACATCTCTGGACAAGTTCAGCCAACGAGAAATGTATACAAGCTCTCAGCTTGAAGAGCCTTGCTTGCA
The DNA here is from genome assembly GCF_964252035.2 of Podarcis erhardii. NCBI lineage: Eukaryota > Metazoa > Chordata > Lepidosauria > Squamata > Lacertidae > Podarcis > Podarcis erhardii. The sequence goes on from NC_138508.1 coordinate 81,939,218, forward strand.
AAACATGTGCATAAGTGCCAGGCACTCCTGTAAGAGTGGGGAACTTTCATGACCAGGACAACAGGTTGCACAGTTGCTGCATCCCCACGCCACTCTCCCCAAGTGGCCTTGAAAGGCTCGAATCCAGGGAAGGCGCTGCAAGAAGGGCGCAACAGTCATGCACCTCTCAAAAATGAGGCTGGGATCGAAAGGCGCATGGCTGTGGCCCCACTCCCTACATGGTCGCCCCCGTGAGCGGCCTTGCAAGGCTGGGATGCGGCAAGAGCAGCGCAAGAAGGATGCAACAGTCATGTGCCCCTTGATCCCAGCCTCACCTTTACTGGCAAGGTTGGGATAAAAGGGCTCATGGCCACCCTCTCTTAGCACCCTTCCTGAGCTGCTTTGCAAGGTCTTGGGGAGGGCAGCAGGGGCAGTCATCCCAACAGCCTCACCACCACACTCTATGCCCCTGGTAGCAAAAGGAGGAGGAGAGTGAGAGGAAGCTGTACATGTGATTTTAATAAGCACATTTGCTGGGCAACCACCAGGTAGATGGTCTTTTCAATAGCTAGTTATGCAACAGCCTTTTCCAAGAAGGCTCACCTGGTTCCAACCTCTGTGGACCTTTCTGTGCCTGGTGAAGACTATTCAACTCAACTAGGCTACTCCCTAACTAAGCATATCTCCACCCATCTTAAACCGTTCCCCGTCAGCCAAAGATGACCCACCAATTCAAACAATCCAATTCTGGAACGTAAAACAAGTGTAGAAAGAAGTTAAAGTCATGAGTGTTTTAGAAGTACAAATGAAACAGAATTTACATGATAATGATTCATCCAAGTTGGCACCGCTTGTTCAAAGTGAAGCCATCGCTTGAATTGTAAGTGGCACTTCCATTGTGGGTTAATAATCAGTCTCTGCTGTCTTTAAAGGAATTATTAGTATGGGGGACAGCCATTCAAGGTTGGGGTGGGCAGAAGGATATGTTGGCAGTTTGCAAATATTTGATAGGACCTTGGATAGGAGAAGAATAGCAAGCGCTGACTTGGTTCCAGCGTTGGGCAATAGTTTAACTAGTTGTTTACTACTTGGGCATAAGAAAAGCCTAGTGGATCAGGCCAATGGCTCATCTGGTCCTTCATCCCGTTCTCACACAATGCCTATGGGATGCCAGAAAGGAGGACCAGAGCAGAGCAGCCCTCTCCCTGCTTGTGATTCCCAGTTCAACAAACAGCAGAGGCAGAACATAGCCATTGATAGTCTTACCCACTATGAATTGGCCTAAACTTGTTGTTTACTTTACGTGTAGTTGAATGACAATTGCAACTACGTTCAGAAAAGTGGTTTAAACTATGTTGTAGTGGAGGCTGAAGGGACACGGTGGCGCTGTGGGTTAAACCACAGAGCCTAGGGCTTGCCGATCAGAAGGTCGGCGGTTCAAATCCCCGCGACGGGGTGAGCTCCCGTTGCTCAGTCCCTGCTCTTGCCAGCCTAGCAGTTCGAAAGCATGTCAAAGTGCAAGTACATAAATAGGTACCGCTCCGGCAGGAAGGTAAACGGCGTTTCCGTGCGCTGCTCTGGTTCGCCAGAAGCGGCTTAGTCATGCTGGCCACATGGCCCGGAAGCTGTACGCCAGCTCCCTCGGCCAATAAAGCGAGATGAGCGCCGCAACCCCAGAGTCGGCCACAACTGGACCTAATGGTCAGGGGTCCCTTTATCTTTACCTTTACCTTTAGTAGAGGCTGACAGATCTTGGTAAGGCTAAATTGGAAGGAAACCTCTGCCCCACAGAGGCATATCTAGGGTCCCTTGGACCCTTGGCAAGGAGCTGTATTGGCATCCCCCCTCCAAAAAAACCCACAACAAACCTGTGGGAATGTTCAGGGATGCAGGAGAGGATATATTGTTTGATTGTGTCCTTTCCAACTTGTGTTAACAAGTTCTACAATTTAGCAGAGTAACATTCCCCTTTTTAAACTTGCACAGCGGATGCGTTTGCTCAGGCTTGCTAAAGCCTCTAAAATACGTTTGATTGGCAATTTCCCCTTTAGTCCCTCATAAAAAGATAGTTTATTCAGTCACAATCTGTTCACAAATGGATTCCAGAAGGCAGACTTAAGTTACAAAAGTAATATACCTGGAATCTATCCCATAAAGAGACAGTCCCTTTGTCCTCTCTTGGCTGGAAGCATCTTAGGCTAAGCAGATGTTGCTTCTTCGACGAATATAGTCAGGGAAAGAGAGAGAGAGAGAGAGAGAGAGAGAGAGAGAGAGAGAGAGAGAGAGAGAGAGATGGCTGACCAGTCCTGCTCTTTTGTTACCTGGGCACATGAGGTCATACCCACCTCTAGTCACATGCAGAGGAAGTCTGTCCCAGCCTAGGAGAAACAGGAAGTTCAGACTGGCTAGTCCAGACAGACATCCCCTTTTATATCCACTCTAGGGATGTTGTATTTGACTGCTCTTGTGTTTCACATCCCACAAAACCCTTTTCCACAACAGCCACATTATTTGTCTAAAAATTACTGCGAAAACAACATTAATGACTGGCAATTTAGTTGCGAATTCTTTTGTTTCATTGATTAAATGTGGCATGTAATTTAATGGTGTAAATAATAAAGCATATAAATCAATTAGACAGTAAATCAATATACACTTATGAGCATAAATCAGTTACCACTATAATACATGGGCTAAATGTATTAACTTAACCCTGGATTACTAACCCTGACTAAAATTTATGTTATAAGTAACCCATCATATTTGTTACAACTTGAGTAACCTTTTAAAAAAAACCTTTCCCTCCCTATTCATGTTTATTTGGGGGGGGGTTTACATGATCTACTATGGTATAGTATGGGGATGCAGGATAAAATAAATAAAGGCCAATCTATTTTCATTATTTATATATTTACGTTTAGGAAAACGTTAGCTTTCTAAATGCACTATCAGATGGCTTTTTAGGTCCCATGTTGTTTTATACCATTTTATTATACTTTATACACTGCACAATATTGTACGCTGAACTGGAATTGCATGCTGACATCTACAACAATCAACTACCACTACTTTACAAAGGGACACACCTATCTGATCATCTAGAAAAAGACAGTATTGAGAAAGAATTTTTATTTTATTTTATTTTATTTTTACAAATGAATGTGTGACAAGCATTTGAATTTCCCAACATCTCTAAAGGTGATCTGAGGCTAACCAGCTTCCCAGTTGATTGATTAGCCTTCCGTTCATGTAACATAATCCTCCCTGTCAACAAAATCCAGCATAATCCAATTTACTACTCTACATTTATAAGTGAAGAAATCAAAGTACATTCAGGTTCCCTAGTACCCAAAGGAGTGGGAGGCATCAGGGCGATCTCCTGACAGGTTTCACACAATCAATTTTAGCTGCTCTGGAGTGTTGAAGTTCTACATAATTTTCCCTGTCATCTTGCAGGGCATTAAAACTAAGTTCTGAGCTTGTTGTGTGTGTGTCATTTCAGAACAAAGTCCGATGCAATGTCTCATAAGGCACAAGGTGCTAATGGGTGAGCAATGATGTGTTAACATAGTAGCAAGCCCTGCTTCTGCAAAAGAGCTGGGTGCAAAGTTACCTGTGGAATTGGAAGCAGTGGTTGGTGGCCACAGAACATGCTGTTCAGGAGCTGGCAGCCCAATGGCACCATGTCACAGCATGGTTTTTCGCCCCCTGCAGGCCTGCATCCATGGCAGGAGCTGGTTCTGCCAATCCCTAGGTATGTCCTTACTGCCCGATCCAAACTGGCTCTAGATGAGAAGTTTGGATTGCTCTGTTAGTGCCCATCAGTACTCTTATCCACTTATTATTTGAAGCATGCAAGGCGTGCCTTTCCTTAGTCAGACTCAAAGCCACTAACAAGAGTAAATCAAAGCAACTTTAACACACACACACACACACACACACACACACACACACACACACACTGGTACCTCCGGTTGCGGATGGGATCCATTCCAGAGGTCCAGCCGGATCCCGAGGTTTTTGCAACTGGAGAGACCACTTCTGCGCATGCACATGCACGCATGGCAGTAGAGCCCTTCAAATATCCTTCCGGGTTTGCAGCTTATGTATCCCAAAGTTTACATAACCGGAGGGATACGTAAGCGGAGGTACGACTGTATATACTCAAAGCTGCCATAAAATAATAAAAGGGGAATTAATAGAGTATTTCACAAACACACACTCACACAAGGTTAGGAAAGCAGGTGGAGTAACTCTGAAACAGTTTCCTGCCGTGGCACATACAAATGTTTCAGGTGTGCTTTACAACACAGTGGGAGGCAGGACCTGGTGTCACCTCCCAGTCACATATACAGCAAATGTGCAAGGAATGTAGCATAAGTACAAGCGTGGGCATGTGTGACACACACACACACATTCCTGACCATTGGTCATGCTGTCTGGGGTTGATGGAAGATGGAGTCCAACAACATCTGGAAGGCAGTGCATGAGCTACCACTGCACCATTTCTGGTGTAAACATCCATCCGTCTTCCCTGCCCAAGGAGATTGAATATGCTGCTGGGAAGCGACACAGGGAAGCAAACTCTGTCTCCCCAGTCAGGGTGCAAGAAGGGCAATATTCAATAACCTTTGTAATGGATTTCACCATTGAGAAAAAGAACAGAAATGTATTCCCTTTACCTGGTTATTCAATGTAACAAGATGGCAGAAAGAAAGAAAAACTAGTCAAAAGATTAATTTCAGTTCCATGGGCAATATCTGGACTTGAATTCATACCATCTTGAGCAAATCATTCATGTCTCACCAGGTTATCTCCTATGATAGCTTTCCTTACGTTTTTACTACCACATTATGCAATTATAAACTGCTAGACACCTATATAACTATATAGTATTAAGTTTGCTTTTAATTTTATTTTTAGAATTCATACCAGCCTTTCAGAAGGACTGTCTCAGCATGGCATACCCTCCAGTTCCATGAGAGCTTGAAGCTCACAGGGGAAGCAGGCAGTGCCATGGCAAAGCAAAGGGCAGACAAGAGCAGGACCATGGATAGCTCCAAGAGGAGCCTTGCTGAATGAAACATTCTTATCCTATGGCAAGGATACTAACAGGAGCACGTCGTCATCATAGTCCAAAGGGAGGAAGGGTGGGAGTAAGTTTTTACCTGGTACCGAGAAAGATGTCAGCAAAGGTACCAGGCATACCTCACTGGGGAGAGCATCTCATGAATAGAGCCACAACTTGATAAGGCCCTTTTATCGTATCAAGCCATCCCAATCTGCTTGCCACATTGTACATATAGGAACTCCAGCCCAAACACACACCTCCATACATGAATCTACATCACCTTCTTGAGGAGCTGGATAATAGGTGGGTGGAGTGTGCCTTCCCTGTTTGGGGAAAGGGTCATAGCTCATGCTTTGCACGCAGGTTCAGTCCCTGAATCTTCAGTTAAGAGGACTTGGGTAGTGTGACTGGATCTCACAGAGCTTTTGAAGGAAAGCAGTGAAGGAACACCTGCCTTGCATCCAGAAGGCTGATGTATCCCCACTTGAAAGAATCTAAGCTGCAAGGCTGAGAAAAAGCTCAGAGCCTGGAGAGTCACAGCCAATCAGGCACTAATGAACTGACTCACCATAGGTGCATTACGCAGCAGTGTAAACCTAGTGGCCCTCTAGATCAGGGTTTCCCAAACTTGGGTCTCCAGGTGTTTTTGGACTACAACTCCCATCATCCCTAGTTAGCAGGACCAGTGGTCAGGGATGGTGGGAACTATAGTGCAAAAACAACTAGACACCCAAGTTTGAGAAACTCTGATCTGGATGTTGCTAAACTATATCTCCTACCATCCCTGGTCATTAATGGTAGAGCATTCATAAGGCCCCAGTTTCAGCCACTGCTACCTCCATGTTAGGGCTGGGGAAGTCTCCTGCCTGGAACCTCAGATAACTGCTGCCATTCAGAATGGATAGAACTTTAATAAATATACTGAGTCAGACCATTGGCCTAAGGCAGCCACCTACAATCCTAAGGCAACTTTGGTTTTCATTCCCATGCAGCATTTCTTGAAATGGAAAAGAAGGAGCAGGGTGTGTCACAAGGCACTCTGTATGTTCACAGGAATTCGGTCATATCAATTCCTAGTCCATCCATCTGTCCCAGAACTAAAGAATCAAAGCCAGAGTGATATGGACTCTCTAATACAGCAATGCTAAATATTTCCATTTTTAGCTTTTCAGCATGGTGTTAAAATATTATGTATATAAAACGTTCAAGCAAGTTTAAAGTAACAAGATGCAAAAATCAGGAAAGAACTATGTATGCTGGATTACAGCCAACTGTGATGAATACTGAAGTTCATGACATTATTTTGTCAATAATTTTGTCAGGTAGTATCAAAGGAGAATGTAAAATTATTAAGGTATTCTGTGTTGTATCCAAAAATACTTTTTTAAAAAAGCATAATATTCAGAGATGTTTATTTGCACTTGTCACAGCCACCCAGGTGGGTCCCAGCTCACGAGAGACCTTACTCCGTTGTAGTTTACTTACAGGAAAAGTTTATTGAAGATAATTGCTTCTTTCACAGTTCAGCATTGTGGCTGTACGTCTGTCACGTTAGACCGCCGAAGTCCCCCTCTGACTCCTCCCCTCCTCCACACCAACTTAATAGCCTGGCTCTAGACCACCTCTTCCTCTCCTTTCTTTTCCGCAGGGTCTTTCTGCCCCCCTGGGTTCTCTCTTTCCGGGATTCGCCTGAGGCTGAATCCTCTGCCGCCTCCTGCCCCCTCCTTCTGGCTTTGGGGCCGGGCTCCTCCTCTGAGCTTTCCCCACTTCCGCGCGCCTCTATGTTTGAACTTGGCGCGCGTACGTTGCTTTTGACCTTTCCTTCGTCCTCTATACTGCCCCCTGTTCCACTCTCTACCCTTTCCGGCTGAACACCTTGCTCCAACCCCCTCTCTCTGTTTTCTCCTGTTCCTCCTCCCTCCGAGAGGCTGACAACTCCACCCCCTTTACTCCGTTCCGGCTGAGACCCCTCTGACAGCGTCTGTGCTTCACTGGGCTTTCTCCCCTCCTTCCCTGACTTTTCACAGCTTCTCTCTTCTCCTGCTTTTCGCCTGATCATGCTAGCTCCCTTTTGGGAATCCTCTGACTCACTGCTTAGGCTCATAGATTCCCTTCGAATTCCGTCATCTTCTTCCTCGTCTCTCTCTCCCTCCTCCCACTCGCTTTCCGTCTCCTCTGCCATCTCCTCACTTCTCCCAGAAACCCTGACAGCACTAAATGCAGTTTTGTTTTCTAGATGATAAGGTCAGCCATGATGACCACAAAACCACTGAGATCAGGGATAAAACGTTTAAGTGGTGCTTACACAGGTATCACAGAAGCAGTAAACAAATGTAATTCAAAGCTCATTCTGCTTACATGTTCATCTTGACCTAAGGTCACCCCAGTACATTTCATTTCCTCCTCGTTCATTCCTCCTTTATTCATCAAGAGGAAAAGCTAGCAGAGCATCATCAACATTTTCCCCAAGCAGAAGAAACTATATTACCATTAATCTTACTATTTATACCAAAGATAACCAGTATATATAGCCACTGTAAAATAAAAACATGCAAAAAAAATCTGAACGCTACTCAAAACATTGAAAATAAAAATATGATGTGTTAACTCAAGGGTCCGTTGTGCCATTAAGAAATTAGTGACAAGGATGACCAAAACTTCCAAAGCATATCAAAAACATTTGTACACTCATTTTGTAATGGAGTGTCAAAAGGACTACCCACAAATGTCATTCTCTGCTTGACTCTTTAAGAGTGCTTGTTTTTTGAAGCTCATATGCTGATAAGAATTTGCCTAGGAACATTTAAGAATACCAACAGATAGGTGTGTTCATATGTTCATTGCAAACGTCTAAAGTATTCTGTAAAATGTCTGTCTGTAAAAAACGGAGAGACAGTGGACAGTCTGTTCAAATGAAAGGACAGCCAATGCAAGAAGCCTATAGTCCCAGCTTTTTTTTTTTTTACTATATGGTTATTTGAATACTTTGAACAATGTGCTGGTACTTGACCATTTTGGATCATATACAGAGGTTTGCATAATGTTAAATATTTTTAGATTACAGTACCTATATTTTGTTCATTTCACTTGCAGGTCCAGGCACCTTCTGAGAACAAGCTGTTCTGCTAGAAATTTGCGAGACACAAAAATGTTTGCAAAAAATAATAATAGTTGTGTTTTTTTTTACAGTTAAACTATTTTTTTCCAGAACTTTAGAGTTTGTTGCCTTTTCTGGCCCAAAGTTGTGCTTTCTCCCACTCATTTTGTCTTTCTGGTACTATAAGGGAAACAGTCATCATTGAGTGAACACTGTGTATTCCAATTCCAACTGCCACTGGCCAACAGCAACTTTGTTGTTGAACCTAGCCATCTATGAGGATGTAAATGTGTGTCAGATTGTGCAGCAAAAATGTACTTCTAGGCAGATCTGCAGCTGGGATGGGGAATCTGAGGTTCTCCAGGTGTTGACAAGACTAGAATTCCCATCATCCCTTGGTCACTGACCATACTGACTGGGGTTGATCAGATTTGGAGTCCAACAATACCTGAAGGTTCTCCATCCCTGATCCAGAAGAAGTCATAGTCAGGTGTTGTTGGATTCCAACGGCAATTAGTCTCAGCATGACCAATAGGTGGGGATGGTGTGAACTGTAATCCATCAACTTCTTGGGGGAGGGGACAGCACCACAGTAGCTACCTCTGAAGTGACTAGAGTGGATCTGAAAATGCATTTACAGATAGGTAGCCGTGTTGGTCTGCCATAGTCAAAACAAAACAAATTCCTTCCAGTAGCACCTCAAAGACCAACTAAGTCAGTTCTTGGTATGAGCTTTCGTGTGCATGCACACTTCTTCAGATACACTGAAACAGAAGTTTCCAGACCCTTCTATATAGTGAGAAGGTGGGGAGGGGTATTACTCAGAAGGGTGGTGGGAATGGGTGATTGGCAGATAGCTGTGATGAGCCTGTTGACGACTCTTAACGGCTGCAATAGGTCTTACAGGAAAAAGCAAGGGGTGAAAAGGTGAAAAATGGCTTTGTCATGTATAATGAGATAAGAATCCAATGTCTTTGTTCAGACCAAGTCTCTCCATGGTTTTAAGTTTGGTAATAAGTTGCAATTCAGCAGCTTCTCTTTCCAGTCTATTTCTGAAATTCCTTTGTAATAGAACAGCTACTTTGAGATCTTGTATAGAATGTCCTGGGAGATTGAAGTCAACAGTGTCCTTCAGCTCTCTATATTGGACAAACAGGCCAAACCTTACGCCAAAGAATAAATGGACATAAATCGGACATCAGGAATCACAAGACAGAGAAACCAGTAGGAGAACACTTCAATCTTAAGCTGTAATCCTAATCATACTAGGGAGTAAGCCCCACTCAGGGATAGCCCTACCATTAAGAGTATAACCTGATTGCCTAAACTGGCAAATACTGGGCAGTAATGGCTGCCCTGGACCATGTCACCCACTTCCTTCTCTCAACCAAACACAGGTAGCATTCTTGGGAAAGGGTCCTGACTGATTAAGTGAGCTAACAGAGTAATGGCCAGGCCATGAGCTCCAGAGGGCATTGTGCATGCGTTGCGCAGCTCATGCGATGCACCGTGAGGCTGCTGCTGCTGCATCACAACATTGGTTTCGGTGGGCTGTGAGCAGCTGCCAGGTGGAGCAGTGAGTGAGCAGAAATTAGTTGGTGAGGAAAGAGCTCTGTGTGCAGTGAGGCCTGTCTTGTACACCTAAACTAGCCGGCTGCCCCTCTACTTCAGTGAAAGTTGCTTTCCAGTGGCTAGTCTTGAAGTCAGATTCAGCTTACAGTTTTTTAATATTATTATGCCCCCATCTGACTGGGTTGCCCCAGCCACACTGGACAGCTCCAAGCAAAAGTAATATTAAAAACACAACGTAACATCACACACTAAAAACTACCCCATACCCCGTACAGGGCTGTTTTCAGATGTGAGTGCTCCAATCTATTTGCCTTCTTTAATACATTTTTTTTCCAAAGCACAAAATTGATTCAGAAATCAGAGGACAGGAGTTCACAATCTCAGGAAGGAGACCTGGGAAAGAATATCTGGTCATTATGAGGTGATCTAGGAACATTGGCGTATCCATTGCAACATTTCATTTGCATGTCCTAACTGTAAAGTTAACACTGTCATTATACATTATAAATAGAGGGTCTTTCTTGTGCCTCCATATCTCAGATTAATGTTGGTAGTTTACGGAAGGGACAGGCAGGAAGCTGATCAAGATCTAGTGGTGGATCTCTGAGCGATTTGCATGAGATCAGCAAAGCAATAGCAACAACAAGCTTACTGCTCCACCTAAATTAGGCTGTTGAAGTGAAGAAAGCTTGAAGTATCCAGTAGTGGTTGGAGGAAATGGGAATTCAGTTTTGTTTTGCAACTTAGAATAAATTTCTGGGCTCAGAGGTATCCTGTTCTTTAATATGAAATGCACGCCCTTAGTACCTTGTTCTGGTTGGTAGATCTTGACGTTCTTAATAAAAAGCAAAATGTCTGAAGTCTGTCCACCCCTGGTTTAGGGCAACAATGTAAACTACCTAAATTTATATAAAATATGATGCATTGGTGTTAGGTGCCATTTCCGAAGCAATTCCTTAAAGGTGCCATTTTAATATCCAAAACTGGGCAAAATGTTGGGTGATACTGCACTAGCTGAACTTCCAACTTCAGATAATGTGATGTTATGGGGCACAACTCTGAGAAAGCTGGATGTAATTACATCCTGCTGAGATGGGGGAAATTCTGAAGTCCCACTTCTGAAGTGTGCATGCTTTGTTTTGTTCTTACTGAATTATGACCTTTGGGGGTTTTTTGTTTTGTTTTCCTCTCATTTCCCTCCAGTGGTTCCTTCCTGAGGTGTTTCTGGGATCAGTAGATTTACAAAGCAATCATGATACATAAGTAAGTACATGACTATCCCAACACAAGATGAAAAGGCAAAGTGGTGGGATTCATGGTATACCATAAACCTACATAGACAGTTATCACTTTATACCAAAGTACCACCACTAAGCATGCTAAATTTGCATATCAACATTTCCATGTATCTTCCATAAGTGTTGCAACAGATATTGATCCAATGAGATATACCAACTAGCTTTATCCATTTCTTGTAAGTAGAACTCATTTGGATGTACATCTCATTGAAAGCGGAAAGAAAAGTTGAAGTATATTACACTATTACTCAGCAACCAAGCAACTATAAAGCACGTGCAGGCGAATGCTGGGAAGCAAATTCAGTTGAAGTCAGTTAGCTTGGGGCTAGTCCTACATAGACAGAAAAATGAGGGGTGGGATGGACTGTCCCATTTTTTCCGACTGCAGGTAGGGAAAACTGGTTTTGTATGCTGCCCATAACAAACATAATCTGGGAGGACACTAACCTTGGCTTCTGCCTGTTCTGCTAGGCTTATTTGAAGTGATTTTTTCAAATATTTTTATGCCACCTTTATTAACTCGCTATATAATTTAAGAACATATGTCTACTTTCAGGAAGCATTTTACAAAGAGGAGAATTCCAGTCAAATTAACATCCCCTGCAGCCTTAAGTAGCACAACCCATTTTTACCATCCAAGGGCTACACCTGACTACTTTATCACCTTTTCCAGCCTTCAAGCTGTTCTACACCTTATTCAGAACAAGGCAGTGGGATGAGATGGTAGAATTCTGGACTAAGTCACTCTTCTAAAGTTTTCTAGTTTTCTAAATACAAGGAAATTTTCATTCTGTACTACAGAATACAGCCTCCCCATTCCCCCACCTTGCAATCTGAATTCTACCACCTCAGTTTCACACCTCATTCTGCCTAATATGTGGGATGGATCTTGTTGTGTACAACACCGCTTAGAAATTCTAAGGATTAAGCAGTATATAAATGCCTTAAACAAACAAACAAGTACATGTGTGATGGGCTGAGGCGCAAGGGATTCGTCCAAAGATGAAGTAGCTTGCATACTTAACTTGGAAGGGCATTCCACTTCAATAAATAACAGTTTCAAGAAAATGTATTATTTTACTTCCACTCCAGGTGAACAAAATAGTGACAACCACAAATGTTTGCACCCTGTTTCATATGTGTGAGAGCCAGAAAGAAAGGTATGTTTAAATCACACAACCTTCACCCCCTCCACCCCCCCGCCCGACATGCTGGTTTTACTAATTGGATAATAACACATATTACCATGACTGTCAGTTACCACTGCGCTCATAAAAGTTATGTGACTTAAGTGTGCAATTTCATCACTGAACTGCATAAATAATCAAGTAATGGCAAATCATTTAATGTGAGGCATATCCCCCCCCCTTTCTCTATTTCTTCCAACACAGCATTTGGGTTTCTCTGCTACAGTGATGTGTACATTTCAAGCTCTTGTCCAAATTCTACACTGCAAAGGTAAGCATTTCCTTTACCTTATTGTAAAACCAACTCAAGAGTTTACCAAGGTAAAACCCAAAAAGAGGTTGTGCATCCGATCTCTACTTCATAGCATAAGATTGGAGTTTCTGGACCTGCTGTTGTGAACAGTGCAATCTCTCATTGTAAAAACTGCGAGGGGGGTGTCATTAATCCATCGGTACATCATCTTGCTGTCTTCTAACAGAGTTTCAGTCTGCATGCAGTAACCCTTTTCTGACACATTCTTCTAACACTGATCTTAATCTATATATCTGCAAGCAATTGAAAGATATACTGCCCACTGCTTTCTTCCAACCAACATCTGTAGACTAACAAAATTACTGACATCTTTAATATAGTAGGGATTCCAGATGTTGAAAGAATGCATGGTTTGCTGAAGGTTGAATGTAGCATCTGCAAATATTAATAAATGTCTCACAAACTTGAGACCTGTGGCTGAATTTTTAAAATAGTTTTTATATGAGAATTCATGAACATGACAGGTACTAAACAATATCCAAAGTCGAAATACATTTAAGCATACACACACACACACACACACACACATTCATTCACACAGAACTTCTCCTTCCCCAGCCTCCAAGTTAAGGCAGAGCACAACATCCACTTTGGACAACAGAGCATCTTCTTCATATACCCAAAAAGTCTCTGTCTAAAAGTACCAAGAACATGCATGGCACGGGACAAACAAATGCATCCATAAAGCAATACTGGTGTGTCTATTGCCATGTGTCAGATAATGCACGTTAAAGATTCTCCAAATTGTGTGCTAGAACCATATAGCCGACATCTCTCTTTAAGACAAAACCAAACCAAAAGCACTTCACACAGTTTCCAGTGCAGTCTTAGCATACATGTCCTTACCAAAAAAAGAAAAAAATGACTCTACTCCATCTCAAAAATAATACACCTTCCATTCTGGTAAAGTAGTCAAGCAAACACTCTCTTTCCTTAGTTGTTCCTTCAACACCACTTCCAAGTTCACCGGTAGAACTTTCCCCAGTTTCTTTTCCCTCATCTATTTCTTGACTCGCACTTAAAAGCAAAGGGGATTTCAGCCTACCTCCGGGTGTCTTGCGGTCCAGTCGCCCGTACTGTATGTACACAGTGATGGAGAGCAGGGAACTCTTCAGTGATAATCAGTGCTGAGAGGCTGCTCCCTTGCATAATGTACATCCTCTAGCAGCAGGCTCTGTTCCCCGCAGCTGGCAGCAGCCTTTGCAGGAGCAGTGATGAGCACAGCTTGAGACTATCCACAATTAACCAAATATTGTATGGCAGCAACAAATCAACAACTGAAAAAAAGGGGGGGGAGAAACCGACCTTATAAATAAGAGCAAAGTACAATTTCAGATGGGAGCTGAAAGCTTCGAGTCACCGAACAGTACATTTCGTCTTGAAGATTATTCCAGCAAAGCTCCTTCTGCTATTTTTTTTTTTTTTTACTGTACCATAATGCACTAGGTCTGGCTTTTACCCTATTGAAAGAACATGAATATATTATTATCCACACAAAAGAGCAGGTTATTGTTTATGAATTACCAGCCTTCCCAGCAACAAAGGCTATTTTCATAAGAAAACTCAATTTCATTTTAGCTCCAATTTGATTACCAGCTGAAGAAAAGAAACCCTATGCCTAAACCTCAAAGGATTTTTATTCATGCCACTGAATGGGCTTTATTGCTTCCCTTTCAAGACTGACGTAGAAAGCTTTTAGAGTAAAACATTGACAAAAAATTATTGCGCTGCTATTTTGTGCAATAACAGAGCTGAAGAGGGGCAATGATTTCTCAGTCATCCTTCACTGTACTTCAGAATAGCAAAGGCTGGAATTAATGACAGACCATAGAGAGGAGCCAAGCTAAGGTCTCACAATGCATGTCAAATCTAAATGATCACTATACATTGAAAAGGCCCCCAAAAAAGAGCTTGCAGCTGATTGATTCATGGCTTTCACAAGAAAGACAGGCTTGAAGAGTTTATTGCACCACAATTTACTCTGAATTATCATAAAAATGAATGTAGAGGCTGAATGTCACCCCGGCACACTCCAAAATCACACATCCAATGACAAAGTTCAGCCAGGAATTATAGCAAGGCTGTTCATGCTACTGTAGTTAAAGATCTGACAGGGGTTTGGGGGGGGGTTTGCTCCCCCTATTATAAGGGTGTTGGTTGTTGTTTTTAGCTCAGCTGTAAAACTAGGATTTAAAAAGAACTTGGCGCACAGGGTTTCCTTTTAAAAAGAGTATTCTTTTAACAAATTTAACAATTTTCCCCTCCTTCCTGCCTGGTTTAAAGTTAAACATTTGGAAAAGAAAAACACAGAGCAACAGCTTAGCAATTTCCTCTGACTCAACCATTCTGTGTCGCTTGAGAACGCTGTGTGAGATGTTTGTGATGCGCGTCTTTAAAAATAAGATTAACTATCAGATCACTGGTTATGAAAGTTGGCTTCAGTGGTAAAGTCTTTTATCTAACTTATATAGAAACATCTTTACATGTTGTGTAATTCACTTATATTGATATCTATACATTCTTGGGCATTTCTTCCCCACTCGGAGTAGCTGCCATCTTCCTCCTCCTCCTCCTCCTCCTCTTCCCCCTCATCTTCTGGATTCTCAACTTGACTGAAGCAACTGATCAGTGGATGATTTGTTCCATTAAGAAATCACCACACATCTAAGAATATGTAAACCAAAATAATTCTGCAACTTATAAATATTAAAAAATGGTCTCACTCAGTTTTTCTACAACATTGTTTTTGCTGCCTTCTGCGCCGCATCTGGAATTGGCTTCACCACAGTGCACAAGTTTGATTCAATCAGACTAAAGCTTCAGTCCTCTGTATCAGCCTTCCCTAACTTGATGCCCTCTCAGCACCACACCTCTCATCACCCTAACCAGTACCTGTGGTTGACTGGAGTTGTATTCCAAAACACTGACAGGGCATCTAATTGAGGAAGGCTGCTATACACCTTTCCATGTGAGAATGCCCCACTGAATTCAGCAGTAAACTTATTTCTGCCACAGATGGCAATATTGAAGGCTTAACGCCTAGCTGATAAGGAGGGTGTACCAATGTGCCTCAACACAAGAGGAATAACCAGTATCAATACAGTTACAGATAGGTAGCCGTGTTGGTCTGCCATGGTCAAAACAAAATAAAAAAATTCCTTCCAGTAGCACCTTAAAGACCAACTGAGTTAGTTCTAGGTATGAGCTTTCGTGTGCATGCACACTGTGTATCTGAAGAAGTGTGCATGCACACGAAAGCTCATACCTAGAACTAACTCAGTTGGTCTTTAAGGTGCTACTGGAAGGAATTTTTTTATTTTGTTTAGTATCAATACAATCATACATTATCATTCTAAATGGATGAAATCTAATGTAAGAGATCTTTGCTTCTTCTTTGACTTAAACTTGTACTTGAACTCTGAGTTAGAACTCTGCCTCTAAAGGAGGCATTCTGGAAGTGGGCATGAGTGAATGATTTAGCATTCGGTAAAACAATAAACTATAAAACAGACTTTCAGCAGGCTTGGCTCTATCATGGTTTCCTTTTGGGTTTAGAAATCCAAGTATGAAATAACTTGTCCCCAAATCCTTAACTTCTGGTGCCTTACACTTAATCTGAATTGATGTTCTTTTCTTCATCAGTAAACAGTAATTTGACTTCTAAAAAAAATAAAGAAATTGAACAGCCCTTGGAAGCTTGGATGGAAACCCTAAGTAAGAAGAGGTACCGACAACACAGCTTAAGTCAACATCACACCAGGGCTGCCATAAGACTTGGCATCTGAAATCCCTTTCAGATACCCTCCTATGCAGAAATCTCACCCCTCCATTAATCTTTGCTGTAATATGAAAATTACTAAATTTAGGATCCCAGATCATAAGAAGTCTGTGAGCTACCCCCCACCTCAGTACTCAACCAACAAGAAATATTGTTTACCTTTTAATTGACAATGTGGCTTTAGATGTGCTTTAGCTTTTCTAAAACTGCATTTATTAGACTTCAGCTAAAAGCCAACAAGCACAATCGCTAGGTCACAAAGCAGCATCTTATTTGCATGTTATGTTTGCATCCTGCTAGTCTTTCAAAGCCTTCACAGCAACTCAGGTAGTTCCCAGGTGGTCTCTCATTTACATGCTGCTCAGGGCCAGACCTGGTTAGCTTCAGACATTCTATACCTTCAGACAATGCTCTGAATTACAATTACATGAAGTAACTTCAGAGGTAGTAATGCTTCTAAACCACAGGAGGGGGAGATTGTCCTTGTGCTCGGGGTTCCCACAAGCATCTGGGTGGCCACTGTGAGAACAGAATACTAGACTAGGTGGGCCATTGGCCTAACCCATCAAGTTCTTTTGTTCTTCTGTTAACTGCATACTCCTAAGCATGTTGGTTCATTTTCTATCACCAGCCATTTGTGCACAGGGTAGCAGAGCCATATGGTCATATGTTGTTCCTCATATTTCCACACACTTGAAAAATGGCATTTGCTGCAATGTGCAAATGCTGGAATCTGTGTGGCAGTAGGTAGTTGCACATGACTAGCCAACCATAGGCAGGGAAACAACAGGCACAGAAAGCTCAAGTAACTAGCACACCCCAAAGATAGAATCTTTTGTTTTACTAGCCAGAGTAGTCCTGCCAACCTAGTAATTTGAAAGCATATCAGCACGAGTAGATAAATAGGTACGGCTGTGGTGGGAAGGTAAACGGCGTTTCCGTGCGCTCTGGCACTTGTCACAGTGTTCCGTTGTGCCAGAAGTGGTTTAGTCATGCTGGCCACAGGACCCGGAAAGCTGTCTGTGGACAAACGCCAGCTCCCTTGGCCTGAAAGTGGAGATAAGTGCCGCACCCTATAGTCGAATTTGACTGGACTTAACCTTCCAGTGCTCCTTTACCTTTACATAGTTCACAGCCTTTTCAAAAGTTTATGGTGATCCATCATCTCTTAACGTATCAGTGATGCATTCAGGTGAACATTATCATAAAGGCACTTTCATTAGTTTTTCTTTACTGATCAGTGCAAATCTCCCAAACTTACTGTCCTCCTCGCAGTAATTTGAGGCATTTTTTTTCTCTTCAAAACACAGATAATGAAGGAAGGCTGAAATTTCACAGCAGGCCTATCACACACAAGAATAAAGTAGACTAACATACCAGCCAAATGACAATCCCTCCTTTCAGTTGCTGGGAGCCCCAAGGGGTAGCAGCAGAGTAGACCTCATTCAGGCCAGCCTATGCAGCACCTACGTCATTTTATTCCTGCATCAAAGCTCCCCCACTCAAGCCCTAAGGTTTTTAAGCTACCTTCCCCTGGCTTGATTGTTAAACTACCTTCACCAGGCATGGGGGTCTCATGACCTAGGCCAGCAGGCAAACAAAGTATTAAACTACAGCTGTGTTATCTCTGCACTAGGAGCACAGCTGTAAGCAATCATGTCAGCATTAGAATCACTACTGCTGGGCTTTAGGAAAGCCATGAAGCCCTGCTTCCATATGGTGAAAGTTAAAGAACCACAACACTTGGACAGCCCAAAGTTTTCCCCACTATCATGAGATGCATTCTACTTCTATTTAATTTATAGTAAAGGTAAAGGTAAAGGGCCCCCTGACCTTAGGTCCAGTAGCAGACGATTCTGGGGTTGCGGCGCTCATCTCGCTTTATTGGCCGAGGGAGCCGGCGTACAGCTTCCGGGTCATGTGGCCAGCATGACTAAGCTGCTTCTGGCGAACCAGAGCAGCGCACGGAAATGCCATTTGCCTTCCCACCAGAGCAGTACCTATTTATCTACTTGCACTTTGACGTGCTTTCGAACTGCTAGGTGGGCAGGAGCAGGGACCGAGCAACGGGAGCTCACCCCATCACGGGGATCCGAACCGCCAACCTTCTGATCAGCAAGCCCTAGGCTCTGTGGTTTAACCCACAGCGCCACCCGTGTCACTTCATATGGTGATATGAAGGGTTAATTGTGCGAGGCCACATACACGTTTTCAGATTAACCATTCATCTTCCACATTTCCGCTACAATTCCTAATATGGAGTTCCCGTGCAACTTGCTTTTTGATCCTGAGGTAACATTCTCACATACTTCCACTGGCATGGGACCTCATGGTAAAAGGCAGATATGGAATCTAAAGTACTAAAACAATGATAATTCTCTGTAGTGTGAATCCAAGTCACTTGGAGTATTAGTATATCTCCCATTTGTGTATTGGAGTACTACTTTTTTGTGGGTCTTTCCCAGCCAAAGGGCACCCTCTCTACCAGGCAGTGATCAGGTGAATTGAGGTGGAGATAACCACTACTCCTTCATTTAAAAAAGTACTCACTGCTTTTCTCAGCAATTAATATATCATCTGCTGCAGTTCTGCTCCCCCAACTGCACTCCCCAACCTGAGGCATCCTTTATTTGATCATTTGACAACTCTAATATGTGGTTGTCTTAAGCCTGCCTTGTTAATTCTGGTTTTCCAGTTTGGGGTTTTCTTTTATCTTTTTACAGCATGGCACAGATATTGAAGAAGTCTGTGTGCCATTAATAAGCACACTCTCCAAAAATGAGTGCAGCCAATTCAGAACTCACCAAACAGTCTCTGTTCAATCTAATCTCTGTAGAGGAGAGAAGGGTGAAGATCCATGCCAGCTGGCTAAAAATGTCACCAGGGCTGCACAGAAGCAAATAGAAGCTTGAAGAAAAGCCATGGAAAATGAGAAGAAGAAGCCTGAGACGCAGAGCTGAGGGCAGAATGGTGTGTTTGGGCTGCTTGTGTGATAGCACTACATGAGTCAGTCAAACCGGTCAATTAGTCAGAGGGGTTGGAGCTGGGAGTTAAGAGCACGTATCTTCTGTTTTTCAGGTTATTTTGTTTCCGGTGTGTTATTGGTAATAATATGAAACGAAAAATAAAATATTAAAGGTGGCCTTTCCTTCTAACAATGAGAACTTTTGTTTATTAAATTGTACGATACCACAGGATCCCCAAAAGACACGTTTAATTAGCAGGGATGCTCTGCAAATCTACTTAAATGTACTACACGAGGACATCATAATCAGTGAAAAAACAAACGCTTAAAACTAAAAACTATTTAATCATTTGACAACTCTAATATGTGGTTGTCTTAAGCCTGCCTTGTTAATTCTGGTTTTCCAGTTTGGGTTTTTCATTTCAATTTTGGAAATGAATGCTATTTACTAGTTATACCATTCAAGAGTTTCTTAACAAGGCGGGCTCTAAGGAGGGGGGAGGGAAACCCAAATTCCTCTGATTCTGAGCAATTTATAAATGTGAAATAAGTGAAAATATCTAGTGGGCTGGGAGACAGAGTCAAAAGCATGTGCCGATCAAAGCACATTTCCTGGCTATTGGGAACTGTTTACAAATTATGAGGCCTAGTGTTTGAAAATTGTTGGAATGAAAATTTATGGCTTTAGCAGAAATGCTATAAGGAGTTAAGTATAAATAAGTATTTTAGTATTAATGGAAAATAAGGTTAAAAATATGTTAAGAAATTCATAATGATAAAAATAGAGAAAGATGAAAAGGATTTGCTGAAACAAGTAACAGAAGTGGAATACAAAAAGGGAGGTGAGAGGAAGTCGATGAAATAAGGGAATGAAAGATAGACTAATGAAATGGTATGCTATATGTTTTTTTAAATTGTTGTTGTTTTGTTTTGTTTAATTTAGTGTTAAGGTTGTGTTTTGTATTGTTTATTGTATTGTTTCTTCTTTTGTTCTTTTTTCTTGTCTGCCGTAAGTTTGAAAAGTAATAAAGATTATTAAAAAAAACATCAAATTATCAGGCCTAGGAAAATACAAGGTTTCTCATCAGGTATTCTGGGAAGGTCAGTTTATTCACACATGTGGAACAGTAGAGAATGGAGTACTCAGAAAGTAGTGAACTTTGGCCATTGCTAGAACGACAGTGATGGAACGGTTCCTTATTTAGAACCAAGCATGCCTACACACAACACCTCAAAGGGCCCACAAGATCTGCGTTTTCTGCAGCTATCCCAGCTTTGTTATCATGGGCAGAGATTTCTTTTGCAAGCCAAACCCCGTTCTGTGGAACCCAGAGATGAAATAGAGAGATATCATTTAAATCTATCCTTACAGAATAGGGAACTTAGCATCTAATGCTTACATACTGAGACATTTCCCACCTTGGAAACAAGAAGTCAAAATGATACCTTTCTTTTTTTCCTCCTCCCACCTGTCAAGATGGATACTGGAAGCCTCTCAAAACAACTGCTTCACTTTGCTTTGTGGTAAGAACAGCCCCTTTGCCTTTGTCTTATTTTAAGTACAATCCTGGCATTCAACTGCATTTTGTTTTATAGTTGCTTGGTTGCTTAATAATACAGTGACATACCTCAAGTTTTCTTTCAGCCTTCAGTGAGTTATACCCAGTGCTTTTTCCCCAGAAAAAAAGATGCATTTCCTCCAGAAGACCCATCAGGGAGCCCAAAGAGAACCTCTTCTCCTCTCCAGCCAGAGGCCTGCTGAGGCTGCTGAGCTGAGGCGATGGGAGCCTTCCACACCTCAGCCAAGCAGCTTAACGAGCCCCCACTGCACCTGTCTGGCTCATGTGAGCTGGAACAGCTGGGGCCTTGCTCAGCTGAGGTGAGGCTTTCCCACGGGTCACCTGTTAGCTGGGAGGCTGAAGAGCCTCAGCAAAGCCCTGCTGTGCCTTTGGCTCACGAGGAGACCCTCCCCAGAGCCCTTGGACGATGTCCCTTTTGGGCTCCAGGGTGGGTCTCCTCATGAACTGGGAGCGCAGTGGGGCTTTGCTGAGGACTGGTCAGGTCCAGCACACTCTTATTACGGTATGTTCTTCGGTTTAGTTCCCACTTAATTCTTTGTGCTCCGGTCGCTATGTAAAAGGTGATCTTGATGCATCCGCTTGCTCTGCAAAAAGTAAATCTACAGGGTGACATCTGGTACAATGGTACCTCAGTTTATGAACTTAATTCGTTCCGGAAGTCCGTTCTTAAACCGAAACCATTCTTAAACCGAGGCGCACTTTCCCTAAGGAGGCCTGCCCTTCTACCATTCGGATTCCATTTTTAGACTGAGGTAAAGTTCACAAACCGGGACACTACTTCCGGTTTTGCGGAGTTCATAAACCAAATAGTTTGTAAACAGGGCTGTTCTTAAACCGAGGTATTAGTACACCCATTGAAAGCAATGGATGTGTTCCGACTATCTCCCTTTTCACACACACACACACACACACACACACACAGCATTTTTGTGGAAGTAGGGGTTACACTAGTCTTCAGGAACAAGAAATACAAAGCAATGGCTTTATTAAGTCCAGTTTGTTTGTTTGTTTGTTTTTGTTTGTTTGCAACATTTTTTATATAAAAATAAAAAATGGTGTTGCAGAAGAATTAAAGTTTTGCCTTTATATAAGCACTATTCAAGGTGTGGCACCATTTTTCATGCTAAGAAAAAGTGACTTCTCTATTCCAAAAGAAAGAGAAAAGGTATGCAAGGGAGACTCAGAACTGGAAGCAGGTAAGAGGGGATTGAAAGCAACATAAATTAACTGGTGGCACCCTTTGAGTTCTCCTCAGTATAGTGCATTAAGCGCATTATGTATCAAAATATTAAGAAGGGCTTCTTCTTCTTTTTAAGTCCACTGTTATTGAACTTGAAACCTTTAATAGTGAGCAAAGCAGTGTTTTTCTTTAATATAATTTTACTATTGATTTCTTCATTCATTCAATCTGAATGATTCTGACAGTTTTTTGAAAAGATACATTACCTTGATGAAAGATGCAATATTTCGCATCCAAGGAAGCAAAGGCTGATAGCCTTGCCTCCTGTGCCATGGAACTGAATACTAAACTGCAGCTTCGTAGCATCAGCAAATGGAGCAATGCATTAAGTTTGCATTCTTTCATTATGCACCATCGTAAAGTATATATTAAAATGCAGGAGTTAACCAAGGTGGGACTATGTCTTCATCTTCTATTCATCTTGGTCCTCTCTAGAATAGCAGAACGCTATTTTCTTTGGCCATGATTTATGCAAGTTGGTTGGGGTCCCTGACGCACAGCCCGGCATGGAGGCGGGGAGGGGAGCAAGATTGTCCCACCTTGGTGCGGCTATGCTGCTGAGGGAGGAGGCCGTATGGTGACATCAGCACAGGTGGGGGCAGTGGGTTCCCCATGGCAGTCAATTCGGTGGGACCCCCAAGCAGACCAGAGAGAAGAGTGCTATTTAAATAGGCCCACCCCCAGTTTGCTCACCCAGTCTGTCAAAAAAAGGTTGTTTTAGTTTTGTTTTGATTATTGAAAAAGCATCCAGTGAAGTTCCATGAACAACCAATGAGGGATTCCCCCCACACACCAATTTCTTCATGGCCCCACTGGATAAAAATTCAATGGGGAGGACCTATAAGGCAATACAGTGGTACCTCTGGTTGTGAATGGGATCCATTCCGGAGCGGCGAAACCCAGAAGTAACCTTTTCCGTTACTTCCGGGTCGCCGAGGGACGCAACCTGAAAACGCGCAACCTGACGCAAACGTAACATGAGGTATGACTGTATGGTAAAACAGCACTACCTGGTGTGTGCAGGTTGAGAAGCCTGGACTAAAATCAGATGCTGGAAATTAGTTCATATTCCAGTACTGTCTCACTCTGTACTATCACCGTGTTGTCACACCAGCTGATGCTGCAATGCACTCGCCCTTTTCATGCGTTGAAAAGAATGCATGTGAGCAGAGAGTGTAAACAGTGTGGCGGTCCTGGCCCACTCATGGGGCAGGGTGAAGCAGCTGCCTAGAAGCAGCAGAGGCCCCTGAGGGGACACCCCCATGGATGCTCCACCAGTCACTCCATGGCTGATGCAAGAACTGCTTCTCCCGCTGGTGATGAAGATGGTGGAGCAGGCAGAACAGCCATGTGGGATGCTACTTCCTGCTTCACCTCAAGTGGTGAGACTGGATGCACTGGCTGTGAAATGTGGACATACCTTCTCCAGCCCCAGTCTTCCTGTGTCAAACAGAAAGGTCAGAAGGTGTTTTCTTGTTTTTAAAGTATGCTCAGCATCAAGTACACAACAGTATCAAGTACACTTAGAAGGCTCTTCGTGATGAATGAACCCATCTTTAGGTACTAAGTAGGGTTCACAGTTTCAGGGAATCTGACCACATCTTTAGCTATCAAACTTGATTCTACGATAAGAGAGAGTGAGCTGGTGTCAGAAAATGGCAGCCAATCTGCTCAGCAGCTTAATGAAGTATGCTTCCTAGGAGCAGGAAGGCATCATACCGACTGTGTGACTGTCAGTGAAACAAGCAAGGATGTAAACACAGCACTGCTGGATCAGGGGGAAGTAGGAAAACTGAGGCAGAGTGTGTGCGACATCTTGTTTAACAAGGTGGGAAACAAAGGGCAAACATGGAAGGGCCATCTATCCCCTGCTCCTTACTCCAGACAACCAATCAATGTGAACTGCAGTTGCAAGCTGGATTTTGCATTGCAAATGTATCCAGTTCTCTTTCGAACTTTTTCAACCAATGTTTATTCCAGGGAGACTATTCTAGAATGTTGTATCGGCAACCATTGGAAACGTTCTTTGGATTTCAACTCTAAATTCCATGTTGCAGTCACCGGAGTTTGTACACACAACATTCTTTGACCTAATTAGGTGGCTTTCCTATTATCCGTTGCTAATATATTTACTGAATAGCATCATATCTTCTCTTAGCCTCCTTGTTTCCAAGCTAAAAAGGACAAGCTCCCTTTAATCTCTTGTCACAAAATGAATTTGGATGAAATTATCTAAACCAGCTAATATTATTTAGTTCTTTTATCTTCTTCATTGTGCTCTCTCAGTCTCTCGTTCTCTGGCAGGCATCTAGACCAGCTTTAATTCTTTCCTATTGAACTTGGTTACTAACAATGGACAATACTATTCCAGATGTAACCTCGCCAGTGTCTTGTACAAAGGTCCCAACGTTCTCCTGTCCTTACTAAAAATGCATTGCCTAATTAATCCAACTATGTAATCTACCCTCTTTGTATAATCATCACATTATACTTTTTTCCCATGCAGGAGGATGTAATGGTGCTTACCACCGGCTCAGCCTTCCACACACTCAGCAAACATTTGCACATGCAAGTTTATGGATGTAGGTTCCATGCAATGGGCAGCGCTGCCTTTTGCAGGGTTTCCAGCTGCACAGAGAGCAGCTACAATATGCATAGGCCAAGAACAGAGACAGCAGGCACAACCCCCAGTTGGTCTGTTGACAATTCTGTGATCTCTTCAGTCTGTCCTGGATGCATTCGCTAAAATTCTTATATCGTTGTCCTTACAATAATGATCAGTTACTTGAGCTGTTGAATTCGGTTCTTTATTTCTCCACCTGGTGAAGTCACACAATTAGTGTTGACTCCAGATCTTGGGTGGGTCTGTGGTTGGACCCTAAGCAGAACACCTCCATTGCTCCTCGTTCTTCTGACCACAACCTCTTGCAACAATTTGTTCCTCTGCCCAAAGGGCAAGGCAAGTGCAGACCTTCTCTTTGCATTGCTCCTAAATTCAGAGAGTGCCATTGAACAGGGAGCAACCATGAGGAAGAGGAAGGATGCGTCGGGGAGATACCCTCTCCTAAGTTGAAGGCTTGAACCCTATGATGCCAACCTTTGATGCCCTGCATCTGGTTCACACAGTGTAATTTTTTTTAAAAAAAAAAACCCCATCGTGTTAGCAATGCCTCCCAACTTTGTATTTATTTGCACATGCCATACTCGCTCCACCTCCTGCTGTTCGGTTGTCCAGATTTCTGCATAAACTTTCTTACAGAAATAATTACATGATTCTGTCTAGGCCAGCAAAGTATGAATTTCTGTGAAATTCTTATTCAAATGCTCCACTTGAATGAAAGTGCATGGATCGATACAGTCATTCTGTGTTGAGCTTTCATCAAACCTTCTTAAAGCTACCTATTTGAAGAAAGAAAGAAAGAAAGAAAGAAAGAAAATACTACTTTTTCCATAAAATTTAATCTAAGTTGTGTCCACACAAAGGGGAAAAAACACCCTCAGCAGTAAGGTAGAAATTAACCTAATCAAAATTATTGGATGAGAACAGAATGCCACAGGATCTAATTCATGTACAATTCATATACTGATGATAGGTTTTACTGGACCAAGTGAATGTATTTAAAATATTGAACATTAAGACCAAAGTTCAGCCGAGTCGACAGCTGAGTAACCATTTTTTAAATGAAATTCATTATTGTTGTCCTGGCTAGTCTTACACTACAGGACAAGGAAATAGAAGCTCCCCTATAGTCAAACTACACCAAACATTAACCCTTTAATCATCTTTTAACTTGACCACTTCCACATTCTAGGATGACAGGAGGTGAGTGACTTGAGTAATATAGTGAAAAACAGCAGGATTTAGCTAGATGTTGCAGCTGATCAGGAAGTTATGGGATGGTAGTGTAAAAGGCCTCTTCCACATAAATCTCCATGTATTAACATGGGATGGTATTTTTCAAATGAAAAGGAAAATGCAAATTGCAGGATGCTATCCATTTGAATAGATTCTCCTCCCCTATTGTTACCCTGTTAAGCTCTGCTGGGACATGGAATAAGCAAACTGTACAAATATGAATACAGTAGGGTGCTTTCTTGGGGCTTGCAGAATTTGCAGATTACTACTGAGTGTGGTGAAGTCATTATTTTTCTCTTAGTCAGGATGTCTGGTTTTTCCTCTTTGAAAGCACAGTATTCAAGCCCAACCAAAGTGAACTGCAATTGCTGCGTGCTTTGCAAAATCTGGTGCAGAACAATTTACACTGGCCAGAGTTGCAGATGAACGCACGTATCAAAGCAATTTCAAAATGTTCATGTTCAAGATTTTCCTGCTCTGTATAAGCTTTGTAAATTGGTTTTTTCCCCTTCAGAGATGTTTGGCATGCTGGGTTTTGCAGGTCTGTCTTCCTGCCACACATTCTACACCTGGACGGTTCTATAATTGATAACATAATTATCAGCAGAGTCATATTACTTCACCTGGAACATTCTCAACCATTTATCACAATGTTGATCTTTATTTTAAACATTAAAAAAATCGGGCGATCATTTATGTCTCCCGTGCTCTTTGTATTTATTCAAGAATATTTAACAGGAGACAAAAGGTGACTTATTCATTATTCATCCCGAACAAGGCAAGTATGGCAATTTGAAAAGCCTGACATTTGAGCTTTTTGCCAACACTAGCAAAATTATATCCTTCCCATTGTAAATCAATGAAGTAGAATCATTGTGCACAAAAGAATTAAATTGCCTTGTCACTTTAATAAGGCCACCTTATATACATCCTTCAGCCAGTGCCATTGAGCAAAGAAAGAGCGCTTCCTTTGCCTCAGCTGCCTTAGATCTCAGTAGGGTTTCCAATTAAACGAACATCCTCTTAGTCTTTTGCAGCACTCTGGGCAAAGAGGAGGAATGAAGTTAGGATGGCATTGGCACGAACCTTCTACCAATGGCACATACCTATCCAATGTGGATTAACACTCACCATTCCTCCCAAATTTTTTTTTTTGGGGGGTGGGGCAAACTTTTAACTGGTCTACCCATTATCAAAATGCGAGAGAAGCACTCGAAAAAAAATCCATTGAAGATTTTGCTCTCTGGGATACAAATATTAGTATCCTGGACAGACCATGTCAGTACCACCAAGACATCATGTCCAATCAAGCTGAATACAAATGGCATGAGAAAGAATGGGAATAATTTTCTGTATTGCTAACCTACGACTCTGTTATTATAATCAGAACTGGGTCCGTCCCCCCTTTTGCTAGCCTAACCCCTTCAGCACTTCTCTCCCTAGAACGTTAACCTTTGGCGTTGCTATTTTAGTTCTCCGAGACAAACAGCGATTTGATGATTCAGAATCAATGGTCCTCCTCATCCATTGAATCCATTGCACACTGACATTCATGGAGCAAAAGTGTATACTCAAACGACATTTCCCCAGTCCTTGAGAAAGAGAAGGAGATGGGAGGAAGAGAATACTGCCATTAATTTCTCTCCAAGGGCAGTCTTTTAATAGAATCTTCATATTTCAAAACATGTTCAAACTGCTGCAACCTCAAATTTATGTGGGGCATCAATATTTGGCATTGTTTTGATATTGTTCTGAAATATAGATAATGGGATGGTTAAGAGGGGTGGGTGGGAAGGAGGGAGAAAAATAAGACCATGGCAAGGAGCCTTGAATAGTCTCAATGCCGCCAACATTTCAAGTTTTTGTCAGAAAATGTTAATGCCAAATGACCTTTTTTCTGAAGGGCGTTTTGAGGAGACCAGGCGAAAAGATCATTTCTGTAATATGGTTACCATAGTGATCAGCCCTTTTTAAAAGGCTGGAGGGGGGTGGGAGAATGGATGTACATTTGCAATCAACTAGTGACTATAACAACAAATGGGCTTGATAAAGCAACACTTTGAATTTAATTCCAAGCAACAAGGATAGCGGGGAAGAAAAGAAGCTATTCAAGGAGGTGGACAAAAGGGACCTTTGGTAACATTTATGATGAACTGAGAAGCATTTTGCTTGAAAAGGATATACTTGAACATAATAGCAGCCAGGTTTCTCTTCCCAGCTATGATTTCACCATACGTACTGGAATAATGAAACATGTGATGCAGTGATTCTCAAACTGTGGGGGTTGGGGCGACAGATCTACACCATACATTTAAAGGGCAGGACTTCCCCCAAGGAATCATGGGAACTGTAGTGTTTACCCTCACAAATATACAATTCCCAGGATCCTTCACAAACCACAGTTACCAGGATACTTTGGAGGAAGCCATGTGCATTGAATGTGTTTTAAATGTGCGGGGGAATCTACTGTAGTGTGTCAAGAAACACTAGTGTGCTAAGAGATGAGCAGATATATGAACATAGGGCCATTGCTCCATCCACCTCTACAGCAGCTTTTCTCACCCATGGGTTTCCAGATGTTTCCAGACTACCACTACCATAATCCCTGACTGCTGCCCCTGCAGTATGTTAAGTGAGAAAAACAAGTCCCCATTGATTCTAGAATAAAACATCATGTGTACACACCCTTTGGGAAAGATTTTGAACCAAGCTTTTCTCTTTTTTTTACAAAATTTTATTTTGTGTGTGCGAGCACCATGCACACACCTCCCCTTCCAACACAACTCCATAACTGCCTCCTAGGATTTTTTGTTTTATTCTTTTCTTTTTAATGGGCATGTTGCAGCTATTCTAAAGCAAGCACAGTAATATTTTAAAAGGGCACAGTTGGTATTTGTTTAATAAGACCCTATTGTTTCAGGAGTCAGCGCTGGGCAGGCTCTTAGTAAGCAATGAAGTCATCACGGCCAAATTAAATCCAAGTTTGGTGTCCACTTCTGTCTTGCCATTCTACAATTCAGTGAGAGCTAAACAGAACAAAATGACTTGCTTTAGAATCAATCAAATCCAGAAAGAGAGAGAGAGAGCAATTCTTTTTCTGACATGTCCACTTCCAGTACTAACCCTTCCTGTCCCAATCAGTACTTTGAGTGCTATCTGCTGGAAAGATAATTGATTGATTGATTGATTGATTGATTGATTGATAATCCACACGTTCATAAAAATATATCAAGGTAGTATACAGCATTTAAGAATAAAGTCAGCAATAAGCATCCATTAAAACATAATCAAAACAACAGTCAGTTTTGCTTCTCTCTGTTTCTCTTTTTTCCAATCTTCAATTCAGTTCTCTGCATTTTTTAAAAAAAAACAACCTCATGAAATGTCTTTAAAAATTTGGTGCAAATTTCTCCTAACACATTTTTGTCTGTGATTCTGACTAATGGACACATTTTTGCTAGCCATTTCTCCTAATATTAGGCATTTCTGAATGTTATGTTTACTAATATGTTCCTTTTTATTCATGCACAGTTTCTTCTAATGCATGCCTTTAAAAAAAATTGGTTGGTTTGAGAACTGCATTGCAAAATTTGAAAAAAAAAGAAGTGTGAATTTCAAAATATGGCTGCATTTCAGTTTTCTTACCGTTTCGAAAAGTGCAGATTTGATTCATTCAGTTTTAAATGTGAATGTGAATCAGATTTCGCCCCCATCCCTAACAGGGATGGAATCTGATCTGGGATCTTAAGTACACTTTTGCTTCTATGTACATATCTGACTGCCATCTTGGACTGCCCTGATGATCACTACTGAATCAGATAATGAGAAAGCATTCAGTAAAACGTGTTCTCCTTAGCAGAGAGCGCGTGTTGCGGTGGGGGATACAGGCCACCCCATTTGTTGCTGGGTGGATGTTTGGAGAGACCCAGGCAGGGATTGGTTAAATTGGGTCACTGGGGAGATTTGCCTGTTGCCAATTTGGAGGAGGGGACAGAGGTTTTAAATGCTGGATGCCCAGCTTTGGGCGTCCTCTTGGCTGCTTGCACCGGATCACCCGCCCACCCTCCCTGAATTGGGGAGGTTGTTTGCTTGACCTTGCTATGCCTGTCATGGGGTCGTCTGCCATTGGGGCAGGGGCCTGATAGGAATTTTGTCCATCTGGCAGATTGGCTGGTGCCATTTGGTTTTTGCCTACTGCGTAGCAAATCGTCACAACTTGTAAGGTTGGCGGTTAGGCATTGGTTACAATTGGTTGGTGGAGGGGTAAGTGCCTACCCCTCCAATGGTGGTGCTGAAAGGGAATTCTGTTAAAGGAATCCAGGGGCTTGCCATCCTTTTCGTCCTAATCCCTTGCATCGGACTTGGGCCGTGCAAGCCCCCAGGAGCATGCGGGTGAGAAGTGAGGGACTGATGCCCAGCTTCATTTCTCCCCAGAATTGTTTCCCTGGCAGGCTTCCACTGGAATCCGGAAGTCAGTTCTGTCCCAGGGGCAAGGACAGATAGTCGTAACCAATGTCTAAGCAACCACGCACATGTGTGTATTTAAATAAAGTTGTGGCCAAAATCATGCCAAAAACCTTAAACAAAAATTGATGTGTGATATGAGTTATTGGGGGGTGACTTGGGGACCTCGACACGCAATTACTTCCACAGGGCAACACACACACAAAAACCACTTACTCTTCATATACCTGGAGCTAATCTTCATCAGACTCTGCAGAACTGTCACTTTCATCTGATGAACTTTTCACTTCATCCTCTAAAGATGACTTTCTCTTTTTACCTGAGCAACAACTGTTTTGAAATTTTGTTATTTGCTGTTAATAATAACCAGGGTGGATTTGATTTGAATAAAATCGATTTAAATCATGTCAGTAAGAATTGATTTAAATCATTTTTTTACAGAAAGACTTATTCTTGCTGGTATAATCTATAATTTACAACCAGATGAAGGTTTCATGTTTGGAATAATAAATTTTCAGAGTAGATTTTACGGTTATATCAAAAATTACTGATTTGGTTATACTGTTAGAAGATAGACAGATAATTATGAAATTATTGTGAGGTTTAATAAGTTAACTTTATATTTGGACAACTTTTCTGCTGTACTTTATTGGAAGGAGAAAAATAATCATTTCCTTAATAACAATTTAAACAATTTAACTAAAACAGTAATATTATAGCATATGTATTTGTTAACTGATTTGGTTAAACAATAAAAATAAAAATTTAGACTAAGTTTTAGGCACATATGAAAAACTTAAAAAACAAATACCGGTACTTATTTCCTGATGAATAGCCTTTGGATTATAATGTAACTTAAATAGAAACTATCTTTAGAAAGATTTTTTTCCTCCAAAAGCATTTTATTTTAAAAATTAAATTTAAATTTTAAAAATCTGTTTTAAATTTAAAAAATCTGTTTTTTAAAATCATTTTTATCCACCATGATAACAATAATAATAGTACAAATTCCACACTGCACTGTTGGATTGAGGCGGACTTTATGTTAAACCAGTGGTTTTCAAACAGTTTCAGGAATCCCTGGATTTTCTCAAAAGCTCATTAGCAGCTCCTCAGCTTGAAGATCAGTAATACTAGAAGAGGCAGTTTTACAGTAGACCTGTGTGACCATACTGGGCATTGCGCAGCGGAGGGTGCCACAACAATGCTGTAGAACAGAGTGATTGAGGTGGAATGTGTGTGCCAAAATTTAGCATCGCCCAGGGCAGCACCAAAATTTGAGAGCCCAAAGTCCGCCACTGATACAGGCCAAGTTTCCCCAAAGATTAAAATTTAAAAACTCATTCTCTATCACTGATCTCACCCTGCAGTGTGCAGTCCCAAGATAATATTGGGTTCATGCGCTTTTATGTCAGGGGTGTTCCAATGTTTTGCCCTCCAGCGGTTTCGGACTACAATTCCCATCAGCCCTAGTCCACATGGCCTATGTGGGTGTGTTGGCATCTGTAGTTCACATCATTCAGAAGGCCACAGGTTATCCACATTTTGCTATCTGAGAAACCATTCCAGGGGAAACCTTACTTACAGGTGCTTCTCGATGGAATGGGACCCTGATCTTACCTGTAGTTAAGCTCTTAATACCCTTTTGATGAAAACACACACATAAAACCAAAGAAAATTGCCTTGCTTGTCCCAGTGCAGCATGCTGATTAATTTAGGAATCTAAATTTAGAATTCTACTGGTATATCTTGGTGTGATGTATTCCCTCTATAGGGAAATTTTTTTATGTCTACCATTTTATTAGGTTTTCATGTATGTTGGAAGCTGCCAAGAGTGGCTGGAACAACCCAGTCAGATGGACAGGGTGCAAATAATAAAATAATAATAATTATTATTATTATTATTATTATTATTATTATTATTATTATTATTATTATTTCCCATTTTTCCACATAGACCACCAAACAAGAAAGCCCCCTCTTCCAGATGCAACCAGTTTAAGATATTACAAATGATCTAAACTTTCTTTCAAAGAAAATAAAAGCATTTTATAGGCTTTAGATGGAACTATCCCATTCATTTATTCAGTCAGTCAGTCCAAAACCTATAGCCCTCAGCCACACATCTCTCAATCTCCTCATTTTTGTGGATCTCATACCTTCTTTCATGAATCAATATGAAGAAAAAAATAAAATCCTGCTCTCCTTTTCTAAACTATAACATTAGAAACGTTTTCTTGGGGCTAAATCCTGGAATATTTTAAGTAACTCATGGGAGGCCAATATTTAGCTAATCAAGTTTGTATAAAGCGTCAACTTACCTATACAGCACAAATACACAGAAGGCCACCATGACGATCACTATTAAGCAAATAAACGCTTTCATGTATTCTAAAAATAAAAATGCAACTTTCTTCAAATTTTTGACAGAGTGAAGTGTTAATTTTGAATTTATTTATCTTCTTTATAAAGGACAGCTTTGCTACAAGCATGCAATGGAGAGTTACGTGGTCACTACAAGCACAGCAGTTGCCTACCTTACCTTGTGGTCTGTGCCACTGATTAAAACAGGCCTCTGAGAGTCATCCTGTTCTGCCTAATCCTATAGATAAACTTCTCTTCAAAGCGATTGAAACCATCTTCTGAACTGAAAAGCTACAGTTGAGATCGTCAGACTTTTCCTGTGTGGCACAGTCTTCACTTTAAGAGGAGAGATGGTTCTCTTATTTATTTATTTTTTAAAAGGGCCACATTAACCAGGATATTTCCCGTCCCCCAAATCATGCGCACATACACAACTGTATATTTAGGCAACATTTCAGTTAAGGAGAGCTTCACACACAGCCTGTTCGGGTTTGTCTAAACGATGAAAGGACTACAGTCATGAATGTTGAAGTCCATGGCCAGCCATTTATCCTGTATTTGAAGGAGTCAGCTCTTTGAAGCATTGACGGGTCCAAATAGTTTAAAAGATTGCAGTTAAAGTTAAAGAACCACAACACTTGGACAGCCCAAAGTTTTCCCCACTATCATGAGATGCATTCTACTTCTATTTAATTTATGGTGAAGGTAAAGGGACCCCTGACCATTAGGTCCAGTCGTGACCGACTCTGGGGTTGCGGCGCTCATCTCACTTTACTGGCCGAGGGAGCCGGCGTACAGCTTCCGGGTCATGTGGCCAGCATGACTAAGCCGCTTCTGGCGAACCAGAGCAGCGCATGGAAACGCCATTTACCTTCCCGCCGGAGCGGTACCTATTTATCTACTTGCCCTTTGAGGTGCTTTCGAACTGCTAGGTTGGCAGGCACAGGGACCGAACAACGGGAGCTCACCCCGCTGCGGGGAGTCAAACCACCGACCTTCTGATCGGCAAGTCCTAGGCTCTGTGGTTTAACCCACAGTGCCACCCACGTCCCTTAATTTATAGTAATTATTTCTAAATCTGAATTGGCACATATAGATTGGCCTATGCAAATTTTATGCAGATCTGTGTCCTCTGTTTGATGATGTGGTCATCCTACCAGCAGTGCAGGCTAGCTGAGTTGGGAAGCTGCTGTGGCCAAGGCCCATTTAAGTAGCCAACAAACAAAGCAGGTGGCTCAGGCCCTGCTAAGGCCCTGCCAAGTCAGAAGCAGCACTTATCGCCTCCATCTAGTGGAGACCCACAACCAATGGGATTGTAGCCCTGAATCCCAACAGACTCTCAACAGGTTTATTAATCTGAGTTCAGATGGGCCCAGCCAGGTTGAAGGCAATCCACACTGCCTCTGAACTGGCTCTGTGCCTCAGAGTCCCATGTTGCGACTGTGCATAGGATTATTTGGTATTCTCCTAGGTATTCGTTTTCACTGCATTTTGTTCTATCCTATATTTCAGAAAGTTGGCTCCCAAGGCACTTCGCAACTGAATTCCAGTGCAAAGAGAACACTGAAAATGCAATGCAATTTTTTTTAAAAAGCAACCATTCCTGTGCAAAATCAAAGTTCCTTTTCCCAGTCTCCAGAAACTTTTCTGCCTACTCCATTATATAGCCCTATAGCATTATATAGCCTTATATAGCTCCATTATATAGCCCTTAGGCATGAGATTGGCTGGCTGCCCTTAATCTGAGTTCTTTAACACAGGAGTGGAAATATTTGGATGGTGAGGATTCCTCCCCCCCCCCCGCACTTTGTCTCTTTTTATAATTTTCCATGTCCCCATAAACGAGGGGTCCTCAAACTTTTTTAAACAGGGGGCTGATTCACTGTCCCTCAGAAACTGGATGGGAAGTTTTGGAGAGTGGGCTGGCACGCTCGCAGGAGCTGGGCGCCTCGGAAGCCGGGAGCCTGCAGGAGCTGGCCGAGAACGGCACACACCTCTTTCAAGGAGCACGAAGACTGAGACAAGGACAAGTTGGTGCCTCACCTGCATCTGCCGCCCCGTGCAGGTGTTTCCACCCCTTCATCCTCCTGAGGTGAAGGCCACCGCCTGGGCCACTTCACCACTGGCCTCATCATCCTCCGTCATGTCAACTGCCATTGGAGCGCAGCAGCGGCCCCACCGAGCCCTAGCCCAGGCCTTGCTGTCCTCCTCCAGGAAGGCCGCTGCCGCCCCCTTCATGGGGACACAGAGTGGCAGCAGCCACAGGAGCACCAGGGCGACAGCGGCGGCAGAAAAGACTGAGCGGCGGTGGCTCTGCCAAGCAAACACGAGCCTGGGTTACCTCAGCACAGCGCGGGGACGTCTCTGCCAATCAAACGCTGCGCCTGGCGCGGCACAGCATTTGATTGGCAGAAATGTCCACATGCCACACTGAGGTAAAACAGGAATGGCGTTTGATTGGCAGAGCCGCCGCTTGGCCTCTTCCTCTCGTCACCATCGGTGGGAGTCTCGGCTTCGCGGCGGGTTCTTAAATGGCTGGACGGACCAGATTTAGAACCCTGGTGGGCCTGATCCGGCCCAGGGACCGTAGTTTGCCGACCCCTGCTGTAAACCTTGAAAACACTACAAGGGTCCTGTTAAGGACTGGAAGAAACAACTGGGACATTTTGTCTTTCCTCCAGTCGCAAACTTCATGGTGCCATGTCTGTCAGTTTGGTAGTGATACAAAACCATCCACAGTACAGTCAAGATGGTGGATGCAATACTACTGTCCATACATACACATATACATACATAGTATATTCATTACTAAATGATAGAAAAGAGCTCTCCTGCCAGAGAGAGAGATACTAGGACAGAGCATGCTCACTAGCCTTCAGGAGCCATGGGGTGTTGATAGTGTCCATTGGAGAGGAGGAAGGAAAAACGGGGTGGGTCGATAGGAGTTGCCTTGCTTAAGCCATGGGATCTTATAGGAGTCTTGAAATAAGGACTTGGGTGTAGGAGAAGTGCACACCATGAGTTTTAAGAAAAGCTCTTCTCCTTGTGCTATATACAATGAGGTTTCAAGAGGGAAGAAAGGGGAAATGAGAAGTTTCTTCTTTCCTACTCTCCAGAACCCTCCTGTCAAACATTTGTGATCATGCTGTATCACATCTCCTTGTTTTTGTGCAGTAATTGCCAAGTTAATTTGTGGCTGTCCCAGGAAATCTGCTTTCTAGAAGCAGCCACAGAGGGATGACAATAATAATAATAATAATAATAATAATAATAATAATAATAATAATAATAATGTTCTTACTTGAAGAAAGGGGAATTTGCTCTAAAGGTTGGCAACTGGGCTTGAGTTTGGGCTACAAAATTATAGTTACTTACGTGGTACAGCTTTCTTATAGCACGTTTGTTTGTGGAAACAGCACCCCAACTCTGAACACTCAATTCTTGATACATTTTCACGGCATATTTCATAAAAGGGGAATTCACATACTTCAAAAAAGAGAAACACCCAAAGGCCCAAAGTGAATTGCAAGCATGATTTTTAAATAGATCTATTCAAATAAGTTAAGAGTTTTGCACTGCTGTTCTGTTTGTTTTAAATAGATTACGAGCTGCATTCAATAGCCTTAATCCTAAAACTTCATATCCAAAGACTTTTTGCACATATGTGGATCTGTCATGCTCCCATATGACTGATTTGGGACAGGGAAACCAAACTTCTCACAAAATTTTGGTGTCAAGTGGAATGCAAACAGCAGACAGATATTGTAAGACACTTCTGCACACAGATTTCTATGCTGAAGTAAACGCAGCAGGTCAAAGTAAATGGGAAATGAGTCACTTGAGCTGAGGGACAGGATGAAGCCCCAAAAGACTAGATTCCAGCCATACCCCTTCCTCTCAATAGTTCTTCAAGTTGGAAGTTTCTTTTTCTGTACTCCTGCTTCTCCTGACCCATGTTTCCCACTGACACTTCCTTCGTGGTTCTACTTACTGACCTTTGCCAAGTAGACAATGGAGACTGTAACTCAGCAGCCTCTCAACAGATATGGATACCATGAACCACAGTGTCCTTCTGGACTGGCTGTTCAGGATAGAAACTCTGGCACACTTTCATTGCTACCTAGTATGCCCCACAGAAGGCAGTGCTTGTGGGACCATTACTCTGCCAGCATCCTGTGCATATTTGCAGGACCATATTTTGGAACACAGAAAGCTGAGCTTTAGACAGGCAGCCAGATCACTGACCCACCAAGCTCAGTTTTGTTAACAATGAGTGGTAGCTGCTCTCTGGGGTCTCGGGCAATGATCCTTCCCTGTCCTACCTGAACATGCCAGGAATTGGACCAAAGATATTTTGCATGAGAAGCAAATACTCAACCACTGAGCTATAGTGGCTCTTCCCCATCCTCTCTATGTGAGAGCCCTTCACATATTTGACGATGGCTACCATATCACCTCTTTTCCAGGATAAAGATACTCCTTCAAACATTCCTCATCGGACTTGGTTTCCTAGCCCCTTTAGGGCTGGGCAATATCTGGTTTTCAACGTTGTGAAATTTCAGCAGCTAAATACCGCGATATGATATATTATGTCTGACTCTGGTATGTATCACGGCTGCTTCTTCCTCCCTGCCTAGCCCTACAAAGCCCCCATAACACTCCAGCTCACACAAGCTAGAGGAGCATCGGGACTTCGTTCAGTGGCTCAACTGTGGGACAGGTGGTTTCCTTAAAGGTGCAAGCAAGCAGGCAGATGGAGTCCATCTGCAGGCAATTTGAGCT
The DNA here is from genome assembly GCF_964252035.2 of Podarcis erhardii. Lineage (NCBI taxonomy): Eukaryota > Metazoa > Chordata > Lepidosauria > Squamata > Lacertidae > Podarcis > Podarcis erhardii. The sequence continues at coordinate 81,976,764 of NC_138508.1, forward strand.
GGGGTGTTTTAGCACCAGCTCAAATGGTCTGAAACTGGTATCGTGATCTGAACGCCATACCAGTTTCAGACGATTTATCAATTTATCTATGCACATATATATGTAATTTTTTTATTTAAAAAAATATGTTCAAAGATGCCAGTTTCAACAGCCCCTTTGCTCTTGTATGTGTCCACTTGCATGCACTCTTCCCATTTTTAACAGATTTATATGTGGTTGCCACCAGAGGGAGCTCCCCAGTAGATAATATAACACCTGTACAACTTTTGCCAGAAATCTTATGGTGGTGGCCTCAATTGGAAAGAACGATTGAAAACTTTTCCTGAAATAATTGAATCATCATTGTTTCAGCCAGGAACAGCACAGCTAACAGCAAAATTAGTTCACAAATGTTGTAAAAGATGTATGTTTTAGCACGATTCTCCCCACCCCCATTTGCTTTGATCTGCTTGAAAACATAAGATTTTATTTATTCCATTAAGGACTTCCAGCAGTGAGGCATAGCTGAATAGCTTTCAAACAGAGAGCTAGGGAAGCAGCTTGTGTTAGTGTAGTAAAGATTGTTTTATTATGAGCAACAGGTTGGATACAACTCTGTACTATTAAAACACAGAGAAAAAACCAAGGTTTCCAGAACACTTCCTGTGTAACTTAATTTGTTCTGTATCCCAACAGTGAACGTGAATATAGTGCAAAGTTAACTTGACCGTCTCTTGCAAAAAGTCATCTTATTATAGGGTACTTTAATCAGTTCATGGCAGCAAAGCAGTAGTTTGCTAACTTCTTACCTGCAAACCCGTAACGGAGGAAATTGGAATTTCGTTTTTCCAGCCGATGAGGCAAGGGTGGAGATTGTATTGCCCTGTCTAACTTCAGAGGCGAATGAACACACAAGCCAGGAGGAGACCACAATGCTAGGCAATACATTAAGAAAATAAGCCTTGGATTCTGCCCAAGTTCTTCCAGGTCTTTCATTAATGGGCTTAATTATACTGATCCGTAAAAAAATATTTAATGCAGTCATGTAAACAAAAACAACAACGGCTACATTCTTGTGGATTTGCCAACAGCTTTGATTCGTAAGTTCTTTCAGGAAAAAAATACTCAAGATATTGGTTAAGTGCGACTATTTCCATACATTTAGCAGGCGGCTGATCTAGCTAGTGTGGAAACCTGCCTTGACCCCCCTCTGATGCCTTCTCTCCACCAAGTCTGCCAAATGATCTCCCCGCTGTCATGGGGAACAACTAAAGGATGCTGCAAGTTGTGACATCACAGTTGACTGTGTTGTCATTAAACTGGTTGCCTAGGGTACTGAAGGTTGAGAGGATACGGGTATGGAAGTAAAAAATGCAACACAAAGCCTGAGCAAAGAAAGGAGATGAGGTTTGTAGCTCTACCCGGACTCCTGCAAAATTGCCCATGGCTTGGAGAAGTTATCTCCTGCTTCTAGCTGAGAAGGCTGTACCACATTGTCCATACAGGGTATACTGCTAAGTTAACAGGAATTGAGCAGACTATGAAGCCTAAGGCTAAAGTGCCAGGTGGAGGGAAGCACATTCAGTGCTGGTACTGGTGAAGATTACAGCACGGACACTAGAAATTGATGAGCTAACTCCCTTTATATGAATGTAGAAATCTGTCTCAACTTGGGGTTGGAGATCTAGCCACCCAAAAAATGATTATGTACCAGTTCCTTTTGTGGCTGAAAAGCCGGGAAATTCCAGACATGCAGAGGGTTGCAATGAGAGAACAGGACTATTCATTAATGTTTTCCCCATTCCCTAGATTGCGGGATGATCTCCCCAAGAAAACTCAGCTTTCCAAGGCAAATACATATTTGTTCTCCAAAACTGATACCGTTTTTAGCCTGTCTTAATGCTCCTCTTTTAATGGGGTGGAGAAGTACATGGTTTTTGTGTGTGTATATGTTTATTTATTTTTGTTTATTTGGGGGGCATTTTTATATTTCAATTCCTTGCAAGTCACTTTTCCTCACAGAAAGATATGGGGGGCGGAATCATAAATAAAAATAATGCACCATTATCTCAAAAGTGTCAAAAGGTAAGCCTGGGGAAACCTGTTGAAAGTTTTGATTGTAAGCTCCTCAAGGCAAGGGACTGCCCTTTAAGCTCCTGCACGTTTGAACTAACATATATGGTGCAGTAATGTAATGTCAAACAGGGTTAGTTCCAGGATTGGGATTAGTTCCTATTTCCAAATTCACAACACCACTTAAGTATTTAGATATTTAGCCCCATGAAATTTACTCCCACTCCTGAAATTATGTGTGTATGAAGGCAGTTCATAAAATAAGCAGCCACATAAACCCTTTATCGTCACAATAAACATTTATTTCCAACGGAAGTATAGCTGCCCATTTCTGGTTGCTGACAGCGAGAAACAATAAACAGCTGAGTCTTATTGCTTCGTGGATGGGGAATGTGGATTGCCTGTTTGATGGAAGAATCAACCATACAGCATACAGTATCAGAGACATGTGTCATCTTTTCGGGGTGACATTACAAGAAACACAAGAGATACCTCCTTAGATGGCTCCCCTATGTTGGGTTCACTCCTCCTGTAGCATGCAGTAAAAACAATCTTGACTTCTGATCTCATCACAAGTGTTCCCCCCTACTCCAAATCACCAGCTGAGGGGCAGGTAAAGTAACATATGTGATGCTATTAAGAGTCAGGCAAAAGTTTTACTACACAATAAGGCAGGGGAAGAGCTCAGAACAAGGGTGCGTTCTGCTGCAGGATCCTGCCTAGACTCAGCAGTAAGACTGATATTTAACACCACCAGGATTTGAACTGATTCACTGACTTCAGGAGCCAAATCCCTTAGTTCCTTTGTCTTCAAGAAATGTTACGCAACCTTCAGTCTGACACACTGACATGGTACATGATCACAATGGTAATTTAAAAGTATATACTGCCAAAACTGCACGTCATAGAGTCCCTGATTACCAACACATTGCAGAGTCCCAGGCTGCAACCCAAAATGTCACAGTGCCGCGTTTCACCGTAACAGCCATTTTATACGGACAGAGAAAACTAAAGAGACTTATTTTCATAAAGCACTGGGTTTTGCCCCTCATTCCTTTCTTTTTTATTTATTACTTGTATAAAGGGAATGGAGGTTATGTGGACTATAATTTCATTTGATCTTAAAGGATGGAGGGGATGATTTCTGCACAGTAGTGGAAGATCAAATGTCAGTTCTGAGGTTTGAGTTTTGCAAATGCTTTACATGCATACATTAACCTAAACTTGCTACGATCATGATAAAAATAAATAATACATTTTTTTCCATCCCAAAACAAAAACAAAAAACCCTACACACACTTGATTGGGACTTTTTGTTTTGACAGCAGTGCTTGAGTGTTCAATTAAAATACTAGCCAGCTGTATGTTAAAAGTATATGCACAACCATAAAAAAAACGTACTACACAAATCATCTAATAACTAGCCATTAAAAAAACACAAGAGCAAGTACATCCACCTTTAACTAGTAATTCTGCATATTAGCATGCCAAAAGAAACTTAACTGTCTGTCTTGGATCTTTAAGATGCTAACTTGAATACAAAATGGTGTCAATTGTCACTGCATTGACAGCTTGGTGTTTTTAAAAAGCGTGTTAAAATTGTGTCTGAAGCTTTAAACAGACATAAATAAATTTAAGTTATTAAAACAGGCTGGTGAATACTGGGAAATAGGTAGGGAAATTACAAAAAAAAAATATGCAACTAACATGTACTATGTCTAGAACAATTTAAAACAATCCAACTTGGAGCAGAATTTTCAGTAAATTTTAGAAGAGCATCAGGCACTGCCATGTCTGTCTGCTGCAATCATTACAGGAAGAAACTATAACACTGTATCAGTCCTGATACATTGATCACATATGCATTCAAAATTACAGATAATATTTACAAAGTGTTTTTTGGGGCGGGTGGGGTGGCGTCATGGACTGCTTAGCCAGCTGTTGCACTTGCTGCAAAAATGAGGTAATTTAAATGCACACAAGTTAATTCTAGTTCAGTTCAGGGTCCATGCTATCTACACTTAAGTACAGACAGCTTAAGTGAATGGATTATTATTATTATTATTATTATTATTATTATTATCATTATCATTATTATACATTGTAAGAAATAAAAATAATTTGATCCAGTTAAGTCCTACTTTGTAGTGCTTGTTATGCAACACTGACTAAATGTCAGAAGACTTCCCAGCTTGATTTGACAACTGGTCTTTCAATAGAAAGAAAAAGAAAAGAACAACAGTAAGTTTGTTATAAATTGGTTTCATCCCAAGATGGATCATTCATACTCTTTAGAACTTTCCGGACAAGTTTTTCCAACTCCTTGCGAGCTCTTTGTTCTTCTTCCAGAGACTTCTTCATCTTTTTGTTATCCTAACAAACAAAAGAGAAACATATCATGGTAACTTGGTCTGAACAGCTGGAAGATTAGTTTCTCATTGAGATGTTTGTATAAGGAAAAGACATGAGGATCTCATGGAGCACTAGTCTGTTGTTCTGTAATATTATCCAGGGACCAGAGATATTTTGCCTCATGAGGTAAAAAAACATTTCTACATCAGTAGGCCCAAGCCACAAATGGAAGAAAAGGTATCATATTAGAAGGGGCTCCATTTTAAGTACATGAACAATGTTAAGTAAATAGTCATAAAGTATAACTATTTATCGGGTGGCACTGTGGGTTAAACCACAGAGCCTAGGACTTGCTGATCAGAAGGTTGGAGGTTTGAATCCCCGCAACGGGGTGAGCTCCTGTTGCTCGGTCCCTGTGCCTGCCAACCTAGCAGTTCGAAAGCACGTCAAAGTGCAAGTAGATAAATAGGTACCGCTCTGGCAGGAAGGTAAACAGTGTTTCCATGCGCTGCTCTGATTCTCCAGAAGCGGCTTAGTCATGCTGGCCACATGACCTGGAAGCTGTACGCCAGCTCCCTCGGCCAATAAAGCGAGATGAGTTTCGCAACCCCAGAGTCGGTCACGACTGGACCTAATGGTCAGGGGTCCCTTTACCTTTACTATAATGGGGGGAACTCCACAAAACATTAAAATCATGGCAGTACTCGAAACAACATATCTCCAAAAATAATAATCTTGTACAAGGTAATGCTGAAATGTAGGAGGAAGTTATCTGTCCTGTCATCACAAGAATTTCCACTTGCACAACGAGACTTTCCCACCTCTACTACCCCTGTGCACCCCCTAAATCTGTTCCCCAAATGCTTCAGAGCTGATCTAGGAAAGGCATGGGCTGTGCACAGAATAGGGGGTAAGGAGACAGGGAAAGCAGAAATCCTTGAGCTGACAGCATGATTACTTAACACTACTGAAAGGTTCATTTTATTCCTTTTAGTCTCTGACCAAGAAATCCTGATATTTAGGGATATATTTCACTTTGGAAACTTAATACACTGAGAGCAAAAGGGCGGAGACTAGCCAACGTTCTAGACATGTGTCAAGCATACATTTCCGCATCTGCATTACTTGGGAATAGCTTTCCGGGGCTTGTATTATATGGCTTTCATTTTCACGAACTGTTTACAATAATACATCTGCTTAAATGCCGCAACAGTTAGTAAGCATCAAAAGCAAAGAGAAGGCCATGTGTTTATAGCTGATGATGGGGGTAAGGGGAGTTGCGACACAGCTTCACGTTCACTGTTTCTCGATAGGGCTTATGCATTTCCAAAGTATGACTCGGCTTTTCACAATTAGTTCACTAGGTATTACATTGCCGTCAGGTCATAGGAGAGCAAAGTGCAAAGGCCTAGTGCCTATATGCCACAAGGAAGGACCAGCAGTGAAGAAGCAGGGAGCTGCATGGAGTAATGCTGACCCCCACATTAGTAACAGTGATAGCAGTAATCAGCAAAGTAAGGAGGATATGTAGATTGTTGGCCCACCTTGAAACCTGATAGACAGATCTAAAGGAGGCAGAGCACACTCTTCGGACATTTGCCATATAGCCCATGGTGCAGGAGCAGAAAGTTAATGCTCCTCCTTCAACCTCCACTCCAGCATTGATGCTATGAAACAGCATTGCTCCTGGGGCTTACTGATTCTATTGCTAACTCTTTGAAATCTTAAATGGCCTAAACCACAGCATACTGCCCCCTCCTAGTCTGTCTTGATAAAGGGTGGGATATATATCTTTTACCAACCTGTCTTAATTCCTGAACTTCATCCTTTAATGCATATACTGTGTCAACAAGACTTCTAAAACAGAAAATTAAGATAGAATACTTTGTAAATATATTACGTTAAAGTAAATATAAAAATCACATCAAGAACTATCAATACACATTTAAATGAGAAGCCATACAATTTTTAAGGTGAAACAAAAATGGCCAACGTATTCCTCCGCAGTATCACTTGGTCTTTTCTGGCATATTCTTAATTTAGCCTTTCTTGGAATAGAGGTTATACAACTAGGCAGCATAAAATCACTTTGCTTGGTTAGGGGGCAATCTGCTATAGCAGATGCTGTTCATCTGCAAATCCTCTTTGTTTTAATGGGCTTTGAGATGAAGCAACTCTTAACTGCACATTTTAAAACGGAAACAATAACGTCAACCGGTACAAAAAAAAGGCACCTAGTAGTGATTCTATGTATCAATAAGAGCAGAAATCCCGGAGCACTCAAGAATGCCACCTTACCCACAAAACTGATCAATTCCCAGCTGGTACAAGGATGAAGGGAGAAAGATGCAAAGAGAAAAGTTAGAGAACCGAAGATTGTTGATATTAGTCTTAATGGGCTAGAGAGGAACGGCAGTGCACATTTATACGCAAGTCAGCAATGAACTCCAGTAGGATATTCATCTGCTTAAATATAAAGCCAGTGAGTATATAAGGAACAAGTTTATATGCAGCTCAAGTTATCACACAAAAACGTCCTATGCTCAAGAACGCGGACTGCTTAAAAGCCATCATTTTGCTAAAAGAAATTTAAAAAATCTTACTTTTCTTCTATCACAGTCTGACCATTACTTTTTGTTTCTTCTACAATAATTTTCTCCTCCTCTGGAAGCAGTACTTGGGGAGCAGATTCTTTACGGGAGCCTAATGCAAAATAATAGAATTAAAAGATAAACATCCAGGCACTATTAAAAGCATATGAAAGAATAAGTTTCCAAAAACTGCAGGATTGTTATTACATAGCAGCTATTTGAAATATTGGACATGGGGACATATCATGTCTAGTTCTCTTTTTTGGAAGGGGGGCGTATGCCAATTACTACCATAGGTGTATTCACACTAGTTTATGTGAGACTGACCAACAAATTTGCCACTTATGTTTTTCCAGCTATGAGCAGATTAGATTAGCACTGCCTAGTTAAATCTAAGAAAACTCTATATAGAGAGCCTAGTAACATAATCAGGCAATAATGATCTTTCGCCAGTAACTTAATCAGGCAATAATGAATTTTCACTAATATAATAGAAATTTCTGTAGATACTGCAAAAGCACGCCATATGAAAATATCTTGGGTGGTTGTGATAGCCTGACTATATAATACACCTAATAAAAGAGGCATTTATGAAAACATATTTAGGAATTGCAACTGCTTCAATGGAGTAGCCTGGCTCTAAAACTGGTTGGTCATTAGAAGAAAAATTGTAATGATGCTCCACTCTATTGCTAAGCATAATTCAATGTATTAGCCTTCACTTTCAAAATCTATTTGACCTGAGTCACATAATATCGAGACTGCTTCTTCTCTTATTTGTCACTATAAAATTTAGGATCAAAGGGGGAAACACATTCTTGACAATATTCTCAGAACTAAACACAAATAAGGAGTAGATACAAAGGAACAACCATACAAGAAGTGTAGAGGAAAATATTTCTGCCACAACAGCTAAAGAAACACACCACCACAAAGCCTATATTGAGAATTGTTTATCACTTATCTGTACGAAATGTGTAGTCAAAGCCTCCTTACAACCTGACAGGATGATACCAGTTTACCAGGTGGCAAGTTCCCATTTGGCAAATGGTCACTAGTTAAACCGAAAACCTATGGTACAGAAATCTTAATAAGCCACTTACACACAGGAGTTGTTCTGAAAATAGGATCAAAACCAGATCTTTTATGCTGCAAACGTAGGAAAAAGAAGATACAAAACAAGTGTTTTCCGTCTAACTTGCTCGAACTCAAGAACTTTAAGAAGTAAAATCAAAGGACAAGGCAAGGTAACATAAAAATAGATGTTCTTTTAAACAAGGAGTACTTTATCATTACCCAGAACAATTAGGCACAAGAAATATCGTTGACACATCACTGCAACTAATTTTAAAAGAATAAACACCATAAAAAACCACCATGTCGTAAAAAGAGGCAACACTGAATGAATTGTGCTATTCTTTGCACACAACGATGACACATCATTAACTTTTTAAGTACAGTGTAAATCAAGTAATTTCTTGTTACTGTACTGAAATAAAGGATGCTATTGCAATAATGACACTGAAATTGATGACATGGAAACACTGTTATCCCTTTGTGTGTGGTAAGGAATGGCTATTTATTTCCAAACATTTTTATCAGTAGCTCCCTGACATAAATTAAAAACCTAAATCCAAACGATCAGTTCAGTCCCTTGGAAATTAGGTAACTATCATTTTAGAATGTATGAGATCTGAAGCACAACAAGTAATGCTTTGATTTCATGGATGTTAGAATAAACGGAGAAGGAAAGGGAACTGGAAGGAATGTAAGCCTTATGGATGGCATCAAAAAAGGTTAAGTTACTAAATGTTTTTTGATACATGGTAAGGCAACTATCACAGAATGTCATGAACAGATTCTAGCAAACATGACTACACAATAGGCCAGATCCGCTTCTCAGCTCTAATTTATTTACGTACTAAATAACAATCTAAACACAACCTTCAGCTTGACCTGCTATCACTTATTTCCCAATAATAATGCACACTTAGAAGCTCAGTCCTTGTGTCACAAAACAACTTTGTTAAATGTTTAGGATATTAAAACCATCCAAGACTTGTATCTTCTTAAAAAAACATGCAGTTGCATGGCAAGAAAAAGCATGGTTTTGTAGTGACGGAATGGGCTGAAATGAAGGCACATCAAAGCTCTGTATACGAGAAGGGGAAAACAAAGACACTTCCACACTTTTGGTCTAGAAAAATCACAAAAAACCCACCAATCATTTCAAAACATTTTAATTACATAAATCCGAAAGGTTTATCTAGAGATCCCACAGACAGTTCATTTAGCAAAGGCTTGGGATGGAAATCTACTGATTGACCTACAGCTCATTTCACAAAATGACCACAACTTTTCAATATTGAAATTAATTTATGCCCATTGAAGTGAATGTTCCTAACTTGTATTTACAAGCCAGGAAGTAGTGAGCAAGTGGTAGTGACTTGTAAATGAGCCCATGTTGTGTTGATTTTCTTCTGTTAATACAAATGCTTTGATTAACCCAACAGAACTTAAGTTCTTCTGTTTCCCAGAAGCCAATATAAGAAAGCCATCTATGCTGCAAATTTGCATCATACCGAATATACAGAAATGTGTAAACAACCAGCAGGAACACATACATGTTTAGAATTACATTAAAACAGAAGCAAACTAAAGCAAGATAAACTTTTGCAACAAACAGGTAGACTGTTAATAATGGAAGAAGAGTTTTGAAAAACAGTATCCAGCAACATCAAGAAATCAAGCCCAAGCCGCCCATGTTATAAAATTCTGCACTTACAAAAAAAAATTACAAATACAAATAGCAGCTGCTGGGGGAGACTGGAGGGGACATTTAACCCTTTCCTCCCTTGCAGCGGTCCTCATGGAACTTGCTCATTTGAACCTATTTGCATTGGAAGGATATATTCATTTGTGTTAATAAAGGATTTCATCCTAAAGCAAACAGCAGCTTTAAAAGGGAGTGATTTTCACTGACAAAATCCTATCATTCCTACTGAAGTTGAAAAGTGTCCCCAGATTCATTGAAAAAAATCTGGTAACCTTATGATAGAGCCACTGAAAGTGCTGTTTTAAAGGTTTCCCCCATGTTGATTTTCAAGTGTGCATTCTACAATAATCATAAGCCAATATACAATTAGTATTTTGCAAGTAAGGAAGTTGAGAGACTTTCCTGTTTTGCCTCCCGCTCCCCAATATTTCCACATCATGGCTTCTGGCTTCCTGTATTAAAAAAGCATGTGATTTACTCCTGCAGGCTCTTCATCATTTATAAAATAAGTGAATGTTCTTGTTTAACTTAAATTTAATTGGATTTGTAAATATACTTCACAGTGCTGTGTTACCAAAGTAAGGCATGAATATGTCTAAAATTACAACCACCAGCTGCTCTTTTTCTTTCATCTCTGTAAGAGAAGCTCTATTCCTTATATGGGGGTGTTTTGTTCCTTGAAATTAAAAATCAAGTAAATAAATAAATAGGAGATTTTTCCAGGTTGCAATTCTAGAGGTAATCCTGTATGACCTGCATGCATGTACCTGGGACCAAAATAACTTAATTTTTATAACTGGGTAATCCAAATTCTGCACCATGACAAGTATAAAATTGGAACATATATAAATTAAGCAAAATTTGCACACACACACACAAAATGTGTTGCATAATGTTATGATTTTTACATTCTTGCATAATTTGAGTTTGCTTGCAATTAAAAATAGCAAGATCAACGAAGCCCGCCCCTTGATTTCAGTGGGACTCAAGCCCAATTTGCAAACTCATTGTCTTTAAATAAGATACTATAAATCTTTTGGTTTGATTTACAAATACCTATAGATGTGCTTTGCAAAATGACATGTTCAATGGTCTTTAAAACTGTGGTAAAAATAAAACTAATATTGTATCAAGGTTAAAAACTATTGCAGTTTGCATTAACAATCTCATTACTTAGGAAATACAGAACACAGGACACACACACATGGCAATCATTATTTTATTCACATCTCAACTGGCACTCCAATAACAAATTCAGAGGGGCTTGCTTTGCTGATTGATATACTTAGATAAATAATGCATAAAATCAAGAAAATAGCTGGTGAAAAGAGAGCGAGAAAAGAATAAAGGATTAACCATGATTAAAGATAAAACTTTCTGATCTGTAGATTTAAAACCAAACTATGGAACACTGAAAGGTATAAACCATTTGAAGAAGTTCATCTGAAGATATGTCAAAGTAAATAATCACAAAAGATGCCTGCACATCAATAGGAAGTCCCAGTCAAACCATTAGAACAGCACACTTCATGACATGGCAACGTGGGTGAATTTACTGGGAGACAGACATGCGAAAGGGTTGAAATCAGAGCTTGACAACCTCCACACAAATACACCAAAGTAGCATCAGCCAAAGTTCTCTAGACTGGTGTCAAGAACATGTTTACATCCGAGGGATGTAGCCAACACTGCTGTTCCACTCGCCAGGCTTCTGCATGTGCAATGAAACTTCCTCCTCCGCTCCCCTGCGCACCTGCAAAATATGCTACATAGTGATGCGAGATTTTGGAGATGCAGAGGGAGGGGAGATGAGAAGTGGAACTCCATTCATGCAGCGTTGAATACATCCTTCCATCTAGGAGGACAAGTGTCTACTTCCAGGCATTCTGGCTTGTCTTTAAATATGACAAACTTTGAGGGGAGATGACAGCACTGCTGCAAGAGGTAGCGACAAGAGACCCTTGTAATGGCAATGCTTCCACTTACAAAGCACCTTGTCGATCCATATGCATTACTCAGCTAAACGGGCCAACTGTCTGGCTCGGTATAAGGTGTGTTTCTGTCATTTCCAGTACTAATGATAATGAAGCAAAGAACAGATAGGAAAGACAAGAACATTCCCCAGGCCTCAAGGAGAATAAGTACATGGATCCTTACATGAAGAAGGAATTGTGTACTTTGCCCAGTCAGTATACATAATCTTCAACAGGCCTTTGAGAAAGTTCATATATTGACTGAATTTTGTATGTTCTCTGGCTAATATGTATACTCAACAGACCTTGGGGTATGTGCATATCTCAGCTGAATCTTGTACATTGTCCAACCAACATGCACATTCTCTGGTCAGTATGCATATAATCTAAGAAACATGCACATTTCCCCCGTTTCTTGTTTACAAGTGCAGTCAGCTGCTTCTAGACCACTGTCAGCACTTACATGGCCCACATCATACTGATCAGGCAAGTAGCAGAAAGACAGGGGGGCAGGAAAATATCAATTTTTTTTCTGTTGTCCAGCCCCCTTTTCACCTCTCAGCTGTTCATCAGTCAGCTGAGCAGCACAAGGGGGGCTGCAAGGAGAGGGAAAGTTTAAACCGGCCATGATTATGATGGAAATTGCCCTCAAGTATGTCTATTAAACTTAGGAAAAGGCTTAATAGCAGCATGAGGTCAATCATCATGGGAAAAGAGCTGGGAGAGAAAGAGTGTAAAGTACCTCTGATTCAGGTCAGGAAAACAGCAGTCAGGCATAATCCAAAACCTGCCTGAGGAACGTACAAAATTCTATCAAAATATGCACATTTCCCAAGGCCTATTGGAGGTTAGATATATTGACTGAGAAATGTGTACCATCTCCTCCTCATGAAAGAATTATGTGCACATTCTCCATGATGCCTGGTGAATGTGCACAATGGTCAGTTGTTATGCACAATAACCGCTTAACTCACATTCCACTTAACATATATATGAAGTTAGAATTTTTTACATCAATGTGCATCAAATTACACTTGCCTACATCGGATTGCATATGCCATTTCATTCAGTTTGGAGAAATCCTTTTGGAGCAGCCTGCAATCGCTTTTTGTACTTACCACCCTGAACAATTTGGTGTCATCAGCAAACTTCGCCATCTCACTGCTCACCCCTAACTCCAGGTCATCTACGAACAAGTTAAAAAGCACAGGTCCCAACACTAACCATTGGGAGGTCTCACTTTTTACACCCCTCCATTGTGAGAATCAATTTATCCCTACTCTCCATTTCCTGTTCTTTAATCAGTTATCCTTTAATCAGAGATCTGTCTGTTTATCCTGTGACTGCTAACCTTACAGGAGTCTTTAGGAATTTTATTAACATTTTGCTAGTCCATCTACACAATGTGTACTGGATTACCCCATCCATATGCTTACTGACACTCAACTCTGAAAATTGGTTAGACAGAACTTACCCTTGTGGAAGCCATGCTGGTTCTTCTTCAGCAAGATTTGTTCTTCTACATGTGTGGCAATTATATCTTTAAGAATGCTTTCTACCATCAGAACAAATGCTAACTGGCCTATAATTCCCCAGATTCCCATAGGATCTAAAAACTGCTGTTACATTGGCACTTTCCAGTTAGGGACAAGTTACAAATTTTAATTTAAAGTTTTTACATTTGAGTTCAAGAACTCTGGGTGGATTCCATCTGGACCCACTGATTTGTTCATTTTTATTTGTCATTAGGCATAGAACGTAATCTCCTAGCACCACTAATTGCCCCAGTCTCCCTTTCTGAGAAAGTTAGTTTAGGAACAGGGATCTTGCCTTCATCTTCCACAATGAAGACAGATTCAAATAATTCAGTTAGCTTCTCTGCTATTTGCTTTTCCTCATTTAGCACATATATGATCGTGCTAGCCCCTTTCTTGCTTCTAATATATCTAAGGATTTATTATTTTATTATTATTATTGGAGGTGGTGGTCTTAATGTTTTTAGTGATGCGCTCTTCAAATTATTGTTTTGCTTTCCTTATCTGCTTGCATTTCTTTTACTAAAGTGTATGTTGTTTTTTTCATCTGGAGACTCCATTTTCTGAAGGAAGTTTCCCTTGCCTCTGACAGGCTCCAACTTTTTGCACACAATAAGATTATTTTACAAAATATTTGAAACTCACCTACACTGCCAAGGTGTTACAATACCGGTGGCCATTTGGTTAAACGTGAATAGTTGGGAATCAGAAACATTATGAGTATGGGCAAAAACCAAGAGCCGATGAGAGGCTAACTGGGAGGGTATGGAAAGAGTTCATTCCTGTTTATGGAACTTGGGAATCTGCAGTGATGGTAGTGAATGGGAATGTATACACATCCATGAGATGTATACACATCCATGAGATTCTGTGAAGGTCAATAAATTGCCATTTTGACTGGCGTCCCCCATTGGGATATGTGGCATTTGACAAGCTTTGTAAAGTTAAGGTGGCTCTCTAATCTCTTGACAATTATAAGATTAACACCCAAGGTCAACTAATACAACAATAACATTATTTTTCAAGGCTTGATGAAAGTATTGAATGAATCCTTGCTCCACAAGGACAAATGGCCTGGGATTGTATGGAGAGCATCCTCCTGTTGCTCCTCTACACTGGTTGGAAGAGAACTGTAACTGGAGTTGGCTGTTCCTTCCAACAGTGTTCATGAACTTGTTCTCAAATTGTTTAGTGGTCAAATATTCTTGCTGTGAGGCTTGTAAGGGACACCCGTAATCCAAAAATGGGAAGGGAGGAGCAAGCAATCTAAGTGAGCATGTTAGGTTAGGGGGAAAATTAAAGCCATACATTAATCCCCCTAGAGCTGCACTACAGTGCTTTGGCCTAATACTCCAAACACAACAGACACACCTTCTGAGAACCAGTCATAGAAACTTAATATTCCCCCCATAATAATAAGAATAAGAAGAATAAAGTGTATGAATGATGGGTGGAAATTCCTGTTCCAAACATGCTGAGGAGTTTTCACCCAGTAAATGCTGAAATTTGTCTACATTTTAAGAGCCTGCTTTTCATGTTTCTCCTTCCCAGCCCTATGTCTTAAGGTGAAGGTGGGTGGCAGGATTGGCGGGTAATTTGTGGGGTCAGGGCATTTGGCTTTCTGCTTTCTCTCTATTCTCATGGAGGCCAGTACTAGTATATCTGACCACCAACGTGCAAATCAGATTAAAAACCTCTGGGTGAACACCCACACCCACTATGCTCGACAGGAGAGGGTGTCCATCCTCGGCCCAAAAGTTCATGCTTTTTTCTGCCAAGTGAGCAGCAGTCCTAGGTTGGTGATGTCCCCATTCCTGCTGGTTCCTAGTACCCCAGGGGCTAATCACCTATTTATGGGTAGCCAATGAAGCATCCTGTTCCTAGACTGGTGGTTGTTGAAACATTATCAGCATGATCTTTGCTCCTCACTTTTTCTTCTTCTTCTAAGTACCTTCTAAAGGTGAAGCTGTGTGTTGGCTCCCTTCCTGATCAGACTCTAAAACTCAAGGAGGGAAGGAGACAATAAAAAAAGGAGCGCCAGCAATCTGTTTGGCCCCACAGCAATGCTAGTGCACCAACCTTGTTTACTCAGAACAGAGAAAGAACTTGGAAGTCTCCCCCTATCAGAAGGGTCAAGAAGGACTTGAATAGAGCCACCTTCAGAGCAAGTGGGATGAGTAATGTGCTCCAGAAATCCCTCCACCACTGAAGACGAACTATATTTAACCATGGGGAAACATATACCTCCTGTCATAAATGATTATATAAACTCACCCAGAGTAAAAAAATAATTTTCAGTTTAGTTTGACAATTCTGCTCATTCAGTTTGAACTCATGGTTGAGATAGAAGACTGTTGTGTCCTGATCTGAGTAAATGACACATAAACAATAAAACCTTTTAAAATACAAGGATGAGAGAAGTGATTATAAAACAAAACATTTTGGACTACACATAGGAGCTTAAACCAAATCAATAAACAAGGTAGACAAGCTAACAATTGTTCACTTATTCCAGTAAGCTATGTAACACATTATTTACAGTTGTAAAGAAACACACCTTGTACAGGTTTCTATCTTGTCTTTTCATGAAAATGGTCTCAAGAAATGAAGAGACCACAAGATGAGGAAAGGATAATATATTTTTATATAGCAGATCACCTGTATTCACTTTTTAAAAACAGGACGAGAGGGCATATATTTAAAAGGTAATTATGAATTATATGCTTAAAAAAGCCCCTGCTCAATTTTTTTCACGAAACTCAACAAGCTGTAGATTCTTACAGCACTGAGTAGGAAAAAAAATCTAATCCTACCATTCATTCTGGATCACAGCCTGACAGCTTAACTGGAAAAACATCTGAAGTGTTTTAACTGTGTTTACTTAAGTTAATTGGATTTCCCTAGCACAATACAAAGCTGATGAAGCATTTGGGTATACTTTTGGAACTAAAACAATATACACAACAGTACCGCTCATATTGAAAGTCTGCTTCTGAATACCTTTAGCCAAAAACCTACAAGTGTTGCATTTCAGAGTGAAAATTGACTGGCAAGTGTCACCTGGCAAAATATTAATTAGTTAAGTCAACCATTAACAGCACATTTCATTGGCTTGGATCTTAGTTTTCCTTCCCTGAAAGGAACACAGTTCATGGAGCAGGAATTCCCCTTCTCCCACTACAGACCCCTACCTGCCCAACCCAATAAATGCTATTGGCAGATGGGGGACTCTTGGAAGTAGTGTGGATCATGATGTGAGGTGCTGCAGAAAATCACTGATGTGCATATTAACAAAAGAATAACTTCGGATTTGAGACCTTGTATTTATGAAGTCAGTTGTTTATGCTTTGCAATATTCAAACTAATAAAGGGAAAATATTTAATTGTGTTTTATTTTAAGGCCATTACCATGGATTACTGTTCAATTAAGCTTCATGTTCACTTCTAAATAAAATTTCTTTATCTCTGTTTTCAACATTAAGTGTTTACATAACACTTTTCTGCATTTTATTCCTTTAGCTGTTGCTCCCACCTTACCACACATCCTATTATTCTTCAGTTTTATACTGTCAATATTTGCATATGGAAATGCACTGAAAATTTATGTAGCTAAACAAGCATGTCATAAATCATTTTACGTCACAGACAATGACCAATATTCTTTATTACCAAGAACAAGTGATGAACATAAAAAACCTCAATGTCTGAGTTCACACGTAATGCTAAACCATGGTTAATATCAACCAAGGTTTATAAACCAATAATAAACCAAGCCTCATGAGCATGGCTTGGTCATGATTAACAAACCAAGGTTGAGATGGTTAACAAACCAAGGTTAAGATTCTATTGTTTGGACAATAGAAAAATGTGATTTAATAAACCATGGCTTAGCATTACATGCTAACCAAGTCAATAAAATATTTCAGGGAACTACTGAAATAAAAATCTGTTAAAACAGCCTTACAGCCTGATCCTATGCATGTTTACTCAGAAGAAAATTTTGCCATCCAATGAGACTTAATTCCTAAGTAAGTATATACAAGATTGCAGTCTTAAGAGACACCAAACTCCAATGTTACAAAGTTACAGTATTAGCTCCTGTATTTTGACAAAGGAAGTCAGAGGAAAGTGCACATTGTTTCCCTTTTTTTTTCTTTTTTTTTCTTTTTTTTTTCTTTTTCTTTTTTTTGGAGTTTTAAGGAATGACACAGCAATACTTACTTCAGAAAGAGACCTGCACATAAATCCCTAACTGATATGGATGCTCAGTAGGGAAAAAAGCAGTCGTGATTAGTTCAGATGAATTGCCAACATAGCAGTAACAATACAAATATTTACATTAGCAGGACCTTTTCCAGTATTTTACTTAGTTCACACAATGGCAATGTTTAAGAACAACAACATCACACACATTTACTCTTTGAAAATCCAGGTACCCTGGTGAAAACTCTGTGGCCCTCAAGAGCCAGTTGATGGATATATGCTCCATCCAAATCTAGTCACTTCTCCTGGGTGCCAGAGCACCGCCACATCAGAAAGGTCCCTCACTCACCTGGGATGCCCCACTGGATCTGCTGCTGCTATTTATACTACTGATCAGCCTACACAACAGAGCTCCAAATGTGTAAACATATACCCTAAAAACATCTGAGACATTTCTCACTAATTTTTTTTTAAGTCATTTAAGCATGCTCCCTGCGAAATACCAGAGGAGTCACACTACCATATTAAAATGTATTGAATCATGTGTACCCTGATCCAGCAAATAAGATCTGCATACACAGCTGATGTTGTGGGTGCACATCCCTTTCCCATCTAATCTAGAAAGACACATTTGATGCAGATGAACACCCGCAATCTGAGGTTGCCCACTGCACACAATGAAACGCAACTACAGAGCTATGTTCTATAAATAGCAAATAACTGGAAATTTAGAACTTTACAGGGTGGTTGTTGTTGTTTTTAGAAACCTAAAACCCTACATAAAGCAAAATCTGTGTGAAATAATTCATCAGAGCACAAAAGGTGTTATATATACACACACCCAGGCCCTAAATGAAACACTTTTAGTTTAGTGCTTGGCTTCCATATTGCTTGACTATATCCAAAAGGAATATTTTTAAAAAGGAATTATAAAAAGCTGCCCTTTTCAGAGCATAATAATTTTAATATTAAAGGCATAGGCTAGTAAATGCAAAATTTATTTCAACTGTACATAACAGAAACCTTTTTTTAAAAAAACAAAAAGAAAACACGCAGTTGTTATATGCCACCACAAACAAGAAAATGCAAACTGTACAATACAATGCACATTCAGATATACATCTATTATAATTGTCTTCAAAAGTCAGTAACTTACTAAAGATGGCTTCTCCCATTCACAAATGAAATGAACAATATATATATTTGTTCTTTTTTAAAACATCACTATATACACATTTTATTGTGTTTTGGCATGATTATGCAAAACACACAATTAATAATAGCTTACTGTCACCTTATAGCAAATACTTATTGAATGGCAGTATCATTCAAGCTGTGTGAAAGGGACTGACAATGGCTCACACCTAACATTCTAATTCAAATTCTGTACGCCTTCATTTTAATACTAACTGTACACACTTATCTTACAGATTGTATAACATTAGGTACCATTATTAATATCATTTAAGTTTCACAAAAATAAAACACTAAAACTTTGGGCTGAATACCACCATTTTAACACTGGATTATTATTATTATTATAATTATATTTTAATGCTGGTTGCATTAACACTTCTGATCCATTCACAAAAGCCAGCAGTCTGCCATAGTGAGAACACTGATAAGGACCTTTTAATGGCATGGTTAAACCAAAGAAAATTACCGCAACAAGACTCCATTGATGGTTCGCAGCTCTTGTAATAATTAATGGTGGCAATTTTTTCAGAGCTTTGGATATTCAAAATTAGTTAAACATAATTCTGAGAGGGGGGGGAGTTCCAAGGAAACCATGGTATACCATATCCATAATACATTATCTTGAGAGCAACAGAATCAATTAAAAAGAATCAATTAGAAACATCTATTGTCTAAAAGCCAGAACACGATTGCTTAAATTTATGCCTTCAATGTTGTCTGTTTTGTTTTGTTTTGTTTTGTTTTGTTTTGTTTTGTTTTGTTTTGTTTTGTTTTGTTTTGTTTTGTTTTGTTTTGTTTTGTTTTTAAACTGAGCTTTGAGAATTCTCAGGGTCAAATTAGGCTTTATGCAGCAGACATGTTTGAACAGTTTCCTGGTTTCCCTTTTTTGTTTTTACGAAAGGCAACAGAGGCCTGGCCGTTTTGACTCAAGCTGCCTCCTTCCATCTGCTTCTGCACTTGCGGTATATGTGCATGAGTACCCTATATACTTTTCCCCAAGGAAGGAAAGCATTCCAGCAGGGGGCACATTTTGAAAAGAAAGATGTTCTGAATGTAGTGTGCTAAGAAAATCCACCCCTGCCATTTCCCTACTCAAAACTTGAGCCGAATCCTATAAACCACTGGAACTGCAGCATAAGCCTCCTGTTACTACCACAGCGGCTCAGGAGCTAGAAAGTGACTCAAAACCCAGTAAAACAGCAGCTAACAGCTCTGTAGATTGGTGCTCCTGGCTCATCCCTCTGGGTCACTGCTATGCTGCATACGGTTCCTCATTTTACTCTCTGCAGCCTTTTGGGATGTGCAAAGATAGAGCACTACAATGAAATGCTGGTATTAAGTCAAGGCTGCAGCAGCAGGTAGCTTACTGGTTAAGTGGGGCCAGACTGCAATCAGAGTCTTGCCTTCCACGTCATTTGACCTGAAGCAAACCTCTCTCTCTCTCTCTCCAGCCAAAACTGGACCATCGGCTGGCAGTTGAATTAGGTGCAGCTGAAACAGGACCATGCTATTTCATTGCTAACAATCCTCTCTTGAGTGCTTCAATTTTGGGACATTTATTCATAAATTGCTTAAAGTTAAGCGCAAGTAATTTTACATCTACTGGGTCAGTTTGTTTGTTCCTTAGGCCCTTTGTATCCTGTTCAGTCATTAAGCAGTGGAAACTAAAAATTACCTGCATAGATGTTTGTTGTCATCTGAGGAGTCATAATCATTTATGATTAAGTTTCTAGAAAGCAGCAATGGAACATTATGCTTGGTTTAATTTATTCAAACAATGATATTAGGACAGTGGGTACAGTAGTTTCAGCATCCTAGGGGGAAAGAAGTTGCCAATTTCTAATAGAAATTCTGATTCTTTGTTGTTTTATTTTAATTATATTTCCTAGTAATTTTACCTGCAAAACAGAGGTCCCCAAAAAGTATAATGGGCTCCTATAATCCAAAAAGTATCTCAAAGTATTCAATGGTACTATCAGTGTTATTTTTCTAGAAAAAGAGGTGCCGGAACTCACGAATGAGCACCTCTCTTATAACAGCAATGGCCCCCACCTGAGAAGTGCAGAGACTGCTTTCTGGTGAGTTCTGGCTGAATAAAAGCCCTGGGTACTATTAATCCAAACGAAAAGTGTGTTTATGAAAGAAAATAATAAACTTATACAGTCATACCTCGGAAGTTAAACGGAATCCGTTCCAGAAGTCCGTTTGACTTCCAAAATGTTCAGAAACCAAGGCACGGCTTCCAATTGTCTGCAGGAAGCTCCTGCAGCCAATCAGAAGCCGCGTCGGACGTTTGGGTTCCAAAGAACGCTCACAAACCGGAACATTCACTTCCGGATTTGCTGCGTTCAGGAGCCAAAACATTTGAGTCGCAGGGCGTTCAACTTCCGAGGTACTACTGTAGTTACATGCAATTGCAGACATAAGCAAGATCTGCAGAGCTGAATGAACTTCAAAAAGTCAACAGGGAGAGACATGGCACTTCCAAAAACTGTACATTTTTTAAAAGGGATCTTAGCAAGTGTTTTTATCGTCAAATAAAATTTAGGAACTCCTTCCTCCACAGAAAGTAATGATTTACTGTTACACATGTATTGGTTAACATTGCCTTATAACTTATCAGCCACAGGCCAGAGAGCTTTTTTAGACACAGGAGCTTATGAATCCTTCAGCGCACTGACATTCTTTTTGTCACACCAGGCAGCTGTGCTGAAAACTGCTTTTGAAATTCCCTCAAGTATCAAACATGGTCTGCTGCGAAGATAGGGGAAGGAAGGGTCTGCTGTGAAAGGAAACACATCCAAATCTGCATTGATGGATGTGCAGAGCAAGCTGCAGAACTCTCTGACTTGTAGGCATAAAGTGGCAGTGAACTTCACCTTGCCAATAGTTATCGGAACAGTATTTTACAACTGTGAACCATCCCATGCTTGCTCAACTTTTTAAACGTATATGTGGTTCTCCCAGCTTTTTAAGAACTGTAGACAGGATAGTAACACACTTAGCTTGCTCTTCGAAAACGAATACACAGAGTTAACTGCATATACACCTCTCTGGGATTTTCCTTGTACATGTATGCAGTTGTTGTGTTTGGTTTCCCCTGCTTTATTCTTAATACACGCCAACCTAGGCTAAAAGGATTTCCATACAGATGGCACAAGTGTTGCTTCACAGAATACGAGCCATGTGCTGTAAAAATGGGGCTGGGAAGGGGGCTAAGGAAATAAGTGTTATGGCTACACCGAAACTTAAAAACCAAACAAAAACTAGACCATTCATAGCTACATATCAATGCTCCCAATCTTTATATAAAAAAGAGATCCTATTAGTGTATCCCAACAAGGTGTGACTGTAGTATCAGAAATTGGTTTTCCCCCACCCCAAAGGTTGTTAAAATATCACATTAAAAGAGACAAGGAACTGCAAGAAAACATCTAAGAAAAGCAGGCTGTGATACAACAAGCATTTGTTAAGAAAAGCTCAGAAGTGCATTAGTTCTGGTGAGAGATATATGAGCAACAGCTCTTACGAGATGTAGACCCCATTCTGTAACTATGGGCTGTCCATATACTGTCATAGTCAGAGTCTTCAGAGAGGTCGGAAGGCTCCAAACGAGAAAGGCTACTGCGACGACCCAAGGAGTCTAGACTTGATTGGTCATCATCAGCCAAGACGTGATTATGCATCAGGTCAGTGCCTTGCCATGCTAAGGATGTATGGGGTGAAATGAAATGGTGGATGTAGACAGGCAAAGGTGGGATGAGGAGGAGAACATACAGGATAAGCCACAACCAAAACACATGAAAACAAAAGCAAAAGGTGACGGGAAGAAAAGGAAAAGAGAAAATATTGTTAAAAAAGCACCAAATCTTGCTGTCCTTATTTTGGCTGGGTTTTATGTACAAATTATATTTAGTACGTACATTTTTTTTAAAAAAGAAAAGACATTTGTCACAATAAGAATCTGAATTTGTTTTGGTTGGCTTGGATACAGACTTGAGACTTTCCTAGAGGACACCCATTTAAATCCATGGGACTTAAGAGTAAGTTCCAGTGATTTCAATGGACCTACTCCAAGCATGACTGGCAGCACAATCCTATGTGTGTCTTCCCAGAAGTAAGCTTACAGGACTTACTCCCAGGTAAAGGTGTACAAGATTGCATCAAAGTCTGGGTCCAAGCCACAGTCACATTTAGAAGGTGCTTCTGCTTGCATATTCATTTTAATGCTATTAGGACCAATTACTCTGGTTAAAATTGGGTATTTAAAAATGAAAATAAGTGGAAGCACAGACTAATGTATCAAAAGAGCAGTCTCTATTGGTTTTTTTTTTAATGAAAATACTTCTTACGGCTCTGCTGTTTTGCATTTCCAGAAGAAATGTCTTCTGAAAAGTGCTATAAAGACAATCTAAATGTAAATCAAATCAGACTTTTTTTTAAAAAAAAATGTTTAAAGTATTCTGGATTTAAGTGGAATTCAGCTGTCAATGATCTAAGTCTTTGTGCCCACTTTATTATTCACTACCTCTAAATCACTTCCCCCTTATAAGTGGATTTCAGCAATATTGTCCTTCATGAGAGGGCCTTGGTTAGGCCTGGGCGATGTACTGATACATCACCCAGGACCGGTTTGAGGACCAGAGTGCGATGGCATCTTCACCCGGTGGCATATCACGGGTGAGGCTTGCCTGTGCCTGACTCCGCCGCCACCAGCGCCTGGAAGAAGGAACGAGCTGCATCGACCCCAACCCCACAAGGCTGAGGGAGCTGAGGCACCACCACTCCCTTGCAGAACCAGGGCCGATGCAGTTTGTTCCTCCCTCCACTTTTCAACAGCATGATGTATCACTATATTGTGATGTTTGGCTGGTGATACATCATGATGTTGAAAAGCTGACATCGCCCAGCCCTAGTCTTCCCATGGAGAACTACTTTGGGGGGTGTGGGGTTTGAAATTAGTAACAAGGAGCTGTCAGCACTCTACCATCCCACACAAAGACTTTTCTGGGAGACTACGTGAGAAATGCCATTTCTCCACAGGAACTCTTCCAAACCATGCCCGTGGAAGGAAAAACTTGGCCCCAGAAGATTTAGCTTGAAAAATAAAAGAGAATCTTAAAGTGATGCAAAACTGGATTCTCAAGATGGGAGAAACAGAAGGCTCACTAACTGTACAGACACCTAACACAGCTAGTATTGGATCAGTATGATCCAGGGAAAGAAAACCCATGTAGGAGCTAAGGCTCAATTCACATGTGCAATCTCTGGGTTTGGTACCCTCTGGGAATAATTATGTACAGCCACACCCAGCTGCTTGCTTGAGCAACGTTTTGTACAACTGCAGCCATTTCAGCAGCAACCATGATGGAGACTGGACATGTGAAGAGGGGCCCCCAAATCTGTCGCTCCCACAGATTCTCCATTTGCTTCAATGGAGGGAACAAAACTGTACACACAGAAGCACCGTGTGCACATTGTGGCACACATGGATTTCCCTACTAGGGCAAGTGATCGCAGACCATTCATACAGACATTAAAAGCAAACTAACCCAGGGCTTACAAGGGAAGCTGGGCTCCACCTGCTGTTCTTCCCACTTGTTTTCAACAATACTTAAGGACCTTTTCACATGATCAGTGAATGGAGTCATGCCCTTATCGGTGGCATTTTAGGCTGTGGGCAATGTTTCTCTAAGTCGCTATTCAATGAATATTCAATATTTTGTCCACACCCGCAAAGGCTGGGTGGCCATTTGTCATGTATGATTTCGTTGAGATTCCTGCATTGCAAGGGGTTGGACTAGATGGCCCTTGGGGTCCTTTTCCAACACTACAATTCTATGATTCTATATAATAAAGGAGGCAGATAGCCTTGCCACATGGAAGAGAGAAGCTGAATATTAGTGACACTAATAGCTGGTGCTCCAGCATCAAGAACTGTACGGTGGGGTGGGTGTGAGTGGGTGGACGTTGTCTTTTTTGCTCGGAGAGGAAGATGAGGAAACTTTTTAAAACACAAATATGCTAGATTAACACTCCTATGCTTAACAACCCCAGCAAAACTGTATGAAAACTGAATAAATGTTTTCAATCTCTCTCTCTTAAGGGATTAAAGAATGATGCAGGCACTAACTAGAGGAGAATAATATTCCGTAGGAACGTTAGTGACGAGCATGATAATAATCCCTAAATGTAATAAAATAAATCCTGGGACCTGTGATGCCTATGCAACCAAATTCCATTTGGCAATTGCAATAGATCTCCGCAGGAAAGGACTGCTTCTCTGCAGTCTCCCCTCAAAAGTAATATACCTCCTTCCAGAAGATGTGTGAACTATACTCAAAAGAAGAAGCAAATACACATTTGCTGCGCAACAGATTGATTGTGTGGAAAGGCCCTTAGAAAAATGCTTTTATTGCCCTGAAAGCAGCACAGAGCACACAGAGTTGAAGACATGGTTTAACTAGAAGGAGAAGAGGGGCGGAGGCAGAAACCCTGGTGGCCAGCCATTTCCCTTTTCATGCCCATCTCCCAAAAACCTTTCCCAAAACATGGGCTGTGCTTTTCCACTGAAGAGAAAAGGCTTCTGTCCTACCCTCTGATGCCACAGATTTCCAGGGCAATGGGGTTCCCCTATCCCCTGGCCATACTTAATGTGCATTTCCAGAAGCAGCACCTCCAAAATGAGAGATGGACGGTGCTACTAACGGAATTGCGGACCTGCACTATGAGGAACAGTCAGAATGTGAACACAGGTGAGGACAGACTGGAGACAAAGAAATGGTGTTGTGCTAAAGGGGCCTATTTAGCTATTGCATGTCCTCTCGAGTCTGATGCAGGCACACACATTTCCCAGTCTCCTAAACCACACACAAGAGACTGAGAAGCATTACATCTATATTTGGCCTCATTCCTAAAGCACAAGGTCAAATCCTGTTCCTTTTGCCAATTCCTGTTAAATTACACACGGGCAGATAATTTTAAAAAACAAAAACAAATATAATTTTAACAATATCAGCAGCCTTGAAAAAAAGAAGCCGTGCATCTAATAGCTATTACCTTTATTTTCATTGCAGATAAATGCAAATAAAAGCTGCAGATTTTTTGATGTATGCAATGAAATTTATTGCACTATGTATATTTACAAAATATACATAGAAAGGGGGAAACAGCAAAAAAGCAAAATACATTTTGTACCAGCTGTGAGCTTCTGTAAGCACACTGTTGCATAAACTAAAAAAAGTATGCTTTACAAAACACTTCTTTTCACTTTGTGTTTTTTTTCTTATAAAAATAATGACAAACACCAACTGAGCACAGTTGTGCCATTCAAAACATCAGCAATTTATCTGATCCCACCCTAGTGCAATCGCCCATAGAAACGTAATAGCTGCCACTTCAAAACAATTGTAGGACTAGAATAAAGTCTGATTTTAGAAAAGAATGATTAAAACAGCCTAAACGTAACAGCACAAAGACATAACACAGCACCAACGATTTGATACCGTGGCTTACAAACATTACGAACCTTTTCATAAAGGTTCTAGCCAGAAAATCTAAATGTGAAAAGACTAAAAAGTAGTCCTACAATAAATTCCTAAGAATTAAACAGGTCAAATTTCAATTATTGGTGGACACGTATGACCTCTGATTAATGATCCAAAGCAGCAAGCAGCACGAGAGTCTTAGCTCCCAGTCTAGTAAGACTGGCACTGGCATTAGATATTCTCAACAATACATATTGCTGAAAACCTGATTAAATGTAAGGCTTAAGAAGTTTTAATAGACAAAACCCAAACCAATGTCTACATTGATTTCTGCCAATAGCAAACTATTTGACGAATTTGGAGCATGGAAATATAGATTGTAAACTAGCTTTAAAGACTAATGGCAAAACTGTGCAAACTGGAATAAACCAAAGAGTATTTTATTCCCTTATGTAGATGTGATACATGCTGGCAGATTCTCCTGATAGGTGCAATGCTTTACTTACAATAGAGGATCTCCACCATTGCAGCCTTGTTTAAGATTAAATAACCTGGGTCCTCAAGACACAGTGTAAGTTGGATATATATCTGAGTAATTGAAAACAGCAGCTTTGCTCAACATACAGGTATTTACAAAAATACATATATTTTTTTCTGGAATAAAGGGGAATTATTGATATCTGTAACAAAAAAAAAAAATTTAAACTGCTATTAGTTGTTTATGCCCCGTTACCTTTTTTTAAAAAAAGTAAAACTAAATGTCTCTTAAATGCCTTTGAAAAAATGTGCATCTCACTGAATATGATGCCCTACAATCAACACTTAACCATTCTTAAAAAGAAAATTTTTGACTTAGGATATTGAAGATCACCTGTTCTTAGACACAAGTTTTATGCACAATTAATAGTTTTCTAAGACTTGCTGCATCAATAAACGAACATTTAGGATGGGCTTCAGCATCACCTGTGCTAACATACAAAACCATGACAATCTACCAAGTTTGTAAGAATATTATTCCAGAAGTGGAAAGGTTAGAGTAGGGCTGAAATGCTTATGGCAGCAGTTTCCAAACTGTAGCACGAGAGATTGTGATGTGTGCCTTGCATGCACTACTTTATACCTCTCAGAGAAGACAGTCCTTAGACAACTTATAGATCTTCTTTCTCCATTATGTGGGGAGTGACATCATCCCAAACAGAGGAAGTAAGGATGTACAGGAAATGCCTATCACAACCCATATTGGAGCGGAAAGGCACTATATCTGAAACTTGGCTGATTAGACAACGGAAATGGCAGAAGGCTATTAAATGGGTTGCCTCTGCAAAGTTGAAAGAAGGATCTCTGTTCCCTATTCTAAGAGCTGACCGAGAAAATGAACATTTATCTTTCTGAGCGTCTCTTGAAGTGTGCCTCCAATTCGAACCACACCTTAGCAATCAAACATTTAGAAAATACTGGTTTAGAATGGTAGTTTACAGTCCTCTTATTCCAGAATAGCCCTGTGGCATTTCCAGTGACTTCAGTTGGGTAAGTCTAAAACAAATGGGTAAATGGACTACAAGTGTTGGCACAAATATCCAAAACGAAAATGTTAGTATGCGTAATTCGAGAAATCCAGAATGAAAACATGGCAGTCACTGCTCTGTTCACAGGCCTGACCCTTATAGTGCTTCTCCGACGGCTGAATCTTGGAATTGTCCCGAGTGTGGGGTGCAAACGACCACAAAATGTCACCTGCCAAACTTGCGCCGCTATGCAGAACAAGCTGTATTTACATTGTTGCAAATATTTTTACCAGTGCTATTCTTAGCACATTTATCTGATAATCACTTGACATGCCACTTATCAGCCAAAAGAAGATGAAGGAGAAGAGCTGGTGTCACCACTAAAGATATTGCTTACTGGATAAGTAGGACAGTTGTAATGTTATTTATGTTTTTTCTAAAACTTACTTGAATTTAATGTTTGGCGCGTTTTGGCACTTGTGCAGTAAGCTTCAATGACTTTTAGAATCTGAGCATCTTCCTCTAATGCAGCAGTGCCTGCAGAAAATTAAAAGAAGTTGTTGGTCAGTTCAAGACAATATTAACAGATGCAACAGCTGGCACACCAATCCCATACACATACCTTTGAAAGCATCAACTGTCTTATGTCAACATGGCCATGGCATCCGGTCTTCCTGGGTCTTGACCTATGACATGAGCACCTATCTCCACTAATCCTGTATATCCCTAGGTGATTCTCCATCCAACCTTTTACAGTGGATTGACTTCACACAGTGACTATTGTTGCTAGTATGGTGCTGGTAGTCCCTACCGCTTCGCCAGCAACAATTCAACGCAACAAAATGTGAGAAATGTTAATTTCTTGCTGAGATAATGTAAAAATGCTTGCCTATCACAGGGCAGTCCTGTTAGCAACAACTAACTGTGGAATGGTGACTGCTGCCTTGGCGTTCAGAACATTAAAGGTAAAGGGACCCGTGACCATTAGGTCCAGTCGTGACCGACTCTGGGGTTGCGGTGCTCATCTTGCTTTATTGGCCGAGGGAGCCGGCGTACAGCTTCTGCGTCATGTGGCCAGCATGACTAAGCCACTTCTGGCGAACCAGAGCAGCACACGGAAATGCCGTTTACCTTCCTGCCGGAGAGCTACCTATTTATCTACTTGCACTTTGACGTGCTTTTGAACTGCTAGGTTGGCAGGAGGAGGGACCGAGCAACGGGAGCTCACCCCGTCGCGGGGATTTGAACCGCCGACCTTCTGATCGGCAAGTCCTAGGCTCTGTGGTTTAACCCACAGCACCACCCGCGTCCCAGTCGGAACATTAAGCTGTATGCAAATGAGTCATGCTCAAGATTAGATCCGCAGAAATCAATGGACTTTTAAGTTAGTCAGGACTAATTCAAGTCTGCTGATTTTAATGGGCCTAGCTCTGAATGTGACTTAGATGTGTACAGCTCATTATACCTGCATTTATGAAAAGAAGTGAGAGCAAGCGATATAACCAATATAACCAATATAACCAATGACCTTGTGAGTCTAAGTTGAACGATATGGATTTTGGCGGGCAGAAGGTATTTGGTGGGCAGAACGATATGGATATGGTGGGCAGAAGGTATTGGTATCTAATGGTAGATCCAAGTGGTTTGCAGTAAATCAGCAAAGATTCTGATTCCCATTTGTTTAACAACAGTAATTTTTGGACTTCACTCGCCCACACAGCAAAACACACTTACTTTTTCTCAGCGAAAACTCTTCTTCTGATGGTTTCCGTTCAGGTTTTCGCTTGGGCAGTAGTTTTTTCATGGTTTTGGGACTTTTGCTGAGATCCTGGAGTTAAAAGAAAAAGGGGGGGGGGACACAGATACATACAAACACAGTGAAAACCTACTTGTGTCAAGGTATCAAAACACACCAATAGAATAGCAATTCACTATTACAAACTCTCATTCACATGAACCATTTCTCTCCATTCTGGGCTGTTGCCTAGAAATACGTAACAATAAAAATGGTGGTTTTTTTCTTTATTGATTAATGTTTATATTCAACTTTTATATTAGTGCAAAACGTAGCTAACAAAAATCAAGTTTGCATAAATAACTACAATTTAAAATCACAACATAAGAATCATAAGAATCTGATGGAGAAATGATAAGCCGGTTTTGGTCTTCTGAAACATGGGACTCAGCTAGACTGGTAAAGAAAAGCGATTTACAGTCATACCTCGGAAGTCGAACAGAATCCGTTCCAGAAGTCCGTTTGACTTCAGAAATGTTCGGAAACCAAAGCATGGCTTCTGATTGGATGCAGGAAGCTCCTGCAGCCAATCGGAAGCCGCAGAATCCCAGTCGGACATTCGGCTTCCAAAAGAACATTTGAAAACTGGAACAATCATTTCCAGTTTTTGATAGTTCAGGAGCCAGAACTTTTAACTCCCAAGGTGTTCGGGAGCCGAGGTATGACTATATATGTGTTGTATGTGCGATATAACATTGTGCCACCAGATGGCGATCTGGAGTCCTATTTTTCTCTACCTGCTTTCCCTGTTTAAATTTACAACGCTTTAAACTGAAACGCTTCTTTGATGTGTCTAGATCCAGCCGCGACCTTCTACTGTGGATGTAGCCCCGAGAATTCAACTTGGCACATTTCCTTGGTTTCAAACAGTTGACAAATAATAAATTTCCAGCTGTATCCAGTGAAATCATCCCGCCCCCACCAAGGTACTGCCTCTCCCCCTCCTCTCCCTGTGTGACCCCCAAATCTGCTCCAGAAGCCCTAAAGCAGGTAGGGATGCACAGGTGAGGAGAGGGAGAAGAAGTTCCAATGCACAGGTGGAAGTTATTGTGCTAATAGGATTATACAACCCTGTGCATTAAATTAGGATACTGAAAAGAGGAGACCAACAGACACAGAGCACTTCAGTTCTGCTGAGCAAACAAGCTAATTTACAGGAATTCCAAGATATGCTGGTCTTCTGTAAACTAGACATCTGTTAAAAAAGAGGACAAGGAAGTGGTGGTAAAACATGACAGAAATCTACTGAATGGCTTGAGTCAAATGTGTTTGCACACTGGGTCTCTCCTTGCCCTTTTGCTCATGTACACCCAATTCCTCCTCCCTTACTTCCCAGTTCAATCAAATTTTGCCTGGCTCCAATGTAACAGAAAACTGTGGTTTGATCATATCAGAAAGGGAGAGAGAGAATCTGAATATCCAAGAAGAGGGAAAAGTGTATGAGCCCAATATCTGGTCACCTTGGTTTGCTGTTATAAGCCATTGGGCTGCTTTGCCTCTAACACTGAACCATGGGCTTATCACTATGTGGATATGCCCAAGTGAAGTGTTGGGCTCATGTACTCCCCAGTCCGCTCCTGTATGATGGAAGGACTTACGTCTATTTTACTTTCAGTTTCCAAGCTTCATATGATGCTGGCTTGTTGAGCAACTATCCATTGTTTGTTCTAAATCAAGATTCCTTGTTTGCACATAATACTAATGGTTTGCACTGAAAGTAATCTCCATTACTCCTCCAATGGCACTGGAGGAGGAAAGCACCAAGACAAAAAGATTTTGAACTCCTATATAATCTTGCTGCTCTAAAGATATTTGTGTGTGTCGATTTTAGGAGCTGCTATTAATAAAACCCGTTTAAACTATTAAACTACAAGAGACATTTGCTGGGCAAAAACTACTGGTGAAAACAGAAGGCCTGTGCAAATTCAGAAACAGAGCAAACAGGAACCCTGCTGTCTCAATTTCTATTTTTACAATACTAAATTTTGGCTGAGGAAAACTGCAAGTGGCCTGGAGACAGTGAAAGCGCAACTGAAGCAGGATTTGCTTTTTATATGCCAACACACAGGACACCTTTTCCCTAGTTTCTGATCCACCATCATTTCAAGAACATTACTCTTTCTATTAAATATTTCCCCCCATCCATTCTTCAAGTAAGAAACATGGCTGAAGAGAGAAAAAGTGTATGGTGTTGTCAGGGAACTGCCATCGGAGAGGCAGGTGGTGGAAGGGCTCAAGGAGGCTAGGAGACCCTCGGATGCTGAGGAAGGAACCAGCAGGGGGAGAGGGAGAGTTCCTGCAGAAACTCAGTCGGAAGAACGGCTCCAAGATGCTTCCAGTGAGAACAGCGGGGAGGGCTCAGGACCTCCGCTGGGGACGCCTATTCCGCGCAGGAAACTGTCACGCAGAGAATCCAGAAGGAGAGTTTCCGTCAAGGAACTCTTATGTTGGCGTAAATTCCGGAAGCACCCACTGACGGATTCTGCCAGCGATTGAGGTAGCCATGCACCCATGGCTCCGCGGACTGGGAGAGTTTAGAAACTGATTGCGAAGCTTTGAGGGATTAAACGCTTACACACGAGCAGCCCCCTTATCCCATTACAGGTGTCCCAAAGTCAAATTAAATATTCCCACTCACTGCCTAGAAATCACAGCCTTGGTTAAAAAGCCTTGATTCAATACAAGCTGAATCTCAGCTGGAATCCTTTATGTTATCCATATAGAATTCTGACCTGGAAAGAATTTAGACTTCTCAATGGATTGCACATGCTCACCTCTTTGTAACAGAGTGCTGCTGAAGGCCGTAATGGAGGTGCTGGCCGCAAGCAGCTCAAACTCCACGGCTTAGGAGTTTTGGGAGGCTCCAGGGGTCCCCAGTTTATAGTGGTATGAGGCGTTCCATGATGTGAAGGATGTGGAAGAGTGTGGTATACTGGAGTCAGGGGCATTTGCTTGCTGTCTGCATGCTTGCTGGATGGTGTTACAGGATGAGAAGGAAGCTGCCAAAATGAACAAACATCACACAAGCAAAGAAAGAACAATCAAAAGGGAATGCCACGTATAACCCTACACCAGTAAGCTTTCGTTATTAAATTTGCTGCAGTAAGACTTAAAAACAGATTTGTTGGAACTTACCAATCTATTAACACTATGGTATGGTTAGCACATGGGACGCGGGTGGCGCTATGGGTTAAACCACAGAGCCTAGGACTA